>NC_058520.1:421102492-422352492 GCF_904849725.1 Hordeum vulgare subsp. vulgare | reverse complement strand
AAGCCTCTAGCGAAAACTATGGCCCCAGGGTCTTTGCAATTATATTTCAAACACCAAAAATATTGCTGCAATTTATTTACCTTTTTTTTATTTCGCATTTATATTATCTATCTATCACTTCTATCGCTTGCAAGTAACGAGTTCAAGGGGCTGACAACCGTCTTGCCCACGTTGGGTGCAAGTGTGTGCTCTTTTGTGTGTAGGTGCTCACGACGGGGGTTTGTGTGGTCCTCCTATTGGTTCTATAACCTTGGTTATCATCGAGGGAAATACTTATCTCTACTATGATATATCTCCTGTCCTCTTCGGGGAAAATCCAAACACAGTTTACAAGTATGAGGAAGAATTTTTGGCTCCTTTGCCATAGAGTATCACCAAATACCTATCAAGTACCTTCACATAAATTATCATTCACTTGTTCTACTTTTTATTTTCTATTATATTTTATTTCCTAAAGATATCGAAAACACAAAAAATATTTATTTTTGCTAGTTTACTCATTTTCTTGTTGCTATGACTAGTTCTCCTCCCGATATGCCTTTTTCCCCATACGTGGGAGAAGGTTCAAAAAATTTAAAATTCAAGTACTTGGGTGATGAATATTTGAAATAATCTTGGGATATATCATTAGAAATACAAAAGAGGGCAAATCCTAAGATTCATATCAATTTACCCCTTCGAAGTTTTTATGTTGGCCTGCCTCTATTTCGTAGATAGTTTTTCGATTCTTTGTTTGAAAAGTACTTTCTCACAAATAGTGCTTTAGAACTTATGAAAAGATGAAAAGTATATTTGGGCAACTAAAGATAGAAAATATTGAACCTAGCATATTGGTGATCTGCCATCAAACTGAGCTACTAATATAAACTAAGGCCACCATGGAAACCAACTTTGGAGGATTTTTCAACTTCTCTACTAAAATTAGTAGAAATGAAGTGTCACAAAATATGAGATTTGATACTTTACAACAAAAGGTTGATGTTCTTTGTGCTTTGAAAGGAGAGATGAAAATCCTCAACACCAAACTTGATCTATTTATTCATATTATTGATAATGGAAAGTAGAGTAGAATTGTTAAGGGAAATAGACCTCTTCCAACTAAGGATGATATCAGTTGAAACTATGCATTGTAACTTGCTAGGGGCATAAAACGACATCGCTTGTTGGGAGTCAACCCAATATTTATCTTGTTTTTGGTGTTCTACTTTATATTTGTGTGAGTTTTCATGACTATTTGTTCTTTAACGATTATATTTTTATGTTTAAATTAGTGTTTTTGCCATGTAAATCCTTTGGCATGATTTGGATGATAAGTAGAATAGATAAGGTGCACAAACATAAACTTCTAAGTTTACTGCAAAATTTCTATGATTTTAATGGAACATCTTTTTCATCTAATTTTTTTACACACTATTTCTACACTAATTCCTAGGTTTTCCTAATTTTACATAATTTTTGGAGTTCAGGAATTATGGTTTAAGTGTTGATCACTAAAGACTATTCTGTTTTAGATGGATTCTGTTTTTGCTTGCATAGTTTGCTTGTTTTGATGATGCTATGGATTGTATCGAGGGGTATAAGCTATGGAGAAGTTAGAATACATTACCTTATGCAATAAATAAATATGACTCAATTTATAATATTACGTAAAGTTTATGATTTCCTTACTGTACTAATGGATTTCACGAGGTTTCTGTTGAGTTTTGTGTGATGAAGTTTTGAAGTTTTGCTATTTGCGATCATGATGGATGAAGGAATAATGCATAGAAAGAACCTAAGCTTGGGGATTATCAAGGCACCCGAAGGTAATATCATAGGAATACTCAAGCGTCTAAGCTTGGGGATGCCCCAGAAGACATCCTCTCTTTCGTCTACATTCCATGAGTATGTCACTTGGAGCAACATTTTTATTCATCACATGATATGTGTTTTTCTTGTGGCGTCATGTATTATGGTTTGCTTTTGTTTTAGCTTTCCAAAATCGTTGTTTGCTGGGCACACCTACTTGAGAGATACACATGCTAACCATGATTTGTTAGAATACTCTATGTGCTTCACTTATATGTTTTGAGCTAAGCAGTTGCTCTAGTGCTTCACTTATATCTTTTTGAGCATGATGACGTGTATATTTTATAGGACTAATTGCACTCTCGTTCTTCACTTATATTTGTTTCGCAATCTAATAGGGGGGCAATGGTAATGTGCATGGGTTATTCGACTAGTAAAAAATGATAGGTATTGTAGGCGGACGTAATAAAAACTTTCATGTAGCACACAAAAGAGAAATTGTGGGTTAATGATATTGATGTGGCAATATGAAAGGGAATAAGTACATGGTTCTTGGTTAGTAGAAATAACGATAGTTAAAGGGTGTTAACTTGTTGTTCATCTAAATATTGGTTATGGCATGGTGATGATGTGTGTGCATTCTTATTCCTCGTTGAAATCCTAGTGTTGTTTAGGTCGGGGGCGCACGATCGTTAACTCCTACCAACCTCCTCCCTAGGGGAATGTGAGGAGTATTTTTATTTGAGAGAGCTAATAAATCTTTGCAATAAGTCTATGAGTTCTTTATTACTAATTGGAATCCATTGATGTACGCACTCTCACCTTTTCATATTTGCTAGCCTGTTCGGTACCGTGCATGCCCATTATCACCTCCAGGATCGATGCAACCTTCGTTGGTGCATCCAAACCCCGCGTCCTCATACGCTCTGTTCCACATAAGGCATCTTATATCTTCCTAAAAACTGCCCTATACATACGTATCATGGAATTTCCTTAGCCATTCCGAGATATATTGCCATGCAACTTCCACCATTACGTCTCATGACTTGTGTGCTCATCATCATATTGCTTTGCATGATCATGTAGCTGACATAGTATTTGTGGCAAAGCCACCGTTCATCACTGTTTACATGTTATGCTAGATCATTCATATCCTGGTACACTGCCAGAGGCATTCATATAGAGTCATCTTGTTTAGTAGTTTTTCATATCGAGTTGTAAGTAGATAGAAGTGTGATGTTTATCATTATTAGAGCACTATCTGAGTAATGAAAGGACGATGGAGATAATGATTCTCCCACAACTCAGTATGAGATTCTGGACGGAAAATAAAGAAAAAAAGTAAAATAAAAAAAGTAAAAGATAAAGATAAAGATAAAAAATAGAAAAAGAGAAAAAAGGATAAAGAAAGAAAGGAAAAAAAGAAAAAAAGGAAAAGAGGGAAAATAGAGAAGGAATAGTGCTTGTACCTCGTTTTCCACACTTGTGCTTAGTGAAAGCACCATGTTTTTCATATAGAGAGTCTCATGTTTTGTTATTTTCATATGCTAGTGGGAACTTTTTTTTATAGAACTTGGCTTTCATATTCTGATGACGAGCTTCCTCAAATGACTGAGGTCTTCATGAGAAAGAAATTTGGATGCACATCCACTTAGCTTCCGTTAAGCTTTCATACATTTATATCTCTAGTGCATCTATTGCAGGGCAATCCCTAATTCTTGCATTGATATCGATTGATGGGCATGTCCACAACCCGTTGGTCCGCCTAATTGATGGGAGACTTTCTTATCCCCTTTTACTCCTTTGAAACCTACCACCATATTCCTTTCCACCTATATGATATGTCCATGGTTCATGCTCATGTACTGAGTGATGTATAAAATGTTGAAGAACGTTAAGAAGTACGATCCAATTGGTTGGCTTAAACCGTGGTGCTTGATATTTGTTTTTATGTGGTGAAGGTGGAGCCATGCCATGCTAATATGATAATATGAATGGGGAGTAAACATTCTTTAGGGTTCATATATTTTGAAAGTTGATGATTATGTTACTTACTATATGGTTCACCATTTCTCAATGATCATACCTGAAAGCACATATGCTCCCTTGGTGATTTTGATAATTCATGACAACATCCATTGTATCTTGGACTAACATCTTTACCTAGATATTTCAAGAAAAGTCCATAGAGAGCATTGGCTAAAGGTTTGTGTGGAGAATACCCCTGGATACAAGAAAGGAATAATATTGGCTCAAGCTTCGAGCTAGAAGACTCTTCATTTTTTATTTGTGAGAAATCACTTTTGAGTCCATAGGAAAGCCAAAAATATTAAAACGGGGTGAGGTAGTAAAATGAACTGATTGCTCAAATGCTCAAAGTTAGCCACCAAAACACTGAGTCATTTTTCCCACATATCCACTGTGTAGAGTTCCACATACACAAATTCGGTGTAACCAACATTGGCACTTCGGACCCACCGAGTTTGAACCTCAGACAGAACCCTAGCCATTCCCACCAAATTGGTGCAACCGAAACTGCATCGGTGCTACTGAGTTCAGTGTGACCAACATTCTGTTGCCAAGATACACAAAATCGGAATTTCCGAGTTTGAGTATCGGTGCCACCGAGTTTGGTCGTCTGACTGGTACTCACCTTTTCGGTGCTACCGAGTTCTATATATCGGTCTCATCGAGATTCAAAGTTCACACTTTTAGTACTAGTCGGTACCACCGAGTTGTCCACTTTGGTGTCACCGAGTTTGCACTTTTGTGTGTAACGGTTGGATTTTGGCTGCTGCCTATATATACCCCCTCACCCACCTCTCATTCGTGGGAGAAGAACTCGGAACACACACATCATTTCCAGATCCATTTTCTGAGAGAGAACCACCTACTCATGTGTTGAGACCAAGTTATTCCAATCCAATCCTTTGAAACTTGATCTCTAGCCTCCCCAAATTGCTTTCCATGAAATCAACCTCTCCTACCCATGCATATTCTGTGAGAGAGTGATTTGTGTTGAGGAGACTATCTTTACAAGCACAAGAGCAAGGAGTTCATTGATCTACCACATCTATGACTTTTTGCAGGGTGGTGCCTCCTAGATTGGTTAGGTGTCGCTTGGGAGCCTCCTACTGTGTGTTGTCGAGTTGAATCAAGATGTCTGTAAGGGCAGGGAGATCACCTACTTCATGATGATCTACCGTGAGTGACGCGAGTCTTGTGTGGACGGAAGCCGTGGTGGAATAGACAAGGCCGCTTCTTTGTGGACCGGTTGTGGGTGGAGCCCTGTGTGGACTCTCGCAGCCATTACTCTCCGTTGGTTGAAGTCTCCACTAACATGGATGTAGGATAGCGCCACCTATCGGAACCATGCCAAAAATCATTGTGTCAAGCTCATGCGTTTGATCTCCCTACCTTACTCCTTTATTTTACACTTGCATGTTTTACTTTCCGCTGCTATATTCTTAGAATTGCATGTGTAGGGTAACTTAGACTTGTTAGAACTGCTATATTTCTGCCCATCCTAGAAATTAGGATAGGCTAGATTTTTTAACTTGACAAGTAGTCTATTCACCCCCCCTCTAGACACATCTTCTATAAGATTACACGTTGGGTAGCATGTCACATCAAAAATTCTGTTTTCACCATTTACCTACTCGAGGACGAGTTGGAATTAAGTTTGGGGATGTTGATATGTCTCCAATGTATCTATAAATTTTGATTGTTCCATGCTATTATATTATCAATCTTGGATGTCTTATATACATTTATATGATGTTTTATATCATTTTTGAGCACTATCCTTTTAACCCAGTGATTAGTGTCAGTTGATATTTTTTGTATGTTTTTGTCTTTTCATGAAAATAGTGTCAAACAAAGTACAAATGCAACGGAACTTTTCAGTGATTTCTTCTGGACAAAAATAAGTCTTGGAAGCTTCGGGGGAAGGTGGAGGACACATGGAGTGACCCCAAGACAACAGGGTGCGCCTAGGGGGTTGCCGCACCCTGTTGGCTTGGGGCCACCTCCTGGGTCCTCCTGACCTAACTCCGCCTCTATAAATCCTATTTTATGGGAAAACATGAGAGAGCCACCCAAAATACTTTTTCCGCTGCCGCAAGCTTCTCTTCCACCATGATCACATCTGGAGCAATGTTCCGTTGCCCTACCGGAGGGTGGATCAATCACAAAGGACCTCTATATCAACCTTGATTCTCCCATGGTGATGCATGAGTAGTTTACCACAGACCTACGGGTCCGTAGTTAGTACCTAGATGGCTATCTCTCTATCAATGTTCTTAAATGCAATGATCACCACAATTCCTCTGGTGATCTATCTTATGTAATCATTCTTTGCGGTGCGTTTGTTGGGATACAATGAATTGTGGGTTTATGTTTAGATTATTCAGGAAAGTATATCGAATCTTTTATGGTTATATATATGCATTATTATAATAATTGTTTATTTCTTTGTAATCTATTGGCGTGGTCTGGCCAACTAGACCGATCTATCTTCAGCGGGAGTGGTGCATTTTAATGGGTTCAATCTTGCGGTGCTCAATCCCAGTGACAGAAAAGGACATGACATGTATTAGTATTGCTTCCACAAAGGATAAAACAATGGGGTTTATTCATATTAATTCAGTATACTTTGTCTACATCATGTCATCGTGCTTAAAGCGTTACTTCATTTTACTTAATACTCTAAATGCAAGCTGGAGAGTGGTCGATGAGTTGAGTAATATTAGTAGATCCAGGAAGGAGCCGGTCTAATTGTTTACATACGTGATGCCTATATGTGTGACCATTGCCATGAATAAATATTGCATACCTATGCACTTTTCTATTGATTACCCAACAGTAATTTGTTTACCCACCTATGCTTTCTACGAGACAGAAGCCTCTAGCGAAAACTATGGCCCCATGGTCTTTGCAGTTATATTTAAAACACCAAAATATTGCTGCCATTTATTTACCTTTATTTCATTTTGCATTTATATTACCTATCTATCACTACTTCTCGCTTGCAAGTAACGAGTTCAATGGGATTCATAACCCTCTTGCTCGCATTGGGTGCAAGTGTGTGCTCTTTTGTGTGTAGGTGCTGAAGATGGGCGTTTGCTTATTCCTCCTATTATTTTTATAACCTTGGTTCTCACTGAGTGAAATACTTATCTCTACTGTGTTGTATCACCTCTCCTCTTTGGGAAAATCCCAACGCAGTTTACCAGTTGAAGTCATTAAGATCACACATTGCACACAATTTTCTCGATCCAATTGTGTGTGATGGCATTTACATCACACACATTCTTTTATTTTTAATCATGTGCAATGACTGGTGCATTACATACAGTTTTCATGAAATAACCGTGTTTGATGATAATCCGTATTGCACATAGTTCTTGTGTTGAATCTTGTGGGATGTACCCTCAATAACAAACAGTTTTGGTAGCGTGTGCAATGGACCCCCCCTATCGGACACATAGACAAGGTGATGTTTGAAACTACGTCACTGAAAGGGGTTAAAAGCCGTTTGCTTAGGATGTCACTGCACCAGTGAACAACGAAGACGTCAAGATCGAGGGAGCTCATAATTGGATCTTAAGGCGCCAAAACAATGCTATAGCGCTCATAGCCCGCTCATGGGCTGCGACCCAGTAATGAGCTCGCTCAAACACTCATTTGTTCCCCACACTTTCTTTTCAGTTTCCTTTGCTTCTATTTTGTTATCTAAAGAATCGAATATTATTCTTTTCATTAATTTCGAAAAAAATGTCAAAATAAAAAATGTTCATGGATTCAAAACAGTTCATGAATTTAAAATATTCACAAAATGTGAAAGAATGTAAGCAAGTTCATTTAAAAGTTCATAAATTTGATAAAAATGTCATGAATTTGAAAAAAAATCACAAATTTAAAAAAATATTAATGTAGTTAAAATATAAAGAAGAAAAAAAGTGAAAGGAAATAAAAACCCAACTATAAGTTAGTAAATAGTCTGGTAAAATAAAATGGTAAATAATATAAAGGAAGCTTCCCAAAATCGAACGAGTATAGAAGCTAATGGGCTAGTCCATTACGAAACTAGCATTGGGAAGGCGTGGGCATTTTCTATTGATAAGCATGGGAACTTTCTATTGATACTGTAGTATTGGGATCGGGGTCTTCAATATTATCCTATTATAAAATTCTAGTGTATAAGAAGAGAAGAAGAAGCTTGGCTTTAGGGGGAAATAAAGACATTGAATGTTGATAAAGTGATAAAGATAGAAAGAACTAGAAGAAACTATGCAGGGTAAAGGTTCCCCGAAAGTTGCGTACTTTGTGTAGTGGCTCGGTAGATAATTGCTACCCCTATGGGAGGAGAAGTCAAACTGTAATATGGCTCCAACAATTGTAGACCTGATGTGTAATATCATGAATGATTCTTGGAAGCCTTCTCTCTTGGCTTGCAACATGGAAAATGGTGTATGGACACCACGTGATGACGATTCGATGTTGCCCATATGGATTTGGGAGCGCAACAAATGTGTGAAAGTGAAGCCTTGTACTCCTCCTTGAGTGGGCTACTACAAGGTGAATGTCAATAGTGTTGTAGGTAAGCTTGCTAGTAGTGAAATGATGAGCGATGTTTGTCGCGATTGATTTGGCATGTTCAAGGGCGCTTCAGTGGTTGTCTTGGATGGAATTACGTACATGGAAACTTTAGAGCATGGTGAGGATTTGCACATGGAAAAACTCAAAGTAGCATTAAAATGTCTAGAAAAACTCGGTGCTAGCTTGATTTTGCTTGTTTCGTGTTGCGGGTAAAAAGAGCAAGTTCTTGTTTTTCCCTACAACTTGTATTAAAACTCTATCCATAACGAGAATGGCTTGCAACATGGTGTTTCTCCTTCTTGAAAAATAGAGTCATTACAGAGCTCAGACATGTTGGCCATATCCTCATTCTCGTGTTTGGTTGTAAATTCACACGTGGTCAACCCAGGAGGCATGATTCGAATTCTCTCAGAGAGAATCAAATACGTGACTGCGTAGACTTTGTTCCAAAGGAAGGCATTGATACTTGTGATCCGTGTTGGGTTTTTCCCCAAAGAGGAGGGAACGATGCAGCACGGTATAGATAAGTATTTCCCTCACTAAGAATGACGGCTATCGAACCAATATTAGGAACACACAACTCCCATCTTCAGCACCTACACACAAAAGAGCAAACACTTGCACCCAATGCGGGCAAGAGGGTTGTCAATTCCCTTGAACTCTTTACTTGCGAGCGCATAAGCTGTGTAGATGATTGTTGGATAAATATTAATTGCAAAGTAAATACAAATAAATAAAGGAGACGAGGAAATAAGAGCGTCTACAAATTTATATGTGAATAGACCCGGGGGCCATAGTGTTCTCTAGTGGCATCTCTCTCGAAGAAGACATACGGTGGGTAAACACATTACTATTGGGAAATTTATAGAAAAGCACATAGTTATGCAATATTTATTCACAACAATCATTATGTGTATATAAGCCTCATTTCCATAAGAAAGTAGACCAACTCCTGCCTGTATCTACTACTATTACTCCACCCATCGACCGCTATCCAGCATGCATCTAGATTATTAAGTAAAACACAATAATGCTTGGAGAACAATGACATGATGTAGACAAAGAAAATCCAATTAATATGAATCAATCCCATCGTTTTATCCTTAGTGGAAACAATACAAATGCATGTCACTTCCCTTTCTGTCACTGGGATTGAGCACCACAAGATTGAACCCACTATAATGCACCTCCCTCACTAAAGATAGATCAATCTAGTCGGCCAAACCAAATAAATAGATCGAAGAGATTTGTGAAGCTATAATAATCATGCAAATAAGAATAAAATAGTAATTCAGAGAGGACTCAATTCTTTATCATGAATAATCTAAATATAAACCTATAATTCATCAGATCCCAACAAACACATCACACAAAGTGATTACATCGAATAGATCATCGCGAAGATGCGATGAACTTTGTATTGAAGAACAGAGAGAGAGAGAGAGCCATGTAGATACTAGCTATGGACCCATAGGTATGTGGTAGACTACTCACACATCACCATGGGAGCAGCAAGTTTGATGTAGAGGCTCTCCATGATCGATCCCCCCTCCGACAGGGCAACGGAATAGGGCTCCACATGGGCACACGACGGAACAAAGACTTGCGGTCGCGGAAAAAGTGTTTCGGGAGCTCCCCTAGGGTTTTTGGAATATATGAGAATTCATAAGATAGAGAACAAGGTCGGGAGAGACGAGGGGGGGGGGGGGACAAGCTAACAGTGCACGACCACCCCCCTGGGCGCGCATTGTTGACTTGTGGGGCCCTCGTGCGGCCTCTGGTCTTCTCCCGAAGCATCTAGGACTTCTTTTGGACCATAAAAATTATCAAAAAGTTTCGTGGTATTTGGACCCCGTTTGGTACTCTAAACCTAAGAAGCCAAAAACATGTAGAAAACAGTAACTGGCATTTGGCACAAGGTTAGTAGGTTAGTGATGAAAAATAATACGAATCAGCAAATAAATGCCCAAAAACTATCGTAGAATGATAATATTATAGCATGGAACAACCAAAAGATATATATATGTTGGATCTGTATCAACATCCCCAAGCTTAATTCCTGCTCATCCTTGAGTAGGTAAATGATAAAAACAGAATTTTTGATGTGCCATGCTACCCAACATATAATCTATTGCACACGCGATCATTGAGAAATAATGAATTAACAAACATCAACATAGTAATATCCATGAACATAAGTAACATGATCATCAATGTTCAAAATACATGATCCTTAAAAATTTAACCCCCCATTCATGTTCTCATATTAGCATTACATTGCTCTGTCTTCACCACATAAGTAGAAATGTCAAGCACCATGATGTTAAGCCAGGCAATTGGATCATATTTTTAACGCGCTTCAGATTTTTATTACTCACTCAATACATGAGTGTGAACCATGGACCTAGCATATAGGTGGAATAGAATATGGTGGTAGATTTCAAAGGGCTAAAAGTGGATAAGAAAGTCCCGCATCAACTAGGCGTATCAATGGGTTATGGAGATGCCCATCAATATATATCAATGCAAGGAGTAGGGATTGCCATGCAACAAATGCACTAAAGCTATAAGTGTATGAAAGCTTGATTGAAGCTAAGTGGGTGTGCATCCAACTTGCTTGCTCATGAAGACCTCGGATATTTGCGGAAGCCCGTCATCAGAATATTCAAGCCAGGTTCTGTAAAGAAAAATTCCCACTAGCATATGAAAGTGACAAAACGTGAGGCTCTCTATATGGAAAACATGGTGCTCCTTTGAAGCACAAGTGTGGAAAGAAGAGGTAGTGGTACAGTCCCTTCTCTCTTTTCTCTCAGTTTATTTGTTATTATTATTTTCCTTTATTTTTGTTTTTATTTTTTCTTTCTTTCTTTTTTCTCTCATTTTTTCTTTTTTGTTTCTGTTTTCTTTATTTCATTTTTCGTCCGGAGTCTCATCATGACTTCTGGGGAAACATTGTCTCCATCATCCTTTCATCACTGAGATGGTGCCCTAAATAATGAATAGCATCACACTTCTATTTACTTACAACTCGATATGGAAAACTACTAAAGAATATGACCCAATATGAATGCCTCTCGCAGTGTGCGAGGATGCGCAGTGATCTAGCATAACATTTATGATAATGATGAATGGTGGCTTTGCCACAAATACTATGTTAGCTACGTGATAATGCAAAGCATTATGACAATGCATGTACTAGTCATATTATGTGACAGTGGAAGTTGCATGGCAATATATCTCGGAATGGCAATGGAAATTGTTGGAAATATGCCCTAGAGGCAATAATAAAATAGTTATTATTATATTTCCTTTTTCAAGATAACCGTTTATTATCCATGCTATAATTGTATGGAATGGAAACATAAATGCATGTGTGGATATATAGACAAAACAATGTCCCTAGTGAGCCTCTAGTTGACTAGCCTGTTGGTCAAGGATGGTTAAGGTTTCCTAGCTATAGACAAGTGTTCTCACTTGATGACAGGATCACATCATTAGGAGAATGATGTGATGGACAAGACCCAAACTATAAACGTAGCATATGATCGTGTCATTTTGTTGCTATTGTTTTCTGCATGTCAAGTATACATTCCTATGACCATGAGATCATGTAACGCACTAACACCAGAGGAATGCCTTGTGTGTATCAAACGTTGCAACGTTACTGGGTGACTGTAAAGGTACTCTACGGGCATCTCCGAAGGTGTCCGTTGAGTTAGAATGGATCAAGACTGGGATTTGTCAGTCCGTGTGACAGAGAGGTATCTTGGGGCCCACTCGGTAATACAACTTCAGAAACAAGCCTTGCAAGCAATGTGACTAACGAGTTAGCCAAGTGATCTTGTATTACGGAATGAGTAAAGAAACTTGCCGGTAACGAGATTGAAATAGGTATGGCGATACCGACGATCGAATCTCGGGCAAGTAACATACCGAAGGACAAAGGGAATGATATACGTGATTGTGTGAATCCTTGACATAGATGTTCAACCGATAAGATCTTCGTAGAATATGTAGGATCGAATATGGACGTCCAGGTCCCGCTATTGGATATTGGCCGGAGAGTGTCTCGGTCATGTCTATATAGTTCTCGAACCCGCAGGGTCTGCACACTTAAGGTTCAGTGATGTTTTCGGTATAGTTGAATTATTGATGTTGGTAACCGAATGTTGTTCGGAGTCCCGAGTGTTATATAGGATTGATGTTGGTAACCGAATGTTGGTAACCCGCAGGGTCTGCACACTTAAGATCTTGGACGTCACGAGTGTCTCCAGAATGGTCCGAAAACGAAGATTGATACATAGGATTGTTCCATTTTTCTTCCGGGAAGATTTCGGGTATTACCGGTAAAGTACCGCGAGTGACGAGTGGGTTCTCGTGTTTTACCAGGAGGGGCCACCCACTCGGGAGATGTAACATCCCAAATTTTGGAATGTTAATAAAATTATTAGATTTATTGTTTGTTTGTTTGAGTGATTGAAACTCGAGTGAAATTTGAAACTTTTCAAAAACTTTTGAATGAGAGGGAATAAAATGACTTTCCCGTTTCCTGTGAGTTCAAATTCATCTTTTTAAAACTAGCGAGAGGAGATAGCATGACTTCTTCAACTACAAAGAATTTGAACAAAGGTGGCACTTGAATTTCCTTTCGATTTTTCCTTTGCATTTTGTTTTCTTTTTCACTCAAGAAATGCGGGGGAATAATATTCTGTCAAACAGAAAAGAGAGGAGGAACATGACCCTCCAAAACCAGGGGCATTTGTTGAAGTATTTTGAGCCAAGAAAACAAAATTTAATTGAGCAAATATTTGCAAAAAGAAAATAAAGCTTTTAGGGATTTTTTGAAAAAAAATATTTTTTTTGAAGTATTTATTTTGGCCGTGGAAAAATGTCCATCCTCTCGGATTTATTTTTCTGATATTTGTGGTATATAACACTTATATTTTCGGGAAGGAATTTATTTCCTTTTCATATTTATTCTTTCCTGTTTTAGTTATTAGGAAGTAAATCGTTTTTTTTTTGGAAACTTACCTTGGCCCATTAAGGAACTTACTATTCTGGCCCGACAAAGGATCTCCTCCTTCCTCTGGACTCCCTCCTCCCGTGCTCAGGTACCTTCCTTGGCAGGGAGCCAAGAAATCCTCCCCTTCCAGAATTCGCGAAGTTCTTTCCCTCCTAGCTTCTCCCGTCGCCCCTATAAGAATTCCCAGGTCCTCCTCGTTCCATTCCCGTTGGAACCGCCACCTCTCCCCACCTCCTCCTCCCCCTGTGGACCTCGCTGGAGCCGGCCACAGGAACTCGTCAGCGACCTTCCCCATCGCCCCTGCACCCCTTCCCGACCCCCGCCGACCTTCCCCATCGCCCCTGCACCTCCTCCGCCACCCCCACCCCGTCGGCCCCCCCTGCACCCCTCCCCATCCCCACGAGATTCCTGCCAAGAACTCCTCGCCAGGAGCCCAAGGAGCAGCACCTCGCCCCTCCACCCCTTGTCGCCACCCCCATTCCACCGCCCCCCTCCACCACTCCACCCCCCCGCCGGCGACCCCACCCCGCCGGAGTTGCCCTATCGCCGGAGTGCCCCTCGCCGCTGCTCCTCCTGCCATCGTGGATGTTCTCTGAAGCACGAGGTAACCCCCCTCTTCTTTACCTTTTTCTTTTTCTTTTCTTTTGTTTTACTTCTACCATTAGATCTTTAAGCAACGCGCTAGATTAGATCTAAGTTACCCCTTCGGTCTTTTAGATAAAACCGATCGGTCTTTCTTTCACTTAATAATAGCCGAAGAGGTTTTTGTTAAGATGCGGTCGTTTGCTAGTGTTTCTCGCAGCAAACACCTTCCAACCAATCAGAGAGCGCCACGTGTACCCCTCTCCGATTAGATTCATTTTTCTTTTCTGTTTGAATTCCAAAAACAGAGAGAGTTTTAATTCTGTTTTGATCATAACTTTTGATCCACAACTCCAATGAGGTTGATTCTTTTTCCAGTAGATCACAATGTTATTGTAGTTTTCAAAAACATATTATTTGCCTATGTTTGAAATTTTCAAATTTGAATTAGATCAGATTTAGTTTAAACCTTGTTTTGCTTATTCTGGGAGTTTAAAAATATATTCTTAATTAATTCTTTTTGCTACTGATCACTAGTGATCTTATTTATCAGTGGTAAAAAGTTCAGAACTGTTTGAGTAATTTCGCTCATCATTTCTGGTGAAACACTTTCTGTTTCACTTCTTTTAGGATTATGACTATATTTCTTTCTTTAGTTATTTTCAAATTATTTTTCTTTTATATTTCAGAAATATTATGTTTTGTTTCTGTTAGTTAACAGTAGGTTTGCAACAAGTTTTGATTTTATTTCCATTTGTTATTATGAAATCAATTCTAGTTCTCTAATAACTTGCAATTGATTTCTCTATTAGTTTAACTCCCATTTGAAAATACCTTCAAATAGTTTTATGAAAAATATTTTATTTTATCTCGGTTAAATTTATATCTTAGTTCTCTGTTATGTTAATGTTTTATTTTCAGTTAGAACAAAAACTATTTAGTGTTGATGTAGTAGAAGACTCCCTAGTTTTATTTGAAGTTTCTATCGGATTCTTATTCGCTCTCTCTTTTGTTTTGATTGCTAGAATGATTGCTAGTATGAGTGCTTACGTGAATGATATGGTTGTTATATAGATTCCATCGGAGATTGACGAGTAGTGTATCAAGTTATTCCTCGAGAACGAAAATTCTTCTTCGTCAACATCACCAGGCAAGTCATTTGATCATGTATCACCTATGTTTTATGCATCGTAGTTCTACTATCCTATGCCCAATTGCATGCTGAGTAGGTACTTGGAAATTATGGTTACATATTGTAGTATCATGTGGTAGGAACCCAACAATTCCGTTACTTGCCCCCGGGGCGAAAAATTTCATATTGCTATGCTTGAGTAGACGTGATTCTGGTTGTGAGTTTATCGCGAGTGATGCGAAAATTATTTAATAACCAAGACCGGTTAAGTCAAGACTTTTCAAGACCTCGTGATGCAATGCAACTCTAGGTGAAGGACGGTTGATCGGCTCCCTGGAGAAACCAGTGGATGACCCGGGATGCTGGAGACGTGCCATGACATCTTGCGGAAAGCTTCACCCAGGCTCAAAGAGACGGACGGATATTTTCAAGACCCAAGGCTTACCTGCACAGCCACAAGTCATTCTGGGCTCTGGCTTGGTTGGACAACGTGGCGACTCTGGACAGGCGTCGCCAGTAGATGTAGAAGAACGGTAGGATTGGATGGGCACCGACAGGGATTCAGAGGCACCCGTTGAAAGACCATGTTTTGATCATCCGGTCTTCAAACACCCTCAAGTGCGAGGACATACACGGAGGCGATCAAATCTTGTGGGGAATGTGTGCAAAACTCTGCAAAGTACTCAAACCTAATCGATTAGCCGTGTCCATGGTCATGGACAACTTGAGCCAAAGGAACTGAAGTTATCTGGATTTCTCAACGCCATTATATATATTTGATGTGGGTAATATTGATAACTTGGGTATGAAAACTGGTTGGCGGAACCATCTCATTAACAACCAACTACGTAGTAATATTTTGCTTTTAGCCCCTCTCTTGTTGTAGGAGAAAATTTGCTTTACGCTAAAACTTACAACACCACCTGCCATATATGCATATAGTATAGATGATATTTTACCCCCTCTCATATGTGACTTGCCGGCATATTCAATATGCTGACCTACACGGCTGCAACGTCTTATGTTGCAGATATTTTTCTTCGACGAGTAAGAGTACGATTTAGGGTTACGGTCTACACTCAACTTGCCATTGGTGTTTATTGGGACTCCACTCCCTTGACTGCTTCCGTTGAGATATTTAAGGTATATATCAGTTTTACGCTATTTCCATGTGATTGCACTTTGATATATACATTGATGTATTGTGTGTGCCAGCATACTGATCCAGGGATGGCACAGATACACAAAGGCTTGACTCGTTTTGAGTCGGGTCGCTACAGAAATGGTATCAGAGCACATGTTGACTGTAGGACGTGACCCTAGAAACTGGAAATTTCTTAGGAAAGGATCTCTGAAATTTTTTATTTTCAATAACACCTTTTACTTCTCATGTCTTCTGATTTCATCGAATGTTCCCTCTCACCTCAAATAGTTAGACAATACCCTTACCCGTTTGACCACATGAAGAATCAACGGAGTTCTACTTCAAAGTAAAGAGGATTTCATCATGCATTTGAAGAATTGAAGCTACACCCATTGAAGACTCTCAAGACCCGAAGAATTCCAAGACCCTGAAGCGTTCGAATATTTATATGACCATTAGAAGTCCAAACCCCTGTTATATACCCACGTTAGTTACAATGATTTGTGAGCCGTCATTGGTGTGTGTTTTCCGACGGCCACAACTAAAACCTATTCTCAAAAATATTGTTTGTATTGTGTGTATCTCCCTCTCTCTTACCCGTCTCATCCCCAAAACCTCAACCCTACCAGATGGAGTATGAAGCTGGACTTGTAGTCTCTGGACCAATGACCCAGCTGGAGGCTGATATATGGATTCAAAACATGGAGAACCACCTCGGGAGCAACTTGATCTCAAGGAAGTATGAAGTGGAACACGCTCTTCAGTACTTTACGCAAAGTGCTGCAATCTGGTGGAAAATGCATCATGCCATACAAGGATTTAGTGGAGCAGAAACCTGGGAAGAATTCAAGAAGACTTTGTTAAGATCCCGTCTTATTCAGAAGTGCTATGATAATCCGAAGGAGAAGACTTGTGCATGCAAGATCTATGGAGAAATAGGACACACCTTGGAAGAACACAAGGATGGATGCACTCATTGTGAAAAAAATCACCCAGCTGAGGAATGCCCAAGTAGTCAGGTGACTTGTTTCCTTTGTGAAGGAACCACCCACTACCCAGCTCAGTGTCACATTTACCCAAGGTGCAACAAGTTGTCAAGCAGCAGAAAGATGCAATGAAGGAAACCCTTAAGAAGAAGATTCTAGAAGAACCTGTGATGAACGAATATATTGAAGACCCTCATGGACAAGGTCTGACCAGATTTTTCTCCAATGCATGCTACTCATGTGGAGAAGAAGGACATTATTCACAGGATTGCATGAAGGGAAGCCAAGAGTATCTGGGAAACTTCCCGACGGAAAAAGTGGAGTTTGATCCACTTGAAATAGAAGAACTGGCCAAAATAAAGGAGACCGTAAAGAAAAAAAGGTGCCCTCGGAAGAGCCAAATCTCTGCAGATATAGACCTGAGTCATGTCAGATGTTACAAGTGTATGGAATTTGGCCACCACAAATACATGTGCACAGGAAGGAAGACAGAAACCCAAGGAGCAAAAGCAAACACTAAGACGCCTCGAGACTGGTCAGAACTCATTTGCTTTCGTTGCAAGGAAGCAGGACATTTTGCTAACGATTGTTCACAAAGGAAGAAAGCTAAAAATGAGTAGTTAAGTTTTGACCGCGGCAATTAGTGTAATCTGAAGAACTCTTGTTTTTCATGAGATCATGGAGTGAATTTTTTTTGTAACAGAAATTCCTGAGATTGTAGTAACATCATGAATAAATGGAATTTATTGTCTCATGATTGCCTATGTTGAAACTATATACGTTGTTTTCTCTACGAGCAAAGATCTCTGAACATTTATGAGGATAAGAGAAAATATGGTCTATGCAGGCATGAGTATAATTCATTTTTAGTGTGGTAGTAATCAGTAAACCAACAGGATCCACTGAGTAGGAATGTACCATGATTACCAAGGAGACATATACATTCCTCTGAGTACCTATTTACTAACACCTGCAGATGACAACTCTCTACGAGTCATTCCTCAAGGGCCCAGAAACGATCATGACCCTGACCAGTGATCATGATTACCCAAAAATCCTGAAGGACATGATGAAGCACATTGATCTTGAAGGAGATGCAGCATACAAAGGCTACCCATTCATGGAAAGTGGAGTAGAACTTTGGCATGTGGAAGTACACCTCCACCATGTGAAAGGAGTTTGTCCAAAGACTATGGGGCAATACTTTTTCATTTCACGTGTACCACGAGCAACCTTCTTTGATGTTGTTCGTGAATCTACCATGGAAGCCATACGCCAAATTGGAGAAATACTTGAAGCAAGACTCCGTCATACCCAGGAATACCTAAGTGAAGTGCATGCAGAGGTGATGGAGCTGAAGCTCGTGGCCACCATGATGAAGCAAAAGATGGATGATTTCAAGGAGCACCTCGGAAAGTTCCAGTGGGACTAAAATATCTCCAAGGGAGACGAATGAATAATGTTGGCAGAAATGCTCGACCATACCGAACAATGTGGATGGCAGCATTGTAATAGAGTACTTTTGAATTGGAGCTTTTGAGAAGAAATTAAGGATGTAATAAAGGATTGATTATGAAATGAATATGATTTATGGATGAACCAATACCTTTTCATGGTAAACACACCAATGGAAAGTATCCCACAGAGTGGAGTGTGTACCAAAAATAAGTCTGAGGACTATTTTTATGATGGTTACCCCGAGAGTATGATGGAATGAAACACTATGGAAATTTAAAGGCGGAGTAATCCCAAGTATGCCAGAAACCCACAGACCCCGGGACTAATAAGGATCAAGTACTATCTTTTGGAGAAGGAAACTTGTATCAGCAAACATTTTCTTAGGAGCATAGGACAACCCGAGAGTGGTGAAGAAATGATAGATGTTTTGTTCAGCTTGCAGAACCAATGGTGTATCCGAACTTTGTTCGGGGACAAGAGAAACTCTGCAACGCTTGTGAGGATGCCCAAGTGTTAGAATGCGAGATTCGCTAAACCTTATACAGAGAAATGATTTGGGTGCGGAATGGATTGATCACCATGACGACTTACTCTTATCATTTATCTTGCTATTCAGAATGGTAAATCTGAGAGACTTACCCATAGTGAGAGACGACGTTCTTTGAAGATTTTGTTTAAGCCTTAGAATGGTATGATGAAAGCCCCATGTACATGGAATTTGTTGTCACGCGTAGGAAATTTTACGGTGAGGATGAAGACAAGACCTCTCTCTCTGCAGGATAACCACAAATGGTAGACCACCATGAGAATCATCGATAGGTTATCTAGACTTGACCGTGAGACTGTCAGTTAAGAAGACCCAGTAACGGAAGAAGCTTATATCAACAGGAGAACCCTCGATTTTGATGGAAACGTTATGAATATAACGAAAGAGCTTCACCAGAGGAGTTAGTATGAAGACTGTGAGAAGTCAGATGCCAAAACCCCAGAGGATTGTTAAAATCTTAAGGGACCAGTATCTCTCATTTTAAGTGTGGTAGCATCCCACCTTGCCGGAGGTTGGATTTGTTAGAAGACCCCCAAACCCTAACCTTTCTTTCTAGCCCCTCCGAATCTCGAGGACGAGATTCATTTTAAGTGTGGTAGGTTTGTAACATCCCAAATTTTGGAATGTTAATAAAATTATTAGATTGATTGTTTGTTTGTTTGAGTGATTGAAACTTGAGTGAAATTTGAAACTTTTGAATGAGAGGGAAAAAATGACTTTCCCATTTCCTGTGAGTTCAAATTCATCTTTTTAAAACCAGCGAGAGGAGATAGCATGACTTCTTCAACTACGAAGAATTTGAACCAAGGTGGCACTTGAGTTTCCTTTCGATTTTTCCTTTGCATTTTGTTTTCTTCTTCACTCAAGAAATGCCGGGGAATAATATTCTGTCAAACAGAAAAGAGAGGAGGAACATGACCCTCCAAAACCAGGGGCATTTGTTGAAGTATTTTGAGCCAAGAAAACAAAATTTAATTGAGGAAATATGTACAAAAAGAAAATAAACCTTTTAGGGATTTTTTGAAAAAAATATTTTTTTGTAGTATTTACTTTGGCCGTGGAAAAATGTCCATCTTCTCGGATTTATTTTTCTGATATTTGTGGTATATAACACTTATATTTTCGGGAAGGAATTTATTTCCTTTTGATATTTATTCTTTCCTCTTTTAATTATTAGGAAGTAAATCTTTTTTTTTGGAAACTTACCGTGGCCCATTAAGGAACTTCCTATTCTGGCCCGACAGAGGATCTCCTCCTTCCTCTGGATTCCCTCCTCCCGTGCTCAGGCACCTTCCATGGCAGGGAGCCAAGAAATCCTCCCCTTCCGGAATTCGCGAAGTTCTTTCCCTCCTAGCTTCTCCCGTCGCCCCTATAAGAATGCCCAGGTCCTCCTCGTTCCATTCCCGTTGGAACCTCCGCCTCTCCCCACCTCCTCCTCCCCGTGTGGACCTCGCCGGAGCCGGCCACAGGAACTCGTCGGCGACCTTCCCCATCGCCCCTGCACCCCCTCCCCACCCCCGCCGACCTTCCCCATCGCCCTTGCACCTCCTCCGCCAACCCCACCCCGTTAGCCCCCCTGCACCCCTCCCCATCCCCACGAGATTCCTGCCAGGAACTCCTCGCCAGGAGCCCAAGGAGCAGCGCCTCGCCCCGCCACCCCTCGTTGCCACCCCCCCCTCCACCGCCCCCCTCCACCGCCCCCTCCACCACCCCACCCCCCGCCGGCGACCCCACCCCGCCGGAGTTGCCCCATCGTGGGAGTGCCCCTCGCCGCTGCTCCTCCTGCCATCGTGGGTCTTCTCTGAAGCACGAGGTAACCCCCTCTCCTTTACCTTTTTCTTTTTCTTTTCTTTTGTTTTACTTCTACCGTTAGATCTTTAAGCAATACGCTAGATTAGATCTAAGTTACCCCTTCGGTCTTTTAGATAAAACCGATCGATCTTTCTTTCACTTAATAATAGCCGAAGAGGTTTTTGTTAAGATGCGGCCGTTTGCTAGTGTTTCTCGCAGCAAACACCTTCCAACCAATCAGTGAGCGCCACATGTACCCCTCTCCGATTAGATTCATTTTTCTTTTCTGTTTGAATTCCAAAAACAGAGAGAGTTTTAGTTCTGTTTTGCTTATAACTTTTGATCCACAACTCCAATGAGGTTGATTCTCTTTCCAGTAGATCACAATGTTTGTGTAGTTTTCAAAAACATATTATTTGCCTATGTTTGAAATTTTCAAATTTGAATTAGATCAGATATAGTTTAAACCTTGTTTTGCTTATTCTGGGAGTTTAAAAATAGATTTTTAATTAATTCTTTTTGCTACTGATCACTAGTGATCTTATTTATCAGTGGTAAAAAGTTCAGAATTGTTTGAGTATTTTAGCTCATCATTTCTGGTGAAACACTTTCTGTTTCACTTCTTTTAGGATTATGACTATATTTCTTTCTTTAGTTGTTTTTAAATTATTTTTCTTTTATGTTTCAGAAATATTATGTTTTGTTTCTGTTAGTTAACAGTAGGTTTGCAACAAGTTTTGACTTTATTTCTATTTGTTATTATGAAATCAATTCTAGTTCTCTAATAACTTGCAATTGATTTCTCTATTAGTTTAACTCCCATTTGAAAATACCTTCAAATAGTTTTATGAAAAATATTTTATTTTATCTCGGTTAAATTTATATCTTAGTTCCCTGTTATGTTAATGTTTTATTTTCAGTTAGAACAAAAACTGTTTAGTGTTGATGTAGTAGAAGACTCCCTAGTTTTATTTGAAGTTTCTTTCAGATTCTTATTCGCTCTCTCTTTTGTTTTGGTTGCTAGAATGATTGCTAGTATGAGTGCATACGTGAATGATATGGTTGTTATATAGATTTCATCGGAGAGTGACGAGTAGTCTATCAAGTTATTCCTCGAGAATGAAAATTCTTCTTCGTCAACATCACCAGGCAAGTCATTTGATCATGTATCACCTAAGTTTTATGCATCGTAGTTCTACCATCCTATGCCCATCGACCGCTATCCAGCATGCATCTAGTGTATTAAGTTCATGAGAACAGAGTAACGCCTTAAGCAAGATGACATGATGTAGATGGACAATCTCATATCTACGATAAAAGCCCATCTTGTTACCCTTGATGGCAACAACACGATGTGTGACTTGCTGCCCTTTTTGTCACTGGGAAAGGTCACCACACGGTATGAACCCAAAACCAAGCACTTCTCCCATTGCAAGAATCATAAATATAGTTAGCCAAACAAAACCCAAGACTCGGAGAGACTTACAAGGATATCAAATCATGCATATAAGAAATCAGCAAAGACTCAAATATATATCATAGATAATCCGGTCACAAATCCACAATTCATCGGATCTCGACAAACACACCGCCAAAGAGGACTACATCGGATAGATCTCCATAAAGATCATGGAGAACTTTGTATTGAAGATCCAAGATAGAGAAGAAGCCATCTAGCTACTAACTACGGACTCGTAGGTCTGAAGTGAACTACTCACAAGTCATTGGAGGGGCAATGATGTTGATGAAGAAGCCCTCCAACTCCAAAGTCCCCTCCGGCAGGGCACCGGGAAGGGTCTCCAGATGAGATCTCGCGGAAATGGAAGCTTGCGGCGGCGGAAAAGTGTTTTTGTGGACGCCCTGATTTTTTCTGGATTTTTAGGGAATTTATAGGCCAAAGACCTAGGGCAGGGGAGCGCCAGGGGGGCCACAAGCTTGGTTGCCGCGGCCTCCCCCTGGCCGCGACAACAGGGCTTGTGGGCTCCCTGTGGGCCCATGTCACATCCCTAACCCTTAACCAAGATAGCATTGTGCTCATGTCTTCTTTGCATTTGCATCCAAGAAGTTTCAACAAAAACAACAAAGTGGCAAAGGAAAAACTCAAAACCCTAGCCACCATTTCAATTAAAGGAAATTTCAACTAGTTCAAAATCAATGAACCCAAAATGGCCTCAAGAAATGTTCAAATTTTCTGATAAATCATGAAAGTAAATGAGCATTGGAGAAAACTATTTTCTTGACACTTTAAGCATTTTAAATAAATGCAAAAGCCACTGGTTTCAAATTTAAAATTTGAAATCAGAAACTATAATTTTTCCAAAAATGTTGAAAGTCTTGGAAATGTGTGGGGATATTATAATAAATATTTAAGGAGGTCTAAAATAGTTTTTACTTTTTGTTTTGGAGCTGAAATAATTAGCAAAGCAATAAATAGCAAAATAGAAAAACAAAAAAAGAGAAAATGGAAAAGGTCTTACCTGTCGCCCAAGCCAGGCCCGGCCCATCTCGCCGCTCGTCCCCTCCCTCGCGCCAGTAGGCAGCAGGAGGTGGCCGCCGCCTCCTCCGGCGCGGCCACGCACCTGCGTGCCTGCCTGGCCTCCGGTTCGCGCTGGCGACGACAGGGATAAGCTCCCAAGAGCTTCCCCTATCCATTCCCCGCCTCGGTTCTTCCCCTCCTCCCGGATCCCCTCCTTCTCCCTGCTGCCGCCATTAGAGCCGAGCTCGAGCTCGAGCTGGCCGTGCCTCTGGCCATAGGAACCCCTCCCCGAGCACACCATTAGCTCCGCCTCATCGCCCTGGTCGTCTCTGCAGAAGCCGAAGCCTCCTCGAGCCCTGCAACGCCCGCAACGCCGTCGTCTTCCTCCTCCGGCCGCCGGACCTCTCCCGTTGATTCGTCGCCCCCAGGCCTTCCCCGAGCCGTCTGAGCTCTTCTCTGCACTCCCTGTGAGCATGCGGTGGTTTTCCCTAAGTTTTCCCCGTCGATCCCCTCCTCTAGCCCTAGTTTCACCGGAGCCCGACGAGCACCGTCGCTGCCGCTCGTCGCCGGTAGCCCTCCGATGTCCAGCTCGTCCTCCCGAGAGCACCAGAAGCTCCACGACGACGCGTAGATGTCGTAGCAGCTAAGAACTAAGCGTGGATCCCTCTGATTCAAAGCCCCCGACGACGCCCGAGCTTCGGCCGCCGCTCCGGCTCGTCGCCGATGCCTCTTCCGGCGACCCTAGCCTCCCTAGTTGGTCCTGCCAGATCGGCCACTTCGCGAGCTTGCTATAGCTGCCAACCGCGTGCGTTTTCGTGCTGTGCAGTGCCGTCTAGGTCGCCTCCGGCGAGCCCTCCGCCGCGGGTTTGGTCGCGGCGACCACCCTCCGGTGGCCGTCGACGTGGCCGACCATTAGGGCGTAACCGCCCTCCCCTCAGTCGCTGACAGAGGGCCCCACGCCTGGTCAAACCCCAATTAGGGGCTGGTCAGCGCGGGATTAGCCGCAGAGAGGCTGACCAGTGGTGCCCCCCTGTCAGGTTTGACCTGAACAGGTCGGCTGACCTGCCGACGTCAGCCTGATGCAATAAATGGAATTTCCAGTATAAAAATAATTCAGGAAATTGCTAAAAATTGCAAAAATCATAGAAATTAATCTGTAACTGCAATGAAAATAATTTATATATGAAAAAGTATCAGAAAAATTCAAGGATTCTGATTATGCTATTTTCAACTATGTTTGAAAAGGTTACAGAACCCTAAATTGAGAAATAAGGAATAATTCAATTCTTTTAATCACTTTATAAATGGAATTTGCAAAAATATCCAAATTTCATTATAAATACAATGATCACACACTGCCCTAGAGATAAATCAGTACCATAGCATGACATTTCATGCATGTTAACATTAGGTTGATCTGAGCATCAGGTCGAATCAATTAAACCGGTATCCGAGAATACCCGTTTGAATTGCTATTCGAGTGTGATTCAAATCAACTCTAAACCTAAAACATCTTGATTATAATAACTTATCACTTGCATTCTCATGCCATGCTCATGCATCATTTTGATTGCATATGATTGTTATTGAATGTTGCCATTCATTTCGGTAGGCTCCGCACCCCCGGATTCCACCGAATATCCGTCTGACGGATATCGTTCCTCCTCTAAGCAACAAGGCAAGCAACCCTTTTGATCGTCACGATAACTCCTATGTTCTTGCTCATGCACCTATTTATTGCATTAGGATCAAATGCTTCAACTGCTTTTGCCACGATAGTTGGACCCACTTCCTTTGCATGACTTAACCTTGTCACAGTAAATAGCCGAACCTTGCAACCTAGCATACCTGGTAGTTGCTTGCGCTGTGATGTGCCTTATCCTGCTATGCATGCTATGCTTAGAGTTGTGTATGGTCTGTCATCTGGGAGATGAACAGAAATGTGGAATGTGTTCGGTGAGCAAAGGTCGTGTGTTGAACTTGATTGGTAAAGGTACCGGTGAAAGGCTGTGTAGGAGTACATGGCGGGTTGTTTCATTGGAACCGTCCTTAGGAACTGAGTTCCGTGTATGTAATCCAAGACTAGATACTACCACATGCTGGGCCCTGAAATATGACCCCGCTCGGCCTATTAATCGCGTAGTACTCGGTCCAGGAGTTGCAAGTAGTTTCTGGTGTTTATAGTAATGCTGGAGGCCGTGCATGGTGCTGACCTGAGAGGTGGACCGTGATGCGGTAGGCAGTGGCACGGTGTACCAAGTGGCACCCGGATGGTGGGCTTGGGAACCCTGCGCACATCGTTTGAGGCCGTGGCGGAAACCTCGGCCGGACTTCCGTACGGGTTACTCTCAGATAGGCGATAAACCTGGACTAGGTACTAGTGTGGTTAACGGTCGTGGCCGACTCCCTCGCTGGGCTTCTGCTTGAAGGTTGCTGAGGTGCATGACGTGCACATGGCGATAAGTGGCGGGAGCGTGTGTGACGAAGTACACCCCTGCAGGGTTTTGATCTATCCGAATAGCCGCGTCCGCGGATATGGACTACTTGGAGACATATGTTGTTCATAGATAACTTCAATGGCTACTCATAAAATTGTCAAGATAAGCGTGAGTGTCGTGGACGGCATTTCCGTATGGAGACGGAATGATTCCACGATAGTGTATTGTTGTGGTGTTAGTGGACTCGTGTGCGAGAAATCAAGTTGTCAAAACTAATTTCAAAAAAGCAAGTTGTCTAGCCACGAGTCAAATGCTGGCTTTCCGCATGAAACCCCACAATACCTTCTTGATACCTTGCATGAGTAGTTAGTCATCATAAAGTCTTGCTGAGTACCTTCGTACTCATGTTTGCTTAATAAATGTTGCAGAGGTTGCTAATGACCCTAATGGAGGGTTCTTCGTAGACATCGACGACGACGAGTAGTTGGTGTCCCAGCTACGATCTGGCCCTACGTCGGCTCTGTAGTATAGTCAGGCCATGTGCCTTCTAGTTGCTCTGTCTGTACCCACACAGTTTATAACTCTTCCGCTGGCTTGTAATTGTATGACTGCTATTATGGGTCGAGAGACCCTTAATGTGTAATATTATGTGTGTGGCTCTTCCGAGCCTCTTCAATAAAGCTTGTATGGTTATGGTTATGTTGTGATGCCATCGATGTATCTATACATATCGGTATGCCATGCGTACGTGTGTCTTACTTGATATGTATGGGGTTCGAATACCTAGTCGTGAACTTTAGTAGCACTCCTTACAAGGAAATGCCCCTTTGTGATCCAACGAGCCTTGGTAGTTCGCTACTGCTTCGGACACATTGGTTGACCGGCATGTGTCTTTCTTAGCTGCTGTGTCTGTCCCCTTTGGGGAAATGTCACGCGACGTAATGGAGTCCTTGTAGCTTGCTACGACTCGTCTACGTTCGTTGGTGACCGACACCTGCTTTGTTGGGTCATGTATGCCTGTCCTTGTGCGGAACTGCCACTTTGGTTTATGACTAGACATGTCGATCCGGGTTCTTTGACATTGGATTGCTAGCGACACTATCGCATACGTGAGTCAAAAGACGCAAACGGTCCCGGCTAAGGTAAGGCTGCAGCCGTGGAGTTAACCGTGCGTGAGACCACAAAGGGATGCGATGTGTTATAGGCTGGATTCCTATGGCTTAGGATCGGGGTCCCGACAGCGTTGGTATCAGAGCCTGACTGACTGTAGGATTACTAAGCCAAACTGGTCGAAGTTGAGTCTAGAATTGCTTTAGTTATATATAAGGGAATTGTTTGTGGAAGGGAACGTAACACACTTGTTCTCTTCTCAAGATATTCTATTCTGGTCATCCTCGTCTTTTCTGCGGGAATTAAGGACTAGGTTACTCATCTTCTCCTAGGCTCGTGCTTCCGATCGGTAGCTTATAGGACTACGGGTCGAGAGATATTGGGTTTCTTTTATTCCTAGGAAGCAAGAAGTAAGTTTGGTGACCAGAGAATTGAACTTGATAGTTGAGTGGTTACGCTATTCCATTTTGGGTTGTCTCAAAATTTGTTTTTGAGCATTTACAGCCGTTATGCTGCCCAATTTTGCATTCAGAGCTCTAGTGCTTTTGCATTACTCTCTATTTACAGATGCCTGGTCGTCCTTCTCGTCAGGTGGTACGTTTGACCAGGTGCATTGATGTACCGGGTCATACGGCCATGCTGGTCAGGGTGATGTCGGTGTGCGGTTACCGCTGGTACCCCGAGTACACGGTAGAGGAACAGTACCGAGACTTCAACCAGAGCCAGTACATCTGCACTGTTAGGGTATTTCCAGACTACCCTGGAGCGGAGAAGCCAATCCATTGGTCCTATGGGTTGGGAGTCACTGTTGACATGGCAGTACAAGATGCTGACTATTCAATGCTGACTATTATGAGAGCGAGACATGCACTGCTGCAGAATTCAGAGTTATGCTATGTTCCAGCCTCTCAGTCTGGTGAAGAGGGATACCTCAGTGGAGTCTATTTTGATTCTTCTATGGAGGATCCACTTCTGCAGTCCACTGTTGAGATGCTAGAGAACAGAGACAAGGATGCTCGTGCTCTCCGCATGGAGCTTTACGCTACCCGTGCCCGTCTGTGGACAGCTTTGACGCAGCTGGCACCGGTAGTCCAGACAGGGTATGGAGAGATGGAGATGCTGAACCCTGTTAGGACCCATCTTCCGGCCCACGTTGACTGGCCAGCTATAGGAGGAGTCAGACCTCTTCGGGGACCCCTTTTACCACCAGTCAGGGGACCAAGGCCACATCCGTGTCCTTATGGATCCCAGGGATCTCAGGCTGGAGTGTTTCCTGATCCGCAGGTTGAGCTTCCGGGTCATGGAGGTAACCTCTATGAGATGTTCTATGCGGATGCCTGAGCTATGAGCGGAAGGATAGTATGGTAGTAATGTGAAACGAATTCCGGAGGCCTAGATAAATAATGTATAGGAAGCTTGTAAGCCTCTGATGAGTAGTTCCACCATTTCAGTAGTTTGCTCTTTGAGTAAGTTTGTACTGAACTATGTAAGGGTGTGTATGAACCATGGTGTATATATAGCAGTTGCTTGTTACCATGTTGTTCGGATATTCATTTCCGCATTCCGTGTGTTCAGTACATTCTTAATCCATAGTTAGTATTGATATGATATTGGTCTAAGCTATGAGTTTGTTTGTCAGGATGGTGTTCACCAGGTTGAACCGTGCCCCTGCTCATGAGCAAGGCGAGGGTAGTCAAGCATCGCAGGAAGACCTGCCTCACCCACCTTCTCTGGTAGAAGTGATGCTTGAGGCAGAAAGAAACAAAAGGGAGACCAACCGTCTGCTAGAGCGTATTGAGCAGAATACGGCTCGACAGCCTAGGAATGCTGCAGTGTCCCTCAATGACTTTGTGAAGCTGAATCCTCCAAAGTTTCATCATTCCGTCGATCCCCTCGACGCTGATGACTGGCTGTGCAGCATTTCACGCAAGATTCGCTCTGCGAATGTGTCTGAGGCCGACAAGGTGACCTTTGCGGCGTATTTCCTGGAGGGACCCGCCAATCTATGGTGGGAGAATTTTGAAGCTATGCGTCCCGCTGAACCAGTGGCCACATGGGCAGACTTCAGCGCAGCTTTCCGTCTGCACCATATTCCAGAGGGCCTGATGGACAGAAAGAGAGAGGAGTTATGTGCCTTCACTCAGGGCAAGTTGTCTGTGGATGCCTATAGCCGCGAGTTCGGTAACCTCGCCCGCTATGCAACAGAGGAGGTGTCTACTGATGCCAAGAAGCAAGCAAGATTCCGTAAGGGTCCGAGCCCTGAGCTCCGTCGAGACCTGCGCCTCCATGAGTGTGCAAGCTTTCAAGCCCTGGTCAACAAAGCGATCAGTGCAGAGACTGGTCATACTGACTTTGAAGCCACAAGGAAGCACCCCCGTGACTTTGGCTCGTCTTCTGGTTTCGCGTTTCCAAAACGCAGGCTGTGGGTTCCAAACAGTTCTCTGCCGCCAAGATACACTCCGAGGCCATCCTACGTGGCGCCTCAGACGAATCAGGCCAACCCTCCAGCAAAAGCTTATGGTGGTCCAGCTAGCAATGCTGCACCACGTGCCAACCAGGTGATATGCTACAAGTGTGGAGAACCAGGGCATTATTCCCGTGAGTGTCCTCAGAATGTGGGTGCCAAGCAACCCGGAAAGTCTGTTGGGCAGGCCAAGTCGGGCAAAGCGTTTTATGTGAAGCCAACTCCTGCACGTGGCCGTGTGAACTATGTGTCAGCAGAAGAAGCTGCAGAGGATCCCGACGTCATGCTGGGTACGCTTCTTGTTAATCATCACCCAGCGTCCGTTCTCTTTGACACTGGGTCTTCTCATTCCTTCATTTCAGAAAGTTATGCACAGTTGCGTAACATGTCATTTTGTGATATGCCAATCCCATTGGTTGTCCAAACCCCTGGTAGTAAATGGCAAATCTCTAGGATAACCTATGACAATGAAATTCTAGTAGACATGCTAGTTTTTCTAGCCTCATTGATAGCGTTGAAATCTTCGGATATTAATATCATCTTGGGCATGGACTGGATGTCAGCTCACTATGCCAAGATTGATACTCGCTCTAGAAATGTCCAGCTTACCCATCCCTCAGGTGAGATAGTAAATGTCTCTACTCGAGTTGCCAAATGCCAGCTCTATTCCCTAAATGCCAACCCTCTTCCGGAACTTGAAGACATTCCGGTAGTCCGTGACTTCCCGGATGTTTTCCCAGAGGAACTGCCAGGAATTCCACCTGACAGAGATGTAGAGTTTGTGATAGATCTTGTTCCGGGAACCGTCCCAATAGCCAGAAGACCTTATAAGATGGCACCCCAGGAGCTAGCCGAACTTAAGAAGCAATTAGATGAGGCCTTGAACAAGGGTTTCATTCGTCCTAGCTCTTCTCCTTGGGCTTGTCCCGTCCTCTTCGTCAAGAAGAAAGACGGAACGGATCGGATGGTTGTAGATTACTGACCAGTTAACCTGGTCACCATAAAGAACAAGTATCCGCTCCCCAGGATCAACGATCTGTACGATCAGCTCGCTGGATCCTCAGTCTTCTCCAAAATGGATTTGAGGTTGGGATACCATCAAATCAAGATTAAGAACGGGGACATTCCAAAAACGGCCTTTGTTACTCGTTATGGCCAATATGAGTACACCGTTATGTCCTTCGGTTTAACCAATGCCCCAGCCACCTTCTCTTGACTGATGAATTCAATCTTTATGGAGTATTTGGATAAATTCGTCGTAGTATACCTCGATGATATTGTCATCTACTCCAAGAATGAACAAGAACATGCCGAGCATCTAAGGCTGGTATTGATGAAACTTCGAGAGCATCGCCTTTATGCCAAATTTTCAAAATGTGAATTCTGGTTACCAGAAGTGACCTATCTAGGCCACGTAATCTCTGGTAAGGGTATTGCTGTCAATCCCGAGAGAGTTCAAGCTGTCCTTGATTGGACTCAACCTGAATCGGTTAAGCAAGTTAGGAGTTTTCTTGGTCTAGCGAGCTATTGTCGCCGCTTCGTCGAGAATTTCTCCAAGGTTGCAAAGCCTCTGACTGAACTCCTCAAGAAGGATAAAAAGTTCGAGTGGACACCACAGTGTGAGCATAGTTTTCAGGAACTGAAAAGACGCCTGACTTCCGCACCTGTGTTGCTACCACCAGATTTTTCTAAGGACTTTGTTATCTATTGCGACGCCTCGCGACAAGGATTAGGTTGCATTCTCATGCAAGATCGTCATGTGATCGCATACGCATCTCGACAGTTGCGACCACATGAGGATAATTATCCCACACATGACCTTGAGCTTGCAGCTGTGGTCCATGCACTAAAAACCTGGCGACATTACCTTCTGGGTAATCGTTGCGAAATATTCACTGATCACCAAAGTCTGAAATATATCTTCACCCAGCCGGATTTGAATCTCAGGCAAAGACGGTGGGTTGAGTTGATCTCGGATTACGACTTAGGGATAACTTACACCCCGGGGAAGGCCAATGTAATGGCCGATGCACTAAGTCGTAAATCTTATTGTAACAATTTGATGCTACAACAAGGTCAACCACTTCTCCATGAGGACTTTCGGAGGTTGAATCTTCATATTGTTCCTCAAGGATTCCTTTCTACCCTGGTGGCGAAGCCTACTCTTAAGGATCAAATTATAGCTGGCCAAAAGCGTGACAAGGGTATATCACGGATCAAGGAGAATATTTTTAGCGGAAACGCTAAAGAATTTTCCATGAATGATCAAGGTGTGGTATTCTTCCAGAATCGTTTAGTGGTTCCTAAGAACCCACATCTAAGGCAGTTAATCCTTAAGGAGGCTCATGATTCCCCTCTCACCATTCATCCCGGTAGTACTAAGATGTATCAGGACCTACGCCAGAGGTTCTGGTGGACTAGGATGAAGAGAGAAATTGCTGAGTTCGTTGCTAACTGCGATGTTTGTCGTCGAGTTAAGGCAGAACATCAAAGGCCTGCTGGCACCCTTCAACCTTTAGCTATTCCTGAATGGAAATGGGATAAAGTTAGCATGGATTTCATTACCGGATTTCCCAAGACCAAGAAAGGAAATAATGCTATCTTTGTGGTCATTGACCGTCTTTCCAAAGTGGCTCATTTTCTTCCTGTTCGTGAGAGTATAACAGCTAGCCAGCTAGCATAGTTATATATCTCTCAAATAGTGTCTCTTCATGGTGTTCCCCTAGAAATTAACTCGGACTGGGGAAGTATCTTTACTTCTCGCTTCTGGGAAAGTTTTCAGAATGCCATGGGGACTCACTTATCTTTTAGCACTGCTTTCCATCCCCAATCAAGTGGTCAAGTAGAAAGAGTGAATCAAATCCTAGAAGATATGCTCCGAGCTTGTGTTATTTCGTTCGGTATGAATTGGGAGAAGTGCCTTCCATTCGCCGAATTCGCTTATAACAATAGTTATCAATCAAGCTTGGGCAAAGCCCCTTTTGAAGTTCTTATGGACGAAGATGTCGAACACCTCTTAATTGGTCAGAAACCGGAGAGAGGCAACTCTTTGGCCCGGACATGATCCAGGATGCAGAAGAGCAGGTTCGCATTATTCGTGAAAAGTTGAAAACAGCCCAGTCTCATCAAAAGAGCCAATATGATCATCATCATAAGGCTGTGACCTTTGAAGTTGACGAGAAGGCTTACCTTCGGGTTACACCTTTGAAGGGTACCCATCGTTTCGGTATCAAGGGCAAGTTGGCTCCTCGTTACATTGGACCTTTTCGCATTCTTGCCAAACGAGGAGAAGTTGCCTACCAGTTGGAACTTCCTCCGCATCTTTCCAAGGTTCATGATGTTTTCCACGTCTCGCAACTGAGGCGTTGCTTTTCGGATCCTATCCGTGAAGTAGACCACGAAACGCTTGATCTACAAGATAACCTTTCTTACCGAGAATACCCCGTGCGTATTCTTGATCAAGCTGAGCGTACCACTCGACGTCGAAACCTCAAGTTTCTTAAAGTTCAATGGTCAAATCATTCTCAAAAGGAGGCAACTTGGGAAAGAGAGGATCGTCTCCGACTCGAATATCCTGCATTATTCCCGACGACTTCTAAATCTCGGGACGAGATTCTTTTGAGTGGGGGTGAGTTGTCACATCCCTAACCCTTAACCAAGATAGCATTGTGCTCATGTCTTCTTTGCATTTGCATCCAAGAAGTTTCAACAAAAACAACAAAGTGGCAAAGGAAAAACTCAAAACCCTAGCCACCATTTCAATTAAAGGAAATTTCAACTAGTTCAAAATCAATGAACCCAAAATGGCCTCAAGAAATGTTCAAATTTTCTGATAAATCATGAAAGTAAATGAGCATTGGAGAAAACTATTTTCTTGACACTTTAAGCATTTTAAATAAATGCAAAAGCCACTGGTTTCAAATTTAAAATTTGAAATCAGAAACTATAATTTTTCCAAAAATGTTGAAAGTCTTGGAAATGTGTGGGGATATTATAATAAATATTTCAGGAGGTCTAAAATAGTTTTTACTTTTTGTTTTGGAGCTGAAATAATTAGCAAAGCAATAAATAGCAAAACAGAAAAACAAAAAAAGAGAAAAAGGAAAAGGTCTTACCTGTCGCCCAAGCCAGGCCCGGCCCATCTCGCCGCTCGTCCCCTCCCTCGCGCCAGTAGGCAGCAGGAGGTGGCCGCCGCCTCCTCGGGCGCGGCCACGCACCTGCGTGCCTGCCTGGCCTCCGGTTCGCGCTGGCGACGACAGGGATAAGCTCCCAAGAGCTTCCCCTATCCATTCCCCGCCTCGGTTCTTCCCCTCCTCCCGGATCCCCTCCTTCTCCCTGCTGCCGCCATTAGAGCCGAGCTCGAGCTCGAGCTGGCCGTGCCTCTGGCCATAGGAACCCCTCCCCGAGCACGCCATTAGCTCCGCCTCATCGCCCTGGTCGTCTCTGCAGAAGCCGAAGCCTCCTCGAGCCCTGCAACGCCCGCAACGCCGTCGTCTTCCTCCTCCGGCCGCCGGACCTCTCCCGTCGATTCGTCGCCCCCAGGCCTTCCCCGAGCCGTCTGAGCTCTTCTCTGCACTCCCTGTGAGCATGCGGTGGTTTTCCCTAAGTTTTCCCCGTCGATCCCCTCCTCTAGCCCTAGTTTCACCGGAGCCCGACGAGCACCGCCGCTGCCGCTCGTCGCCGGTAGCCCTCCGATGTCCAGCTCGTCCTCCCGAGAGCACCAGAAGCTCCAAGACGACGCGTAGATGCCGTAGCAGCTAAGAACTAAGCGTGGATCCCTCTGATTCAAAGCCCCCGACGACGCCCGAGCTTCGGCCGCCGCTCCAGCTCGTCGCCGATGCCTCTTCCGGCGACCCTAGCCTCCCTAGTTGGTCCTGCCAGATCGGCCACTTCGCGAGCTTGCTGTAGCTGCCAACCGCGTCCGTTTTCGTGCTGTGCAGCGCCGTCTAGGTCGCCTCCGGCGAGCCCTCCGCCGCGGGTTTGGTCGCGGCGACCACCCTCCGGTGGCCGTCGACGTGGCCGACCATTAGGGCGTAATCGCCCTCCCCTCAGTCGCTGACAGAGGGCCCCACGCCTGGTCAAACCCCAATTAGGGGCTGGTCAGCGCGGGATTAGCCGCAGAGAGGCTGACCAGTGGTGCCCCCCTGTCAGGTTTGACCTGAACAGGTCGGCTGACCTGCCGACGTCAGCCTGATGCAATAAATGGAATTTCCAGTATAAAAATAATTCAGGAAATTGCTAAAAATTGCAAAAACCATAGAAATTAATCTGTAACTGCAATGAAAATAATTTATATATGAAAAAGTATCAGAAAAATTCAACGATTCTGATTATGCTATTTTCAACTATGTTTGAAAAGGTCACAGAACCCTAAATTGAGAAATAAGGAATAATTCAATTCTTTTAATCACTTTATAAATGGAATTTGCAAAAATATCCAAATTTCATTATAAATACAATGATCACACACTGCCCTAGAGATAAATCAGTACCATAGCATGACATTTCATGCATGTTAACATTAGGTTGATCTGAGCATCAGGTCGAATCAATTAAACCGGTATCCGAGAATACCCGTTTGAATTGCTATTCGAGTGTGATTCAAATCAACTCTAAACCTAAAACATCTTGATTATAATAACTTACCACTTGCATTCTCATGCCATGCTCATGCATCATTTTGATTGCATATGATTGTTATTGAATGTTGCCATTCATTTCGGTAGGCTCCGCACCCCCGGATTCCACCGAATATCCGTTTGACGGATATCGTTCCTCTTCTGAGCAACAAGGCAAGCAACCCTTTTGATCATCCCGATAACTCCTATGTTCTTGCTCCTGCACCTATTTATTGCATTAGGATCAAATGCTTCAACTGCTTTTGCCATGATAGTTGGACCCACTTCCTTTGCATGACTTAACCTTGTCACAGTAAATAGCCGAACCTTGCAACCTAGCATACCTGGTAGTTGCTTGAGCTGTGATGTGCCTTATCCTGCTATGCATGCTATGCTTAGAGTTGTGTATGGTCTGTCATCTGGGAGATGAACAGAAATGTGGAATGTGTTCGGTGAGCAAAGGTCGTGTGTTGAACTTGATTGGTAAAGGTACCGGTGAAAGGCTGTGTAGGAGTACATGGCGGGTTGTTTCATTGGAACCGTCCTTAGGAACTGAGTTCCGTGTATGTAATCCAAGACTAGATACTACCACATGCTGGGCCCTGAAATATGACCCCGCTCGGCCTATTAATCGCGTAGTACTCGGTCCAGGATTTGCAAGTAGTTTCTGGTGTTTATAGTAATGCTGGAGGCCGTGCATGGTGCTGACCTGAGAGGTGGACCGTGATGCGGTAGGCAGTGGCACGGTGTACCAAGTGGCACCCGCATGGTGGGCTTGGGAACCCTGTGCACATCGTTTGAGGCCGTGGCGGAAACCTCGGCCGGACTTCCGTACGGGATACTCTCAGATAGGCGATAAACCTGGACTAGGTACTAGTGTGGTTAACGGTCGTGGCCGACTCCCTCGCTGGGCTTCCGCTTGAAGGTTGCCGAGGTGCATGACGTGCACATGGCGATAAGTGGCGGGAGCGTGTGTGACGAAGTACACCCCTGCAGGGTTATGATCTATCCGAATAGCCGCGTCCGCGGATATGGACTACTTGGAGACATATGTTGTTCATAGATAACTTCAATGGCTACTCATAAAATTGTCAAGATAAGCGTGAGTGTCGTGGACGGCATTTCCGTATGGAGACGGAATGATTCCACGATAGTGTATTGTTGTGGTGTTAGTGGACTCGTGTGCGAGAAATCAAGTTGTCAAAACTAATTTCAAAAAAGCAAGTTGTCTAGCCACGAGTCAAATGCTGGCTTTCCGCATGAAACCCCACAATACCTTCTTGATACCTTGCATGAGTAGTTAGTCATCCTAAAGTCTTGCTGAGTACCTTCGTACTCATGTTTGCTTAATAAATGTTGCAGAGGTTGCTAATGACCCTAATGGAGGGTTCTTCGTAGACATCGACGACGACGAGTAGCTGGTGTCCCAGCTACGATCTGGCCCTACGTCGGCTCTGTAGTATAGTCAGGCCATGTGCCTTCTAGTTGCTCTCTCTGTACCCACATAGTTTATAACTCTTCCGCTGGCTTGTAATTGTATGACTGCTATTATGGGTCGAGAGACCCTTAATGTGTAATATTATGTGTGTGGCTGTTCCGAGCCTCTTAAATAAAGCTTGTATGGTTATGGTTATGTTGTGATGCCATCGATGTATCTATACATATCGGTATGCCATGCGTACGTGTGTCTTACTTGATATGTATGGGGTTCGAATACCTAGTCGTGAACTTTAGTAGCACTCCTTACAAGGAAATGCCCCTTTGTGATCCAACAAGCCTTGGTAGTTCGCTACTGCTTCGGACACATTGGTTGACCGGCATGTGTCTTTCTTAGCTGCTGTGTCTGTCCCCTTTGGGGAAATGTCACGCGACGTAATGGAGTCCTTGTAGCTTGCTACGACTCGTCTACGTTCGTTGGTGACCGACACCTGCTTTGTTGGGTCATGTATGCCTGTCCTTGTGCGGAACTGCCACTTTGGTTTATGACTAGACATGTCGATCCGGGTTCTTTGACATTGGATTGCTAGCGACACTATCGCATACGTGAGTCAAAAGACGCAAACGGTCCCGGCTAAGGTAAGGCTGCAGCCGTGGAGTTAACCGTGCGTGAGACCACAAAGGGATGCGATGTGTTACAGGCTGGATTCCTATGGCTTAGGATCGGGGTCCCGACAGCCCACTTGCTTGGCCCTCAAGCCTCCCTATCTTCTTCCATTCTGGAAAAATTCATTTCGGAGATTTTATTCCGTTTGGACTCCGTTCCAAAATCAGATCTGAAAAGAGTCAAAAACACAGAAAAACAGGAACTCGCACTTGGCACTGAGTTAATAAGTTAGTCCCAAAAATGATATAAAAGGTAAACAAAACATCCAACGTTGACAAGATAACATCGTGAAACCATCAAAAATTATAGAAACGTTTGAGACGTATCAGAACCCAAAGCGGAAAAGTGTGTATTCGTAGGTTACCCAAAAGAGTCAGTTGGGTATACCTTCTATCTCGGATCCTAGGGCAAAGTGTTTTTCGCTAATAACGGTGCTTTTCTTGAGAAAGAGTTTCTCTCGGAAGAATTGAGTGGGAGGAAAATATAACTTGATTAGGTTGTGGAACCTCTACTTCAACAAGATGGTGGCACGGCGCAAAAAGAAATTTCTACCGAGGCAACATCAGTTCAAGAAGAAGCGAATGATGATGATCATGAAGCTTCAGATCAAGTTACTGTCGGACCTCGCAGGTCGACAAGAACACATACTACTCCGGAGTGGTATGGGAATCCTGTCTTATCAATCATGTTGTTGGATAACAATGAGCCTGCGAGTTATGGAGAAGCAATGGTGGGCCCAGATTCCAACAGATGGTTAGAAGCCATGAAATCTGAGGTAGGATCTATGTATGAAAAAAAAGTATGGACTTTGGAAGTATTACCTGAACGTCGCAAGGCTATTCAGAACAAATGGATATTTAAGAAGAAGACGGGCGCATACGGTAATATGACCGTTTACAATGCTCGACTTGTGGCAAAGGGTTTTTCACAAGTTCAAGGAGTTGACTACGATGAGACATTCTCACCCGTAGCGAACCTTAAGTCCGTCCAAATCATGTTAGCACTAGCTGCATTTTTTGATTATGAAATTTGGCGGATGGATGTCAAAACGGCGTTCCTTAACGGGTTTCTTAAGGAAGAGTTGTATATGATGCAACCCGAAGGTTTTGTCGATCCAGAGAATGTTGACAAAGTGTGCAAGCTCCAGCGATCCATTTATGGACTGGTGCAAGCATCTCGCAGTTGGAATCCGTGCTTTGATGAGGTGATCAAGGTGTTTGGGTTTATACAAGTCTTTGGAGAATCTTGTATTTACAAGAAAGTGAGTGGGAGCTCTATAGCGTTTCTAATATTATATGTGGATGACATATTGCTGATTGGAAACAATGTAGAGTTTTTGGAAAGCGTGAAGGATTACCTAGGAGAGGCTACTTACATATTGGGCATTAAGATCTATAGAGATAGGTCAAGGCGCCTAATAGCTCTTTCACAAAGCACATAGAGATGTGAGTCTAGATTACTGACTCTAGTGCAAGTGGGAAGTGTTGCAAAAATGCCCTAGAGGCAATAATAAAATAGTTATTATTATATTTCATGTTTCAAGATAATCGTTTATTATCCATGCTATAATTGTATTGAATCGAAACATAAATGCATGTGTGGATATATAGACAAAACAATGTCCCTAGTGAGCCTCTAGTTGACTAGCCTGTTGGTCAAGGATGGTTAAGGTTTCCTAGCCACAGACAATTGTTGTCACTTGATGACGGGATCACATCATTAGGAGAATGATGTGATGGACAAGACCCAAACTATAAACATAGCATATGATCGTGTCATTTTGTTGCTATTATTTTATGCATGTCAAGTATACATTCCTATGATCAAGAGATCATCTAACTCACTGACACCGGAGGAATGCCTTGTGTCTATCAAACATCGCAACATTACTGGGTGACTCTAAACTATTCTACAGGCATCTTCGAAGGTGTCCGTTGAGTTAGCATGGATCAAGACTGGGATTTGTCACTCCGTTTGAGGGAGAGGTATCTCGAGGCCCACTTGGTAATACGACATCACAAACAAGCCTTGCAAGCAATGTGACTAAAGAGTTAGCCATGGTATCTTTTATTACGAAACGAGCAAAGAGACTTGTCGGTAACGAGATTGAAATATGTATGGCGATACCGACGATCGAACCTCAGGCAAGTAACATACCGAAGGACAAAGGGAATGATATACGGGATTGTGTGAATCCTTGACATAGAGGTTTAACCGATAAGATCTCCGTAGAATATGTAGGATCCAATATGGACCTCCAGGTCCCGCTATTGGATATTGGACGGAGAGTGTCTCGGTCATGTCTACATAGTTCTCAAACCCGCAGGATCTGCACACTTAAGGTTCGGTGACGTTTTCAGTATAGTCGAATTATTGATGTTGGTAACCAAATGTTGTTCGGAGTCCCGGATGATATCCCGGACGTCACGAGTGTCTCCGGAATGGTCCGGAAACGAACAATTATATAAGGGATTGTTGCATTTGGCTTCCGGAAAGATGTCGGGCATTACCCATAAAGTACCAGGAGTGACGAATGGATTCCGGGGTTTTACCGGGAGGGGCCATCCACCCGGGAGAGGACCTAATAGGCCCATGGGTGGCGCACCAGTCCTTAGTGGGCTGGTGAGGCCAGCCCAGTAAGCCTATTTCTGACAAGGCAAAAAAAAGGAAAAAGAAAGAAAAAAAAGGAAGGAGGTTGACAAGAAGGAAAGGACTCCTCCACCAAACCAAACTGGAGGAGGAGACCTTCCTCCTTGGCTCGGCCGAACCATCCTACTCGGAGTAGGAGGCAAGGCAGCCTCCCTCTTGTTCCTCCTATATATAGAGGAGATTTGAGAGGGTTTTGCACCTCAAGCCTTTGTGCAAACCTCTCTCCCTTCACTACTTCGTGACACCTCGTAACTAGATCGGTACGGCACGTCGAAGCCCTCCTGGAGTAGCTCCACCATCATTACCGCGATGCCGTCGTGCTGCCAAAGAATTCAGCTACCTCTTCATCTCTCTTTCTAGATGAATAAGGCAGAGATCGTCATCGAGTTGTACGTGTTCTGAACGCGGAGGTGCCGTCCGTTCGGTGCTAGATCGGGGCAGATCGTGTGACGGCGACGATTTGGATCGCGAAGACGTTCTACTACATCAACCACGTTTCTTAATGCTTCCGCTTAGCGATCTACAAGGGTATGTGGATCCGATCTCTCTCTTGTAGATGATCATCACCATGATAGGTCTTCATGTGCGTAGGATTTTTTTTGTTTCCCATGCAACATTCCCCAACAGAAATGCCATGATAGGTAGGTATGGTTGCTGTTTTGAGAAATATATAAAGTGGCTTATGTGCAATAGAGTGTATCATGTCGTGGGGTTTGGATGCACCGACGAAGTTTGCACCAATCCTCGAGGTGAGAATGGGCAATGCATAGTACCAAAGTGGCTAGCAAGTATGAGGTGGTGAGAGTGCATAAATCCATGGATTCACATTAGTCATAAAGAACTCACATACTTATCGCAAGGTTTTATTAGCTCTCTTGAGGCAAAGTACTGCTCACATGCACCTAGGTGGGAGGTTGATAGGAGTTAACCATCGTGCGCTCCCGATTTAATCAACACATGATTTCAAGAATGAATAAGAACGCTCACATGTCACCACCATGCCATAACCAATATATAAATGAGCAACAAATTAACATCCTTTAAATATCAATATTATTACTAAGTTATTTCAATCCAATCCTTTCCAGATCCATTTTCTGAGAGAGAACCACCTACTCATGTGTTGATACCAAGTTATTCCAATACAATCCTTTGAAACTTGATCTCTAGCCTCCCCAAACTGCTTTCCACCAAATCAACCTCTCCTACCCATGCATATTCTGTGACACAGTGATTTGTGTTGAGGAGACTATCTTTAGAAGCACAAGAGCAAGGTGTTCATTGATCTACCACATCTATTACCTTTTGCAGGGTGGTGCCTCCTAGATTGGTTAGGTGTTGCTTGGGAGCCTCCTACTGTGTGTTGTGGAGTTGAACCAAGATCTGTGTAAGGGAAAGGAGATCTACCGTGAGTGAGGCTAGTCCTGTGTGGACGGAAGCTATGGTGGAATAGAAAAGGCTGCTTCTTTGTAGACCCCTTGTGGGTGGAGCCCTGTGTGGACTCTCGCAACCGTTACCCTCCGTGGGTTGGAGTCCCCACTAACATGGACCTACGATAGCGCCACCTATCGCAACTATTTCAAAAATCATCATGTCAACCTCATGCGTTTGATCTCCCTACCTTACTCCTCTACTTTACACTTGCATGTTTTCCTTTCTGCCGCTATACTCTTAGAACTGCATGTGTAGGGTGACTTAGACTTGTTACAACTGCTAGATTTCAGCCCCTCCTAGAAATTAGGATAGGCTAGATTTTTAACTTGACAAGTAGTCTATTCACCCCCTCTAGACACATCTACTATCGATCCCTAAATACCTGAATAGGATTACATGTTGGGTAGCATGTCACATAAAAAATTCTGTTTTTCATCATTTACCTACTCGAGGACGAGTTGGAATTAAGCTTGGGGATGTTGATACGTCTCCAATGTATCTATAAATTTTGATGGTTCCATGCTATTATATTATCAATGTTGGATGTTGTATATACATTTATACGATGTTTTATATCATTTTTGAGCACTATCCTATTAACCCAGTGATTAGTGGCAGTTGATGTTTTTTGTATGTTTTTTCCTTTTCAGGAAAACAGTATCAAACGAAGTACAAATGCAATGAAACTTTTCAGTGATTTCTTTAGGACAAAAATAAGTCTTGGAAGCTTCAGGGGAAGCTGGAGAACACATTGAGTGACCCCAAGACAACAGGGCGTGCCCTGGGGGTGGCCACGCCCTGTTGGCTTGGGTCCACCTCCTGGCTCCTCCTGACCTAACTCCGCCTCTATAAATCCTATTTTATGGGAAAACATGAGAGAGCCACCCAAAATACTTTTTCCGCCGCCACAAGCTTCTCTTCCACCATGATGACATATGGAGCAATGTCCCGGTGCCCTACCGGAGGGTGGATCAATCACGAAGGACGTCTATATCAACCTTGATTCTCCCATGGTGATGCAGGAGTAGTTTATCACAGACCTACGGGTCCGTAGTTAGTACCTAGATGGCTATCTCTCTTTCAATAATCTTAAATGCAATGATCACCGCAATTCGTGTGGTGATCTATCTTATGTAATCAGTCTTTGTGGTGCGTTTTTTGGGACACAATGAATTGTGGGTTTATGCTCAGATTATTCATGAAATTATATCGAATCTTTGCTGGTTATATATATTCATTATTACAATAAATTTGTATTTATCTCCGATCTATCGGCGTGGTTTGGGAAACTAGACTGATTTATCTTCAGTAGGAGTGGTGCATTGTAATGGGTTCAATCTTGCGGTGCTCAATCCCAGTGACAGAAAAGAACATGACACGTATTTGTATTGCTGCCACAAAGGACAAAACAATGGGGTTTATTCATATTAATTGATTTTACTTTGTCTACATCATGTCATCTTGCTTAAAACGTTACTCCGTTTTACTTAATACTCTAAATGCATATTGGATAGTGGTCAATGAGTTGAGTAATAGTAGTAGATCCAGGAAGGAGTTGATCTAATTATTTACAGACGTGATGCCTCTATGTGTGACCATTGCCATGAATAAATATTGTATAACTATGCACTTTTCTATTAATTACCCAACAGTAATTTGTTTACCCACCAATGCTTCGTACGAGAGAGAAGCCTCTAGCAAAACTATGGCCCCATGGTCTTTGCAATTATATTTAAGACACCAAAATATTGCTGCCATTTATTTACCATTATTTGATTTTGCATTTACATTACCTATCTATCACTTCTTCTCGCTTGCAAGTAGCGAGTTCAATGGGATTGACAACCCTCTTGATCGCATTGGGTGCAAGTGTGTGCTCTTTTGTGTGTAGGTGCTGAAATAATATAAAGGAAGCTTCCCATTACAAAACTAGAATTGGGAAAGGCGTGGGCTCTTTCTATCGATCAGCGTGGGAACTTTCTATTGATAATGTAGTGTCGAGATCGGGGTCTTCAATATTATCCTATTATGAAATTCTAGTTGATACGAAGATAAGGAGAAACTTGGCTTTAGGGGAAATAAATACACTGAACGTTGATCAAGATAGAAAGAACTAGAAGAAACCATGAAGGGTAAAGGTTCCCCGAAAGTTGCGTACTTTGTGTCGTGGATCGGTAGATAATTGCTACCCCTATGGGAGGAGAAGTCAAACTGTAATATGGCTCTAACAATTGTTGACCTGATCTGTAATATTATGAATGATTCTTGGAAGCCTTCTCTCTTGGCTTGCAACATGGAAAATAGTGTATGGACCCCACGTGATGACGATTCGCTGTTGCCCATATGGATTTGGAGCGCAACAACTGTGTCAAACTGAAGCCTTGCACTCCTCCTTCAGTGGGATACTACAAGGTGAATGTCGATATTGTTGTAGGTAAGCTTGCTAGCAGCAAAATGATGAGCGATGTTTGTCCCGATGGATTTGGCATCTTCAACGGCGCTTCACTGGTTGTCTTGGATGGAATTACGTACATGGAAACTTTGTAGGCAATGGCATGTAGTGAGACTTTAGAGCTATGGGAGGATTTGCACATGGAAAAACTCAAAGTAACATTAAAATGTCTCGAAAAACTCGGTGCTAGCTTGATTTTGCTTGTTTGTGTTGGGGGGTAAAAAGAGCAAGTTCTTGTTTTTCCCTACAACTTGTATTAAAACTCTATCCATAATGAGAATGGCTTGCAACATGGTGTTTCTCGTTCTTGAAAAAAGAGAGTCATTAGAGAGCTCGGACATGTTGGGCATTACTTATTCTCGTGTTTGGTAGTAAATTCACATGTGGTCAACCCATGAGGCATGATTCGAATTCTCTCCGAGAGAATCAAATATCTCACTGCGTAGAATTCGTTCCAAAGGAAGGCATTGATACTTGTGATCCGTGTTGGGTTTTTCCCCGAAAAGGAGGGAATGATGCAACACAATATATATAAGTATTTCCCCCACTAAGAATGAAGGCTATCGAACCAATATTAGGACCACACAACTCCCATCTTCAGCACCTACACACAAAAGAGCACACACTTGCACTCAATGCGGGCAAGAGGGTTGTCAATTCCCTTGAACTCTTTACTTGCAAGCGGATAAGCATTGTAGATGATTGTTGGATAAATATTAGTTGCAAAGTAAATAAAAAATGCAGCGAGGAAATAAGAGCATCTACAAATTTATATGTGAATAGACCCGGGGGCCATAGTGTTCTCTAGTGGCATCTCTCTCGAAGAAGACATACGGTGGGTAAACACATTACTGTTGGGAAATTGATAGAAAAGCACATAGTTATGCAATATTTATTCACGACAATGATTATATGTATATAGGCATCATGTCCATAAGAATGTAGACCAAGTCCTGCCTATATCTACTACTATTACTCCACCCATCGACTGCTATCCAGCGTGCATCTAGAGAATTATGTAAAACAGAGTAATGCTTGGAGAACAACGACATGATGTAGACAAAGAAAAACCAATTAATATGAATCAACCCCATCGTTTTATCCTTAGTGGAAACAATAAAAATATGTGTCACGTCCATTTTTTTCACTGGGATTGAGCACCACAAGATTGAACCCACTAAAATGCACCTCACTCAATGAAGATAGATCAATCTAGTCGGCCAAATCAAATAAATAGATAGAAGAGATTGATGAAGCTATAATAATCATGCAAATAAGAATAAAATATAAATTCAGAGAAGACTCAAATCTTTATCATGAATATCTAAACATGAACCTACAATTCATCGGATCCCAACAAACACACCGGACAAATTGATTACATCGAATAGATCATCGCGAAGATGCGATAAACTTTGTATTGAAGAACATAGAGAGAGAGAGAGCCATCTAGATACTAGCTCTGGACCCGTAGGTCTGTGGTAGACTACTCACACATCACCATGGGAGTAACAAGGTTGATGTACAGGCTCTCCATGATCGACCCCCCTTCGACAGGACAACGGAAAAGGCTCCACATGGGCACACAGCGGAACAAAGACTTGCGGTGGCAGAAAAAGTGTTTCGGAGGTCCCCTAGGGGTTTTCAAATATATGATAATTCATAAGATAGAGAACAAGGTCGGGAGAGCCCAGGGGGGCCACAAGCTAACAGTGCATGACCACCCCCCTGGGCGCGCCCTGTTGACTTGTGGGGCCCTCGTGCGGCCTCCGGTCTTTTCCCAAAGCTTCCATGACGTTTTTGGACCATAAAAATCATCAGAAAGTTTTGTGGTATTTGGACCCCTTTTGGTACTCTAAACCTAAGAAGCCAAAAACATGTAGAAAACAATAACTCGCACTTGGCACTAGGTTAATAGGTTAGTGATACAAAATAATATGAATCAGCAAATAAATGCCCAAAAGTATCTTAGAATGCTAATATTAAAGCATGGAACAACCAAAATTATATATATGTTGGAGACGTGTCAGCATCCCCGAGCTTAATTCCTGCTCATCCTTGAGTAGGTAAATGATAAAAATGAAATTTTTGATGTGACATGCTACCCAACATATAATCTATTGCACACGCGATCATTGAGAAATAATGAATTAACAAACATCAACATAGTAATATCCATGAACATAAGTAACATGATCATCAATTTTAAAAATACATGATCCTTAAAAATGTTACTCCCCCCCATTCATGTTGTCATATTAGAATCACATTGCTCTGTATTCACGACATAAATAGAAATGTCAAGCACCATGATGTTAAGCCAGGCAATTGGATCATATTTTTTAACGCACTTCAGCTTTTTATTACTCACTCAATACATGAATGTGAACCATGGACCTAGCATATAGGTGGAATAGAATATGGTGGTATATTTAAAAGGGCTAAAAGTGGAGAAGATAGTCTCTCATCAACTAGGCGTATCAATGGGCTATGGAGATGCACATCAATAGATATCAACGCGAGGAGCAGGGATTTCCATGCAGCGAATGCGCTAAAGCTATAAGTGTATGAAAGCTCGATTGAAACTAAGTGGGTGTGCATCCAACTTGTTTGCTCATTGAGACCTCGGGTATTTGAGGAAGCCCGTCATCGGAATATACAAGCCAGGTTCTGTAAATAAAAATTCCCACTAGCATATGAAAGTGACAAAACGTGAGACACTCTATATGAAATACATGGTGCTCCTTTGAAGCACAAGTGTGGAAAGAAGAGGTAATGGCACAATCCCTTCTCTCTTTTCTCTCAGTTTATTTATTATTATTATTTTTCTTTTTAATTTTTTCTTTCTTTCTTTTCTCTCTCATTTTTCTTTTTCTTTCTCTTTTCTTTATTTTATTTTTCGGCTGGAGTGTCATCATGCCTTGTGGGGGAATCATTGTCTCCATCATCCTTTCCTCACTGAGACGGTGCCCTAAATAATGAATAGCATCACACTTCTATTTACTTATAACTTGATATGGAAACCTACTAAACAATATGACTCTATATGATTGCCTCTGGCAGTGTTCCAGGATGCGCAATGATCTAGCGTAACATGTATGATAATGATGAACGGTGGCTTTACCACAAATACTATGTCAGCTACATGATAATGCAAAGCATTATGACAATGGATGTATTAGTCATATGATGTGACAGTGGAAGTTGCATGGCAATATATCTCGGAATGGCGATGGAAATGCCATGATAGGTAGGTATGGTGGCTGTTTTGAGAAATATATAAAGTGGCTTATGTGCAACAAAGCGTATCATGTGGCGGGGTTTGGACGCACTGGTGAAGTTTGCACCAATCCTCAAGGTGAGAATGGGCAATGAATAGTACCGAAGAGGCTAGCAAATATCATGTGGTGAGAGTGCATAAATCCATGGATTCACACTAGTCATAAAGAACTCACATACTTATCGCATGGTTTTATTAGATCTCTCGAGGCAAAGTACTACTCACATGCACCTAGGTGGGAGGTTGCTAGGAGTTAACCATCGTGCGCCCCAATCTAATCAACACATGATTTCAACAATGAATAGGAACGCTCACACGTCACCACCATGCCATAGCAAATATATAAATGAGCAACAAATTAGCATCCTTTAAATATGAATATTTTTAGTAACCAACAATCATGCACTCATACCTGTTCATATTACCACATCAATATCATTAACCCACAATTTATCTTTTATGTTCTATATGTGGTTTTAATTATGCACTCCTTGAATATCGACTATTTTTGGACTAGTCTTATAACCCATGCAAATTACCATCGTTGTTTATTAACTCTCAAACAAATTGAAGTGAAGAACAAGAGTGCAATTGTTTCTATAAAATTTATACGCCAGTGTGCTCTAAAAGGTATAAGTGAAGTACTAGAGCAACTACCTAGCTCAAAAGATATAAGTGGTGCACAAATAGTATTATAACATATCATGGTGAACATGTGTCTCTCTCAAGTGGGTTGATACTTGTGATATGCGTTTGGTTTTCCATGAAAAGAAATCGGCGATGCAACAAAGCATAGATAAGTATTCCCTTCGTAGAGAACCAAGGTCTATAGAACCAACAGGAGTAACAACCAACCCCTGTCTTCAACGACTGCACACAAAGAAGCAAACACTTGCACCCAACACGGGCAAGAGGGTTGTCAATCCCCTTGGACTCATTATTTGCAAGGAAGTAAAGTGTGTAGATGATAGTTCATAATTAATAAAAAGTAAATAAATACAACAAGTTAATTATAGCATGTGTAGACCTATAAGTGAATAGACCCAGGGGCCATAGTTTTCCCTAATGGCATCTCTCATGTAGTAGTCATACGGTGGATAAACAAATTAGTGTTGGACAATTGATAGAAAAGCACATAGTTATGTGATATTCACGACGATGATCATCTATATATAGGCGTCACGTCCATAAGCAAATTGGCCAACTCATGCCTGCACCTATTACCATTACTCCACCCATCGACCGCTATCCAACATGCATCTAGAGTATTAAGTAAAACAGGGTAATGCTTGGAGAACAATGCCATGATGTAGACAAAGAGAACACAATCAATATGCATTAATCCCATCAATTTATCCTTAGTGGTAACAATGCAAATATGTATCCTTGTCCCGTTCTGTCACTCAGATATAGAACTCCGCTAAATTGAACCCACTAGAACGCACCCTCTGAAGAAATATCAATCTAGTTGGCCAAACTATTTCAATAGATGAGAGAGATTTATGTAGCTATAATAATCATGGAAATAAGAATCGTAATAGAATTCAAAGAGGCTTCAAATATTTATCATGAATAATATGAACATAAACCCGCAATTCATCGGATCCCAACAAACGCAGCACAAAAACCAATTACATCTGATAGATCAAAGCGAGGATGCGACGATGATTGTATTGAAGATCAAGAGAGAGAGATATATGCATCTAGGTACTCACTACAAACCCGTAGGTTTGTGGTAAACTACTCACACATCACCATGGCAGCAGCAAGGTTGATGTAGAGGTCCTCCATGATCAATCCCCCTCCGACAGGGCACAATAACACGTGTCCAGAGGGGCACACAGTGGAACAGAGGCTTGCAGCGGCGGAAAAAGTGTTTTTGGCGGATATGTAGGGTTTTGGGATTTATTTGTAACATCCCTAGTTTTCATATGCTTTGTGCCTAGCTAGAGTGTGCATCATGTTTAAATGTTTGCTAATTTGAAATGGGGAATAACAAACCCTAGCAACCCACCTAATTAAAAGAATTCCAAAAGTTTTGGTTTTCAATGAACCCAAAATGGCCTTCAAAATTGCTCATCCTTTCTGATAAATATTCGCAACAATATTTCAGAGATGCATTTTATTTTACACATCCCTTTTGGAATTTTAATTAATCCAACAAAGCTTCTTAAAATATCAATTAATCCACTATAATTATTTAGTTGCTCCAAAATTGCTGCAACTTTTCTGAGAGTTTGAAAATATTCAAACTATATTTTATAAAATATTTCAGTCATTTTGGCTCAGTGTTTTTGGCCAAATAAAATAAAAACAAATGACAAAAATATTAAAATAGAGACAAACCGAAATAAACAAAAAAAGGAAACCTACCTGGGGCTTTTACCTCGAAGTGGTGGCCCAGCCCACCACCAGCCTATCGTCTTCCTCCTGTCGACTAGCAGGGGAGGAGCTGGCCGCCTCTCGCTGTGCCGTTGGCATGCATGAGGCTGCGTGCGTGGCCTCCCCGCTGCACTAGCAAGAAGGATAAGATCACCAAGAGTCGTCCCAATCGCCTCCTCCTCCTCCATTCGGCCCTCTGCTTCTCATCTCCCCTCTGCATCGCCATGACCGCGCCTCACTACAGCTCGCCGCCGTAGCTACAGCTGCTCCCGAGACCTCCTGATCCCTCGTCGAGCTCCGCCACATTGTCCCCGACCTCTACGCTGAACCACGCATCGCTGGAGCCACTAGAGCGACGTCCTCGACCTCTTCTTCCTCCTCAGCTTCGACTATCGCCTCCGTTGATTCACCATCATCAAGCCGCCCCAAGTGCGTTTTCAACGGCTACGACATTGCCGTAAGTCTCGGGAGCCATTTCCATCCTCCCCCTGGTTGATTTTATTACGCGACCCTCGATTGCATCGGGACCCGAGGAGCTCCATTGCCGAGCCCGTCGTCGGTGATGCTCCGATACATCTCAGCCTCTGGGGTGTGTATAGATCAAAGCGCACGAGTGTGCTTGTTCGTTAGAGGCAAACCGCCAGCCAAATGGTCGACGGAGGCAGTTTTCCGACCCCCTCCACCGTCCCTGTGGTCGCCGGCGGCGCAATGCCGGCAAGCCCGACCAGTTTGACCATGGGGTTTGACTCCTGGGTCACTTCCATGTGGGACCAGCCCTAGTTAAATTTTGGGTTAAGTGAAAATAATTAATTTGCTTAATTACATCCTAATCAGTCATTGACAGTGGGCCGAGCCCCACAAATTCAGTTTAAATTTTAATTCTAATTCATGATTAATGACTGTGTCACTCACATGAGGACCCCACATGTCAGGTTGACCTGCAATGGTCATTTGACCAAATGACCTGATGCTAATGCAATGCTGATGCAGTAAATACCTTTCTGGTTTATTTTAATTCTAGAAATAGTTTAAAACTTCTAAAATTCATAGAAAATAATATGTAACCTAGATTGAAATAATTTATATATGAAAATTTATCAAGGAATCCATTGGTAGTATTATAATGCATGATAGAACAGGTTATACCCACTCATGAGGTCAAATCAGTTAAAAGCTATTTGAAAATACCTTATGTGAAGTGGAATTTGAATCTTCGATTCAAACCAGCTTCAACCAATTTGTTAATAGGTGCATTAGCTCATCCAACATATTCTTCTCATGTCATGATCATGCATCATATTGTTACTTGTTTGCATTGTGGTAGGCTTCGCTCCGCACGATACTTAGGAGTATCCAACTGAATGAGTGTATCCCTCCGTTTATCCACAAGGCAAGCACCCCTTTAGAGCATTCTGATAAAGTCCCATGTTCTTGCTCCTGCCCTCGTTTCAAATGCTATTTGCTTCGGTAGTTGAACCCATTCCTCTGCATGACCTGTCATTGTCACAGTAAATAGCTAAACCATGCAACCTAGCATACCTGGTAGATGCTTGAGCCATGATGTGCCTTACCTTGCTATGCTTGCTATGCTTAGAGTTGTATCGGGCCTGTTTTATCTTGACGTTGAACTGGAGTGAATGAATATGTTCGGCTGACAAAAGTTAAATGTTGAACTTGATTTGGTAAAGGTACCGATGCGAGGCTGTGTAGGAGTACATGGTGGGTTGTCTCATTTGAACCATTCTTAGGAACTGAGTTCCGTGCATGAGATACAAGACTAGCTACTACCACATGTTGGGCCCTGAAATATGACCCCACTCAACTTATTAATCACCTAGTACTCGGTCCAGGAGTTGCAAATAGTTTCTGGTGTTTATAGCATATGCTAGGGGCCGTGCATAGCGCTCACATTAGAGGTGGGCTATGATGCGGTAGGCAGTGGCACGGTGTATGAAGTGGCACCCGGTTGGTGGTCTTGGGAACCCTGCGCACATCGTTTGAGGCCGTAGCGAAAACTTCGGCCGGACATCTGTGCGGGTTTAGTCTCAAATAGGCGATAAACCTGGACTAGGTGTTAGTGTGGTCAACGGTCGTGACCGACTCCCTCGCAGGAATTCCGCTTGAAGGTTACCGAGGTGTGTGAAGTGCACATGGCAATAAGTGGCGAGAGAGTGTGTGAGTAAGTACACCCACGGAGGGTTATGATCTATTCGAATAGTCGTGTCCTCGAATATGGAATACTTGGAAACATATGTTGTTCATAGATAACTTCAATGGCTACTCATAAAAGTATCAAGACAAGTGTGAGTACCATGGATGGCATTTTCATAGGGAGACAAGAAAGGATCCATGGTGGTGTATTGTTGTGGAGATAGTGGACTCATGTACGACTTCTCAAATTTGTTCAAAAGTACTTGTAATCGTATTACAGGTTAGCCAAGAGTCAAAGTTGGTTGCTGAATGAAACCCCACAACCCCCTTGTTAATACATGTGCATGAGTAGACAGGTCAAATTTAAAGTATTGTTGAGTACTTTCGTACTCATGTTTTCTTAATACCTGTTGCAGAAGGCACCCACGAATCTTTAGGTGAGTTCTACCTAGACGTTGACTATGTCGAGTAGCTGATGTCCCAGCTACGACCTGGCCCCTTCGGAAGGGAACTGTAGATAGTCAGGCTTTATGCCTTTTACCTTTCATCTGTGTGTACTTAGACAACTTTAAGCTTCGGCATGGCTTGTATAAATTTGTGTGTATGACTTGAATGTCGAGTCATGTGACCCCTACCTGTATGAACATATTATGCAAGGCTCTTCTGAGCCTTCTAAATAAATGTTGTGATGTTGTATGGTTATGTTGTGATGCCATTGTTGTATCTATACATATTGAGTCTGTCATGCGTACGTGTGATGTGTTGCAATATGTATGGGGTTCGACACCTAGTTGTGTGCCTTTAGTAGTACTCTTTACACGGAAATGCCCCTTTGTGATTTCACTGAGCCTTGGTAGCTTGCTATTGCTCCGGACACATGGGTTGACCGACATGTATCCTTCTTTGCTGCTGTGTCTGTCCCTTCGGGGAAATGTCTCGCAGTGTAATGGAGTCCCTGTAGCCTTCTACGACTCATCTACGTGCAGTGATGACATTAATGTTGCACGGCGTAATGGAGTCCTTGTAGCTTGCTATGACTCGTCTACACACGCTGAAGACCGACACCTGCATTGTTGGGTTATGTATGCATGTCTTTGTACGGATGTGCCAATTGGGTTTATAAATATTTATGTCAACCCGGATTCTTTGACACTGGAATACTAGCGACACATTTGCATACGTGAGTCAAAAGATGCAAACGGTCCCGACCAAGGTAAGGTGGCAGCCGTGGGCATAACCGTGCGTGAGACCGCAAAGTGATGTGATGTGTTACAAGCTGGATTCCTATGGCTTAGGATCGGGGTCCCGACAGCATTGGTATCAGAGCCTAACTGACTGTAGTATTACCAAGCCAAACTGGTCAAAGTCGGGTCTAGAACTAGTTTAGTTGTATAAGGGAATTGATTGTGGAAGGGAACATAAGGCTCTTTTGCTTCTCTTCTCAAGTCATTCTATATCGAGTCACCCTCATCTTTCCTAGGGGAGTAAGAACTGGCCTTCTTATCTATCTCCCGGGACCACGTGTTATTACTCCGTAAACTTGTAGGGAAAATTGCTTGAGATTCAATTCCACTTTCAAGTTTTCCTTTGTTAGTAATTTTTTTTGAGCATTTTCAGTCGTTATGTTGTTCGATTTTCCTCGATTTTTTCTAGAGCTCTAATGCCTTTGCATTATCCTCTATTTCAGATGCCTCTTCGTCCTTCTCGTCAGATGGCCCGTTTGACTAAGTGCATCGATGTACCGGGTCACACGATCATGTTGGTCAGAGTGATGTCTATAGCCGGTTACCGCTGGTACCCAGAGTATACAGTGGAGGAGTAGTACCGGGACTTTAACCAGAGCGAGTATCCATGTACTGTTAGGGTATATCAAGAATACCGTGGAGCTGTGGAGCCAATCCATTGGTCTTATGGATTGGGGGTTATCGTTGATATGGCGGTCCAAGATGTCGCCTACTCAATGTTGACCATTATGAGAGCAAATCATGCATTGCTGTAGAACACAGAGTTTTGCTATATCTGAGCCTCTCAGCCAAGACAAGAAGGTTATCTCAGCGGGGCTTACTATGATTCTTCTTTGGAGGACCCGTTGCTGTAGGTTACCACCCAGATGCTAAAGAACAGGGAATGAGATGCGTGTGCTCTTCGCATGGAGGTTTATGCTACTCGTGCCCGTCTTTGGACTCCTAAAACGCAGCTAGCACCCGTCGTTCAGACAGGCTACTGAGACATGGAGATGTTGAACCCGATATAGACTCATTTGCCATCTCACGTAGATTGGACCGCTATTGGAGGTTTCACCCCTCTTCGTGGACCTCTGTTGCCGCCAACCAGGGTACCTAGGCCACATCCGTGTCCTTATGGTTCCCAGGGATCTCAGGCTAGGGTGTCTCCTCACCCCCAGGTTCAGCTTGCAGGTCATGGGGGAAACCTGTATGAGATGTTCTATGCAGATGCTTGAGTTCGTGAGTGGTTGTAGTAGCATTGCAGTAGTTGTATTTGCCATAGTCCTATGTGTCTTGTAGAATATGACTGAGGTGTGAGTTGAGTTCTGGAAGCTAGATAAATAATGTATAGGAAGCTTGGAATGCCTTTGATGAGTGGTCCCATATTTTTAGTAGTTTTCTTTTCCGCTTGGGCTTGTACTGGACTATATTATGGTGTGTATGAACCATGGTGTATATATGGCAATTTTCTTGTTACCATGATGTTCAGATGTTTATTTCCGCATTCCATATTGTTCAATGCATTTCTTAACTCTGTTGTTAGAGTTGATGTCGTCCTTGTCTAATCTATGACTTTTGTTTGTCATGATGGTGTTCACTAGGATCAACCGTGCTCCTGCTCATGAGCAGGGTGAGAGCAGCCAAGTAGCTCAGGAGAACCTGCCTCACCCGCCATCTTTGGTGGAGGTTATGCTTGTAGCAGAAAGGAATAAAAGAGAAACCAATTGTTTGTTGGAGCGTATCGGGCAGAATACGACTCGCCAACAACACAATGACTCAGTGTCCCTCGATGATTTCGTGAAGCTCAATCCACCCAAGTTTCACCACTCCGCCAACCCCCTCGACCCAGATGATTGGCTAACTAGCATGGCACGCAATATACGTTGTGCCAACGTCGCTGAAGCTGAGAAGGTGACATTTGCTGCCTACTTCCTGGAAGGCCCCGCCAACCTGTGGTGGGAAAATTATGAGGCTATGTGCCTTGCTGGTCCAGCGGCCACCTGTTTTCCATCTACACCATATCCCAGAAGGTCTAATGGACCTTAAAATAGAAGAGTTCTGTGCTTTCACTAAATGGAAGCTGACTGTTGATGCATATAACCGTGAGTTTGGAAATCTCACTCGCTATGCGACTGAAGAGGTGTCGATTGACGCCAAAAAGCAAGCAAGGTTCCGCAAGGGACCGAGCCCTAAACTTTCTCGTGAACTGCGCCTACATCCTTGTATGAGGTTCCAAGTTCTCGTTAACAAGGCTATGAGTGCTGAAACTGGAAAGACTCATTATGAAGCAACCAAGAAGCACTCCCGTGATTCTGGTTCCTCATCCGTCTCTCCATTTCAAAAGCATCGGGTGTGGGTCCCGAACAACTCTCTGCCATCAAGGTACATCGCAAGGCCATCCTATGAGGCGCCTCGTGCTAATCACACCAACCCTCCAGCCAAGACATATGGTGGTCCAGCTACCAATGCTGCCCCATGCACCAACCCACTGGTCTGTTAGAAGTGTGGAGAACCATGTCACTATTCACGTGAGTGTCCTCAGAATATTTCTGCAAACCAACCTGGAAAGTTTGTTATACGTGGAAAGCCAGGCTAAACATATTATGTGAAGCCAACCCATGCACGTGGACATGTGAATTACGTCTCAACTGAAGAAGCTTCAGAAGATCCCGACATCATTTTGGGTACGCTTCTTGTCCATCGCCACCCAGCATCATTTCTTTTTTATACTCGGGCATCTCATTCATTCATTTAGGAAAGTTATGCACAGTTGCATAACATGACATTTTGTGATATGCCCACTCCATTAGTGGTTCAGACTCCTGGTACTAAATGGTAGACTTCTAGAGTAAGCCACGACAATGAAATTCTTGTGGACAGGCTAGTATTCCTAGCTTCTTTGATAGCCCTTAAATTTTGAGATATCAATAGCATCTTGGGTACGGACTGGATGTCAGCTCATTATGCCAAGATTGATACTCATACTAGGAATGTTCAGCTTACACATCCATCGAGTAAGATAGTTAATGTCTCAACTCGAGTTGCCAAGCGCCAACTCTATTCTCGCAATGCTAGCCCTCTTCGAGAACTCGACGATATTCCAGTAGTCCGTGACTTACCAGATGCTTTCCATAAGAACTACCAGGCATTCCACTTGACAGGGATGTATAGTTTGTGATAGAACTTGTCCTAGGAACTATCCCAATAGACAGAAGACCCTATTAGATGGCACCCTTAGAGCTAGCCGAATTTTAGAAACAACTCCTTGAGGCTTTGAATAAAGGTTTCATTCGTCCTAGCTCTTCTCCTTGGGATTGTCCTGTCCTCTTCGTCAACAAGAAGGATGGAACGGATCATATGGTTGTAGATTATTGACCAATTAATCTGGTTAGCATAAAGAACAAGTATATGTTCCCCAGGATCAGTGACCTATATGATCAGCTCGTTGGATCCTCAATCTTCTCCAAAATGGATCTGAGGTTGGGCTACCATCACATAAAATTAGGGGCGGGGACATTCCAAAAACGGCCTTTATCACTCGTTATGGACATATGAGTACGCCGTCATGTCTGTCGGTTTAACCAATGCTCCAGCCACCTTCTCTCGCGTGATGAATTCGATCTTTATGGAGTATTTGGATAAATTCGTCGTGGTTTACCTCGATGATATACTCATTCAGTCGACGAACGAAAAATAACATGTCGAGCATCTAAGATTGGTATTAATGAAACTTCAAGAGAATCGTCCTTATGACAAGTTCTCTAAATGTGAATTTTGGTTCCAGAAGTGACCTATCTAGGCCACGTAATCTCTGGTAAGGGTATTGCTGTCAATCCCGAGATAGTTCAAGCTCTCTTTGATTGGACTCAACCTCAATCGGTTAAGCAAGTTAGGAGTTTTCTTGGTCTAGCGAGATATTGTCACCCTTTCGTAGAGAACTTCTCCAAGGTTGCAAAGCCTCTAACTGAACTCCTCACGAAAGATAAAAAGTTTGAGTGGACCCCACAATGCGAGCACAATTTGCAGGAACTGAAAAGACGCCTGATTTCTGCACCTGTGTTGGTACAACCAGATTTTTCTAAGGACTTTTTTATCTATTAGGATACCTCGCGACAAGGATTAGGTTGCATTCTCCTGCAAGATTGTCATGTGATTGCATACACGTCTCGAGAGTTGCGTGCACATGAGCATAATTATCCCACACATGATCTTGAGCTTGCAGTTGTAGTCCATGCACTGAAAACCTGGCGACATTACCTTCTGGGTAATCGTTGCAAAAATTTACACTCATCACGAAAGTCTGAAATACATCTTCACCCAACCGGATTTGAATCTCACCCAAAGATGGTGGGTCGAGTTGATCACATATTACGACTTAGGGATAACTTACACCCTGGGGAAAGCCAATGTCACGGCGGATGCACTAAGTCATAAGTCTTAACGTAACAATGTGATGTTACAACAAAATCAACTACTTCCCCATGAGGAATTTCGGAAGCTAAACCTTCACATTGTTCCTCAAGGATTACTTTCCACTTTGGTGGTGAAACCTACTCTTAGGGATCAAATCATTGCTAGCCAAAAGCGTGATAAGGGTATATCCCTGATCAAGGAGAATATCGCTAGCGGAAATGCTAATGATTTCTCCATGGATGATCAAGGTGTTGCGTTCTTTCAAACCCGTTTGGTGGTTTCTAAGAGCCAAGATCGGAGGCAGATGATCCTTAAGGAGGCTCATGAATCTCCTCTCATGATTCATGCTAGTAGTACCAAGATGTATCAGGACCTATGACAGAGGTTGTGGTGCACTAGGATGAAGAGAGAAATTCCTGAATTTGTTGCAAACTGCGATGTTTGTCGGCGTGTTAAAGTAGAATATCAAAAGCCTGCTGGCAACCTCCAACCTGTAGCTATTCCTGAATGGAAATGGGATAAAGTCGTTATGGATTTCATCACCGGATTTCCCAGGACCAAGAAAGGGAATACTGTTATCTTTGTGGTCATTGACCGTCTTTCCAAAGTGACTCATTTTCTTCCAGTTAGTGAGAGTATAACAGCTAGCCAACTAGCGGAGTAATATATTTCCCGAATAGTGTCTCTTCATGGTGTTCCTTTGGAGATTAACTCATACCATGGAAGTATTTTTATTCTCGTTTCTGGGAAAGCTTCCAAAATGTCATGGGTACTCATCTCTCCTTTAGCACTACTTTCCATCCTCAATCAAGTGGTCAAGTAGAACAAATCAATCAAATCTTGGAAGATATGCTTAGAGCTTGTCTTATTTCTTTGGCCACGAATTGGGAGAAATGCATTCCGTTCGCCGAAGTTTCTAATAACAATAGTTAGCAATCAAGTTTGGGCAAAGCTCCTTTTGAAGTTCTCTATGGGAGAAGGTGTTCAACACATCTTAACTCGTCAGAAACCGGAGAGAGGCAACTCTTTTGGTCCGGATATGATTCCGGAGGCACAAGAGCAACTTTTCATTATTTGTGAAATGTTGAAAACAGCTCAATCTCGTCAAAAGAGCCAATATGATCGTCATCATAAGGCTGTGACTTTTCAAGTTGATGAGAAGGCTTAACTTCGGGTTACCACTGTGAAGGGTACCCATCGATTCGGGGGCAAATAGGCTCCATGTCACATTGGTCCCTTTCACATTCTTGCTAAACGAGGAGAGGTTGCCTAGCAATTGGAACTTCCTCTGCACCTTTCCAAGGTTCATGATGTTTTCCACGTCTCGCAACTGAGGCGTTGCTTCTCGGATCCTATCCGTGAAGTGGACCACGAAACGCTTGATCTCGAGGATAACCTTTCATATCGAGAATACCCTGTTCGCATTCTTGATCAAGCTGAGCGTACCACTCGACGTTGAAGCATCAAATTTCTCAAGGTTCAGTGGTCAAATCATTCTGAAAAATAAGCAACCGGGGAAAGGGAGGACCGTCTCCAACTAGAGTACCCCGCGCTCTTCCCGACGACTCCTAAATCTCGGGACAAAATTCTTTTGAATGGGGGTGAGTTGTCACATCCCTAATTTCTATTTTCTTTGTGCCTAGCTAGAGTCTGCATCATGTTTATTTTTTTGCTAATTTGAAATGAGGAATAAGAAACCCTAGCACCTCACCTAATTAAAACAATTCCAAAAGATGTGATTTTCAGTGAACCCAAAATGGCCTTAAAAATGTTCATCCTTTCTGATAAATACTGGCAACAATATTTGAGGGATGCATTTCATTTTACGCATGTCTTTTGGCATTTAAATTAATCCAACGAAGCTTCTGAAAATATCAATTAATGCACTATAATTATTTAGTTGCTCCAAAATTGCTGAAACTATTGTGAGAGGTTGAAATATTCAAACTATATTTTATAAAATGTTTCAGTCATTTTGGGGTAAATATTTTTGGCCAAATAAAATAAAAACAAATGTTAGAAATATTAAAATAGAGACAAAACAGAAATAAACAAAAATAAGGAAACCTACCTGGACCACTTACATGGAAGTGGTGGCCCAGCCCACCACCAGCCTATCGTCTTCCTCCTGCCAACTGTCAGGGGAGGAGCTGGCCGCCACCTGTTGTGCCGTCGGCACGCAGCAGGCTGCCTTCCTGGCCTCCCCGTCATGCTGGCGAGTCGGATAAGCTCGCCAAGAGCCGTCCCAATTGCCTCATCCTCCTCCATTTTCCCCTCTGCTTCTCCTTTCGCCTTTGCCTCGCCACGACCGCGCCTCGCCACAGCTTGTCGTTGTAGCTAGAGCTGCTCCCGAGTCCTCCTAACCCCTCCACGAGCTCCGCCTCATAGTCCTCGACCTCTACACTGAGCCATGCATCAGCGGAGCCACTGGAGAGACATCCTCGACCTCTTCTTCCTCCTTGGCTCCGACTATCGCCGCTCACAATTCGCCATCATCAAGCCGTCCCTGAGCATGTTTTCAACTGCTACGAGATACCCAAGAACCTCTCGACCCATTCCCCTCCTCCCATTAGTCGATTTCATGCCACAACCCTCAATTCCATCGGGACCCGAGGAGCTTCGCTGCCGAGCTCGTCGTCGGCGACGCTCCGATACATCTCAGCCTCTCGGGTCTATCCAGATCGAAGCGCGTGAAAGTGCGTGTTCGTTAGAAGCAAACCGCCAGCCAAATGGTTGCCGAAGGTGGTTTTCTGACATCCTCTACCGTCCCTCTGGTCGCCGGCGGCCCAACCCAGCGAGCCCGACCATTTTGACCAGGAAAACATTTCATCTATTAGGCACAAAGTCATCCGAGGAACACAACTATTGGTACATGACGATGTCGTTGGATGGAATCTGATCTTGGATGCGCGTGGTCAACAAGAGAGATAGAATGAACTATGATGTGTAGGACATAGATTGAACACAGTTTAGTTCACGTGCAAAAGGAATTGGAAAAAACACATCGAGATTGATGAAACGGTGCGATGAACTCGACGAACAGTGTACACAGACATGCAAAATTCTCCACCTATGGTCGACGGAACGTGTTGCTTCTTCTCTGAATGGAGTCATGACATAGATGATAAGCTTCTGGCACAAGGGCTTTGCCGGAGTCACCGAGATGCATCGTTAGTATCCATGGAGGACCATTCTTTGGAGAGAGTTTCTAGCGAGAAAGAGGAAAGAAGTGGGCAGGGGTTCTATGGGAATTTGGAAGAGGAGTATGAGGCACACATACATATACTCATAAATTTGCTAATGGTTGAGAGTTGAATTAGAGGAGGGTACTATGTGTGCATGTATGTGCAAGTGTGGGTGGAGCAGTGAGGAAGGGGAAATGCTTGGGTCGGCGTTGAAAGATGGGCAAGTGGAATAAATAAGGCAAGGGAAGGAATTAAAAGACAAGCCATGATTCTTTCTGTTTGATCTACTCCCTCCGTCATAGTTTAGAAGGCGCACATGAACGATCTCTGCAACCAAGTTGAATCGTGCTTGACTCTAATTTTCTTTGCAAGAACCCACATAATAACCCCACGGCGCCTAATTATTTGAGAAGATAATGCGCAGTTGAAAGTGCGTTATATCGACTAGAGGGGGGCTGAATAGGAGATTTTTAGAATTTCATCACTGAGGAAATTCCTCACTGATGACTAACTTGCAGCAGAACAGCAAAGGATCAGGGGTGCAAAGTATCACTATAGTAGTTTTCACGATGAGGAATATGAAAAACAATGAGCACAGTACGCAGGCACAGAGTAAGCAGGTGATGATTAACTTGCGTGAAGAATTTGAGGTTGACGAAATTCAGAGAAAGTCTTCAGCAAATTCTTCAAACAGGGACAATGAAAATCTTCAACATACAATATTGAGGAATTGAAAGAGTTGAAGAAATAGAACTTGTGTCACAGTGAAGACATTGGTTGATGACCCAGTTCCAACAGCTGTGACAGTTGTACGTCTGGTTTGGAGCGGCTTGTTATTGAAACCAGAAGACACACAGTCCTGGGACACACAGTCCCCGGACACACAGTCCCTACCGTATTCTCCTTGAGCTAAGGACACACAGTCCTCGCCCAACACTCGTGGTAAGTCTTCGGGGCAAACTTCCAAACCCGCACAAACTTGGTCATCCGACGATCCACAGTTCACTGCTGGATTGCTCTAGACCATCACGCCTAACCATCTAGAGGATGCATAGTCCTCAAAGGTAAAAGGCTTCAGTCCCACACAGGAACAAATTCTTCCGTGATGCTCAATCACTTGGTTTTTGGTTTGTGGTTTGGTGTTTGGGGTATTTCCTTACTAATGATTTACTCTCGAAGACTCTGAGGAATTTGGGTTGCTCTAAATGACAAGTGTCAGTTTCTCATGGAGCAGCCAACCAGCTAATGGTTGTGGGGGCGGCTATTTATAGCCTAGGAGCATCGCGACATAAATTGACATAAATGCCCTTAAATATTATGACCGTTGGTGTGGATAATATCAGTGATGTGGCGCGAATTGCGGTAACGGTCGGGACCCTCAACTGTGAGAGTCCTCATGTCTCTCATATTCCTCACTTGAGGCTTTTGGTAGGATTAGGCTTGGGTTGAGCATCATGAGGAAATTCATTCCGAAGTGTTACCTCGACCCCCTTTAATAGTACGGTGTTCCTATGACTGAAGAGTGAAGAAAATAAAATAGAAATAATAAATCTTCATGCTTAAGTCTTCGGATTAATTTTTTCCAGGACACACCGAATTCCTAATCTTTAATATCTTCATGAGGAATATCAATTTCATCGCAATTTCCCCGCGATCCAATTCTTCAGCATCATACCAATTTCTTGAGTGGAAGATATACATTTTTAGGGGTCAATATTCATCGTATAATTCAAACTCCTCAGCGACTTATAGATCTTGTGTACACATATGAACACATTAGATACTTAACCTATAAGTCTTCAAACCACCAAAATCACTAAGGGCACTAGATGCACTTACAATCTCCCCCTTTTTGGTGGTTGATGACAATTAGGTTTAGTTTTGAACGGGGATAAAAATATGAAGTGTAAATACTTAGTTGAGGAATTTGAAATCAAGATACTCAGAGACTCCCCCTGAAGATGTGCATACTTTGAGGAATTTGCTTTTCACGGCAAATGCACATTGATGATTTATATCATGGAGATCTCCCCCTGTATCTTGTAAATCATGCATACATTTGGCATATAACATCAGGACTTTTAGAATGCATGATGACAAATGGTATCTGACGAATTTCAGGATACGAAGAAAAACGTTCAAAAGCGTGAGAGTACCATCGGGCTTAAGTTACAACTCATTACATAAAACACTTCAGAAGAGCCAAGAGTTTGTAACTTAATAAAGTTCATAAGCCCCAAAATATATCCTGCGTGAAGACTAACTCTCATATTTCTCCCCCTTTGTCATCAAGTGACGAAAAGGGACAAAACTGAGGACTAACGCCCCGTGAAGACTTTCACTTCTTGGCTGATGAAGAGGACACGTGAGGATTCTTGGGTGTTGGCTTCCTCCTTGGGCCAATGATAGTGTGTTCTGGTTCTTCACCAGATTCTGCGGTGCGGGATGAAGAAAATGAACTGTCCTCAAGGTCTGGAACTGAATGAATTTCTTCTTGGGAGGACACGACCAGTCAAAGTCGTGAGTAAACTCCAATTCATCAAGTTCTTCTTGAGTCTTCAGATGAGCCAGTGTGGCCCAGGTGCGATCAAAAACATCATGAAGATTGTGGTGATTTTTCTTCACTGCATTCTGAGTCTCATTGAGGGTTTTCATAATGGCACTAAATTGACGTTTGAACCATTTGTGATTGCGATCGACCTTCTGATGAAGACTGAGGAGTAGTTCTCCGTTAGTCATCACCCTTGGGGCAACTGGGCTAGGCGGCTCTTGAGTTTCAGTATCATCCCATGAAGAATAGGCATCTCGTTCACGAAACTGGCCATGAAGGGGCCGACTTACTTCATTAATAACAGACTTGCCTTTTCCTTCAACTAGCTCAAAAGTCTTCTTGTTGACTCTGATCGGAGGCATATATCCAATGTGATTGTTGAAATCAGCATGATAGTTGATGCGTGACCTACGTGTGATGAATCTCATGATCCATGGAGCGTAAATCTTTAGGTCCAAGGGTGACATAGCATTGTCAGCTAGAGTCCTCAGGAAGAAGTCGTGAAGATTTATTGGGATGCCATGGATGATGTTGAAGAGGATATTCTTCATGATGCCTACAACATCTTCTTCATCATCATGGATCTTGATTGGAACGATGACACTGCACAGAATCCTGTAGACAGTCCTCGGTTCATACTTCAAGTCTTGAACCAGGAAAGTTGTTCTTGGAGGTTGATCTCTGGCCAACGGCTTCATGATGACTTCCATCAGTTCGTTTGGCAGTTCCCGTTCATCATACATCTTCACAGCATGTTCTGAGGGAATTGAAACCGGAAGAACTCTTAGCAGCTCATTAGCAGGGACCTTGTAGTGTGTGTGCTGAGTCATCGAGTCCAGCACCCAAGTGTTGATATCTGTTGGTTCTCCACTGATGTGCAAAGTTGCATAAAACTGAAGAATGATGTCACTATTCCAGTCACAAATATCGGTGCAGAGGGGCAGCAGTCCGGCTTCATGAAGAATGTTGAGGACTGGGGCGAAGCAAGGAATTTCCTCTAACTCAACATGAGAAATATGCATGTTCTTAAATATTTTGTTTCTTCCACAAAGCACAGAGGCATAATAGTTCAGCTGATTCCTTGTCCAAAACTTCCTGTGCCTGATGTGAAGCTTGTCATATGGGTTGTCGCCGATAAAACACATTCGTTATTCATAGAAGGCTTCCTTCTGAAACTTTGGCCTCTTTGAAACATGCTGATTTTGCATTGGCTGAAGATTATGTTGCTTCTCTTGAGGAGATACGATCATTGTAGTCTCAGTGTTGACAACCACAATAGCAGTTTCTGTATTGGGTGCAGGAGCATTTTCTTCAGCATGTTCCTCAGGTTGATGAATTTCATCAGCCTGCGCCTCAGGTTGAGGGTTTTGCTCAGGGTGAGGATTTTCCTCGGGCTGAGGATCTTCTTCTTGGTTTTCTTCATCTTGAGAAATTTTCTTGGAGGAGGAGCCAAATTCTTCAGCTGGTGCAGTTGATCCTTGTGCAGTTTCATCAGGCTTCTTGTGAGGAACGAAGGAGAGAGGAATGTAATCAATTTGAATTTCCTCATCCATGATTTCGTCAGAATCAGCGTCCTTCATTTCCTCATCAACTGGAATCTCCTCATCTTCTTCAGGAATGACATAGTCAATTCCGAAAGGGACCATAGTGTATGATGGAGCTATCTTCAGAGGCACATCATTCAGTGGAGCAGTTTCATCAAGAGTCTTTTGACGCTTGGCCTCTGATGATTTTGGAGTTAAAGAAGCTTTTCTTTTGATTGCTTCTTTCTCGACAGCCTTGGTTTTCTTCATGTATGATGCATATGGAACCATTTTCTTCACCTTTGAGGATTGAGGTGAAGGAATTTTCTCTTCAGGACCTGGTGCAGTATCAGTCCTGGCAGTTTCCTCAGCTAAAGCATTTTCTTTAGCTGGAGCAGATTCATCAGTTGGCACAGATTCATCAGTTGGCACAGATTCATCAGCTGGAATGTCCTTAGCTATTTCCTCAATAACCGGAGCATCAGCACGGCTTTCTTGAGGCATTTCCTCAGTAGGGGTTGCTTCTTCTTCATCTTCCTCTGTGTGCTGAATATAATAGCTAGGCTCAGACTACTCAGGCTGCTGTGGTTTTGCTGGAGGGGCAGCCTTCTTGTTGTATTCATCGACTGCATTGGTCGCAAACTTGATGAAATTGGACTTGAGACTTTGACGATCAGATAGTTTGGTATACTTGTCGGTCAAAGTCTTCAGTTCCACCTGGGTTGACACAAGAACATCAGGCGACAGGTTGAGGAGATTCTGTCCGAGGAATTTCTCCTTCTTCAGCTTTGCAACCTTTGCTTGCTTGGCTTGCGTCTCCTTCCATTTGGCCTCACTGATGAATGTGGCCACCATATGGTTGATACCAGGGGGAAGCTTCAAGTCATCGATGGGTGTGTTAGGGTCATCATACCAAACATTAATGTAGTCCAACAGGACTTTTGGGTCCATGGCAAGAGGAATGGCACTGCCTGAAGCTTGTGCGACGTGTTCCTGCTTGTTTCGGATGATGGTTTTAAGAGTTTCATCATCATATTCATCACTTCCTAATGATGCAGAAGGGACTTTGATGACTTTGTTTGGGCTAGGTCTGATGCCTCTTCCAACAGTCATTTTAGTCTTCAAAGGTGTTGGTGAAGACTTTGTCTTCGAGCTCGTGGCAGATGGAACAGAGGAGCTGGAGTGAGCAGGCTGTTACTTGACAATTTGCTTGGGTGCAGGCTTTGATGCGTGTGTGGTTGTTGAGGGTTTTGGCGCAGGCGTAGCCTTCTGAAGTAATTGCTCTTTAGGCTTTGAAGCCTTTGGTTTCTGTGGCACATGCTTCACTTGAGGAATAGCCGTTCCTGAAGCCTCATCAGCAGAGGAGGTGGCTGCAGTAGAAGCAGCAGATTCTTCATTGAATTTCCTCACTGCAGCTTCTGCTTTCTTCTGAAGCTTTGACAAGTGTTTGTCTTTTTCCTCAGGATAATCATCAATAGTCTTGAGGCTTGAAGGATGTGCAACCTGATGATCCTCGAGAGGAGGCCTTTTGCCAGGTGGCTTAAGGGCGAATTTCTTCGCATACTTTGGAGTGATGAAGAGGTATTCCTTCCACTCCTTAGCCCACCTGCGTTCTATCTTTTGGAGCCTGATTTTCCTCTTAGGCATTGGTTCTTGCTCATCTGGCATGCAATAGTCAAGATCTATATCCTCAGGGATATCAATTGCAGTGTTCTGTTCCAGTTTCTTGCTGCCCTTTTTCTTTCTGTCATCTTCCATTTTCTTCAGCTGAGGCTTTTGCTGAGGCTTTTGAGGAAATTCCTCACTGATGACTAACTTGCAGCGGAACAACAAAGGATCAGGGGTGCAAAGTATCACTACAACAGTTTTCAAGATGAGGAATATGAAAAACAGTTAGCACAGTACGCATGCACAGAGTAAGCAGGTGATGATTAACTTGCATGGCGAATTTGAGGTTGAGGAAATTGAGAGAAAGTCTTCAGCAAATTCTTCAAACACGGACAATGAAAATCTTCAACATACAATATTGAGGAATTGAAAGAGTTGAAGAAATAGAACCCGTATCACAGTGAAGACATTGGTTGATGACCCACTTCCAACTGTTGTGACAGTTGTACGTCTGGTTTGGAGCGGCTTGGTATTGAAACCAAAAGACACACAGTCCCTACCGAATTCTCCTTGAGTTAAGGACACACAGTCCTCGCCCAACACTTGTGGTAAGTCTTCAGGGCAGACTTCCGAACCCTCACAAACTTGGTCACCCGACGATCCACAATTGATTGCTGGATTGCTCTAGACCATGACGCCTAACCGTCTAGAGGATGCACAGTCTTCAAAGGTAAAAGGCTTCAGTCCCACACAGGAACAAATTCTTGAGTGATGCTCAATCACTTGGTTTTTGGTTTGTGGTTTGGTGTTTGGGGTATTTCCTCACTAATGATTTACTCTCGAAGACTGTGAGGAATTTGGGTTGCTCTAAATGACAAGTGCTAGTTTCTCATGGAGCAGCCAACCAGCTAATGTTTGTGGGGGCAGCTATTTATAGCTTGGGAGCATCCCAACATGACTTGACATAAATGCCCTTAAATATTATGATCCTTGGTGTGGATAAGATCAGTGATGTGGCGCGAATTGCGGTAACGGTCGGGACCCTCAACTGTGAGAGTCTTCATGTCTCTCATATTCCTCACTTGAGGCTTTTGGTAGGATTAGGCTTGGGTTGAGCATCATGAGGAAATTCATTGTGAAGTGTTACCTCGACCCCCCCTTAACAGTACGGTGTTCCTATGACTCAAGAGTGAAGAAAATAAAACAAAAACAATAAATCTTCATGCTTCCAAGTCTTCAGATTGATTTTCTTCACGATACACCGAATTCCTCATCTTCAATATCTTCATGAGGAATATCAATTTCATCGCAATTTCTTCGCGATCCAATTATTCAGCATCAGACCAGTTTCTTCAATCGAAGAAATACATTTTTAGGGGTCGATATTCATCGTATAATTCAAACTCCTCAGCGACTTATAGATCCTGTGTACACTTATGAACACATTAGATAGTTAACCTATAAGTCTTCAAACCACCAAAATCACTAAGGCCACTAGATGCACTTACAACAGTAACTCACACAACCACTAAATAAGGAGCCCTCATGCATGGAGCCTTTCCATCTCGTGTGCAGACCTAGCATTCTCACTATGCATGCAGCCTACTAGTACTCCTAATTAACCAAGCAGTAAATGTCACGTGCCTTAATCCTCCTATATTCTGGAAATGCATGTAAATGGAACCGTGCCTTCTAAACTGTGAACGAGGGAGTATGTTTTTCTAAACAAGGCAAATGATTTGTGATTTCATTAATAAGGAAGAAGGCCTAGGCAAAGCCACAAAGTGGTAAGAAGATAAAATGTCTACTCTCATGTCATTACAATACTCAACTGCTTGGCACCTGCCAAAGCCCAAAGAGACAACTCCTCTTTAAACTAGCTAATAAGGACCACGGAAGGAGCAGCCTTGTTGTGGAAGATTCTAGCATTACGTTCCGATCAAATCTTCCAAGACATGAGCATCATCAGCGAAGCAAGCGGCTTAGGATATTTGCTATGAATGTGAACATGTTTGGTCAACCAATCCCATACCGAGACCCTCGTCATCCAAGCAACGGTATTGATGTGATGCATGCCAAGCCACTAGAGAATACCATTCCACCCGCGAAGGCTAAAACATCATTGGTACAAGAGATAAGTCATTGATTCCTGAGTTTTCTTGCAAAGGGGACAAAGATCGCAGTTAGGCCATCCACCACGAAAAAGGCGATCTGATGACCAAATCCTATTTGAAGCACTAGCCAAGTGAAAAATTTGCACCGCGAGGAGCCCAATCCTTCCATACTGAATTGACCATGCCCGGTGTATTAAGGCCCTCAAATTCTGCCATGTAAGCCGAGGAGGCAGAGTACAAAATGTCCTTAGTGAACTTCCAAATAATGGAATCCTACATATCCTCAACATGTGTGGCGTCGGCAATCTTTTCCCCAAGGATGGCAAACTGTTGAACATGGTCGAGGGTTAGGCCGTTGGAGATGTCGATGTGAGAGATCCAAAGGATGTTTGTTAAAGCTTGTTGGGCGAGCGGTTTCTTTTTGGATAGATCAAAGATGTCGGGTGCAATATCATGCGGGCACAAACCATTCAACCAAGAGGTGATCCAGGATATGAATATACGACCATTGCCAACTATACTAAAGTGGCAGCCGCAAATATCTCTATCCTTGACCATATAGGGCGTACCAGAGCCATCGAAGCCTAAGTGCCTTGACAATATTTTCCATATTGAGCACACCCAGGCCACCATGTTTCTATGGCTTGCAAACAAGGTCCCAATTAACTTTGCATTTCCCACCAGAAACCTTATCGGCCATGCCCAAAGATAGGCACGACGTATACAATCAATATTTTTCAGAACCTCCACCGGGATATCAAGAGGTGTAAGATGGTAAATGGCGATGGCAGTGAGGACTGCTTTGACAAGAACAACATGATGTGCAGTAGGGACATGTCTTCATTACCAAGATGGGATCTTGCCGATGACCTTGCCCTCAAGGTGTTGAAAATGGATCCTCTTGAGAAGCTTGACGGAAAACGGGAGCCCAAGGTGTCTCATTGGAAATGAAGTATGAATAGCAGGGAAAGCATGTAGAATATCATTAAGATCAACATTTTTGCATTGAATAGGGGCCGTGAGGGTTTTTGGCGTGGTTGGTGACTAAACCTATAACATCTCCAAAGGAGGCCAGAGAGGAAGCAAGGAATTGGACGTCCTCTTTAATGGGCTTGACAAATATGGCAACATCGTCGGCATAGAGCGAGGCCCGGTTGGTCGTGGCTCTATGTAGGATCCGAAGTATGTCTAGAGGGGGTGATTAGACTACTTGACCAAATAAAAATCTAGACGTTTCCCAATTTTAAAGGTTGGCAAGTTTTAGCAAATATATCAAGTCAAGCACACCCTACACATGCAAGTCTAAGAGTATTGCAGTGGAAAGTAAAGGCATGCACATGTAAATAGGGTGTAGGGATAGGAATATCGAACGCAAAGATGACACAGATAATTTTGGCATGGTTCCAATAGGTGGTGCTATCGTACGTCCACGTTGATGGAGACTCCAACCCATAGAGGATAATGGCTGCATGAGTCCATGGAGGGCTCCATTCACAAGGGGTTCACGAAGAAGCAACCTTGTTTGTTCCACCATGGCTTACGTCCACGAAGTACTACCCTCACTCGGGGTAGATCATCATGGAGTAGGCAAAACTTCTGGGTTCAACTCCACAACGAATTGAAGGCTCCCAAGTGACACCTAACCAATAATCTAAGAGGCACCACCCTCCAAAAGGTAATATATGTGGTATGGTTGATGAAATCCTTGCTCTTGGGCTTCAAAAGATTGTCTCCTCAACACTCAATCACTCTCTCATAGATTTGGCTTGGTTGAAGAGATTGATTGGATGTAAAGCTACTTGGGGAGGCTAGAAATCAAGATTCATATGGTTGGAGTGGAATATCTTGGTCTCAACACATGAGTAGGTGTAATCTCTCAGAAAAATGGATGGGGCAAGTGTTGGCTTGTTCTGAGTGCTCTCTCTACGAATAAGAGGGAGGTGGATGGGTATATATAGGGATCTCCAAAAATCCAACCGTTACAATATAATTGCTTAACTCGGTGGGACCGAAGAAGAAACTCGGTTACACCAATTAGAGCAAAACGTGGCAACTTTTGGTGTTACGGTGAGACCGCTATATAAAACTCGATGGGTCTGATTTTGGCTGGCCTAGGCAGTTACAAAGACTCGGTGGCACCAAATTTTCAAACTTGGAGATTTCGACTTCAGCAAATGGATACCAGAGAGTTGGTCACTAGATTTTGGCTGCACCAAAATAGAACTTGGTTTCAGCATGTGACTAGGTTTTGGCTCTGGATTCCGTCTAAAGAAAACTCGGTAGGGCCGAATGTGTAAACTTGGTGGCACCGAATTTATGCTTTGGGGTTTGGACATAATATATTAGTGGGAGAACTCATGAGAGTATTTGGTGGCTAACTCTAAGCACTTGAGCGACCAAATCATCATAGATACCTCATCCCCTTTTAATGGTATTGGCTTTCCTATGGACTCAAGTGTGATTTCTCACATAAAAATACAAAACGTAGAGTCTTGAAGATTTTGCCAATTGATGTTCCAAGCATCTAGGGGATCTCCTTACAATCCTTTTCCAATCCATTCATTGAACTATTCTTGAAATATACTTCGTAGAATCATTAGTCCAATGCAATATATGGTGTTATTAATTACCAAAACCACCTAGGAAGAAGTTGTGCCTTCAATCTCCCCCTTTTTGGTAATTGATGACAACATATATATATATATATATATATATATAAAAGCTTCAACATAGAATATAATCAATGTATAGCATCATCGCTTTGAGAAGTATGTGATAAGAAAGAGCTTCCCCTAATTTGTGCATTATTTTAAATTTGTGTTTGAATGCAAATGCACAATCGATTAGGATTGTGGGTCACTCTACCATGTCACATACATCTTGGTGGTGCACACAAATGATATGAATGGATTACAATGCACATAACACCAAATATAGTGAATGATCATCATATGAATATCATGAAGACAGGAATAGTAACATCAATCACAAAGCATATGATCAAACACCATGAAGTTTTACGATAAACAAATGTAGGACAAATGTTTTAAAATTTAGAAGAGCAACCAAAATGCAACACTCACTCTCTCTCTCTCAAAGCCCTATGATCTATACAACTTTTCCCCCTTTGGCAAAAAGTAACCAAAAAGCTCGAAGCTATAGAGCTAAGCGTCACCATGGACATGGTCTCCTCCATGGGGCGATGAAGCTACTCTGGTAGTCGTGGAAGGAGTCAATAAGAGAGCGTCCGTGAATGCTTCAGCAGAAGTCCTCTAGGCTAGTAGAGTTGGTACTCGAGGTGCTGATGGAAGCTTGGTAGAAGTAGCAGTCGGTTCTTACACTGAAGGTCTCGCATCCTGGACAGGCACAACAACAGATCGAGCCTGAGTCCTGGACCGAGACTGGGCTCGTAGTGTGGGTCTCTCATACTAATCATCTGAGCTGGGCAATGGAACTGCATCTACCTCTTGCTTCAACTGGTTGACCTTGGTGGTCAGCTCAGTCACCTTGACATCAAGGTCATGAAACTTTGTCTCCACTATCCTCTCGACACTCTTCTGGTTCTTCGGCAGCTTGGAGATGTTACTATCCATTCCTTGAATGGTGCTAACAAGGTAGTCCATTTTGATCACCTTTTGTCTTCAACACAAGAGCACTAGCGGCTCTAGCTGCCTCTGCCTGTGTCTCATCCTCAATGTCAGCATGTGCAGTAGATGAAGTGGGATGAGATGGATCCATCACCACAACATTATCCTCAAAGTCTGACTAGAGGGGAAGGTGTGGTCGATCAAGTAGATATTGGCTCTTTCCAACTTTGGAGTTTATGAGCATCTAAATGTAGGAAGCATATCCATGAGATCTCTTATGATCAGTAATTGTTCTCTTGATGGTCTCAACAATCAGATCCATCACTCTAAACCTGGTGTGGCTATCCACGGGATGTAGCATGTTAATGGAACATCCTCGAATCATATTTTCATCTCTAGATTGGGGCATCAATGTGTGCCTCAATATAGTGTTGAAGGTAGGAAGACCAGCTTGCAGAAAGTAGATAGAGCCAAACTTGTGGGTCTTCACATACTCCTTGGGGATTGGGGTGTACATGTTTGTCATAGAATAGTGGTTCATATTGCCTTCAAAGTACACATTCATATCACCTTCTTGCCCCTTTGGGGCTCATAAGATGGTAGCCCACTCATCAATTGTTGACTAGTATCTGGTGCCTTCAGTCATCCACACTATCTTTCCAATAGGATAAAGGTGAGAAGTGGAATAGAATTGCATGATCATCTCATCATTCCAGGCAGCCATCTCTCTACCAACAAACTCATCAATTTCAATCATCTTGAAGTTATGTTGGACATGAGGGAAGTAATCTTCATTTGACTTGATGAACTGCCAATGAACGTATCTCATGTCGCTGATAGGTGGGCTTTTGTCAACAAAATAGTCTCATAAAAGTCATGCTGCTCCTTGGATTGAAATCTACCATAAAAATGGTCCTTCTCATCATTGCATATGGATCATTGGCTCTCCATCTCCTAACACCTTGATCCTTCCTCTCGTTCATGTTCTGTGCAACAGGATGGTAATCATTGTGATCTGGCAGGTGAGATCCGAGCTTCCTCAAAATATAAATCTCCTCATCTTCCTCTACAAAATCTCCGGAGGTAGAACTCTTGTTCTTTTTTGCGGCAAGGATGTCTTTGCTGGTCATTTTTAGCTTGGAGGCAATTGCCTTGGTCTTGGGAATTGAGGGCTTAGCCTTCGATGCAGGCTTGTTGGGCATTGCGTCCTTCATTAACTTCCTTTGCTTGGAAGGAGGAGGGTTAGCATGTGGAACCTCCTCTTCCTCTTCCTCCTCACCAAGATACTCTAGGGTGGAATGGTGCACAACAAATTTTATCAATCTTCTTATTTTCCTTTTCTACCCAGACTTCTTAGCCAATGCCTTGGTTAGCTTGGAGGTGTTAGGGGCTTCAAAAGATTTCAGTCCTCCTTTTGCAATTGACTCACGTGTCTTCCTGGCTTCAGCACTCCTTCCTGACAAGATTCTTCCTGGACATATTTTCCTCAGGTATATAATCAACATCCTTTTCATATGAGTTCCTTTGCTTCCTTGCTCTAGTGGCTGCCTTAGGAAATTCATGGGAGCTTGGAGTCCCTAGGTCTGAATGGCTTGCCTCGGGACTAGTGCATGCATCAATATCCATACTCTGCTCTTGGAATTGTTCTAGCTATCATCAGATCCTAACATGTCTGAGCACTGACTCTGTGAATAGATGTAGCCGAGTGGAAAACATAAGCATCACAAAATACAAAGGTTTTTGAAAATTTGAACTAAAAAAGTTAGTTTTAGATTTTCTGAGTGTGAGATTCGGTTCCACCGAGTTTCAAATTTCGGAGCTTCTAAGGAAACAAACTTCATTAACAGAGACTTGATCACTAGTTTTGGTTCACCAAAAAGTGACTCAGTCTCAACGAAGTTGTGCTTAGAAGCCCTAAAACCCCAAATCGGTAACACCGGTAGGAACTTTTGGTTTCATCGAGAAGCCCTTTGTGATGTGGGTAACCCACATTGGTGACGCTGATTTGTTTTGACTTGGTGACTCCGAAACGCATATGGGAGAAACCTAATCCTAAATTTTCTCGTTTGACTATTTATACGAGATTTTCTTGTGGATAGGGATATTACAAACTGTGGCTAGAAGATTAAGAAGTCCTAATTCGCATGAATCATAGGTTGGAGCGCAAAAGGGGTCAATGTTTTACCCTAGCTTGGTGAAAACTTCGTTATGGCGGCAATGGCGGATACAATCCCATTGATGGCGACGAACTCCTATGGCGAGCATGCATGGGAGGCAATGGAGATCTTCCGGAGACGCACGCGGCGGCAACAGTGGGGTGCACGGTGTTCGGTTTGAAGTGAAATTTCAAAGTTTGGACCTACGAATATATGTTGGGGCTCGAAGGAGAAATTCAAAGAAATTCGTATGAAACACCATTATCAATCTAGGAGATGCTAGCAACGAGCAAGCATAGAGCATCTTCATACCTTTGAAGATCGCTAAGAAGAAGTGTTACTATGAACGCGGGTGATGGAGTCGCACTCGCAGCGATTCAGATCGCGGTAGATTGGATCCAAAGCATCGAACAATGGCGCCTCTGCGTTCAACACACTTGCAGCCCGGTGACGTCTCCTTTACCTTGAACCAGCAAGGGGAGAGGGGAAGTTGATGGAGAGCTCCAGCAGCATGATGGTGTAGTGGCGGTGGAGCTATGTGGTTCTCGAGTAGGGCTTCGCCAAGCACCACGGAGGAGGAGGAAGAGAGAGGGAAGGGCTGCGCCGAGGTGGATGGAAAACTTGTGTGTTGCAGCCCCAAAACCCTTGGGTATATATAGGAGGAGGGGGAGGGCTGGCCGGCGACCCTAGGAAACCCTAGGAGGGGTGGCGGCCACCCTAGATGGGAGGGGCGGCGGCCCAAGAGGGGGCGATGGCTAGGTGGGAGGAGGATTGCCTCCCAAGTTGGAGGTGGGCCACCTCCACGCCATAGGGTTGCCAGCCCTAGGCGTCTTGGGCCTTGGTGGGTGGCCACCTCCACACCATAGGGTTGCCAGCCCTAGGCGTCTTGGATCTCCTCATGGCATCCAAGATCTCATCCGGGGCTCTGAAAAACTTTCGGCAACCACATACTATTCTCGTTACAACTCTAGCGTCATCTTACCTTATGTGTGTACACCCTACGGATTCGGGAACCATGCAGACATGACCGAGACACCTCTCCGGTCAATAACCAACAACAGGATCTGGATATCCATGTTGGCTCCCACATGATCCATGATGATCTCATCAGATGAACCACGATGTTGGGGATTCAATCAATCCCATATGGAATTCCCTTTGTCTATCGGTATATAACTTACCCGAGATTCGATCGTCGGTATCCACATACCTTGTTCAATCTCGTTACCGGGAACTCTCTTTACTCGTTCCGTAACACATGATCCCGTGAACAACTCCTTAGTCACATTGAGCTCAATAGGATGATGTATTACCGAGTGGGCCCATAGATACCTCTCCGTCATACGAAGTGACAAATCCCAATCTCGATCTGTGCCAACCCAACAGACACTTTCAGAGATACATGTAGCGCACCTTTATAATCACCCAGTTATGTTGTGAAATTTGATACACCCAAAGCATTCCTACGGTGTCCGAGAGTTTCACAATCTCATGGTCTAAGGAAATGATACTTGACATTAGAAAATCTTTAGCACACGAACTACACGATATTGTTCTATGCTTAGGATTGGGTCTTGTCCATGCCATCATTCTCCTAATGATGTGATCCCGTTATCAATGATATCCAATGTCCATGATCAGGAAACCATGACCATCTATTGATCAACGAGCTAGTCAACTAGAGGCTTACTAGGGACTTGGTATGGTCTATGTATTCACACACATGTATTACGGTTTCCAGTTAATACAATTGTAGCATGAACAATAGACAATTGTCATGACCAAGGAATTATAATAATAACCACTTTATTATTGCCTCTAGGGCATATCTCCAAGAGTCTCCCACTTGCACTAGAGTAAATAATCTAGTTACATTGTGATGAAACCAACACCCATAGAGTTCTGGTGCTAATCATGTTTCGCTCGTGGAAGAGGTTTAGTTAACGGATCTACGACATTCAGATCCGTATGTACTTTAAAAATATCTATATCTCCATCCTGGATGTATCCACGAATGGAGTTGAAGCAGCGCTTGATGTGCTTGGTCTTATTGTGAAACGTGGGCTCCTTGGCAATGGCAATAGCTCCAGTGTTGTCTGAGAGGAGAGTCATCGGGCCCGATGCACTGGGAATCACTCTTAGGTCGGTGATGAACTCCTTCATATAGACTCCTTCCTGTGCTGCTTCCGATGTACTTATGTACTCCGCTTCACATGTAGATGTCGCCATGACGCTTTGCTTGCAACTGCACCAGCTGACTGCCCCACCATTCAAAATGTACACGTATCCGGTTTGTGACTTGGAGTCATCCGGATCTGTGTCGAAGCTAGCATCAACGTAACCCTTTATGACAAGCTCTTCGGCACCACCATAAATGAGAAACATATCTTTAGTCCTTTTCAGGTACTTAAGGATATTCTTGACCGATGTCCAGTGATCCACTCCTAGATCACTTTGGTACCTTCCTACCAAACTTATGGCAAGGTTCACATTGGGTCTGGTACACAACATGGCATACATAATAGAGCCTATGACTGAAGCATAGGGGACGGTACTCATCTTTTCTCTAACTTCTGCCGTGGTCGGGCATTGAGGTGGTCTCAACCTCACACCTTGTAATACAGGCAAGAACCCCTTCTTGCGCTTATCCGTATTGAACTTTTTCAATATCTTGTCAAGGTATGTGCTTTGTGAAAGAGCAATGAGGCGTCTTGATCTATCTCTATAGATCTTGATGCCTAATATGTAAGCAGCTTCTCCAAGGTCCTTCATTGAAAAACACTTATTCAAATAGGCCTTTATGCTTTCCAAAAGTTATATATCATTTCCCATCAATAATATGTCATCCACATATAGTATGAGAAATGCTACAGAGCTCCCACTCACTTTCTTGTAAATACAGGCTTCTCCATAAGTCTGTACAAACCCAAACGCTTTGATCACCTCATGAAAGCGAATGTTCCAACTCCGAGATGCTTGCACCAGCCCATAGATGGAGCGCTCGAGCTTGCATACCTTGTCAGCATTTTTAGGATCGACATAACCTTCCGGTTGTATCATATACAGTTCTTCCTTAAGAAAGCTGTTAAGGAATGCCATTTTGACGTCCATTTGCCAGATCTCATAATCATAAAATGCGGCAAATGCTAACATGATTTGGACTGACTTCAGCATCGCTACTGGTGAGGAAGTCTCATCGTAGTCAATTCCTTGAACTTGTCGATAACCCTTAGCGACAAGTCGAGCCTTATAGATGGTCACATTACCATCCGCGTCAGTCTTCTTATTAAAGATCCATTTATTTTCTATGGCTCGCCGATCATCGGGCAAGACCACCAAAGTCCATACTTTGTTCTCATACATGGATCCTATCTCGGATTTCATGGCTTCAAGCCATTTGTTTGAATCCGGGCCCGCCATCGCTTCTTCATAGTTCGAAGGTTCACTGTTGTCCAACAACATGATTTCCATGACAGGTTTGCCGTAACACTCTGGTGCGGAACATGTCCTTGTGGACCTTCGAGGTTCAGTAGCAACTTGATCCGAAGATTCATGATCATCATCATTAACTTCCTCTCTAGTCGGTGCAGGCACCACAGAAACATTTTCCTGCGCTGCGCTACTCTCCGGTTCGAGAGGAGGTACAATTACCTCATCAAGTTCTACTTTCCTCCCACTTACTTCTTTCAAGAGGAACTCTTTCTCTAGAAAGGATCCGTTGTTGGCAACAAAGATTTTGCCTTCGGATCTAAGATAGAAGGTATACCCAATAGTTTCTTTAGTGTATCCTATGAAGACGCATTTTTCCGCTTTGGGTTCGAGCTTCTCGGGTTGAAGTTTCTTTACATAAGCCTCGCAGCCCGAAACTTTCAGAAACGACAGCTTAGATTTCTTTCCAAACCATAATTAATATGGTGTCTTCTCAACGGATTTAGACGGTGCCCTATTTAAAGTGAATGCGGCAGTTTCCAATTCATATCCCCAAAATGTTAGCGGTAAATCAGTAAGAGACATCATAGATTGCACCATATCCAATAGAGTGCGATTACGACGTTCGGACACACCTTTATGCTGAGGTGTGCCACGCGGCGTGAGTTGTGAAACAATTCCACATTTTCTTAAGTGCGTGCCAAACTCGTGACTCAAATATTCTCCACCACGATCATATCGTAGGAACTTTATTTTCTTGTCACGTTGATTCTCTACCTCACTCTGAAATTCCTTGAACTTTTCAAAAGTTTCAGACTTGTGTTTCACTAAGTAAACATACCCATTTCTGCTCAATTCATCAGTGAGGGTGAGAACATAACGATAGCCACCGCGAGCCTCAACTCTCATTGGACCGCACACATCGGTATGTATTATTTCCAACAAGTTGGTTGCTCGCTCCATTGTTCCGGAGAACGGAGTCTTAGTCATCTTTCCCATGAGGCCCGGTTCACAAGTGCCAAATGATTCAAAATCAAGAGACTCCAAAAGTCCATCTGTATGGAGTTTCTTCATGCGTTTGACACCGATATGAACAAGGCGGCAGTGCCACAAGTATGTGGGACTATCATTATCAACCTTACATCTTTCGGTACTCACACTATGAACATGTGTAACATCACGTTCGAGATTCATCAAGAATAAACCACTGACCAGCGGGGCATGACCATAAAACATATCACTCATATAAATAGAACAACCATTATTCTCATATTTAAATGAGTAGCCATCTCGCATTAAACGAGATCCACATACAATGTTCATGCTCAAAGCTGGTACTAAATAACAATTGTTGATGTTTAAAACTAATCACGAAGGTAGATGTAGAGGTAGCGTGTTGATGGCGATCACATCAACCTTGGAACCATTCCCAATGTGCATCATCACCTCATCCTTTGCCAGTCTCCGCTTATTCCGCAGTTCCTGTTTTGAGTTGGAAATGTGAGCAACAACACCGGTATCAAATACCCAGGAGCTACTACGAGCGTTGATAAGGTACACATCAATAACATGTATGTCATATATACCTTTGACGTTGCCTGCTTTCTTATCCGCTAAGTACTTGGGGCAGTTCCGCTTCCAGTGACCGGTTCCCTTGCAGTAATAGCACTCAGCCTCAGGCTTGGGTCCATTCTTGCGCTTCTTCCCGGCAACTGTTCTACCAGGCGCGGCAACTTCTTTGCCGTCCTTCTTGAACTTCTTTTTACCCTTGCCTTTCTTGAAACTTGTGGTCTTATTCACCATCAACACTTGATGTTCCTTCTTGATTTCCACCTTCGCTGATCTCAGCATTGAATATAACTCGGGAATGATCTTTTCCATCCCTTGCATGTTATAATTCATCACAAAGCTCTTGTAGCTAGGTGGAAGCGACTGGAGGATTCTGTCAATATCCGCGTCATCCGGAAGATTAACTTCCAGCTGAGACACACAGTTGTGCAACCCAGACATTCTGAGTATGTTCTCACTGACAGAACTATTTTCCTCCATCTTACAGCTGAAGAACTTGTCGAAGACCTCATATCTCCCGATTCGGGCATGAGCTTGGAAAACCTTCAGATCCTCGAACGTCTCATATGCTCCATGATGCTCAAAATGCTTTTGGAGACCCAGTTATAAACTGTAAAGCATGCCGCACTGAACCAGAGAGTAGTCATCACTTTGCGACTGCCAGGCGTTCAGAACGTCCTGGGCTGCCGCGGGAACGGGAGGGTCACCTAGCAGTGCATCAAGTACATATACCTTCTTGGAAGCAATGAGGATGAGCTTTAAGTTACGAGTCGAGTGCGCACAGTTGCTGCCATCGTCTTTCAGCTTGGTTTTCTCTAGGAACGCGTTGAAATTGAGGTTGACATGAGCGTTGGCCATTGGATTTACAATATTGTAAAGACATTTTAGACTAAGTTCATGATAATTAAGTTCATCTAATCAAATTATTTAATGAACTCCCACTTATATTGACATCCCTCCAGTCATGTAAGTGACACATGATCCATGTCGACTAGCCCGTGTCCGATCATCACATGAGACGAACTAGTCATCAATCGTGAACATCTCCATGTTGATCGTATCATCCATATGAGTCATGTTCGACCTTTTGGTCTCTCGTATTCCAAGGCCTTGTATGTACATGCTAGGTTCGTCGAGTCAACCTAAGTGTTTTGCGTGTGTAAATCTGGCTTACACCCATTGTATGCGAACGTTAGAATCTATCACAACCAATCATCATGTGGTGCTTCGAGACAACGATCCTTCGCAACAGTTCACACTTAGGGGAATACTTATCTCAAAATTTAATGAGGGATCATCTTATCTTTGCTGTCGTCGTTCTATGCAAGTAAGATATAGAAATATGATAAACATCACACGCAATCATATAGTAACATGATATGGCCATTATCACCTTGCGCCTTTGATCTCCATCTTCGGGGTGTGGCATGATCATTATTGTCATCGACATGACAGCATGATCTCCATCATTGTGTCTTCATGAAGTTGTCTTGCCAACTATTACTTCTACTACTATGGCTAACGGTTAGCAATAAAGTAAAGTAATCACATGGCGTTGCATCTCATACAATAAATTAAGACAACTCCTATGGCTCCTGCCGGTTGTTTTACTCATCGACATGCAAGTCGTGAATCCTATTACAAGAACATGATCAATCTCATACATCACATATATATTATCACATCCTTTTGGCCATATCACATCACATAGCATACCCTGCAAAAATAAGTTAGACATCCTCTAATTGTTGTTGCAAGTTTTACGTGGTTGCTATGGGTTTCTCACAAGAACGTTTCTTACCTATGTCACAGCCACAACGTTGATATGTCAATGCTATTTACCCTTCATAAGGACCCTTTTCATAGAATCCAATTCGACTAAAGTAGGAGAGACAGGCACCCGCTAGCCACCTTATGCAACAAGTGCATGTCAGGCGGTGGAACCAGTCTCACGTAAGCGTACGTGTAAAGTCGATCCGGTCCGCTTCATCCCCCAATACCGCTGAAAAAAGATTGGACTAGTAACAGCAAGCAATTGTCAAAATCATCGCCCACAACTTTTGTGTTCTACTTGTGCATAGAATCTACGCATAGACCTAGCTCGGATGCCACTTTTGGGGCTCGAGGGTTAAATTCAAAAAATTTCCTACGAAACACCAAGATCAATCTAGGAGATGCTAGCAACGAGCAAGGGGTAGAGCATCTTCGTACCTTTGAAGATCGCTAAGCGGAAGCATTGCTATGAACGCGGGTGATGGAGTCGTACTCGCAGCGATTCAGATTGCGGTAGATGAGATCCAAAGCATCGAACAACGACGTCTCCTCTACCTCGAACCAGCAAGTGGAGAGGGGAAGTTGATGGAGAGCTCTGGCAAAATGGCTGCATGGTGGCGGTGGAGCTATGTGGTTCTCCTGTAGGGCTTCGCCAAGCACCGCACGGGAGGAGGAAGAGATAGGGGAGGGTTGCGCCGAGGTGGACGGAAAACTTGTGTGTTGTAGCCCCAAAACCCTTGGGTATATATAGGAGGAGGGGGAGGGCTGGTGTAATGCCCCAAGTGTAAAACCTTCCCTATTTGGAACCTATTTGATGTGGCTCCACATTGTCATTGATATGAGGGTGTCATTATGCATGTATGATTTCATGTGGCTCCATTTACCTTCCTTGTTTGCTTGCCATGTCATGTTGTGGTTGCATGTGATCTTGTTATATGTGGTCATTGTGATTTCATGTGAGGGGGGAACATGTGATGTATGATGTGGTGTGGTGGCTTGATATTGTTTCAAATCCCTTTTCTCTCTTTTTATCTCAAGTTCAAAATTCCACTTGCTCCTAACATGATTTAAAAATGTCCTTAGTTTACTATTTATTGTGGAGATATTGGGGTGCAAGATTTGGTGTTTTGAAAAGTGTCCTAAAGGTGCAATAAATCACAAAACAGATATTACAATTGTTGTTTTGTATTTATTTAATTGCCCCATAAATTCCTTTTGTATTTTATTTAAATAGCTTATTTATTTTTAGGTCAAGGGGCATTTTTGTTTTGATTTTATCTTCAGTAGTTAGCCCTGTGGGCCTTTTCCTTTCTCTGTATTTATTCTAAATAGGTAATAGCCCAGGGTTTGTTTTCTCTGAAGTGGCGCTGAGGTGGGCTTCCTCCCGCACTGTGTGGCCCAGCCTCTCCTCTCTCTTTCCCGCTCTAGCGCAGCCGAAGTCTCTCCCTTGCCCGTACCCCTTCACGACCAGGAGCCCGCTTCACGACCCTCTCTTTCTCCTCTCGACGTCAGCCACTGTACGACCTCTCCTCCTCCACCGATTCCCCATGGCTCCGATCCAGCGGCTCAAGCGCGTCCCCCGAGATGATTTAAGTGCCGAAGCCCTCCCCCCGAAGCTAGGGTTCCCTCTCCTTCTTCCAGCGCCACTGCCATCCCCCTCCTTCTCTCTTTCCCCCTCCTGGTAAGCTCTGTAGCTAGGAACAGAGAAGGTCCCCGTCGTCGATCGCCGCCCTCGTCATCGACCAACACCGGCGGCCATGTCCTGGGGCACGGGGAAGGTGCCCGCGCCCCATTTTCGTCCTCGGTGAGGTCGAGGAGCGTCCTCACCGACGACCAGGACCTCGTCTTCGCCTCGGCCCCGGTGCTCTTCCTCTGCTTCGGTTCTGCGGTTCAGGGACGTCTTCAGCGCCGTTCTTCTTCCCCTCCAGCGGCTTCTCCTTCGTTCGGTTCCCCTCTTCCTTCCCTAAGGTGAGGAGCATCGCCCCCTTGCTTCTTCCTCCTTGGATCGACTCGGATCTAACGTAGTGCTCGTCGTGCTTCTCTGTTTGTAGCAGATCGGCAGTAGGGCATGTTGTCTGTGGTGCAGTAGGTTGGGTGATCTCGTGACTGTGTGTGGCATAGCAGGGGTTCCTTCCCCTTGTGGTGCATCAATGGATAGAAGTAGTGGCTCCCTTCATGGGCAATAGCAGCAGTAGTTCAACACCGGCGAGCACCTCCCCTGTTCCGGCTGATCGTCGGGCAGCAGAGATGCAGAAGGGGTTCCTCTTCAGAGATTATACCCCTTCTCTGTCAGATGTCGAACGGTAGCGTAATGGTAGCGTGTGCGGTGTGCCTGTTGAGAGGGCGTGGGTTCGAATCCCCCCTCGACACCTTTTGTTTGTTTTGTTTCGGTACACTGTAGCCACAGGAGATTACCTTACCCTGTTAGATCCCCTCTCTCTGTCGAATGTAGTGACAGTAGATAGGTGGTTTGGGCTCAGTTCTGTAACCAGAGGCACTCGGATTCGAATCCCGGGCCTGCCCTTTTTTTCCTTTCTTTCTTTTATTTTTCCTTTGCTGATTACTTCTACACCTTGTGCCTAGTTAATAGTGCAAGAGACGAGTGCATCTTTTTTTTTCCTGTCTAGTACTTGTATTGATGATGGCAACATAGGTGAGTGCGGTGTATGTGTGTATATGTGTGCATACATGGTGTTGATGCATTGTGTGTGTATATAGATGCTTTAGTAGAGTTTGTGTAGGTTGTTTTATGCTAGTAGGATCGCAAGCTTAGCTTGATTATGTGGCTGCAGTAGTAGTTTTTGTGCTATGCGTCTTTTCATATTTAGAGGAGTGTGTATGTGTGTGTGGATGGTCTCCCCCTCACCACATATATTTTGGTGTGTGTGGGCTTGCTCTAGTGATGCTTGATATGAATAGCATGTGTAGGTATGTGTATTGATCAAGATCATGTTGTAGTGTGGTGTTTTGGAGTAGATGGTGTGTGTGATCACCCCACCTTTGCAAGCAAAACTATGCACCTTCACATGACCATATGTGAGAGGGCATGGTGTTTTGTGTGTGTGGATAGCTTGGTAGATGTTCTTGGATGTTGGTGTGCCATGTCACATACATGGGGTCAAAACCCTCATGTCACTATTGTCATTATGCACATGAACAAGTATCCATGTAGGAGTTGATCTAGTGAAATGCACATGAAATGTTGCACTATTCACTATGTATGATTTCTTGTAGTTTCTTCCTTCCTAGTTTGTGGTCACTTGCTCCAAGTAAGTGCATAAATATTATATATGATTTTGGGGTAGAATCTCCCAAGGAATCCATTGGTGAACTTAGTTTTTCCATTGGAACATTTTATGGAGATGACATATTTCATTTTCTTCTATGTTTAAGGCTTGGTTCCATGAGTTGTGGTGTGCTCTTGTGTTTGATTCTTGGTTGTGGTAGTAGAGGGTGACCCTCTCTACCACATGTTGGTTTCATTTCATGTTTCGGAATCCATATGTGCAAGTTGTGCCCATCCAAAGTAGGCATGTGGCTGAAATTCCAGATTAGTGAAAATCTGAGATCTGAGAATCTGTTTATATTTTCTTCTCATGTTGATGAGGTTGTGCAGGTCAATGTGTTGTGATCTAGCCTTAGCTTTCAACTAGAAAGTTGGAGATGATATGTTTGTCCAGCTCCCTGTAAAATTTCATTCCATTTGGAGTCCTTTAGATATTTTTTTGGCTGCTGTGAAAATGCTTCAGAGCATAGACAGATAGTGAGAATCTGGAATTTTCACTAAGTCCCTGAAATTTGATATTTTTGGGCAAGTTTGCAGCCTTGTAACTTTCTGTGTTTTATTCCTTTGTGTGTGAATCCTGCTTGTGCTTGTAGTACTCTTGGATAGCTACAGCGACATATATTATTTGTCATATTTGGGTGGTTGTAGGTGCTTTGCATGTAGCTCACAAAGTGTTATGATGCATTTTATGGCAGATTGTGTAGTTTTGTCATTTTGATGTTTGTGAGTGCTTAGTTGATGATGTGGTGTTCTTCCTTGCTCCACCCAATCCATGATGGTTTGTTTTATGTCTTGGCTACCTGGAATTACCAGAGTTGAGCCATTGGAGTGTGTTGTGATGAATTTGACACGTAGGGCTTCATATCTTGTTTCGTTGATTCCCGTTAATCCGTAGCTCCGATTGTAATGTTCTTTATATGCTTTTGCATAGTTTTCACGAGACGCATCTGATCATGTCATTATCATGCATGTCCAAATAGCTTAGGATGCAGTTCTGTCCAGGAACATGTTTTTACTCCTTATGCTTGTGTTAGTAATAGAAATAGTGATGCATGCTCATATTCATGTCATGCATCATGTGCTTGTTGCATCTTGAGGTGTTGTTGTTCATTGGATGTTATTCTTCTGTTGGGTAGTGTTGGGGCATAGTTTATGCCTAAGTAATTTTGGTGATTGATGACAGTACCGCAAAGGGCTAACCGTGTGTGTTAAGATTTCAGATAACACACATCAACGGCACAAGACGACTCGCCCTCTCTTTCATGGAACAGAAGCACAGTGTTCTCTATGATTCTCTTTATTTGAGTCATAGGAAAGCCGTACTATTAAGAGGGGAACCGTAGTGGAAAGGTTTGGGAGGAATCGATCTTGCACTCGCACACTTTACCTCTTTTCCCCCTTCCCAGCAACTTTGGAGTGGCTCCCGCCTTGGTGTTTCTTTCTTCTTTGCAAATGGTCCCCCAGTGGTAGTACCGTTGGGCCTAGCGGTAGTACCGCTGCAGCCAGCGGTAGTATCGCTAGCTGGCGGTAGTACCGCCCCTGGTCAACGGTAGTACCGCTCCAGGAGCTTAGTACCGCCTGCCCAGCGGTTGTACATGGACGGACCTTTTTGCGAAGACTTTCTTGGCGGTGGTAGTGCTTATGCACTACCAAGGGCCCAGCGGTAGTACCGCTGGAGTGCCAGCGGTAGTACCGCTGGAGTGCTAGCGGTAGTACCGTTGCATCCAGCGGTAGTACCGCTAGGTACGGGCTGTGAGTGGGAAAACGGTTGGATTCCCCCCCACTATATAAAGGGTTCTTCTAGCTGTGGAACCCTATCTCTTACCCTCCCAAGCTCCATTGTTGCTCCCTAAGCTCAAAAGTGCCCGATCTCTCTCCCTAGCCAATCAAACTTGTTGATTCTTTAGGGATTGGTTGAGAAGGCCTAGATCCACACTTCCACCAAGAGAAAAGTTGATTCACCAACCAACCCCTTGCGGATCTTGTTACTCTTGGGTGTTTGAGCATCCTAGACTTTTGAGGTCACCTCGAAGGCACATTCCATTGTGGTGAAGCTTCGTGGTCTTGTTGGGAGCCCCCAAGATTTGTGTGGAGTCTGCCCCAACCTTGTTTGTAAAGGTTCGGTCGCCTCCTTCAAGGGCACCTATAGTGGAATCACGGTACCTTGCATCGTGCGAGGGCGTGAGGAGAATACGGTGGCCTTAGTGGCTTATTGGGGAGCATTGTGCCTCCACACCGCTCCAACGGAGACGTACTTCCTGTCAAAGGGAAGGAACTTCGGTAACACATCCTCGTCTTCATTGGTTCCACTTGTGGTTATCTCTAACCTTTACTTTGTGTATGCCTATGTTGTTGTCTTTCTCTTACTTGTCTTAGTAGCTCTCGTTGTTAGCTTCATTACGGTTCACCCCATTGTTGTTATATTTGTGAACCCGTATGTTGTTTACCCTAACTTGCTAAGATTAATTAAAAAGTGGTCATTGCCTATTCACCCTCCCCCTCTAGTCAACCATATCGATCCTTTGAATTGGTATCACAACCACGTCTCTTTATTAAGGGTTTCACCACCCGAAGAGTATGGAAGGCGATGAGGGAATTAACCATGGGCAACCCGAGGCCATGGACTTGACTTCGGTCACAAGGGACAACTTGAATACGGCTATGGCCGCCCTCAAGGTGTCCTTGACGAACGAAGTCAAGACCATGCTTAAAGAGTTAATTGAGGGATTTAAAAGTCCACCCGAACCGGCATTAGTGGTTAAACCCACCATCACCGATTCGGAGGCCAATTCCTCTAAGGAAGCGGCTAAAGGTATGCGACCTTCCTCATCTCACGAAAAGGATGGGACTGGAACATATGCCTCACTTCCACCCCCCATGGTCTATGGAGGATCCGTTCCCACACCACGTCTTAATCCTGTTGGTCCTCCTCCTAAGCTTGTGAAAGGTGACTTTGCTAACTTGGTATTTTCTATTAAGTCTCATTTGAATCACAGCTCAGTAAAACTTGTGGAGAATCATCGAGCAAGGATATTATCCCCATGATCCAAGAAACCTCACTCCAAGAGAAGATGCAATCACTCCGCCTTGTTTATTCTCCAGTCCGTAGTGCCACCTGAAGATCTTCCTCACTTGCGTCCCTTCACTTTGGCCAAGGATTGTTGGGAGCATATTATGGTGTTGTACAAGGGAAGCTCAAGCATTCAACAATCCAACTATGAAGTGATACTTGATAAGGCCGATGAGTTTGTGATGAAGGAAGACGAGGACCCTCGTGATCTCTATCGGAGGGTGACTGCTATTGCTGTGGCACTCAAGGATCATGGGAGCAAGGATGTGGATGATACATGGGTCAAGCGCAACTTTCTCAAAGCCATCATGCCTTTCAACAAAGCCATGTCATCTCTCATTCGTCAGCGGCCAGACTTCCACTCCTTGTCTTCCAGTGAGGTGTTGGATAAATTTATTGCAATGTCAATCATGAACAAAACAACCGACAATGCACTTGCTCGTGTTTGCTCAAAGACAACTTCACCCAACCTAGCGTTAAAAGCAAAGGCAATGTTTCAAGACGAAGAAGAAGAGGATGAGGAAGAGGAGAGCTGCCCTGAAGACACAAAGTATGCCTATCATGAGCACATGGCTCTTGCGTCAAGGCAATTCTGGGGCAACAAGAGGAACTCAAGACCCACCTTCACCAAGAACAACTCGAGTGGATTCAAACCCAAGCAACGAGTGAGGACATGTTATAGCTGTGGTAACATGAGCCACTTCGTGGTCGAATGTCCCTATGAGAAAAGGGAAGACAACGGGGGCAAGCTCATTCGCAAAGACAAAACCAAATCATTTCCAATCAAGAACAACTTTGTGAAGAAACCCCACCCAAAAGGGATGGTGGCCCTTGAAGAGTACCCTTCCGATGATGATGATGATGATACTGTGGCAACGACAACTGTTGCTATTGCCACTACCTCTCCCCAGAAGGTGTCTCTCTTCAATGCCCCCAACGAGAACCACATCACCAAGTGCCTCATGGAGAAAGGTATCAATCAGGTAACTCCCATCATTAAGACCAACATCGCTACTGCTCCTTCATTGTTAAATTGTGTTGATGATAGTGATGTTGGGGAACTTAATGAGCATGATCTTGACAAGTTTTTGTGCACTATTAAGGGAGAATCCAAGAAGCACTTTGTTGCTCTCTTGGAACAACTGGGTGAGGCCAATGACCTCATTGAGTCTCATGAGGAGACCATCTCCGAGCTTCAGGGACATAGTCGTGACTATGCCGATGAAATTGCTGAATTATCTATTGCTCTAGAAAAGGAGCGCACTCTTCGTTTGGCTCTTGAGGAGTCATATAACGATGACTGCGCTAAAATGCAAAAGAAACTAGATCATGATGTTGTTCTTACTCGTATGCTTAAGTCTGAAAAGTATGCTCTTGGGGTTGGCCATGACAGACTCAAAGTGGAGTTTGACACACTTGACAAGGCCCACAAGGTCTTGAAAGGTGTTCATTTCTCTCTGAAAGAGTCTCATGATCAACTCCAAGCAAATCTTACCAAGGAGATCTCTACTTGTCCTCCCTTTGTGTTAATTGATAACGCTTGTGCAACTAATCCCTGTTGTGAGCATGTACATCTTGTGGAGGAAAATGCCAAGTTGAAGGAGAAAATTGAGAAGGGCCTTGTGGCATGCATACGAGGTGAGAAGAGCCTGAACGATCTCTTGAGCACTCAAAAAGGTGTTGTAGGAAATGAGGGACTTGGACTTACCTCCAAGTCAAAAGGTAAAAGGAGGAACAGGAACAAACGATCTCCTACCCTCATGGACATCTTTGTCAAAGAGGGTGAGGGTACTCAGAAGGTGAACAGGAACAAGGTGGACTATGGAAACCTCAAGAAGGGAAAAACCATTCCTACTAACACAGCCGACAAACTCAATTCTTCTTACGTCTTATGTCGTGCTAGTGATGGGCATGTTTATGCCAGATTTGTTGGTTCCAACGATGAGTACATTGAATGGGCTATCTGGGTTCCTAAGACCCTTGTCTCTAACATGAAAGGACCCATTAAAAAATGGGTACCTAAAACCAAGCCTTGATCTATTGCAGGAGTTTGCTTCCGATGGGGTGTCATGGTTGCTCGATAGTGGAGCAACAAATCATATGACCGGAAGCAAGGAATTAGTGGTGGATGTGCATCCTTCTCCATCTATGCCCACCCATGTCCAATTCGCCAATGCATCCTCGTCAAAGGTATTGGGATTTGGTAAGGTGGTCGTCTGTCAAGAGTTATCTATTGAGAAGGTCATGCTTGTTGAGTCACTTGCCTACAATTTACTTTCGGTTCGTCAACTCGCAATTATGGGTTTTTCCACATTCTTTAATCTTGATACCGTGGTCCTCCTGTGGAGCAAGACTCTTAAAGTAGCCTATGTTGGATATGTCGAAAATGGTCTCTATGTGGTGAACTTCTCAAAGCGACCCACTAAGACCACGACATGTTTAATGGCTAAAGTTGATGTGGGCTGGCTTTGGCATCGCCGTTTAGCTCATGTCAATATGTGATCTTTGCAAAGTCTTCTAAGAGGGGACCATATTCGTGGACTCAAAAATGTGAGTTTTGCTAAAGATCGTGTCTGCAGTGCCTGCATTGAAGGAAAGATTCATGAAACTGCTCATCGTCCAACGACTCTCATCTACACTAAGAGGCCATTGGAGCTCCTCCATATGGATCTGTTTGGCCCTCCATCATTTGATAGTCTTGGAGGCAGAAAGTACTGCTTGGTGATTGTTGACGACTACTCAAGATACACCTGGGTATATTTCTTCAAAAGGAAAAGTGAAACTCAACAAACTGTCATCAACTTTGCTAATGAAGCTCAACGTTAACATGAAGCAAAGATCTTGATGATTAGAAGTGACAACGGCACCGAGTTCAAGAACTACACCTTGGATGAGTTTCTAGGTGATGAGGGAATAAAACATCAATATTCAGCACCATATACCCCTCAACAAAACGGCGTGGCAGAAAGGAAGAACCGGACCTTGATAGACGTTGCAAGAACAATGATGGCGGAATTCAAATCTCCATATAACTTTTGGGCAGAGGGCATCAACACAGCATGTGATGCGTCCAATCGGCTCTATATCCGCAAAGGCTTGAGCAAGACTCCGTATGAGATTCTAACTGGAAACAAACCCAATCTCAAGTACTTCCGGGTATTCGGTTCTAAGTGTATCATTCTCAAGAAAGGTGCACGTTTAGCTAAATTTGATTCTAGAGCACATGAGGGCATCTTTGTTGGTTATGCTACAAACTCTCATGCTTACCGTGTCCTCAACAAGTCCACCGGACTCATTGAGGAGACGTGTAACGTGGAGTTTGATGAAAATAATGGCTCCCAAGTGGAGCAAAGTGGTCTTTGTGATGTAGGTGATGAAATTCCTCCCCAAGCCATAAGAAGAATGGGGATTGGTCAAACACTCCCCATTGAGGAACCCCTTGTGGCCGAAGGAGAAGGACAATGCTCTACTCGAATGGATCCATCACCTCCACAAGCCCCACACGCTTCCAATGAACAAAGAGAAGACTCTCAACAAAATGAACAAGCTCAAGGTCAAGATAAATTGCCCAACAATGATGATGTGTCCCATGATATTCAAGCACTAGGCTCCGAACCTGCTCATGATCAAGTGCAACCACGAGATCTAGACCAAGTAGAAGCACAAGATCTAGATCAAGAGCAACCACAAATACAAGAACAAACAAGTGAACCTGCTCAAGTCGAAAGTCAAGATGATCAGGATACTGTCTCACAATTCCCTTCTACAGCACCAACAGCCGGTGCCAAGGGAGGCTCAAGACGCAAGGGCAAGCAAAGTAAACAAGTCGATGCTCCCCAGTTATCCAATGAAGAACTCTTGGAGCGTCGAGCAGCAAAGATTGCGAATAAGCTGAGAGTCAAGTCACATCTTATGAAGAATGTACTTGGCAGTTTAAAAAGGGGAGTATCCACCCGTCAACAGATTTGGAATTATTGTGAGCATCACGCGTTTGTTTCGTATTGTGAACCTCAATAGGTACAGGAAGCGCTCGATGATGAGGATTGGCTTATGGACATGCATGAAGAACTTAACAACTTCGAGCGCAACCAAGTCTGGGATCTAGTGCTAAGGCCAACGGAGGAACATAATGTCATCGGGACCAAATGGATATTCAAGAACAAGCAAGATGCCAATGGGATTGTGATTCGAAACACGGCAAGATTGGTGGCTCAAGGCTACTCCCAAGTCGAGGGTATCGACTACGGTGAAACCTTTGCCCCTGTTGCTCGTCTAGAATATATTCGCATGTTGCTTGCATTTGCTTCTCATCATAACTTCAAGTTACAACAAATGGATGTGAAAGTGCCTTTCTTAATGGTCCTTTAAATGAGTTGGTCTATGTCAAACAACCCCTGGGATTCGAACATCCCAAGCTCCCCAATCATGTGTACAAACTTAATAAGCCTTAAACAAGCCCCACATGCGTGGTATGAGTATCTTACTGAGCTTTTACAAGATCGTGGGTTTGAAATTGGGAAGATAGATCCCACACTTTTTACTAAGAGGGTTAAAGGCGATTTGTTCATATGCCAACTATATGTTGATGATATTATCTTTGGCTCTCCTAACATTTCCTTCAATGAAGAATTTGCCGCACTAATGACTGAAAAAATTGAGATGTCCATGATGGGAGAGTTGAAGTTCTTCCTCGGGTTCGAGATTAAGCAAGGCCTAGAAGGGACCTTCACCAAACAAGCCAAGTACACTCAAGACATGCTCAAATGGTTCGAGCTTGAAGATGTCAAACCGGTCAAGTTCCCCATGCCAATAAGATGCAAGCTTGGCAGTGATCCCAATGGTAAAGAAGTGGATCAAAAGTTATATCGCTCCATGATTGGATCCCTCCTTTACCTTTGTGCATCTAGACCAGATATTATGTTGAGTGTAGGGATATGTGCATAGTTTCAATCCGCGCCAAAAGAAAGTCATTATATGGCTGTTAAGCGAATCTTTCGATATTTGGCTCATACCCCAAACTTTGGCCTATGGTATCCCAAAGGAGCAAACTTCAACCTAGTTGGCTATTCTGACTCAGATTGGGCAGGAGATTGTGTGGAGAGGAAGTCAATGATGGGGTCATAGTCCTAGGGTAGGGTCATAGGCCTGTCATGTAGGTCCTACCCAAGGACTACCCCTCACAAAGGACAAGGCCCTTAGTCAGTCCCGACTGAATTAAGGAGTCCCCATCATCCAGTCGGTAACAGGTCCTCAACCATCCAGTCAGAGACTAGCATTCGGAGGATACCAAGCTAACCGACTGGTTACACTCGGTACATCGTAACCTCTCTGGAGGGAAACGGCCGTACGTTTCCGGGTGCATTTATTAGCATTTAGAGCATACGTTACCTGTAACGTACGCATTCAATCCCCACTACTCCACCCCTGTACCGGAACCGTTGTGGAGGGCAGCGCACTCTATATAAGCCGCCCTCCCCCACTGGTAGAGGGGTTAGCAACTCATTGTATTCCCTATTCCACTCGACAACAAAGCTCCCTGAGCACTGACACGTAGGGTTATTACCTCCACCGCAGAGAGGCCCGAACTCATACATCCTCGCCGTAGCTGGGACTCTGTCCATCCTTTTCGTACCCTACACATCTCCTGTCAGGCTTATACCCACGACAGTTGGCGCCCACCATGCGGCAGGCATCTAAGCGACTTCCGGCGAGTTTGCGACTACTTCCTTTCGTCATGTCGTCCGGTGGAGGTTCGAGCATGGGTCACCAGATCTTCTTCGGCGCTCTCTCCTTCATCGTCGACGATTCGGCGTGGCTTCGGGATGCTCCTCTCAACGTCGAGGCGCTTCCCCGTCGCGGGGCTACGCACTTCCGTGCCGGCGCTCGCGGCATCCTTCTTCTCCAACAGTCGACTCCGGTGTCGACCTACACCGCCGCCACGCGCCGCAGCAAGCGGTCCCGCCGTCCGCGGCTCTAGCGTTGGGTGCAGCATGCCCAAGCGCGCCAGAACGCGTCTTCGCAAGTGGCGGTTCTTGTGTTCGTTGTGGTTGCCCCGCCGTCCCAGCACTCGGACTCGGTTCCGACTGAGTTTCCTTCCGAGTATACAGGTCGCGGGCCCGCAGCAGAAATACACATGGCCAACTCCCATGAAGATCCCCGTCAAGCTGGCCGAAGCGAGCGCGAGGTCGGTGAAGCATCCGGTGCGCGCCGTCCACCTCGCCGTTCTGCCAGTCGGCACACTCGGCAGAGCAACGTGGAGTTGTTCCGCACGCCCCTCCTCAACTTGGTTGCGGCTGCAAAGATAGCCGATTCCCTCCAGCTGACTGATTCAGAGGCAGGAAGGGGGATCAAGCAGATCCGAGCCGTGTTGCACACGTCGCAGCAGCAGAATTCGGCGGTCTCCCAGTCACAACCCAGGTTCCCATCAGCGACACAGAGGAGGCAGCCGTTCCATAAATCACGAAGATCGCCGCCGTTCACGCACCCCTCCACGGGGTGGGCCCTACGGGCCCCGACATCATGATGATCGGCGTTCAGTCGGTGACACTTACGACCCAAGGCCCGACGCAAGAGGGCATATCGCCCAGCGGAGGGTTGATAGGGGTCGGGCCCACCGCGATGGTCGGGATATCGACCGTCCGAGTGGAAGCAGGGCCACCGTTTCTGGTCCCAAGTGTTTCAGTCGAGCCATCCGTTCGGCTGACATCCCTCCCAACTTCCGATTGGCGACGGGAATTAGCAAGTTCACAGGAGAGTCCAAGCCAGAAACGTGGCTGAATGACTACCGAGTGGCAGTCCAGATCGAAGGAGGGGACGACCATGTCCCCATGAAGCACCTCCCTCTGATGCTCGACGGCTCGGCGCGAGCGTGGCTGAACCAGTTGGCCCCCTCAAGCATCTACAGTTGGGCAGATCTGGCCCGAGTGTTCATCAGGACCTTCGAAGGGACGTGCAAGCGCCCTGCTGGCCTTGTGGAGCTCCAGCACTGCGTCAAGAAGCAGAATGAGCCCCTGCGTGACTTCATCCAGCGCTGGACAACTCTCTATCACACGATGGAGAACGTCACCGAGCATCAAGCAGTCTGCGCCTTCAAGGCAGGCGTGCGGTACAGGGATCTGTACCTGAAGTTCGGCCGAACAGGCGACATCTCCATGAGCAAGATGATGGAGATAGCAACACGCCATGCAAATGGTGAAGAAGAGGACCGCATCCGAAGCGGCAAGCACAAAACAGTCGCTGATGGCGTTGGGGGCAACACTCGGAAGCAGAAGGAGAAAGCTCCGACCGCTCCGCAAGCAGAAGCTGCAGCCGTAACCAATGCCAAGTTCAAGGGCAAAGGGAAGGCTCAGTTCACCCCCAAGAAGAAGCAGTTCAATAACCCCATCCTGGACCAGCCATGTCCGGTTCATACGAAGATGGATGAAGAAGGCAACCCCATATATGCGAAGCATACCACTCGACAGTGTCGCCTCCTGATCCAGGGGTTCAGCGAAGGGCAACCGAGTGAGAAGGACCATGAACAGGATGAGGAGGATAAGGAGGATCCGTTCCCCCAAGTCCATGCAACCCTGATGATCTTTGCTGACGTCGAGAGCAAGAGCCGACTGAAGCTGGTGAACAGAGAGGTGAACATGGCCACCCCTACCAACCCCAAGTTCCTCAAATGGTCTCAGACTGCGATCACCTTCGACCAGTCGGATCATCCGGCACATGTACCCACCCCGGGAAGACAGGCCCTGGTCGTCGACCCGGTGGTAGAAGGAGTCCGACTACGCAAAGTCCTCATGGATGGCGGTAGCGGCTTGAACATCATGTACGCCGACACCCTCAAGGGGATGGGCATCCCGATGTCCAAACTCAGCGAGAGCAGCATGCAGTTCCACGGAGTCGTCCCTGGACAGAAGGCCAAATCACTCGGCCAGATCGCGTTGGACGTCGTTTTCGGCTCCGACAAGAACTTCCACAAGGAAAAGCTGACGTTCGAAGTGGTTGACTTCCAGAGCGCTTATCACGCAATTCTGGGTCGCCCAGCGTATGCGCACTTCATGGCCCGTCCATGTTACGTATACCTGAAGCTGAAGATGCCAGGCCCGAAGGGTGTGATCACCATCACAGGCAATCAGCAGCGGGCTGAAGAGTGTCTGCAGCAGGGATCAAGAATCGCCGACCAGCAGATGGCCGTCCTCGAGCTGGACGAGTACAAGAAAACAGTCGACCACGCCGACCTGATGCGCTCGAAGAAGCCAGCTTCAGAGTCTGCATTTCAGTCGGCGGGAGAGACAAAGAAGGTCAGCATCCACCCGACGGACGCCACTGCTACCCCGACGAACATCTCCACCACCCTCGATCTTAAATAGGAAGCCGAGCTCACCCAATTCCTCCGTGAGAACTGGGACATCTTCGCATGGAAACCCTCCGACATGTCAGGTGTACCCAGGGAGTTGGCTGAGCACCGACTGCACATGGATTCCACGGCTCGGCCTGTCCGAGAGCGCCTGCGCCGGTCCGCCGCGCACAAGAGGAAGGCAATCGGGGAAGAGGTGGCCAAGCTGCTGGCAGCCAACTTCATTCACGAGGTTCACCACTCCGAGTGGCTCGCCAATGTTGTCATGGTGCCCAAGAAGGACAAGTCGCTCCGAATGTGCATCGACTTCAAGAATCTCAATAAGGTCTGCCCGAAAGACCATTTTCCGCTCCCCCGCATAGATAAAATTGTCGATTCGACTGCGGGTTGCGAGCTTCTGCCATTTCTTGATGCCTACTTGGGCTATCATCAGATCCGTCTGTATGGTCCCGATGAGTTAAAAACAGCCTTCATCACCCCATTCGGGTGCTTCTGCTACATCACTATGTCGTTCGGTCTGAAGAATGCAGGAGCTACCTTTATGCGCATGATCCAAAAATGTCTCCTCGATCAGATCGGTCGGAATGTGCAGGCGTATATGGATGATATCGTAGTCAAGTCACGCAAAGGTTCCGACCTGCTGACTGACTTGGCAGAAACATTCGCCAACCTTCGTAGGTACGATATCAACCTCAACCCCGCCAAATGTTCGTTCGGCGTTCCCAGCGGAAAGTTACTTGGTTTCTTCGTTTCCGAACGACGGATCGATGTCAACCCCGAAAAGATCGGGACCATCATTCGAATGGAGAGGCCGGTCAGAATACACGATGTTCAACGGCTCACAGGTTGCCTAGCGGCTTTGAGCAGGTTCATCAGTCGACTCGGCGAAAAAGCACTTCCTCTGTACCGACTCATGAAGAAATCAGATACTTTCGAGTGGACAGATGAAGCCCAAGTCGCATTCGACGACCTCAAAGTCCTACTTTCCACCCAGCCGGTTCTTAATGCTCCGCTCAGTAAAGAGCCCCTTCTTCTGTATATCGCGGCTACAAATCAAGTCGTCAGTACTGTTCTTACAGTCGAACGAGAAGAAGAAGGCAAAGCATACAAAGTTCAGCGGCCAGTGTACTACATCTCCGAAGTCCTGACCCCTTCCAAGCAGAGGTATCCCCACTATCAAAAACTTATCTACGGGATTTACATGACTGCGAAGAAGGTGGCCCATTATTTGCAAGACCACTCGGTGTCTGTCGTTTCTGATGCTCCATTGTCGGAAATTCTCCACAGTCGAGATGCGTCAGGTCGAGTGGCGAAGTGGGCGATGGAGATGCTGCACTGCGATATCAAGTTCGAGGCCAAGAAAGCTATTAAGTCTCAAGCTCTGGCTGACTTCATAGCAGAATGGGTGGAACAACAACAACCGACCCACATCTGCTCGGCCCATTGGACAATGTTCTTCGATGGGTCCAAGATATTGAATGGCTCCGGCGCTGGCGTTGTGATCATATCACCAAAGGGCGACAAGCTCAAGTACGTGCTACAGATACACTTCGATTCCTACAACAACGAGGCAGAGTATGAAGCTCTCCTGTACGGGTTGCGTATGGTCTACGGCGATTCGGATTTGGTGGTCAATCAAGTGATGAAAGAGTGGGACGTCAGAAACCCCACCATGACTACATACTGCAATGCAGTGAGGAAGCTTGAGAAGAAGTTTGAAGGTCTAGAACTTCACCATGTTCCAAGACTGAAGAACCAAGCAGCTGATGAGTTAGCAAAACTCGGATCCACTCGGAGACCAGTCCCGAGTGACGTCTGCCTCGAGCACCTCCACCTCCCCTCAGTCAAAGAAGATCCTTTCACAGAGGAGCCGGTACAACCAAAGAGTTCTACGGATCCGACTGAAGTTGATGTTCCTGCTGTGGTTGATCTGGTCATGGAGATTCTTGCCGTCATCCCCGATTGGACTATGCCGATCGTTGCATATATTCTGAGGCAGGAACTACCAGAAGACGAAGTCAAGGCCAGGCAGATAGTTCGCAGGTCGAAGTCATTCACTGTCATTGATGGCCAATTGTACAAAGAAAGTATCTCAGGCATTCTTCAACTATGCATCTCCCCAGAGGAGGGGCAGCTGATTCTGGAGGATATTCACTCGGGGACCTGCGGTCATCATGCTTCTTCGAGAGCAATCGTCGCCAAGGCATTCAGGGCTGGTTTCTTCTGGCTGCAGGCTAACGAGATGGCTAAAGATATGGTTGACCGATGTGAGGGCTGCCAGTTCTACTCCAACAAGTCCCACAAGCCGACGTCTGCATTGAAGACGATCCCTCTTGTGTGGCCGTTGTAGTGTGGGGATTAGATACAGTCGGCCCATTCAAGACAGGCCAAGGTGGATACACACATCTGTTGGTGGCAATCGACAAGTTCACGAAATGGATCGAAGCGAAGCCCATCAAGAAGCTCGACGCCTCAACAGCCGTCAAGTTTGTCAGGGACATCATCTTCAGATTCGGTGTACCTCACAGCATAATCACGGACAACGGGACAAACTTTGACTCGGACAGATTCAAAGGTTTCTGTACAAGCCAAGGCATCCGAGTGGATTTTGCTTCCGTAGCACATCCTCAGTCCAATGGACAAGCAGAGCGGGCAAACGGACTTATTTTGCAAGGTTTGAAGCCCCGACTCCTGCGAGAGATAGGACATGCCGCTGGTGCTTGGGTTACGGAGCTACCTTCAGTGCTTTGGGGACTTCGCACAACCCCGAACAGATCTACAGGGCGATCACCGTTCTTCCTCGTTTATGGAGCAGAAGCGGTCCTTCTGAGTGACTTGCTTCACAATGCGCCACGAGTCGAACTCTTCTCCGAAGCCGAAGCAGAACAAGCAAGGCAAGACGGAGTGGATCTCCTGGGGGAGGAGCGCGAGATGGCACTAACTCGCTCGACCATTTATCAACAAAATCTGCGGCGTTTTCATGCACGCCACGTCAGAAGTCGCATGTTCCAAACAGGCGACCTGGTGCTCCGAGTGGATCAGCAAAGACCTCACAAGTTGGCTCCGGCCTAGGAAGGACCCTTCATCACCTCCAAGGTGCTGAACAACGGAGCATACAGACTCTACAACATCGAGAGGGAGACAGACGAGCCGCGTGCATGGAACGGAGATCTCCTGAAGCGCTTCTACACGTGACCGTCGAGTGAAGCAATGTAAAGAACAAGTATTGCTGAAATAATATAAAGCAGATTGAGTTTTTTGCAGGTTCAAAGTTCTTCCGCGGTCGCAGACCCCGGTCTGGAAAAAAAACTTAGCTGCGATCCAGAATCGCCTAAGTATTAACTTTCTCTGAGTGTGCACTTCACGTCACACCCGGGGGCTTAGCTGCGATCCAGAATCGCCTAAGTATTAACTTTCTCCGGGTGTGCACTTCACGTCACACTCGGGGGCTTAGCTGCGATCCAGAATCGCCTAAGTATTAACTTTCTCCGAGTGTGCACTTATCGTCACATTCGGGGACTTAGCTGGGATCCAGAATCGCCTAAGTATTAACTATCTCCGAGTGTGCACTTCACGTCACACTCGGGGGCTTAGCTGCGATCCAGAATCGCCTAAGTATTAACTTTCTCCAAGTGTGCACTTAACGTCACACTCGGGGGCTTAGCTGCGATCCAGAATCACCTAAGTATTAACTATCTCCGAGTGTGCACTTCACGTCACACTCGGGGGCTTAGCTGCGATCCAGAACCGCCTAAGTATTAACTTTCTCCAATTGTGCACTTCACGTCACACTCGGGGGCTTAGCTGCGATCCAGAATCGCCTAAGTATTAACTTTCTCCGAGTGTGCACTTCACGTCACACTCGGGGGCTTAGCTGCGATCCCGAATCACCTAAGTATTAACTTTCTCCGAGTGTGCACTTAACTTTACACTCGGGGGCTTAGCTGCGATCCAGAATCGCCTAAGTATTAACTATCTCCGAGTGTGCACTTCACGTCACACTCGGGGGCTTAGCTGCGATCCAGAATCGCCTAAGTATTAACTTTCTCCGAGTGTGCACTTAACGTCACACTCGGGGGGGCTTAGCTGCGATCCAGAATCGCCTAAGTATTAACTTTCTCCGAGTGCGCACTTAATGTCACACTCGGGGGCTTAGCTGCGATCCAAAATCGCCTAAGTATTAACTTTCTCCGAGTGCGCACTTAACGTCAAACTCGGGGGCTTAGCTGTGATCCAGAATCGCCTAAGTATTAACATTCTCCGAGTGTGCACTTAACGTCACACTCGGGGACTTAGCTGCGATCCAGAATCGCCTAAGTATTAACCTTCTCCGGGTGTGCACTTAATGTCACACTCGGGGACTTAGGGAATTCCACGGACCCTCAATGAGGTTCATGCAGATGTCAAAACATCTTTCATGTTCCGAATGTTTGACTTTGGCTTCACCAAGTAACGCCAAACAAAAACTTGAGTCAACATTGCAACAGAAGAGCAAAAGATTCGATTCAAAGATCAACCAAAGATAATAGTTCGGTGTGGATCAAGCTTACCCACACCGAACCACGAATGTGACGGCCAACAGCAGTGGCCAAAGTTTCTTACAGATTAACACTCGGCATACCGAGGATAAAAGTGTTTTTACGCTTCATCTGGATTAACACCAGGACTGGAGGGCTCTACGAACATGTCCAGATCAATACCGTCGGTGATGCGGGTAGCACTTTCAAGGAAGGTTTCCATGAAGTCTTCAAATCGAAGTTTCTTTGTGTTGGCCACCTTCAACGTCTTCAACTTCTCCTTGCGTACCTCCTTGCAATGGACTCGGACCAGAGATAGAGCAACATCTGCACCACAACGAGCTGCAGATTTCTTCCACGACTGCACTCGGTTCGGAATCTCCTCCAGTCGGGTCATGAGGTTCTCCATCTCCTGCCGCGACTCATCTTCTGGCCAAAGCTCCTTGTCGATTCGGCCGACGACTTCTCTCAGTCGACCGATGAAAGGACCAACTTTGCTCACGCGGATGTGAGCACGGAGCAGATCCCGATTGGCATCCTCGCCGAGTGGAACGTTCTCGAGAATCGACCGCTCTACATCAGCTGCTTCAGCTTCAGCGTCAAAGAAAAAATCTGCGACAACAGGACAAGCAGACAATAAGTGCCGAGTGTGACACGCATAACACAACCACTCGGAAAGAGCAAGACTTACCAGCCAGACGCATCATCATCTGCCGAGCCCAGTCGCTGACGTATTTCTCCTGTGCTCTGCACCGTTTGTTCAGCACGTCCATCTGACCCATCAGCGCAGTCCTCTGTTTCCCCATCTTTTCCACTTCCTCAGTCAACACCTTGTTCGCTTCACGCGCCTGCTCCAATGACTTCTCTCGTCCCACCAGAGCATCCTTCATGCCAGCCATTGCAAGCAGCGCCACATCAAGCTCACCAGCTAACTGATTCTTCTCCGCCCTGAGAGTCTCATAGGTTGTTCCCATTTCACAAGTTTTCTGCCAACAAACACCAAGGGACAATCAGAAAATCCAACAACAAAAGTTTAAGTTCTTCAGACCCCTGCCGACGCAAGCAGTCAACAGCGGCCTCGGGGACTACACCCAGTGGGTTCACTAAGAGTGACCCCACTGGCATGCAACTCAAGCAGGACCGCCCTATTGAGATGCATGTTACCACCTACGGCTACGAGGACAATACTACCCGACCTGAGTACAAATTACTCTCGGGGACTCTTAAAGTAAGTGCACTCCGAGTTCCACAACTACGTGCACTCGGTCATGTTATTTACAGACCTGACCAAAGCAAAGACAATATGTATAAACACAACTGTCGGTGCAAGCACTCGACAGAAGTCTTGGGGACTACACCCACTGGGTTCACTCAGAGTGAACCCATTGCAAACAACAGATGCTATCCAAAAACACCCAGTGGGTTACAAGAGAAAAGTAAATACTTACTAGCCCACTTACTCGGATATCATCCCGCAGCTCCAGGCTCCGCTGGTACAAGGACGCGATGGAGTCGTAGGCCCTCTTGGCCTCCCCAGCCATCAGCTCCGCCTGCACCATGGCTCCCTTGGCCGCTCCCACCTGCTCCTCCGGGAGACGCTGGATGTTGAACTCGACATTCGACGAGCCTGGCATTGTCGGAAGCTCCTGAGGCATCCCGAGGTCCACTCCAGTCGGCACCTCAACCACCAGCGCCGGTTCAGTCGGCGGCAGCGCCTCAGTCGGCGGCACGTTGGCGGCGAGAGCAGCAACAGGCGGAGCGGCCTCAAGAACGGGATCTGCAGCATGTTCAGCTCGCCCCTGATCGCCCTCGTCCACGCAAATCGCCCCTAATAGACCAAAGGACGCAAGATCTCAGAAAAAGAAAGAGGCAGAACCTATGATAGAATAAAACACTCGAAGTCACTACAACGCACCTGGCTGGGACGAGACGACGTTGTCCGTGTCCATGGGGTCATCTTCTTGGCGCGCCGGAGAGGTGGAAGAAGTAGCAACTCTGTCGAGTGAAATCCGTTCGATCGATGAACAAGAATTCACTCGGATATCAGAAGAAATTACAGGATCGATACACTTACGTGGAGGTGACGGGTACAGCAACCCTCATCCGCGGCAGAGCCTTCCGAGGTTTGGACCCACTCGGTTTGGCCGCCTTGGAAGACTGACCCGCAGGCCCAGCGGCAGCATCCCTGGCCCTTTTGGTGCTCCGAGCACTCGGGACCACCAGGGCAGTGGGTGGAGCACTCGAAGATGCTGGAGGGGCCGAGGGAACGGCAGGCTCGTGTCGGCGCTTGGTCCGATGCTCTGTTTGCGGAGGCGGCGAGTCCTGCTCTTCGTCTTCCTCCTCTTCCTCGCTGGTCTCTTCCTCCGACTCCCCGCTGTCGGAGACATATTCAGCACTCTCCACGCTGCCCTCCTGGCTGCCTTCCTCCTCCTTGACCGGGTTCCCGTTCGAGACGGGAGAAAACCAGTGGTCCACTCCTGCATAAAATTCAGTCGGCGACATCAGACGTCACACAGAGATTCAAGCAAACGATAAGATTAAGACAGTTAGGAGCACTCGACAAGTGCCACTCACCTGATTCGGAGGAGGATTATCCGCGCAGAAGGGCTTCACTCGCCGAGATCCTTTGGGATTCTCGCAGGGGCCTGTGATCTGGAGCACCCACGAGGTCACCCTCTCCTCAGTCACGCCCACGACGTTGGTACGAGTGGAATCCTCGGGCCCCATATAATGCCACATGGCGTGGTCGTGAGCCTGCAGGGGCTGGATACGCCGACCGAGGAAGACCTCCAGCAAGTCTATGCCAGTGACCCCCCTCCTGACGACATCTACGAGCGCCCCGACCAGAGGCTCGATGTCGTTCTTCTCCGCCCTCGTGAGCGCGAGTTGCTTAGGTGGGGTGGGCCGATCTAAGCTAAAGGGAGGCAGCCCTGTCGAAGCATTCGGGCAGGCGATATCCTGGCAGTAGAACCACGTCGACTGCCAGTTCCCGACCGACTCACTTAGCTGGAGGGTGGGATAACTGCTCCGACTCTTTTTCTGGAAACCTAGACCCCCGCAGAGCTGGAGAAGATGTGTTTTATCATCCGACTGGCTAAGTCGTTTGATGGTCTGGGATCTAGCAGAAAATATGTGCTTGAACAGCCCCCAATGGGGAGGACAGCCAATGAAACACTCGCAGAGAACTATAAAGGCAGAGAGATGGGCAATGGCGTTCGGGGGAAAGTGGTGAAGTTGTGCCCCGAAGTGATTCATGATGCCCTTGAAGAAAGGATGCGGGGGCAAGCAGAAACCTCGATAGACGTGGCTGAGAAGCAAGACGCGCTCCCCCTCCCGGGGCGCCGGCTCGACCTCGTTCTCCGTCGGCAGCCTCCAAGTCTTGTGCACGATCATCCCGTGCTCGACCAACTGCAGCAGATCCCCCTCCGTCACCGTGGAGGAGAGGAAGTCGCCTTGAATCCACCCCGCCGGCAGCGGCCGCTGCCGCCGCTGAGCAGGAGCCGCCGCCTTCCCCTTATTCTTCCTCGCCTCCATCTTGCTCGTCTAACCCTTGGTCATGGCGGAAGCTGCGAGCCCGCGGGAGGAAGGGGGAGGGAAGAGTGTAGAGGCGCTGGAGGTGGCGAGAGAGAAGGAGCAGGTGAAGGCAAGAGATTCGGCGAGCGTAACGAAGAACCCTCGCCACCTAGATTTAAGTAGGGCTCCGACTGGGTCGCTGGCGGGTGGGCCCGAAACCTTATCCCCCGACCCACCGCGGCGATATTAGTGGAGAGGTTGAAGGCGCAAGAATCGAGGCGTCAGGCGCTACTCGAGCACGATGGTGTCATCCCCGCTGAGCGCGCGGAACCCGAAATTTGAGATCACGGAAAATCCGCCGCTGTCAGTTGACCGGTCGCGTCAAAAGATGTCGCAGAAGCACTCGGCTTCCGACAGTCTGTTTCGCGAGTACTTCCACTCGGATCGTTGGTCAGAAAAGACAAAATGGATCGGGGCAGGCAATGCCCAAGCCAAATCTGTTCCAGTCAGATCCAAACTTCAAGCACCGCTTCGTCGTTTCAACCCCAATCCATTCGGGGACTAATGATGGGGTCATAGTCCTAGGGTAGGGTCATAGGCATGTCATGTAGGTCCTACCCAAGGACTACCCCTCACAAAGGACAAGGCCCTTAGTCAGTCCCGACTAAATTAAGGAGTCCCCATCATCCAGTCGGTAACAGGTCCTCAACCATCCAGTCGGAGACTAGCATTCGGAGGATACCAAGCTAACCGACTGGCTACACTCGGTACATCATAACCTCTCTGGAGGGAAACGGCCGTACGTTTTCGGGTGCATTTATTAGCATTTAGAGCATCGTTACCTGTAACGTACGCATTCAATCCCCACTACTCCACCCCTGTACCGGAACCGTTGTGGAGGGCAGCGCACTCTATATAAGTCGCCCTCCCCCACTGGTAGAGGGGTTAGAAACTCATTGTATTCCCTAGTCCACTCGACAACAAAGCTCCCTGAGCACTGAGACGTAGGGTTATTACCTCCACCGCAGAGAGGACCGAACTCATACATCCTCGTTGTAGCTGGGACTCTGCCCATCCTTTTCGTACCCTACACATCTACTGTCAGGCTTATACCCACGACAGTCAACTTCTGGAGGATGCCAATTCCTTGGTCGCTCACTGGTAAGTTGGTCCTCAAAGAAGCAGAATTGCGTCTCCCTATCATCCACCGAAGCTGAGTATGTGACAGCTGCAAGTTGTTGTGCACAATTGCTATGTCACTTGTGACAAAGTGCCTCTTCTATGTGACAATCAAAGTGCTATCAAGATTTCGCTCAACCCAGTGCAACATAGCAAAACCAAGCATATTGATATTCCCCATCACTTCATTCATGAACATATCAAGCTAGGTGATATTGAGGTCCACTTCATCCACACTGAAGAGCAACTTGCAGATATCTTCACTAAGCCCCTAGATGAAGCAAGGTTCCGGGAGTTAAGGCATGAGCTAAATATCATTGATTCAAGTAATGTGGATTGAAGCTAGGCATGTTGCACCTTACTATGCATTCTATCTCGTTCTAGATGTAGGCATGGACATAGGGGGAGTGTTGTTCTCTCAATGAACTCTTCCTCCCCCCATTATGCATAAATCGACTAGTCTTTCACTTTAGCCATTGTCAAATGGCACTTGTGCTTCAAAGACGAGCGTTGGTCATGAACCCAAGGATAATTCTTCGCGGTGTCATACCTTTCTCTCAAACATAGGTGGCCTCGGCCACCGTCCCCCCCCCACCTTTCTCTCATATAGAAGAAAGGATATAAAATGACAAGTCAGTATATCTTGTTGGTACTATCTTCCTTTTCACTAACTTGTCATTTGCCCACGTTCTTCTTTTCTCCTAGGTCCCGTTGTGACATTTGCAACGGTACTACCGCCAGGGGTAGCGGTACTACCGCCAGGACCCCAGCGGTACTACCGCCAGGGGTAGCGGTACTACCGCCAGGACCCCAATCTACCACGACCTAACTAGGACATTTTTAGGGCTATCTCAGGGGGAGCGGTACTACCGCCAGGACCCCAGCGGTACTACCGCCAGGACCACAGCGGTACTACCGTTGGCCCGTACCCCTTGGGCAATATAAAGGAGGGGGAGCCCGTTTTTTCCTGCCTCTTTCTTCTTCCTCGCGGCTCCTCCCTCCCTAACCCCGAACTCCCCCTATTTGAATCTCTATCCGTGGAGCTCCTTCTCTCTATTGAGTTGGAGGGTTTGCTCCACTTCTCCTTCCTCCTCCAAGTGCCATGGACCCCGGTAAAGCTCCTCCCCTTCTTCTCTTGGTTGATGTTATTGTTCTAGGGTTAGGAGCATTGGTGGTTTGGATCCATGTCTTTGATATTGTGCTTTGTTCTTGGATGGCTTGAAGGAGGTATTCGAGGGGAGTGTAGGTCCTATGAATCTTTGCTTTTATATTGCCATGCCCTAGGATTTACATGTTTTAGATCAAGCACTTGGACTATGTTTGAATTAGATCTAAAACTTGCATTCTTTTGACTAGGCATGTCCTTATTTAGATGGTACTTGTGATCCTCATGTGGTTCGGGCTGTGGTGGAGTTTTTAGTGGTAACACACAGCCCATGGCCCTCGTAAAATCCATGTAGCCATCTCTATGGGTTCTCTTCATATTCAGATCTCAAAATCAAACCCTAGGGGTACTACCGCCAGGGGTAGCGGTACTATCGCTCGGCCCCCAACGGTACTACCGCCAGGGGTAGCGGTACTACCGCCAGGACCCCAGCGGTACTACCGCCAGGGGTAGCGGTACTACCGCCAGGAGAATTCTCTATGTATTCTTTTCATTTTCTTGGCAATGAGTGTTTACTTTTCTGTTTTTTCTTGTTCATTGCCTTGACTCCTTTTGTTGCTCTTTTTCGGTGTGTGTTTTGTGTCACAGGTGGTGCTCGCTGCTCGAACCCCCCACGGGACACACAGTCAAAGCACTATCGCAACCCAGAGGCTCCAGAGGGCTCCGCCACTTTAGGCCTGCAACCCAAAAAGCAGGCCTTCAAGAAGATCGCTCACAAGGACAAGGGGGTCAACGTTCGCACCATGCCCCCTAAGGATTTTCTGCGGTTCCGCAACCAAAACCACTATCTCCAAGAGAGGGTTGTGATCAAGAATGTCGAGCATGTTTGGGAAAAGGATCACTGCAGGATCTACCGTGATATCATCAACCATTTCAAGAAGAGTTTTTTCCCGTTCAGTGGACTGACCTGGCTCACCTTCAGCGGAACCTGGATTATTTTGGTGACGCTCTCTCTCTGATTGACAAGCTGGGCATTAAGGAGATCATCTCCTTCAAGACAGACTTTGATCCCAATGTTGTTGCCCAATTCTATGTCACGGTTCACTTCTCGCCTGATGACGAGCGCTTCCTGGTTAGGATGACTGGGACTCAGAAGATGACAGGGTCCTGGCGTGAATTCATGGCATTCCTCAAGGTTGATTTTCAGGGAGCTGACACTCCACTTGGGTCGCATCCTCATGCTGCAGCTCCCACTGATAGGGCCTCCGCCAAGGACCGGTTGCAGCAACTCTATGTGAAGAAAGGTGTCCTCCCCAGGCATCTGCACATCATGCATCGGATCTTCCGAAACACCCTCTTTCCTCGCATTGGCAATTTCGACGAGGTACATGGCTCTCTGGCTGAGATGCTACTACTCTGTGAGGAGGCTATGACTAAGGAGTCCGCCCCTCTTCATATTTCTGATGTGATGTTCACTGAGCTCTGGAACTGCATCATGATGCGCAAGGTTCCCATCTACGGGCCCTACTTGTTTGCTTATATCCGTCAGAAGTGGCAAGACACCTATCTGCAGGAGGAGTTATACATTCAGGCTGACTACATTGTGCACGATCCTGTCAAGCTTCGCGTCAAGGACAAATGGGCCAACCCATCAACTTCATCTCAGCACATGGACACTGACACAGAGACTATTGATGACAACTTCTCAGTCCCACTCTTCTGCCATACCATCTTGGGCCAAGAAACTGCAAGATAAGATGAAGACTCTCTTCTGTATGCAGGCTAAGGGCCAGTATCAGACGCACGTGGCTCAGAAGGAGAACCGTCAGAGGCACAAGCGTGTCCTGAGGACACTTGACGTTGACATCTCCAGTAGATCAGAGGACGACATCACTCCAGAGTCTGCGTGGATGCGGGCTCAAGGTTACCAGTTGTCTCGTACAGAGGAGGAGGAGGACAATGAAGAGTAGCAGGACGATCCGGATGCTACGGACGAGTCTGGCGATGATGAGGATGAGGAGTGACCACCTGTGGCGTTAGGTGTGCCCCTTTTTGGTGTCTTGTGCCAAAGGGGGGGAGAGTCTAGGAGCTGGATTTGCTTTGAGAGTTGAACTTTGCTTAGCTTTGCTTATCTTTCGTGTTTTGCTTCGAACTTGGTTTGCTTGTATTTTGCTATCTTTGCTTTGTGTGACGTGAGACATGAACTTGTGTGAGTTTTATTTCCATCATATGTTGTGAGTCATATGCTCCTTATTTTCATATATCTCTATCTTTTTGTTCCCATATTATTCTCTATGCAAATCCGGTATTGTCATCAATCCACCAAAAAGGGGGAGATTGTTGGGGCATAGTTTATGCCTAAGTTATTTTGGTGATTGATGACAGTACCGCAAAGGACTAACCGTGTGTGTTAAGATTTAAGATAACACACGTCAACGGCACAAGACGAATCACCCCCTCTTTCGTGGAACATAAGCACGGTGTTCTCTACGATTCTCTTTATTTGAGTCATAGGAAAGCCGTACTATTAAGAGGGGAACCATAGTGGAAAGGTTTGGGAGGAATAAATCTTGCACTCGCACACTTCACCTCTTTTTCCCCTTGTCGGCAACTTTGGAGTGGCTCCCGCCTTGGTGTTTCTTTCTTCTTTGCAAATGGTCCCCCAGTGGTAGTACCGCTGGGCCTAGCGGTACTACCACTAACCTTAACTTTTTGCGAAGACTCTCTTGGCGGTGGTAGTGCTTATGCACTACAAGGGGCCCAGCGGTAGTACGGCTGGAGTGCCAGCGGTTGTACCGCTGCAGCCGACGGTAGTACCGCTGGAGTGCTAGCGGTAGTACCGCTGCATCCAGCGGTAGTACCGCTAGGCACGGGCTGTGAGTGGGAAAACGGTTGGATTTCCCCCCCCCCCCACTATATAAAGGGTTCTTCTAGCTGTGGAACCCTATCTCTTACCCTCCCAAGCTCCATTGTTGCTCCCTAAGCTCAAAAGTGCCCGATCTCTCTCCCTAGCCAATCAAACTTGTTGGTTCTTTAGGGATTGGTTGAGAAGGCCTAGATCCACACTTCCACCAAGAGAAAAGTTGATTCCCCCACCAATCCCTTGCGGATCTTGTTACTCTTGGGTGTTTGAGCATCCTAGACGGTTGAAGTCACCTCGAAGCCAGATTCCATTGTGGTGAAGCTTCGTGGTCTTGTTGGGAGCCTCCAAGCTTTGTGTGGAGTCTGCCCCAACCTTGTTTGTAAAGGTTCGGTCGCCGCCTTCAAGGGCACCTATAGTGAAATCACGGTACCTTGCATCGTGCGAGGGCGTGAGGAGAATACGGTGGCCTTAGTGGCTTATTGGGGAGCATTGTGCCTCCACACCGCTCCAACGGACACGTACTTCCTGTCAAAGGGAAGGAACTTCGGTAACACATCCTCGTCTTCAGTGGTTCCACTTGTGGTTATCTCTAACCTTTACTTTGTGTATGCCTATGTTGTTGTCTTTCTCTTACTTGTCTTAGTAGCTCTCGTTGTTAGCTTCATTATGGTTCACCCCATTGTTGTTATATTTGTGAACCCGTATGTTGTTTACCCTAACTTGCTAAGATTAATTGAAAAGTGGTCGTTGCCTATTCACCACCCCCCCCCCTCTAGTCAACCATATCGATCCTTTCAGGTAGCACCGGGATTGGAGAACGAATACATGGATTTGGGAGAGTACGTGCAGGACGAACAAGAACCATTCCAAGCTGAGGATATCACAGGCAAGATGATATGACCTTGATTCCATCTCTAGACTTGTTATGCTAGATTACGTTTCCTTGTCATATGCTAGCTGCCTACCACTGAAATATTGCCTCCTGAAATGCCATGAAACCAAACACTTATCCCTTCCTAGCAAACTTGAATGGCTATGTAGGCTTTGCTCAGCTACAAATGTTAGCGTTGCTAGATGCAGGTGCTTTGACTCATGTGACAACATGTGCTTGATATCATTATCTTAATTCTGTTATTTAATTAATGCACCTATATATTTGGTAAATAACGGAAGGCCTAGGCTTTTGCCGGATGCTTTGTTCCGTTATTGCCGCCATAGATACCGGCTACCCGTGTTTGATTCCATATTGATCGCTCCTAACACGTTCGGGGTTGTTATGGGGACCCCATCGATAAATCGCGTAGTGTTAAGACTTGTCCGGCAGGACCCAACATTGGTTTTAATCTGCTAATCACTTAATAATAATCTGCATAGGGAATAGCTAGCCCGAGGAATTTATTCAACAACCCGGGCCAGTGCTCTTGATGAGTGTTGGCCCAACCTGAGCGATGTCCGGGGCCCCACTGGTCACCTAGAGGTTTATCCATCCCGACGTCTAGCTCATCCGTCGTGTCCTGAGACTGAGATACGCGGCTCTTATCAGGGTCATCGACACGACGGGAGGTCCTGCTAGTCTTGTCTTACCTTAGCGATATATCTTGCGTATAGGAATCCCAGTGAAGCTTTGGTTCTCCCGAGAGTTGAGGTTTTCCTCTAAGAAATCCGACGAGATCACGAGATTTGTGATAGAGGATTACTTTGCGGCCTGTGTAGGTTTGTGATTGACTAGTTCGAGCACCCCTGCATGGTTTAATCTTTCGGAAAGCCGTGCCCGCGGTTATGTGGCAACTTGGAATATCTTGTTAACATCCGGTAATAGATAACTTAAACATAAGCTAATAAAATTGCCAACTGTGTGCGTAACCGTGACTGTCCCCTCGAAGATCTCTCTTCGATCGGGAACACAGTGGGGTTATGATTGATGTAGGTAGGTGTTCAGGATCACTTAGTGATCAAGTATTATCGACCGCTAGAATAGACCACCTTCATATATGTTCTACGTAAGTTAGCCACCATATCAAGCTTAGGATGCTGCAACCTAAATACTCCACCTACCCAACCTAATAACTTGACTAGTTCTGGCACCGAGGTCATAGATTGCTGAGTCCCCGGGGCTCACAGATTCCTTCACAACACCAACAGGTTCAGGTACCCCAGAGACAGGTGATCTTGACGGCACGCAGCTGGTGTGGCAGTACGATGAGGAGAACGACCGCATGTACGTGAACTATCCAGAAGATTGAGGCGTGGTCGTGATCGTGGGCCAGCAGGCAGGGTAGCATAGCCATTTCCCTTGTTTTGTAGTCCGTAGCGGAACTACTTTGATTGTATGCGTGATGTACTCTGATATATTTATGAGATGGCAATTGAACCCCTTATTGTCATTCTGTTGATATTATATATGTGATATGATACCTTGTTTGCGAGACGCTTAGATGCGCTCCTTTCCAATTCGGGGCCTTGATCCCCAGATCGGAAAGGACCGCATCTTAGTCACTACAGCTGGCCGGCCACCCTAGGAAACCCTAGGAGGGGTGGCGGCCACCCTAGATGGGAGGGGCGGCGACCCAAGAGGGGCGGTGGCCAGGTGGGAGGTGGCTTGCCTCCCAAGTTGGAGGTGGGCCACCTCCACGCCATAGCGTTGCCAGCCCTAGGCGCCTTGGGCCTTGGTGGGTGGCGCACCAGCCCATCTAGGGGCTGGTCCCCTTCCACTTTTAGCCCACGTGGCCCTTCAGGGTTGGTGGCCCCTCCCGGTGGACCCCCAGAACCCTTCCGGTGGTCCCGGTACAATACCGATGATCCTCGAAACATTTCCGGTGATCAAATCTCCACTTCCTATATATAAATATTTACCTCCGGACCATTCCGGAGCTCCTCGCGACATCTGGGATCTCATCCAGGGCACCAAACAACTTTCGGTAACCACATACTATTCTCATTACAACTCTAGTGTCATCGAACCTTAAGTGTGTAGACCCTACGGGTTCGGTAACCATGCAGACATGACCGGGACACCTCTCCGGTCAATAACCAACAGCGGGATCTAGTTATCCATGTTGGCTCCCACTTGTTGCATGATGATCTCATCGGTTGAACCATGATGTTGGGGATTCAATCAATCTTGTATGCAATTCCCTTTGTCTATCGGTATATAACTTGCCCGAGATTCGATCGTCGGTATCCCCATATCTTGTTCAATCTTGTTACCGGAAAGTCTCTTTACTCGTTCCGTAACACATGATCCCATGACTAACTCCTTAGTCACATTGAGCTCAATAGGATGATCTATTACCGAGTGGGCCCATAGATACCTCTTCGTCATACGAAGTGACAAATCCCAATCTCGATTCGTGCCAACCCAACAGACACTTTCAGAGTTACGTGTAGTGCACCTTTATCATCACCCAGTTATGTTGTGGCGTTTGATACACCCAAAGCATTCCTATGGTGTCCGGGAGTTGCACAATCTCATGGTCTAAGGAAATGATACTTGACATTAGAAAAGCTTTAGCAAACGAACTACACGATCTTGTGCTATGCTTAGGATTGGGTCTTGTCCATGACATCATTCTCCTAATGATGTGTAACGACTAAGATGTTGTCCTTTCCGATTTGGGGATCGAGGCCCCGAATTGGAAAGATGCGCATCTAAGCGTTTCGCAAACATGGTAACATAGCACATACATAAATAATAGAGGAATGAAAATAAGGGATTCAACTGTCATCTCATAAATATCTCAGAGTTACATCACGCATCCAAACAAGGTAGTTCTGCTACGGACTACAAAACATGGGAAATGACTATGCTACACTGCATGCTTGCCCATGATCATGACCACGCCTCAGTCTTTTGGATAGTTCACGTACAGGCAGTCGTTCTCCTCATCGTACTGCCACGCCAGCTACGTGCCGTCGGGATCACCTGTCTCGGGGGTACCTGAACCTGTTGGTGTTGTGAAGGAATCTGTGAGCCACAAGGACTCAGCAATCTATGACCTCGGTGCCAGAACTAGTCAAGTTATTAGGTTGGAAAGGTGCAGTATTTAGGTTGCAGCATCCTAACCTTTATATGGTGGCTAACTTACGTCAAACATGTATGAAGGTGGTCTATTCTAGCGGTCGGTGGTAGATGATCACTAAGTGATCCTGAACACCTACTTACGTCAAACATAACCCCACCGTGTTCCCGGTCGAAGAGAGGTCTTCGAAGGGGACAGTCACGATTACGCACACAGTTGGCAATTTTATTAGCTTATGTTTAAGTTATATATTACCGGATGTTAACAAAATATTCCAAGTTGCCACATAACCGCGGGCACGGCTTTCCAAAAGATTAAACCCTGCAGGGGTGCTCCAACTAGTCCATCACAAACGTACACGGGCCGCAAAGTAATCCTCTATCACGAATCTCGTGATCTCGTCGGATTCCTTAGAGGAAAACCTCAACTCTGGGGAGAACCAAAGCTTCACCGGGATTCCTATACGCAAGATATATCGCTAAGGTAAGACAAGACTAGCAGGACCTCCTGACGTGTCGACGACGCTGATAAGAGCCGCGTATCTCAGTCTCAGGACATGTCGGATGAGCGATGGTTACCACGCCAAAACACCGAATTGCCCCGGGGAGCGTAATAAGCTGCTCTGGGTTGGACCAACACTCATGAGGAGCACTGGGTTGGGTTGTTGATTAAATTCCTCGGGGTAGCTATTCCCTATGCAGATTATTACTAAGTGATTAGCAAATTAACACTAATGTTGGGTCCTGCCGGACAAGTCTTAACACTACGCGATTTATCGAGGGGGTCCCCATAACAACCCCGGACGTGTTAGGAGCGATCAATATGGAATCAAACACCGGTAGCCGGTAACTAAGGCGGCAATAACGGAACAAAACACCCAGCAAAAGGCTTGGCCTTCCGTTATTTACCAAGTATATAGGTGCATTAATTAAATAACAGATTTAGCATAATGATATCAAACTCATGTTATCACATGAGACAAAGCACCTGCAACTAGCAACGCTAACATTAGAAGCTTAGCAAAGCCTACTTAGTCATTCAAGATTTGCTAGGAAGGGTTAAGTATTTGGGTTTCATGCCAATTCAGGAGGCAAATATTTCAGTGGTAGTCAGCAAGCATATGACAAGGAAACGTAATCTAGCATAACAAGTCTAGAGATGGAATCAAGGTCATATCATCTTGCCTGTGATATCCTCAGCTTGGAACTGCTCTTGTTCGTCCTGCACGTACTCTCCCGAATCCACGTACTCGTTCTCCGATCCCGGTGCTACCCAACATAAAAATGACATCCAATGAACAACAGCAACTCAAGATGCAACAAGCACATGATGCATGAGATGAATATGAGCATGCATCACTATTCTACTCACTAGCACAAGCATGAGAAGTAAATACATGTTCCTGGACAGAACTGCATCCTAAGCTATCTTGACATGCATGAGAATGACATGATCGGATGCGCCATGTGAAAACGATGCAAAACTATATAAAGAACATTACAAACAGAGCTACTGATCAACGGGAAACAACGAAACAAGAAATGAAGTGCTACGTGTCAAATTCATCACAACACACTCCAATGGCACAACTCTGGTATTTCCAGGTTGCCAAGACATAAAAAAATCCAACATGGATGGGGTGGAGCAAAGAAGAACACCACACCTCATCTATGCACTAACAAACATCAAAACACCAAAACTACACAATCTGTCATGAACAGAATCATAGCACTTTGTGAGCTACATGCAAAGCACCTACAGCCACCTAAACATGCCAAATAAGATATGTGGCAGTAGCTATCCAAGAGTACTACAAGCACAAGCAAAAATATCACACAAAGGAGTTTCACACAGAAAGTTACACAGCTGCAAACTTGCCCAAAAATATCATATTTCAGGGACTTGGTGAAACTTCCATATTCTCACTATTTGTTTATGCTCTGAAGCATTTTGACAGCAGCCAGAAGAATATCTACAGTACTCCAAATGGAATGAAATTTTACAGGGAGCTAGACAAACACACAAGCTTCAACTTTCCAGTTGAAAGCTAAGGCTGAATCACAACACTTTGACCTGCACAAGCTCATCAACGGAAGAAGAAATAATAAACAGATTCTCGGACTTAGTGAAAATTTTCACTAATCTGGAATTTCAGCCACATGCCTACTTTGATTGGGAACAACTTGCACATACAGTTTCTTAAGCATGAAACAAAACTAATATATGGTAGAGGGGGTCACCCTCTAATGCCACAACAAGGAATGAACCTCTTGTGCATACCACAACTCATGGTACCAAGCTCCAAACATAGAACAAAACTGAAATAAGTCATCTCCAGAAAATGTTCCAATGGCAAAACTGATTTCACCAATGGATTCCTGGGATGATTCTACCCCAAAAACATATATAAAACATATGCACTTGTATAGAACAAATGGGCACAAACTAGGAAATGAAATCTACATAGAATCCTATCTAGTGAATAGTGCATCATCACATGTGCTATTCACTAGAACTATATCTACACAAGCATGTGCACCCTCACACAAGGCCAATGGTGCACATGAGGGATAGACCTCATGCCCATGTGCCTTGGCACACCACCACACCATCACATGAGACAAGCACAACATAATTTAACACCTACATAAGCTAAATAGATGTCACTACTCACATATCTCACATAAATACTTCTACACTACACATGTTATCTTGCACATGTGCTCCCCAAGTCATATCTTGCCATGACATGGGTGATACACACACACACATGATCACACACATACCCACATACACACACACTAGTTAGGACACACACACACACATGATATGTGGTGAGGGGGGAACCCATCCACACACATACACATACTTGCACAAGGTCACCACCATGAGGATGACCAGCAACCCACATAGGCTCTAGCCTAGCAAGACACACAAGTAATACACACACACTTGCATGCAACAACTCACCTACACACACCACACCACCTACACATGCACATAAAACTACAAGCTATCAAGACACTCAACAAATGCTGTTAAGGCATGAATAAATGCCACATAATCACCCTAGTAGCTACAGCAAACATATACACATGCTTATGCAAGAAAGAAGTAAAACAAAAGAAAAGAACAAACAAAAAAATAAAAGATATGGGTGAGGGTTCGAACCCTGCACCTCTGGAGTCACAATACAACAACACACCACTGCACTATGCACCAGGCTCTCAACAGAGAAGGAACTAAGCATGACATCTACTCTGCTTCTACTGCTAGCACCACTGTGCCGAAACAATTGTAAAAAGGGGGGTCGAGGGGGAATCGAACCCACGACCTGGGTACAACACACCCTACTGCTGCGCCACTACGCTACGCTTCGATGTCTGACAGATAGGAGGAAACCTACCAAGGAATACTATCACGGCACCAGGTGCTCTGCTGCATGCAGGAACGCCGGTGACATCAGAGAGGACGTCGGGGCTGGGCTGCTACTGCTGCTGCTACACCGCGTGGCCAACTACCACACCCAACAACGAGGAAAGCCCCTACGCATCTGCAACTACCCGAGCGCCTGCATCTAGCACGAGCACAACCCAGAACACACACCTGCATACAAGCCTGTTGCAGCTCGGGACAGGGACGCTCTGCTAGTCCTCTCGCCGGATCTACTCGAGGGAGAGGGGAGGAGAAGGCCGGCTCACCTTGGGGAAGGAAGAAGAGGCGCCGATCTGAAGGGGAAGAAGCTGGAGGGGAAGAAGTCGTCGATGTGCCGAACCGAAGAAGAAGAACAGAGACCACCGAGACCGAGCCATAGACGTCGAGCTGGCCGTCGGTGAGGTCGCTCCCCGGCCTCACCGAGGACGGGAATGGGGCGCGGGCACCTCTCCCATGCCCCTGGACATGGCGGCGGCGCCGAACGCCGACGGGAGCGGGGTAGACGCCGGCGATGAGGTGCTCTCTCTCTGCTGCAACTACACAGACTCACCTACGGGGGAAGAAAGAGAGATGGGGAAGGAGGAAGGAGTGGCGGCGGCGGATGGGAGAGGACGAACCCTAGGAAGGGAGAGGCACGGACGCCCATGTTATATGCGGGGGGGGGGCTCGACGTCTGTGCCTCACGGCGGCACGCGCGCTCTCCCTGCAAGTCTGACGGAAAGGAGGCAGAGGGAGGAAACGGCGTCTGAAGGAGAAGGAGGGACGTGGGAGTTGGGCTAACGCGCGGGCGAGGACGAGTTGGCCCGCTAAGAGGGAGAGAGCCCACCTAAGGCGCAACATAAGAGAAGAAAATAAATCCGTTGGGCCTTTTCTATTTATAGGAAAAGCCGGAGAAGAAATAAAGCACAACAAAAATCTAGTGGGGATAAAAACAAAACAAAAATACCCCTGGTCATGATAAATCATGACCTATTTTAAAAAATAGAATAGGAGAATTTAGAGCATTTAAATATTTTGAAAACAGCATTAACATTGGCTGTTTTGGAAATATTTGCACCTTGCAAATAAGGATTAAAGCACCAACTTCACCTCTACAATTTGACCCCAAAAATAAGCTAAACCCTGGACATTTTAAAAATAGAGAAGAGGCAAAGATATTTGGGCTTAGAATAAAAGAGAGAGAGGGTTTGAAACCCTAGTTGAAATCCACAAGCCTCTACTAGAGTAGCACCATGCCACACAAATCACATCACCACATCTCACCCAAGGTATCACACCTCCTCATATGATCACAATGCAACATACAAAGACATGGGCATGAAATGATATGGCATGCATGCATGCAAAGAAAGAAATAACAAGGGGAGCTCCACATGAAATCATAAGCATAGAACTCTCTCATAGCATGACAAGTTGGACCCACATGAAGAAGGTTCCAAAAAGGGAAGGTTGCACACTTGGGGCACTACAAACTCTCCCACACTATAAAAAGATCTCGCCCCGAGATCTACGCCTTAAAGAACTCCGGAAATTCAGAACGGAGGTGATCCTCGCGTTCCCAAGTAGCCTCTTTATGGGAATGGTGTGACCATTACACTTTGAGAAATTTGACAGTCTTGTTGCGGGTCTTGCGCTTAGTCGCCTCGAGAACCGCAACTGGATGCTCACGATAAGATAGGTCAGGCTAAAGGTCGATGTCTTGAAGATGAGCAGTGCACTCGGGGGTCTTGAAGCACCTCCGGAGCTAAGAAACATGGAACACATCATGCACATTTGCAAAGTTTGATGGGAGCTCAAGCTCGTACGCAAGGTCACCTCTCTTGCCAACAACTCTGAATGGGCCCACGAAATGAGGCGCGAGCTTGCCTTTGATGCCAAAGCGCTGCATACCCTTCATAGGCGACACCTTGAGATAGACGAAATCATCAAGCTCATAAGACATGTCACGATGCTTGCTATCATAATAGCTCTTCTGACGGGACTGAGCTGCTCTGAGGTTGTCACGAATGACCCGACACATCTCCTTAGCTTCTTCTATCAAATCATTCCCAAGGATCTGACGCTCTCCGGTCTCGGACCAGTTGAGCAGGGTACGACACTTCCTACCATAGAGAATTTGAAACGGAGCCTTGCCAGAACTAGCGTGATAAGTGTTGTTATACGAGAACTCAGCAAAAGGCAGACAATCCTCCCACTTCATACCAAAAGAGATAACACAGGCTCTCAGCATATCCTCAAGAACTTGATTGACTCGCTCCACTTGACCACTAGTCTGAGGATGAAAAGTTGTGCTGAAGCGGATCTTCGTGCCCATCGCAGACTGAAAAGAGTCCCAGAACTTGGAAGTGAAGATACTTCCGCGATCCGAAGAGATCATCATAGGCACGCCGTGCAAAGACACAATCCTGGAGGTGTACAACTCTGCAAGCTGAGCTGCTGAAATGGATTCCTTGACTGGAAGAAAATGAGCCACTTTACTCAACTTATCGATGACGACGAAGATGGCATCATTACCCTTCTTAGACTTCGGAAACCCGGTGATGAAATCCATCTCAATGTGATCGAACTTGCACTCGGGAATGGGCAAAGGATGCAAAAGACCTGCTGGACGTTGATGCTCTGCTTTCACCCTTTGACATACATCACATTCATTTACGAACTAAGCAATCTCACGCTTCATACGCGTCCACCAGAAGGTCTGTTTCAAGTCGTGGTACATCGTGGAGCTTCCAGGATGAATAGAGAGCAGAGAGTTATGAGCTTCTTCCATGATTACCTTGCTGAGATCACCTTTCGGAACGACAAGACGATCCTCGAAGAACAACGTGTCTCTGGTATCAACACTGAAGCACTTATACTTGGGAAGACTCTTTGCCACGCCAATCTTGACTTTCTTCACCATAGCGTCAAGAAGCTGTTCTCCTCGGACCTGATCTTCCAATGTAGGAGAGATCTGAAGGTTTGCAAGAAATCCCTGAGGTACTAACTAAAGGTTGAGCTTCCTGAAAGACTCACAAAGGCCAGGCTAGAGAGGTTGCAGAATGAGACTGTTGCAGTACGCCTTTCTGCTCAAGGCATCTGCCACGACATTAGCTTTGCCTGGCGTGTACTCAACACTCGGATTAAAATCTTGGAGCATTTCCACCCAACGTGTTTGCCGAAGATCGAGGTTAGGCTGAGTGAAGATGTACTTGATACTCTTGTGATCGGTGAAAACTTCAACCTTTCATTCCAACAAGAGGTGTCTCCAAGTCATCAGAGCGTGTATCATAGCTGCTAGCTCAAGATGATGCACAGGATAGTTCTTCTCCGATGGCTTCAACTGCCTGGAGGTATAAGCAACCACCTTCTTCTCTTGCATCAGAACTGCACCAAGACCCTGGAGAGAAGCGCCGCAGAACACCTGGTAAGGCTTGGAATCATCTCGAGGAACCAAGACTGGAGTGGAGGTGAGCTTCTCTTTCAGTGTTTCGAAGGCCAACTAACACTCTGGAGACCAAGCATACTTCACAACTTTCTGAAGAAGACTTGAGAGCGGCTTCGCAATCTTGGAGAAGTTCCCAACAAACCTTCTGCAATAGCCTGCAAGCCCGAGAAAGCTTCGAAGCTGCTTCACATTCTACGGAGGCTCCCATTCAACAATGGCCTGAACCTTGGACGGATCAACTTTAATGACCTCGGCAGAGATAATGTGACCAAGATAGACGACTTCTTTCAGCCAGAACTCACACTTGGAAAACTTGGCATACAATTTGTACTCCCTCAGCTTATCAAGCACCAATCTGAGATGTTCTTCCTGTTCTTCCTAAGTTTCAGAAAAGACCAGAATGTCGTCGAGGTAGAGCAAGACAAAGTCATTCTTGAACAGAGAGAATATGTACTTCATCAATCGAGAGAATGTGGGAGGAGCATTAGCCAGACCAAAAGACATGACCGTATACTCATATGAGCCAAAACTAGTCCTGAAGGCAGTCTTCGGAATATCTTCTTCGCGAATGCGAATTTGATGATAGCCCATTCTGAGATCGAGCTTGGAGAAGACCTTAGCACCTTTCAACTGTTCGAACAACTCAGTTATGTTCGGAAGTGGATATTTGTTCCTGATTGCCTTCTTGTTCAATGGACGGTAATCGACACACAGCCGGTCCGTGCCATCCTTCTTCTTGACAAACAGAACTCCACAACCCCACGGAGACGAGCTCGGTTTGATCAGACCCAAACGCTCCTGCTCATCGAGTTGCCTCTTAAGTTCCTTCAATTCTTCTGGACCCAATTTGTACGGCCGTTTGCACACCGTCTCGGTACCTGGCTCAAGCTCAATCAGAAATTCAACTTCTCGGTGCAGAGGCATGCCTGGCAGCTCTTCAGGAAACACATCTTCATATTCGCAGACCACTGGGACTTGCGAAATAGGATTAATCTCACCCTTTTCATTCAAAGAGAACAGACGGATTGTATCATTGCGCGCCGCGAATATAATCACGTCCTCCGAAGAGTGGGTAAGCTTCACTTCTTTAAATTCACAATCAATCGATGCCTTGTCCATGGCCAGCCAATCCATACCAAGGATCAAGTCAATTTCGGAATTGCCCAAGACAATAGGAGACGCCAGAAAAGAATAACATCCTATCTTGACAGAAGCATCCGGAACTAACATGTGAGAACTCATGCGCATGCCCGGAGAAACCACACGGAAGGGACTATCCAAATGAATTGCAGGAATATCATGCTTAGCAATGAAAGGCTTGGAGATGAAGCAATGCGATGCACCAGAATCAAATAACACTTTAGCAGGAATATCATTGACGAGGAGGTTACCCATGATCACATCTGACGAGTTTTCTACCTCAGGTGCATTCACCAATGGTTACTCGAGCTGACCTGGGGTTGAACTTGACAAGAGCATTACTTGGAGGTTTTCCTGGAGGAGGAGGCGGGAGACGAAGCTGAGAAGTGCACTTGTTGGCATAATGACCTTTCTGCCCACACTTGTGACAAGTAACCTCTGCTGGCTTTGCCGATACTGAGTCTGAGGAGGCCCTTGCTTCTGATGCTGGAATCTCTGCTGAAAGACTGGGTTGGGAGGGTAGGAACAACCACGGCCACCAGAATGCTTGAGCTGCTACGAGTGCCAAGGAGGAGGAAGAGACACCCAAAAGTTCTGTTGCTTCTGAACCACCTGAGTAGAGGAAGAGCTGGAATCTCTGAAGCGCTTCTTAGAATTCTCCACCCTGAGCAAGGCTGCCTCTGCACTGAGAGCTAAGTTGTAAAACTTGTCAAACTCCTCAGGATCGTGCAAAGCAAGAGCTAACTGCAAATCTTCTTTCAAGCCACCTCTGAACTGATAAATCTTGCTCTTCTGATCAGGGATATCCTGCAACGCGTATCGGGCTAGCTCATGGAACTCAACATTGTACTTTTACACGGAATTACCACCCTGCTTCAAGCACCTGAACTTCTCACGCATTTCCTCCACGAAGCTAGAAGGAATGTAGTGGGACCTGAAGTCACAGCAGAACTCATCCCAAGTGATCACTCTAGCGCATGTGGAGTCCTTCAACTGTTGCCACCAGATAGATGCTTGCCCCTTCAGCTGGAAAGTTGCAAATTTGACGAAATCCTCGGGACAAACATTGCTACACTCGAAATGCTTGTTCATATCACGGATCCAATCCTCGGCATCAAATGGTTGTTCACAGGAAGTGAAAGTCTTTGGCTGATTCAACAGGAACTGTCTCAGATTAGCAAACTGATTGCCACCATACTGGAAATTGCCTTGCTGCTGATTAGCTCTCTCTTGCAACAACTGTAGCAGCATCTGGGTGTTTGCATTAGTAGCAGCCATCACCGCTTGCCAGGCCTCTGCAGGAGGAGGCGGCGGCGGAGGATTCTCCGGAGGAGGAGGTGGTGGCGGCACATCCTCACGCCCTGGGTTCTGACGAGTTGGTGGAGCCATCCTGAAGACGGATAAGACATTAGCCCACAGAATAAATGAAGATATAGCTGAATCAAAATGACAGGAATATCTGAACAGGAATATAGCAGTTGCACTCTAACAACATAGTAAGAATGCTTCCTCAAAGTGACGGTCGACAAAATTCGGATTAAGACCACTGCAAACAAGTATGAGCTAGAACTGCTCGGAACAAACATATGATCGAGATTTCGCCCGATATCTTCGTGGATAAGATCGCACGGGGCTCGAATTTACAATAGCCATCCTGTGCAAGGTAGTGCACACGACATACGAAGTATCCCCGAGTCATAGGACCTACAAGGACTCTTTAAGACACAACGAGAACCGATGTAAGACGACCGTGAACAAACGCACCCACTGAACATCGAATCCCAACCTCACATCATGCATCTGTAGGAAGATAGACCTATAAGATACTACCTGATATCCCACCCATGAATTCCCGAAATATCTGGTCATGCAATCTAGTACACGAATACAAGGAGTAATATCACACAACTCCTATACTAACCCGTCACCTGTATCAGATCCGTCAGCACACAACCAGAATCTCGGACCTTCATCTACAACAACCCTCGTGATCACAATGATACAAAGTATGGCAGTACTCCCAAACAATCTGCACCAGTACTGGGGACATCGGGGTTATCTCGCCACTACTAGTATTGAAGCAATAACGAACATCCTTCGTTCTTACATACTCAGAAATCTGAATGATGGCGATGTGCGCAAGAATCCCCTCGGGCTCAACTCCCCGGAAGAAATCAAGGCAGACAGGAGGCACCAAGACAGAACTCCGTCACATCGAAATCATATAGATTTCACAAATACCCGCGTGATCCTAAAAAAAAATTGAGCGAGAAGAGGAGTAGAATCAAGATTTCCTAAGACGGGAACCTCACCAGAGCATGGAAGAGGAGAAAAAGAATCCTACTCTCCGATATAACTAAGACTCAAAACATTTTACTAGACTCGACTCGGCCAAGTACGACCACACAAAGGCTCCTATGGTCGTAAGGCTCTCATACCAACTTCTAACGACTAAGATGCGGTGTTTTCCGATTAGGGGATCGAGGCCCCGAATTGGAAAGAAGCGCATCTAAGCGTTTCGCAAACATGGTAACATAGCACATACATAAATAATAGAGGAATAACAATAAGGGATTCAACTGTCATCTCATAAATATATCAGAGTTACATCACGCATCCAAACAAGAGCTTGGAACTGCTCTTGTTCGTCCTGCACGTACTCTCCCGGATCCACATACTCGTTCTCCGATCCCAGTGCTACCCAACCTAAAAATAACATCCAATGAACAACAGCACCTCAAGATGCAACAAGCACAAGCAAAAATATCACACAAAGGAGTTTCACACAGAAAGTTACACAACTGCAAACTTGCCCAAAAATATCAGATTTCAGGGACTTAGTGAAAATTCCAGATTCTCACTATTTGTTTATGCTCTGAAGCATTTTGACAGCAGCCAAAACAATATCTACAGGACTCCAAATGGAATGAAATTTTACAGGGAGCTAGACAAACACACAAGCTTCAAATTTCCAGTTGAAAGCTAAGGCCGAATCACAACACTTTGACCTGCACAAGCTCATCAAGAGGAGAAGAAAATATAAACAGATTCTCAGACTTAGTGAAAATCTCAGATTTTCACTAATGTGGAATTTCAGCCACATGCCTACTTTGATTGGGCACAACTTGCACATATGGTTTCCTAAGCATGAAACAAAACCAATATGTGGTAGAGAGGGTCACCCTCTAATGCCACAACATGGAATCAACCTCTTGTGCACACCACAACTCATGGTACCAAGCTCCAAACATAGAACAAAACTGAAATAAGTCATCTCCTGAAAATGTTCCAATGGCAAAACTGATTTCACCAATGGATTCCTGGGATGATTCTACCCCCAAAAAAATATAAAACATATGCACTTGTATAGAACAAATGGGCACAAACTAGGAAATAAAATCTACATAGAATCCTACCTTGTGAATAGTGCATCATCACATGTGCTATTCACTAGAACTATATCTACACAAGCATATGCACTCTCACACAAGGCCAATGGTGCACATGAGGGATAGACCTCATGCCCATGTGCCTTGGCACACCACCACACCATCACATGAGACAAGCACAACATAAATTAACACCTACATAAGCTAAATAGATGTCACTACTCACATATCTCACATAAATACTTCTACACTACACATGTTATCTTGCACATGTGCTCCCCAAGTCATATCTTGGCATGACATGGGTGAGACACACACACACATGATCACACACATACCCACATACACACACACTAGTTAGGACACACACACACACATGATATGTGGTGAGGGGGGAACCCATCCACACACATACACATACTTGCACAAGGTCACCACCATGAGGATGACCAGCAACCCACATAGGCTCTAGCCTAGCAAGACACACAAGTAATACACACACACTTGCATGCAACAACTCACCTACACACACCACACCACCTACACATGCACATAAAACTACAAGCTATCAAGACACTCAACACATGTTGTTAAGGCATGAATAAATGCCACATAATCACCCTAGTAGCTACAGCAAACATACACACATGCTTATGCAAGCAAGAAGTAAAACAAAAGAAAAGAACAAAAAAAATATATGGGTGAGGGTTCGAACGCACCTCTGGAGTCAAAATACTGCAACACACCACTGCACTATGCACCAGGCTCTCGACAGAGAAGGAACTAAGCACGTCATCTTCTCTGCTTCTACTGCTAGCACCACTGTGCCGAAACAATTGCCAAAAGGGGGGTCGAGGGGGAATCGAACCCACGACCTGGGTACAACACACCCTACTGCTGCGCCACTACGCTACGCTTCGATGTCTGACAGATAGGAGGAAACCTACCAAGGAATACTATCACGGCACCAGGTGCTCTGCTGCATGCAGGGACGCCGACGACATCAGAGAGGACGTTGGGGCTGGGCTGCTGCTGCTGCTGCTACACTGCGTGGCCAACTACCACAACCAGCAATGAGGAAAGCCCCTGCGCATCTGCAACTACCCGAGCGCCTGCATCTAGCACGAGCACAACCCAAAACACACACATGCATACAAGCCTGCTGCAGCTCGGGACAGGGATGCTCTGCTAGTCCTCTCGCCGGATCTACTCGAGGGAGAGGGGAGGAGAAGGCCGTCTCACCTTGGGGCAGGAAGAAGAGGCGCCGATCAGAAGGGGAAGAAGTCGTCACTGTGCCGAACCGAAGAAGAAGAACAGAGACCACCGGGACCGAGCTGGCCATCGGTGAGGTCGCTCCCGGGCCTCACCGAGGACAGGAATGGGACATGACACTGGACATGGGAGCGGCGCCGGACGCCGACGGGAACGGGGCAGCCACCGGCGATTAGGTCCTCTCTCTCTCTCTCTGCTGCAACTACAGAGACTCACCTACGGGGGAAGAAAGAGAGATGGGGAAGGAGGAAGGAGTGGCGGCGGCGGATGGGAGATGAGGAACCCTAGGAAGGGGAGGCACGGATGCCCATGTTATATGGGGGTGCCTCGACGTATGTGCCTCACGGCGGCACGCGCGCTCTCCCTGCAGGTCTGACGGAAAGGAGGCAGAATGAGGAAACGGCGTCTGAAGGAGAAGGAGGGACGTGGGAGTTGGGCTACCATGCGGGGGAGGAAGAGTTCGGCCGCGAGGAGGGAGAGAGCCCACGTGAGGCGCCACATAAGAGAAGAAAATAAATCCCTGGGGCCTTTTCTATTTATAGGAAAAGCTAGAGAATAAATAAAGCACAGCAAAAATCTACTGGGGATAAAAACAAAACAAAAATACCCCTGGTCATGATAAATCATGACCTATTTAAGAAAAATAGAAAAGGAGGATTTGGGGCATTTAAATATTTTCAAAACAGCATTAACATTGGTTGTTTTGGAAATATTTGCACCTTGCAAATAAGGATTAAAGCAGCAACTTCACCTCAACAATTTCACCACAAAAATATGCTAAACCCTGGACATTTTAAAAACAGAGAAGAGCAAAGATATTTGGGCTTAGAATAAAAGAGAGAGAGGGTTTGAAACCCTAGTTGAAATCCACAAGCGTCTACTAGAGTAGCACCACACCACACAAATCACATCACCACATCTCACCCAAGGTATCACACCTCCTCATATGATCAAAATGCAACACACAAAGACATGGGCATGAAATGATATGGCATGCATGCATGCGAAGAAAGAAATAACAAGGGGAGCTCCACATGAAATCATAAGCATAGAACTCTCTCATAGCATGACAAGTTGGACCCACATGAAGAAGGTTCCAAAAAGGGAAGGTTACACACTTGGGGCATTACATGATGTGATCCCGTTATCAATGACATCCAATGTCCATTATCTGGAAACCATAACCATGTATTGATCAACGAGCTAGTCCACTAGAGGCTTACTAGGCACTTGGTATGGTCAATGTATTCACACACATGTATTACGGTTTTCGGTTAATACAATTGTAGCATGAACAATAGACAATTATCATGAACAAGGAAATATAATAATAACCACTTTATTATTGCCTCTAGGGCATATTTCCAACAAGATATATATACCCACATGCTATTGGTGACACAGAGCCAAAAAATTTGGTTCCACCGAGATGTGTAACTGCATGTAGACACAGCAACTCAATGACGGCGAGATTTAGAGATTGGTGGTACTGAGATTAAAAACCTAGATCAACCCTAGTGCTTTGGTGGAACTAAGATGTAAAAGTTGGTCATGCCAAGAAACACTTGGGAGGTTTTGGATGTCAGCCCTTGTTGAAATGGTCCTCACCCACAGGGTCCGATAAGTGCTTACTCAAATTTTGCGATAAAGCATGAATATAATTTGAGATGAGAAATCATAGATAGCTAGAGGGGGGTCCTAGGTATTATTGAACATCCAATTTGTGAGAAAAATTGAAAACAAAAATTGCAACAATTGGATGTCCTCGAATGGATAAAAATATGCATAGCAATCACACAATAAGATGTGAAATAAAACATGTCAAACATGCACAACAACTCTAGTATCTACCAAGAACTTTGGCAATGATAGAGTCATCTATATATGAGTATATTAACTTAGGATCCAAGCAAGAATACATGATCATATGTCATACTCATCGTTTAAGCACAAGTGGGGTTACCACTTTTACAAAAAGCTTTTAATATGTTCACACCTCGTGAGATGCTTTGACTCAAGTCTTGGAGTAAAGCTCCCCCTTGATGTGCCATCCCCCCTAAGAGGGACAAACTAATCTTGGGTTTTGTCGTTGAAGACTTCATGGAGGTGAAGTAGTAGTGGATGCTCTATGTTGATAAAGATCATCTTGAGTTGGGAGCTATCCTTGTTGTTTTGTACTCTCCTCACATACATGGGTTAGTCCCACACAAGGAACAAATACAGTGATATCTATGGAGATAGAGTGAAAAACATGTATGATGATGTCCATTGATACATTAACTACCTTTTCCCCTTGCTTACCAACGAGGGTATTTGTGACTCCTTGAACTATTGCGTAGGGTTGGATTTGATTGCAAATAGCTCTTGCCAAAAATAAGTGTGAGTGAATTTTGTTGGCGGAGTCACCCCTCGAGAACTTCTCTAGTTCTTCTTCTTGGGGACCCACATCAACTTGATGGGGATTCTTAAAGTTGAGGTAACACTTGATGAAGTAGAGATTGTAGTGACCATGGGAATCCACTTGACCTTGGCTTGAGATTCTTCTTCGAATGAGTTAATCTCTTGTTGAAGCTTGCCTTTTCCCTTGACCTTGTGGTATTATGGTGGAAGATCATCTTGAGCTTTTGTTCCCTTAGAGAGAGTAGGATCATACTTCTCCTTTTGGGAAACAAACTTCGTCTTGGGGTATTAGCCTACTTCCCATTCAACTCCATTGGCATTGAATTTCGTTCATAACCAATACCTTGATTCTTCCGGTGCCATCCTTGCTTGTGCACAATCTCCTCAAATTGCTTACTTCCAACAAGACTCTTGTAGACACCTTTCTATGTAATTCCTTTCAATAAATCATTTTCTTTCTCAAGTGTAACTTGGCTAAGAGAATCATTAGTAGAATCAATAGAACTATTATAAGCAATATCATTAGGTTTAGCATTTTTCTTATTGCTACTAGATGAAGAACCATTCTTGCCTTTGTTACTATTTTTCTTAGAATTAACTTATGGAACAAATGTAGACAAGAATAATCGTTTGGCTAGATAAGAAATCTTCTTTCAGAGATTGTCATTGATATCTTTAAGAAAAGCATGCTCTTGCTCTAGATTTAGCTTCTCGAAGCATCACTTCTCATGAATTCGTAGAAGATCTCTATGATATTCTTGAGTAGATTCATGAGCTAACTTAATAGTGTTTAGTTCTTTCATTAGGTGCTCATTCTCCTTCTTATCATGATCACTTATCATGACTAGCATGATTATTATCATGTTCATTTTTACTAACATCACTAGTTTTATCAAAGAGCAAGTCATCATCTCCTAGTAAGTCATCCTCATCACTATTAAAGTCAAAGTATTTGGGGTGTGATACCTTGGGGACTTTAGCCATGAAACAACTTTCAATTCCTTCATTTGGTGACTCAAACAAATAATAGGAGTTGGGGGAAACAAGTGCTAGTCAGAGAACACCATCATCTTGACTATAGACGGAGTTGGAGTGGTAGCTTCTCTCGGATTGGTTGCCGGATTCGAAGCCGGATACCCATTCACCAACATGAGCTTGATGTCTTCTTCTTGTGTAGCTCTTGGTGAACTTTTCCTTCTTCTTCGATTCCTTACTTCTCCAGGAGGGTATTCACTTATAGCGATCTTCTCTACTCCTTCTCTCTCTTCGAGGTGACTCGTATCTTGAGCTTCTTCTTCTAGGTGAATCTTATCTTCTCTTGGAGGGGGCGTGCTCTCACTGGAAAAGTATTCGGGTCTTCCATAATTGTAACAATTTCGGTCACAACTAGATGAACGCTTCTCTTCATATTTTGAGTTGGAGCTTCTCTCGGTGCCTCTATTCTTGTAGAACTTGTTTAATTTCTTGACCATGAGGCTTATCTCTTCATTTATAACAAGGTTGTCACTTGAGGTAGCGAGAGTATCACTTGAAACTTCGTATGCACCGCTTGACTTGTTATAGAGCACTTATTTGTCTTTGAGTGACATTTCATGAGAAATAATCCTAAAAATAACTTTCGTAGGTTTGACATCCTTGTAGTTTGACATCACTTGGATCAATGTGCATACTATGTCGTACTTCCCATCGAGGGCTCTAAGGATTTTCTTGATGATGAATTTGTCGGTCATTTGTTCGCTTCCTAAGTTGAAAATCTCATTTGTGATGAGAGCAAGCTAAAGTAGATTTCAGTGACTCCTTCACCATCCTTCATCTTGAACTTGTCAAGTTGACTTTGTAGCACATCTAACTTAGATTTCCTGGTGGATTCGTTTCCTTCATGAATATCAACCAAAATATCCCAAATTTACTTTGCATTCTCAAGACGGCTTATTTTTGTTGAATTTTTTGGGGCATACACAGTTGAATAGAATGTCACATGCTTGAGCATTGTGTTGCAACATCTTCCATTCTTCAGTAGTCGTTTCACGATCAGTTCTTTTCCATCACCAAAGAATTCACCTCGCAATCCAACACGAAAAACAGCCCAGACGGCGGGTTATGACCAAGAATATCCATTTTCATTTTATGTTTCCAACTAGCAAAGTTTGTAACATCAAAATATGGACCTCTACGGTGGTAATTTTCCTTACTAGACGCCATACTCTCCTAGGTTGTGAAACCAATGCAATGGACACCAAAGCTCTGATGCCACTTGTAGATTCTGAAGTATGTCTAGAGGGGTGATTAGACTACTTGACCAAATAAAAATCTAGCCTTTTCCCGATTTCAAAGGTTGGCGAGGTTTAGCAAATATATCAAGTCAAGCACACCCTACACATGCAAGTCTAAGATTATAGCAACGGAACGTAAAGACATGCACATGTAAATAGAGGGTGGGGATAGGAAGATCAAACGTAAAGATTACACGGAGATTTTTGGCGTGGTTCCGATAGGTGGTGCTATCGTATGTCCAAGTTGATGGAGACTTGAACCCACAGAGGGTAACGGCTGCGCGAGTCCATGAGGGGCTCCACCACAAGAGGTCCACGAAGAAGCAACATTGTATATTCCACCATGGCTTACGTCCATGAATTACTAACCTCACTCGCAGGTAGATCTTCACGAAGAAGGCTATCTCCTTGCCCTTACAAACTTCTTAGTTTAACTCCACAACAAATTGGAGGCTCCCAAGCGATACCTAACCAATTAATCTAGGAGACACCAATCTCCAAAAGGTAATATATCTGATAAGGATGATGAACTCCTTGCTCTTGTGCTTTAAAAGATCCATATGGTTGGAGTGGAACTTCTTCATCTCAACACATAAGTAGGTGGTTCTCTCTTAGAAAATGGATGGCGAAAGTGTTGGCTTCTTCTGAGTGATATCTCTACGAATGAAAGTGATGTGGATGGGTATATATAGGCATCTCCAAAAATCCAACTGTTACAACATTATTGCCCAACTCATTCGAACAGAAGCTGAAACTCAGTTACACCTATTAGTGCAAAATGTGATAACTTTCAATGTTTCGGCGTGCGATATATAAAACTCAGTGAGTCTGATTTTGGCTGGCTTAGGAAGTTACACAGACTCGGTAGCACCGATTTATGAAACTCGGAGATTCCGACTTTAGCAAATTGATATGAGAGACTTGGTCACTGGATTTCGACTCCACCGAAATAGAACTTGGTTTCACCGAGTGGCTAGGTTTTGGCTCTGGATTCTGTCTAAGGAAAATTTAATAGGGTCGAATGTGTAAACTTGGTGGCGATGTTTAGGATTTGGGGTTTGAACAGAATATATTTATGGGAGAACTCTTGAGGGTTTTTGGTGGCGAACTATAAGCACTTGAGCGACTAGATCCTCATAGATACATGATCCCCTTTTAATAGTATTGGCTTTCCTACGGACTCAAGTGTGATTTCTCACATAAAAATGCAAAATGTAGAGTCTTGAAGTTTTGGTCAATTGATGTTCCAAGTATCTATGGGATCTCCTCACAATCCTTTCCCAATCCGATCTCCTCACAATCCTTTCCCAATCCAATCATTGAACTCATCCTGAAATATATTGATACGCCTCCATCGTATCTACTTTTCCTAGAGCTTTTGCTCTAATTTGCATCATTTGAATGAAACAAACCCGAACTGACGTTGTTTTCAGCACAACTATCATGGTGCTATTTTTTGCAGAAATAAAGTTCTCGGAATGGAACAAAACTTTTTGGATATTTTTTTGGAATAAATGAGAAATACTGGAACCAAGACCCACCACAGGGGAGGCCACAGGCGCCCACTAGACATCAGGGCGCCCGAGGTCCCCCTGGCGCGGCCTGGTGTCTAGTGGGGCCCATTGGACTGCGCTGACCCTAATTCCAGCGCTATAAAATCCTATTTCTGGAGGGGGAAAATCAAAGAGGAAGTTTCGTCGCGTTTCATGATATGGAGCCGCTTCCACCTCGTGTTCTTCATCGGGAAGCCTAATCTAGAGTCTGTTTGGGGCTCCGGAGAGGGGAATCTTCGTTCTTCGTCATCACCAACACTCCTCCATCACCAATTCCATGATGCTATCCATCGGGAGTGAGTAATCCCTTCGTAGGCTTGTTGGTCGGTTAAGAGTTGGATGAGATTCATCATGTAATCGAGTTAGTTTTGTTAGAACTTGATCCTTAGTATCCATTATGTTTAGAGACTGATGTTGGTATGACTTTACTATGCTAAATGCTTGTCACTAGGGCCCGAGTGCCATGATTTCACATCTGAACCATTTATATTTTCACCATTTTATATATGTTCCTGATCCAATCTTGCAAGTTATATGCACCTACTACGTGTTAGAATCCGGATAACCCAAAGTGACAATAATTGGGATTCTTTTCGGCGATTATCGTAGTATGAGGAGTTCATGTATTCACTATGTGTTAATGCTTTGGTCTGGTTCTCTATTAAAAGGAGGCCTTAATATCCCTTAGTTTCCTTATGGACCCCGCTGCCACTGGAAGGTGGGGCAAAAGATGTCATGCAAGTTTTTTTCCATAAGCACGTATGACTGTTTACGGAACACCTGCCTACATTATATCGATGAACGGGATCTAGTTCTATGTCACCCTATGTTGTGACTATTATATGATCAATATTATCCAGCAATATCACCGATCCAGTGCCTACGAGTTTCCCACATATTGGTCTTGCTAAGTTACTACTATTTCTACTACTGCTACAACTGCTACAAAGCTTCTATCACTATTATCGTTACTATTGTTATTGTTACCGTTAGTACTGCTACTGTTACCACTGCTATCAAAACTATCATATTACTATGTTACTGATCACTGTTCTACGGATACTAAATCTCCAAGTGTGGTTGAATTGACAACTCAACTGCTAATACCGGAAAATGTTCTTTGGCTCCCCTTGTGCTGAATCTTTAAATTTTGGTTGAATACTCTACCCTCAAAAACTATCATGATCCCATATACTTGTGGGTTATCAAGAACTTTTTATGGCACCGTTGCCGGGGACCATAGCTATATTTGCTGAGTCACTTGGGATATCTATTTATTGATCACTATGAATTATCTCAAAGACATAAGAACCAAGATTGTTCCCAGTAAGAAGAGGGGAGGTAAGGAACCGTCATCTAGCTCTGCACTTGATTCACCCTCTGCTTTATTGATGATGCTACCTCTGCTTTAAATGATGCTTATTACTCCTAATATGTCGCAAGTTATTGATGATGCTACCTTTGAGTTAAATGATGCTTATGATAATGCTAGTACCTTGCTTGATAATACTGTACCACTAGGTGAATTTCTTGATGAACAACTTGTTAGAGCTCAAGAAATTGAGCAAGATGAAACTGATGATACTACTGAAACTAACGAAGTCTTTCCAACTGAAAATATTGAAATACTTTTACTCACGACTATCCTGGAACTAAAATGCATGAAATACCCGAAGGTCATGTTATGGATGAAGAAATTGCTAGAGACTTTCTTGCTTGTGGGGATAGAGAAGATCTTAAGAAACTACTATGCAAGTCGAAAGAAAAATCCTTGAATGCTAGAATGAAATATGATCCTAAGTTTTCTACTTCACCTATCTTTGTTACTGGTAAGGATTATGAATTCTCTGTTGACCCACAGATAATTACTATGGTTGAATCTGATCATTTTCATGGCTATGAAAATGAAACTGTTGTGGCACATCTCACTAAGCTAAATGATATAGCCACCCTATTTACTAATGATGGGAAAATTCGCTACTACTAAATTCTCAAATTATTTCCGTTCTCATTAAAGGGTGATGCTAAGATTTGGTACAATACTCTTGCTCCTAGTTGTGTGCGTAGCCCCTAGGATATGATTTACTAGTTCTCTGAAAAGTATTTTCCTACTCATAAGAAACAAGGTGCCTTACACGAAATATTTAAATTTGTGCAAATTGAAGAAGAGAGTCACCCAAAAGCTTGGGGGCAAGCTTCTCCAATTACTTAATACTTTGCATGATCATCCTCTTAAGAAAAAATAAATACTTGATATATTTTATAATGGACTAACTGATGCTTCTAGGGACCACCTAGATAGTTGTGCTGGTTGTGTTTTCGGGGAATGAATTGTCGAACAAGCTAGGGAATTATTGACTAATATATTGAAGAATTATGATGAATGGACACTTCCAGAACCACCGCCTAAACCTACTCAAAAGAAGAGGGGTATCTTATTCCTTAGTCCTAAAACTATGCAAGAGGCAAAGAAATGTATGAAGGAAAAGGGCATTAAAGTTGAAGATGTTAAGAATTTACCACTTATCGAAGAAACCCATGGTCCCAAAATACCACCCCATGTGGTGGATGTAAATTCTCTCCTAATGTTTGATTAAGGTGACATCCCTTACAATAAACATCCTAGTCAATGCTTATATGAGTTTGATAATTATATTACAAAGCAAGATCATTTCAACTCCTATGTCATGGAACAATTGAAAAAAACTCTGATATGGTTGCTCGCTTACGTGACTTGTTATTTAGAATCACCAATGATGTAAGAGGTGTAGGAAAACATGCTTCTATGGTTCAAACCCAACTAGAATAAGTTGCTAAATCCCAAAGTGGGCTACTTCATGAAATGAATAATTGTATGAATGATCATGTTGTTATAGTAATGACTAGAGGAGGAACAATGACTCAAAATCCACTATATCCGGAAGGTCATCCTAAAAGAACTAAACAAGATTCACAAAGGATTAATATTGATGCACCTAGTCCTTCTAGGAAGAAAAAGAAAAATAAAAAGATAGGACATTGCATACTTCTAGTGAACCTAAAGTAGAAAAAACCTTTTCCTAATGCTAATGATATCCCTATCTCTGATGCTCAAACTCAATCTGGTAGTGAGCATTTACCTAGTGATAATGAAAATGATAAGATGATGCTCATGTAGATGCTCGACCAGACAATGATAAAAAACCAGATAATGATGTTGAAATAGAACCTCCTATTGATCTTGATAACCGACAACCTAAGAATAAACATTATGATAAAAGAGATTTTGTTGCTAGAAAGCATGGAAAGGAAAGAAAGCCATAGGTTCAAAAACCCATGCCTTATCCACCCAAACCAAGTAAGAAAATAGATGAGGAAGAATTTGAACGCTTTGCTGAAATGCTTAGGCCAGTCTTTTTTGTACTCGTTTGACTGATCTTTTAAACATGGCCCCTTATGCTAAATACATGAAAGACATTGTCACTAATAAAAGAAAAATACCTGAAGCTGAAATCTCTACCATGCCTCATAATTAGACCTTTAAGGATGGAGTACCTAAAAAACTAGGAGATCCAGGAATACCAATTATACCATGTTCCATCAAAAGTAACTATGTGAAAACTTCTTTATGTGATCTAGGAGTTGGTGTTAGTGTTATGCCTTTCTCTTTATACAAAAGACTTGATTTGAACAAACTCACACCTACTGAATTTTCATTGCAAATCGGTGACAAATCAACTGCAATACATATCAATATTTGTGAGGATGTACCCGTTGTTGTTGCAAATGTTACTATCTTGACGGACTTTGTTATACTTGATATGCCAGAGGATGACAACATGTCAATTATCCTTGGTAGATCTTTCTTGAATATTGCAGGGGTTGTTATTGATTGCAACAAAAGCAAGGTCACTTTTCATGTCAATGGTAAAGAACATACGATGCATTTTTCGAGGAAACAATTTCAAGTGAATGGTGTTAATGTTACTGAAAAATTTCTGAATACCACCAATGAAAGTTTTCAACTACCTCTACCTACTGCGAAAAATAAATGTGAGATACTTATTGTTGGGGATATGCACATGCCCATTGAGGTAACTTCGTGTTTTACGAAAATTCTTCGGGATCATGCAAACTGGAAGTGGTTGTTAATAAGACTTGATCAACCTTGTTAATGAATCATTTTCAAGAAGCATGAGTTCGATGAATTCAGTAGGCACAACTCTCTGTATCCATTCTACTTTTCCTGTTATTTTTATTTAAATACAATAAATGTCATGATTATCTTGTTTTCTGATTTTTTTGTGCAATAAAAAAGGTGCCCAAAAATAAAAGTTCTCCAAATCACGTGAAATTTTCACACGATTTTTTCTGAATATTTGAGAATATTTAGTACTACACACACTCCACGGCGGTCTCCCAGGTGGCCACTAGACATCAGGGTGCGCCAGCTCCCCTCATGCGGCCAAGTTTCTAGTGTGCCCCTCGGGGGGTCACTTATTCCTGGAGCTCACTTCATCACCTACCTCCAGAAAAAAAATCATGTATCCCTCTCTCGCGTGTTCTTGCCCTCAAACTTGTGGATTTCAATCTCTTTGCTTGAAACTCCATTTCAGAAGAAAAAAAATTGGGGATTGCTCCGTGGTATGTAACTCCCCCACTCCCCCAATTAGTTTTTGCTTAGGTGGTTAATCTTAGAAGTCATTAGATACTCTAGGTACTGCTATAGATGAGCTTGCACGTTGAATTCTTGAATTTCCAAGTAGTTTGAATGCATGTTCTAGGCATCCCTATGTGAAGATGATATCATTCCTGTGAAGTTTTGTTAACTTTAGTTTGTGACTCAAAAAAATTCAGAAATTTGTTCTTGGAAAAATGAACCTCTTTAGGAGGAGTTCATCCAAAAAGAATGTCAAGGGTGTTATTGGTGAATCATCTATTGCTGGACTCACCACCCCGCGATCGACAGAGGTCCGGTCATGCGAATGGCCACACACTCCCTTCATGGACAAGCCGGATTCCACCATGAGTTTGTGCAATTCGTGGCAAATGTTGGGTTGACCAACTTCATCGCAGATGAGTGTGACCAATACCATACCCTCACTAATTCCTTTGCTCAAAATTTCTATTTTCTAAATAGGCATGATCCACCTTTAGTGCGGTTTAAACTATATGCTGAAACCCGCCAAATAATGTTTACTGAATTTTGTGATATATGTTTAATTCCCTCTCATGGGGAGTTAAGAGAACACAAACCGATTGAGTTTAAGGATTTCCTGCTCACCTTAACATTCGGTGAGGCGAGAGGCATGTCAGAAGCCACAACCCCGAGCCTGCAGTTTCCTTGAGTGCACTACTTTTCTTTATTTATCATGAAGTGTTTAACTGCTAGGGGAAGAGTAGTATCCTTTGCGCTCCTGACCTTGCCATTTTTCCCCGAGCAATCCATAATTATCACACCTTTAATTTGGGAGCTATTATTGCTCGACGTTTACACTATAACACATATAAGGGTAAAATCCACTGTGGTATTTATGCCACTCGCTTAGCGAAACTCTTTAACATCCCTTTTCGTCATGATGACTATCTTTTACCACAAGCATATCTAGATCACCAGTCTATGGTTGATCATCAATTTATTGACAGCGATGATTCCTTGGATAACCTTTCGTATAACTTAGTTTTTAGTGAGGTTACCCGAGATATTATCCCGCTAACTGCACGTGCTTTGTTTGATTCTATTGCGAGGAACGGATACAGGATCATGTGTGAGGACATCATTGCCTACCGAAACGCCCACGCAGTGACCGAGCAGGAGCCCCAGGAGTGGGACTCTCTGGTTTAGCCGCCCAAACACTTAGAAATGAGGTCGGACGGCTACTACGGGTGGTGATTATCAAGCTAGGCCAAAAGCCTAAGCTTGGAGGAATATATTTTCTACCGACATTACATTCATGCTTGCATATTCTACTTGTCGGTGTTCACACTCTTGCATCGTATAATCCATGCTAGATTTAGTTTTCTTGCTTTCTTCTTCCGTGTTTCAAAAACTTGGAGAAAACCCAAAAAGATTTCTCTTTTCTTCTTTTACTAGTTGGGAGCTTTCCCGTGTAAATAGTTTTTCTCGTTTTAGTTTTCCCTTCTTTAAATTGCTTTATTCTTGAAAAATTAAAAACTCCAAAAATAATATAGTGTGTTTCTCTGAATTTATTTTCCCTTCTTTGAGTTATACCCAAGCGGAAGACCGCGACGAAAATATTGAGTGGCTCTCATATGCATTGTTATTGATCTAATAAAGAGCCCACATTACTTTGTCTTTTTCTTTAGAATGAAATGTTGCAGATTCCAGCTTAGTCCACGACACTCTTGCACTATTATTTTCATATCGTTCGGTCGTGCAAGTGACAGACAATAATGACGATATTTGATGAAGTGACTGTGGCAGAGAAAAGCGGGTATGGACTCAACTTGTTTTTGTTTTTGTAAAAATGTTTAGACCAGTATCCATGATTCAGCGTATTATGACCGAACATGTTTTCAATAACAATTAGAGATTATAGTTGTTCATGACATGCTTAAGTAGCTAGGAGTGGATAATGATTTATCTCGGATGGCAACATGCATTAAAATGGTTGTGATGTAGTATGATGAGATGGTATCCTAGTGTGAATGTTTGAGTGGCTTCACTTGGCACGTATTCACGCATGTACTTCAATCAAAAACAACATAGCCTCCACGATATTACCCATGCTAGTATGCAACGATAATTATTCATAAAGCATGTTCATGGCCGTCTTTGCTCTCTAGGTGGTGCTTCCCAACCTATTTCCTAGCATTCGCCTGTACTAAGCGGGAATATTGCTTGTGCATCAAAATCCTTGAAACAAAGTTATACCAGATGAGTCCGCTATACCTACCTATATGCGGTATTATCGTGTCGTTCCAAGTAAATTTGCATGTAACACCTCTAATATTTCAAATGAACTTCAATTTTGTGTACCTGGACCGCTCATGGAGCGACACGGGGCAGTCAATATATTCTATGCTAAGCGAGTTATTCTCATGATGAGTGTATATTCACTCGTCCTTGCACAAGAGGGGCTCGTAAAAAGGGACTCTCAATCCTGAAATCATAAATCACAAATAATTAAACAAAACTCCCCCTAGATTGTTGTTGGTATGGACGTCACGTGTGGATTCGGCTAGTTGTGGAGTGTTCTTGTTGGTGGAGGGAGTAAACCTTTAATTTTACCGCTTGGGAACTGCCACTAATTTGTTAAGTATGGAAAATACTAATAACTTTTGGTCGTAACGTTGACAGGAAGGGTGTACCTCCCAAAATAATTTATCTCTGATTTTCACTTTTGAGCTTGCGCACCTCTACAAATCCATGCTTTCCTCTGCGAAGGGACCTTCTATTTACTTTACTTTAATTTAATTTTTACTTTAATTCATCAGCTTCTCAAATAAAAAACCATACCTGAGAGCATTGTTGTCATCCTCGTGCTTTGTGTCTAGTTAGTCATTGTTTGAAGCATTAATGGATCTCTTTTACCATGAATTACAATGTCTAGTCGCTCCTTAAACTTTGGAGGAGCTTTGGACTTATGTTTTGCGGTCTTAAAAAGGGCGAGCGAGATACCATTATTTTCATATTATATCAAGATTGTTTTGACCAAGTGTTGGCTTTCGAGTTATCTTATTGTTACTCCCTAGTTGATTATGCCATTGATATGAGCTAATATAGTTTATAAGGGTTATTGTTGATATGATTAGTCACGATTTATGTTGAAAACCTGGGTGCCCTCTAAGCATGTATATGTAAACAAGAACAAAAGAGTTCGTAAAAGTTTTTCTTTATCACTTTCAGTTTGTCAGCTGAATTGCTTGAGGACAAGGAATGGGTTACACTTGGGGGAGTTGATATGTCTCCATCGTATCTACTTTTCTTAATGCTTTTGCTCTTGTTTTGGACTCTAATTTGCATGATTTGAATGAAACTAACCGGGACTGGCGTTGTTTTCAGCACAACTACCATGGTGTTGTTTTTGTGCAGAAATAGAAGTTCTCATAATGGAACGGAACTTTTTTGAATTTTTTTCAAGAATAAATGAAAAGTACTGGAACCAAGAGCCATCAAAGGGGAGGCCACAAGCGCCCACTAGACATCAGGCGTGCGAGGGGCCCCTGGCGCGGCCTGGGGTCTAGTGGGGCCCACGTGTCTCCGCTTACCCTAATTCCAGTGCTATAAAATCCTATTTTTGGAGAAAAATAAGAGAGGAAGTTTCATCGCGTTTCACGATACGGAGCCGCCGCCACCTCATGTTCTTCATCCGGAGGCCTAATCTAGAGTCCATTTGGGGCTCTGGACAGGGGAATCTTCAATATTTGTCATCACTAACTCTCCTCCATCGCCAATTCCATGATGCTCTCCACCGGGAGTGAGTAATCCCTTCGTAGGCTTTCTAGTCGGCGAAGAGCTCGAAGAGATTCATCATGTACTCCACTTAGTTTTGTTAGGGCTTGATCCCTAGTATCCACTATGTACGGAGATTGATGTCGCTATGACTTTGCTATGCTTAATGCTTATCACTAGGGCCCGAGTACCATGATTTCATATCTAAAACGTTTATGTTTTCACCATTATATCTATGTTCCTGATCCGATCTTGCAAGTTATATGCACCTACTACGTGTTAGGATCCGCAAACCCCAAAGTGACAATAATTGGGATTATTTCCAGTGATTACCGTAGTATGAGGACTTCTTGTATTCACTATGTGTTAATGCTTTGTCCTGGTTCTCTTTTAAAAGGAGGCCTTAATATCCATTAGTTTCCTTATGGACCCCTCTGCCACGGGAAGGTAGGACACAAGATGTCATGCGAGTTCTTTTCCATAAGCATGTATGACTATTTACGGAACACATGCCTACATTATATCGATGAACGGGATCTAGTTCGGTGTCACCCTATGTTGTGACTGTTATATGATGAATATTATCCAGCAATATCACCGATCCAGTGCCTACAAGTTTTCCACATATTGGTCTTGCTAAGTTACTACTATTTCTACAACTGCTACAACTGCTACAAAACTGCTATCACTATTATCGTTACTGATGCTATTGTTACCGTTACTACTGCTATTGTTACCAGTGCTATCAAAAGTATCATATTACTCTGCTATTGATACTAAATCTCCATGTATGGTTGAATTGACAACTCAGCTGCTAATACCGGCAAATATCCTTTGGCTCCCCTTGTGTCGAATCTACAAATTTGGGTTGAATACTCTACCCTGAAAAACTATTGTGATCCCATATACTTGTGGGTTATCAAGAACGTTTTATGGTGCCGTTGCCGGGGAGCATAGCTATATTTGCTGAGTCACTTGGGATATCTATTTATTGATCACTATGAATTATCTGAAAGATACAAGAACCAAGATTGTTCCCACTAAGAAGAGGGGAGGTAAGGAACTGCCATCTAGCCTTGCACTTGATTCACCCTCTGATTTATTGATGATGTTATTTAGAATCACCAATGATGTAAGAGCTGTAGGAAAACATGCTTCTATGGTTCAAACCCAACTAGAATAAGTTGCTAAATCCCAAAGTGGGCTACTTCATGAAATGAATAATCATATGAATGATCATGTTGTTAGAGTAATGACTAGATGAGGAACAATGACTCAAAATCCACTATATCCGAAAGGTCATCCTAAAAGAACTCAACAAGATTCACAAAGGATTAATATGTATGCACCTAGTCCTTCTAGGAGGAAAAAGAAAAAGAAAAAGATAGGACATTGCATACTTCTAGTGAACCTAAAGTAGAAAAAACCTTCTCCTAATGCTAATGATATCTCTATCTCTCATGCTCAAACTCAATCTGGTAGTGAGCATTTACCTAGTGATAATGAAAATGATAAGATGATGCTCATGTAGATGCTCGACTAGACAATGATAAAGAACCAGATAATGATGTTGAGATAGAACCTCCTATTGATCTCGATAACCCACAACCTAAGAATAAACATTATGATAAAAGAAGTGAACAAGATTCACAATGAATTAATATTGATGCACCTAGTCCTTCTAGGAAGAAAAAGAAAAAGAAAAAGATAGGACATTGCATACTTCTAGTGAACCTAAAGTAGAAAAACCTTCCTATAATGCTACCACAAAGAGGATGGAGGTGCCCTTGGGTTGTGGCTTTGTTGAGAACATGGTGTAGAGGGTTAATTGTCAACACAAAAAATAGGGGGGGCAACGGATCGCCTTGCGTGAGGCCACGTCCATGCTTCGACGGATCACCCAATACGTCATTAATCAAAACCCTCGACATAGCCATGGAAAGGAGGGCCAAAACCCAGTCATGAAATCTGCTTGGGAAGCCTAGATGCCTTAACACATCCAAGAGGAAATCCCATCTCACAAATTCAAGAGCTTCTTTGATATCGAGCTTGAAGAGCAAAGTTAGGGTCTTGTTGTGATGCAACTTTCTCGTCAAACCTCTCACATATATGACATTATCGTTGATGCTCCTTTTATTGATAAAAGTGATTTGGGAATTTGAGGCAAGGCTTTGCATGTGCGGGGCGAGTCGTGAGGCCATCACCTTAGTTATAATTTTTGCAATAGCATGGATAAGATTAATTGAATGGAAATCGGAGATGCACTCCACCCCATCTTTCTTTGGAATTAGGGCAATGTTCGTCGAGTTGACCCAATGAAGGTTGGAGGTGTGTAAGCTCGAGAAGTGGTTGATCGCATTCATAATGTCTCCTTTGATGATCTCCTGATAATCCTTGAAGGAGGCACCAGTGAAGTAGTCTGGTCCCGGAGCTTTGTCACTTGGTAGATCGAAGATTGCCTTCTTGACCTCCTCCTCCGAGAAGGCAACCCCAAGGTCCGAGAGATCAAAAGTGGGGACCGGGATATTATCCCAATTGATGTCAATGGTACATGGCACACCCCTCTTGGTGACATCCTTGAAGTGGTTTTGAATGATGGACTTTTTGTGCTCATGGCGAGTGACCCAACAGCTGTTGTGCTTAAGACGGTGGATGAAATTCTTTTGCCTTCTATGGTTGACTCAAAGGTGAAAGAAGCGAGTGTTGGCATCTCCATATTTGATATTGGTAATTCTCGAACATTGCCTTTTTCGTACCCGCTCAAGCACTGACAAACTAAGCACCTTGTGCTTGAGTCTCCTACGAATGTCCTGCTCATCATCACTTAAAAGACGGGTTTCTTATGCCACATCCAAGCGAAGAATGATCTCGAGGGCCATGTGAATTTGCACCTTGGTATGCGCAAATATCGTCTTGCTCCACTTTCTAAGAACTTGACTTGTCTTTTTCATCTTCTGGGAGAGGATGTAGTAACGATCAACATGGTTCACCTCCTGGTTCCAAGCACCTTGGACAATATCCTTGAATCTAGGCATTTTGATCCAAAAAATTCAAAGCGGAATGACTTGGTCCTCGGAGTCCCTTTATCATCAGCAAGTAGGAGAGGGCAATGGTCAAAGAATAGCGAGGAAACAGCATGCAAGAGGTTTGTGCCGAACTGAAGGTCCCATTCTTCGATGCAAAAGTAGGAATTAGGCTTGCTCAAAGTTGGATTGTTTTGATAATTATTCCAAGTAAATTTTTTGTTTTGAAGGTGCATCGCTTTTAGCTCATACACATCGAGGGCGTTGTGAAAACAAACGATGTGACTTCAATCAACATTCACATGGTTCTTATCCTAGCTCGGTATATTTGATTGAAATCATCATTTACCAACCACCTATCACCATGAGTAAATCCGGCAATCGGACCCATGTGTTTGGCCGCCCACGGGCACCCGACCCGAATGGGTAGGGTATGGGTTGTCATGTTCGCCCGTGGGCGAGACCCATGGATAACCCGATTAGTCGTGGCTAGGATATGGGTATAGGTTTCTATCAGTGGGTCGCCCGATGGGTCACCTGATTAACTTACATGTGGGCCTACGTGAAATTGAATTTCGGGCAATACAAAACCCAGCGATCCAATCCACCACTAAACAATGTAAACATACACGCAACTAAGCCAATGTGAGTCGGGACCTTGATCTTAAGTCATAAGAACCCAGCCTGTAACACATCACATCACTTTGCGGCCTCACGCACGGTAAACTCCACGGCTGCCACCTTACCTTGGCCGGGACCGTTTGCGTCTTTTGGCCCACGTATATGAATGTGTCGCTAGCATTCAAAGGACAAAAAACCCGGGTCGACATGACTAGTTATAAACCCAAGTGGTACATCCGTACAGGGATAGGCATACATAACCCAGCAAAGCAGGTGTCGGTCATCAACGCGTGTAGATGAGTTGTAGCAAGCTACAAGGACTCCATTACACCGCGTGACATTTCCCTGAAGGAACAGACACAGCAGCAAAGAAGGATACATGCCGGTCAATCAATGCGTCCACAGGAGTAGCAAGCTACCAAAGCTCGGTGGAAGCACAAAGAGGCATTTCCCCGTAAAGAGTACTACTAAAGGCACACAACTAGGTGTCGAATCCCACACATATAATGCATTTCATAACATACACACAATATGCACGATATGTGTAGATACAACATGGCATCACAACATAACTCTATGACTCAAGCTTTTATTAAAGACTCATAGAAGTCAACATAGTATGATATTACAAACAGGGGTCTCGTGACCCGTCACTCAAGTCATACAAACATCAAGCGGAAGCACAACATGTCTGGGTCCAGACATCTACTAAAAGTGGCTGGAAGAGCCTGAAAGCTACAACGACCCTACCAAAGGAACCAGACCTCTGTCTGGGATTCCCAAGCTATTCCGGTCAACATCGAACAAATCGTGTAGGAACCTTTAACGATACTAAGGTCTTCTCTGGAAAAACATAAATAAAGCAACCATGAGTACAAAGGTACTCAGCAAGACTTACATCAGAACTATCTACATATGCATCATATTTCAATGAAAGGATTGTGTGGTTTGATTGCAGCAAGCTAGCTTTGACTCTTGGCTAACCTGTACTACGACTACAAGCTCTTTCTTTGAGGTGGGATAGGGCACACGAGTCCACATATTCACCAAAGCAATACACCTCTATGGATCCACTCTCGTCTCCCTACGAGAAGGCCATCCATAGCACTCACACTTATCTTGCAAGTTTTAGAGTATCCGTTTAAATTGTCTATGTACCACGTAATGTTTCCAAGTAGTCCATATCCGAGGACGCGGGTATTCGAACAGATTGATTCACCCTGCAGGGGTATAGTTCTTCACACATCCTCTCACCACTTAGCACCATATGCACGTCATGCATCTCGGCAACCTTCAAGCGGAAGCACTAGCGTGGGTGTCGGCCACAACCGTTAACCACACAAGACCCTAGTCCAGGTTTATCGCCTATTTGAGATTGAACCCGCAAGGAAGTCCGGCCGAGGTTTCCTCTACGGCCCCAAACGATGTCTGCAGGGTTCTCAAGCCCACCATCCGGGTGCCACTTGGTACACCGTGCCACTGTGCATCTACCGCAGAGAAGCCTACCCCGTCGGGCAGAGCTAAACACGGCCGCCAACACTTCTCCTACAAATACCAGAAACTAATTGCAACTCCTGGACAGAGATCTAGGCAATTAATAAGCCGAGCGGGGTCATATTTCAGGGCCCAATGGATGGTAGTATCTTGTCTTGGATAACATACACAGAAGTCACTTCTTAAGGACGGTCCCAACGAGACAACCCACCATGTACACCTACATGGCCTCTCATCACTACCTTTACCAAATCGAATTCACACCTTTACTCTCACACGGTAGAACATGAACACAACCATTCCGATTCATCATCCAGATGGATCAGACTCAGACACAACTCCAAGCATAGGAGGCACAGTAAGCAAGCATGGATGAGTAAGCACAACAGGGCTCAAGTAGTTGCTACTCATGCTAAGTGGTTTCAACTATTTACTGTGGCAAAATCAGGTCATGCAAAGGAATGGGTTCAACTACCGAGAACATGTAAAAGTTGAATCGTGTTTGTCTTAATGCAATAAAAGAGAGCAGGAGCGAGAGAGTGGGTTTATATCAGTATGCTCAAGGGGGTTTGCTTGCCTGACAGGTCTGAAGATATCAATGAGTCTTTATCAATGTCAATGATCACATCGTCGGAACCATCGTCTACCGAGAGGGAACAACACCGACAAACAAGGAAGAAAAATAATTACTTCACGGAAATGCAACACTATGATGCATGATCATGACATGAAAATGAGAAGTGGCAGGGCTAATATAGCTACCATTTCTTAAGTTGAATCTGGTTTGAATTAGAATTCAAATATCATTTTAAGCAAGGTATTTTCCAGATACCCTTTTAATTGACTCGACCTGATGCTCAGGCATAACTTGTTTTATCATGCATGAAGATGGCATATTAAGGTACTGAGTTTTCCTAGCTCAATGTTTGGTCCTATTGATTGAAGTGGAATTCAAATGTATACAAATTCCATCACCAAACCATTTATTAAATTTATCCTAATCATCATTTTACCTACTTGGTGATTTTAACTTTCGCAAACATGCATGAAAATGCCATAATAAGATTCCTTGAATTTTTCTAATCATTTTTCATATATAAATTATTTTCATTGGACTTACAGATTATTTTCTATGATTTTTAGAAGTTTTCAGCATTTTCTGGAATTTCTTTTATATTAGAAAAATACTTATTGCGTCAGCAGGTCAACTGACCTGGTCAGAGTCAAACCTGACATGTGGGGTCCACACGCCAGTGACAGAGTTTAATTAACAGGGTTAGGTTAATCTTAATTCTTATTTTAGAGCCGTAGGGCCCACTGTACTGAGTCATAGCTTAACTAAAAAGATATTAGGCGCTATTTAAACACCTGACCGGCTGGGCCCGCTTGTCAGCGACCCAGACCGGCGGAGCTCATCGCCGGTGGCCACGGAGAACGACGGCGCTGACGGATTTCCTCCTCCGGCGACCAAATGGCCGGCGGAGGGCATCTACGCGGTCCTGGGGCTTGGTCGGATCCATTTGGGGTGGTGGCTGGAGCAAGGGGCACTGGAGTGACGCCGGCGATGTGGTAAGCGGCGGCCGGAGCTCGGGCTCATGGCCAACTAGCTAGGGGGCGCGAGGAGCTCTGGAGAAGGGGGAAAACGACGTGGTGGCTCACAGAGGTTTGGATGGAACAGACGACAAGCTCGGGGACAGCCTGAATCAAGTGAATCAACGGCGAGGATGTCCCGTGGCCGGCGGTGAAGATGACGATGGCGGTGACGCTTGAGGGGCTTCCGGCTCGATTGCGTTGGCTGGATGGGGCGACACGTTGTGGCGGAGACGAGGAGTGCTCGGGGAGGGCTAGCAGGGGCCAGAGAGGGCGCCGGTGAGCTCGAGCCGAGCTCGTTAATGGCGGTTGAGAGGGGAGTAGAGAGGAGAAGGGAAACTGCGCTAGGGGAGGAGGAATCGGTCCAGGGGCTCATCCAGATGGTCTCACATGCGGGATAGGGATGGAGGAGGCGCCTCCAGCGCGAAGCAGGAGGTGGAGGCCTCGGCGCATGCCACGCCTCTCCTCCTAGCGAGAGGTTGAGGATGACTCGCACTTGGGCCAGATGGGCTCCAAGTGCTGGCCCAGGTAAGTTTTCTTTCTTCTTTTTTCTGTTTTGTTTCTTATTCTGTTTTGTTTTATATTACTGACATTTGTTTTATTTTATATTTTGGCTTCAGGCTTAAGTAAAAAAATATTGAAATTGTTTTTAGGGTTTTGTTTGGATTATTTCCTGGCTCCACAAAAAGATTCATCATTTTTGAAAAGACCAAAAATATTTGTAGCAATTTAGTTATCAATTTGAGGGGCATTAAGATTAATTTAAAATGACAAAAGAGTTGTTAAAAAGTTTATCACCTATGGTATGTTGTTTCGAACATTTATCAAAAAGGGGGACCATTTTTGGAGACCATTTGGGTTTATTGAAAATAATCCTTGTTGAACCTATTTCTATTTTATTTAGTGCTAGGTTCTGATCATCCCCATTTAGGGTTCAAAAGGATTTTAACACGATGCATGGATGCTTTCTCATGCAACCAAAAATAAAAACAACAACACAATCTAGGGCTGTGAGAACTCACCCTCACTAAACAAGAATCTCGTCCCGAGATTCAAGCGTAGGGTAGGAGTAAATAGGGGACACTAGCTATCACAATCTTCGCGATTCCAGTTGCCCTTCCCGAAAATGTTGATTCATTGTATCATGTTGATCTTGACATCTTTATCTTGAGGACTTCACCTAATCACGACGACAAGAACAGAAAGACTCTATCAGATTCGATCTCCTCAAAGATCTAGCAACTCAAGATCAACTTATAGAAGGAGACGTAGGAACTTCCCTTGAGTTGAGTCACAACACACATGACACGGATGAGGAAACGAGACATATGATCGAGGTTCAATTGATAGGCAACAATTCCACGCTTAAAATAGATGGGGACGAGGTTTCAAAGTAGCAAGGAGTTAAGTTGCCCTTCATACCATAACGGGGCAACTTAGGAAGGTGACTCGTAGAGTTATTCCCTTAAGTGGACAAAAGAATTACTTTTGATACAGAGATCATTGAAACTCTTCATACCAGGGTAAGGCAATTCACAATTGATCGTTTGAAGGAATCCGAAAGAATGACATACTCAGATTGAAAATAAACTAGGGTTATAGAACAACTCGGCGAATGGAAGGCACATTCCAATTACTACCGAGGATATAACCTAGTGTCTCAGCGTGCTCTCAAGAACTTGAGCATTTCCATATTCATCAAAGTTTTACCAATATCCGTGCCAAGATCTTGGTGACACATCATACTGCCATGATGAACAGTGATGGAGGATGCAGATGCAAAGGAAGACAACACTTTCTTAGATTTCACCTTAGCTATGCCAAGGAAACGAAATTTGGTTAATCGACCGAGAGACATTTAGCACTCCGCTTTTAATGTTCTCCTTGATGTACTAGCACAACCCAATTATAGGTCATGCTTGATATCTAGCACATCAAGTATAGGTCGGACTTCGAGGTTAAAAAGGGGTCCATGAGGAACAACTTCCAAAGTAAGCCATACAAAAACCTCACGGGGAGATGGCTAAGGTTCTTGATGCAAGATATTATAACATCAAGTCTTCCGGCTAGGTGTGTAAGCCACGACATCACTTCACCGGTTACACAGATACCAATATTATAATTCTTGGGAAAAGTTCCAACCATTATAACTACCTGAGATTCAGCTCTGGTTGGTGACACGATGCTTCAGACTCAGCATGTCTGAAAAGGAAGTTTGCAACACAAATCGCCGGGATAACGTTGCGAGATTCTCTGGAAATGAACTACGGAAGACAACTCCAAATCATGAGCTGGATTGCAAGACCCACGTGAACACACTGCCCAAGGCAATGATGAGCACAAGAAAAGTCTTACAGCAAAACACTACCGAGTTCTGGGTGGGAACCATCATTGCGGATAACGAAGCCATGTGCAAGTCCGTCTGGGCCCTTCGAGAATAAAACTTAACTTCTTTTCCTTGAACAAATCAATCAGTGGCTTGGGGTGCTTAGAATTACATATGGAGTGGAGATGATCAGTCTATCAAACCATAAAATACTTCGCACGTGCGTGACTGACTTGGGATGATTCCGAAGAAAACAAATTAACTTTTCTCGAATTCACGGTGGCAACTTGCATCGATTACACGTGAAGGGAGAGGAAGTCACTTCTTACACCTAACATATACCTCGTGCTCGAGACGCGAAGAAAATGTCTACAAAGTTTCCAGCACTAGCTTAATGTCCAACATAAATCATGGAACAAATGAAAATGTTGCCGATGGGATCAACAACAATTCATCAAGATACCCATATAAATGGATTTCCACAACTATGTGAGCAAGATAATAGCATTGGTCAGATCAAAGAATATAATGGTGTATGCTCAAGGAAATCCACGAGTAAGACACCGTTACGAAAATCTTTGGTTCTGAGTTTGATTTTGATAATAGCCCATACTCAAATCAAAATTGGACAAGATAATATATGCAACAATTGATCACACGAGTCAACCGATGACGATATCATCTTTCTTCAAGACTCACACAACAGGAAAGATATCCCTTTAAAATGAACTAAGTTAGGCGAAGCTTTTTATCTTCCAACTCTCCAAGTTGTTGTTTAGCTTAACCAACTAGTTCGGGGTATCCAACACGGATTCTTGGAGAAGGGTGGATTATAGGGAACCCAACTTGAGCATGAGCTCTATCATAACAGTCAGGAAACAACCTAGTAATGCTTCCCAGAAGATATTCGGGAAATCACGAACCACCGATATATTATTAAGCTCGGAACAATCTCGCTTTTCAGGGCAAGATGATGTGATCAAAAGAGCGAAGAATTGCCATTTAATCTGTGGAATACAATTACTTTGACCCAATCCAAGAAATGGATGAGGTACTGGAGTTTGGTTCTCCCAGTCATTGTGAAACAGAATGGCTCAACAGACCACAAGAATAAAAGATATTGATGACACTAATGCTCAACTACTCTTAGCTATCCTCTCATAAATGAAGGTCAGAAACAATTGAAAAGGGGAAACTCAAGAGCACATGATTCTTCTGGGTTGCGGATGCATAGATTAGCATGTCGAACGAGTTCAACATAATTCTTCCGTACAACCCATGCAGAAGGGCGGGTTAGCACAATCACAATATGGAGTATAGAACTCATCTCGAGCACTCTTGTTATGATCTTTAGTTCATGAAGAACTTCTGCCAGAGATGATCCATGGTGTTGGAAGAATGATATACCACGGACCTTGGGAACTACAACAAGGTTACTAATCATTCCAAAGGAACTAGCAACACTATCAATAGAAGTGAGTAGAATGATCCTTGTATTCAAGAACCCACAAATAGAATACCTACAAACTAAATAACATCACGAGATGTTTTCGAAAATGATGGCCAGAATTATCACACTGGAAGCATAGAACACATCTAGACTATTGGGTGGTTTTTGAGGTAACATGTTTTCCTAATACTTCAACAAAACGTCGAGGTAATAGAGTACCTCAACACAATGATTAGTGTGCTTTGTCTGGCCAAAAGACATTAACTTGGGATGAGAGGATTTGCAATTGCATCAGATTATTTAGAAACCTTGGAAAACTCGGACAGCATAATGGTTGTACGGGCATGAAATATGAGGCAACCTGCAAGAAAACTAACAACATAACAATTGAGTTCTTATGGAGACACTGATCCTTGAGGACAACAACTTTCCTATAGACCTCCAACATAGTAACTCGTCATCCTAATGAATAGATGAGAAAGCTTAATTCTTAAACCCCGTGGAACAAGGAAGAGGATGACTCAGAATAGGAATGACACAAGGAAAGGAGTAAAAGAGCCTTACGTTCCCTTCCACAAACAATTCCCTTATATAACTAAAGAGTTGCTAGATTCAACATCGACCAGTTTAGCTTGGTTATCCTACAGGCAGTCAAGCTCTGATACCAAAGCTGTCGGGACCCCGATCCTAAGTGATAAGAACCCATCTTGTAACACATCACATCACTTTGCGGCCTCACGCACGGTAAACTCCATGGTTGCCACCTTACCTTGGCCGGGACCGTTTCCGTCTTTTGTATCACGTATATGAATGTGTCGCGAGCATTCAAACGACAAAGAACCCAGGTTGACATGACTAGTTATAAACCCAAGTGGTACATCCGTACAGCGACACACATACATAACCCACTAAAGCAGGTGTCGGTCATCAGCGTGTGTAGACGAGTCGTAGCAAGCTACAAGGACTCCATTACACCGCGTAACATTTCCCCGAAGGAACAGACACAGCAGCAAAGAAGGATACATGCCGGTCAATCAATGTGTCCGGAGCAGTAGCAAGCTACCAAAGCTCGGTGGAAGCACAAAGAGGCATTTCCCCGTAAAGAGTACTACTAAAGGAACACAACTAGGTGTCGAATCCCACACATATAATGCATTTCATAACATACACACAATATGCACGATATGTGTAGATACAACATGGCATCACAACATAACTCTATGACTCAAGCTTTTATTAAAGACTCATAGAAGTCAACATAGTATGATATTACAAAAAGGGGTCTCGTGACCCGTCACTCAAGTCATACAAACATCAAATGGAAGCACAACATGTCTGGGTACAGACATCTACTAAAAGTGGCTGGAAGAGCGTGAAAGGTACAACGACCCTACCAAAGGAACCAGACCTGTGTCTGGGATTCCCAAGCTATTCCTATCAACATCGAACACATCATGTAGGAACCTTTAACGAAACTAAGGTCTTCTCTGCAAAAACATAAATAAAGCAACCGTGAGTACAAAGGTGCTCAGCAAGACTTACATCAGAACTACATACATATGCATCATTATCAAAGAAAGGATTGTGGGGTTTGACTACAGCAAGCCAGCTTTGACTCCTGGCTAACCTGTACTATGACTACAAGTCTTTCTTTGAGGTGGGATAGCACACACGAGTCTACATATTCACCAATCAATACACCACTATGGATCCAATCTCGTCTCCCTACGAGAAGGCCATCCATAACACTCACACTTATCTTGCAAGTTTTAGAGTATCCATTTAAATTGTCTATGTACCACGTAATGTTTCCAAGTAGTCCATATCCGAGGACGCTGCTATTCGAACAGATTGATTCACCCTGCAGGGGTATACTTCTTCACACATCCTCTCACCACTTAGCACCATATGCACGTCATGCATCTCGGCAACCTTTAAGCGGAAGCACTGGCGTGGGTGTCGGCCACGACCGTTAACCACACAAGACCCTAGTCCAGGTTTATCGCCTATTTGAGACTGAACCCGCAAGGAAGTCCGGCCGAGGTTTCCTCTACGGACCCAAACGATGTGCGCAGGGTTCCCTAGCCCACCATCCGGGTGCCACTTGGTACACCGTGCCACTGTGTATCTACCGCAGAGAAGCCTACCCCGTCGGGCAGAGCTAAACACGGCCGCTGATACATCCATTATGCATCATGCTTTCATGTTGATACTTATCGCTTTTTGGGCTGTTATTTCACTTCACGGTACAATACATATGCCTTTTCTCTCTTATTTTGCAAGGTTTACATGAAGAGGGAGAATGCCGGCAGCTGGAATTCTGGCCTGAAAAAGGAGCAAGTTTGAGATGCCTATTCTGCGCAACTCCAAAAGCCGTGAAAATCAACATGGATTTTTTTTGGGATTTATAAAAAATACTGGGACGAAGAAGTACCAGAGGGGCGCCAGCAGGGGGCCACAAGCCTGCTATGCGCGGCCACCCCCCTGGTCGCGCCTAGGGGGCTTGTGGGCTCCCAGCTGGCCCTCTGGCTCCACCGTTTTGCTACAAGAAGGGTTTCGGTCTGGAAATAATCAAGAGGAGGCTTTTCGGAGGATTGGCTGCCGCCACGAGGCAGAACTTGAGCAGAACCAATCTAGAGCTCCGGCAGGACGATACTGCCGGGGAAACTTCCCTCCCGGAGGGGGAATCTGTCGCCATCGTCATCACCAACACTCCTCTCATCGGAGGGGACTCATCACCATCAACATCTTCATCAGCACCATCTCACCTCCAAACCCTAGTTCATCTCTTGTAACCAATCTCCGTCTCGCGATTCCGCTTGGTACTTGTGAGGTTGCTAGTAGTGTTAATTACTCTTTGTAGTTGATGCTAGTTGGATTACTTGGTGGAAGAGTTTATGTTTAGATCCTTGATGCTACTCATTACCTCTCTGGTCATGAATATGATTATGCTTTGTGAGTAGTTACTTTTGTTCCTGAGGACATGGGGTAAGTCATGCTATAAGTAGTCATGTGAATTTCGTATTCGTTCGATATTTTGATGTGTTGTATGTTGTTTTTCCTCTAGTGGTGTTATGTGAACGTCGACTACATAACACTTCACCATTATGTGGGCCTAGAGGAAGGCATTGGGAAGTATTAAGTAGATGATGGGTTGCTAGAGTGACAGAAGCTTAAACCCTAGTTTATGCGTTGCTTCGTAAGGGGCTGATTTGGATCCACTAGTTTAATGTTATGGTTAGACTTTGTCTTAATTCTTATTTTGTAGTTGTGGATGCTTGCGAGAGAGGTTAATCATAAGTGGGATGCTTGTCCAAGTCAAGTCAGTACCCAAGCACCGGTCCACCCACATATCAAACTATCAAAGTAACGAACGCGAATAATATGAACATGATGAAACTAGCATGACAGAAATTCCCGTGTGTCCTCGGGAGCGTTTTTCCTCCTATAATACTTTGTCCAGGCTTGTCCCTTGCTACAAAAGGGATTGGGCAACTTTGCTGCACCATTGCTACTTTTGTTACTTGTTGCTTGCTACGAATCATCTCACCACACAATCACTTGTTACCGACAATTTCAGTGCTTGCAGATATTTCCTTGCTGAAAACCACTTGTCAGATCCTTTTGCTCCTTGTTGGGTTCGACACTCTTACTTATGGAAAGGACTACGATTGATCCCCTATACTTTTGGGTCATCAAGACTCTTTTCTGGCGCCGTTGCCGGGGAGTGAAGCGCCTTTGGTAAGTGGAACTTGGTAAGGAAACATTCATATAGTGTGCTGAAATTTATTGTCACTTGTCACTATGGAAACTAATCTTTTGAGGGGCTTGTTCGGGGTATCTTCACCTCGAACGGAAGCACAAAGAGTTGCTCCTCAACCTGTTGCACCTACTAAAAATATTTGCTTTGAATTTCCTTTGGGTATGCTTGAGAAACTGCTGGCTAATCCTTTTACAGGAGATGGAACATCACATCAAGACTTGCATCTAATCTATGTAGATGAAGTTTGTGGTTTATTTAAGCTTGCAGGTTTGCCCCAGGACGAGGTCAAGAAGAAGGTCTTTCCCTTATCTTTGAGGGATAAGGCGTTGACATGGTATAGGCTATGTGATGATACTGGATCATGGAACTACAATCGGTTGAAATTGGAATTTCATCAAAAGTTTTGTCCTATGCATTTAGTACATCGTGATCGGAATTATATTTATAATTTTTGGCCTCGTGACATAGAAAGCATCGCTCAAGATTGGGGGAGGCTTAAATCAATGTTATATTCATGCTCCAACCATGAGCTCTCGAGAGAAATTATCATTCAGAACTTCTATGCTCGGCTTTCTCATGATGATCGCACCATGCTTGACACTTCTTGTACTGGTTCTTTTATGAAGAGAGATATTGACTTCAAATGGAATTTATTGGAAAGAATTAAACGCAACTATGAAGATTGGGAGCTTGATGAAGGTAAGGAGTCAGGTATGAATTTCAAGTTTGATTGCGTTAAATCCTTTGTTGAAACGAATACCTTTTGTGATTTTAGCGCTAAGTATGGACTTGACACTCAGATAGTAGCTTCATTGTGTGAATCATTTGCTGCTCATATTGATCTCCCCAAAGAGAAGTGGTTTAAATATCATCCTCCCTAAGAAGTCAATGTAGTTAAACCCAGTCCAGTTGAAGAGAAAGTCATTGCCTATAATGATCCTATTGTTCCCAGTGCTTACATTGAGAAACCAACTTTCCCTGTTAGGATAAAGGATCATTCTAAAGATTCAACTGTGATACGTAGAGGCTATATTAGAACACCTACACCCCTGAGCAAATTAGAGTTGAACCTAGCATTGCTATTATCAAAGATCTCCTGTCCGACAATGTTGATGGCCATAACATTCACTTCTGTGAAGATGCTGCTAGAATTGCCAAACCACACGCTAGAGACAAACATAGGCTTGTTGTTGGCACGCCTGTTGTTTCTGTTAAGATAGGAGATCATTGTTATCATGGTTTATGTGATGTGGGTGCTAGTGTTAGTGCAATACCTCAATCCTTATATGATGAAATCAAAGACGAGATTGCACCTCTCGAGATAGAACCCATTGATGTCACTATTCAGCTTGCCAATAGAGATACTATCTGCCCTGTGGGAATTGTTAGGGATGTTGAGGTCTTGTGCGGTAAAACAAGGTATCCTGCTGATTTCCTCGTTCTTGCTACCACACAAGATAGCTTTTGTCCCATCATATTTGGCAGACCCTTCCTTCATACTGTCAATGCTCATATTGACTGTGAGAAGCAAACTATCACTGTTGGCTTTGAAGGCGTGTCACACGAGTTCAATTTCTCCAAGTTTGGTAGACAACCTCATGAAAAAGAGTTGCCCAGTAAGGATGAAACTATTACCTTAGCTTCTATTGTCGTGCCTCCTACTGATCCCTTAGAGCAATACTTGCTTGAGAATGAAAATGATATGCATATGGATGAAAGGGATGAGATAGATAGAGTTGTCTTAGAACAATATCCTATCCTTAAGAATAACTTGCATGTTGAACTGCTTGGGGATCCACCCCCACCAAAGGGTGATCTTGTGTTCGAGCTTAAACAGTTGCCAGATACTCTTAAGTATGCTTATCTTGATGAAAAAGAGATATATCCTGTTATAATTAGTGCTAGCCTCTCAGAGCATGAAGAAAAGAAGTTACTAAAAACTCTGAGGAAGCACTGTGCTGCTATTGGATATACTCTTGATGATCTTAAGGGAATTATTCCCACTCTATGCCAACACAAGATTAAGACTGATCCTGATTCCAAACTAGTTGTTGATCATCAGCGGAGATTAAATCCTAAGATGAAAGAGGTAGTAAGAAAAGAAATACTAAAGCTCCTAGAAGCGGGTATTATCTATCCTGTTGCTCATAGTGATTGGGTGAGTCCGGTGCATTGCGTCCCTAAGAAGGGAGGTATTACCATTGTCCCTAATGATAAGGATGAATTGATCCCACAGAGGATTATTACTGGCTATAGGATGGTGATCGACTTCAGGAAATTGAATAAGGCCACTAGGAAAGATCATTACCCTTTGCCTTTTATCGACCAAATGCTAGAAAGACCGTCTAAACACACACACTTCTGCTTTCTAGACGGTTATTCTGGTTTCTCCCAAATACCTGTTGCACAATCTAATCAGCAGAAAACCACTTTCACCTGCCCTTTCGTTACCTTTGCCTATAAACGTATGTCTTTTGGCTTATGTAATGCACGTGCTACCTTTCAAATATGTATGATGGCTATATTCTCTGACTTTTGTGAAAAGATTGTTGAGGTTTTCATGGATGACATCTCCGTCTATGGGTCTTCTTTGGATGATTGCCTCAGCAACCTTGATCGGGTCTTGCAGAGATGTAAAGACACCAATCTTGTCTTGAATTGGGAGAAGTGCCACTTTATGGTTAATGAAGGCATCGTCTTAGGACATAAAATTTCTGAAAGAGGTATTGAAGTCGATAAGGCTAAGGTTGATGCAATCGAGAAAATTCCATACCCCACAGATATCAAAGGTAAAAGAAGTTTCCTTGGTCATGCTTGTTTCTATAGGAGGTTCATTAAAGACTTCTCTAAGATTTCTAGGCCTCTTACCAATCTCTTGCAAAAGGATATTCCTTTTGTCTTTGACGATGATTGTGAGGAAGCCTTCGAAATACTTAAGAAGACCTTCATAACTACACCTATTGTTCAACCACCTGATTGGAACTTACCTTTTGAAATCCTGTGTGATGTTAGTGATTATGTTGTTGGTGTTGTCCTAGGGCAAAGAGTTGATAAGAAGTTGAATGTTATCCACTATGCTAGTAAAACTCTAGACAGTGCCCAAAGAAACTATGCTACTACGGAAAAGGATTTTTTAGCAGTCGTGTTTGCATGTGAAAAGTTCAGGTCTTACATAGTTGATTCCAAAGTCACTATTCACACTGATCACACTGCTATTATGTACCTCATGGAGAAGAAAGACGCTAAACCTAGACTTGTCAGATGGGTTCTCTTGCTACAAGAATTTGATTTGCACGTTGTCGACAGGAAGGGTGCTGATAACCCAGTAGCAGATAACTTCTCTAGGTTGGAGAATGTTCTTGATGACCCAAAACCTATTGATGATACCTTTCCTGATGAGCAATTGAATGCCATCAATACTTCACGTAGTGCACCGTGGTATGCTGATTATGCAAACTATATCGTTGCCAAATATATACCACCTAGTTTCACATACCAGCAAAAGAAGAAATTCTTCTTTGACTTGAGACATTACTTTTGGGATTATCCTCACATTTATAAGGAAGGAGTAGATGGTGTTATTAGACGTTGTGTACCTGAACATGAACAGGGACAGATCCTACAGAAGTGTCACTCCGAGGCCTACGGAGGACACCATGCGGGAGATAGAACTGCACACAAGGTATTGCAATCAGGTTTCTATTGGCCCACTCTCTTCAAGGATGGCCGTAAGTTTGTCTTGTCTTGTGAAGAATGTCAAAGAATAGGTAATATCGGTAAACGTCAGGAAATGCCTATGAATTATTCACTTCTCATTGAACCATTTGATGTTTGGGGCTTTGATTATATGGGACCTTTTCCAAAATCCAATGGGTATACTCACATCCTAGTTGTTGTTGATTACGTCACTAAGTGGGTAGAAGTTATCCCCACTAGTAGTGCTGATCACAACACTTCTATCAGGATGCTTAAAGAAGTTATTTTCCCTAGATTTGGAGTCCCTAGATATCTAATGACCGACGGTGGTTCACATTTCATTCATGGTGCTTTCCGTAAAACGCTTGCTAAGTACGATGTCAACCATAGAATTGCATCTGCCTATCACCCTCAGTCCAGTGGTCAAGTAGAGCTAAGCAATAGAGAGATTAAACTAATTCTACAAAAGACTGTCAACAGGTCTAGAAAGAATTGGTCTAAGAAGCTCGATCATGCACTGTGGGGTTATAGAACTGCCTATAAGAATCCCATGGGCATGTCCCCGTACAAAATGGTGTACGGTAAAGCATGTCATTTACCTCTTGAGCTAGAGCATAAGGCTTATTGGGCAATCAAAGAGCTCAACTTTGATTTCAAACTTGCTGGTGAGAAGAGGTTATTTGATATTAGCTCGCTTGATGAATGGAGAACTCAGGCTTATGAGAATGCCAAGTTGTTCAAAGAAAAGGTTAAGAGGTGGCATGATAAAAGGATACAAAAGCGTGAGTTCAATGTAGGTGATTATGTCTTGCTATATAATTCTCATTTAAGATTTTTTGCAGGCAAGCTTCTCTCTAAATGGGAAGGTCCCTATATTGTTGAGGAAGTATATAGTTCCAGTGCTATCAAGATCAACAACACGGAAGTTAATTGTCCGAGACTGGTAAATGGGCAGAGAATCAAGCATTATATCTCAGGTACTCCCATAAATGTTGAAAGCAATATTATCAATACCATAACTCCGGAGGAATACCTAAGGGATATTTATCAGCCTGTTTCAGACTCCGAAAACAAAGAGGTATGTGTTTCCTAAGTAAACAGACTCCAAAACTTTTCCAGTAGGAATTTTTCTCCGTTTTGGAATATATAGAAAAATAGAAAAACTTGAAGTAGTCCAAAAAGTGCACGAGGAGGCGACAAGCCTGCCAGGCGCGGGCCCACCCCCTGGCCGCGCCTGGGGGCTTGTGGCCACCTCGTGTGCCTCCCGGACTCCGTTTTCTTGCGGAGTACTCCTTCTGGTCGGAAAAAAATCATTATATATTCTCCCGGAAGGTCTGACCCTTGTATCACGCGAATTTCCTCTATTTTCGTTTCGAGCCTGTTTCTATTGCAGATCTAGATTTCTATGACGTCCCCAAAAGCTCGGAAGGATAAGATCTTCAAGAAGGTCATCAATCCCTACCTCATGGGAGTGCTGCAACACCCTCAATCTATTGAGATGCGTGAGGGGATGTTGCACATCCGTGATGTTGAGGGGCTTAAGAAGACTGGAAGCATGGAGGCGAGGCTCGAAGCAATGGAGCAACAGGTCTTCAAGTGCCAAGGGATGGTGGAGCGTGGACTCAACGTCAACCACATGATGATCAAGGAGTTCACCAACAAGCACAAAATCGATGCCAATGACATCGGGAAGCACCTCTCCACGCTCTATGACAGAATTGATCACCTCCAAGCCCAGATCTGTGACCTGCAGAACCAAAACTGTGAGTATGAGTATAGATTCAAATCAATACGGTTACCGAAGATTTGAGGATTCCGGAGACTCGGTCATCTTTCGATGATGGAGCACCTATGCCTTGGAAGACGGAGGACCAAACCTATGTTGCAACAACTCCACCACCATCATCGCCAAAGGAAGACAACTGAGCATGGGTATGGGCAATCCCCTTGGCTTGTGCCAACCATGGGGGAGTTGCTCCGGTATCGTATCACCATCACATCTTTTGCCTTTACCTTTGTTTTAGTTTGTTCCTTTTCAGTTTTCTCTTCCTCTAGTAGAATAAAAGTCTTAGTGTTTTAGTCTTCAGTTTTGTTTTGTGTCACCCCCGATGTATTGGAGCTCGTGGGCCATATAATAAAGAGTGTCTTAGTTAAGGGCCTTGCCTCTTGCCATGATCAAAAGAGTGAGAAAAGAACAAAAGCATGAAAGATCATGTAATGATCTTATGGAAAGTGATGGCTTCACATATAAAAAGGATGTTGATTGAAACTTGTTGAGGGTAGACAAACGTAGACCTTCGTCATTGTTGCAATTAATAGGAAGTGATAAAGAAGAAGAGGTTCACATATAAATATATCATCTTTGACACCATCTATGATTGTGAACACTCATCAAACTATTACATGCTTAGAAGTAGATGTTGGAAAAGGAAGACAACATAATGAATTGTGTTTGCTTGGTTCCGAGAAATGTTATATGACTAGAGATCCCTCAGCATGTGACGATTGCTTCCACCTCATATTAGACAAAACTCCAGCACCAAGTAGATATACTACTTGTGCATCCAAAAACCTTCAACCCAGTTTTGCCATGAGAGTCCACCATACCTACCTAAGGATTGAATAAGATCCCTCAAATAAGTTGTCATTGGTGCAAGCAATAAAAATTGCTCCCTAAATATGTATGATCTATTAGTGTGTGGAAAATAAGCTTTTTACGAACCTGTGATGAGGAAGGCATAAAAGCGACAGACTGCATAATAAAGTTCTTTATCACAGGGGGCAATATAAAGTGACGTTCCTCCACACTAAGAGGACACACATACAAACCTCAAAAGCGCATGACAACCACTGCTTCCCTCTACGAAGGGCCTATCTTGTACCTTGACTTTTTGCCCCTGAAAGAGTCACGGTGATCTACACCAATTCCTTATTTTGCCTTTATCTTGGCTAACGTCATGTGCTAGGGAAAGATCTACATTCATATGTCAGCTTGGAAGTAAGTATTCATGAATTATTATTGTTGACATTACCCTTGAGGTAAATGGTTGGGAGGCGAAACTATAAGCCCCTATCTTTCTCTGTGTCCAGCTGAAACTTTGATCTCATGAGTACCACGTGAGTTGTAGGAATTGTAGAGAACGAAAAGATGATTGAGTATGTGGATTTTCCTTACAAGCTCTTATTTGACTCTTTCCGATGTTGTGATAAATTGCAATTGCTTCAATGACTAAAGGCCATCGGTTGTTAATTCTCGGTAAGGTTCTTGATCCATGATTTACTTTGTGAAGGAATTGTCACTTGAGCATAAGAGTTCATATGATGGTATTGCTTTTGTGATCATGATGTTGATGCCTGCATGTTCGTATCTTGTTTTGTCGACACCTCTCTCCCTAAACATGTGGGCATATTTATTGAGCTCGGCTTTCGCTTGAGGACAAGCGAGGTCTAAGCTTGGGGGAGTTGATACGTCCATTTTGCATCATGCTTTCATGTTGATACTTATCGCTTTTTGGGCTGTTATTTCACTTCACGGTACAATACTTATGCCTTTTCTCTCTTATTTTGCAAGGTTTACATGAAGAGGGGGAATGCCGGCAGCTGGAATTCTGGCCTGAAAAAGGAGCAAGTTTGAGATGCCTATTCTGCGCAACTCCAAAAGCCGTGAAAATCAACGTGGATTTTTTTTGGGTCTTATAAAAAATACTGGGCCGAAGAAGTACCGGAGGGGCGCCAGCAGGGGGCCACAAGCCTGCTAGGCACGACCACCCCCCTGGTCGCGCCTAGGGGGCTTGTGGGCTCCCAGCTTGCCCTCTGGCTCCGCCCTTTTGCTACAAGAAGGGTTTCGGTCTGGAAAAAATCAAGAGGAGGCTTTTCGGAGGATTCGCCGCCGCCACGAGGCGGAACTTGAGCAGAACCAATCTAGAGCTCCGGCAGGACGATCCTGCCGGGGAAACATCCCTCCCGGAGGGGCAAATCATCGCCATCATCATCACCAACACTCCTCTCATCGAAGAGGACTCATCACCATCAACATCTTCATCAGCACCATATCATCTCCAAACCCCAGTTCATCTCTTGTAACCAATCTAATTCTCGCGACTCCGATTGGTACTTGTAAGGTTGCTAGTAGTGTTAATTACTCTTTGTAGTTGATGCTAGTTGGATTCCTTGGTGGAAGAGTTTATGTTCAGATCGTTGATGCTACTCATTACCTCTCTGGTCATGAATATGATTATGCTTTGTGAGTAGTTACTTTTGTTCCTGAGGACATGGGATAAGTCATGCTATAAGTAGTCATGTGAATTTCGTATTCGTTCGATATTTTGATGTGTTGTATGTTGTTTTTCTCTAGTGGTGTTATGTGAACGTCGACTACATAACACTTCACCATTATTTGGGCCTAGAGGAAGGCATTGGGAAGTAGTAAGTAGATGATGGGTTGCTAGAGTGACAGAAGCTTAAACCCTAGTTTATGTGTTGCTTCGTAAGGGGTTGATTTGGATCCACTAGTTTAATGCTATGGTTATACTTTGTCTTAATTCTTCTTTCGTAGTTGCGGATGCTTGCGAGAGAGGTTAATCATAAGTGGGATGTTGTTCCAAGTAAGGGCAGTACCCAAGCGCCGGTCCACCCACTTATCAAACTATCAAAGTAACGAACGTGAATCATATGAACATGATGAAAACTAGCTTGACAGAAATTCCCATGTGTCCTCGGGAGCGTTTTACCTCCTATAAAACTTTGTCCAGGCTTGTCCCTTGCTACAAAAGGGATTGGGCCACTTTGCTGCACCGTTGCTACTTTTGTTACTTGTTGCTTGCTACGAATCATCTCACCACACAACTACTTGTTACCGATAATTTCACTGCTTGCAGATATTACCTTGCTGAAAACCACTTGTCAGATCCTTCTACTCCTCGTTGGGTTCGACACTCTTACTTATCGAAAGGACTACGATAGATCCCCTATACTCGTGGGTCATCAGCCGCCAACACTTTTCCTACAAACACCAGAAACTAATTGCAACTCTTGGACAAAGATCTAGGAAAATAATAAGCCGAGCGGGGTCATATTTCAGGGCCCAATGCATGGTAGTATCTTGTCTTGGATAACATACACAGAACTCAGTTCTTAAGGACGGTCCCAATGAGACAACCCACCATGTACTCCTACATGGTCTCTCATCGCTACCTTTACCAAATCGAATTCACACCTTTACTCTCACACGGTAGAACATGAACACAACCATTCCGATTCATCATACAGATGAATCAGACTCGACACAACTCCAAGCATAGTAGGCACAGTAAGCAAGCATGGATGAGTAAGCACAACAGGGCTCAAGCAGTTGCTACTCATGCTAAGTGGTTTCAACTATTTACTGTGGCAAAATCAGGTCATGCAGAGGAATGGGTTCAACTACCGAGAACAAGTAACAGTTGAATCGTGTTTGTCCTAATGCAATAAAAGAGATCAGGAGCGAGAGAGTGGGTTTATAGCAGTATGCTCAAGGGGGTTTGCTTGCCACACACGTTTGAAGATATCAATGAGTCTTCATCAATGTCAACGATCACATCGTTGGAACCATCGTCTACCGAGAGGGAACAACACAGGCAAATAAGGAAGAACAATAATTACTTCACGAAAATGCAACACTATGATGCATGATCATGACATGAAAATGAGAAGTGGCAGGGCTAATATAGCTACCATTTCTTAAGTTGAATCTGGTTTGAATTAGAATTAAAATATCATTTTAAGCAAGGTATTTTCCAGATACCCTTTTAATTGACTCGACCTGATGCTCAGGCATAACTTGTTTTATCATGCATGAAGATGGCATATTAAGGTACTGATTTTTCCTAGCTCAATGTTTGGTCTTATTGATTGAAGTGGAATTCAAATGTATACCAAATTCCATCTCCAAACCATTTATTAAATTTACCCTAATCATCATTTTACCTACTTGGTGATGTTAACTTTCGCAAACATGCATGAAAATGCCATAATCGGATTCCTTGAATTTTTCTGATCATTTTCATATATGAATTATTTCCATTGGACTTACAGATTATTTTCTATGATTTTTAGAAGTTTTCAACATTTTCTGGAATTTCTTTTATATTAGAAAAATACTTATTGCGTCAGCTCTGCGTCAGTAGGTCAACTGACCTGGTCAGAGTCAAACCTGATGTGTGGGGTTCACACGTCAGTGATAGAGTTTAATTAACATGGTTAGGTTAAACTTAATTCTTATTTTAGAGTCGTAGGGCCCACTGTCACTGAGTCACAGCTTAACTAAAGAGATATTAGGCGCTATTTAAACACCTCACCGGTTGGGCCAGCTTGTGAGCGACCCAGACCGGCGGAGCTCATCGCCGGTGGCCACAGAACACGGCGGCGCTGACGGATTTCCTCCTCCGGCGACGAAATGGCCGGCGGAGGGCATCTACACGGTCCTGGGGCTTGGTCGGATCCATTTGGGGTGGTGGCTGGAGCAAGGGGCACTGGAGCGACGCCGGCGACATGGTAAGCGGCGGTCGGAGCTCGGGCTCATGGCCAGCTAGCTAGGGGAGCACGAGGAGCTCGGGAGAAGGGGGAAACGACGCGGTTGCTCATAGAGGTTCGGATGGAACAGACGGCGAGCTTGGGGACAGCCTGAATCAAGTGAATCGATGGCGAGGACGTCTTGTGGCCGGCGGTGAAGATGGCGATGGCGGTGACGCTTGAGGGGCTTCCGGATCGATTGCGTTGGATGGATGGGGCGGCACATTGTGGCAGAGATGAGGGGTGCTCGGGGAGGGCTAGCAGGGCCAGAGAGGGCGTCGGTGAGCTCGAGCCGAGCTCGTTAATGGCAGTTGAGAGGGCAGATAGAGAGGAGAAGGGAAACGACGCTAGGGAGGGGGATTCGGTCCAGGGGCTCATCCACATCGTCTCAGACGCGGGATAGGGATGGAGGAGGCACCTCCAGCGTGAAGCAGGAGGTGGAGGCTTCGGCGCATGCCACGCCTCTCCTCCTGGCGAAAGGTTGAGGATGACTGGCACTTGGGCCAGATGGGCTCCAAGTGCTAGGCCAGGTAAGTTTTCTTTCTTCTTTTTTCTGTTTTGTTTCTTATTCTGTTTTGTTTTATATTACTGAAATTTGTTTTATTTTATATTTTGGCTTCAGGCTTAAGTAAAAAATATTGAAATTATTTTTAGGGTTTTGTTTGGATTATTTCTTGGCTCCACAAAAAGATTCATCATTTTTGAAAAGACTAAAAATATTTATAGCAAATTAGTTATCAATTTCAGGGGCATTAAGATTAATTTAAAATGACAAAAGAGTTGTTAAAAAGTTTATCACCTTTGGTATGTTGTTTCCAACATTTATCAAAAAGGGGGAACATTTTTGGAGACCATTTGGGTTTATTGAAAATAATCCTTGTTGAACCTATTTCTATTTTATTTCGTGCTAGGTTTTGATCATCCCCATTAGGGTTCCAAAGGATTTTAACATGATGCATGGATGCTTTCTGAAGCAACCAAAAATAAAAACAACAACACAATCTAGGGTTGTGACAATGTGAGTACCGAAACCATCACGAAATATTGGCAGCATCTTTTTCTCATGGAATCAATTTTCCCTTCTCTCATTCACAAGGGCGTAACACTAGCAGGCTCTCAAAAACCCCATGTAGCTGCAATAAGCTAGAATGGCCTACGATGCATCCACTGAATGCAGCAGCAAGGCAACAAATTTAGTCCCACCTCGGCTAGCTAGCAAGGCTTTGAGTACTCTAAGACCTTGCTTGGAACTAGAGTATTTTAGGAATTGATGGGGATTATCCCGATCAAATCCGTAGATCCCCACATATCCCAAAACACCGTTTGGTTCTAGTGTATTTGATATGTTTCATCCTCGGATTTTTCCACAAATTCTTAAATTCTAGTGCATTTTTCTCAATACATAACACACTACCTCTACCTAGTGGATTAGGGATAAATGGGGATTTAAAGGGATTAGGTGAAGGTTGGGGTTTCATCCAATCCTGGTGAAGATTATCCCCACCAATCCCCTCATAAACCCTAGTATCAAACAAGGCCTAAGTCTATAAATTTGCAAGTGGATGTGTGGTTATTCAAACTTGATGGGCCTACTCTCACGGCATCACTTTGAATCAAGTATTAAAACATAGTCTGCCTCGACCCGACGGGTGCCCTAATGGGTCGGGTTGCCCATCTGGATTTGGACCGAGGGTAGGGTCATGGGTTTGTGATGAACCGGATAATTATTCAGGCATGGGTCTGGTATAGGTCAACCCGATGAAACCCGACTCGACTTCCATGTCAATTCGACCATGAGGGGGCTTCTCATTAACTAATTTTTGAAACATGCATTTTTAAGGTTGCTTCGCATCGGGTCACAAATGGTACTATCTCGTCACACTTTAGAAAGTGCACACATGACTGATTTCTGGGACCAAGGTGAATCGTGATTGCTTCTAATTTTCCGTACAAGTGCTCACACAATAACCCCACGGCGCCTAATTATTTGAGAAGATAATGTAGGGTAACTCACACAACCACTAAACGAGGAGTTCTCATGCATGAAGTCTTTCCATTCCGCGTGCACATCCACTGTTTCCACTATGCATGCAGCTTATTAATACTTATAATTAACCAAGCAATAAATAACATGTGCCTTAATCCTTTTATATTCTGAAAATACATGTAAACAAAACCATACGTTCTAAATTGTGACGAAAGGAGTAGTCAACTTGAAGGATGTGCTCGAAGAGGTGATGATGATTGTGGCCAAGAGGAAAAAGGCTCCTATGCTACATCGGATCCTTTGTCATCTATGTGCAGGGACGGATCCAAGGGGGGCTAGGGGGCTAGACCCCCCTCAATGACTTGATTACTCTTCAATGCTCGTAGTTACTTCAACCAAAATTTCTTAAAACATGACAGCTTTGTCCCCTCCATGAGAAAACCCGCCCCCTCCATGTGTTCATTCTGGCTTCGTCCCTGTCTATGTGCATTTATGTGTGTATGTACGTGAGGTTTATGTTTTAGCTGAGGAAGGAGAAAGGTCAACACACACATGATGTTTTTTTTCACGTAAAGAAACTTTATTTCTAAGATAATAGTAAGGTCGTTTACATTCAGATGAAAGATAAAGTCTGGGATAGCACATTCCCAAATCTCAGACGATCTACTAGACAAAGAAGCTTTTGCTATACAATCAGCAACATTATTAGCCTCACAAAAACACTTTGTCACTTCATATTGGGAGAAATCCAAACCCAGCTCCTTACACTCGAGCACGATAGCTAACTCTTGTCCAACAAAACCATCCTTGTTTAGAGCCTCAACTGCATTGGAACAGTAAGATTCGATTTGCAAGAAGTTGCATCCCAACTTTACACCTAGATAGAACCAGTTTTGGATGGTATAATTTCTACAGTCTCAACTGAAGCCACATGTGGTATGAACCAAGATGTCACGGCGATAAAATCACCGCATTCACTGTGTGCTACTGCTCCAGTGCCGTCGGTCATGTTCTTCGCGTAGAACGATGCATCCGCATTTATTTTCATTATACCTTGCTTTGTCTTGGACCATATGTGATCACGTTTTAGAACAGGATGATTTGGAGTCAAAGAACGAATGAAATTCGTTGCTAGGACTTTGATTGATATTGTTGTTTGATCCAGTGATAAGGCAGCTTTAACCCTGCATGGGTGCTCCAACTAGCCTTGACCGCCAGCTAGCCCTCACGAGCCGGCATCGCCAAGGCCCAGCGCCTAGAGCCCGCCTGCCTAGCCCATCTTGGGCCTCCTCCATCGACTAGGCCGAAGCCCATGGTGAGCTCCCCCCAAGCCCAGCCGACCATGTTATCATACGCCCATGGTTGAGGGTTGTTATATTGCGCTCACGTTGTTGTAGATTCGACCCAACTCATGTTTTTTCACTAGACGAATTTATCTATTAACCACAGAATAACATAATTGCAAAAAATGCCCAATCTTCATGCATTCAATAACTCATGAACCGTGCCTCCGGTTGGAACAATTTATATATGAAAAATGTGTAGAATTTCATTTAGCTTAGGAATTTCCAACTTTCATGCATGTTTAAAATGTTTAACCAGTTGTTTGCATTATTTTGTGTGATGCCATATTAAAATGATTTAATTCATAGCAACATAACCGTGCATCGGATTTTAAAACTTCATACATGGAAAATGTTCTGAATTTTGCGTAGTTTCACAATATCCAACTCGCGGCCATGTTAAAAATGTTTAACTTGTTGTTTGTAATTTTTTTGTTAATATCATATTAAAACAGTTTGTCTCATAATTAATTAACCGTAGCTCCGATTAAAATGATCCGCATATGGAACTTGACCAGAAAAATGTGTAGAATAACATGGTAACATTTATTTTGCTGCTTAGCAAATCTAAAATTGTGTATAGACAAAACAGTACCAAAATCTTATTTGCATATGGGGACTTTTCATAATTGTTATTCGTTGTTCCGACTTCATTTAAACTTGCCTAGAATTTCAAGTAGTTTCATAATATATTGTTACACCCATGATTAACATGCTTGTGGCTGTCATTGCATACATTTTGCATTCATGACATATCATCTTGTGTTGGTCATATCTTTTAGACAGTAGCTCTGTTTTAGATGATCTATATATGTAAATCGACTAGAATGACGTGTAGAATCAAATGGTCCACTTTATTTTGTTGTTTCATAAATATAAAATGTGTTTAGTTCAGATCTGGACCAATTTCAAAATTCACATATGGGATCGTTTCAGAAATGCTATATGTTGTTTCTGACCTCATTTAATATGCCTAGATAGGTAGTTTATTTGTGCTTCACCTCTTGCCATGTTTAACAACATTTAATATTGTCATGTACCTAAACGGTAATGAACTAAGTAATTCAATATGGATTTTCGTTAATATGCAACTCGTTGCATATTGAGCTTCATTTAATGTGTAGTAATAAATTTTTGTGTGTCGTCGTGTCGTGCGTAAATAAATGGACATGGATCATAATTGCTTGCACATCTTGTCATGAATATGTTGTGGTGTTTATCTTTTGTTGATTGTTTGTTTCTAATTGTTTCTTCTCGATAGAGTTTCGAACTACTTCAGAGTGTGAGGGTTCATTCGACTGCGTCGGTTCGTCTACTTCATGGATTCGTTATGGCTATTTGAAAAAATCAGGGCCAACCTGTTTTACGGAATAAAAGTGCTACGTCTAAAAGAATTCTAGTACTAATATGGAAATACGAAGACTAATTAATATATCTAATTACTCTATCGTATACTAGTGTAGGAATACTAGTCTAGAAATAATAAACTACGAAAGTATAAAAAAATACGAAGAGAAATACCTTTAGAATGCATAGTAAGAATTAATTCCAATGAGGAGACGACTTCGAGAAATCCCGCCGAAGAGAAGAAAAAAAATATTTTTATTTAATAAATCTAGTTAAACCAAAAGACTGATTTAACCCGAAATAGATGATTTTTGGATGCTCCTATGGGTCTATATTTATAGGTGGAAGGGAGGTCTAATGGTCCATAGTTAGGCAATGTGGGACTAAACATATACGTAAAGAGGAGAAAATAGAAAAGGAGGTAAGATGTGCCGCATGGGCCAATAGTTCGGCCAGCCGCAGCGAGCGGTCCGGCAAGCCGTGGCCTTTGTTTTTTTTTTTTTGCGAACGAAACAATTTTTTTTTAAAACAAAGAAAAAACGTATAAATGAAAAAGAGAGAACATTTTATATAGGCATATTATATATCAAAATTTTCAGAATAAAATTTTCTAAAACATGAACATATTTTCAAAACCAAAAAAATACTTTTTTAAAAAAATTATTTTTTTGCAATAACTTTAAAATGAAAAAGAATTTGAATTTCAAATAAATTGCAAATACTTAAAATTTGAATCAAGACATAGTCCCTGATTTTGGAGGGTCATTTTCCTCCTCTCGTTTGATTTTTTTTAATCAAAGGGTTTTGAAAATATTCAAACTCAAAATTGAAAAGGGATTCAAAATAGAAAATTTTGGGAAAGTCATTTTATTCCCTCTCATTTTTTTGAGAAGTTTCAAATTCCACTCAAGTTTCAATCACTCAAACAAACAAACAATCAATCTAATAATTATATTAACATTCCAAAATTTATAATTTTGGGATGTTACAGAATGAGATATGCAACTCTTATCGGGGTCGTCGCCATGTCGGGCAGTCTTGCTGGACTTGTTTTACTCTTCTCCAACGTCTTGTGCGAGGGATTCCGAGCATATTTTGGGCTATCTTGAGGTCGAGGTTTTCCACCAGGAATCCGAGGAGATCACGGGTTTTCTGTGATAGAGGTTTCCGACACAGCTTGTGGTAGTTTTTGATGGACTAGTTGGAGCACCCGTGCAGGGTTAAATCTTTCTGAGAGCCATGCTCGCGGTATGTGGCAACTTGAAAACTTTCTTTAACACCCGGTCATAGCAAACTTGAAGTAAACTTAATTAAAACTTACCAACTATATGTGTAACCTGACTGTCTCTTCTCGTGAGTTCTGCATCCGAAGAGGACACGGTGAGGTTATGTCTGGCGTAAGTAGGTGTTCAGGATCACTTAGAGATCATTATTAGTTCACGTCCATTTATGCGTAGATCACCCCCTCTTATTCTTGTACTTGTAAGTTAGTCACTCAATCAAATGCTTAGTGCTTGCTGCAGCCACACCACTTAACCATACCTCGCCCATTAAGTTTTGCTAGTCTTGATACCTTTAGAAATGAGATTGTTGAGTCCCTGTGGCTCACAGATTACTACAACAATAGTTGCGGGTACAAATAAAGTGATACTTTCACGTGAGCACGATGATTGTTCTATTTGGAGTTTCTTCTTCTTCTTCGGTCTGGGATGGCTTCCACGTCAGCAGCCTCGGATAGCAAGGATGGGCGTCATTCTTTTATCGTTTGGTTTCGTCCGTAGTCGGACGCTGCTCTTCTACATGATGTTTGAATGCATTGTTGTATTATGTTGTTCATGTTGTCGCTTGTGGCGAGTGTAAGACAATTCTATATACTAATATCTTCTATACATGTACTTGTAATGATATCCATTCTTGCAAAACGATGAGGTGCAATTCTATCCCTGTCGAGGACCCCGAACCAAAATAACGATAGGATTGCATCTTGGACGTTAAAGCACGCCATCCCCACACTCCGTCATTTCCTGGCCCATGAGTCCACAAAAATCGCAGAACTTGGGTAGTTTTTCATACTCCATCAAATATTTTTTGCATTACTTCAGGGTTATAGGAACAAATAGAACAAGGGGTGTATCCAGCTTTACGAACACTCTAGCTCACAGGAATTTAGCAGGATTCAAACGCCCCTCATTAACAAACACCTTGATCGGCTGAACTGTTGGAAATATGCCCTAAGGCAATAATAAATTAGTTATTATTATATTTTTTTGTTCATGATAATCGTTTATTATCCATGTTATAATTGTATTGATTGGAAACACAAATACATGTCTGGATACATAGACAAAACACTGTCCATAGTAAGCCTCTAGTTGACTAGCTCGTTGATCAAAGATGGTCAAGGTTTCCTGACCATAGACAAGTGTTGTCACTTGATAACGAGATCACATCATTAGGAGAATCATGTGATGGACAAGACCCACACTATAAACGTAGCATGTGATTGTGTCATTTTGTTACTATTGTTTTCTGTGTGTCAAGTATTCATTCGTATGACCATGAGATCATGTAACTTACTGACACCGGAGGAATACCTTATGTGTATCCAACGTCACAACATTACTGTGTGACTATAAAGGTGCTCTACAGGAATCTCCGAATGTGTCCGTTGAGTTAGCAGGGAGCAAGACTGGGATTTGTCACTCCGTGTGACGGAGAGGTATCTCAGGGGCCACTCGGTAATACAACATTACATATAAGCCTTGCCAGCAATGTGACTCAAGTGTGAGTCACGGGATCTTGTATTACGGAACGAGTAAAAAGACTTGCCGGTAACGAGATTGAAATAGGTATAGGGATACCGACGATCAAATCTTGGGCAAGTAACATACCGAAGGACAAAGGAAATGTTATACGGGATTATATGAATCCTTGGCACATAGGTTCAACCGATAAGATCTCCGTAGAATATGTAGGATCCAATATGGGCATCCAGGTCCCGCCATTGGATATTGACCGAGGAGTGTCTCGGGTCATGTCTACATAGTTCTCGAACCCACAAGGTCTGCACACTTAAGGTTCGATGATGTTTTAGTATAATTGAGTTATATGTGTTGGTGACTGAAGGTTGTTCGGAGTCCCGGATGAGATCACGTACGTCACGAGGGTTTCCGGAATGGTCCGGAAACGAAGATTGATATATAGGAAGTTGGTATTTGGATTCCGAAAAGTTTTCGGGCATTGCCAGTAGTGTACCGAGAGTAACGAATGGGTTCCGGGGGCCCACTGGGTGGGCCCACCACGCCCCAAGGGGTCCATGTGGGTTTATTGGATGCACAATAAGGTATAATGGACTGACAAAGTCATCCAAGGAAAACCGATGAGGAAAAAGTGGAAAATCCAAAAGAGGTGGGAAAGTAAGGAAGAGTCCTAATCCAAGTGGGATTGGAGAAGGACTCCTCCCTCCCACTTCGGCCGACCCAAGGAGGCCACCTTTGCCCAGCGCCCTAGGGCTTTGTCCCGCCCCTTGGCTCCTCCTATATATACTAGAGGTTTAGGGCTGTTTGGGACACAACTTTGCCACGTGCAACTCAAACCTACACCTCGTAGTTCTTCCTCTAGATTAGATTTCCGCGGAGCTCGGGCGGAGCCCTGCAGGAATAGATCATCACCAACACCGGCGCGTCGTCACGCTGCCGGAGAACTCATCTACTTCTTTGTCTCTCTTGCTGGATCAAGAAGGTCGGGATCGTCATCGAGCTGTGCGTGTGCTGAACGCGGAGGTGCCGTCCGTTCGGCACTAGATCGGAATGGATCGTGGGACGACGGTGATTTGAATCTCGAAGTTGTACCACTACATCAACCACGATTCTTAACGCCTTCCGCGTAGTGATCTACAAGGGTACGTAGATCTAATATCCTCTCGTAGATGAACATCACCATGATAGGTCTTCGTGTGCGTAGGAAAATTATTGTTTCCCATGCAACGTTCTCCAACAGTGGCATCATGATCTAGGTTCATGCGTAGATGTTATCTCGAGTAGAACACAAAAGGTTTTGTGGGTGTTGATGTTCGATTTGCTGCCCTCCTTGGTCTTTTCTCGATTCGGCGGTATTGTTGGATTGAAGCGGCCCGGACCGACATTACTCGTACGCTTACAAGAGACTGGTTTCATCGACTAACATGCAACTGGTTGCATAAAGATGACTGGTGGGTGCATGTTTCTTCAACTTTAGTTGAATTGGATTTGACCGAGGCGGTCCTTGGAGAGAGGTTAAATAGCAATTTGCACATCACCGTTGTGGTGTTTGCATAAGTAAGATGTGATCATATTAGATACCCATAGCAGCCACGTAAAACATGCAACAACAAATTAGAGGACGTCTAACTTGTTTTTGCAGGGTATGCTTGTGATGTGATATGGCCAATGGACATGATGTGATATATTGGATGTATGAGATGATCATGTTGTAATAGTTAATATCGACTTGCACGTCGATGCTACGGCAACCGGCAGGAGCCATAGGGTCGTCTTTAAACTAACGTTTGTGTTTGCAGATGCGTTTACTATATTGCTAGGTTGTAGCTTTAGTAGTAATAGCATAGATAGCACGACAACCTCGATGATGGCACGCTGATGGAGATCATGGTGTGGCGCCGGTGACGATGAAGATCATGTCGGTGCTTTGGCGATGGAGATCAAGAAGCACAAGATCATGGCCATATCATGTCACTTATGAATTGCATGTGATGTTAATCCTTTTATGCACCTTATTTTGCTTAGAACGACGGTAGCATTATAAGGTGATCCCTCACTAAAATTTCAAGATGAAATTGTGTTCTCCACGACTGTGCATCGTGCGACAGTTCGTCGTTTCGAGACACCACATGATGATCGGGTGTGATAGACTCAACGTTCACATACAACGGGTGCAAAACAGTTGCACACGCGGAACACTCGGGTTAAACTTGACGAGCCTAGCATGTGCAGACATGGCCTCGAAACACAAGAGACCGAAAGGTCGAGCATGAATCGTATAGTTGATATGATTAGCATAGAGATGTTTACCACTGAAACTATACTCAACTCACGTGATGAATGGACTTGAGTTAGTGGATTTGGATCATGCGCCACTCAAATGACTAGAGGGATGTATTTTTTGAGTGGGAAGTTCTTAAGTAATATGATTAATTGAACTAATTATCATGAACATAGTCAAAAGGTTTTTACGAATTATGATGTAGCTTGCGCTATAGCTCTACTATTTTTATATGTTCCTAGAGAAAATTTAGTTGAAAGTTGATAGTAGCAACTTTGCGGACTGAGTCCGTAAAACTAAGGATTGTCCTCATTGTTGCGCAGAAGGCTTATGTCCTTAATGCACCACTCGGTGTGCTGCACCTCGAGCGTCGTCTGTGGATGTTGTGAACATCTGACATATACGTTTCTGATGACTACGCGATAGTTCAGACTGTAATACTTAATGGCTTAGAAGCAAGGAGTCGAAGACGTTTTGAAACATCACGGAACATAAGAGATGTTCTAAGAGATGAAATTGAGATTTCATGCTCGTGCCCTTGTTGAGAGGTATGAGACCTCCCACGAGATTCTTTGTCTACAAAGTAAAGAAGAAAAGCTCAATCGTTGAGCATGTGCTCAGATTTTCTGAGTACAACAATCGCTTGAATCAAGTGGGAGTTAATCTTCCAGATGAGATAGTGATGGTTCTCCAAAGTCACTGCCACCAAGCTGCTAGAGCTTCGTGATGAACTATAACATATCAAGGATAGATATGATGATCCTTGAGCGATTTGCAATGTTTGACACTACGAAAGTAGAAATCAAGAATGAGCATCAATTATTGATGGTTAGTAAAACCACTATTCTCAAGAAGGGCAAGGGCTAGAAGGGATACTTCATGAAACGGCAAACCAGTTGCTGCTCTAATGAAGAAACCCAAGATTGAACCCAAACCCGAGACTAAGTGCTTCTGTTATGAGGGGAACGGTCACTGAAGCGGAGCTACCCTAGATGCTTGGTAGATAAGAAGGCTGGCAAAGTCGACACAAGTATATTTGATATACATGATATTGATGTGTACTTTACTAGTACTCCTAGTAGCACGAGGGTATTGGGTACCGGTTCGGATGCTAGGTGATTAGTAACTCGAAATGAAAGCTACGGAATAAATGGAGACTAGCTAAAGGTGAGGTGACGATACGTGTTGGAAGTGTTTTCAAGGTTGATGTGATCAAAACATCGCACGCTCCCTCTACCATCGGGATTGGTGTTAAACCTAAATAATTTTTATTTGGTGTTTGCGTTGAGCATGAACATGATTGGATCGTGTTTATTGCTATACGATTATTCATTTGAAGAGAATAATAGTTATTCTATTTGCTTGAATAATTACCCTCAATGGTTTATTGAATCTCGATCGTAGTGTTACACATGTTCATAATATTGGTGCCAAAAGAAAGAAAGTAGTAATGATAGTACCACGTACTTGTGGCCCTGCCACTTGAGTCATGTTGGTGCAAAATGCATGAAGAAACTCCATGCTGATGGATCTTTGTACTCACTCATTTTTAAAACGTTTGAGACATGCAAACCATACCTATTGGTATAAACGCATGAAGAAACTCCATGCAGATGGATCGTTTGGACTCACTTGATTTTGAATCACTTGAGACATGCAAATCATACCACATGGGCAAGATGACTGAAGGCCTTGTTTTCATTGAGATGGAACAAGAGAGTAACTTGTTGGCAGTAATACATTTTTTATGTGTGCAGTCCAATGAGTGCTAAGGCACAAAGTGGATATCGTTATGTTCTTACTTCAGTGACGATTTGAGTAGATACATGAGTATTTACTTGATGAATCACAAGTCTGAAATATTGAAAAGTTCAAATCTATTTCGGAGTGAAGATCGTCGTAACAAGAGGATAAACTGTCTACGATATGATCATAGAGATGAATATCTGAGTTGCGAGTTTTGGTACACAGTTAAGACAATGTGGAAATTGTTTCGCAATTCATGCCACCTAGAACACCATAGTGTGATGGTGTGTCCGAATGTCATAGCCGCGTCCTATTTGATATGGTGCATACTATGATGTCTCTTATCGAATTACCACTATCATTTATGGGTTATGCATTAGAGACAACCGCATTCACTTTAAATAGGGCACCGCGCATTTCCGTTGAGATGACACAATATGAACTATGGTTTGGAGAAACCTGAGCTGTCGTTTCTTGAAAGTTTGGGGCTACGACGCTTATGTGAAAAAGTTTCAATGTGATAAGCTCAAACCCAAGGCGGATAAATGCATCTTCATTGGATATCCAAAACAGTTGGCTACATCTCCTATCTTAGATCCGGAAGCAAAGTGTTTGTTTCTAGAAACGGGTCCTTTCTCGAGGAAAGGTTTCTCTCGAAAGAATTGAGTGGGAGGGTGGTGGAACTTGATGAGGTTATTGAACAGTCACTTCAACCAGTGTGTAGCAGGGCGTAGGAAGTTGTTCCTGTGGCGCCTACACCAATTGAAGTGGAAGCTGATGATGGTGATCATTAAGCTCCGAATCAAGTTACTACAAACCTCGTAGGTCGACAAGGTCGCGTACTATTATAGAGTGGTACAGTAACCCTGTCTTGGAGGTCATGTTATTGAACAACAATAAACCTACGAGCTATGGAGAAGCGGTGGTGGGCCCGGATTCCGGCAAATGGCTGGAGGCCATGAAATCCGAGAGAGAATCCATGTATGAGAACAAAGTGTAGACTTCAGAAGAACTACTTGACGGTCGTAAGACTATTAAGTAAAGATGGATCTTTAAAAGGAAGGAAGACGATGATAGTGAGAAGTCACCATTAAGAAAGGCTCGACTTGTCGCAAAGATGTTTTCGACAAGTTCAAAGAATTGACTATGATGAGACTTTCTCAATTGTAGCGATGCTAAAAGTTTGTTGGAATTAGCTTAGTAGTTGCTGCATTATTTATGAAATATTGCACATAGGATCTCAAAACAGTGTTTCCTCGATGGTTTCCTTGAGGAAAGGTTGTATGTGATACAGTTAGAAGGTTTTCTCGATCCTAAGGATACTAACAAGTATGCAAGCTCCAGCGATCCTTCTATGGACTGGTGCAAGCATCTCGGAGTTGGAATATACGTTTTGATGAGATGATCAAAGCTTTTTGGTTTATACAAGGTTTATGAGAAACTTGTATTTCCAAAGAAGTGAGTGGGAGCACTATAGAATTTCTGATAAGTATATGTAGTTGACATATTGTTGATCGGAAGTAATGTAGAATTTCTGTAAAGCATAAAGGGTTGTTTGAAAGGAGTTTTTCAAGGGTAGACCTGGATAGAGCTACTTGAAACATTGAGCATCAAGATCTATAGAGATAGATCAAAACGCAAAATAGAACTTTCAATGAAATACGTGCCTTGACAGGTTTTTGAAGGAGTTCAAAATAGATCAGCAAAGAAGGAGTTCTTGGCTGTGTTGTAAGGTGCGAATTTGAGTGTGACTCAAAGCCCGACCACGGTAGAAGAAAGAGAAAGGACGAAAGGTCGTCCCTTATGCCTTAGCCATAGACTCTTAAAGTATGCCATGGTGTGTACCGCACCTGATGTGTGCCTTGCCACAAGTCTGTTAAGAGGTACAGAGAGTGATCCAGGATTGAATCACTGAACAGCGGTCAAAATTATCCTTAGTAACTAATGGACTAAGGAATTTTTCTCGATTATGGAGGTGATTAAAGAGTTCGTAATAAAGGGTTACGTCGATGAAAGCTTTGACACTAATCCGAATAACTCTGAGTAGTAAAACGGATTCGTATAGTAGAGTAGATATTTGGAATATTTCCGAATAGCACGTAGTAGCAGCATCTATAAGATGACATAAAGATTTGTAAAGCTCACTCGGATCTGAAAGTTTCAGAACCGTTGACTAAAACCTCTCTCACAAGCAAGACGTGATCAAACCCCAGAACTGTATGGGTGTTGGATTCGTTAAAATCACATAGTGATGTGAACTAGATTACTGACTCTAGTGCAAGTGGGAGACTGTTGGAAAAATATGCCCTAGAGGCAATAATAAATTAGTTATTATTATATTTCTTTGTTCATGATAATCGTTTATTATCCATGCTATAATTGTATTTATTGGAAACACACATACATGTGTGGATACATAGACAAAACAATGTCCCTAGTAAGCCTCTAGTTGATTAGCTCGTTGATCAAAGATGGTCAAGGTTTCCTGACCATAGACAAGTGTTGTCACTTGATAACGAGATCACATCATTAGGAGAATCATGTGATGGACAAGACCCAAATTATAAACGTAGCATGTGATCGTGTCATTTTGTTGCTATTGTTTTCTGCGTGTCAAGTATTCATTCCTATGACCATGAGATCATGTAACTTCCTGACACCGGAGGAATACCTTGTGTGTATCAAATGTCACAATGTTATTGGGTGACTATAAAGGTGCTCTACAGGTATGTACAAAGGTGTCCGTTGAGTTAGCATAGATCAAGACTGGGATTTGTCACTCAGTGTGACGGAGAGGTATCTCGGGGATCACTCGGTAATACAACATCACGTATAAGCCTTGCAAGCAAAGTGACTCAAGTGTGAGTCACGGGATCTTGTATTACGGAACGAGTAAAAAGACTTGTGGGTAACGAGATTGAAATAGGTATAGGGATACCGACGATCAAATCTCAGGCAAATAACATACCGAAGGACAAAGGGAATGACATACAGGATTATATGAATCCTTGGCACTGAGGTTCAACCGATAAGATCTTCGTAGAATATGTAGGATCCAATATGGGCATCCAGGTCCCGCTATTGGATATTGACCGAGGAGTGTCTCGGGTCATGTCTACATAGTTCTCGAACCCGCACGGTCGGCACACTTAAGGTTCGATGATGTTTTAGTATAGTTGAGTTATATGTGTTGGTGACCGGAGGTTGTTCAGAATCCCGTATGAGATCACGGACGTCACGAGGGTTTCCGGAATGGTCCAGAAACGAAGATTGATATATAGGAAGTTGGTATTTGGATTCCGGAAAGTTTTCGGGCATTGCCGGTAGTGTACCGGGAGTGACGAATGGGTTCCGAGGGCCCATTGGGTGGGCCCACCATGCCCCAAGGGGTCCACGTGGGTTTATTGGATGCACAATAAGGTATAATGGGCTGACAAAGTCATTCAAGGAAAGCCCATGAGGAAAAAGTGGAAAATCCAAAAGAGGTGGGAAAATAAGGAAGAGTCGTAATCCAAGTGGGATTGGAGAAGGACTCTTCCCTCCCACTTCCGCCGACCCAAGGAGGCCACCTTTGGCTGGCGCCCTAGGGCTTTGCCCCACCCCTTGGCTCCTCCTATATATACTAGAGGTTTAGGGTTGTTTGAGACACAACTTTGCCACGTGCAACTCAAACCTACACCTCATGGTTCTTCCTCTAGATTAGATTTCTGCAGAGCTCGGGCGGAGCCCTGCAGGAATAGATCATCACCAACACCGGCGCGTTGTCACGCTGTCGGAGAACTCATCTACTTCTCCATCTGTCTTGCTGGATCAAGAAGGTCGAGATCGCCATCGAGATGTACGTGTGCTGAACGCACAGGTGTCGTCCGTTCGGCGCTAGATCGGAACGGATCGTGGGACGGATCATGGGACGACGGTGATTTGAATCACGAAGCTGTACCACTACATCAACCGCGTTTCTTAACGCCTCCCGCATAGCGATCTACAAGGGTACGTAGATCTAATCTCCTCTTGTAGATGAACATCACCATGATAGGTCTTCGTGTGCGTAGGAAATTTTTTGTTTCCCATGCAACGTTCTCCAACATGAACGCCCACCTTGTTGGCGATCTTCTTCGCCAGTTTTTGTTTCTGCATCACAACATTAGGGATACCCATTATACACGGGTATGCGATCCAACTTGTAGTCCTAGACGTTTGCCAGGCCATCATACTCCTCTATCACAACAGCCGCTCGTCGGAACAACCATGGGTCGCCGCTCATCACCCTATTCCAGTCACCAAGGCACATGAATTGGACTAGGAAGCGATTGTTCCCCACTATTTTGAAGATTACATCTTGGGCAGAAGCCCATGCATTACGCATATCCTTGAAAATAGCCACATGAGAAAAGGGTCTTTGTGTATGAACCCTAAAAATCCCCAGCCATCTAGGCTTTGTGATGTTGCTCTTTTGGGTCTATTATGTTGTTCTATCGAGATCATGGTGTCCCTTGCTCTATTTAGTTGTTTGTTATGAATATTGTGTAATTCTCCCATCTTATCGAATTTTTTGTCCCATTTTCCTACCGAAGTGTTGCCGAAATTTTTCGTGAATTCTTGCTTCCTTCTCATATCAGTCCTCATCTCTTTGCAACCTTCAAGGATCGTTGGTTTCACTCGTTTGTCAAACAAGCGATTAAGTTTTTACCTTTTGTTCTTTCTCATCCTCTCCCCCTTTTCATTCCTGGGTCTCGGGGCGAGATCCTCTTGTAGTGTAGGAGAGTTGTGACAGCCCCGAGACCGACGCCCAGAAGATTCCCCCTTTTATTTCCATTTCCGTCGTGTGATTAGTTTTATTTGTCGCATCATCATCGCATCATGCATGTCATCATTTCTCTTGTGTGCTTGTCTTGGTGTCTAGTTGCAACTTGGTGATTGTGAGTGTGAGTGCTTGGTGAGTGTGCCTTTGTGTTTGTTGTGTGATTGGGTGCCTAGGATTCTTCTCAAAACCCATTGTTGCACCAAAGCTCCAAAACCCCCTTCTTCCAATTTATTTAGTGGTTGAGTTTAAAGTCTCTATTTGGGGCCTAATAAAATGTTCCTCCTCTTTTAAAAATATTCCTATTACTTATGGGGTAACCCTCTGGTTTTAACTATTTTTTTTCTCCTTTTGTGTTATTTAAAACACCAGCGCCTAATTTTATATAAAAAAGGGTTTTATTTTTATTCTTCAAAAAAAAGAGCCCAATCTATTTTTTATAGTTGGAGCATGTTTTAAGGAGCCCAAAAGTATTTTTGTTTTAGTTGAATTCTTTTTCTTTTGGTTGTGGTTTCCTTTTTTTAAACGGCTATTTTATTTTTTGTGCAAGACATTTTCTTTTAGAGGGACAGGAGGCCCACTGGGGCCAAGGCCCAGCAGACCCCCTGCCCTAGCGAGCCTTGCCCGACCTCCTCGTCGCTCTCCCTCGCGACCTCACGTGCGCCGTCTGCCTCGATCCACTTCGCCCCAGCGCTCCCTCCTCCACGCCATAGCCCTCGATCCCCTCTCTCCTCCTCCCCAGTCGCCGCCGTACCCAGCGGCTCGACGCGCCGCCTCCGCGTGCAGCCGCCTCGCCCCGTCCCCGCGAGCTCGTCCCCACGCCCCGCGCCGGTTCCTCTGCCTCGCCTCCAGGCCGCCCTGGTCTCCCGAGCTCGCCGCGCCGCCGTGGCCTCCCCATCGCCCGCCTGCGCCTCCGGCAGTCCCGCGCGCCGCCGTTCCCCGCCGGAGCTCGCCACCGCCGCGCCATGGAGATTCCCCTGCTGCGCCGATTTGCTGCCGCCTACTGTCGCTGATGCCTCCCTGAGCTAGCTCTTGCTGATGCGTGATGTTGCTCGAGCTGCCTTGCGGTTGCCTGGCTGTAGCAGCCGGTTTATGTTGCTGTTGCCGCTGACGTGTTGTTGCTGTGTGCTGTTGCTGGAGTGCCGTGTAGCTGCTGCTAGGCTGCTGTAGCTAGCTGTTGCTTGTTGTGCCTTAGCCGCTGCTGCTATAGCTAGAGCTGTTGTTGTGGCTTTGCTTGCCTGCTAATAGATATGTTGATGCTAGCTAGTGTTGCTAGCTGAGGCATGATAGCTTGCTCTGCTTGTTTGCGCGTTGCTGTAGTAGTTGTTGCTGCTAGGCTAGGTTGTCGTGCTTGCTGCTTGCCGAGGTTGCTGCTAGACTAGTTGTTGCGGCCGCTTGCCGACGCCGAAGTTCGCAAGGACCATCCCCTCCTTCATGGGACCGACAAGATCGGCGGGTACAACGACGTCCTCGATGAACCCCGAACATCGACGGAGACGTGATCGACTACCGACGCCGAAGACCCGAGAACCACGACGCCGAGCGAACGACTACCGTCGATGAGACCGAGTACCACTACTTCCACGACGTCCGCTACGACCCGATCCCCTCTGATTCGCACGCGTCGAAGGTATACCGATGAGACATGTCGTGTAATGAACGAATGTGATGTATGAGTTGTATCGTGTGTTGCACCGTATGTTGCCCGTTGCACGTTGTCCTCTTATGTTGTGCCCGACACATGGGAACCCGATATCAGGATCATCCCATCTTTATTTACCGTTCCCGCACGCGTTCCCAGTACGTTGGCACGAGATCTCGACGAGTTGTCGGGATAAGAACGTTGCCATGGCATCGTTTCCGTCTTGCCGCCATGGTTCCCTCTCGCTCGCCGTGGCGACATATGCTTCTTTCCCTTCTTGCTGTGACGTTGTAACTCGCATGCATGTCGCATTCATGGCATGTTATCTTGTGATGCATGTTCTTGTGTCGTAGCTCGTTCTACGCTCCGCGTGTTAACCGACTAGGACATGTAGGATCATCGCTACACCCTTGCCATGTTAAACAACAATTTAATCTTGCCGGTAAATTAACGGGAGTGAACTAATATTTAATCGTGGAGTTTCGTCGATTTGCAACCCGTTGCATATCGAGCTTCACTTAGTGTGTAGAGTTTGCGTGAGATGAATTGCCATGCCATCCCTTGCATCATGGAACTGATCACGCATCATAGTAGGTTATGCATCATGTTGGGCATAGTGTGGTGAATATTTGTGTTGATGTTTGTTTCTGGTTTGCCCGTCTCGATAGAGTTCCGCAAGCGTGGCGGACTGTGAGGACCCGTTCGACTACGTTGGTTCGCCGACTTCTCAGAGTCATTCTTCTCACAAGCGGGATCTCAGGCAAGATGACCATTTCCCCAGATACCATTACTATCATTGACATGCTAGTTTTATCGCTTCTATCGATTATGTCTCGTTTCCTACCACATGTTAAATATCAGCCTCTCAACAATGCCATGATTACCTTCAACCTGTTCGACCTAGCAAACCACTGATTGGCTATGTTACCGCTTGCTTATCCATGTTGTTAGCGTTGCTAGTTGCAGGTGCAGTTGCTTCCATGTGATAACATGGGATTCCTTGTTATATCACCATATTAAATGCTATTTAATTTAATGCACCTATATACTTGGTAAAAGGTGGAAGGCTCGGCCTTTCTAGCCTGGTGTTTTGTTCCACCTTTGCCCCCTTAGTTTCGGCTACCAGTGTTATGTTCCATAAACGAGCGCTCCTAACACGACCGGGGTTGTTATGGGGACCCCCTTGATAATTCGTTTTAGATTAAAGCTGGTCCGGCAAGGCCCAACATTGGTACTACATTTGCCCAACATAATAACTTTGTTAATACTGAAAGCATAGGGCGTGAGCTTCGTGATTGAGGATTTTCTGTGTGGCTTGTGGTAATTTGTGATGGACTAGTTGGAGCACCCCTACAGGGTTAAATCTTTCTGAAAGCCATGCCCGCGGTTATGTGGCAACGTGGAAACTTTGTTTAACACTGGTTCTAGATAACTTGAAGTTAATTAATTAAAATATGACAACTGTGTGCGTAACCGTGACTGTCTCTTTCGTGAGTTCCTTCTCCGATCGAGGACACGGTGGGGTTATGTCTGACGCAGGTAGGTGTTCAGGATCATTCATTTGATCATCAGTAGTTCACGTCCGCTATGCGTAGATCTCCCCCCCCCTCTTATTTCTGGTACTCGTAAGTTTAACCACCAAATATATGCTTAGCCGCTGCTGCAACCTCACCACTTAACCATGCCTCGCCCATTAAGCTTTGCTAGTCTTGATACCTTTGGAAATGAGATTGCTGAGTCCCCTGTGGCTCACAGATTACTACAACACCAGTTGCAGGTACAGGTAAAGATTACTTGACGCGAGCGCGTTGATTGTTCATTTGGAGTTGGTTCTTCTTCTTCTTCATCATCGATCTAGGATGGGTTCCAGGCCGGCAGCCTGGGATAGCAAGGATGGACGTCGTTCTTCTTTTCTCGTTTGTTTTCGTCTGTAGTCGGACCCTGCTCTTACTCTTGATGATTATGTAATGTACTGATGTGACTCTGATGTAGCTTGTGGAGAGTGTAAGCCAATTCTATATATATCTCTTGTTTTCAGTACATGTACTTGTAACGATATCTATTCTCGCGACACGACGAGATGCGCTTCTATCCCTGACGAGGCCTTCATGCCAAATTGAGGATAGGGTCGCATCTTGGGCATGACACGCCTCTCGAGGGAGTGCTCGCCCGAGGTGAGCGTGGTCGCGCCTTTCACGCCCGCGCTCACGACCATCGACCTCAACGCCACACCGGTGGCCGGTGGCTCTTCATCCTAAGGCGCGAGGAAACGTGCGAGGCAGACGCCAGCCGACCAGCTGCCGGGTGCGCGTAACCTGTTCGACGAAATGCCGGCCGCCGGCAACGACGACTACATGCAGAACATGATCTTCGAGGGTGGTGCGCAGGCCGCTGGCTTCGATCCCGACGAGACACAAAGACAGGATGGTCGAGGCTACAACGAAGATCAGGCCGCCTTCATGCGTGATCACCTCGACGTCGGCCTGGACCTGGACGGCTTCCCTCTCGACCATGAGTTCCCGGAGGACTACGGGCTAGAGGAAGAGGACGAGTGCGACATCGAAGCAGAGCCTTTGTTTGAGGACGATCTCGCCAACCAAGTGGACGGGACGGCACCGAAGCGCAAGAGCAAGCGGACCAAGGCATACACGGCTGCCGAGGACAAGCTTCTTTGTGAGTGTTGGAGGGACATTGGGCAAGACCCCAAGACAGGCGCCGAACAAAAGCATTCAACCTTTTGGATTCGTGTGCACCGTGAGTTTCATGAGCGCAAGAAGTTTCTGTCGTATCAAATAGCAAGCGTGCGCGGGTGGGTGTCCATTTCGAAGCGTTGGAGGGTGATCCAACAAGAGTGCAACAAGGTTTGTGATACTCTTGAGAGCGTCAAGGCCCGCCCCGTGAGCGGCATCGGTGTGCAAGAGATGGTATGCTAGCAAGCCGCCCTCTTTTTGTGCCATCATGTACATGATTTTGCATATCATTTTGTCAATATGCTTGCATGAAATACATTTTGTAGGCATTTCAAGCGTTGGAGGCATTCAAGGCCCAACACAATGGCAAGTGCTTCAACCTCTCCCATTGCTTTAGGATAATCAAAGACGAGGAGAAGTTCAAGGCGCAATATGCCGACCTCAAGTCGCGTGGTGGGAAGCAAGCCGTGGAGGAGGTTGGGGACGGCGAGAAGGCTCGGCCGAGGGGTAAGATCAATTTCAAGAAGGAGGACAAGCGGGATGCGGCATTGATCGCCTTGATCGCAACCGTGGAGGGCATGATCACCAAAAAGGACTCAAGGAAGGAGAAGCGCCGACAAGAAAGAGAAGAGCAAATAAACGCCTTCTTGGAGCTCCAAAGGAGGAGGCTTGACATGGAGGCGGAGAAGCAAGCACGAATGCTAGAGATCGAGGCCGCCAACGCCAAGACCAAGGTAAAAGAAGTGGCTCTTGCGAGCATGATGACCGGGGTGGAGATCATGAAGGTGGATCTCAACACCGTGTCGCCAAGGAAGAGGCCGTGGTTCAAGAAGATGCAGGCCAACATGCTCAACTTCGACAACAAGTGATCTATGGCGGCAAGCGTCATATTTTTTGGATGCCAGCAGGTATGCTGGCATGACCACGGGGCCGCAATGGCGTGGTAGAACTCAAGTCCCACCGTTTTTTGTGTGCTGGCATGTGTGTCGGCCGGCTGACGAGTGCGCCAGCATGACTGTAGTGCTATTTTTTGAGGCCAGCATTGTATGCCGGCGCTGGCGTGTTGCTGGCATGAAACATGGCCGCTGGCATGATGCTAGCATGATCGGCAGCGGACCCTTTTTTTTAAATATGTTGACTGCGGATATGAAATGGGTCGATGCGTTGGGCACACTGCCGACCCAAATCTAAAACAGGGCGGACGCCGGGCAGGCGACGGACCCAAACGGACAAAAAGCGAACAAATTCGCTGCCCGTTTGGGTCGACCCGTTTGAGTTGCTCTCAGACTTTTCTCTTGCACAAATAGCCAGGAGAAGAACTTAATTTTGGGAGAGACTTTGATCTGCCAGATGATGCCAGCAAGCGGGGAGTCAAATTCTGCCCCCAAATCAGCCTATCGGGTACTCACTTATCCTAATCACATCGAGTTTTGTGTGGCCCACGCATGACTTAGAACTTTTCTGGAAGCAAGCAAGTGCGTACCAACTAGGCAGAAAAACAAACGACGGAACCAACACGGAAGCAAGTGACCCATAACTAACTGAAATCCGTGTGAAAAAACTGCGCACATCCTAATCAAAGCCTAAAACCGTGGGTGCGTCCCTTTCAGAGTAGCAGCGTATGTTGGTACTGGGTGCTGTGCTGCCCCCGGCTTTACACGAGGGACTAAATACAGTCTACCTCTACACCCAACAGAAAACAAAAATGTAGACAAATGCTCCAATGACGCACGGATACTTGTAGCCTTGTAGGTCACCAGATCAACGTTCACACGAATTTGCGTGAGCAGTTATCAAATAATTAAGCCCGCAAAAATCCAGAAGACACCCGAAGATTGATAATAGGGCACACCACGCGGCGAGCGTGGCAGAAGCAATTTCAAACAGACAAATTATCATAGGGAACAGTCGATGTGAGCCATTGAGTGTTGAACCAACAACCAACAAAAACCTCATCTTCCCCGTCTTAGGTGACAGTCTATCTCTGCCTCGACGTCAAAACCTGCCCTCAAGCTCCGGTGTCTAGACTGCAGATCGTTTTGCAATCTCACAATAGTGCAGTAACTTCGACAAATATGCATTTTTGACGGGACCGTACTCTTCAGGTAACAGTTTTGACAAAAGTGAGTTCACTATTTGTCTATTTTTGTTGCCTGGTTGATCCCCTGTTTCTTTTTTTTTCGGCCAAAAACAAAGAAGAAACAGGGAGATGCTGATTCCTGCTTTGCTAAGATGCCCACTAGGGTAAAGATGGTGACGCATCGATGTGGAAATTAAAGGACTATGATGACTTGAGTACTTTAGAAAATATCAAGCTAGTACTAGTACGTACTAGCTACTAGGCCAAGTCATGCTGTCAATAACTACTGGTATCTCTGGTATTCTATCCACACTTGCTACAAGGCCAACTCATGCAAGCATCAATCAGGCCGACAGTAAGAAGATGATAAATACTGTAACAACCGTCACCCAACGGACTTTATGAAACAATGGTAAGTAAGAGTAGTTCAACATAAAAAACACGTGTGTGACTTTTAGTTTTCTCAAGGGAAATTAAAAAGCATAAAAGTTTACTGTATGGTTAAATAACTGAAACAGGATACAGAATTGGTCTTGTGTGAGAAGATTATGAACCCTAGAGTTAGATATATAAATCGTGCAATTTAAAGCTGCAACACAAATGCATCTTGGTTTTACTTGGAATGAAGACGAAAAACTTGTGTGAAGCAGATAAGATCGTTGAAAGAAAAAAAAGTACCTCATTGGAGGTCCCATGAGTGGGTTTATTTTTGATTTGATGGAAGACATTGCTATATTAGTAGTGACCACTGTCTATTTAATTAGTAGTGTCTCACAATCAATTATTAGTTTAATAGTACTAATTTTGGATTATGCAAGTGTGGATCCATTCAATTTGGGAACACACGGTATAGTCTCCTTCTGTGTATTATTTGAAAATAGTAGGCCTTCCGTAATGCATTGTCTCTTAGCGCGGTATCCTAGGTAGTATACGATCGTTAGATACAACCATCCTAATGTATTGTATGTTAAGTGTCGTATCTTAATAAGCATGTATTTAATGATTTTGGCCTTATACTAATATGTGATTGGTCTAACAAGTTATTTTGCCTATGATACCGTGCAAGAGCCGTATCCTAAATAAGATACAACAACCTCCTCTTTCCTCAATAAATATAGTGCCACGTCAGCATTTTGCCTATAATATTGTGCCAAAATACTACCATTACGGAAGGCCGTAGCTGGCAGTATCATAGGCACCCCTCTTCACGCACAATGTTCCATCAGTTGACATCATGCCAACCAACCATTAACTTAACTATAGTAAAACAATGTGTACACTCTGGACCCGCATGACAAGTTTGTCTTCTCGGTCTAGTTTTCAATAGTTCAACTCAGCATCTAAGATAATAGTTCTATGTGCTAATAAAGCAAAGCATTTGGAACTTAAAGCTACCTTACCACTCTCTGGTAGTCTGATCTCTGCACCTCGATACCCAAATCAGAGCTCCCTGGAAAGGAGAAAAATGGCTGCACTGCTCTTCCTAGCCCTTCTTTCATCCCTCTCCTTCCACCTTTGCTCTTGTGCTTCCCCATGGCAGACCATGACCACTGGCTCATACATGAAATCAGAAGATCATGACAGAATCTTTCTCCTCTCACCAGACACCACCTTCTCCTGTGGCTTCCATCGACTTGGAACAAATGCTTTCACCTTCTCCATCTGGTACACCGCCGTGAAAACGGTTGTTTGGACGGCGAATCCATACTCTGCGGCGAAAGGCTACTATTCCCCTGTGAACCTTCACGGCTCCAGAATATCGCTGAACCAGGATGGAAACCTGGTCCTGGCAGACACCAATGGCTCCATGGTATGGGAAAGCAAGACATCTTCCGGCAAGCACACAATTGTTTCCCTCCTCGACACTGGCAACCTTGTGATCAATGATTCTAGCAATAAAATCGTATGGCAGAGCTTTGATTCACCAATAGACACCTTGCTCCCTTGGCAGAACCTCAAGAAAGATATGAGGTTAGTCTCTGATTACCATCACCTGTATTTTGACAACGACAATGTCTTGCGCTTATTGTATGATGGCCCAGATATTACAAGTATCTACTGGCCAAGTCCAGATTACAATGCGCTAAAAAATGGACGCAATAGATATAACAGCACCAGGGTAGCATTTCTGGACGACAAGGGTAATTTTGTGTCAAGTGATGGGTATAAAATAGTGGCTTCAGATTCAGGTCCTGGGATCAAGAGGAGAATTACAATTGATCATGACGGCAATTTTAGAATGTACAGCTTGGATGTGTCAACAAGGAAATGGGTGGTTACAGGGCAGGCTGTAATACAGATGTGCTATGTGCACGGATTATGCGGCAAGAATGGGCTTTGTGACTACTCAGAAGGCCTTAAATGTAGATGTCCTCCAGAATATGTGATGGTTGATCCAACAGATTGGAACAAGGGATGCAAACCAACATTCACAATTGGCAGAAATCAACCACATGAGAACTTTACATTTGTTAAGCAACCTCATGCAGACTTCTATGGCTTTGATCTAGGTTCTAACCAATCCATCTCATTTGAAGCGTGTTGGGACATTTGTCTCAACAGCAGCTCATGTATATCTTTCACATACAAGGGTGGGGATGGTTGGTGTTATACTAAAGACATACTCTACAACGGTCAGGTGTACCCGTATTTCCCAGGAGACAACTACATGAAAGTACCAAAGAGTTTCAATGGTTCAATATCCTCAGTCTCCAAACAAGAAAGCCTAACCTGCAGACCCAGTGGTTCAGAGATTATGATAGGATCAACAAACATGTATGGAATTAAGAAGGACAACATAAAGTGGATATACTTGTATGTCTTTGGTGCAATACTGGGAGTTCTGGAGTTGCTTGTTATTGTGACAGGATGGTGGCTTTTTTTCAGAAAGGGTAACATGCCCAAATCAATGGAGGATGGATACAAGATGATAACAAACCAGTTCAGGCGGTTTACATACAGAGAATTGAGGGAAGCAACTGGGAAGTTCAAAGAAGAGATTGGGAGAGGGGGTGCTGGAATTGTTTACAGAGGAGTACTTGAAGATAAGAAAATAGTGGCTGTAAAGAAACTTACAAATGTCCAACAGGGAGAAGAGGAATTCTGGGCAGAAGTGACTCTAATTGGAAGGATCAATCACATAAATTTGGTCAGGATGATGGGATTTTGCTCAGAAGGGAAAAACAGATTATTAGTATATGAGTATGTGGAGAATGAGTCACTGGACAAGTACCTCTTTGGTGAGAGAAGTACTGAAAGTCTGCTCGGTTGGAACCAAAGGTACAAGATCGCCGTGGGTGCAGCAAGGGGCCTTGCTTATCTTCATCACGAGTGCCTTGAGTGGATCGTCCATTGTGACGTGAAGCCAGAAAACATACTCCTGACTCGAGATTTCGATGCCAAAATAGCAGACTTCGGATTAGCCAAGCTTGCAAAGCGAGACAGCGCTAGCTTCAATTTCACCCATATGAGGGGCACAATGGGCTACATGGCACCAGAGTGGGCATTGAATACCCCGATCAATGCGAAGGTCGATGTTTACAGCTACGGAGTTGTGCTTCTGGAGATTGTGACTGGAGCTAGGGTTTCAAGTGGCATAATGGTCGACGGAAGACAAGTGGAGTTTCCAGACTTTATCCAGGAGGCCAAACAGATTCTGGCTACCGAGAGGATCACTGATCTAGTGGATGGCAGATTGAAGGGGAATTTCGATCTAGAGCAGGCAACTGCAATAGTGAGAATAGCTGTTGCATGCCTTGGAGGTAGATGTGAGAGGCCGACAATGGATGAGATTCTGAAGGCTCTTATGGCATATGATGATGAAGACGACCATCCTGCCTATTCGTATTGATATGCAATGGATGTAAATATTTGAGCTATGCACACTATTTGTTAACTCTGTTGACGTTACAAGCCAATAGGCGTAAGCAGATAAGATGAAAAAGTGAAGTGTGTGTGCATTTGCAGGAACCTATTGTAAAAATGTAGCAGGTTTTTGTGTTTCAAATGCATCAGATAAACAGTATGATGGACTGGAGTGTTCTTGTAATGGCAATGCTTTCTTTTTATCAACAAATTTGGTCAAACTACACAGAAGGGGACAACTCAACAACTACATCTCTGTAAACGCTATTAACATTGTAAGGTAGGTGGTTTATTTTGCACAAGCTACATGATTTTTTGCGTTACCACTATGGTAATATCTTCCCCATCGTCACCAGGTCAACTAGTCAAGGGCACTAATGCTACTGCTAGGCGCTAACATGAGAATCGATCCATTTCTGCAAACAGACACGAAAGACGAAACTATAATAAGTTTGCTCAAGATCGGCTAAAAGCATTAAGATATGCATAGCATAGACGTGGACCCTAACAAGGCAAGAGAACAGCAGTTAAGCATCTACGTACATGGTTGGCACTGGAATGTTACACAGATACTGGGCAACACTACCTGTGAAAATGGATGGAATGCTCTGTTCGGTAACAGGGTCGATCCGCGCTAGTATGTGGTTGGCGTTTCGCCGAAGCCGAATCACGCTGGGGGAAATGGCCAACGAGGGCGCCTGATCCGCTGCGGCCGCCAGCAACCGCGGAGGGGAGGGCGAGGAGGAGCGGCGGCGTGCGCTGCCGCAAGGGGCTCTCTGGGTTTGGCGGCTAGTGAGACACTCATAGGCCCATTCGCTGGACCACTGGTATCTCTGAAAAAAAATTCTGAAAATCATAATGTGGCCCATTCGGGAGTTTTTTCATTTTTGTTGACACCAAATTCGGGCCCTCCACCGGTCACACCTTAAATTTTCATTTTCACAACCCGATACTTCAGTTAGCAAAACTTCAAATTCATATAAACACATGCAACGTAAAACTATTTTTATGATGTAACACACCTCCCCAGGCTACTACATCAACGCATGCAACTGGACTATCAAAAATTAACAATGTTCTATCTAATTCCTCCGTTCTTAAATATAAGTCTTTTTAAAAATTTCATTAGAAGACTACATGCGGATCAAAATAAATGAATCTACACATTAAAATATGTCTATATACGTTCGTATGTAGTCTTCTAGTGAAACATCTAAAAGTACTTATATTTAGGAACGGAGGGAGTACATACTAACTACGGGGAAACATCATCTTCAACTATGATTATTCTTGCCCTTGCCCTTTCCGGCGTCTTTATTGTCTTTTTCTCTGAACTAGCATTCGAAAACGCAAAATGGATCAAGTTGGATCTGCTCATATTCGAAGTTGTTCGACATGTCGTTGTTCTCCTTCTCCTCTTTGTGAGAAAGTCCGACCATGGCACGGACCACCCGATTTTGCTCTCAGACAAGGGTGCACGAGTTTCTTCTCTGTCGTTTCTTTAGGATGCAGGCATAAATGGCTGCCTCATCTGCCGCAGCGCACGCCGCCGCATCCGCCTTTGCAATGTCAGCAATGTGGCGACCATCGGCCACCCTCATCATCTCCTTCCCATGACAGGCACATCAGTCCATATAGCACTCATATTCGCCTCAGATTTTGGGTTGGATATGAGGGATGCCGATCAACCTAGACGACTGAGGCCGGTTTGGGGTGCGCGGGTGGGTCGGTTTTTTACTAGTCAGTGACGGGCCGTCCACCAGGCATAAGAGTACTTCCTCCTTTCCCGTTTATAGGGCTCATCTTAATTTCATATTTTCATCATATTAGGCTCATTTTGAGTCTAATTGAGTTAAAGTGCTTTGAGTCTCACGCCATATTAAATTCATAGATATTAGAAAAAAGAAATTAGTGGCTACGCATGCATCTTTTTCTATATCCACCATACAAGTCCAATGAGAAGGAGGATGCTACATTTATTGCCTGGAAATTAAATATGTGAGAAAAAAAAATCATTGGCTGGTTAAAACTAATACCATCCACTCACAATTCACTTTGGTTGATGAGATTTCAGATTTGAGCCCTATAAACCGAAAAAGAGGGAGTATCTACAGCGAGACTCTTCTAATTGACCGGGCAGCCGCAGGACCATTGACAAGACAGTAGAGAGAAGAAAAAAGTTGACCCAACATAGACCATTTGTTCCCTTTGTTTCTTCTCTCTTCTTTCTCTCACTCCATATTCACCAATCACATGCATGTGACTCTGATGTATAGATGTAGGAAACATGGTTATGAGAATTAAATTTGAAAGATGGTCCGTCACTTTCTGCGTACATGCAACATTTGAGGAGCCAGATTAGATGTACGCTGGTGCGGCAGCTCCACGGGTGCAGCGGTGGCTTCCGCCTCCTATAGGGAAGGTGAAGGTAAAGGTTGATGGTATTGTGGCTCGTTCACATCGGGGAGGGTTGTGGCAGCAGTTTGCAGAGATCACGATGGACACTACTTGGGTTCGTCGGCGATTTTCCCTTTCACTAATGATGCTCATATTTTAAAGACTTATGCTTTCCGCGAAGCCCTTGCTCTTGCCGAGGATTTAGCCATCCAAGAAATTTGTGTCGCTTCAGACTGCGAGGGGGTGGTCAATGATATTACTAAAGGCACTGGAGGCCCAAACGTTGCTATAGTGCATGACATCATGCACAGTTGTAATAGATTTAGTTCTATCTCTTTTATCTACGAGTCTAGGGTCTTCAATTTCGAGTCGCATAATTTTGCCAAGTTCGTGTGTAACTTAAGAATAGGTAGACATGTGTGGCTGGATTTCCCCCGTGACACAACCTTGTACTTATGATCATTGAATAGAGAAGGCGAGCTTTTCTAAAAAAAATAGATGTATGTGGTTGTAGAACCTCTAAGAACGTGGTTGAAGCAGAGGCTAATGCTCTGCAGATACTCTTGGTTAATAATATAGTCAATTATTGATTATATGTTGTTGTTACGTCATCTATAATTAATTTTATAACCGGTAAATATAATTTTTTTAAGAAATAAGCAACAAGTACAGTACAGTTGAATATAAACATGTATACAACTTTAATGATAAGTAACTCGTCCCTCCCACAAAGTATCTAAAATCATGTGGCTATTAACTAATAGCCCACTTTTTTTCCTTTCTTCTTCTCTATCTTCCAACTAAGTAAAATTATAACACCGCCCGCCTACAACTTAGTATTGTATTTAGAGCATCTCTAGCAGACCACGTAAAAGGGCGAAGCCGTAAAATTCCGGCGAGTATACGGGTTCGGCTCGTGTTAGTGGCCAGAACAGACCCCGTATCGCGCATCCGGCCCGTAAATTTTTTACCGCGACCCGGTAAAAGACCCCTCCAACCGGCATATATACGGTTTCACAGCGCGTTTATGGGTCAAACCCTATCTTCCGCCGCCGCAGTTCCGCCGCGATTCATCTCCCACTCCACCCTAATTTCTCGCCGCTGGCGAGACAAAAAAACCCATAGCGGATCGTCCCGACCATGGACGACCACATAAATGAAGGGGATGACGCCGAGCGCCATCACCGTCGCGCCTCCGACGCCACAGGCAAGCGGGGATCACGGAGGTGGCTGAACTACGGCCGACGACCGATGCCGGCTTTCAAACGCCGGGAGCTCGCAGCTCGACGCATCGGCTCCCCCGAGTCCTCGGTAGCTGGGAGTTCGTTCGCGGGCGCCTCGTCCTCGCGGACCATCACTCCGGTGAAGAGAAGGCCGGAGGAGCTCGGGCCGCTCGTCGTCAAGCTCGAGGATGATGTCGTCAAGCTCGAGGATGATGTCGTCCCGCTGCGTGGAGGGGTCATCGGCCCCGAGGACTCCTCCTCCCGGGACAGAAGAATCACCTCATGCACGCCATCATGGAGCGCTCGGTGAGGGAGGCGGCGGAGCATGCTGCGTGATGTCTACTACACAACCTTCTTCTTGTAGACTCGTGTTGGGCCTCCAAGCGCAGAGTTTTGTAGGACAATAGCAAGTTTCCCTCAAGTGGATGACCTAAGATTTATCAATCCATGGGAGGCATAGGATGAAGATGGTCTCTCTCAAGCAACCCTGCAATCAAATAACAAAGAGTCTCTTATGTCCCCAACACACCCAATATAATGGTAAATTGTATAGGTGCACTAGTTCGACGAAGAGATGGTGATACAAGTGTAATATGGATGGTAGATATAGGTTTTTGTAATCTGAAAATGTAAAAACAGCAAGTTAACAAATAGTAAACATCGAGCAAAATGTTGTATAAATGCTTGGAAACAAGGTCTAGGGTCCATACTTTCACTAGTGCAAGTTCTCCCAACAATACTAACATAGTTGAATCATATATAAATCAGTCACGTGCGACAAAGAGTTCACTACAAAGGCACAAATAGCGGAGAACAAACGAAGAAATAAACGTAGGGTACCAGACCACCTCAAAGTTACCTTTTCCGATCAATCTTATGAGCATTCACTATAAGTGTCACGAACAACCCTAGAGTTTGTACTAAAATAACACCTTAAGATACACATCAACCAAAACCCTAATGTCACCTAGATACTCCAATGTCACCATAAGTGTTGGAAATATGCCCTAGAGGCAATAATAAAATGGTTATTATCATATTTCCTTGTTCATGATAATCGTCTATTGTTCATGCTATAATTGTATTAACAGGAAACAGTAATACATGTGTGAATAAATAGATCACAAAGTGTCCCTAGCAAGCCTATAGTTGGCTAGCTTGTTAGTCAATAGATGATCATGGTTTCCTGATCATGGGCATTAGATGTCATTGATAACGGGATCACATCATTGGAAGAATGATGTGATGGACAAGACCCAATCCTAAGCATAGCACTAGATCGTATTGTTCGTATGCTAAAGCTTTTCTAATGTCAAGTATATTTTCCTTCGACCGTGAGATTGTGCAACTCCCGGATACCGTAGGAGTGCTTTGGGTGTGTCAAACGTCACAACGTAACTGGGTGACTATAAAGGTGCACTACGGGTACCTCCGAAAGTGTCTGTTGGGTTGGTACGAATCGAGATCGGGATTTGTCACTCCGTGTGACGGAGAGGTATCTCTGGGCCCACTCGGTAGAACATCATCATGAGCTCAATGTGACTAAGGAGTTAGTCACACAATGACGTGCTACGGAACGAGTAAAGAGACTTACCGGTAACGAGATTGAACAAGATATAGGCATTCCGACGATCGAATCTCGGGCAAGTTCTATACAGACAGACAAAGGGAATTGTATACGGGATTTATTGAATCCTTGACATCGTGGTTCATCCGATGAGATCATCATGGAGCAAGTGGGAGCCACCATGGGTATCCAGACCCCGCTGATGGTTATTGGCCAGAGAGGTGTCTAGGTCATGTCTGCCTGTCTCCCGAACCCGTAGGGTCTACACACTTAAGGTTCGGTGACGCTAGGGTTATAGGGAATTGTTATATGAGGTTACCTAAAGTTGTTCGGAGTCCCGGATGATATCCTGGACATCACGAGGAGCTCCGGAATGGTCCGGAGGTAAAGATTGATATATAGGACGGATGGTTTCGGACATCGGAAGTGTTTCGGGCATCACCCGTAACGTACCGGGACCACCGAAGGTGGCCCCGGGGGTCCACCGAAGGGGGGCAACGACCCCGGGAGGTAAGGTGGGCCAAGTGGGGGAGGGAACCAGCCCCTAGGTGGGCTGGTGCGCCTCCCCACTCAGCCCAATGCGCAGGGGAGAGGGAAGGTGGGGCAAACCCTAGGCACAGGTGGGCCTTAGGCCCACCAGGTGGTGCGCCACCCCCTCCCACCCTAGCCGCCGCCTCCTTTGCCATCTGGTGGCTGCCGCACCACCTAGGGAGGGAACCCTAGGGGTGGCGCAGCCCCTCCCCCTCCTCCTATAAATAGAGAGGGGTTTTGGCCCTTGGGAGACAGACTTCTCCCTCTCCCTCGGCGCAACCCTGCCCTTCTTTCTCCTCCTCTGTGCCGGTGCTTGGCGAAGCCCTGCCGGGAGACCTCGTCTATCCATCGACACCACGCCGTCGTTCTGCTGGAGTTCTTCCCCAACCTCTCCCTCCTCCTTGCTGGATCAAGGTGCGGGAGACGTTACCGGGCTGCACGTGTGTTGAACGCGGAGGTGTCGTAGTTCGGCACTAGATCGGAATCGCTGCGAGTACGACTCCATCAACCGCGTTCTAGCAACGCTTCCGCTTAGCGATCTTCAAAGGTATGAATATGCTCTTACCCCTCTCTCGTTGCTGGTCTCTCCATAGGAAGATCTGAATATGCGTAGGAAAATTTTGAATTTATGCTAAGTTACCCAACAGTGGTATCAGAGCCAGGTTTTCTATGCGTAGATTCTATGCACGAGTAGAACACAAATGTTCTGGCGATGATTTGTCAATTTGCTTGCCGCTACTAGTCTTATTCTTTTCCGGCGGTATTGTGGGATGAAGCGGCCCGGACCGACTTTACACGTACGCTTACGTGAGACTGGTTCCACCGACAGACATGCACACCGTGCATAAAGGTGGCTAGCGGGTGTCTGTTTCTCCTACTCTAGTCGGATTGGATTTGATGAAAAGGGTCCTTATGAAGGGTAAATAGCTTTGGCATATCATCATTGTGGCTGTCACGTAGGTAAGAAGGCGTTCTTGCTAGAAACCCAAATCAGCCACGTAAAACTTGCAACAATAATTAGAGGACGTCTAACTTGTTTTTGCAGGGTTTGACATGTGATGTGATATGGCCAAAGTTGTGATGTTGCATGTATGATGTATGAGATGATCATGTTATTGTAATAGGTTTCACGACTTGCATGTCGATGAGTATGACAACCGGCAGGAGCCATAGGAGTTGTCTTAATTTATTGTATGAGATGCAACGCCATGTGCTTACTACTTTTACTTCATTGCTAACGGTTAGCTATAGTAGTAGTGATAGTAGTAGTTGGCGTGACGACTTCACGGAGACACGATGATGGAGATCATGATGATGGAGATCATGGTGTCACGCCGGTGACGATGATGATCATGCGATGCCTGAAGATGGAGATCGAAAGAGCAAAGATGATAATGGCCATATCATGTCACTATATGATTGCATTGTGATGTTTATCATGTTTTACATCTTATTGCTTAGAACGTCGGTAGCATGATAAGATGATCCCTCTTAAAATTTCGAGAACGTATTCCCCTAAGTGTGCACCGTTGCGAAGGTTCATTGTCTAGAAGCACCACGTGATGATCGGGTGTGATAGATTCTAACGTTCGCATACAACGGGTGTAAGCCAGATTTACACACGCGAAACACCTAGGTTGACTCGACGAGCTTAGCATGTACAGACATGACCTCGAATACAAGAGACCGAAAGGTCGAACATGAGTCGTATGGTTGAATACGATCAGCATGGAGTTGCTCACCATGGTGACTAGTCCGTCTCACGTGATGATCGGACACGGGTTAGTCAACATGGATCATGTATCACTTAGATGACTAGAGGGATGACGATTTAAGTGGGAGTTCATACTTAATTTTATTAAATGAACTTAATTGTCATGAACTTAGTCTAAAAGTTGTCTTTATAAATATTGTAGATGGCCAACGTCAACCTCAATTTCAACGCATTCCTAGAGAAAAACAAGCTGAAAGATGATGATAGCAATTATGCGGACTGGGTTCGCAACTTGAAGCTCATCCTTGAAGCAGCTAAAAAGGCTTATGTCCTTGATGCGCCGTTAGGTGACCCTCCCGCTCCCGCAGCAGCCCAGGACATTCTGAACGTCTGGCAAACGCGGAGTGATGACTACTCTCTGGTTAGGTGTGGCATGTTATACAGTTAAGAAACGGGGCTCCAAAGGCGTTTTGAGCAACACGGGGCATATGAGATGTTCCAGGAACTGAAGCTAGTTTTTCAAGCTCATGCCCGTGTCGAGAGATATGAAGTCTCCGACAAGTTCTTTAGCTGTAAGATGGAGGAGAACAGTTCTGTCAGTGAGCACATACTCAAAATGTCTGGGTTACACGGTCGTCTGACTTCACTTGGAGTCGAACTTCCGGATGATGCTATAATTGACAGAATCCTCCAGTCTCTCCCACCAAGCTACAAAGGCTTTGTGCTTAACTACAACATGCAAGGGATGGAGAAGACCATTTCCGAGTTGTACTCGATGCTCAAGTCTGCAGAAGTAGAAATCAAGAAAGAGCATCAAGTGTTGATGGTCAACAGGACCACTAGTTTCAAGAAAGGCAAGGGTAAGAAGAACTCCAAGAAAGACGGCAAAGTTGTTGCCGCGCCCGGTAAGCCAGATGCCGGGAAGAAGAAAAAGAATGGACCCAAGCCTGAAACTGAGTGCTTCTATTGCAAAGGAAAAGGTCACTGGAAGCGGAACTGCCCCAAATACTTAGCGGACAAGAAGGTCGGCAACGTTAAAGGTATATGTGATATACATGTTATTGATGTGTACCTTAACAGCGCTCGTAGTAGCTCCTGGGTATTTGATACCAGTGCTGTTGCTCACACTTGCAACTCAAAGCAGGAACTGCGGAATAAGCGGAGACTGGCCAAGGACGAGGTGACGATGCGCGTCGGGAATGGTTCAAAGGTCGATGTGATCGCCGTCGGCACGCTACCTCTACATCTACCGTCGGGATTAGTTTTAAACCTTAATAATTGTTATTTAGTACCAGCTTTAAGCATGAACATTGTATCAGGGTCTTGCTTAATGCGAGACGGCTACTCATTTAAGTCAGAGAATAATGGTTGTTCTATTTATATGAGTGATATGTTTTATGGTCATGCTCCGCTGGTGAATGGTTTATTCTTGATGAATCTCGATCGTGATGTTACACATATTCATAGTGTGAGTACCAAAAGATGTAAAGTTGATAATGATAGTCCCACATACTTGTGGCACTGTCGCCTTGGTCATATCGGCGTTAAGCGCATGAAGAAGCTCCATACTGATGGACTATTAGAGTCTCTTGATTTTGAATCATTTGACACATGTGAACCGTGCCTCAGGGGCAAGATGACTAAGACTCCATTCTCAGGAATAATGGAGAGAGCAACCGACTTATTGGAAATAATACATATTGATGTGTGTGGTCCAATGAACGTTCAAGCTCGCTGTGGTTATCGTTATGTTCTCACTCTCACCGATGATTTGAGTAGGTATGGGTATATCTACTTGATGAAGCACAAATCTGAGACGTTTGAAAAGTTCAAGGAATTTCAGAGTGAGGTTGAGAATCAACGTGACAAAAAAATTAAATGTCTACGATCTGATCGTGGAGGAGAATATTTGAGTCACGAGTTTGGCACACACCTAAGGAAGTGTGGAATCGTTTCACAATTGACGCTGCCTCGCACACCGCAACACAATGGAGTGTCTGAACGTCATAATCGCACTTTATTAGATATGGTACGATCTATGATGTCTCTTGTCGACTTACCGCTATCATTTTGGGGATACGCAATAGAAACTGCAGCATTCACTTTAAATAGGGCACCGTCTAAATCCGTTGAGACGACACCGTATGAACTATGGTTTGGCAAGAAACCTAAGTTGTCGTTTCTTAAAGTTTGGGGTTGCGATGCTTATGTGAAGAAACTTCAACCAGAAAAGCTCGAACCCAAAGCAGAGAAATGCGTATTCATAGGATACCCTAAGGAAACTATTGGGTATACCTTCTATCTTAGATCCGAAGGTAAAACCTTTGTTGCCAAGAACGGATCCTTTCTAGAGAAAGAGTTTCTCTCGAAAGAAGAAAGTGGGAGGAAGGTAGAACTTGATGAGGTAATTACACCCCCTCTCGAACAGGATAGTAGCGCAGCGCGGGAAGTTGTTCGTGTGGCGCCTACACCAACTGAAGAGGAAGTTAATGATGATGATCATGAAGCTTCGGATCAAGTTACTACTGAACCGCGTAGGTCCACAAGGGCACGCTCCGCACCAGAGTGGTACGGCAACCCTGTGATGGAAATCATCTTGTTAGACAACGGTGAACCTTCGAACTATGAAGAAGCGATGGCGGGCCCGGATTCCAACAAATGGCTTGAGGCTATGAAATCCGAGATAGGATCCATGTATGAGAACAAAGTATGGACTTTGGTGGACTTGCCCGATGACCGGCGAGCCATAGAAAATAAATGGATCTTCAAGAAGAAGACTGATGCAAACGGTAATGTAACCGTTTACAAAGCTCGACTTGTCGCAAAGGGTTTTCGACAAATTCAAGGAGTTGACTACGAAGAGACTTTCTCTCCCGTAGCAAAGTTGAAATCCGTCCGAATCATGTTAGCAATTGCCGCCTTTTATGATTATGAAATATGGCAAATGGACGTCAAAACAACGTTCCTTAACGGGAACCTTAAGGAAGAGTTGTATATGATGCAACCAGAAGGTTTTGTCGACCCTAAGGGTGCTAACAAAGTGTGGAAGCTCCAGCGCTCCATCTATGGGCTGGTGCAAGCATCTCGGAGTTGGAACATTCGCTTTAATGAGGTGATTAAAGCGTTTGGGTTCATACAGGTTTACGGAGAAGCCTGTCTGTACAAGAAAGTGAGTGGGAGCTCTGTAGCTTTCCTCATACTGTATGTGGATGACATATTATTGATGGGGAATAATATAGAGATGTTGGAGAGCATAAAGGCCTATTTGAACAAGAGTTTTTCAATGAAGGACCTTGGAGAAGCTGCATACATATTAGGCATCAAGATCTTAGAGATAGATCAAGACGCCTCATAGGTCTTTCGCAAAGTACATACCTTGACAAGATATTGAAGAAGTTCAATATGGAAAACTCAAAGAAAGGGTTCTTGCCAGTTTTGCAAGGTATGAGATTGAGTAAGACTCAGTCGCCGACCACGGCAGCAGATAGAGAGAAGATGAGTTATGTCCCCTACGCTTCAGCCGTGGGCTCACTAATGTATGCCATGTTGTGTACCAGACCTGATATAAACCTTGCCATAAGTTTGGTAGGGAGGTACCAAAGTGATCCCGGTATGGAACACTGGACAACGGTCAAGAATATCCTTAAGTACCTGAAAAGGACCAAGGAAGTGTTTCTCGTTTATGGAGGTGACGAAGAGCTCGTCGTAAAGGGTTACGTCGACGTTAGCTTCGACACAGATCCGGATGACTCTAAGTCACAGACCGGATACGTTTATGTGTTGAATGGTGGGGCAGTGAGCTGGTGCAGCAGCAAGCAAGAAGTCGTGGCAGCATCTACATGTGAAGCGGAGTACATAGCTGCTTCAGAAGCGGCTCATGAAGGAATTTGGATGAAGGAGCTCATCACCGACCTTGGAGTGGTTCCAAGCGCGTCGGGTCCAATGACACTCTTCTGTGATAACACTAGGGCCATTGCCATAGCCAAGGAGCCCAGGTTTCACCAGAAGACGAAGCACATCAAACGCCGCTACAACTCCATCCAGGACCATGTCCAGAGTGGAGTGATAGATATTTGTAAAGTACACACGGATTTGAATATTGCAGACCCGTTAACTAAACCTCTTCCATGAGCACACCATAATGCTATGGGTGTTCGATACATCACAATGTAACTAGATTATTGACTCTAGTGCGAGTGGGAGAATGTAGGAAATATGCCCTAGAGGCAATAATAAAATGGTTATTATCATATTTCCTTGTTCATGATAATCGTCCATTGTTCATGCTATAATTGTATTAACAGGAAACAGTAATACATGTGTGAATAAATAGATCACAAAGTGTCCCTAGCAAGCCTCTAGTTGGCTAGCTCGTTAGTCAATAGATGATCATGGTTTCCTGATCATGGGTATTAGATGTCATTGATAACGGGATCACATCATTGGGAGAATGATGTGATGGACAAGACCCAATCCTAAGCATAGCACTAGATCGTATTGTTCGTATGCTAAAGCTTTTCTAATGTCAAGTATCTTTTCCTTCGACCGTGAGATTGTGCAACTCCCGGATACCGTAGGAGTGCTTTGGGTGTATCAAACGTCACAACGTAACTGAGTGACTATAAAGGTGCACTATGGGTACCTCCGAAAGTGTCTGTTGGGTTGGTACGAATCGAGATCGGGATTTGTCACTCCGTGTGACGGAGAGGTATCTCTGGGCCCACTCGGTAGAACATCATCATGAGCTCAATGTGACTAAGGAGTTAGTCACACGATGACGTGCTATGGAACGAGTTAAGAGACTTACCGGTAACGAGATTGAACAAGGTATAGGCATACCGACGATCGAATCTCGGGTAAGTTCTATACCGACAGACAAAGGGAATCGTATACGGGATTGATTGAATCCTTGACATCGTGGTTCATCCGATGATATCATCGTGGAGCAAGTGGAAGCCACCATGGGTATCCAGACCCCGCTGATGGTTATTGGCCAGAGAGGTGTCTTGGTCATGTCTGCCTGTCTCCCGAACCCGTAGGGTCTACACACTTAAGGTTCGGTGACGCTAGGGTTATAGGGAATTGTTATATGAGGTTACCGAAAGTTGTTCGGAGTCCAGGATGAGATCCCGGACGTCACGAGGAGCTCCGGAATGGTCCGGAGGTAAATATTGATATATAGGATGGATGGTTTCGGACACCGGAAGTGTTTCGGGCATCATCGGTAACGTACCGGGACCACCGGGACCACCAGAGGTGGCCCCGGGGGTCCACCGAAGGGGGGCAACGACCCCGGGAGGTAAGGTGGGCCAAGTGGGGGAGGGAACCAGCCCCTAGGTGGGCTGGTGCGCCTCACCACTCAGCCCAATGCGCAGGGGAGAGGGAAGGGGGGCAAACCCTAGGCACAGGTGGGCCTTAGGCCCACGAGGTGGTGCGCCACCCCCTCCCACCCTAGCCGCCGCCTCCTTTCCCATCTGGTGGCTGCCGCACCACCTAGGGAGGGAACCCGAGGGGTGGCGCAGCCCCTCCCCCTCCTCCTATAAATAGAGAGGGGTTTTGGCCCTTGGGAGACAGACTTCTCCCTCTCCCTCGGCGCAGCCCTGCCCTTCTTTCTCCTCCTCTCTGCCGGTGCTTGGCGAAGCCCTGCCGGGAGACCTCGTCTCTCCATCGACACCACGCCGTCGTGTTGCTGGAGTTCTTCCCCAACCTCTCCCTCCTCCTTGCTGGGTCAATGTGCGGGAGACGTCACCGGGCTGCACGTGTGTTGAACGCGGAGGTGCCGTAGTTCGGCACTAGATCGGAATCGCTGCAAGTACGACTCCATGAACCACGTTCTAGCAACGCTTCCGCTTAGCGATCTTCAAAGGTATGAAGATGCTCTTACCCCTCTCTCGTTGCTGGTCTCTCCATAGGAAGATCTGAATATGCGTAGGAAAATTTTGAATTTATGCTACGTTACCCAACAACAAGTACCCATGGGCTTGGTTAGACGATATGCATCACACAATTTCAAATTCATCATGTTCAATCCAACACAAAGAACTTCAAAGAGTGCCCCAAAGTTTCTACCGGAGAGTCAAGATGACAACATGTGCCAACCCCTATGCATAGATTACCAAGGTCACGGAACCCACAAGTTGACCACCAAAACATACATCAAGTGGATCAATAGAACACCCCATTGTCACCACGGATATCCCATCGCAAGACATACATCAAGTGTTCTCAAATCCTTAAAGACTCAATCCGATAAGAAAACTTCAAAGGGAAAACTCAATTCATCACAAGAAGATAGAGGGGAAAACTCCATATGATTCATCTATATTAATAAAGCTTGCGATACATCAAGATCGTGCCATCTCAAGAACACGAGAGAGATCAAACACACAGCTACTCGTACATACCCTCAGCCCCGAGGGTGAACTACTCCCTCCTCGTCATGGAGACCGTCGGGATGATGAAGATGGCCTCCGGTAATGGTTTCCCCCTCCGGCAGGGTGCCGGAACGGGCTCCCAATTGGTTTTTCGTGGCTCTGGAGCCTTACGGCGCCGGGACTCCGGATCTAGATTTCTTTCTGGAGGTTTCTTGATTTATAGGACTTTTTAGTGTCGGTCTCACGTCAAGGCGGCGCCCGAGGGGGCCCACAAGACAGGGGCACGCCCTAGGGGGCGCGTCCCGTGGCTTGTGGTCAGGTGGCAGGGCTGGGCCGGCAAAATTCGAGGCCATGTGCCAAACTCTAAAATAGGCCCTACCTTACTAAAGAAAATATAAATATAAATATATATAGCTATAATAATGTAAAGATCATACAATATCTTATATATAGCAATGAGAAATATCAAAAATCATACCTATTCTCGGTTAACTCAAATAACATCATTCTATGTTAAAAAGACATCAATTTTTAGTGTTTCTTGAAGTAAAATCTTTAATAATATCGATGTTTTCAAAATGAAGACATGACTCGGACGCCAAAGTGATAAAAATAATAAAATTAGCTACAAAGTTTCAGCAAAAATATACAGTATACACGATCTAAATTGGACCTCACAGCCAAGGTCAAAGGCTCACGGAATCATTGGATGTCGATGCTACGACCCTTGAGAAAACGGAGATGGTGCATAATTTCCCTGCCTTCCTGCCGGTAGGAGCCGTCTGTTTCTGGCTCTTGACCTCCTCCTTTTATCGATCTGATCTCATAATTTGCGTCACTGGCTCGCTGCCTGGATGTCGACGGGACGAGTGTCCTAGCCGCCAAACGAAGAAACGAAGGGAAGGGGGAAGGGATGCTTTGATCTCTAGGTCTCAATCTCTATTTAGTTTTTCAGCGATCGATCCATCAACAGGACAACAGCTATTGTACGCGTGCGCTGAGGCGTGAGAAGCGGAGAGCAGGTTTGGCGATCAAGACTTGAGCGCATGCTGGAGCCGAGAACATCAGTCCATCTTTCGCTAACTAAGCATGGTTTTTTAGAAACGCTAAGGAAGCCTAATACTACTGCATAATAAATTGGAGGCCCTAAAAACCTGGGGGCCCTGTGCGCCCGCACAGGTTGCACCCCTTAGGACCGGCCCTGTCAGGTGGTGGACCCCTCCGGTTGATTCTTTTGCTGGTATTTTTTATATTTTCCAAAAATATTCTTCGTAAATTTTCAGCTCATTCCGAGAACTTTTATTTCTGCACGAAAAACAACACCACGGTAGTTCTGCTGAAAACAGCGTCAGTCCGGGTTAGTTCTAATCAAATCATACCAAAATCATATAAAATTATTGTAAACATGGCATGAATACTTCATAAATTATAGATACGTTGGAGACGTATCAGCATCCCCAAGCTTAATTCCTGCTCGTCCTCGAGTAGGTAAATGATAAAATAAATAACTTATGAAGTGTGAATGCTAGCAAGTGCACGAGTTTGATCAATGATACTTTCAATCACTTTTTCTAGCATCAATATAAACCATAAACAGTAGCTCATCTCATAAAATTTCTCATGATCAAGTAACAAGCTATTCACATGTTAAAGTATAGACCAAAAAGTTTCTTGAAAACTAACAAACCATAATCCTAGTCATCGAACAATTGCAATTCATCTTATTTTCAGGAAGGGTCTATGTAAGAGCTTTGACTTAGCAAATTCCACATACTCAATTATCATATAGTCTTCTATGATTATTGACACTCAAAGCATATTTTAAGAACAAATAGCATCCATCGAACAGAGAGAAAGATAGGGGCTTAATGTTTCGCCTCCCAATTTATTTATCATATAGATAATTGTGAACAATAATAATTCATGATCAATTATATTTGTGTGGATATATATGTCTAGATCATTCCCCAACACATGACGCTTGCCAAGAGAAAAAGGCGAAATATAGGAAATGGTGAAGATCACCATGGCTCATGCATAAAGGTAAGTTATAGAAAGTAAAAAAATAGACCCTTCGCAGAGGGAAGCATAGGTTGGCATGCGCTTTTTGTTTTTTGGATGTGCAAACCCTTAATGCAAAGGAACGTCACGTTGTATTGCCCTTTGTGATAGTTGTTGGGTAACGTAGCATAAATTCAAAATTTTCCTACGCCATATTCAGATCTTCCTATGGAGAGACCAACAACGAGAGAGGGGAGAGTGCATATTCATACCTTTGAAGATCGCTAAGCGGAAGCGTTGCTAGAACGCGGTTGATGGAGTCGTACTCGCGGCGATTCAGATTGCAGTGTGATTTCGATCTAGTGCCGAACCACGGCACCTCCGTGTTCAACACACGTGCAGCCCGGTGACGTCTCCCACACCTTGAACTAGCAAGGAGGAGGGAGAGGTTGGGGAAGATCTCCGGCAGCACGATGGCGTGGTGTCATGGAGAGACGAGGTCTCCCGGCAGGGCTTTGCCAAGCACCGTGCGAGAGTAGGAAGAAGAAGAGCAGGGCTGCGCCGAGAGAGAGATGGAAAACCGTGTCTGCAATGGCCAAAACCCCCGCTATATATAGTGGGAAGGGAGGGTGGCGCCCCCTTTAGGGTTTCCCCCTTGAGGGGGGGGGGCAGCCCTAGATGGGGGAAGGGGTGGCGGCCAGGAGAGGAGGAGGGGGTGGCGCACCCCCTCGTGGGCCTTAGGCCCACCTGCGCTAGGGTTCCCCCCTTCCCCCTCTTAGGCGTGGGCCAGGTGTGGGGGGCGCACCAGCCCACCCAGGGGCTGGTTCCCTCTCACACTTGGCCCATGTAGCCTCCTGGGGCTGGTGGCCTCTCCCGGTGGGCCTCCGGAACCCTTCCGGTGGTCCCGGTACTTTGCCGGTGGTGCCCAAAACATTTCTGGCGTCCAGACCCATCCATCCTATATATCAATCTTTATTTCCGGACCATTTCGGAGCTCCTTGTACGTCCGGGATCTCATCCGGGACTCCAAACAACCTTTGGTAACCTCGTATAACAATTCCCTATAACCCTAGCATCATCGAACCTTAAGTGTGTAGACCTTACGGGTTCGGGAGGCATGCATACGTGAGCAAGACTTCTCTCCGGCCAATAACCATCAGCGGGGTCTGGATACCCATGGTGGCTCCCACATGTTCCACGATGATCTCATCAGATGAACCACGATGTCAAGGATTCAATCAATCCCGTGTACAATTCCCTTTGTTTGTTGGTATAGAACTTGCCCGAGATTCGATCGTCGGTATACCCATACCTTGTTCAATCTCGTTACCGGTAAGTCTCTTTACTCGTTCCGTAGCACGTCATCGTGTGACTAACTCCTTAGTCACATTGAGCTCATGATGATGTTCTACCGAGTGGGCCCAGAGATACCTCTGTGTCACACGGAGTGACAAATCCCGATCTTGATTCGTACCAACCCAACAAACACTTTCGGAGATACCCATAGTGCACCTTTATAGTCACCAAGTTATGCTGTGACGTTTGATACACCCAAAGCACTCCTACAATATCCAGGAGTTGCACAATCTCACGGTCGAAGGAAAAAACACTTAACATTAGAAAAGCTTTAGCATACGAACAACACGATCTAGTGTTATGCTTAGGATTGGGTCTTGTCCATCACATCATTCTCCCAATGATGTGATCCCGTTATGAATGACATATGATGTCCATGATCAGGAAACCATGATCATCTATTGATCAACGAGCTAGCCAACTAGAGGCTTGCTAGGGGCACATTGTGATCTATTCATTCACACATGTATTACTGTTTCCTGTTAATACAATTATAGCATGAACAATAGACGATTATCATGAACAAAGAAATATGATAATAACCATTTTATTATTGACTCTACGACATATTTCCAATAGTCTCCCACTTGCACCAGAGTCAATAATCTAGTTACATTGTGATGTATCGAACACCCATAGCATTGTGGTGTTGATCATGTTTTGTTCGAGGAAGAGGTTTAGTCAACGGGTCTGTAATATTCAGATCCGTGTGTACTTTACATATATCTATTACTCTTCTCTGGACCTGGTCCTGGATGGAGTTGTAGCGGCGTTGGATGTGCTTCGTCTTTCGGTGAAATCTGGGCTCCTTGGTTATGGCAATGGCTCCAGTGTTATCACATAAGAGTGTCATCGGACCTGACGCGCTTGGAACCACTCCAAGGTCGGTGATGAACTCCTTCATCCAGATCCCTTCATGAGCCGCTTCCGAAGCAGCTATGTACTCCGTTTCACATGTAGATGCTGCCACGACGTCTTGCTTACTGCTGCACCAGCTCACTGCCCCAGCATTCAAAACATACACGTATCCGGTTTGTGACTTAGAGTCATCCGGATCTGTGTCGAAGCTAGCATCGGCGTAACCCTTTACGAGGAGCTCTTCGTCACCTCCATAAATGAGAAACATCTCCTTAGTCCTTTTCAGGTACTTAAGGATATTCTTTGCCGTTGTCCAGTGTTCCATACCAGGATCACTTTGGTACCTCCCTACCAAACTTATGGCAAGGTTTATATCAGGTCTGGTACATAGCATGGCATACATTAGAGAGCCTACGGTTGAAGTGTAGGTGACAGTACTCATCTTCTCTCTATCTGCTACCGTGGTCGGTGACTGAGTCTTACTCAATATCATACCTTGGAAAACTGGCAAGAACCCCTTCTTTGAGTTTTCCGTATTGAACTTCTTCAATATCTTGTCAAGGTATGTACTTTGTTCAAGACCTATGAGGCGTCTCGATCTATCTCTATAGATCTTGATGCCTAATATGTATGCATCTTCTCCAAGGTCTTGCAATGAAAAACTCTTGTTCAAGTAGGACTTTATGCTCTCCAATAACTCTATATTATTCCCCTTAATAATGTCATCGACATATAGTATGAGGAAAGCTACAGAGCTCCCATCCACTTTCTTGTACAGACAGGCTTCTCCATAAACCTGTATGAACCCAAATGCTTTAATCGCCTCATTAAAGCGAATGTTCCAACTCCAAGATGCTTGCACCAGCCCATAGATGGAGCGCTGGAGCTTGCATACCTTGTTAGCACTCTTAGGATCGACAAAACCTTCTGGTTGCATCATATACAACTCTTCCTTAAGATACCTGTTAAGGTACGATGTTTTGACGTCCATTTGCCAAATTTCATAATCATGAAAAGCAGCAATTGCTAACATGATTCGGCTGACTTCAACTTCGCTACGGGAGAGAAAGTCTCATCGTAGTCAACTCCTTGAATTTGTCGAAAACCCTTTGCAACAAGTCGAGCTTTGTAAACGGTCACATTACCGTTTGCGTCAGTCTTCTTCTTGAAGATCCATTTATTTTCTATGGCTCGCCGATCATCGGGCAAGTCCACCAAAGCCCATACTTTGTTATCATACATGGATCCTATCTCGGATTTCATAGCCTCAAGCCATTTGTTGGAATCCGGGCCCGTCATTGCTTCTTCATAGTTCGAAGGTTCACCATTGTCTAACAACATGATTTCCATCACAGGGTTGTTGTACCACTCTGGTGCGGATCGTACCCTTGTGGACCTTCGTGGTTCAGTAGCAACTTGATCCAAAGCTTCATGATCATCATCATTAACTTCCTCTCCAGTTGGCGTAGGCGCCACAGGAACAATTTCCCGCGTTGCGCTACTCTCCGGTTCGAGAGGGGGTGTAATTACGTCATCAAGTTCTACTTTCCTCCCACTTACTTCTTTCGAGAGAAACTCTTTCTCTAGAAAAGATCCGTTCTTGGCAACAAAGGTTTTACCTTCGGATCTAAGATAGAACGTATACCCAATAGTTTCCTTAGGGTATCCTATGAATACGCATTTCTCCGCTTTAGGTTCGAACTTTTCTAGTTGAAGTTTCTTCACATAAGCATCGCAGCCCCAAAATTTTAGAAACGATAGCTTAGGTTTCTTGCCAAACCATAGTTCATACGGTGTTGTCTCAACGGATTTAGACTGTGCCCTATTTAAAGTGAATGCTGCAGTTTCCAATGCGTATCCCCAAAATGATAGCGGTAAGTCGGTAAGAGACATCATAGATCGTACCATATCCAATAAAGTGCGATTACGACGTTCAGTCACTCCGTTACGTTGCGGTGTGCCACGCGGCGTCAGTTGTGAAACAATTCCACACTTCCTTAGGTGTGTGCCAAACTCGTGACTCAAATATTCTCCTCCACGATCAGATCGTAGACACTTTATTTTTCTATCACGTTGATTCTCAACCTCACTCTAAAATTCCTTGAACTTTTCAAACGTCTCAGATTTGTGGTTCATCAAGTAGATATACCCATACCTACTCAAATCATCGGTGAGAGTGAGAACATAACGATAACCACCGCGAGCTTCAACGTTCATTGGACCACACACATCAGTATCTATTATTTCCAATAAGTCGGTTGCTCTCTCCATTATTCCTCAGAATGGAGTCTTAGTCATCTTGCCCATGAGGCACGGTTCGCATGTGTCAATTGATTCAAAGTCAAGAGAGTCTAATAGTCCATCAGTATGGAGCTTCTTCATGCGCTTAACACCGATATGACCAAGGCGGCAGTGCCACAAGTATGTGGGACTATCATTATCAACTTTACATCTTTTGGCACTCACACTATGAATATGTGTAACATCACGATCGAGATTCATCAAGAATAAACCATTCACCAGTGGAGCATGACCATAAAACATATCACTCATATAAATAGAACAACCATTATTCTCTGACTTAAATGAGTAGCCGTCTCGCATTAAGCAAGACCCTGATACAATATTCATGCTCAAAGCTGGTACTAAATAACAATTATTAAGGTTTAAAACTAATCCCGACGGTAGATGTAGAGGTAGCGTGCCGACGGCGATCACATTGACCTTGGAGCCATTCCCGACGCGCATCGTCACCTCGTCCTTGGCCAGTCTCTGCTTATTCCGCAGTTCGTGCTTTGAGTTGCAAATGTGAGCAACAACACCAGTATAAAATACCCAGGAGCTACTATGAGCGCTGGTAAGGTACACATCAATAACATGTTGCCGGCCTTTAATGTTGTCGGCCTTCTTGTCCGCTAAGTACTTGGGGCAATTCTGCTTCCATTGACCTTTTCCCTTGCAATAGAAGCACCTAGTCTCAGGCTTGGGTCCATTCTTTTTCTTCTTCCCGGTATCTAGCTTACCGGGCGCGGCAACGACTTTGCCGTCTTTCTCGAAGTTCTTCTTACCCTTGCCCTTCTTGAAACTGGTGGTCTTATTGACCATCAACACTTGATGCTCTTTCTTGATTTCTACTTATGCAGACTTCGGCATCGAGTACAACTCGGGAATAGTCTTCTCCATCCCTTGCATGTTGTAGTTCAGCACAAAACCTTTGTAGCTTGGTGGGAGAGACTCGAGGATTCTGTCAATTACAGCGTCATCCAGAAGTTCAACTCCAAGCGAAGTCAGACGACCATGTAACCCAGACATTCTGAGTATATGCTCACTAACAGAACTGTTCTCCTCCATCTTATAGCTAAAGAACTTGTCGGAGACTTTATATCACCCGACACGGGCATGAGCTTGAAAAACTAGTTTAAGCTCCTGGAACATCTCATATGCTCCGTGTTGCTCAAAACGCCTTTGGAGCCCCGTTTCAGAACTAATGTCTTGGGCCGCTGCGGGAGTAGGAGGGTCACCAAGCGGCGCATTAAGGACATAAGCCTTTTTAGCTGCTTCGAGGATGAGCTTCAAGTTGCGAACCCAGTCCGCATAGTTGCTACCATCATCTTTCAGCTTGTTTTTCTCTAGGAATGCGTTGAAATTGAGGTTGACAGGTGCGTTGGCCATTGGATCTACAATATTTGTAAAGACAACTTTTAGACTAAGTTCATGACAATTAAGTTCATTTAATCAAATTAAGTATGAACTCCCACTTAAATCGACATCCCTCTAGTCATCTAAGTGATACATGATCCATGTCGACTAACCCGTGTCCGATCATCACGTGAGACGGACTAGTCGTCATGGTGAGCAACTTCATGCTGATTGTATTCAACCATACGACTCATGTTCGACCTTTCGGTCTCTTGTATTCAAGGTCATGTCTGTACATGCTAAGCTCGTCGAGTCAACCTAAGTGTTTCGCGTGTGTAAATATGGCTTACACCCGTTGTATGCGAACGTTAGAATCTATCACAGCCGATCATCACGTGGTGCTTCGAGACAACGATCCTTCACAACGGTGCACACTTAGGGGAATACGTTCTCGAAATTTTTTTGAGGGATCATCTTATTGTGCTACCGTCGTTCTAAGCAATAAGATGAAAAACATGATAAACATCAGATGCAATCATATAGTGACATGATATGGCCATTATCATCTTTGCTCTTTCGATCTCCATCTTCGGGCATCGCATGATCATCATTGTCACCGGCGTGACACCATGATCTCCATCATCATGATCTCCATCATCGTGTCTCCGTGAAGTCGTCATGCCAACTACTACTACTACTACTACTACTACTACTACTACTACTACTACTACTACTACTACTACTACTACTACTATAGCTAACCGTTAGCAATGAAGTAAAAGTAGTAAACACATGGCGTTGCATCTCATACAATAAATTAAGACAACTCCTATGGCTCTTGCCGGTTGTCATACTCAATGACATGCAAGTCATGAATCCTATTACAATAACTTGATCATCTCATACATCACACATGTAACATCACAACTTTGGCCATATAACATCACATGTCAAACCCTGCAAAAACAAGTTAGACGTCCTCTAATTGTTGTTGCAAGTTTTACGTGGCTGATTTGGGTTTCTAGCAAGATAGCCTTCTTACCTACGTGACAGCCACGACGATGATATGCCAAAGCTATTTACCCTTCATAAGGACCCTTTTCATCAAATCCAATCCGACTAGAGTGGGAGAGACAGACACCCGCTAGCCACCTTTATGCACGGTGTGCATGTCGGCCGGTGGAACCTGTCTCATGTAAGCATACGTGTAAGGTCGGTCCGGGCCATTTCATCCCACAATACCACTGGAAAAGAATAAGACTAGTAGCGGCAAGCAATTGAAAAATCAGCGCCCACAACCTTTTGTGTTCTACTCGTGCATGGAATCTACGCATAGAAAACCTGGCTCTGATACCACTGTTGGGTAACGTAGCATAAATTCAAAATTTTCCTACGCCATATTCAGATCTTCCTATGGAGAGACCAGCAATGAGAGAGGGGAGTGTGCATCTTCATACCTTTGAAAATCGCTAAGCGGAAGCGTTGCTAGAACGCGGTTGATAGAGTCGTACTTGCGGTGATTTAGATCGCGGTGTGATTCCGATCTAGTGCCGAACCACGACACCTCCACGTTCAACACACGTGCAGCCTGGTGACGTCTCCCGCACCTTGAACCAGCAAGGAGGAGGGAGAGGTTGGGGAAGATCTCTGGCAGCACGACGGCGTGGTGTCGATGGAGAGACGAGGTCTCCCTGCAGGGCTTCGCCAAGCACCATGGGAGAGGAGGAAGAAGAAGAGCAGGGCTGCGCCGAGAGAGAGATGGAAAACCGTGTCTCAAATGGCCAAAAACCCCGCTATATATAGGGGGAAGGGAGGGTGGCGCCCCCTGTAGGGTTTCCCCCTTGAGGGGGGCAACAACCCTGGATGGGGGGAGGGGTGGCGGCCAGGAGGGGAGGAAGGGGTGGCGCACCCCTGATACGTCTCCGACGTATATATAATTTTTGATGGTTCCATGCTATTATCTTGTCAACTTTTGATGTTTTTTATGCATGAACATGCTATTTTATATCTTTTTTGGGACTAACCTATTAACCCCGTGCCAAGTGTCAGTTCCCGTTTTTCCGCGTTTTTGACCCTTTTCAGTGGAGAATATTAAACGGAGTCCAAACGGAATAAAATCTTCGGAATGATTTTTTCCGTAACAGAAGATATGCAGGGAACTTGAGAACCAAGGCAAAGGACCCCGGGGAGGCCACAAGCCCCCTAGCCACGACCTGGGGGCGCCTACCAGGCTTGTGGGCCCCCCGTGGCTCCTTTGCCCTACTTCTTCCGCCTATAAATTCCCTAAAAATCCAAAACTACGAGAGAGAGAGCCACGAAAATACTTTTTCGCCGCCTCAAGCTTCTGTCTCCACAAGATCCCATCTAGGGACCGTTCTGGTGCCCTGCCGGAGGGGGGATTCGGACACGGAGGGCTTCTTCATCAACACCATTGCCTCTCCGATGATGCGTGAGTAGTTCACCATAGACCTTCGGGTCCATAGCTAGTAGCTAGATGGCTTCTTCTCTCTCTTGGATCTTCAATACAATGTTCTCCATGATCTTCATGGAGATCTATCCGATGTAATCTTCTTTTGTGGTGTGTTTGTCGAGATCCGATGAATTGCGGATTTATGATCAGATTATCTATGATTATTATTTGAGTGTCCTCTGATCTCTTTTATGCATGATTTCGTATCCTTGTAATTCTCTTCGAGTTGTGGGTTTCGTTTTGCCAACTTGATCTATAATTCTTGCAATAGGAGAAGTGCTTGGTTTTGGGTTCATACGGTGCAGTGTCCTCACCCAGTGACAGAAGGGGTAGCAAGGCACGCATCGTGTTGTTGCCATCAAGGGTAAAAAGATGGGGTTTATATCTATTGCATGAATTTATCCCACTACATCATGTCATCTTGCTTAAGGCGTTACTCTGTTTGTTATGAACTCAATATACTAGATGCGTGTTGGATAGCGGTCGATGTGTGGAGTAATAGTAGTAGATGCAGAAAGTATCGGTCTACTTGTCTCAGACGTGATGCCTATATGTATGATCATTGCCTTAGATATCATCATGACTCTGCGCGATTCTATCAATTGCTCGACAATAATTCGTTCACCCACCGTAATATTTGCTATGATGAGAGAAGCCTCTAGTGAACACTATGGCCCTCGGTTCTACTTCACATCATATTTTCAGCTCTACACTTTTACTTTGTTGCACTTTCCACCTTCAGATCTCACCTTGCAATTAATCGTGAAGGGATTGACAACCCCTTTATAGTGTTGGGTGCAAGTTTGTTTGTTTTTGTGTAGGTACATTGGTGACTTGCCTTGATACTCCTACTGGATTGATACCTTGGTTCTCAAACTGAGGGAAATACTTACTGCTACTGTGTTGCATCACCCTTTCCTCTTCAAGGGAAAAACCAACGCAAGCTCAAGAGGTAGCAAGAAGAATTTTTGGCGCCGTTGCCGGGGAGGATCAAGTCAAGAATAGTCTCCCGTCGACGTGACAATTTCTGGCGCCGTTGCCGGGGAGGATCAACTCAAGAATAGTCTTCCTTCAACGTGTCAATTTCTGGCGCCGGGGATTATTTTAAGTGAAGCTTATCCAAGTAACTGTCGCAAACTCATCTGTTGCATTTACCTTTTTTGCCTTTTGCCTCTCGTTTTCCTCTCTCCCACTTGTGAAAAACAAAAATTACATTTTTTTGCCTTTTTTGTTTGCCCTTTTCTTTCGCTTGCTTTCTGTTCGCTTGTGTGCTTGCTGAAGTCACCATGACTGAAAACACCAAATTGTGTGACTTCTCGAATACTAATAATAATGATTTTATTAGTACTCTGATTGCTCCCGCCACTAGTACGAAATCATATGAAATCAATGCTGCTTTACTGAATCTTGTTATGAAAGAGCAATTTTCTGGCCTTCCTAGTGAAGATGCCGCATCCCATCTTAATACCTTCATTGAGTTATGCGATATGCAAAAGAAGAAAGATGTCGATAACGATGTGATTAAATTGAAGCTATTTCCGTTCTCATTACGAGATCGAGCAAAAACTTGGTTTTCATCTTTACCCAAAAATAGCATTGATTCTTGGAACAAGTGTAAAGATGCTTATATATCCAAGTATTCTCCACGGGCTAAGATTATCTCTCTCCGTAATGATATCATGAATTTTAAGCAACTAGATCATGAACATGTTGCACAATCTGGGGAGAGAATGAAATTGATGATTTGAAATTGTCCCGCTCATGGCTTGAGTCCTTGGATGATTATACAAATCTTCTATGCTGGTTTGAATTTTGCGTCTAGAAATATCTTGGATTCCGCCTCCGGTGGAACTTTCATGGAAATCACATCAGGAGAAGCCACAAAACTCCTAGATAATATCATGACAAACTATTCTCAATGGCACACTGAAAGGTCACCTACTAGTAAAAAAGTGCATGCTATAGAAGAAATTAACTCTTTGAGTGCTAAGATGGATGAGCTAATGAAATTGTTAGTTAGTAAAGGTGCTCCTCTAGATCCAAATGATATGCCCTTGTCTTCCTTGATTGAGAATAGCAATGAGAGCTTGGATGTTAATTTTGTTGGTAGGAATAATTTTGGCAACAACAATGCTTTTAGAGGTAACTTTATTCCTAGGCCTTTTCCTAGTAATCCCTCTAATAACTTTGGCAATTACTACAACAATACTCATGGAAATTACAATAAATTACCCTCTGATCTTGAGAGTAATATTACATAGTTTATCAACTCGCAAAAGATTTTCAATGCTTCCATAGAAGAAAAACTACTCAAAATTGATGACTTGGCTAGGACCGTTGATAGAATATCTCTTGATATTGATGCTTTGAAATTGAGATGTGCTCCTCCCAAGATTAATATGGATGAAAGTTTGAAAGCTGTGCGTGTTTCCATGAATGAGAGTAAAGAAAGAACCACCCAAATTCGTGCTAGACATGAATGGCTTAAAAAGGCGTGTTCTCGTGATGAGAATCACAAAGATCTTAAAGTGCTTGGTGTGACTCCCATTGAATCCTTGTTTTCTAATGTCAAACCTAATGATGATGGGGCTGGATATGAATCCACTTTGGTTGAGAAACGCCTCAATGATTCAGAGTCTATCTATCTTGATGTTAAAAGCACTGAAAGTGGAGTAGAGGATATCAAAACTTTGAGTAGTAATGAAATTACTACTTTGGATTTCAAGGAATTCAATTATGATAGTTGCTCTTTGATTGAATGTATTTCCTTGATGCAATCCATGCTAAACTCTCCACACGCTCATAGCCAAAATAAGGCTTTTACCGATCATATCGTTGATGCTATGATGAAATCTCTTGAAGAGAAACTTGAGTTGGAGATCTCTATTCCTAGAAAACTTCATGATGAGTGGGAACCTACTATCAAAATCAAGATTAAAAACTATAAATACAATGCTTTGTGTGATTTGGGTGCTAGTGTTTCCGCTATTCCATAGTCTTTATGTGATGTTCTAGGCTTCAATGAGATTGATGAGTGCTCTCTTAATTTGCATCTTACGGATTCTACTGTTAAGAAACCTATGGGAAGGATCAATGATGTTCTTATTATTGCAAATAGGAACTATGTACCCCTGGATTTCATTGTGCTTGATATTGATTGCAATCCGACATGTCCCATCATTCTTGGTAGACCTTTCCTTAGGACTATTGGTGCTATCATCGATATGAAGGTAGGGAATATTAGATTTCAATTTCCACTAAAGAAGGGCATGGAACATTTTCCTAAAAATAAAATAAGATTGCCTTATGAATCCATGATGAGGTCTACTTATGGTTTGAGCACCAAAGACGATGATACTTGATTCTATCGCCGTATGCCTAGCTAAGGGCGTTAAACAATAGCGCTTGTTGGGAGGCAACCCAATGAATTTATTTTGCTTTTTTGCTTTCTGTTTTGTTACATCCACACCATAATAATTCTGTTGTGATTGTGTTTTTTGTGTTTCTTTTTGTGTTTGTGCCAAGTAAAACCTTTATGACTAGTTTTGGTGATGGTTGTTTGATCTTGCTGAAAAAGACAGAAACTTTGTGCTCACGAAATTATTTTTAGTTCCTATTCAGAAAGATCTTTTGAGTTGATTCTTTTTGCTGATGGTTGATATGCCAATTTCCATAATTGTCATAATGTTTCAGAATTTTTGAGATACCATAATATACGAAGTATACAGATTGCTACAGACTGGTCTGTTTTTGACAAATTCTGTTTTTGTTGTGTTGATTGCTTATTTTGATGAAACTATGGATAGTATCGGGGGGGGGGGGTACTAGCCATGGAAAAGTGATGATATAGTAATATAACACTAATATAAATAGAAATAAAGTTTGCTACAGTACCTAAAGAGGTGGTGGTTTGTTTTCTTATGCTAATGATATCACGAGTTTATGTTTAAGTTTTGGGTTGTGAAGTTTTCAAGTTTTGGGTGATGTTCTCATGGACAATGGGATAAAGAGTGGAAAGAGCTCAAGATTGTGTATTCCCAAGGCATAGCAAGCCAAATTCAAGGACACCAAAAAGCCTAAGCTTGGGGATGCCCCGGGAAGGCATCCCCTCTTTCGTCTTCAATCCATCGGTACCATTACTTGGAGCTATATTTTTATTCACCACATGATATGTGTTTTGCTTGGAGCGTCGTGTATTATAGGAGTCTTTTCTTTTTTTTGTCACAATAATCCTTGCTGCACACCTTTTTGCGAGAGACATGCACTCATTGTGAACTTTCTAGAATACTCATTGAGCTTCACTTATATCTTTTGAGTTAGGCAATTTAGCTCGCATGTGCTTCACTTATATCTTTTGAGCTAGATAAATTTTCTCTAGTGCTTAAATTAGATCTTTTTAGATCACGGCGGTATCATATTTTGGAGAAATAAGAACTCTCGATCTTCACTTATATATTTTTGGGAGTGCTCTCTCTGAGTAACTTGGTAGTTGGCTTGTTCTATGAAAGTAGTCCTAAAGATGATAGGCATCCAAAGAGGATATAGTAAAAACTTCCATATTCATGTGCATAGATTAGTAAAGAGAATTTTGATTCCTCTCAATTAGTTTTGAGACATGGATTTTGTGATATTAGAGTTATGTTAGTAGGGTGTTGTGAATCTAGAAATACTTGCGTTGAAGTTAGTGATTCCCGTAGCATGCACGTATGGTGAACCGCTATGTTAGGAAGTCAGAGCATAATTGATTTATTGATTGTCATCCTTTGTGTTGCGGTCAGGATCGCGCGATGGTTAACACCTACCAACCCTTCCCCTAGGAGTATGCATTTAGCACTTTGTTTCGATGACTAATAAAACTTTCGCAATAAGTATATGAGTTCTTCATGACTAATGTGAGTCCATGGTATAGATGCACTTTCACCTTCCACCATTGCTAGCCTCTCTAGTGCCGTGCAACTTTCGCCGGTGCACAAACCCACCATATACCTTCCTCAAAACAGCCACCATACCTACCTATTATGGCATTCTCATAGCCATTCCGAGATATATTGCCATGCAACTCCCACCGTTCCGTCTCATGACTTGTGCCATCACTTACATATTGCCATTGCATGATCATAAGATAGCTAGCGAGATGTTTCAATGTCATACGCCAAGCTAGATCGTTGCACATCCCGGTACACTGCCGTAGGCATTTCCTATAGAGTCATCATTGTTCTAAGTATTGAGTTGTGAGTAAATAAAAGTGTGATGATCATCATTATTAGAGCATTGTCCCATGTGAGGAAATAAAAAAAAACAGGCTAAAGATGCCCATCAAAAAAATATGAAAAGAGGCCAAAGAGCCCATCCAAAAAAAAGAGAGAAAGAGAGAGAAGGGACAATGCTACTATATTTTTCCACACTTGTGCTTCACAATAGCACCATGTTCTTCATGATAGAGAGTCTCTTGTTTTGACACTTCCATATACTAGTGGGAATTTTCATTATATAACTTGGCTTGTATATTCCAATGATGGGCTTCCTCAAATTTCCGTAGGTCTTCGTGAGCAAGCAAGTTGGGTGCACACCCACAAGTTTTCCTCTTGAGCTTTCACACACTTATAGCTCTAAGTGCATCCGTAGCATGGCAATCCCTACTCATTCACATTGATATCTAATGATGGGCATCTCCATAGCCCGTTGATACACCGAGTCGATGTGACCATCTCCTCCTTTTTGCCTCACAACCTCCACCACACTCTATTCCACCTATAGTGCTATATCCATGGCTCACACTCATGTATTGCGTGAGAGTTGAAAAAGTTTGAGAAAGTAAGAGTGCGAAAACAATTACTTGGCCAATACCGGGGTTGTGCATGATTTAAATTCGTTGTGTGGGGATGATGGAGCATAGCGAGACTATATGATTTTGTAGGTATAACTTTCTTTGGCCTTGTTATTTTGAAAGTTCATGATCACTTTGCTAGTTTGCTTGAAGTACTATTGTTTTCATGTCAATAGTAAACTGTTGTTTGAATCTTACGGATCTGAACATTCATGTCACAAGAAAGAAGTTACAAAGGACAAATATGTTAGGTAGCATTCCACATCAAAAATTAAGTCTTTATCACTTCCCTACTCGAGGACGAGCAGGAGTTAAGCTTGGGGATGCTTGATACGTCTCCAACGTATCTATAATTTTTTATGGTTCCATGCTATTATCTTGTGAACTTTGGATGTTTTGTATGCATGAATATGCTATTTTATATCTTTTTTGGGACTAACCTATTAACTCAGTGCCAAGTGCGAGTTCCTGTTTTTTCCGTGTTATTGACACTTTTCAGAGGAGAATATTAAACGGAGTCCAAACGGAATAGAATCTTCGGAATGATTTTTTCCGTAATAGAAGATACGGAGGAAACTTGAGAACCAAGGCAAAGGACACCGGGGGAGGCCACAAGCCCCCTAGCCACGGCCTGCGGGCGCCTACCACGCTTGTGCCCCCCCCGTGGCTCCTTTGCCCTACTTCTTCCGCCTATAAATTCCCTAAATATCCAAAACTGCGAGAGAGAGAGCCACGAAAATACTTTTCCGCCGCCGCAAGCTTCTGTCTCCGCAAGATCCCATCTGGGTACCGTTCTGGTGCCATGTCGGAGGGGATATTTAGACACGGCGGGCTTCTTCATCAACACCATTGCCTCTCCGATGATGCATGAGTAGTTCACCACAGACCTTCGGGTCCATAGCTAGTAGCTAGATGGCTTCTTCTCTCTCTTGGATCTTCAATACAAAGTTCTCCATGATCTTCATGGAGATCTATCCGATATAATCTTCTTTTGCGGTGTGTTTGTCCACATCCGATGAATTGTGGATTTATGATCAGATTATCTATGATTATTATTTGAGTTTCCTTTGATCTCTTATATGCATGATTTCGTATCCTTGTAATTCTCTTCGAGTTGTGGGTTTCTTTTGGCCAACTTGATCTATAATTCTTGCAATGGGAGAAGTGCTTGGTTTTGCGTTCATACCGTGCGGTGTCCTCACCCAGTGACAGAAGGGGTAGCGAGGCACGCATCGTGTTGTTGCCATCAAGGGTAAAAAGATGGGGTTTATATCTATTACATGAATTTATCCCTCTACATCATGTCATCTTGCTTAAGGCGTTACTCTGTTTGTTATGAACTCAATACACTAGATGCATGCTGGATAGCGGTCGATGCGTGGAGTAATAGTAGTAGATGCAGAAAGTATCGGTCTACTTGTCTCGGACGTGATGCCTATATTTATGATCATTGCCTTAGATATCATCATGACTTTGTGCGATTCTATCAATTGCTCGACAGTAATTCGTTCATCCACCGTGATATTTTCTATCATGAGAGAAGCCTCTAGTGAACACTATGGCCCCCGGATCTATTTCACATCATATTTTCAGCTCTACACTTCTACTTTGTTGCACTTTCCAGATTCAGATCTCACCTTGCAATTAATCGTGAAGGGATTGACAACCCCTTTATAGCGTTGGGTGCAAGTTTGTTTATTTTTGCGTAGGTACATTGGTGACTTGCCTTGATACTCCTACTGGATTGATACCTTGGTCCTCAAACTGAGGGAAATACTTACTGCTACTGTGCTGCATCACCCTTTCCTCTTCAAGGGAAAAACAAATGCAAGCTCAAGAGGTAGCAACCGCCTGGTGGGCCTTAGACCCACCTGCGCTAGGGTGCCCCCCTTCCCCCTTATAGGCGCCATGCGCCAGGTGTGAGGGGCGCACCAGCCCACCCAGGGGTTGGTTCCCTCTCACACTTGGCCCATGTAGCCTCCTGGGGCCGGTGGCTGCTATGGCGACATAAATCTTTCTCCTGCCTCTTGAGCTTGCCTTGGTTTTTCCCTTGAAGAGGCAAGGGCGATGCAGCACATGAGCAATAAGTATTTCCCTTAGTTTGAGAACCAAGGTATCAATCGAGTAGGATAATCGCGCCAAGTCCACAGTACCTACGCAAACACAAAAAAGCCTGCACCCAATGCTATAAAGGGGTTGTCAATCCCTTCAAGATTGATTGCAAAGTGAGATCTGAAGGCGGAAAGTGCAACAAAGTAAAACTGTAAGGCTGAAAATATGGTGTGAAGTAGACCCGGGGGCCATAGTGTTCACTAGAGGCTTCTCTCAAAATAGCAAATAATATGATGGATGAATAAATTATTGTTGAGCAATTGATAGAACCACGCAAAGTCATGACGATATCTAAGGCAATGATCATACATATAGGCATCACGTCCGAGACAAGTAGACCGATACTTTGTGCATCTACTACTATTACTCCACACATCGACCGCTATCCAGCATGCATCTAGTGTATTGAGTTCATGACGAACAGAGTAACGCTTTAAGCAAGATGACATGATGTAGAGGGATAAACTCAAACCAATGATGAAAACCCCATCTTTTTACCCTTGATGGCAACAACACGATGCGTGCCTCGCTACCCCTTCTGTCACTGGGTGAGGTCACCGCACGGTATGAACCCAAAACCAAGCACTTCTCCCATTGCAAGAATCATAGATCAAGTTGGCCAAACAAAACCCACAACTCGAAGAGAATTACAAGGATATGAAATCATGCATATAAGAGATCAGAAGAAACTCAAATAAGATTCATAGATAATCTGATCATAAATCCACAATTCATCGGATATCGACAAACACACCACAAAGAAGATTACATCGGATAGATCTCCATGTAGATCATGGAGAACTCTGTATTGAAGATCCAAGAGAGAGAAGAAGCCATCTAGCTACTAGCTATCGACCCGAAGGTATATGGTGAACTACTCACGCATCATTGGAGAGGTCATGGTGTTGATGAAGAAGCCCTCCGTATCCAAATCCCCCCTCCGACAGGGCACCAGTACGTTCCCCAGATGGGATCTTGCGGAGACAGAAGCTTGCGGTGGCGGAAAAGTATTTTCATGGATCTCTCGCGTAGTTTTGGAATTTTTCTGGATTTATAGGCGGAAGAGGTAGGGCAGACGTGTCACAAGGGGCCCATAAGCCTGCTAGGCACGGGCCCCCCTCGCCGCGCCTAGGGGGCTTGTGGGGTACCCTGCTGGCCCCAGCCTTGGTTCTCAAGTGTGACGGGTATCTTCTGTTCCGGAAAAAATCTGTTCAGAAGTTTTATTCCGTTTGGACACCGTTTAAAATCCTCCTCTGAAAAGGGTCAAAAACACGGAAAAAAGGAGCTCGCACTTGGCACTGAGTTAATAAGTTGGTCTCAAAAAAGATATAAAAGGCATACAAAACATCCAAAGTTTGACAAGATAATAGCATGGAACCATCAAAAATTATATATACGTTGGAGACGTATCAAGCATCCCCAAGCTTAACTCCTGCTCGTCCTCAAGTAGGGAAGTGATAAAGACTGAATTTTTGATGTGGAATGCTACCTAGCGTAGTTATCCTTTGTAACTTCTTTCATGTGACATGAATGTTCTAATCCGTAAGATTCAAAACAATTGTTTGCTATTGACATGAAAACAATAATACTTCAAGCAAACTAGCAAGGTAATCATGAACTTTCGAAATAACAAGGCCAAAGAAAGTTATGCCTACAAAATCATATAGTTTGGCTATGCTCCATCATCCTCACACAACTAACTTAAAGCATGCACAACCCCGGCATTGGCCAAGTAATTGTTTTCGCACTCTTACTTTCTCAATCCTTTTACAACTATCACGCAATACATGAGCGTGAGCCATGGATATAGCACTATAGGTGGAATAGAGTGTGGTGGTGGTTGTGAGACAAAAAGGAGGAGATGGTCACATTGACTCGGCATATCAAAGGACTATGGAGATGCCCATTAATAGATATCAATGTGAGTGAGTAGGGATTGCCATACAAAGGATGCACTAGAGCTATAAGTATGTGAAAGCTCAAAAGGAGAACTAGTGGATGTGCATCCAACTTGCTTGCTCACGAAGACCTAGGGCAATTTGAGGAAGCCCATCCTTGGAATATACAAGCCAAGTTATATAACAAAGATTCCCACTAGTATATGGTGGTGAAAAAACAAGAGGCTCTCAATCATGAAGAAAATGGTGCTATTATGAAGCACAAGTGTGGAGAAAGATAGTAGCATTGTCCCTTCTCTCTTTTTCTCTCTTTTTTGGGCTCTTTGGCCTCTTTTTTTTATTTGGGCTCTTTGGCCTCTTTTTTTATTTCCTCGCATTGGACAGTGCTCTAATAATGATGATCATCACACTTTTATTTACTCACGGCTCAAAGCTTAGAACGATGATGACTCTATAGGAAATTCCCCCGACAGTGTACCGGGATGTGCAACGATCTAGCTTGGCGTATGACGTTGAAACATCTCGCTGGCTATCTTAGGATCATGCAATGGAAATATGAGAGTGAAGGCACAAGTCATGAGACAGAATGGTGGGAGTTGCATGGCAATATATCTCGGAATGGCTATGAAAATGCCATAGTAGGTAGGTATGGTGGCTGTTTTGAGGAAGGCATATGGTGGGTTTGTGCACCGCCGAGAATTGCGCGGTACTAGAGAGGCTAGCAATGGTGGAAGGCGAAAGTGCATCTATACCATGGACTCACATTAGTCATGAAGAACTCACATACTTGTTGCGATTTTTTTTATTAGTAATCGAAACAAAGTGCTAAACGCATACTCCTAGGGGAATGGTTGGTAGGTGTAAACCATCGCGCGATCCCGACCGCAACACAAAGGATAACAATCAATAGAACAATTATGCTCCGACTTCCTAACATAGCGGTTCACCATACGTGCATGTTACGGGAATCACTAACTTCAACACAAGTATTCACAACACCCTACTAACACAACTCTTAATATTACGAAATCCACGTCTCAAAACTAATTCAGAGGAATCCAAACTTCTCTTTCTACTCAATGCACATGAAGATGGAGGTTTATTGTATCCTCTTTGGGTACCTATCACCTTTGGGACTACTGTCATAGCACAAGCCAACTACCAAGTCACGCACCACCGTGCTCTAAAAGATCTAAGTGAAGCACATAGAGCAAAATTATCTAGCTCAAAAGATATAAGTGAAGCACAATGAGCATTCTAGCAAATCCACGATGAGTGCATGTCTCCCTCAAAAGGTGTGAGGCAATGATTATTGTGACACAACAAAAAGAAAGACTGCTACGATACAAGACGCTCCAAGCAAAACACATATCATGTGGTGAATAAAAATATAGCTCCAAGTAATGTTATCGATGGATTGAAGACAAAAGAGGGGATGCCTTCCCGGGGCATCCCCAACCTTAGGCTTTTTGGTGTCCTTGAATTTGCCTTGGGATGCCTTGGTCATCCCCAAGCTTGAGATCTTTCCACTCTTTATCCCTTTTTCCATGAGAAGATGACCCAAAACTTGAAAACTTCACAACACAAAACTTAAACAGAAACTCGTGATATCATTAGAACAAGAAAACAAACTACCACCTCTTTAGGTACTGTAGAAAACATGAATTCTATTCGTATTGGTGTTAGATTACTGTATTCTCAATTTTCCATGGCTAGTACCCCCCCCCCCCCCCGATACTATCCATAGTTTCATCAAAACAAGCAACCAACTCAACAAAAACAGAATCTGTCAAAAACAGACCAGTCTGTAGCAATCGGTATACTTCGTATACTTCTGTACCTCACAAATTCTGAACAATTACGACTGCGTGTGAAAAAGGCATATCAACCACCATGAAAAAGAAACAACTCAAAAGCTCTTTCTGAATAAAAATGAAAAATAATCTCGTGAGCAAAAAGTTTCTGTCTTTTTCCAGTAGGATCAAACAACCATCACCAAGACTAGTTATAAAGGTTTTGCTTGGCTCAAACAGAAAAATAAACACAAAAGACACAATCAGAACAGAATTATGATGCTGTGGACGCAACAAAACAGAAAAAAAAGATAAATGCATTCGGTTGCCTCCCAACAAGCACTATTGTTTAACGCCCTTAGCTAGGCATAAGGCGATAGAATCACGTATCGTCGTCTTTGGTGCTCAAACCATAAGTAGCCCTCATCATGGATTCATAAGGCAATATTATTTTATTTCTAGGAAAATGCTCCATGCCCTTGTTTAAAGGAAATTGAAATCTAATATTCCCTTCCTTCATATCGATGATAGCACCGATAGTCCTTAGGAAAGGTCTACCAAGAATGATAGGGCATGTAGGATTCCAATCAATGTCAACCACAATGAAATCCACGGGTACATAGTTCCTATTTGCAATAATAAGAACATCATTGATTCTTCCCATGGGTTTCTTGACAGTAGAATCCGCAAGATGCAAATTAAGAGAACACTCCTCAATCTCATTAAAACCCAGAACATCACATAAAGACTTTGGAATCGCGGAAACACTATTACCCAAATCACACAAAGCATTGCATTCATAGTTTTTGATTTTGATTTTGATAGTAGGTTCCTACTCACCATGAAGCTTTCTAGGGATAGAGACTTCCAATTCAAGTTTCTCTTCAAGAGATTTTATCATAGCATCGACGATATGATCGGTAAAGGCCTTGTTTTGGCTAAAAGCGTGTGGAGAGTTTAGCATGGATTGCATCAAGGAAATGCATTCATTCAAGGAGCAACTATCATAATTGAATTACTTGAAATCCAAAGTAGTAGTTTCATTACTACTCAAGGTTTTAATATCTCCTACTCCACTTTCAATGCTTTTAGCATCAAGATAGATGGACTCCGAATCATTGGGGCGTTTTTCAACCAAAGTGGATTCATATCCAGCCCCATCATCATTAGGTTTGACATAAGAAAACAAAGATCCAATGGGAGTCACACCAAGCACTTTAAGATCTTTGTGATTCTCATCACAAATTTCAGGTTTAGCAACCATTTTATTGACTAAAGTAGCATGTTTATCAGAAATCTGGCCTACCAATTTTTCAAGACGAGCAAACTGAGAATTTAGCGCAAGGAATTCTTTGGCCATATCATAAACTTCTTTATTCATAAAAGCCAAAAAAGAATTTTGCTCCTTCTGTTCCCTACGAAAATAACTGTTGTAATCAAACTGTGTAGACATGAAGCCTTTAACACTAGTTTCAATCTCTTCCAACCTCGCATGGAGAGCATCAAAATCCCTTGGTTGGGCCATACAGGTCTTAGCACGCAAACAAGTGGGTAGAAAGCAAGAGACAGAAAAGGGTGAACGAAAAAGGCAAACGAAGAAAAGGGCAAATATTTTTGTAATTTTTTGTTTTTCAAAAGTGGGGGAGTGGAAAACGAGAGGCAAGAAAGTAAATGCAAGAGATGAGTTTGCGACACTTACTTGGATGAGTTCTTGACTTGATCCTCCCCGGCAACGGCGCCAGAAATTGGCACGTTGATGGGAGACAATTCTTGATCCTCCTCCCCGGCAACGGTGCCAGAAATTCGCACGTTGACGGGAGACAATTCTTGATCCTCCTCCCCGGTAACGGCGCCAGAAATTCTTCTACTACGGCGACAGAAATCCTTCTGGTGCCTCTTGAGCTTGCGTTGGTTTTTCCCTTGAAGAGGAAAGGGCAATGCAGCACACGAGCAGTAAGTATTTCCCTCAGTTTGAGAACCAAGGTATCAATCCAGTAGGATAATCGCGCCAAGTCAAGAGTACCTGCGGAAACACAAAAGAGCTTGCACGCAACGCTACAAAGGGGTTGTCAATCCCTTCAAGATTGATTGCAAAGTGAGATCTGAAGGCGGAAAGTGCAACGAAGTAAAATTGTAAGGCTGAAAATATTGTGTGAAGTAGACCTGCGGGCCATAGTGTTCACTAGAGGCTTCTCTCAAAATAGCAAATAAAACGTTAGGTGAACAAATTACTGTCGAGCAATTGATAGAACCGCGCAAAGTCATGACGATATCTAAGGCAATGATCATACATATAGGCATCACGTCCGAGACAAGTAGACCAATACTTTCTTCATCTACTACTATTACTCCACACATCGACCGTTATCCAGCATGCATCTAGTGTATTGAGTTCATGACGAACAGAGTAACGCTTTAAGCAAGATGACATGATGTAGAGGGATAAACTCAAACCAATGATGAAAACACCATCTTTTTACCCTTGATGGCAACAACATGATGCGTGCCTCGCTACCCCTTCTGTCACTGGGTGAGGTCACCGCACGGTATGAACCCAAAACCAAGCACTTCTCCCATTGCAAGAATCACAGATCAAGTTGGCCAAACAAAACCCACAACTCGAAGAGAATTACAAGGATATGAAATCATGCATATAAGAGATCAGAAGAAACTCAAATAAGATTCATAGATAATCTGAACAATTCGTCAGATCTCGACAAACACACCGCAAAAAAGATTACATCGGATAGATCTCCATGAAGATCATGGAGAACTTTGTATTGAAGATCCAAGAGAGAGAAGAAGCCATCTAGCTACTAGCTATGGACCCGAAGGTCTATGGTGAACTACTCACGCATCATCGGAGAGGTCATGGTGTTGATGAAGAAGCCCTCCGTATCCGAATCCCCCCTCCGACAGGGCACCAGAACGTGCCCCAGATGGGATCTTGCGGAAACAGAAGCTTGCGGCGGCGGAAAAGTATTTTCGTGGATCTCTCGTGCAGTTTTGGAATTTTCTTGGATTTATAGGAGGAAGAGGTAGGGCAGACGTGTCACAAGGGGCCCACAAGTCTGCTAGGCGCGGGCCCCCCTGGCCGCGCCTAGGGGGCTGGTGGGGTCCCCTACTGGCCCCTGCCTTGGTTCTCAAGTCTGACGCGTATCTTCTGTTCTGGAAAAAATCTTTTCGGAAGTTTTATTCCGTTTGGACAACGTTTAAAATCCTCGTTTGAAAAGGGTCAAAAACACGGAAAAAACAGGAACTGGCACTTGGCACTGAGTTAATAAGTTAGTCTCAAAAAAGATATAAAAGGCATACAAAACATCCAAAGTTTGACAAGATAATAGCATGGAACCATCAAAAATTATAGATAGTTGGATACGTATCAGTGGCCTCTCCCGGTAAGCCTCCGGAACCCTTCCGGTGGTCCCGGTACTTTGCCGGTGGTGCCCGAAACATTTTCGTCGTCCAAACCCAGCCATCCTATATATCAATCTTTACTTCTGGAACATTCCGGAGCTCCTCGTGATGTCCAGGATTTCATCGGGGACTTAGAACAACCTTCGGTAACCTCATATAAGAATTCCCTATTACCCTAGAGTCATCGAACCTTAAGTGTGTAGACCCTACGGGTTCGGGAGGCATGCAGACATGGCCGAGACTTATCTCCGGCCAATAACCATCAGTGGGGTTTGGATACCCATGGTGGCTCCCACATGTTCCACGATGATCTCATGGGATGAATCACGATGTCAAGGATTCAATCAATCTTGTATACAATTCCCTTTGTCTGTCGGTATAGAACTTGCCCGAGATTCGATCGTCGGTATACCCATACCTTGTTCAATCACGTTACCGGTAAGTCTCTTTACTCGTTTCGTAGCACGTCATCCTGTGACTAACTCCTTAATCACATTGAGCTCATGATGATGTTCTATCGAGTGGGCCCAGAGATACCTCTCCGTCACGCAGAGTGACAAATCCCGATCTCGATTCATACCAACCCAACAGACACTTTCGGAGATACCCGTAGTGCACCTTTATAGTCACCCAGTTACGTTGTGACGCTTGATACACCCAAAGCACTCCTACGATATCCGGGAGTTGCACAATCTCATGGTTGACGGAAAAAACACTTGACATTACAAAAGCTTTAGCATACGAACAACACGATCTAGTGCTATGCTTAGTATCGGGTCTTGTCCATCACAACATTCTCCCAATGATGTGATCCCGTTATCAATGACATCTAATGTCCATGATCAGGAAACCATGATCTTCTATTGATCAACGAGCTAGCCAACTAGAGGCTTGCTAGGGACACATTGTGATCTATTTATTCACACATGTGCTACTTCTCAAACAACAGCGCCAGAAATTGACACGTTGACGGAGACTTGCTTGCGTTGGTTTTTTCCCTTGAAGAGGAAAGGGTGATGCAGCACAGGAGCAGTAAGTATTTCCCTCAGTTTGAGAAACCAAGGTATCAATCCAGTAGGAGAATCTCGTCAAGTCCAGAGTACCTGCGCAAACACACACGAGCTTGCACCCAATGCTATAAAGGGGTTGTCAATCCCTTCAAGATTGTTTGCAAAGTGAGATCTGAAGGCGGAAAGTGCAACGAAGTAAAAGACTAAGGCTGAAAATATGGTGTGGAGTAGACCCAGGGGCCATAGTTTTCACTAGAGGCTTCTCTGAAAATAGCAAGTATCACGGTGGGTGAACAAATTACTGTCGAGCAATTAATAGAACCGCGCAAAGTCATGACGATATCTAAGGCAATGATCATACATATAGGCATCACGTCCGAGACAAGTAGACCGATACTTTCTGCATCTACTACTATTACTCCACACATCGACCGCTATCCAGCATGCATCTAGTGTATTGAGTTCATGACGAATAGAGTAACGCCTTAAGCAAGATGACATGATGTAGAGGGATAATCTCAAACCAATGATGAAAACCCCATCTTTTTACCCTTGATGGCAACAACACGATGCGTGCCTCGCTACCCCTTCTGTCACTGGGTGAGGTCTTTGCACGGTATGAACCCAAAACCAAGCACTTCTCCCATTGCAAGAATCATAGATCTAGTTGGCCAAACAAAACCCACAACTCGAAGAGAATTACAAGGATATGAAATCATGCATATAAGAGATCAGAAGAAACTCAAATAAGATTCATAGATAATCTGATCATAAATACACAATTCGTCAGATCTCGACAAACACACCGCAAAGAAGATTACATCGGATAGATCTCCATGAAGATCATGGAGAACTTTGTATTCAAGATCCAAGAGAGAGAAGAAGCCATCTAGCTACTAGCTATGGACCCGAAGGTCTATGGTGAACTACTCACGCATCATCGGAGAGGTCATGGTGTTGATGAAGAAGCCCTCCGTATCTGAATCCCCCCTCCGGCAGGGCACCAGAACGTGCCCCAGATGCTATCTTGCGAAGACAGAAGCTTGCAACGACGGAAAAGTACTTTCGATGATCTCCTGATTTTTTATGGAATTTTAGAGAATATATAGGCGCAAAACCTAGGGCAACGGAGGCTCAGGGAGCCACAAGCCAGGGGGGCGCGGGCCCCTTGGCCGTGCCATGAGGGCTTGTGGGGTCCCTGGTGGCCCCCTGCCCTGATTCTTCGGCTTCCCGATCTTTTTCTGTTCCGAAAAAAAAATTTGGCAGTTTCATTCCGTTTGGACTCCGTTCAAAATCCTCCTCTGAAAGGGGTCAAAAACATGGAAAAAACAGGAACTAGCACTTGGTAGTGAGTTAATGAGTTAGTCCCAAAAAATATATAAAAGGCATGCAAAACATCCAAAGTTTGACAAGATAATAGCATGAAACCATCAAAAATTATTGATACGTTGGAGACGTATCAACATGTATTACTGTTTCCTGTTAATACAATTATAGCATGAATAATAGACGATTATCATGAACAAGGAAATATGATAATAACCATTTTATTATTGCCTCTAGGGCATATTTCCAACAATAGCAACTTTATTATGCAGTCCGTCGCTTTTATTTCTTTACCATCACAAGTTCATACAACGCTTATTTTCCCTTACAATAAAAGATCATACATATTTAGGAGAAATTTTTATTGCTTTTTTGCACCGATGACAACTTACTTGAAGGATCTTACTCAATCCATAGGTAGGTATAGTGGACTCTCATGGCAAAACTAGTTTAAGGGTGTTTGGATGCACAACTAGTATTTCTACTTGATGCGGAAGTTTTGGCTAGTATGAGGTGGAAGCAAGCACCACATGTTGGAGGATCCATAACAATATAACTTCTATACAAATATACCCAAACATAACTAATTAAGTTGTCTTCCTTGTCCAATTTTAACTAATTTACTCGAGTTTGAAAATAGTTAATGAGCTCACAATCATAGAAGATGTCCAATATAGTATATTTATATGTGGAATCTCTCTTCCTTCAATATTATTTCATGAATTGTTCAAGTGACGAATGCGGTGTTTGCTAACTTTCAATAAATTTTACCACCTATACTTATTATGTGTGAAGTCATTACTCCCCATGGGATATGCATATAAGAATATATAATCTGAGATTTATGATATTCAATTCATTCAACCATTTACTCATAGGATATAAGTGAAGCATGAAAGTAAATGACAAAACTACTCAAAAACATATAAGTGAAGATCAATGAGTAGTCAAACAATTAAGTAGCTATGTGAGGACTTTTTATCTCTCTCTCTCAATAACGATTTGCAGATCTGAGTATTTTATTTAAACATCAAGCAAAAGAAAAATAGCACTTCAAGAATAGGACGCATCATGTGAACGAATAAAAAATTTGGGCTCAACATAGGCTAACCGATAATTGTTGATGAAGAGAGGTGGAATGCGTAGCATACCCAAGCTTAGATGCTTGAGACTTCTTGAAATTTTTTACTTGGGGTGCCTTGGGCATCCCCATGCTTGAGCTTTTATATCTCGTTCAATCCTCTCATATCGTGGTTTCACCTATTCTCAAAAACTTCATCCACACAAAATTCGAAAAGAACTCGTGAGATAAGTTAGTACACATAAGAATAAATAAACACTTCATGTACTGTCAAGACAAGTTGCACAATAATTTTAAAACATCATCTGAAGTTTACTATCATTTGCATAGTTTATATATACCAATATAGTCTATGGAAACTATAGGATAAGTAGATAACAAAACTATGACAGCAATCTGTCCAAACAAAACAGTCTGTAGCAATTTATTAAACCAGTCTACTTATGTAACTCACAAAATTATTAAAATTTAGAACAAGCTAAATAATTTGTATGAAAGTACCGTGTTAAAATTTTAGAAACTTTCCACGTTCCAGTAAAATACCATAATTCAAATACTACAACAAAAGTTTCTGTTTTTGTACAACACACATCACACATGCAATTCAAGCATTCTGAATGCAATTCTTGGAACTTTTTATTGGAAAACAAGATTAAATAGCATCTAGCAGAGAAAAACAAAATAAAATGACGCTCCAACCAAAACACATATCATGTGACGAATAAAAATATACTCCAATTAAGATGTATTGATAATGTAGGAGACGAAAGAGGGAATGCCTTCCGGGGCATCTCCAAGCTTAGACGCCTGAGTATTCCTTGGAAATTAACTTAGGGGTGCCTTGGGCATCCCCAAGCTTAGGTTCTTGTCATTCCTTATTCTCCTCATATCAGTGTCTCACCCAAAACTTGAGAACTTCAATCACACAAAACTTAATGGAACTTTGTGAGAATGGTTAGTGTAATAAAGATAGATCATTCACTTAGGTACTGTCAAGACAAGATTCATAATTGTTCTCACATAATAACTATTGTATTCTATCATTCCCATCATTCACTTTGTGATGTCTACTACACAACCTTCTTCTTGTAGACTCGTGTTGGGCCTCCAAGCGCAGAGTTTTGTAGGACAATAGCAAGTTTCCCTCAAGTGGATGACCTAAGGTTTATCAATCCGTAGGAGGCGTAGGATGAAGATGGTCTCTCTCAAGCAACCCTACAATCAAATAACAAAGAGTCTATTGTGTCCCCAACACCCAATACAATGGTAAATTGTATAGGTGCACAAGTTCAGCGAAGAGATGGTGATACAAGTGTAATATGGATGGTAGATATAGGTTTTTGTAATCTGAAAATATAAAAACAGCAAGGTAACAAATAGTAAACAACGAGCAAAACGTTGTATAGATGCTTGGAAACAAGGCCTAGGGTCCATACTTTCACTAGTGCAAGTTCTCCCAACAATACTAACATAGTTGAATCATATATAAATCCATCACGTGCGACAAAGAGTTCACTCCAAAGTCACAAATAGCGGAGAACAAACAAAGAAATTATTGTAGGGTACGAAACCACCTCAAAGTTATCTTTTTCGATCAATCTTATGAGCTATCCCTATAAGTGTCATGAACAGCCCTAGAGTTTGTACTAAAATAACACCTTAATATACACATCAACCAAAACCCTAATGTCACCTAGATACTCCAATATCACCACAAGTACTCATGGGCTTTATTATACGATATGCATCACACAATTTCAGAATCATCATGTTCAATCCAACACAAAGAACTTCAAAGAGTGCCCCAAAGTTTCGACTGGAGAGTCAAGACGACAACATGTGCCAACCCCTATGCATAGATTCCCAAGGTCACGGAACCCGCAAGTTGACCACCAAAACACACATCAAGTGGATCAATAGAACACCCCGATTGTCACCATGGATATCCCATCGCAAGACATACATCAAGTGTTCTCAAATCATTAAAGACTCAATCCGATAAGAAAAAGTCAAAGGGAAAACTCAATTCATCACAAGAAGATAGAGAGGGGAAAACTCCATATGATTCATCTATATTAATAAAGCTCGCGATACATCGAGATCGTGCCATCTCAAGAACACGAGAGAGAGAGAGAGAGAGAGAGATCAAACACACACCTACTGGTACATACCCTCAGCCCCGAGGGTGAACTACTCCCTCCTCGTCATGGAGACCGCCGGGATGATGAATATGGCCTCCGGTGATGGATTCCCCCTCCGGCAGGGTGCCAGAACGGGCTCCCGATTGGATTTTCGTGGCTGTGGTGCCTTGCTGTGACGGAACTCCCGATCTAGGTTTCTTGATTTATAGGAATTTTTGGAGTCGGTCTCACGTCAAGGCGGCGCCCGAGGGCCCCACAAGACAGGGGGCGTGCCCCTGGCTTGTGGCCAGGTGGTGCACCCCCTCCGGTTGATTCTTTCGCCGGTATTTTTTATATTTTCCAAAAATATTCTCCGTAAATTTCTGAGAACTTTTATTTCTGCACAAAAACAACACCATGGTAGTTGTGCTGAAAACAGCGTTAGTCCGGGTTAGTTCTAATCAAATCATACCAAAATCATATAAAATTATTGTAAACATGGCATGTATACTTCATAAATTATAGATACGTTGGAGACGTATCAGCATCCCAAGCTTAATTCCTGCTTATCCTCGAGTAGGTAAATGATAAGGGTAGGACAGGAGGTAGGGGCCGACTGCTAGCCTGTGTGGCTGGCTATGGGGCCCGCCGACAGCTGGGTCTTGTCTGGCGCGAGGCCTGTTGACCGTGTGAATCACCGGCTGATGCGCCGACTCGTCATGGCATAGGTAAGGAGGAAACATGGCTACATGGCCGTCTTGCCCGATCAGTGTCGATGGTGATGGGGGGCGTGTAGCCTCGCTGACCCCTTCATCATTGCGATGTGGCCATGCCGAGTATGTCAACGCGTACTTCTGCCGTGATAGCGTGTGCATCATTCTTCTTGTCTTGTGTTTGTATGGGAGTACGGCCGGATGGGATGGGAGCCGGTCGTCCAGCTGGCGACGGGCCAGCCGGTCGGGCCGGATCATACTAGTCGGCACGGCACACATTGGCCAAGCGGGACGGCTATCGCCAGCGGGTCAAGCGCACGTTGACTAGGCGGGCCGGCTATCGCCATGCGGCTTGGGAGGCCAGGCGGCCCCCAAATGTCTTGGGGACAGCTAATCTCCGCTCTTGGTATACCCACAGGTAATATCCCCATCAGTATCCCGCGAAACCCTTGGGGTCCTGAGGCCTCCAGACGAGGGGGCCCAGCAGTTTCCCCCTGCCCCCAAAAGTGTTGTCGAGGCTGACCGGCCGACTAGGGCTAGCGGACGGTTACGTGTCTTCTGGCCAGCTGGGACGACAACCGACAAAGGTTGCAGCCGGCCACGACCCAGCCGGCCGCCACGACACCTCCGGTTCCGAAGTGTCGCTTCGGTTCTAGCGCCACCTGGGGAGCGTCACGTGTGGACCGGTGGAAAACGGCGGGCCGCCACTACCCGCACGATGGGACGTCACCACAGGCCCGACCTGACGCGCCTCGTCCCACAAGTGGATTTATTGAGGCCACGGGATGCCGGTTGGAGTTCCCCGTGCAGTTTAATGCGTGGGGATCATGGGCTAGTGGGAGTCGTGGGCGCAATCGATCCCACGCCCCCATGTACCCCCGGAGCTTCAAAAGGGGAAGGGAGAGGATGGTTTCTCCATTGCCTCCCCTCACTCCCGCATCCTGCGAGCTCTTGCGCCATCGCATCTCCGCCTCCGTCCTTCCTCCTTGTGCCCGCAGCACACCCCACGGCCCGATCCGCAGGGGGTAGTCTCTCTCGCCTCCTCTCCTTCAGCTCACCGCCGGCGGCCGACGATATGGGTGTGTGCTGCGGCAACAAAAGTCCTTCCTTGGCGTTGGGAATTCTTCTTGTTACTTCTCTGGTTTGCGCCGGTTTTTTCCTTGAAGAGGAAAGGGTGATGCAGCACAGGAGCAGTAAGTATTTCCCTCAGTTTTGAGAACCAAGGTATCGATCCAGAAGGAGGGCCTCATCAAGTCCAGAGTACCTGCGCAAACACAAACAAGCTTGCAACCAACGCTTCAAAGGTGTTGTCAATCCCTTCAAGATTGTTTGCAAAGTGAGATCTGAAGGCGGAAAGTGCAACGAAGTAAAAAGTGTAAGGCTGAAAATATGGTGTGGAGTAGACCCTGGGGGCCATAATGTTCACTAGAGGCTTCTCTCAAAATAGCAAATATCACGGTGGGTAAACAAATTACTGTCGAGCAATTGATAGAACCGCGCAAAGTCATGACGGCATCTAAGGCAATGATCATACATATAGGCATCACGTCCGAGACAAGTAGACCGATACTTTCTGCATCTACTACTATTACTCCACACATCGACCGCTATCCAGCATGCATCTAGTGTATTGAGTTCATGACGAACAAAGTAACGCCTTAAGCAAGATGAAATGATGTAGAGGGATAATCTCAAACCAATGATGAAAACCCCATCTTTTTACCCTTGATGGCAACAACACGATGCGTGCCTCGCTACCCCTTCTGTCACTCGGTGAGGTCATCTCACGGTATGAACCCAAAACCAAGCACTTCTCCCATTGCAAAAATCATAGATCTAGTTGGCCAGACAAAACCCACAACTCGAAGAGAATTACAAGGATATGAAATCATGCATCATAGAGATCAGAAGAAACTCAAATAGGATTCATAGATAATCTGATCATAAATCCACAATTCATCGGATCTCGACAAACACACCGCAAAAGAAGATTACATTGGATAGATCTCCATGAAGATGATGGAGAACTTTGTATTGAAGATCCAAGAGAGAGAAGAAACCATCTAGTTACTAGCTATGGACCCGTAGGTCTATGGTGAACTACTCACGCATCATCGGAGAGGTTATGGTGTTGATGTAGAAGCCCTCCATGTTCGAATCCCCCCTCCGGCAGGGCACCAGAACGCGCCCCGGATTGGATCTTGCGGAGACAGAAGCTTGCGGCGGCGGAAAAGTGATTTCGATGATCTCTTGATTATTTTAGGATTTTTAGGGAATTTATAGGCGCAACCCCAAGGTCAGGGTGCGCTTAGGGGGGGCACAAGCGTGTGGGCCACGACCTACCCCCCTGGCAGCGGGGTGGGGGCTTGTGGGTCCCCTAAGGCTCGCCTGCCTTGGCTCCCAAGCTTCCCGATCTTCTTCCGTTCCGAAAAAATTCTTTTCGGGGATTTTCTTCCGTTTGAACTCCGTTTCAAAATCTCCTCTGAAAGGGGTCAAAAACATGGAAAAAACAGGAACTGGCACTTGGCACTGAGTTAATAAGTTAGTCCCAAAATATATAAAAGGCATGCAAAACATCCAAAGTTTGACAAGATAATAGCATGAAACCATCAAAAATTATAGATACATTGGAGACGTATCAAGCATCCCCAAGCTTAACTCCTGCTCGTCCTCGAGTAGGGAAGTGATAAAGAATGAATTTTTGATGTGGAATGCTAGCTAGCATAGTTGTCCTTTGCAACTTCTTTCACGTGACATGAATGTTCAGATCCGTAAGATTCAAAACAATAGTTTGCTATTGACATGAAAACAATAATACTTCAAGCAAACTAGCAAGGTAATCATGAACTTTCAAAATAACAAGGCCGAAGAAAGTTATCCCTACAAAATCATATACTTTGGCTATGCTCCATCATCCTCACACAACTAATGTAAATCATGCACAACCCCGATATTGGCCAAGTAATTGTTTTCGCACTCTTACTTTCTCAAACTTTTTATAACTATCACGCAATATATGAGCGTGAGCCATGGATATAGCACTATAAGTGGAGTAGAGTGTGGTGGTGGTTGTGAGACAAAAAGGAGGAGATGGTCACATTGACTCGGCGTATCAATAGGCTATGGACATGCCCATTAATAGATATCAATGTGAATGAGTAGGTATCGCCATACAGGAGATGCACTAGAGCTATAAGTATGTGAAAGCTCAAAAGGAAAACTAGTGGGTGTGCATCCAACTTGCTTGCTCACGAAGACCTAGGGCAATTTTGAGGAAGCCCATCATTGGAATATACAAGCCAAGTTATATAATGAAGATTCCCACTAGCATATGGTAGTGACAAAGCAAGAAGCTTTCAATCATGAAGAACATGGTGCTATCATGAAGCACAAGTGTGGAAAAAGATAGTAGCATTGTCCCTTCTCTCTTTTTCTCTCTTTTTTTCATTTGGGCTCTTAGGCCTCTTTTTTCCTCTTTTATTTTATTTTTGGGCTCTTTGGCCTTTTTTTTATTTCCTCACATGGGACAATGCTCTAATAATGATGATCATCACACTTTTATTTACTCACAGCTCAAAATGATGATGACTCTAAAGGAAATGCCTTCGGCAGTATACCAGGATGTGCAACGATCTAGCATGGCGTATGACGTTGAAAACATCTCGCTAGCTACCTTACAATCATGCAATGGCAATATGACAGTGACGACCCAAGTCATGAGACAAAACGGTGGGAGTTGCATGACAATATATCAAGGAATGGCTATGAAAATGCCATAGTAGGTAGGTATGGTGGCTGTTTTGAGGAAGGAATTTGGTGGGTTTGTGCACCGGCGAGAATCGCGCGGCACTAGAGAGGCTAGCAATGGTGCAAGGTGAAAGTGCCTCTATACCACGGGCTCACATTAGTCATGAAGAACTCACATACTTGTTGCGATTTTTTTATTATTAATCGAAACAAAGTGCTAAACGCATACTCCTAGGGGAAGGGTTGGTAGGTGTTAACCGTCGCGCGATCCCGACCTCAACACAAAGGATGACAATCAATAGATCAATTATGCTCCGACTTCCTAACATAGCGGTTCACCATATGTGCATGCTACGGGAATCACTAACTTCAACACAAGTATTTCTAGATTCACAACACCCTACTAACATAACTCTTAATATTAGCAAATCCATGTCTCAAAACTATTTGAGAGGAATCAAAACTTCTCTTTCTACTCAATGCATATGAAGATGGAGTTTTTTGCATCCTCTTTGGGTATCTATCACATTTGGGACTACTTTATAGCATAAGCCAACTACCAAATCACGCACTGCCGTGCTCTAAAAGATATAAGTGAAGAACAAAGAGCAAAAGTATCCAGCTCAAAAGATATAAGTGAAGCACTATGAGCATTCTAGCAAAATCACGATGAGTGCATGTCTCTCTCTCTCTCAAAAAGGTGTGCAGCAAGGATGATTGTGACACAACAAAAATAAAAGACTCCTATGATACAAGACGCTCCAAGCAAAACACATATCATGTGGTGAATAAAAATATAGCTCCAAGTAATGTTACCGATGGATTGAAGACGAAAGAGGGGATGCCTTCCCGGGGCATCCCCAAGCTTAGGCTTTTTGGTGTCCTTGAATTTAGCTTGGGATGCCTTGGGAATCCCCAAGATTGAGCTCTTTCAACTCCTTATCTCTTTGTCCATGAGAACATCACCCAAAACTTGAAAACTTCACAACACAAAACTTAAATAGAAACTTGTGATAACGTTAGTACAAGAAAACAAACTACCACTTCTTTTGGTACTTTAGCAAACTTGAATTCCATCTATATTGGTGTTGGGATACTGTATTCTCACTTTTCCATGGCTAGTACCCCCCCCGATACTAACATAGTTTCATCAAAACAAGCAACCAACTCAACGAAAACAAAATCTATCAAAAACAGACCAATCTGTAGCAATTTGTATACTTCGCATACTTCTGGTACCTCAAAAAATCTGAAACATTACGACGGCCTGGGAAAAACCGTATAAACCATCAGCAAAATGAATCAACTCAAAATCTCTTTCTGAATAAAAATGAAAAAACATCTCGTGAGCGAAAAAGTTTCTGTGTTTTTCCAGCAGGATCAAACAACCATTACCAAGACTAGTCATAAAGGCTTTGCTTGGCTCAAACACAAAAAGAAACACAAAAAACACAATCACAACAGAATTGTGATGGTGTGGACGCAACAAAACAGAAAGAAAAAAGATAAATTCATTGGGTTGCCTCCCAACAAACGCTATTGTTTAACGCCCTTAGCTAGGCATAAAAGCGACAGAATCACGTATCGTCGTCTTTGGTGCTCAAACCATAAGTGGCCTTCATCATGGATTCATAAGGCAATCTTATTTTATTTCTAGGAAAGTGTTCTGTGCCCTTACTTAAAGGAAATTGAAATCTAATATTCCCTTCCTTCATATCTATGATAGCACCGATAGTCCTTAGGAAATGTATACCAAGAATAATAGGGCAAGTAGGATTGCAATCAATGTCAAGCACAATGAAATCCACGGGTACATAGTCCCTATTTGCAACAATAAGAACATCATTGATCCTTCCCATGGGTTTCTTGAGAGTAGAATCAGCAAGATGCAAATTAATAGAACACTCTTGAATCTCATTAAAACCCAGAACATCACATAAAGACTTTGGAATCACAGAAACACTAGCACCCAAATCACACAAAGCATTGCACTCGTAGTTTTTGATTTTGATTTTGATGGTAGGTTCCCACTCATCATGAAGTTTTCTAGGGATAGAGACTTCCAATTCAAGTTTCTCTTCAAGAGATTTTATCATAGCTTCGACGATATGATCGGTAAAGGCCTTGTTTTGGCTATAAGCGTGTGGAGAGTTCAATATGGATTGCATCAAGGAAATGCATTCAATCAAGGAGCAACTATCATAATTGAATTCCTTGAAATCCGCGGTAGTAATTTCATTACTACTCAAAGCATTAACATCTTCTACTCCACTTTCAATGCTTTTAGCATCAAGATAGATGGACTCCGAATCATTGGGGCACTTTTCAGCCAAAGTGGATTCATATCCAGCCCCATAATCATTAGGTTTAACAAAAGAAAACAAAGATTCAATGGGAGTCACACCAAGCACTTTAAGATCTTCGTGATTCTCATCACGAGTTTCAGGTTTAGCAGCCATTTTATTGACTAAAGTAGCCTGCTTATCAGAAATTTGGCCTACCAACTTTTCAAGCCGAGCAAACTGAGAATTTAGCGCAAGAATTATTTGGCCATATCATCTACTTATCTACTCATAAAAACCAGAAAAGAATTTTGCTCCTTCAGCTGTCTACGGAAGTAACTGTGTAGACATGAAGCCTTTAACACTAGTTTCAATTTATTCCAACTTTGCATAGTGAGCATCAAAATCCCTTGGTGGGGTCATTAGGGTTTTAGTAGGCAAGCAAGCAAGCGGACACACAAGCAAACAAAGAGCAGGCAAGAAAAAAGGGCGAACGGAAAGGCGAACGAAAAAGGCAAACAAAAGGCAAATTGGTGAAGTGGGGGAGAGGAAAACGAGAGGCAACTAGCAAACAAAGTAAATGCAAGTGATGAGTTTGCGACACCTACTTGGATGAGTTCTTGACTTGATCTTCCTCCCCGGCAACGGCGCCAGAAATTCTTCTTGTTACTTATCTGGTTTGCGTCGGTTTTTCCCTTGAAGAGGAAAGGGTGATGTAGCACATGAGCAGTAAGTATTTCCCTCAGTTTTGAGAACCAAGGTACCGATCCAGAAGGAGGGCCTCGTCAAGTCCAGAGTACATGCGCAAACACAAACAAGCTTGCACCCAACACTTCAAAGGGGTTGTCAATCCCTTCAAGATTGTTTGCAAAATGAGATCTGAAGGCGGAAAGTGCAACGATGTAAAAAGTGTAAGGCTGAAAATATGGTGTGGAGTAGACCCTGGGGGCCATAGTGTTCACTAGAGGCTTCTCTCAAAATAGAAAATATCACGGTGGGTAAACAAATTACTGTCGAGCAATTGATAGAACCGCGCAAAGTCATGACGATATCTAAGGCAATGATCATACATATAGTCATCACGTCCGAGACAAGTAGACCAATACTTTCTGCATCTACTACTATTACTCCACACATCGACCGCTATCCAGCATGCATCTAGTGTATTGAGTTCATGACGAACAGAGTAATGCCTTAAGCAACCTGACATCATGTAGAGGGATAAACTCAAACCGATGATGAAAACCCCATCTTTTTACCCTTGATGGCAACAACACGATGCGTGCCTCACTACCCCTTCTGTCACTGGGTGAGGTCACCGCACGGTATGAACTCAAAACCAAGCACTTCTCCCATTGCAAAAATCGTAGATCTAGTTGGCCATACAAAACCCAAAACTCGAAGAGAATTACAAGGATACGAAATCATGCATAAGAGAGATCAGAAGAAACTCAAATAAGATTCATAGTTAATCTGATCATAAATCCACAATTCATCGGATCTCGACAAACACACCGCAAAAGAAGATTACATCGGATAGATCTCCATGAAGATCATGGAGAACATTGTATTGAAGATCCAAGAGAGAGAAGAAGCCATCTAGTTACTAGCTATGGACCCGTAGGTCTATGGTGAACTACTCACGCATCATCGGAGAGGTCATGGTCTTGATGAAGAAGCCCTCCGTGTCCGAATCCCCCCTCCGGCAGGGCACCAGAACGTGCCCCAGATGGGATCTTGCGGAGACAGAAGCTTGCGGCGGCGGAGAAGTGATTTCGATGATCTCTTGATTTTTTTGGGATTTTTAGGGAATTTATAGGCGCAACCCCTAGGTCAGGGGGCGCTCAGGGGTCCCACAAGCCTGTGGTCCGCGACCTACCCCCTGGCCGCGGGGTGGGGGCTTGTGTGGCCCTTGAGGCTCCCCTGCCTTGGCTCCCAAGCTTCCCGATCTTCTTCCGTTTCGAAAAAATCTTTTCGGGGATTTTCTTCCGTTTGGACTCCGTTTCAAAATATCCTCTGAAAGGGGTCAAAAACATGGAGAAAACAGGAACTGGCACATGGCAGTGAGTTAATTAGTTAGTCCCAAAAAATATATAAAAGGCATGCAAAACATCCAAAGTTTGACAAGATAATAGCATGAAACCATAAAAAATTATAGACACGTTGGAGACGTATCAGTGTGCTTCCCTCCTGCTCATGGGAGGGCTCCGTCATGATGGCAGGGCACATCGAGTGCCTCCGGTGGACGTGGAGGATTCCGTCCGCGGAGCTCGTCAATGCTCGCCCGCCCGGAGAGGAGCGCACGCCAGAGCCCCGCTCCTACGAGCGCGTCGTCTTTGGTACGCATTTTCTTGTTGGCTTCGGGCTGCCGGGAGCATATTTTTCCGATAGTTCCTCGAGTTCTATGGGCTCTAGATGCATCATCTCAGGATTAACTCCGTCCTGTACGTCACGTGTTTCGCCATGCTGTGTGAGGCTTACTTTGGCTTGTGGCCCTTTCCTTTCTTATTCCGCCACCTATTTCATTTCCGCTCTGAGATGCATGGCAACATGTCGTACTCCTGCGGCGGCGCGGTGGTGTGTAGACGGGGCGGCACGCCGCTTCCGATGATGAGGTCGAAGGAGTCCTTCAAAAAATGGCAGCGCACCTTCTTCTACGTCCACAACATCGGCCTGGGGCGGGATTGTTGGAAATATGCACTAGAGGCAATAATAAAATAGTTATTATTATATTTCCTGTTTCAAGATAATCATTTATTATCCATGCTATAATTGTATTGAAAGTAAACACAAATACATGTGTGGATATATAGACAAAACAATGCCCCTAGTGAGCCTCTAGTTGACTAGCTTGTTAATCAAATATGGTTGTGGTTTCCTAGCCATAGACAAGTGTTGTAGCGACCCGACTCAACACGAGTCAAGCCTCTGGTGTTTTCGTACCATCCCAAGATGATGCTGGTACACACTCAGTACATCAATTTATATATCAAGAGTTCAATCACACAGCTTTATTAATCGAAATCTCATATCGAGTACTTTATTACAATAATGAATTACAATAAGGTGGCTGAAGGCCATCTCATGAGATATCTAACGAAGACTAGCGGAAGCATCAGGTAGACGAGTCCATCTGACTCCAGGGCATGTCGTTGAGCGTAGATCGTAGCCTCACTCCTAGTCGGAAAAGTACTCTGCAACATGATACGTTGCAGCCATGTAGGTCAGCATATGGAATATGCCGGCAAGTCATGAAAGAGAGGGGGAAAATAATAACCAACTATCTCTACATGCATATTTGGCAGGTGGGGCTACAAGTTTTAGCATAAAGCCAATTTTGTCCTACAACAAGAGAGGGCTGAAAGCAAAAGTATTACTACATTGTTTGTTGTTAACGAGATGGTTCCGCCAACCAATTCTCGTACCCGAGTTGTTGATAATTCCCACATCATTATTAAGTTGTGTCGAGAGTTCATGGAAATTTCAATGCCTTTGGATCAAGTTGTCCATGACCGTGGACACGGCTAATCGGTTAGGTTTGGGCACTCTGCAGAGTTTTGCACACGTTCCCAACAAGATTTGATCGCCTCCGAGTATGTCTTCGCACTTCAGGGTGTTTGAAGACCGGATGATCAAAACATGGTCTTTCAACGGGTCCCTCTGAATCCCTGTCGGTGCCCATCCATTCCTACCGTTCTTCTACATCTGCTAGCACCGCCTGTCCAGAGTCGCCGCGTTGCCCAACCAAGCCAGAGCCCATAATGACTTGTGGCTGTGTAGGTAAGCCTTGGGTCTTGAAGCCTCCATCCGTCTCTTGGAGCCTGGGTGAAGCTTTCCGCAAGATGTCATGGCACGTCTCCCGCATCCCGGGGTCATCCACTGGTTTCTCCAGGGAGCCCGTCAAACCATCCTTCACCCAGAGTTGCATTGCTTCATGAGGTCTTGAAAATCTTGACTTAACCGGTCTTGGTTATTTAATTATCCTCGCATCACTCGTGTTATGCACTCCACCAGAATCCCGTCTACTCAAGCATAGCAATATGAAATTTGTCATCCCGGGCCAGGTATCGGGGTTGTTGTGTGCCTACCACATGATACTACAACCTATAACTATAATTTCCAAGTACCTACTCAGCATGCAATTGGGCAAAGAAAGGTGAAACTACCATGCATAGAAAACATAGGAGATAGTATGATCAAAATGACTTGCCTTGATGATAGTTGTCTTGATCGAGCGCTTCTAAGTAACAAGCTTCGCACTCCGGGTGATCTACCGATACAAACAAGTACACACCATAAGCACTACAATCATCAACAAGTAAAAATAACATCACAAGCATAAAGTAGCTATGGCATAAAGTGAAAGAATTCACTTCACCTAACTAAGGCAGAAATTGTTTCTGTTAAAACCCCAATTAAAACTATTTAAAAAAAATTCAAACTTATACTACAGTAAGATATAATCACTACGAAGCAGTAGCAAAAAGAATCAAATAAAAATCATTTTTTAAACTCCTGGAATAAGCAAAACAAGGTTTAAACTAAATCTGATCTAAATCAAATTTCAAATTTCAAACATATACAAATTATATGTTTTTGCAAACTACAGAAAAATTGGGATCTACTGGAAAAAGAATCAACCTCATTGGATCTCTAGATCAAAAGTTATGAGCCAAACAAAATTAGAACTTTCTCTGTTTTGGAATTAAACAAAAAAAAATAGAACTGATTCTAACGGACATTGTGTACACGTGGTGCTCTCTGATTGGTCTACCGGTGTTTGCTGCGGGGAAATCTAACAAACGGCTGAATCTTAACAAAAACCTCTTCGGCTAATATTAAGTAATGAAAAACCGTCCCGGTTTTGTTTAAAAGACCGAAAGGGTACGGGTGTTCTAATCTCTACCGTTTACTCATGATCTAACGGCTAAGGAAAAGATGGGTAGTTCACCGTGGGTTGCAGGAGGATGCTCTTCTCCGGCGAGGCAGAGAGGAGGTGGTGCTCGGGGATGGGGCTCCGGCGATCCTCCGGCGACGGCGAGAGCACCAGGGGGATGTGGCGAAGCTCCGGCGTCGTCTCATGGTTCCAAGGGCGGCAGGGACGGTCGGAGGCGAGCGACAGGAGCTCGGGGACTCTCTGTTGCCGGCCGAACTCCGGCGAGGTGCGGGGGGTGGCTTGGAGTGGTCGAGCTCGGGGTTTGGTGGAAAAATGGAGCGCTATGGATGTGGGGATTTCTCTGGTGGCGTCGGGTGGTTGGGGTGGTGAGGGGGTGGCGCAGGGTGGCGAGGCAAGGTTCGACTGGAGCCTGGCTCTAGCGAGGTTCGGCGACATTCTGGCGTGAGGAAGGAGGGGGCCGAGGGGGGGCTCGGGGGCGGCGGTTTATATAGGGGCAGGGGGCCGAGGGAAGGAAGGGGGAGTCCGAGATCGGGAGGGATCCCGGCGATCCAGGGGGTCGCGCCATGGAGGGTGGCCGAGGCGCTGGGAAGGAAAGGGCACGGGAGAAAGAAAGGTAGGAGGAAGAAGAAGGAAGGAAAGAAAGAAAAAGAAAAAAAAGAAAAAAGAAGAGGGGGGGGTGCGCTGCGTGGGGAGGGATCCCGGTGGGATTCTGGCCCAGAAGAAAAAAAACGCCCTAGGGCGGTTTCTAGAAAAAAAAGATTTTTTTAAAGAGCATGAGAAAAAGAATAAAAGGAAATGAAATAAAATAATTTATATGGGGTATTATATACCAAATCGATCAGAAAAATATTTCCTAATTGATTATCATTTTTCCAAAACCAAAATAAAAACTTTTTAAAAATGTTTTTTTCAAAAAAAACCCTAAGGCATTATTTTCTTTTTGAAATTATTTTCTCCACAAAGTTTGTGTTTCCTTGGCTCAAAATATATCAAAAGTGCCCCTGGTCATTTTGGAGGGTCACATTCCTCCTCTCTTTCTTGCTTGCAAGAAATTATTTCCCGGCACTTCTTGCACGAAGAAAAGAAATAGAAATGCAAAAGAAAAATTTGAAAGAATTCAAATGCAAATCTTTATTGCCATTCAATATGCATAGATGCTTAGCTACAATTGTAAAACATTCCCAATTGGGAAAATTGGGATTTACAAACCTACCCACCTTAAGATGAATCTCGCCCTCGAGATTCGGGTTGGCTAGAAAATAGGTGCGGGTGGTCTCGACGAAGATCTTCTTCTCGTTCCCAGGTGGCTTCTTCCTCGGTGTGGTGGCTCCACAACACCTTGCAGAACTTGATGATCTTGCTGCGGGTAACTCTGTTGGCAGTCTCGAGAATCCTGACGGGTTTCTCCTCATACGTCAGATCACTGTCAAGCTGTATGGCCTCTAGGGGCACTGTATCTCTCAACGGAACATCAGCCATCTCAGTGTGGCATTTCTTCAACTGGGAAACATGGAAGACATCACGAACTCCGGACAATCCTTCCAGCAGTTCCAGTTTATATGCAACTTCGCCTCTACGTTCAAGATTTTTGTAGGGGCCAATGAATTAGGGTGCTAACTTTCATTTCACACCAAATCTCTTGATTCCTCGAAGTGGAGACACCCGAAGATATGCTCGGTCTCCCACTTCGTATGTTACTTCCTTGCGTTTGCTGTCAGCATAACTTTTCTGCCTGGACTGGGCTATCTTGAGTCTGTCACGAATCAGCTTGACCTTCTCTTCAGAATCTCAGATAAGGTCGGGAACAAAAAGTTGTCGATCTCCAACTCCATCCCACATCAACGGTGTTCTGCACCTCCTTCCGTATAGAGCTTCGAAAGGGGCCATCTTCAGACTGGTCTGATAGCTGTTGTTGTATGAGAACTCGGCATAAGGCAAATTGTCATCCAAACTAGACCCATAGTCTAGTGCGCAAGCTCTCAACATGTCCTCCAGAATCTGATTGACTCTTACGGTCTGTCCATCTGTCTGTGGGTGAAAAGTTGTACTGAACTCCAATCTCGTTCCCAAGGTTTCATGCAGTTGGTGCCAAAATTTTGATGTGAACTGAGTCTCTCTATCTGACACAATACTCTTCGGTACTCCATGCAGACATACGATCCTGGTCATATATATCTTGGCCAGCTTGGCACTCGTGTAAGTAGTCTTCACGGGAATGAAGTGAGCTACCTTGGTCAAACGATCGACCACAACCCAAATAGAATCATAGCCAGAACGGGTCTTGGGTAATCCTGTGATGAAGTCCATACTAAGCTTTTTCCATTTCCACTCGGGTATCGGCAGAGGTTGAAGCAAACCTGCTGGCTTCTGATGCTCGGCTTTTACTCGCTGACAAACATAGCATATTGCTACAAACTCGGCAATGTCTTTCTTCATTCTTGTCCACCAGAAACTTTCTTTCAGATCCAGATACATCTTGGTGTTTCCGGGGTGTATCGAGTACGGGGAATCATGGGCCTCCTGAAGTATCAACTTCCTGAGTTCGGGATCATTGGGCACATAAATGCGATCCTCAAACCATAAAGTTCCGTGCTCATCCTCACGAAAACCTTTAGCCTTCCCGTCTTTCATTTTCTGCTTAATCTCAGCTATCTCCTTGTCTGATTTCTGTGCTTCGCGGATCTTTTCTGTCAAAGTGGACTGAATTTCCAGTGTGGCTACAAACCCTCTTGGAACTATTTCCAATTTGAGCTCTCAGAGATCATCGGCTAACTCCTGGGGTAATCCTCCTGCTATGAGTGTGTTCACATAACTCTTGCGGCTCAACGCATCGGCTACAACATTTGCCTTGCATGGGTGATAATGCAGTCTCATGTCATAGTCCTTGATCAATTCTAGCCATTGCCTCTGTCTGAGGTTCAACTCCTTCTGCGTGAAGATATATTTCAGGCTCTTGTGATTAGTGTAAACATCACAACTATTTCCGATGAGGAAATGTCTCCAAGTCTTGAGAGCGTGCACTACGGCTGCTAGCTCCAAGTCATGCGTGGCATAATTTAACTCATGGGGTATGAGCTGTCTGGATGCATAGGCTACAACTTTACTTTCTTGCATGAGCACTCCTCCGAGTCCTTGACGAGAAGCGTCACAGTAAACCTGGAAATCCTTCCGATTGTTCGGCAATATCAGCACTGGGGCTGTAACCAGACGTTTCTTCAACTCTTGAAAACTGGATTCACATTCCTCGGTCCAAACATACTTGGACTCCTTCTTCAACAACTCTGTCATGGGATTGGCGATCTTTGAGAAATTATCAATGAACCTCTGGTAATATCCGGCAAGTCCGAGGAAACTGCGGATCTCCTTAACTGAAGTGGGTGCTACCCATTCGGTGACTGCTGCGACCTTGGCAGGGTCCACTGCTGTTCCTTCTCCTGAAATGACGTGTCCGAGGAATCCGACTTCCTTCAACCAAAATTCACATTTGCTAAACTTTGCATACAACTGATGCTCTCGAAGTTTCTCCAGAACTAGACGCAGATGTTCGTTGTGTTCCTCCTCGTTCTTGGAGAATATCAGTATGTCATCGATGAACACCACGACAAACTTGTCCAAGTATTCCATAAATACCTTGTTCATCAGATTCATAAAATATGATGGAGCATTAGTCAGTCCAAGTGACATGACCGTGTACTCATACAAGCCGTACCGAGTGGTGAAGGCTGTCTTGGGTATATCATGTTCACGAATCTTCAGCTGATGATACCCGGATCAGAGATCGATCTTGGAGAATATTCGGGCTCCAACTAACTGGTCAAACAGATCATTGATCATCGGCAAGGGTTAATTGTTCTTGATGGTCACCTCGTTCAATGCACGATAATCGACAACCATTCTCAAGGACTTATCCTTCTTTTCAACCAAGAGCACTGGGGCTCCCCAAGGTGAAGAACTTGGGCGAATATACCCTTTGTCCAACAACTACTTAATTTGCTTCTTGATTTCTACCAAGTCATTTGTGGGCATCCAATAGGGTCTCTTGGATATCGGGGCTGTTCCGGGTAATAGCTCAATCAGGAACTCAATCTCTCTATCGGGTGGCATGCCCGGCAATTCCTCCGGAAATACATCTGGGTATTCTTGTACAATCGGGACTTCCTCCTGGACTACTCCCGTGAGAGAGTTTACTCGTTTACTCCGTGTCGGGCGCTGAGACACGTACTTAATCCGCTTTTGCTCGGGGTGGTGAGCAAAATAGACTTAAGGGCACAATAAATATTCCCTTCGTACTTGGCCAACCAATCCATGCCTAGGATTACATCCAATCCCTGAGACTCTAATACGATGAGGTCGGTGGGAAACTTATGGTTCCCGATGTTGAGACTCAAAGCATGGCATCCTATCCCGGCTATCATCATGCCTCCTGGGGAACTGACCTTAATAGGCTGGCTGAGGGTTCTAGTTGGCAAACTATACCTTTCCACAACTACCCTTGATATGAATGAATGCGTTGCACCAGAATCAAAAAGTACCAATACTGGACGTGAATTTAGCAAAAACTTACCAACCACAGTATTCGGGTGATCATAGACCTCTTCAACATCAATGTGATTCACCTGAGCTCGAGGAAAAGGATTGGGCTTCTTTGCTGCAGAGTTGCCGTTTCCGTTTCCATTCCCCTGCTTGTTCTAGGGGCATTTAGTGGCATAGTGTCCCGTCTTCTGACACTTGAAGCAGGTGATGTGATTCAGATCCTTCTGAGCTGGAGCTGAATGATGTTGAGTGCCGGTACCGCCATTCTTGAAGTTGATGTTATTGCGGTGGTTCCCATTTCCTCCATGGTTGTGGACTCCATGGTTGTGCACTGGGTGGTTAAGCTGGACGTGTCCTCAAAACTTACCGAATCCAGTCCCGGTATTCCCTGAATAGGGGGTGTAGCGAGGCTTCTGCTGAGTGCTGGAGTTGAACTTTCCATTGCCATACTTCCGCTTGAGGTTTTCCATCTGCTGATGTTTCCCCTCCAAGACGAAGGCCTTATCTACCAGCTCCTGGTAGTTGTTGAAGTTGGCTACAGTCAGCTGAATGCTCAGCTCATCATTGAGTCCCTCCAAGAACTTTTCCTGCTTGGCCGCATCATCGGCCACATCTCCAGGTGCATAATGGGCGAGCATGCTGAATTCATCGACATACTGAGCCACAGAGCGGTTTCCCTGGCGTAAGTTGCGAAACTCATGCTTCTTCAGACTCATTGCACGAGCTGAGACATGTGCGGTGCGGAAGGCTTGCTTGAACTGCTCCCAAGTGACTCCAGCAATGGGGTATGTGGTGGTGTAGTTCTCCCACCAAGCAGCTGCAGGGCCTTCAAGTTGATGCGCGGCAAAGCGCACCTTCTCAGCTTCAGTACAACCAGCAGTGATTAGTTCCCGCTCCATCTTGCGGAGCGAATCATTTGCCACAATGGGCTCAATGCTGCTGGAGAAAGTCGGAGGGTTCAACCTCAGGAAACGGGTGAGATTGTCGGCCTGGGGTGGATGATGGTTGTTGTTATTGTTCTGGTTCTGGATGATCAGCTGCATCAGGGTATTCTGTTGCTGAATCAACTGAGTGAGTTCCGACGAGAAGTTGGAAGCAGGGGCACGTCTTGGAGGCATCTGGTGTTTGTAGAGGGGTGAGATTAGCATAGAACAATGGTCTAGAGAGTAATTACACTACCCATATGAAATGCAACAAACAAGTATCACACCACACATTTTATTCAATACCATCACAAAAGGTTCACACACGGGGATACAAAATTTAATAACCTAAACATCGGCCTAAGCGTTTAACGATAAGATAAATTTGGTGGACTAGTCTAAGTGTCCTCCTCAGAAAAGCATGGTGGTGGGTCCTTCGGTGGGGCTTTCTTCATAGTCCTCCTCATTGCTGATCAAGGGGGCTACGTCTCCTTCGGGATGAAGGTTCTCGCCCATGTCCAGTTCCTCCTCCAGGTATGCGACTCGAGTCTTCAGCTTCTCGATCCTCTCCAGAAAGTCCTTCACCTCCAATTCGTGCTCATAGTGGGCTTCCCGGGCTGCTTCTTCGAGTTCGAGTTCGTGGAGCGACAGTTGCTTGATCTTCCTGGCGTGCTTGATCACACGATGCTCCAGAGTCCCGCTGTGCTTATCCAAGGTCTGGGCATAGGACAGGAGAGCGTCCTTGGTCTTGCTTGAGATGATTTCTCCATCTTCTCCTCTCCGGGATACCGTGAACAGGTCCGGTGAAATAGGGCAGCCTCTGTACACTTCCTTGATACGTCCGAGTGCACAATGGACCGCCATGTCCCTTCCAAGAATCCAGTTGGGTGCGATGAAATTGAAATCCATAGGCTCAGTGCGCGGCTCGAATGTCCTTCTGGGAACGTGCACCTCAATCCTGTAGCGTGAATCCTCCGGGTAAGACGAAGTAGGCTTCCATGTGATAGTCGGCAGAGCAATCCTCAAGTCCTTGGTGATCTGTATCAGCTCCTTTCCAAAAGGCATAGTGGCGTCGGGCTGGCAAAACTCCGTGAACTTAATGGGGATGAAGGTGGCCATCTAAAACATTGGAAAATTGGAGAGAAGTCAGAAATGATCAGAAGAGGAAATAGAGGATTTATAGACATAAGAAAATAGTTTTCTTCCTAAGGCTTTTCCATTCCTAGAGGTTACGTCCTACGGTCAGCGTGTGCTGTGAATACCATTTCTGTAGCGACCCGACTCAACACGAGTCAAGCCTCTGGTGTTTCCGTACCATCCCAAGATCATGCTGGTACACACTCAGTACATCAATGTATATATCAAGAGTTCAATCACGCACTTTATTAATCGAAATCTCATATCGAGTACTTTATTACAAGAATGAATTACAATAAGGTGGCTGAAGGCCATCTCATGAGATATCTAACAAAGACTAACGGAAGCATCACGTAGATGAGTCCAACCGACTCCAGGGCATGTCGTTGAGCATAGATCATAGCCTCACTCCTGGTCGGAAAAGTACTCTACAACATGATACATTGCAGCCGTGTAGGTCAGCATATGGAATATGCCGGCAAGTCATCAAAGAGAGGCGAAAAATAATAACCAACTATCTCTACATGCATATATGGCAGGTGGGGCTATAAGTTTTAGCATAAAGCCAATTTTCTCCTACAACAAGAGAGGGCTGAAAGCAAAAGTATTAATACACTGTTTGTTGTTAACGAGATGGTTCCGCCAACCAATTCTCATACCCGAGTTGTTGATAATTCCCACATCATTATTAAGTTGTGTCGAGAGTTCAGGGAAATTTCAATGCCTTCGGTCAAGTTGTCCATGACCGTGGACACGGCTAATCGATTAGGTTTGGGCACTCTGCAGAGTTTTGCACACGTTCCCCACAAGATTTGATGGCCTCCGAGTATGTCTTCGCACTTCAGGGTGTTTGAAGACCAGATGATCAAAACATGGTCTTTCAACGGGTCCCTCTGAATCCCTGTCGGTGCCCATCCATTCCTACCGTTCTTCTACATCTGCTAGCACTGCGTGTCCAGAGTCGCCACATTGTCCAACCAAGCCAGAGCCCATAATGACTTGTGGCTGTGCAGGTAAGCCTTGGGTCTTGAAGCCTCCGTCCGTCTCTTCGAGCCCGGGTGAAGCTTTCCGCAAGATGTCATGGCACGTCTCCAGCATCTCGGGGTCGTCCACTAGTTTCTCCAGGGAGCCCGTCAAACCGTCCTTCACCCAGAGTTGCATTGCTTCATGAGGTCTTGAAAATCTTGACTTAACCGGTCTTGGTTATTTAATTATCCTCGCATCACTCGTGTTATGCACTCCACCAGAATCCCGTCTACTCAAGCATAGCAATATGAAATTTGTCGTCCCGGGCCACGTATCGGGGTTGTTGTGTGCCTACCACATGATACTACAACCTATAACTATAATTTCCAAGTACCTACTCAACATGCAATTGGGCAAACAAAGGTGAAACTACCATGCATAGAAAACATAGGAGATAGTATGATCAAAATGGCTTGCCTTGATGATAGTTGTCTTGATCGAGCGCTTCTAAGTAACAAGCTTCGCACTCCGGGTGATCTACCGATACATACAAGTACACACCATAAGCACTACAATCATCAACAAGTAAAAATAACATCACAAGCATAAAGTAGCTATGGCATAAAGTGAAAGAATTCACTTCACCTAACTAAGGCATAAATTGTTTCTGTTAAAACCCCAAGTAAAAATATTTTAGAAAATTTCAAACTTATACTACAGTAAGATATAATCACTAGGAAGCAGTAGCAAAAAGAATCAAATAAAAATCATTTTTAAACTCCTGGAATAAGCAAAACAAGGTTTAAACTAAATCTGATCTAAATAAAATTTGAATATTTCAAACATATACAAATTATATGTTTTTGCAAACTACAGAAAAATTGGGATCTACTGGAAAAAGAATCAACCTCATTGGATCTCTAGATCAAAAGTTATGAGCCAAACAAAATTAGAACTTTCTCTGTTTTGGAATTAAACAGAAAAAAATAGAACTGATTCTAACGGACATTGTGTACACGTGGCGCTCTCTGATTGGTCTACGGGTGTTTGCTGCGGGGAAATCTAACAAACGGCCGAATATTAACAAAAACCTCTTCGGCTAATATTAAGTAATGAAAAACCGGCTCGGTTTTGTTTAAAAGACTGAAAGGGTACGGGTGTTCTAATCTCTACCGTTTACTCACGATCTAACGGCTAAGGAAAAGATGGGTAGTTCACCATGGGTTGCAGGAGGTTGCTCTTCTCCGGCGAGGCAGAGAGGAGGTGGTGCTCGGGGATGGGGCTTCGGCGATCCTCCGGCGACGGCGAGAGCACCAGGGGGATGCGGCGAAGCTCCGGCGACGGCGAGAGCACCAGGGGGATGCGGCGAAGCTCCGGCGACGGCGAGAGCACCAGGGGGATGCGGCGAAGCTCCGGCGTCGTCTCGTGGTTCCAAGGGCGGCAGGGAGGGTCAGAGGCGAGCGACAGGAGCTCGGGGAGTCTCTGTTGCCGGCCGAACTCCGGCGAGGTGCGGGGGGGGGGGGTGGCGTGGAGCGGTGGAGCTCGGGGTTTTGTGGAAAAAATGGAGCGCTATGGATGTGGGGATTTCTCTGGTGGCGTCGGGTGGTTGGGGCGGCGAGGGGGTGGCGCAGGGTGGCGAGATGAGGTTCTACTTGTGCCTGGCTCTAGCGAGGTGCGGCGGCGTTCTAGCATGGGGAAGGAGGGGGGCGAGGGGGGGCTCGGGGGTGGCGGTTTATATAGGGGCAGGGGGGCCGAGGGAAGGAACGGGGAGTCCGAGATCGGGGGGGATCCCGGCGATCCAGGGGGTCGCGCCATGGAGGGTGGCCGAGGCGTTGGGAAGGAAAGGGCACGGGAGAAAGCAAGGTAGGAGGAAGAAGAAGGAAGGAAAGAAAGAAAAAAAAGGAAAGGGGGGGTGCGCTGCGTGGGGAGGGATCCCGGTGGGATTCTGGCCCAAAAGAAAAAAAACGCCCTAGGGCGGTTTCCAGAAAAAAAGATTTTCTTTTTTTAAAAAATAGCAAGAGAAAAAGAAGAAAAGGAAACAAAATAAAATAATTTATATGGGGTATTATATACCAAATCGATCAGAAAAATATTTCCTAATTGATTATCATTTTTCCAAAACCAAAATAAAAACTTTTTAAAAATGTTTTTTTCAGAAAAACCCCTAAGGCTTTATTTTCTTTTTGAAATTATTTTCTCCACAAAGTTTGTGTTTCCTTGGCTCAAAATATATCAAAAGTGCCCCTGGTCATTTTGGAGGGGCACATTCCTCCTCTCTTTCTTGCTTGCAAGAAATTATTTCCCGGCACTTCTTGCACGAAGAAAACAAATAGAAATGCAAAAGAAAAATTTGAAAGAATTCAAATGCAAATCTTTATTGCCATTCAATATGCATAGATGCTTAGCTACAATTGTAAAACATTCCCAATTGGGAAAATTGGGATGTTACAGTGTTGTCACTTGATAACAGGATAACATCATTAGGAGAAGGACAAGACCCAAACTACGAATGTAGCATGTGATCGTCTCATTTTGTTGCTATTGTTTTCCGCTTGTCAAGTATATGTTCCTATGACCATGAGATCATGTAATTCACTAACACCGGAGGAATGCCTTGTGTGTATCAAACGTCGCAACGTAAATGGGTGACTATAAAGGTTCTCTACAGGTATCTCCGAAGGTGTCCGTTGACTTAGCATGGATCAAGCCTGGGATTTGTCACTCCATATGACAGAGAGGTATCTCGGGGCCCACTCGATAATACAACATCATAAACAAGACTTGCAAGCAATGTGACTAAAGAGTTAGCCACATGATCTTGTATTACGAAACAAGTAAAGAGACTTGCCGGTAACGGGATTGAAATAGGTATGGAGATACCGACGATCGAATCTCGGGCAAGTAACATACCGAAGGACAAAGGGAATGATATACGGGATTAACTGAATCCTTGACATAGAGGCTGAATCGATAAGATCTTCATAGAATATGTAGGATCCAATATGGGCATTCAAGTCACGCTATTGGATATTGATCGGAGAGTGTCTCGTTCATGTCTACATAGTTCTCGAACCCGCGAGGTCTACACACTTAAGGTTCGGTGACGTTTCGGTAGTATTGAGTTATGTATGTTGGTGACCGAAAGTTTTTCGGAGTCCTGGATGAGATCCCGGATGTCATGAGGAGCTCCGGAATGGTTTGGAGGTAAAGATTAATATATAGCAATGTTCCATTTGGCTTCCGAAAAGATTTCGGGCATTACCAGTAAAGTACCGGGAGTGACGAATGGGTTTCGGGGTTTTACCGGGAGGGGCCACTCACCTCAGAGAGGATCTAATAGGCTTATGGGTGGCGCACCAGCCCTTAGTGGGCTGGTGCGCCAAATAACCTATTTTGATTGTTCCATGCTATTATATTATCTGTTTTGGATGTTTTATTTGCATTTGTATGTGATTTGGCTGGGAACGTTGATATAATTTATCTTGAGATTGATTCTTTGAAAATTAGATCTATTCCACCCAAGCATTATATTAATGAGTCTTTAAAAGATATGAGAATTTCTATTGATGAGTGTAAGGAAAGAACCGCTAGAATACGTGCTAAGCGTGAATGGCTTGAAAAAGTGTTTTCTCATGATAATATTGATGACGATCTTAAAGTGATTGGTGTGACACCTATTGAATATTTCTTTTCTAGTATAAATCTTGAAAAAGATGGGACTAGAGATGAGTCAACTTTAGTTAAAAGGTATCCCAATGATTCGAAGTTTATAGATCTTAATGATAAGATTGCTAAAAGTGGGATGGAAGAGGTCAAAACTTTAAATAGCAATGAGCCCACTCTTTCGGATTTCAAGGATTTTAATTATGATAGTTGCTCTTTGATTGATTGTGTTCCCTTGTTGCAATCCATGTTGAATTCTCTGCATGCTTATAGTCAAAATAAAGCTTTTACTAAACATATTGTGGATGCCATGATGAGATCTTTTGAAGACAAACTTGAGTTGGAAGTTTCTATACCTAGAAAGCTTTATGATGAGTGGGAACCTACTATTAAAATGAAAATTAGAGATTATGAGTGCCATGCTTTGTGTGATTTGGGTGCTAGCGTTTCCACGATTCCAAAAACTTTATGTGATGTGTTAGGATTCTGTGAATTTCATGATTGCTCTTTAAATTTGCATCTAGCGGATTCTACAATTAAGAAACCTATGGGAAGGATTAATGATGTTCTTATTATTTAAAATAACAATTATGTGCCTGTACATTTTATTGTTATTGATATAGATTGCAATCCTCATGTCCTATTATTCTTGGTAGACCTTTCCTAAGAACAATTGGTGCAATTATTGATATGAAAGAAGGTAATATTAGATTCTAATTTCCATTAAGGAAAGGCATGGAGCTCTTTACAAGAAATAAAATAAGATTACCTTATGAATCTATTATGAGAGCTACTTATGGATTGCCTACCAAAGATGATAATACCTAGATCTATCGCATTATGCGTAGCTAAGGGCGTTAAACAATAGCGCTTGTTGGGAGGCAACCCAATTTTCTATGTTTTGCTTTTGTTTTTTGCTCCTGTTTTTGAGTGTTGCACACATTATTACCTCAGTAAAATTGTGTTTTCTTGTTTTAATTAGTGTTTGAGCCAAGTAAGACCTTTGGGATGGTCTATGGTGTTTGCAAGTTGATTTTGTTGAAAAACAGAAACTTTCGCTCTTAGTCCGGGAATTGTATAAATTCACTGAAACCTTCTTCTGATGTGCATTTTTTTACACAAGATTGGTTTACAAATTTCCCAGATTGTCCTAATTTTGAGAATTTGTGGAGTTACAGAAGTATTCGAAGTAAACATATTGCTACAGACTGTGCTGACAGATTCTGTTTTCTTTGTGTTGTTTGCTTATTTGGATGAATCTATGGGTTGTATCGGTGGGTATGAACCATGGAGAAGTTGAAATACAGTAAATATTAAATCAATATAAATAAAGTATGAGTTCACAACCGTACCTAAAGTAGTGATTTATTTTTATTATACTAACGCATCTCATGAGTTTTCTGTTGAGTTTTGTGTTGTGAATTTTTTAACTTTTTGGTAAAGATTTGATGGACTATGAAATAAGGAGTGTCAAGAGCCTAAGATTGGGGATGCCCAAGGCTCCCCAAGCCATATTCAAGGATTCCAAATAGCCTAAGCTTGGGGATACCCAGGAAGGCATCCCCTCTTTCGTCTTCAATCCATCAGTAAATTTACTTGAGGCTATGCGAGACGACCGTGTAGCCACGTTCCCCCCTTACCTATGCCATGACGAGTCGGTGTGTCAGCCGCTGATGCACACGGTCGACTGGCCCCGCGCCAGACAAGACCAGACAACCGGCGGGCCCCGTAGCCAGCCAGAGAGGCTAGCAGTCGGCCCCTACCTCCTGTCCTACCCTTATCATTTACCTACTCGAGGAGAGCAGGAATTAAGCTTGGGGATGCTTGATACGTCTCCAACATATCTATAATTTTTATTCTTCAATGTTATTATATTATTTGTTTTGGATGTTTTATACGCATTTATATGTTGTTTTATATTATTTTTGAGATTAACCTATTAATCTAGACCCTAGTGCGAGTTTCTATTTTTTCCACGTTTTTGAGTATTGGAGATAAGGAATATTAAACGGAGTCCAAACGGAACAAAATCTCCAGAAAGATTTTTCTTGGACCAGAAGACACCCAACAGACTTGGAGTAGAGGGTAGGGCATCTGCTGGGAGGCCACAAGCCTGCAGGGCGCGCCCTAGGGGGGTGGTCGTGCCCCCTTGCTTGTGGCCCCCCTGCAAGTCTCTTAACCCTATTCTTTGGCCTATAGATTGCCAAATATTCCTGTATCGCCAAAAAGAGCCACGATAATACTTTTACACCGTCGGGAGCCTCTGCTCCTGTGAGGTCCAATCTCGGAGCCTTTTTCGGTAATCTGCTGGAGAAGAAATTGATCACGGAGGGCATCTACATCAACTCCATTGCCCCTCCGATGATGTGTGAGTAGTTCACCACAGACCTACGGGTCCATAGCTAGTAGATAGATGGCTTCTCCTCTCTCTTTGATCTTCAATACCATGGTCTTCATGATCTTCATGGAGATCTATCTGATGTAATACTCTTTTGCGGTGTGTTTGTCGAGATCCGATGAATTGTGAGTTTATGTTCAGATTATCTATGAATATTATTTGAGTCTCTTCCGAATTCTTATATGCATGATTTCATATCTTTGCAAGTCTCTTCGAATTATTGGTTTGGTTTGGCCAAATAGATTGGTAATTTTTGCAATAGGAGAAGTGCTTAGTTTTGAGTTCAATCTTGCGGTGTCCTCACCCAGTGACAAAGTAGGGGTAGCGAGGCACATATTGTATTGTTGCCATCAAGGATAAAAAGATGGGGTTTTCATCATATTGCTTGAGTTTATCCCTCTGCATCATGTCATCTTACTTAATGCGTTACTCTGTTCTTCATGAACTTAATACTCTAGATGCAGGCAGGAGTCGGTCAATGTGTGGAGTAATAGTAGTAGATACAGAATCGTTTCGGTCTACTTGACACGGACGTGATGCCTATATGCATAATCATTGCCTTAGATATCTTCATAATTATTCACTTTTCTATCAATTGCTCGACAGTAATTTGTTCACCCACCGTATTATTTTCCTTTATGAGGGAAGCCTCTAGTGAAACCTATGGCCCTCGGGTCTATTTTCCATATTATATTTTCATATCTATAAACCAAAAATACTTTGCTGCAATTTGTTTACTTTTGTTTCCACAATCTTTTATATCTATCTCTATCAGATCTCATCCTTGCAAATAACTTTGAAGGGATTGACAACCCCTTTATAGTGCTGGGTGCAAGTGTTTGATTGTTTGCGTAGGTACTACTATTGGGGCCTTTCTTGTTCCTCCTACTATATTGATACCTTGGTTCTCAACAAACTGAGGGAAATACTTACCTACTTCAGTGCATCACCCTTTCCTCTTCAAGGGAAAACCAACACAAGCTCATGAGGTAGCATGAGGCACGTATTGTATTGTTGCCATCGAGGATAAAAAGATGGGGTTTTCATCATATTGCTTGAGTTTATCCTCTACATCATGTCATCTTACTTAATGCATTGCTCTTTTCTTCATGAACTTAATACACTAGATGCAGGCAGGAGTCGGTCGATGTGTGGAGTAATAGTAGTAGATACAGAATCGTTTTGGTCTACTTGACACAGACGTGATGCCTGTATGCATAATCGTTTCCTTAGATATCTTCATAATTATTCGCTTTTCTATCAATTGCTCGACAGTAACTTGTCCACTCACCGTATTATTTTCCTTTATGAGAGAAGCCTCTAGTGAAACCTATGGCCCCCGGGTCTATTTTCCATATTATATTTTCATATCTATAAACCAAAAATACTTTGCTGCAATTTATTTACTTTTTTTTCCGCAATCTTTTATATCTATCTCTATTAGATCTCATCCTTGCAAATAACCGTGAAGGGATTGACAACCCCTTTCTAGCGTTGGGTGCAAGAGTTTTATTGTTTGTGTAGGTACTACTGTTGGGGCCTTGCTTGTTCCTCCTACTATATTGATACCTTGGTTCTCAACAAACTGAGGGAAATACTTATCTACTTTGCTGCATCACCCTTTCCTCTTCAAGGGAAAACCAATGCAAGCTCAAGAAGTACAAGAAGGATTTCTGGCGCCGTTGCCGGGGAGGATACATAGCAAGATCACACCTACCAAGTAACCATCACAAACTCATCCCTTGCATTCACTTTATTTTCCATTTGCCTCTCATTTTCCTCTCCCCCACTTCTAAAATGATTTTCAGAAAATACCAAAAAGATTTGCCTTTTTATTCGCCCTTTTTCCGTTCGTCTTTTTTATTTGCTTGCTTGTGTGCTAGATTTCCTGTTTTGTCACGATGGTCAAGAGAATACCAAGTTATGTGACTTTACCACTACTACTAATAATGATTTTATTAGTACTCCGATTGCTCCCGCCACTAGTGCGGAATCGTGTGAACTTAATGCCGCTTTGCTCAATCTTGTTAGGAAAGAACAATTTTCTGGCCTTCCTAGTGATGACGCCGCATCCCATCTAAATACTTTCTTTGAGTTGTGTGATATGCAAAAGAAGAAAGATGTGGATAATGAAATTGTTAAATTAAATCTATTTCCTTTCTCACTACGAGATCGTGCCAAAACTTGGTTTTCATGTTTACCTAAAAATAGTATTGATTCATGGAATAAGTGTAAAGATGCTTTTATTTCCAAGTACTTACCGCCCGCTAAGATTATCTCCCTTAGGAATGATAAAATTAATTTTAAGCAACTTGATCATGAGCATGTTGCACAATCTTGGGAGAGTATGAAACTAATGATCAGGAATTGCCCCGCGCATGGTTTGAGGTTATGGATAATTATACAAATTTTTTATGCGGGATTGAATTTTATTTCGAGAATTTTTTAAAATTCCGTCGCAGGTGGTACTTCTATGGAAATCACATTAGGAGAAGCTACTAAACTCCTAGATAATATTATGGCAAATTACTCTCAGTGGCATACCAAAAGATCTCCTACTAGTAAAAAAGTGCACGCTATTGAAGAAATAAATACTTTGAGTGGAAAGATGGATGAATTAATGAAATTGTTCGTTATTTAAGAGTGCTCCTATTGATCCCAATGATATGCCTTTGTCTTCTTTGATTGGAAATAACAATGAATCTATGGATGTGAATTTTGTTGGTAGGAACAACTTTGCCAATAACGCGTATAGAGATAATTTCAATCATAGGCCGTTTCCTAGTAATTCCACTAATAATTATGGTAACCACTATAACAATTCTTATGGAAATTATAATAATATGCCCTCTGATCTTGAGAATAATATTAAAGAATTCATTAGCTCTCAAAAAGGTTTCAATGCTATGATTGAAGAAAAATGCTCAAGATTGATGATTTGGCTAGGAACGTTGATAGAATTTATTTAAGATTGATTCTTTGAACATTAGATCTATTCCACCCAAGCATGATATTAATGAGTCTTTAAAAGCTATGAGAATTTATATTGATGAGTGTAAGGAAAGAACCGCTAGAATACGTGCTAAGCGTGAATGGTTTGAAAAAGTGTTTTCTCGTGATAATATTGATGAAGATCTTAAAGTGATTGGTGTGACAACTGTTAAATATTTGTTTTCTAGTATAAATATTGAAAAATATGGGACTAGAGATGACTCAACTTTACTTAAAAGGCGTCCCAATGATTCAAAGTTTATGGATCTTAATGATAAGATTGATAAAAGTGGGATGGAAGAGGTCAAAACTTTAAATAACAATGAGCCCACTCTTTCGGATTTGAAGGATTTTAATTATGCTAGTTGCTCTTTGATTGATCGTGTTCCCTTGTTGCAATCCATGTTGAATTCTCCGCATGCTTATAGTCAAAATAAAGTTTTTACTAAACATATTGTGGATGCCATGATGAGATCTTTTGAAGAAAAACTTGGGTTGGAAGTTTCTATACCTAGAAAGCTTTATGATGAGTTGGAACCTACTATTAAAATTGAAATTAAATATTATGAGTGCCATGCTTTGTGTGATTTGGGTTCTAGCATTTCCACGATTCCAAAAACTTTATGTGATGTGTTAGGATTCTGTGAATTTCATGATTGCTCTTTAAATTTGCATCTAGGGGATTCTACAATTAAGAAACATACGGGAAGGATTAATGATGTTCTTATTATTTAAAATAACAATTATGTCCCCGTAGATTTCATTGTTATTGATATAGATTGCAATCCTACATGTCCTATTATTCTTGGTAGAACTTTTCTTAGAACAATTGGTGCAATTATTGATATGAAAGAAGGTAATATTAGATTCCTATTTCCATAAGGAAAGGCATGGAGCACTTTCCTATAAATAAAATAATATTACCTTATGAATCTGTTATGAGAGCTACTTATGGATAGCATACCAAAGATGATAATACCTAGATCTATCGCATTATGCCTAGCTAAGGGCGTTAAACAATAGCGCTTGTTGGGAGGCAACCCAATTTTGTATGTTTTGCTTTTGTTTTTTTCTTCTATTTTTGAGTGCTGCACACATTATTACCTCAGTAATAATTGTGTTTTCTTGTTTTAGTTAGTGTTTGAACCAAGTAAGATCTTTGGGATGGTCTACGGTCTTTGCAAGTTGATTTTGTTGAAAAACAGAAACTTTCGCTCTCAGTCCAGGAATTATATAAATTCACTGAAATGTTCTTTCGATGTGCATTTTTTACACAAGATTGGTTTACAAATTTCCAAGATTGCCCTAATTTTTCGTAATTTGTGGAGTTACATAAGTATTCAAAGTAAACACATTACTATAGATTATTCTGTTTTTGACAGATTCTGTTTTCTTTGTGTTGTTTGGTTATTTTGATGAATCTATGGGTTGTATCAGTGGGTATGAACCATGGAGAAGTTGTAATACAGTGAATATTACATCAATATAAATAAAGAATGAGTTCACAACAATACCTAAAGTCATGATTTATTTTTCTTATACTAACGGATCTCATGAGTTTTCTGTTGAGTTTTGTGTTGTGAAGTTTTCAAGTTTTGGGTAAAGATTTGATGGACTATGGAATAAGGAGTGGCAAGAGCCTAAGCTTGGGGATGCCCAAGTCACCCCAAGCCATATTCAAGGATACCAAAGAGCATAAGCTTGGGGATGCCCCGGAAGTCATCCCCTCTTTCGTCTTCAATCCATCGGTAAATTTACTTGAGGCTATATTTTTATTCACCACAAGATATGTGTTTTGCTTGGAGCGTCTTGTATGATATGAGTGTTTACTTTTTAGTTTGACACAGTCATCCTTGCTGCACATAATTTTTGATAGAGATACACGTTGAATCGTGAATTTATTAGAATACTCTTTGTGCTTCACTTATATCTTTTGAGCGAGGCCTAGTGCTTCACTTATATCTTTTAGAGCACGACGGTGTTGTGTTTTATAGAAATTATTAAACTCTTGTACCTCACTTATATTATTTTGAGAGTTCTTTAGACAGCATGGTAATTGGTTAGGGTTATGAATTTAGTCCTAATATAATAGGCATCCAAGAGGGATATAATAAAAACTTTCATATTAAGTGTATTGCATATGATGAGAAGTTTGATTCCTTGCATATAGTTTTGAGATATGAAGATGGTAATATGAGAGTCATGCTAGTAAGTAATTATGAATTAGAAAACATACTCGTGTTAAAGCTTGTGATTTCCGTAGCATGCACGTATGGTGAAGCGTTATGTGATGAAGTCGGAGAATGATTTGTTTAATGATTGTCAACCTTTGTGTGGAGGTCGGGATCACGCGATGGTTAACTCCTACCAACCCTTCCCCTAGGAGCATGAGTATAATACTTTACTTCGATAACTAATAGGCTTTTGCAATAAGTATGTGAGTTCTTTATGACTAATGTTGAGTTCATGGATTATACACACTCTCACCCTTCCACCTTTGCTAGCCTCTCTAGTACCGCGCAACTTTCGCCGATACATTAAACCCACCTTCCTCAAAACAGCCACCATATCTACCTATTATGGCATTTTCATAGCCATTCCGAGATATATTGCCATGCAACACCATCGTCCCGTTTTTATGACACACACCATCACTTCCATATTGCTTATAGAGTCATACTTTGTTCTAGTTATCGAGTTGTCATCTTTTGAGTTGTAAGTAAATAAAAGTGTGATGATTTGCAATATTAGAGCATTGTCCCATGTGAGAAAAGGATGATGGAAGCTATGATTCCCTCACAAGTTGGGATGAGTCTCCAGACTTTACAAAAATAAAAGAGGCCAACGAAGCCCATGAAAATTAAAGAGGCCAAAAAAGCCCATCCACAAAATAAGAAAAAAGAAGAAGAAAAATGAGAAAAAGAGAGAAGGGACAATGCTACTATCTCTTTCCACACTTGTGCTTCAAAGTAGCACCATGTTCTTCATAGAGAGTCTCCTATTTTGTCAATTATATATAACTAGTGGGATTACATCTTTTGCATAACCACTTAGTTTTATTTTTGAGCTTTCATACACTTATAACTCTAGTGCATTTGTTGAATGGTAATCCCTACTCACTCACATTAATATCTATTGATGGGCATCTCCATAGCCCGTTGATATGCGTAGTTGATGTGAGACTATCTTCTCCTTTTTTTTGCAACCCCCACCACACTCTATTCCACCTATAGTGCTATATCCATGGCTCACGCTCATGTATTGTGTGAGAGTTGAAAAGGTTTGAGAACATCAAAAGTGTGAATCAGTTGCTTGATTTTCATCGGGGATGCTTGATACGTCTCAAACATATCTGTATTTTTTATTATTCCATGTTATTATATTATCTGTTTTGGATGTTTTATATGCATTTCTATGTTGTTTTATATTATTTTTGGGACTAACCTATTAATCTAGAGCCTAGTGCCAGTTTATGTTTTACCACGTTTTTGAGTATTGGAGATAAGGAATATTAAACGGAGTCCAAACGGAACAAAATCTCCGGAAAGATTTTTCTTGGACCAGACACCCAATAGACTTGGAATAGGGGGCAGGGCATCTGCCGGGAGGCCACAAATTTGCAGGGCGCGCCCTAGGGGTGTTGTCGTGCCTCCTGGCTTGTGGGCCCTGCAGGTCTCCTAACCCTCTTCTTTGGCCTATAGATTCCCAAATATTCTCGTATCGCCAAAAAGAGCCACGAAAATACTTTTACGCCGCCGGGAGCCTCAGTTCCCGTGAGATCCAATCTGGGAGCCTTTTTCAGTAATCTATCAGAGAGGGAATTGATCATGGAGGGCATCTACATCAACTCCATTGCCCCTCCGATGATGTGTGAGTAGTTCACCACAGACCTATGGGTCCATAGCTAGTAGCTAGATGGCCTCTTCTCTCTCTTTGATCTTCAATACCATGTTCTTCATGATCTTCATGGGAACCTATCCGATGTAATACTCTTTTTCGGTGTGTATGTCGAGATCCGATGAATTGTGAGCTTATATTCAGATTATCTATGAATATTATTTGAGTCTCTACAGAATTAATATATGCATGATTTCATATCTTTGCAAGTCTCTTCAAATTATTGTTTTGGTTTGGCCAACTAGATTGGTAATTCTTGCAATGGGAGAAGTGCTTAGTTTTGGGTTCAATCTTGCGGTGTCCTCATCCACTGACATAGTAGGGGTAGCGAGGCACGTATTGTATTGTTGCCATCAAGGATAAAAAGGTGGGGTTTTCATCATATTCTTGAGTTTATCCCTCTACATCATGTCATCTTACTTAATTCGTCACTCTGGTTTTCATGAACTTAATACTCTAGATGCAAGCAGGAGTCGGTCGATGTGTGGAGTAATAGTAGTAGATACAGAATCATTTCGGTCTACTTGACACGGACTTGATGCCTATATGCATAATCATTGCCGTGGATATCTTCATAATTTTTCGCTTTTCTATCAATTGCTCGACAGTAATTTGTTCACCCACCGTATTATTTTCCTTTATGAGAGAAGCCTCTAGTGAAACATATGCCCCCCGGGTCTATTTTCCATATTATATTTTCAGATATATAAACCAAAAATACCAAAAATACTGTGATGCAATTTATTTAATTTTGTTTCCGCAATGTTTTATATCTATCTCTATTAGATCTCATCCTTGCAAATAACTGTGACGGGATTGACAGCCCCTTTTTAGCGTTGGGTGTAAGAGTTTGATTGTTTGTGTAGGTACTACTATTGGGGCCTTGTTTGTTCCTCCTACTGGATTGATACCTTGGTTCTCAACAAACTGATGGAAATACTTATCTACTTCGCTGCATTACCCTTTCCTCTTCAAGGGAAAACCCAAGCAAGCTTAAGAGGTAGAAGTGGACAAGTGGGAAGGGAGTCCTCCAGAAACCCAATTAGAGGAGGACTCCTCCCCTTGGCTCGGCCGAAACCCTCCTACTTTGAGTAGGAGGCAAGGAAACCCTCCCTCTTATTCCTCCTATATATAGTGGAGGTTTTGAGGGCAAACTACACCAAAAAAAGCCATGTGCCGCCCTCTTCTCCACAGATCGACTTCCTCGTCTAGATTAGTCTGGCATAGCTTGGCGAAGCCCTGCTTGATTAGTTCACCACCACCACCACCACGTCGTCGCGTTGCCGGGGAACTCATCTACCTCTCCGCCCCTCTTGCTGGATCAAGAAGGCGTAGATCGTCATCAAGTTGTAGTGTGCTGAACGCAGAGGTGTCGTCCATTCAGCGCTAGATCGGGACGGAGTGTGTGGGACGCTTGTTATTCGGATTGCGAAGACGTTCGACTACATCAACCGCGTTTCTTAACGCTTCCCGCTTGGCGATCTACAAGGGTATGTGGATCCGATCACCCCAGTCGTAGATGATCATCACCATGTTAGGTTTTGCGTGTGCGTAGGAATTTTTTTCTTTCCCATGCATTGTTACCCAACAGGGATTATGTCAACCTCCCGCCCTTCTCTGACGAGTCGTCGACTGGAGATCACTCGGACCTCGACGTGCACACCAACGAATTGGCGGTGTTCGACGGCTGTTTGCAGGAGCTCAAGGCTTCATTAGGGCCCGTGGCCCCAGACCTGGTGGCGGCCTTCATCTCCCGTCGAGTGATGCCGTTGTAGGAGAGGCCACACCGGTTGTGTGACATGGGAGGCCACAAGGATGTGAGATGGCCGTCGATGGTGGAGTTTCCGCTGCACAAGGTGGCCGCCCGAGTGAACAAGATCACCAACTTCCAACTGGATGAGGAAGAGTGGAGTTCTGTCGTGGAGTCGTTCCACCGCGGCAACCGGGCACCAACGGTAAGTCTTCGGGTGACTAGAGTTGTTCCCCTTGTTTTTCTTTCTTATTGGTAGTATTTGATGTGTGGTTGTGACACTCCTCAGCTTTTTGTTCGGCAGAACACGTCAGATGGCCCGAATCCGGAGCATTTTGGCCCGGACCGGGAGGAGTCCGACACCAAGGACTTTGAGTCAGACGGGGATGGCCTCGAAGGCTCGGACGCACCGGAGGCGGAGGAGGACGATGGTGATGAGGTGGATGAGCCGGCCAGCGTTGCAGCCGAATGGGCGGGGACATCGCGTAACCCTCCTGACGGGTCCATCAGGGACTAGGCGGACGACGCCGACGATGAAGTGCAAATGCTCGAGGTGCTGCCGACTAGGACGAGGCTGCCTCGGGGTCAGCATCGCGGAAGGAGCATGGAGCTGCCGGCTCAAGGCCGGCTGGCTGTTGCTACCTCTTGAGCTTGATTTGGTTTTCCCTTGAAGAGGAAAGGGTGATGCAGCAAAGTAGATAAGTATTTCCCTCGGTTTGTTGAGAACCAAGGTATCAATCCAATAAGAGGAACAAGCAAGGTCTGAATCGTAGTTCCTACACAAATAATCAAACTCTTGCACCCAACGCTAAAAAGGGGTTGTCAATCCCTTCATAGTTATTTGCAAGGATGAGATCTGATAGAGATATATATAAAAGATTGCGGAAACAAAACTAAATAAATTGCAACAAGATATTTTCGGTATTTTTGATTTATAGATCTGAAAATATAATATGGAAAATAGACCCGGGGGCCATAGGTTTCACTAGAGGCTTCTCTCTTAAAGGAAAATAATACGATGGGTGAACAAATTACTCTTGAGGAATTGATAAAAAAGTGAATAAATATGAAGATATCTAAGTCAATGATTATGCAAATAGGCATCACGTCTGTGTCAAGTAGACCGAAACGATTCTGCATCTACTACTATTACTCCACACATCGACCGACTCCTGCTTGCATCTAGAGTATTAAGTTCACGAAGAACAGAGTAATGCATTAAGTAAGATGACATGATGTAGATGGATAAACTCAAGCAATATGATGAAAACACCATCTTTTTATCCTCGATGGCAACAATACAATATGTGCCTTGCTACCCATACTATGTCACTGAGTGAGGACACCGCAAGATTGAACCCAAAACTAAGCACTTCTCCCATTGCAAGAATTACCAACCTAGTTGGCCAAACTAAACCAATAACTCAAAGAGACTTGCTAAGATATGAAATCATGCATATAAGAATTCAGAAGAGATCCAAATAATATTCATAGATAATTTGAATATAAACTCACAGTTTAGCGGATCTCGACAAACACACCGCAAAAGAGTATTACATTGGATAGATCTCCATGAAGATCTTGAAGAACATGGTATTGAAGATCAAAGAGAGAGAAGAAGCCATCTAGCTACTAGCTATGGACCCATAGGTCTGTGGTGAACTACTCACACATCATCACAGGGGCAATAGAGTTGATGTAGATGCCCTCCGTGATCAATTCCCTCTCCGGGAGATTACCGGAAAAGGCCCCCAGATTGGATCTCGCGGGAACAGAGGCTCCCGGCGACGAAAAAGTATTTTTGTGGCTCTTTTTAGTGATTCGGGATTATTTGGGAATTTATAGGCCAAAGAATAGGGTTAGGAGGCCTACACGGGACCATAAGAAAGGGGGTGCGGCCACCCCCCTAGGGCGTGCCCTACAGGATTGGGGCCTCTCGGCAGGTGTCGTGTCCCCTACTCCAAGTCTTTTGGGTTTCTTCTGTTCGAAGAAAAATCATTCCGGAGATTTTGTTCCGTTTGGACTCCGTTTAATATTCCTTATGTGCAATACTCAAAAATATGGAAAAAACAGAAACTGGCACTAGGCTCTGATTAATAGGTTAGTCCCAAAAATATTATAAAACAACATATTAATGCATATAAAACATCCAAAACAGATAATATAATAGCATGGAACAATCAAAAATTATAGATACGTTGGAGACGTATCAAGCATCCCCAAGCTTAATTCCTAACATATTTATCCATGTAATATGATAAAAACAGAATTTTTGATGTGGAATGCTACCTAACATATTTATCCATGTAATATTCTCTATTGTGGCATGAATATTCAGATCCATAAGATTCAAAACAAAAGTCTAATATTGACATACAAACAATAATACTTCAAGCATACTAATAAGGCAATTGCTTCCTTTCAAAATAACATGGTCTTAGAAAGTTATCATATAGTTTGGCTATGCTCCATCTTCACCTCACTAAGTACCTAAATCATGCACAACCCCGATGAAAATCAAGCAATTGATTCACACTTTTGATGTTCTCAAACCTTTTCAACTCTCACACAATACATGAGCATGAGCCATGGATATAGCACTATAGGTGGAATGGAGTATAGTGGAGGTTGCAAAAAAAGATGAGAAGATAGTCGCACATCAACTAGGCATATTAACGGGCTATGGATATGCCCATCAATAGATATCAATGTGAGTGAGTAGGGATTGCCATGCAAATAATTCACTAGAGCTATAAGTGTATGAAAGCTCAAAAAGGAAACTAAGTGGTTGTGCAAAATATGTAATTCGACTTGTTATATGAAAGTGACAAAATAGGAGACTCTATGAAGAACATCGTGCTACTTTGGACCACAAGTGTGGTAAAAGATAGTAGCATTGTCCCTTCTCACTTTCTCTCTTTTTTATTTATTATTTTTTTTTCTCTTTTTTTGATGGACTTCTTTGGCCTCTTTTATTTTTTTATGGGCTTCGCTAGCCTCTTTTATTTTTGTAAAGTCTCGAGACTCATCCCAACTTGTGAGGGAATCATAGCTTCCATCATTCTTTTCTCACATGGGACAATGCTCTAATCATGCAAATCATCACACTTTTATTTACTTACAACTGAGAGGTTACAACTCGATATCTAGAACAAAATATGACTCTATAAGCAATATGGAAGTGATGGTGCGTGTCATAAAAAATGGGACGGTGTTGTTGCATGGCAACATATCTCGGAATAGCTATGAAAATGCCATAATAGGTAGGTATGGTGGCTGTTTTGAGGAAAATATATGGTGGTTGTTTTGAGGAAGGTGGGTTTAATGTACCGGCGAGAGTTACGCGAGACTAGAGAGGCTAGCAAAGGTGGAAGGGTGAGAGTGCGTATAATCCATGAACTCAATATTAGTCATAAAGAACTCACATACTTATTGCAAAAGCCTATTAGTTATCGAAGCAAAGTATTAGACGCATGCTCCTAGGGGAAGGTTTGGTAGGAGTTAACCATCGCGCGATCCCGACCTCCACACAAAGGTTGACAATCATTAACAAATCATGCTCCGACTTCATCACATAACGGTTCACCATACGTGCATGCTACGGGAATCACAAGCTTTAACACAAGTATTTCTTATAATTCACAATTACTTACTAGCATGACTCTCATATTACCATCTTCATATCTCAAAATTATATGCAAGGAATCCAACTTCTCATCATATTCAATGCACTTCATATGAAAGTTTTTATTATATCCCTCTTGGATGACCATTATATAAGGACTAAATTTATAACCTAAACCAATTACCATGCTGTTTAAATAAATCCCAAAATAATATAAGTGAGGTACGAGAGTTTAATAATTTCCATAAAACACCACACCGCCGTGCTCTAAAAGATATAATTGAAGCACTAGAGCAACATTGCCTAGCTCAAAAGATATAAGTGAAGCACAAAGAGTATTCTAATAAATTCACGATTCAGCGTGTCACTCTCAAAAGATGTGTGCAGCAAGGATCTTTGTGGCAAACTAAAAATTAAATACCAATATCATACAAGACGCTCCGAGCAAAACACATATCATGTATTGAATAAAAATATAGCCTCAAGTAAATTTACCGATGGATTGAAGACGAAAGAGGGGATGCCTTCCAGGGCATCCCCAAGCTTAGGCTCTTTGGTATCCTTGAATATGGCTTGGGTTGCCTTGGGCATCCCCAAGCTTAGGCTCTTGCCACCCCTTATTTCGTAGTCCATCAAATCTTTACCCAAAACTTCAAAACTTCACAACACAAAACTCAACAGAAAACTCATGAGATCCGTTAGTATAAGAAAAATAAAGCACCACTTTAGGTACTCTTGTGAACTCATTATTTATTTATATTAATGTAATATTTACTGTATTCCAACTTATCCATGGTTAATACCCCCCGATACAACCCATAGATTCATCAAAATAAGCAAACAACACAAAGAAAAGAGAACCTGTCAAAAATAGAACAGTCTGTAGCAATCTGTTTACTTCGAATACTTGTGTCACTCCAAAAATTCTAAAAAATTAGGTCAATCTGGGAAATTTGTAAATCAATCTTGTGTAAATTATTCAGATCAAAATCACATTCAAGTGAATTTACGAAATTCCTGGACTGAGAGCGAAAGTTTTTGTTATTCAGCAAAATCAACTTGCAAACACCGTAGACCATCCTAAAGGTCTTACTTGGCTCAAACACTAATTAAAACAAGAAAACACAATTATTATAGAGGTAATAATGTGTGCATCACTCAAAGACAGAAGCAAAAACAAAAGCAAAAACAAAAGCATAAAAATAAAATTGGGTTGCCTCCCAACAGGCGCTATTGTTTAACGCCCCTAGCTAGACATAACAATTTCAATGATGCTTGCATAAATGTAAAGAACTGAAACATAAATAGAGCATCATGAATCACATGGAAAGCATACTTAAGTATAACCCACTTCTTATGCATAGGTATTTTCTAAGAAAACAAATTATGGGAACAAGAATCAATTAGCATAGGAAGGGAAAACAAGTATAACTTCAAAATTTCCAACACAGAGAGAAGAAACTTGATATTATTGCAATATGTGAAAGCATATGTTCCTCTCTCATAGTAATTTTCAGTAGCATGATGAATAAATTTAAGAAAATAGCTGATACGTCTCCAACGTATCTATAATTTTTGATGGTTTCATGCTATTATCTTGTCAAACTTTGGATGTTTTGTATGCCTTTTTTATCTTTTTTGGGACTAACTTATTAACTCAGTGCCAAGTGCGAGTTTCTGTTTTTTCCGTGTTTTTGACCCTTTTCATAGGAGGATTTTAAACGGAGTCCAAACGGAATAAAACTTTCGAAAAGATTTTTTCCGAAACAAAAGACGATCGGGAGACTTGAGAACCAAGGCAGAGTGTCACCAGGGACCCCACAAGCCCCCCTAGCCGCGGCCAGGGGGGCCCGCGCCTCCCAGGCTTGTGGGCTCCCTGGGCCTCCCCTGCCCTAGCTCCTTCGCCTATATATTCCCTAAAATCCTAGAAAAAATCAGGAGATCAACGAAAATACTTTTCCGCCGCCACAAGCATCTGTCTCCGCAAGATCCCATCTGGGGCACGTTCTGGTGCCCTGCCGGAGGGGGGTTCGGATACAGAGGGCTTCTTCATCAACACCATGACCTCTCCGATGATGCGTGAGTAGTTCACCATAGACCTACAGGTCCATAGCTAGTAGCTAGATGGCTTCTTCTCTCTCTTGGATCTTCAATACAAAGTTCTCCATGATCTTCATGAAGATCTATCCGATGTAATCTTCTTTTGCGGTGTGTTTGTCGAGATCCAATGAATTGTGGATTTATGATCAGATTATCTATGAATCTTATTTGAGTTTCTTCTGATCTCTTATATACATGATTTCATATCCTTGTAATTCTCTTCGAGTTGTGGGTTTTGTTTGGCCAACTTGATCTATGATTCTTGCAATGGGAGAAGTGCTTAGTTTTGGGTTCATACCGTGCGGTGACCTCACCCAGTGACAGAAGGGGTAGCGAGGCACGCATCGTGTTGTTGCCATCAAGGGTAAAAAGATGGGGTTTTCATCATTGGTTTGAGTTTATCCCTCTACATCATGTCATCTTGCTTAAGGTGTTACTCTGTTCGTCATGAACTCAATACACTAGATGCATGCTGGATAGCGGTCGATGTGTGGAGTAATATGCAGAAAGTATCGGTCTACTTGTCTCGGACGTGATGCATATATGTATGATCATTGCCTTAGATATCGTCATGACTTTGCGCGGTTCTATCAATTGCTCAACAGTAATTTGTTCACCCACCGTAATATTTGCTATTTTGACAGAAGCCTCTAGTGAACACTATGGCCCCCGGGTCTACTTCACACCATATTTTCAGCCTAATATTTGCTATTTTGAGAGTTTCGAGTTTGGTGCTCACTTAAGACAATGTGGAATTGTTTCACTGTTGACACCGCCTGGAACACCACAGCGTAATGGTGTGTCCGAACGTCGTAATCGTACTTTATTAGAGATGGTGCGATCTATGATGTCTCTTATCGATTTGCCGTTATCGTTTTGGGGTTATGCATTAAAAACAGATGCATTCACTTTAAATAGGGCACCATCAAAATCCGTTGAGACGACACCATATGAACTGTGGTATGGCAAAAGACCAAAGTTGTCGTTTCTTAAAGTTTGGGGATGTGATGCTTATGTCAAAAAGCTTCAGCCTGAAAAGCTGGAACCCAAAGCAGAAAAGTGCATCTTCATAGGTTATCCAAAAGAGACAGTTGGGTATACCTTCTATATCAAATCCGAGGGCAAAGTGTTTGTTGCTAAGAACGGAGCTTTTCTCGAGAAGGAGTTTCTCTCGAGGGAATTGAGTGGGAGGAAGATAGAACTTGATGAGGTTGTCGAACCTCTCATCCCTCTGGATGGTGGCGCAGGGCAAGGGGAAACCCTTGTCGTTGCGATGCCGGTTGAGGAGGAAGTTAATGATGATGATCATGAAACTCCGGATCAAGTTCCTGTCGAACCTCGCAGGTCGACGAGACCGTATACTACTCCAGAGTGGTACGGTAATCACGTCTTATCAATTATGTTGTTATACAACAATGAGCCTGCAAATTATAAAGAAGCAATGGTGGGCCCGCATTCCAACAAATAGCTGGAGGCCATGAAGTCCGAGATAGGATCTGTGTATGAAAAAAAAGTATGGACTTTGGAAGTACTACCTGAAGGCCGCAAGGCTATTCAGAACAAATGGATCTTTAAGAAGAAGACGGACGCTGACGGTAATGTGACCGTTTATAAAGCTCGACTTGTGGCAAAGGGTTTTTCACAAGTTCAAGGAGTTGACTACGATGAGACATTCTCACCCGTAGCGATGCTTAAGTCTGTCAGAATCATGTTAGCAATAGCTGCATTTTTCGATTATGAAATCTGGCAGATGGATGTCAAAACGGCGTTCCTTAACGGTTTCCTTAAGGAAGAGTTGTATATGATGCAACCCGAAGGTTTTGTCGATCCTAAAAATGATAACAAAGTGTGCAAGCTCCAGCGATCCATTTATGGACTGGTGCAAGCATCTCGGAGTTGGAATAAACGCTTTGATGAGGTGATCAAAGCATTTGGGTTCATACAAGTGGTTGGAGAATCTTGTATTTACAAGAAAGTGAGTGGGAGCTCTATGGCGTTTCTAATATTATATGTGGATGACATATTGCTGATTGGAAACAACGTGGAGTTTTTGGAGAGCATAAAGGATTACTTGAATAAAAGTTTCTCTATGAAGGACCTAGGAGAAGCTGCTTACATTCTAGGCATTAAGATCTTTAGGGATAGATGAAAACGCCTGACAGGACTTCCACAAAGTACATACCTTGATAAAGTTTTGAAGAGGTTCAAAATGGAACAGTCCAAGAAGGGGTTCTTGCCAGTTTTACAAGGTACGAGACTGAGTAAGACTCGGTTCCCAGCAACTGATAAAGATAGAGAGCATATGAGCACCGTCCCCTATGCTTCAGCCATAGGTTCTATCATTTATGCAATGTTGTGCACTAGACCGGACGTTAGCCTGGCCATAAGTATGGCAGGCAGGTTCCAGAGTAATCCAGGAGTGGATCACTAGACGGCGGTCAAGAATATCCTGAAGTACCTGAAAAGGACTAAGGAGATGTTTCTCGTGTATGGAGGTGACGAAGAGCTCGCCGTAAAAGGTTACGTCGATGCAAGCTTTGACACAGATCCGGACGACTCTAAGTCGCAGACCAGATACATATTTATTCTTAATGAGGGTGCGGTAAGCTGGTGCAGTTCCAAGCAAAGCGTCGTAGCTGATTCTACATGTGATGCAGAGTATATGGTTGCCTCGAAGGCGGCTAAGGAGGGTGTCTGGATGAAGCAATTCATGACGGATCTTGGAGTGGTGTCAAGCGCACTCAATCCAATAACCTCGTTTCGTGACAACACGGGTACCATTGCTTTAGCAAAGGAACCACGATTTCACAAGAAGACCAGACACATCGAACGACGCTTCACCTCATCTGCGACTACGTCGAAGGTAGGACGTAAATATATGCAAAGTGCACACGGATCTGAATGTAGCAGACCTGCTAACTAAACCTCTTCCACGGGCAAAGCATGATCAACACCAGAACTGTATGGGTGTTAGATTTATTACAATGTAATTCGCATGGTGATGTGAGGGCTAGATTATTAACTCTAGTGCAAGTGGGAGACTGTTGGAATTATGCCCTAGAGGCAATGATAAATAAGTTATTATTATAATTCCTGTATCAAGATAATCGTTTATTATCCATGTTATAGTTGTATTGAATGAAGACTAAGATACATGTGTGGATACATAGACAAAACACTATCCCTAGCAAGCCTCTAGTTGGCTAGCCAGTTGATCAATGATAGTCAGGGTCTTCTGATTATGTACAAGGTGTCGTTGCTTGATAACTGGATCACATCATTGGGAGAATCATGTGATGGACTAGACCCAAACTAATAGACGTAGCATGTTGATCGTGTCATTTTGTTGCTACTGTTTTCTGCGTGTCAAGTATTTATTCCTATGACCATGAGATCATATAACTCACTAACACCAGAGGAATACTTTGTGTGTATCAAACGTCACAACGTAACTGGGTGGCTATAAAGATGCTCTACAGGTATCTCCGAAGGTGTTCGTTCAGTTAGTATGGATCAAGACTGGGATTTGTCACTCCGTGTGACGGAGAGGTATCTCGGGGCCCACTCGGTAATACAACATCACAAACAAGTCTTGCAAGCAATGTGACTTAGTGTAAGTTGCGAGATCTTGTATTACGGAACGAGTAAAGAGATTTGCTGGTGAACGAGATTGAAATAGGTATGCGGATACTGATGATCGAATCTCGCGCAAGTAACATATCGAAGGACAGAGGGAATGACATACGGGATTATATGAATCCTTGGCACTGAGGTTCAAACGATAAGATCTTCGTAGAATATGTAGGATCCAATATGGGCATCCAGGTCCCGCTATTGGATATTGACCGAGGAGTCCCTCGGGTCATGTCTACATAGTTCTCGAACCCGCAGGGTCTGCACACTTAAGGTTCGATGTTGTTTTATGCGTATTTGCGTTATATGGTTGGTTACCGAATGTTGTTCGGAGTCCCGGATGAGATCACGGACGTCACGGGGGTTTCCGGAATGGTCCGGAGACGAAGATTGATATATAGGATGACCTCATTTGATTACCGGAAGGTTTTCGTAATTACCGGGAATGTACCGGGAATGACGAATGGGTTCCGGATGTTCACCGGGGGGGCAGCCCACCCCGAGGAAGCCCATAGGACTTAGGGGTGCCGCACCAGCCCTTAGTGGGCTGGTGGGCAATCCCAAAGAGGCCCCTGCGCAGGGAGATAAGAAAATCAAAGAGAAAGAAAAAAGGGGAAGTGGGAAGGAAGGGAAGGACTCGACCTTCCAATCCTAGTTGGACTAGGATTGGAGGAGGACTCCTCCTCCCCCCTTCGGCCGAACCCCTTGGGGCTCCTTGAGCCCCAAGGCAAGGCTCCTCCCCTCCCACCTATATATACGAAGGTTTTAGGGCTGATTTGGGACAACTTTTCCACGGCAACCCGACCACATACCTCCACGTTTTTTCCTCTAGATCGCGTTTCTGCGAAGCTCGGGCGGAGCCCTGCTGAGATTAAATCACCACCAACCTCCGGAGCACCGTCACGCTGCCGGAGAACTCATCTACCTCTCCGTCTCTCTTGCTGGATCAAGAAGGCCGAGATCATCGTCGAGTTGTACGTGTGCTGAACGCAGAGGTGCCGTCCGTTCGGCACTAGATCGGAGCGGATCGTGGGACGGATCGCGGGACGGTTCGTGGGACGGTTCGCGGGGTGGATCGAGGGACGTGAGGACGTTCCACTACATCAACCGCGTTTATTAACGCTTCTGCTGTGCGATCTACAAGGGTACGTAGATCTGAAATCCCCCTCATAGATGGACATCACCATGATAGGTCTTCGTGCGCGTAGGAAAATTTTTGTTTCCCATGCGACGTTCCCCAACATAGCGGGGCCTGGATGTCCATATTGGCTCCTACATATTCTACGAAGATATTTATCGGCCGAACCACGATGTCAAGGATTCAATCTATCCCGTATACTATTCCCTTTGTCTATCGGTATGTTACTTGTCCGAGATTCGATTGTCGGTATCTCTATACCTAGTTCAATCTCGTTACTGGCAAGTATCTTTACTCATTCCGTAATACAAGATCTTGTGACTAACTCCTTAGTCACATTGCTTGCAAACTTCTTGTGATGTTGTATTACCAAGTGGTCCCTAGAGATACCTCTTCGTCATACGGAGTGACAAATCCTAGTCTCTATTCACGCCAACCCAACAGACACCCTCGAAGATATCTGTAGAGCACCTTTATAGTCACCCAGTTACGTTGTGATGTTTAATACACACAAGGCGTTCATATGGTGTCCGGGAGTTGCATGATATCATGGTCATAGGAACAGATACTTGACATGTATAAAACACTAGCAATAAGCTCAGACGATCACATGCTACGTTCATAGTTTGGGTCTTGTCCATCACATCATTCTCCTAATGATGTGATCCCGTTATCAAATGACAACTCTTTTCTATGGTTAGGAAACCTTGACCATCGTTGGTCAACGAGTTAGTCCATTAAAGGCTCACTAGGGATAGTGTGTTGTCTATGTATCCACACATGTATTTGAGTTTCCAGTCAATACGATTCTAGCATGGATAATAAATGATTGTCATGAACAAGGAAATATAATAATAACCAATTTATTATTTCTTCTAGGACATATTTACAACATGGCTTGTGCAGGTGCTCCAAGGACACGCCGGCCGGGATGGGCTGTCGGGTGGAGCCGATCTTTGCCACCGTGTTGCCGACCTTGTTGCCGGCTCGAATCATGTGGTGGAACTCAGAGCTCTGGAAACAGCCGGTCAGTTGTTGGTGTTGGGGAACGTTTCATGGGAAACAAAAAATTTCCTACGCACATGCAAGACCTATCCATGGTGATGATCGCTAAGCTGAGCGTATATAACGCGGTTGATGTAGTGGTACGTCTTCGCGATCCAATCACGATCCGTCCCACAAACTCCCGATCAAGCGTCGAACGGAGGGCACCTCCGTGTTCAGCACACGTATAGCTCGATGACGTCTTCGCCTCCTCAATCCAGCGAGCGAGGGCGGAGTACTGAGTTCTCCTTCAACACGACGGCGTGGTGGCGGCTGTGTTGGTGCTATCCCGGCAGGGCTACGCCTAGCGCTACCGAAACCGTAAACGGAGGAGAAAACGATCTAGGGAGAGAGAGGAGCGCCAAGGGCTTCATGTGTGCTCTTGGGGCACCCCCTCCTATCTCTATATAGGTGGAGGGACGTGGCTAACAGCCCCTCCAAGCCCTAGGGTGCAGCCAAGGGAGGAGGAGGTGGAATCCTAGTCCCCTTCCTTCCCTTCCATACAAAGGTGGACTTTCCACCTTTCCCAACTGCATGGGCCTTGAGGGACTTGTGCGCTTGGCCCAATAAGGCCACAACGTCTCCCATCAGCCCATGCAAACCTTTGGGACATGGTGGAACCCTTGATGGACTTCCGGACTCCTAAGGAAGTTTTTGAAACCTTCTAGAAGCTTTCTGGTACAATACCAGAAAAATCCAAAACTTTTCCGATAGCCAAAATATGACTTCCCATATATAAATATTTACCTACGGACCCTTTCGGAGGTCCTCGTGACGTCCGGGATCTCATCCGGGACTCCAAACAACTTTCGGTTACTACCACACATAACTCACTAATACCAATTCGTCACCAAACCTTAAGTGTGCAGACCGTGCGGGTTCGAGAACTATGCAGACATGACCTGAGACACTCCCCGGTCAATAACCAATAGCAGGACCTCGATGCCCATATTGGCTCCTACATATTCTACGAAGATCTTTATCGGTTGAACCTTTATGTCAAGGATTCAGTTAATCTCGTATGTTGTTCCTTTTGTCCTTCGTATGTTACTTGCCCGAGATTCGGTCGTCGGTATCTATATACCTAGTTCAAACTCATTACCGGCAAGTCTCTTTACTCGTTCCATAATACAAGATCCTTGACTAACTCGTTAGTCACATTGCTTGCAAGGCTTATTGTGATGTTGTATTACCGAGTGGGCCCTGAGATAACTCTCCATCACACGGAGTGACAAATCCCAGTCTTGATCCATGCCAACCCAACAGACACCTTCCGAGATACTTGTAGAGCACCTTTATAGTCACCCAGTAATGTTGCAACGTTTGATACATACAAGGTATTCCTCCGGTGTCCGGGAGTTGCGTGATCTCATGGTTATAGGAACATATACATTGACATGCAGAAAACAGTAGCAATAAACTGACACGATCATATGCTACGTTCATAGTTTGGGTCTTGTCCATCACATCATTCTCCTAATGATGTGATCCCGTTATCAAGTGAAAACACTTGTCTATGTCTAGGAAACCTTAACCATCTTTGATCAACGAGCTAGTCAACTAGAGGCTTACTAGGGGCAGTGTTTTATCTATGTATCCACACATGTATTTGAGTTTCCAATCAATACAATTCTAGCATGGATACTAAACGATTATCATGAACAAGGAAATATAATGATAACCAATTTATTATTGCCTCTAGGGCATATTTCCAACAGCTGGACCAGGAATCGATAGCTCTCCATGTTTGCGTCTGTGGCGTCCCATTCGCCAGTGACTTGCTGCACCACCAGGTGGGAGTCGACGAAGCAAAGGATGCGTCAGACGGCGATCTCCGTGACTAACCAAAGGTCGTGGGTGAGCGCTTCGTACTCCGCCACGTTGTTCGACGCAACGAAGTGGATTTGTAGGACGTACTGCAGCCGGTCCCCTTGGGGGAGGAGAGAACGATGCCGGCTCTGAGGTTGGTGTGCATCTTCGAGCCGTCCAAGTGCATGCACCAATGGGTGGAGTCGGGAGGCGGCGACAGGTACTCCGTTTCTGCCCATCAACAAGGAAGTCCGCCAAGGCTTGCGACTTGACGGCAGTGTGGGACTCGTATTTGATGTCGTGGTCGGCTAGCTTTAGGGCCCACTTGGCGATGCGGCCAGCCATGTACCGGTTGCCAATGATCTCCCCAAGGGGAGCGGTGCTTACTACCGTGACCGGGTGTTCCTCGAAGTAGGGCTTGAGCGTCCGGGCTGCCAGGAACACACCGTAGTACATCTTCTGATAGTGCGGGTAGTCTTGCATGGAGGCGGACAACACCTCGCTCAGGTAGTAGACCGGCCGTTGGACCGGCTGGGCTTGCCCTGGCTCCGAGCGCTCAACGACCATGACAATGCTAACGACGCGGCTGGTTGTTGTGATGTAGAGCAGCATCCGATCTTTGTCTGTCGGCGCGGCTAGCACCGGTGCGGTGGTGAGCACGCGCTTGAGGTCGTGCAGGGCCTCGTCGGCTTCGTCGCTCCAAACAAAGTCATATGCCTTCTTGAGCAGGCGGTAGAGCGGGAGGGCCTTCTCTCCCAGCCGGCTGATGAAGCGGTTGAGCGAGGCGATGCAGCCGGTGACCTTCTGGACGCCGGCCGGGTTAGTCGGTCGGTCCATTCGCTCGATGGCCTGAATTTTCTCCGAGTTCGCCTCGATCCCTCGTTCGGAAATGAGGAAACCGAGGAACTGGCCGACTGGTACACCGAATACGCACTTTTCCTGGCTCAGCCAGATCTCAACTCGCGCAGGCTCGCGAACGTATCTTTGAGATCGCCCAAGAGGGTGTGGCTTTCTTTGGTCTTGACATCAACGTCGTCTACGTAGACATGTGCGTTGCGGCCAATCTAACTGTAGAGGCATCGCTGCATGCAGCGTCGGAACGTTGGCGCAAACATTTTTCAGCCCGAATGTGATCGTAATATAGCAAAACGCCCCGAAGGGTGTGATGAAAGTTATTTTGAGCCAATAGGCCAGATTTAGCTTGATGTGGTGGTGGCCTGAATAGGCGTCCAAGAAGGACAACAGCTCGCAGCTAACTGTCGATTCGATTACTTGATCGATACGGGGCAGAGAAAATGGATCCTTGGGGCATGCCTTGTTTAGGCTCGTGTAGTCGAGACACATGCGCCAAGTCTTATTCTTCTTCAGCACCAGGACGGGCTTTGACAACCAATCTGGGTGGAAGACTTCCATGATGAAGTCGGCTGCTAGCAGCCGGGCAACTTCTTCACCGATGGTTTTTCGCTTCTCCTCGGAGAAGCGGCCCAGGGGTTGCCTGACCGGCTTTGCGTCCGGCCAAACGTGGAGAAAGTGATCGGCGAACTTTCTCTGGACCCCAGGCATGTCTTTTAGGGACCATGCAAAGATATCCCGATTCTCACGGAGGAAGTCGACGAGCTCGCTTTCCTATTTATCACTGACGCCGGCCCCCACCAGGACGTACTAGCCGGTGGGGTCGGCCGGGTCCAGAGGGACCTTCTTTGTGTCCTTGCCGGTGGCCGTCTAGAACTGGGCCTCCGTAGACTGCTGCTTTAGCTTGGGCTCGAGCATGGCCGCCAGCTCGCGGATGAGAGCCACGAGCTGGTCGATCTAACGCTGCTCCTCAATGATTACGAGCAACTTCGCCACCTTGTAGCCGGCCAGAGCACACTCACACAACTTCTTGTAGTTGTTGGCGACTGTTATGATCCCGTGCAGACCCGACAACTTCATCTTCAGGAAAGCGTAGTGCGGGACCGCCATAAATTTGGCTAGGGCCAGTCGGCCCAGGATGGCATGTGTTAGAGCATATTATCCATATGTAGTTTTGGTAATTGATGACAATCCCTATGGACTAATGGTTGCCTTAATTTATATTTGTAGGATTTGTCCTTAGGCACTTCTGGAAGTCCATCTGTTTGTTTCAAGGAGTTTATACGATGACCAAGGTGGTATTCAAGGTATTATCCAAAGATTGGTCATCCAGACACAAGGTTGATCAAGACCAAGTCAGTGAGTAAATCAAGTTGATCGACGCACAAAGCATACAAGATGTACCTAGAGGGATCAAGTGATCCCATGGTATGGTAGGCATTGTCCATTACGCTTTTGTGTACTAACCCATGGTCTTCGTGAGAGTTCTATGTGGGGTTAGGTGTGTTTCCATGGTCTTGCATCAAGAGGAAGATCTCATACAACCCATGGAGGATGACGTCAAGTGGTGATCGCCATCAAGATTGCGGTGTGCAAGTTCAAGTAGATCATCACGAAGATATCATGCTTGAAGCTTGCCGTCCATTTCGTGGCAGTGGACTTGTGAAGATGTGCTGAAGAGTGGCTCACCCATAGTGAGTATGGGGGAGCAATCAACTAGTCTTCATCAAGCCAACGCAACCAATAAAGGTGGTCCATCTTGAGGAAGTCAAGATCGTCATATTGTAGCTCAAGAGGACTATGTGCGAGGTATAGGTTTGCCCTTGATAGATTTTGTATGTTAGGATATATTGTCGTACTGTCAAGGGGGTCTCTCAAGTGAGTAGCTTGATCGTATCGTTCGTTGAGAGCTCAAACCATTTGCATCCTTGCATCATATTTCTTGGTTCCTCTTTGGTGATTCTCTTTCTGAGTTGTAGATATTATGGTCATCTTCATGACAAGCTCGAGCTCATCGAAAACGGAGTCCATATGCATCTTCTGTGATGTTTTTGATGTTGGGAGTTTTTGCGGGTTTTTCATTCATAGAGGTTTCACATCTCTATATCATTGTCATTTTCATAACTGCGTGTTCTTAAGCTAACATGTTGATGTTTGGATACTACTTGTAGTGTGTTGTTCAACAAGCTTGAGTTTGCTCAATTCGGAGCTTGTATGCGAAAGTTATGGTGTTTTTAGTTTTGCTTGGGCTGAAGTACTTCTTTATGCGATACTAGAGAGCGGTAGTACCTCTCAAGCGGTACTAGCTCTCCCCCGAGTGGTAGGACCTCTTAAGCGGTACTTTCACTGACCACTACTGCTTCCACTTCCGCTTATTTTATTCTTCGGGTGTCCAATCTACTTGAGCAGTAGTAGAGCGGTAGTAGAGAGCAGTAGTACCTCTCAAGTGGTACTACCTCTCCCCTAAGCGGTAGTACCTCTTAAGTGGTACTACCTCTCCCCTAAGCAGTACTACCTCTCTGGCAGAACTACCACTCGTGTTTTTCTGTCTCGCTCGGCTGTTTTGACTGTGCTAAGCAGTAGTACCGCTACCCCGAGCGGTAGTACCGCTTGAGCACGACTTGTGGGCATAATGGTTGGATTTTGGGATGCCTATTTAAGGGGGCCTTCTTCCCCAATGGTCCCCAACTCTTGAGCTCGTGTTCTTCCCCCATTGTTGACCTTCTTTGAGCTCCTAACTCTCAATCCCTCTAGTGATTCTTGCAAGTTCTTCAAGGAAAAGAGAGAGGAGATCTAGATCCACATTTCCACCAAACAATTTCTCCTCTTTGTCAGGGGAACCCCTTGGATCTAGATCTTGGAGTTCTTCGTGTTCTTCTTCGTTCTTCCTCTCTTATTCTTCCATATCATTAGTTGTTGTGGAGGGATTTGTGAGTGAAGGACTTGGGCACTCCGTGTGCCCTTGCCATTGCATTTGGTGCATAGGTTTGAGTTCTCCGTGGTGATACGTGGAAGTGAAGTTTGAGAAGCTTATTACTCTTGGGTGCTTGGTACGCTAATACTTGTTCTTGGGTGCTTTGGCATCCTAGAAGCTTGGTGGTGCCTCAGAGCTCAATCATTGTGGTGTAAAGCTCTGGGCAAGCGTCGGGATCTCCAATTAGGTTGTGGAGATTGCCCCGAGCATTTGTGGTTACCTCTAAGCCATATTCCATTGTGGTGAAGCTTCGTGGTGTTGTTGGGAGCCTCCAATTAAGTTGTGGAGATTGCCCCACCCTTTTTTGTATGGGTTCGGTGACCGCCCTCAAGGGTCCCTTAGTGGAATCATGACATCTTACATTATGCGAGGGCGTGAGGAGATTACGGTGGCCTTAGTGGCATCTTGGGGAGCATTGTGCTTCCACACCGCCCCAAACGAAGATTAGCATCTGCAAGGGTGGGAACTTCGGGATACATCATCGTCTCCGCGTACCTCGGTTATCTCTCATCTGAGCATTTTAATTATGCACTCTACTTTGTGATAGCCATATTGTTTCTTGTTATATATCTTGCTATCAGTTAGTTGTTTATGTTGTTTACATAAGTTGTTGGTGCACATAGGTGAGGCTAATTGTTTTTAACTTTTGTGCTTGTCAAATTAAACGTTAGTTTTATTCCACATTTGTTCAAGCCTAAACAGTAATTATTTTAAAGCGCCTATTCACCCCCTCTAGGCCTCATCCACGTCCTTTCAATTGGTATCAGAGCTAGGTCTCTAATTATTAGGTTTTGCCACCTAGAGAGTAAGGATGTCGACTTGGGGATCAGGATTCTATGACACTCTTAGTTTTGATGGCACAAATTTTGATGTTTGGGTAATTCCCATGCTTAATCTCTTTAGAGTCATGGACCCAAATTTAGAGCGAATTGTATATATGGGTTTTTCTCCTCCAAAGGATTCTCAAAATATATCTTTAGAGGATGAGAAAAACTCTTATCTCAATGCTCAAGCTTCTAATGTGCTTTTTGATGATTTGATCAATGTAGTTATATTTCAACTCATGCCATTTCGGGATGCTCATGAGCTGTGGGCAAAGTTTCAAGATAAATATGGTGTGTCCAAGATTTGTGGGAATGATTGTTCTCCTTCCACCTTCGGTCGTGTGGTCTTCTCAATTTTGTCAACTTCACCTACATGTGGATTGCCACAAGGTAATGATATGGTGAGTAGTGGTGATCCTTGCAATGATGATAGTGGGCTTATTTTTGATGATCCTTCATCATTATCTTATTGCAATGCTTCATCTTTGGGCATTAAAACTTCGAGCACTCTAAATGTTTTACATGCTTGTGTTGATGGTCCTTGCATATCATGTAAAAACTGCTTGACTAAATCTCATGATGATATACTTTCTACATCTTGTTGCCATGATAAAAAATGTATCTATTTCCTCAAGTTGTTGTGCTAACAATGTATAGGAAATCCATCACTCCATGGAACAAGATGTGGCCTTGAATGATGCTCCAATGGATCCTACATCATTGTCTATTACTTCTCACTTTTGCCTTATGGCCAAGACTTCATAGGTATCTCCTATTTTGAATCCCAATATGTCTCATAATGATGATGTTCATGATAATGAGGATGAGGATAATGATGAAGAGAGTGACAATATTCCTTCCTTAAAAATTAAGGGGGAATGGTTTTTAAAGCTCTTCATAAGAATAATATTGCTCGTTCCAACTTCATGGAAATCATGTCTATTACCATTAAGGGCAAAAAAATATTGAGGAGTTGGAAGCTCATCTCGAGGAGCATGAGGCCACCATTGAGACAATGGAAGGTCATGTGTGTGATTACGCTGATGAGATAGCAGTGCTATCTCAAGCTCTTGAAAATGAACAAACCACGAGGGAATCTCTTGAGGAGACCTTTGCTCTAGAATTATCTAGATTAAAGGAATCCCATGATAGAGCTCTCAAGGTGGCTACTGATTTTGGAACTAAAAATGATAAGCTTGAAGTTGTTCATGCTAAACTCCTTGAGGACTATGAGCACCTCCAAAATGTCTCAAGGGCTATTAAGAGTTCGCTCATCAAACTCACCGAGTCTCATGCTCAACTTAAAGCTTCATATGCTAAAGATCTTTTCAAGTTGCCTTCTCCTCTTGTTGTAAATAATGATGCTTGTGCTACTACCTCCATTTCTTGTGAAGCATCTATATTAAAGGAGAATGTTGAGCTAAGGGCTCAACTGGAGTTGCTATCTAGCAATTATGGGAAACTGGAAGAAAGTCATGTAATGCTCACAAGCTCCCATGATGATCTTCTAGTATCCCATAATGTGCTAAAATTAGCTCATGAGGCTATTACTACCAAGGTAACATCAAGTGAGCCTCATGTGGACATTAGCACTACTTCTTGTCAAAATGCTATATTGCCATGTGCTAGTCCTTGTAATTCATCTACGCATAATGTTGCTACATCTTGTGATGAATTACTTTCTTTGCCTTGTTGCTCTAACAATGAAGTTTATATTTCCTCTAGTACTTGTGTTGATACTAACCATGTAGAGGAAATCAAAGAGCTCAAGGCCCAAGTCACTTCCTTGAAGAAAGACTTGGAAAAGAGTCATGAAGGGATGTCCACACTCAACAATGTCTTGTGTGGGAAAAATTCCCAAATGACAATGGTGGACTTGGATTCAACTCAAACAAGAAGAAGAAGTCCAAAAGCTTCAAGAAGAAGGGCCAAGAACAAGTCAAGAATTCCGCAAAGATTATTTGCTTCAAGTGCAAAATTGAATGACACCATGTTAGATCTTGCCCATTAAAAAGAAGCCCCAAAGTCACAAACAACAAGGGAAGCAGCCACAAGTTCAATCACATACTCAACTACAGGTTGAAGAAAGGCCTCTTCCCAAGAAGACCCAAGCCAATGCTCCTCAACTTGAGAAATCAATTGGGAAGAAACTAAAGGGTAGATGTTGCTATTTATGTCGTTAGAAGGGTCACTTCGCTTCTTCTTGCACGAGAGGTAACTTATCCAATCCAATCATTATTAATGATATCTATTCTCTTGGGAAGGATAAGGTTGGCAATGTGTTTGCCAAGTTCGTTGGTACTCAAAGTGGTGTCAAGAAAAGTATCATTTGGGTTGTCAAGCCTATTGTGACTAACCTCTTAGGGCCCAACTTGGTTGGGGACCAACAATCTCAAACTTGATCAATAGGTGATGTTGGAGGTCATTGGAGACTTTGGTAAATTATGAAGAATTAGGGGATCTTCATCATTCATGTATCTCAAGCCAAGTCATTTGGATTATCGAGTTTCTATCTTATATCCAATGTGCATCCTTACGGTAACTTGTACTTAAATTTTTTACATTGTTAGTTACTTCCTCTTTGCATGTTGTGGTTTCGTACCTTGCATGTGTTTGTATATGTTGTGCTTCCAACTTGCTTATCTTGAGTAATCAAGTATGTGTATATTGGTTTGCACATCATGTACATGTGAGTCTTGTATTGAGCCTTTTTGCATCTTGTTTGTATCTTTGTTGGCTCTTTTGAGAGATTAATGGATTATCCCATTTTTTGGGAGTGATGTGCCTTGCGCAGCTCACAATCCTATAAATATGTATTCATGAGTAATACCACTTCGTATTGATATTACAAGCTTATCCAGTCTCTATGTGGTATGTCCTACTCATGAGAAATTCAAATTCCAAATGCTTCATTAATTATCTCTTGTTGGTTTTTCATTTGCCACTTGTTAATAATGTTGAGGTTATCACATTATGGGGTAGTAAGATGCTATGTGTATATTACAAGACTAGAAAATATGTATATTTGAGGTTTTGCCACTTAGTGTTGATATTGTAAATTATCTTGTTCCTAGGTGGCATGTTAGCTCTACAAGTGTCATTTGCTTGTGTTTTAGGTGTAAAGATGATGTTGGATATATTTGCAATCTACCAATGAGAATTATTTCCAAATACTTGTTTTCGTTTGACAATTGGTATTCCCTTCATGTGGTAGAAATTTCTAATCATCTTTGCATTGGATTTTGTGTATCGTTTGTCTTCCTTGCCTCTTGTGGATCATTTTGAACATGTTTAGTGTTTCTATAGATATAGAGAAAGTGATGATCCCAACTTGTGCATTTTGTAGTCAAATGCAAATTCTACATGATGCACATCTCTTGGGGAAGCTATCCTATTTTCTTTAGAACACTCTCTTTATGCGTTTATCATAAAAGCTTTTGATCCCCATCAAGCATGTGTTGATGGGAGGCAAGTCTTGCTCTTTATGCTGCTTTGTGCCATCATGAAAATTTGTCAAAGGTTTGGTTTGTTTGGAACCTAGCTCTCTTTTGGGAACTAGATACCTCATGTTTGTTTTCCCTTCTATTTGTATCTTGTTTCTTCTTATTTCGAATGTGTCAATGGATACCACTCATTGATGTATCTTTTTTTGGTATTCTTCAAGTGATAATTTTTCTTTTGGTATTTTATTCTCACTTGATACCTTGTCTTTTTGTGTCATATCAAGTATGTGTTTATTTGATTTTTGAAAGCCTTGAGCATGCATATTTACTATATGTAGTTTCTTTTGCATGCTTTCTTTCTTTGACCCGATATATAGGGGAAATTCTACCTTATCATAAATTGGCTAAAGTGCACATGAAATTCAATTTCATATCTATATGCACATATTTATATGGAGTTTGTCCTATGTATTGTTGGTTTTCTAACTCTTTGGTCCCAATGAGTTTGGGCACCATTTTGTTTGTGTTGTTGTTCTATGCACAATTGGAGATGGATTGGATGCTCGACTCACCTACAAGGAAGGTGTTGACACCATGTGCTTATTGGATCCAAGTTAGGATGATCAACGAACAATTATCTACTACACCAATCCAATGTTGTCTCGGTAACAAGTATCTACTTCATATACATTTCTTGCATTCAAACTTTCGTAGGTTGCATCATGGCATGAATTTCTTGTTTCGTTCTTGTGGTACTTGTTTCCTTTCTCAAAGCATCCCAACAATGATGTCTTATTGCTAGTTGTGATGTCTTTGATGTTCCTGAGTTGGAAGTTCATTTATGTACAATAAGAAAATATTAGGCCATGTGCTATGCTTTCAAGCAAAGATCTTATTGGTATGTTTATGGCTTCCTTTTGGATATCTTTTTCGTTACTTCTTGTAACAATTTTGTGTGTACATCCTTCCTTGTGGATATATATCATCATGATTGTCTTCTACCTAGAATCTTCTACACATAAGAGAAGTTACATCTCTAATTAATATCCTCTTTTATTTCACGCTCACCGTTGCATTTTCTTTTTCTGTTTTTGGTGGTTTCATGAAAGGATTTGTTTTGAGTGCAGATCTTATATCCTTGAATCTTGATACAGTCATTCGTGGTGAAGATTATTTTTCCTCATGCTTGTCTTGACGAGGGTTATGCCATTTCGATTGGTATCCCTCCTCTTGACAAGGTTATTATTTCCTATCTTCACCATGGGTTGTCACAAGCGTTGGTTCTTAATTTGCTTATTAGTAAGCTTGTGAACCCATTTGCTAGTTGAGTGTGTGTGTGGGGGGGGAAGGATATGTCTTGCACTTTGTTTCTCATTTCATCAAGACTATGTTGATGAGTAATGCTCATCCTTATGTTAGTCTTCTCAAGTGCTTTGCCATGACTCACACACGTCATTTTGGTTGAGCCTATTCTTAAGTTGCCTCTTTTACATGTTGCTCAACCATATGTTTTGTGCAAGTGATATGCCTATTATCTTATCTACTTGCTTGCACTTGTTGTGTGTTTTTATTAATTTTGGGGGAGCAACGATCCTATTTTGTGCACTTGTATCAAATAAAAAAATGTGCACAAATCATGGGGAGCTTCTCTAGTTTTGATAAATCACTCCTTTGTCGTATCATAATATCTTGTATTCATGTGGTTCGAAGGACCATGTGATTGCTTGTTCGTTTTGGTATCTTTTGATTGCTTGCTTCTCTCTTTTGTATGTCTTTGTGCCATACGAACCTTTTTGCAACCTTTGGGTCCTCGATATAGTTTGTTTTCCTCCAACTACCTATCATTGTATATGTGTATTTCTTCTCACTCATTTGTTGAGAAGTACACACTTTTTGGAGGACCACCAATTATATTGGCTTTCTAAACTTTTCGTCCATTTTGGCAATCGATGCCAATGGGGGAGAAGTTTAGAGAGTTTAGTTTGGAGATGTTTAGAGTGTTTTTCTTTTATTGCTTAAGCATTTGCATCTCAAACCCATGCATTATTGCTTTGCATGTGTGTGCTTGGTTATGCTTATTTCCTTATATAAACTCTCTTGAAAGTGATTGTGATCAATTACCAAAATGGGGAAGATTGTTAGAACATATTTCTCCATATGTGGTTTTGGTAATTGATGACAATCCCTATGGACTAACGGTTGCCTTAAGTTATATTTGTATGATTTGTCCATAGACACTTCTTGAAGTCCATCTGTTGGTTTCAAGGAGTTTATATGATGACCAAGGTGGTATTCAAGGTATTATCCAAAGATTGGTCATAAAGACACAAGGTTGATCAAGACCAAGTCAAAGAGTAAATCAAGTTGATCGACACACAAAGCATACAATATATATCCAGAGGGATCAAGTGATCCCATGCTATGGTAAGCATTGTCCATTACGCTTTTGTGTACTAACCCATGGTCTTCGTGAGAGTTCTATGTGGGGTTAGGTGTGTTTTCATGGGCTTGCGTCAAGAGGAAAATCTCATACAACCCATGGAGGATGACGTCAAGTGGTGATCGTCATCAAGGTTGCGATGTGCAAGTTCAAATGGATCATCACAAAGATATCATGCTTGAAGCTTGCCGTCCATTGTGGTGGAAGTGGACTTGTGAAGATGTGCTGAAGAGTGGCTCACTCATAGTGAGTATGGGGGAGCAATCAACTAGTTTTCATCAAGCCAATGCAATCAAGAAAGGTGGTCAATCTTTAGGAAGTCAAGACCATCATATTCTAGCTCAAGTGGAATATGTGCAAGGTATAGGTTCGCCCTTGATAGGTTTTTCTATGTTAGGATAGATTGTCGTACTATCAACGGGGGCTCTCAAGTGAGTAGCTTGATCGTATCACTCGTTGAGAGCTCAAACCATTTTAATCCTTGCATCATATTTCTTGTTCTTGTTTGGTGATTCTCTTTGTGAGTTATAGAGCTTATGGTCATCTTCATGACAAGCTCGAGTTCATCGAAAACGGAGTCCATATGCATCTTCTATGATGTTTTTGATGTTGGGAATTTTTGTCGGTTCTTCATTCATAGAGGTTTCACATCTCTATATCATTGGCATTTTCATAACTATGTGTTCTTAAGATAAAATGTTGCTGTTTGGAAGAACACAAGCTTGAGTTTGCTCAATTCAGAGCTCGTATGCGTAAGTTATGGCGTTTTCGGTTTTGGTGGGGCTGAAGTACTGCTTTAAGCGGTAGTACTCTCAAGTGGTACTACCTCTCCCCCGAGCGGTAGTATCTCTTAAGCGGTACTTCCACTGACCACTACCGCTTCCACTTCCGCTTATTTTATTCTTTGGGTGTCCAATCTGCTTGAGCAGTAGTAGAGCGGTAGTACCTCTCAAGCGATACTACCTCTCCCCCGAGCGGTAGTACCTCTTAAGCGATACTACCTCTCGCCTGAGCGGTACTACCTCTGTGGCAGGACTACCACTCGTGTTTTCTGTCTCATTGGGCTATTTTGACCGTGCTAAGCGGTAGTACTATTACCCCGAGAGGTCGTACCGCTTGAGCACGACTTGTGGGCATAACGGTTGGATTTTGGGATGTCTATTTAAGGGGGCCTTCTTCCCCAAAGGTCCCGAACTCTTGATCTTGTGTTCTTCCCCCATTGTTGACCTTCTTTGAGCTTTATAACTCTCAATCCCTCCAATGATTCTTGCTAGTTATTGAGGGAGAAGAGAGAGGAGATCTAGATCCACATTTCCACCAAGTAATTTCTCATCTTTGTGAGTTGAACCCCTTGGATCTAGATCTTGGAGTTCTTCGTGTTCTTCTTCGTTCTTCCTCTCTTATTCTTCCATAGCATTAGTTGTTGTGGAGGGATTTGGGAGTGAAGGACTTGGGTACTCTGTGTGCCCTTGCCATTGCATTTGGTGCATAGGTTTGAGTTCTCCACGGTGATACGCGGAAGTGAAGTTTGAGAAGCTTATTACTATTGGGTGCTTGGTACCCTAATACTTGTTCTTATTGGGTGCTTTGGCATCCTAGAAGCTTGGTGGTGCCTCGGAGCTCAATCATTGTGGTGTGAAGCTCGGGCAAGCGTAGGGGTCTCCAATTAGGTTGCGGAGATTGCCCCGGGCATTTGTGGTTACCTCGAAGCCATATTCCATTGTGGTGAAGCTTCGTGGTGTTGTTGGGAGCCTCCAATTAAGTTGTGGAGATTGCCCCAACCTTTTTTGTACGGGTTCGGTGACCGCCCTCAAGGGTCCCTTTGTAGAATCACGGCATCTTGCATTGTGCGAGGGCGCGAGGAGATTACGGTGGCCTTGGTGGCATCTTGGGGATCATTGTGCCTCCACACCGCTCCAAACGGAGGTTAGCATCCGCAAGGGTGTGAACTTCGGGATACATCGTCGCCTTTGTATACCTCGGTTATCTCTTACCCGAGCCTTTTACTTATACACTCTACTTTGTGATATCCATATTCTTTCTTGTTATATATCTTGCTATTAGTTAGTTGTTTATGTTGCTTAGCATAAGTTGTTGGTGCACATAGGTAAGCCTAGTTGTTTTTAGGTTTTGTGCTTGTCAAAATTAAACAATTGTTTTATTTCGCATTTGTTCAAACCTAAACCGTAATTATTTTAATGTGCATATTCATCCCCCCCCCTCTAGGTGTCATCCACGTCCTTCCAGACTGGTAGGAGCTGGTGAGGTTGACGACCTTGAACCAGATCGGTTCAAGACGGAAGTTCCTCGGCGAGCCGAACAATACGTCTAGCCGGACCTTGCCAACCCGCGAGCAAGAGTGGTCGGGGACGATGTTGTGGAACACCGTCCGAGTCGGCTGGAGCTCGGATTCCAGAATGCCGAGCTTATCCATGGTGTCGCAATAGAGGATGTTGATGTTGCTTCCGCAGTCGACGAGCACCCGCGTGAAGCGGCATGTGCACCGTCGAGAGAAAAAGGTGGGATGAAGCATCAGCGCGTAGCCGGCTCATGTGGGCATCACAGCTGGATGGTCCTCGTTGGCCGAGCTGATCGGTTTGTTCGACCAGTGCATGTACTCGGGGACCGGCGGGACGATGACGTTGACCTCCAGCGCGCGCTTGCGCTGGCTGTGCTTGTCGTCATACTCATTGGTGAAGATGAGGTAGGTTGCGTCCTGATGGGGGTATTCGTTGCGGGGCACGTCGGCTCCCAGAGAGGAAGGCGGCGGCGGCGTCGTGCAGGCAGCAAAGCCTCGCCACGCGCAATCTCGGTGAACCAGCTGCACTAGCGGGCGGTGTGCATCGCCAGCTTTGCCCCGCTGTGGAATTTGCAGGGGCCATCGAGCATGGCTTCGAAGGTGTACTTGGCGTGCCATGGCTGCTTGCCTTCGTTCGTGCGCTGGCGCCGGCTGGAGCCTTGGTCGTCGGTCATGCGACCGTCCTCGACGGTTGCGACCTGTCGGGCACCCTGACGGGCGTCCAGCTGGTCGACCTTGCGCTTGCCCTCATCCGGCTGCCGGGGTGGCAGCCGGCTTGGCCATGGTTGGCTTGCCGGCCGTGTCGGCGAGCACGGGGAGCTTCATGGAAGACTCGGCCATGGCGTACTGGTCGACAACGACCATCAGTCGCGCGAGGGTTGAGGGTTCCCGATGCATGAGCTTGTGCTTGAGGAGGGTGTCGTCTCGGCTGCCGTTGATGAAGTACTGGATCGCGTGCACTTCATGGACGCCTTCGCAAGAGTTGCGGAGCTCGGTCCATCGCATGAGGTAGTCGGAGAGTAGTTCGGCCGGGCACTGTACGCACAAGGTGAGCTGCCGAGGCCGACCGGGCGCTTGTACGTGCCGGTGATGTTGCGTACAAACGCCTCCTGGAAGTCCAGCCAGCCGTTTACGCTGCCGGCCGGCAGGCTGTTAAGCCAGGTCCGGGCCGAGCCGAGCAGCATGAGGGGCGCATAGCGTACTGCTACGCGCTTGTTGCCACCGACGATACCGATGGCGATGGTGTAGTCGATCAACCAATCCCCGGGCTTGGTTGAGCCATTTTGCTTGGGGTGTCACACGCCAAGGTGAAGCCCTTGGGGAAAGGCTCCTTGAGGATGCGCGACCCGAAGCACGGTGGGCTTGCGGTGCCCTACTCCTCGGCGGCGCGGATTTGGCAAGACGCTCCAGGCGGAAACGAGCGTCCTGGTCGTCAAGCTGGCGCGTGCCGATTCGTTCGGACACCGGCACGCGAGGTGCCGCCGACCGATCGCGCTCCTCGCGCCGGTCGCTTCGTGCCGACTGGTGGTCGCCCTGGCCAGCCCACACCTGCACGCGATTGTCGACTACCGACGGGCTATGGTCTCATTGACCATGGCTCCCCGGCTGTTGGCTACCGCGACGGGTGTAGGCGTTGGCGGGCGAAAATGCATGGTTCGTCTCCCGTCGGTCGGCCGTGGGCTGGCCGGCGTCGTCGTAGGTCCTTGAACGGGAGCCAGCTGGGTCGTGGGACGACTGGGCCAGCTGGGCCTGCTGCGCGTTGGCGGCCTCTATGAGGATGCGGATACGCTCCTGCTGCGCGTCACGGGCCGGACCCTCAAGCCTCTCCAGCTCACTGATGGCGGCTTGCGCAGGTCGCATCTTCTTGACGGGGGTATCGTAGATGGGGAGGTCGCCGGCCAGCTCCTGGCCGACGGCGCCTCCACGGCGTCGTAAGTACGCTATCTGACTGGGCCCGGGGGCAGCCTGCGTGAGGCCATGGGCCGCGTTGAACTCGCGTCGAGTGGCCTCGAACTCGCGTTTGGTAGCCTCCAGCGACTCTGCCTCGAGGCGCAGCTGCACGCGGTGGTCATCGAGCTCTTGGGTGGCGACTGCGGGGTCGACCACCGCAGGGATGAGAGTGCAGAGCGTGTCCACCGCCACGCGAATCGGGGTCCGGTATCCGGACGCGCCGCCTTGCGAGGTGGCAGTGAGCACCTTCACGCGGTCGCATAGATCGTCGATGTTGCGGGAGAGGTCCCTGACGCCGGATGGCGGCAGCTCGTCGCAGCTGAGCACCTCGGCGGGGTAGCTATCGGCGACGACCGCAACATAAATGACGTGCGAGCCGAAGGAGACGGTGGAGCCGTCAACGGGGAAGTCCGCGTCCTGAAGACGGTGGGCGTTGTCGTTGACACAGTCGAGCGCGCCGTAGCGCATGACCAAGCCGTGCACCACGCACTCGCCAGAAGGGGTGAAGGGTCCCGCCCGGAACGTTACTCTGGTCAGCGTCGCTGTCGGCCCCACGATGGGCGCCAACTTTCGTTGTATTTTCGAGACAGATGCCAGGGGTGGCTTAGTTCGTGGTTTGGGGCCGATGGGCGCCGACGACGTCTGAGAACGGGTGTAGGCGCAACACACATGACGTCGATCTACCCAGGTTCAGGGCCCTCCGCTGAGGTAAAACCCTAGTCGTGCATGTGTGACTATATGAGAATCACAATACAAATGATGCTCCTTGAGCTGTTCGTGAGGAGGGAGACAAAGCTCTAGCTGTCGGTCTCGCTGCCTCAGTGGTGTCTCTCTAGTGTATGTGCCGTGGCGGTCGTAGTATCGTGCGTGCCCTTCTCTAAGGGCTGGGTGAGGCTTTATAGTGCAGCCTGGTATGTACAGTGGTAAAGGTAGGACGGGAGGTGGGGACTGGCTGCCAGCCTCTCTGGCTGGCTGTGGGGCCCACCGGTTGTCGGGTCTTGTCTGGCGCGGGGCCCGCCGGCAGTGTGCATCAGCAGCTGACACGACGACTCGTTAGGGCGTAGGTAAGGGGGGGACGTGGCTATAGGGTCGTCTTGCCCAATCAGTGTCAACGATGACGGCCCCTGTAGCCTCGTTGACCCCTTCATCATTGCATCATGGCCACGCCAAGTATGTCAACGCGTAATGCTGTCGTGATAGCCTCTACATCATTCATCTTGTCTTGCCTTTTTATGAGAGTACGGCCGGATGGGACGGAAGTCGACCGTGCGGCTGGCGCCGGGCCAGCCAACCGGGCCGAATCCTGCAAGTCGGCCCGATGCACATGGCCAAGCGGGCCGGCTATCGCCAGCCGTCGAGGCGTATGTTGACCAGGCGGGCCGGCCCGGCTGGCGAGGCGGCCCCCAAATGTCTTAGAGACAGTTAATCTCCGCTCTTGGTATACCGGGGTAAATATCTCCATCAAAACTCATTTTATGGATCGTTCTTTTACGAGGTCTGCTAGAGATGCTCTTACTCTCAGGTCCCCCTTACTATTCCAAAGACGGAATTGGACAAAAACCAGAAAAGAACGATAGAAACTTTTGGCGCAAAGGAGTCAGAGCACCTCCCTCGTTTCCCTAAAAAACGTAAGCCCCTCATGCAACAGTGCAAGAACCAAACTCGATTAGACTGCCCATAATGGTAGTATCATAAATAGTATCATGCATGCCAACTAGGCAATTTTGATGAGGTGGCATAGAATTAAATGAGAAAAGAGATGGTTCAGCATCATATCATGTATCATATTAAATGATGTGCTACTATATGTCATGCATGGCAATAAATAAATCATCATATGACACTAACTTATGATACTATGCATTACGAAAGTAGTATCATATGCATGATACTAATATATGATACTCCCAATTACCACCAGCCTTATAAGCTTCGCTGGCATTATTCATGATGATTCACCATGTAAGTAAGTGCATCTACAACCAGACCCCTTAGATAACTTTTTATGAGTTCGTGGACGCGTCCAGTCAATGACCAGACAGAAGAAAGAAGAAGAAAAATGACCAACCGAACCCTTCATATCATTCTATGTCTGGGCTATTCGCGAACCATTGTATTCATCTTAATTATATAAGAAGAATATAAGAACTTGCAGACGTGTCCGGGCCACATAGAACATGACCCCACCTCAAACCATATTTTTTCTTTCTCTCTCCTCTTTTTTACCAATCACGTATAAATGATCGAATATATGAAAAAGAAAATAAAAATATGACGCCACAAATGAATAACGCCCGGTCAATAAGTCATGGTTGAAAATGCTCTAGGATAGTACAGACCGACGCTCATGGCACGAGACGAGATGCCCACGTTATTAGGTAAGACTCCCTTTATTTAGGAAACTAGGCCACACACGGAGGTATCGTCTGTTGTGCCGTTCCCACGAGCCAGCCAAAACTAGCTCCAAACACGGGTGCCATCCGCAGAAGACGCGATCCGGATTTATAAAAGAAAACAGAGGGAAAATCCAACCATAAAATATCTAGTTGAAATAACAAACCGATGCACGATAGCCATTGGAGGTGACCACACGGGGACATGTGCATGAACAGATGACACTGACTCAGGTGGTGTTTCTTTAGAGAGAGACTAGATTAAAAAAAATAGTCTCTAAATAAAAAACAAGAGAGACTTTTCCTTAAAGCATGGTCAATAGTATAGCCAACTGCTGTCTTATAACCCATATTATAGCTAGCTTGTACTCCATCCTTTCCGGTTGAGAGCTCCATCCTTTCCGGTTTAGAGCAAGTACAATAAGCTACAGTCAGCAGGCTGTAAAGATTAAAATAGTATATTTTTGCTGAGTTGGATGAGAAAGAAGAGGAGAGAGAAGGAAAGCGGACTCTTCGTGAAGAGCTAGCTCTAGCACGTGCTCCTAGGTGCTTTGTGAGAATGAAAGGTACGCCATATATGATAAAAGTAGTACTATTTTATAGCTAACTATTGTACAAGCTAGCTATAAGATGGGCTATAAGACTGCTTATAGCCAGCAGTTGGCTATACTATTAACCATGCTCTTATAGGGCTCATCTCAAAAATTTCAGATTTCCATTATATTAGACTCATATTGAGTCTAGATAAGTTAAAGTGCTTTAAGTCTCACGTCATATTTAATTCATAGAGTTTAGAGAAAGGAGATGAGTGGCTATTCATGCATTGTTTTCTACATCCACCATGCAATTCCAATGAAAGGAAGGATGCTACATTTATTGCCTTGAAAATTAAATATGTGAGAAATATTTCATTGACTAGTTTAAACTAATGTCATCCACTCACAATTCACCTTGGTTGATGAGATTTTCGATTTGAGCCCTATATACCGGAAAGGAGGGATAATCCCCACTAATTCCCAAACCCCTAAAATACAATAGTTAGCTTAAAAAAATACTATTTTTATCATATATGACCCACTTTTCATTCTCACAAAGCACCTAGGAGCACTTGCTAGAGCTGGCTCTTCACGAAGAGCCCGCTTACTTTCTCTCTCCTCTTCTATCTCATCCAACTCAGTAAAAATATAGTATTTTAATCCTTACAACCAGCTGACTGTACCTTATTGTACTTGCTTTTAAGACCTTATTTGATACTAGGGTTTTTGAGGAGATTGGTGGGGATAATCCCCACAGGAATTGGGTGGAACCCCAACCTTTACCCAATCCCTTCAAATCCTCATTTATCCCCAATCCATTAGGTATGAGTAGTGTATTGTGTATTGAAAGAAATGCACTAGAATTTATGGGAAAATATGGGGATGAAACATGTCAAATACACTAGAACCAAATGATGTTATGGGATATATGGGGATTTAGGGGTTTGACCGGGATAATCCACACTAATTCCCTAAAATACACTAGTACCAAACAAGGCTTAAGGGACTAAAAAAAAACTCTATTAAAGGGACTTTTTTCTTTAGTCCCTCGAACTAAAATAAAATCTAGTCCCTTGGAAAGAAACACCACTCAACCATTGTGTAGAAAACAGTTAGTCGTGGAGCCTGAGGACTAAAATAAAGACCGTAGTTATTGAGCAGCGCTGTAATCGCAAACCATTCGCACGATAGGGAAGATGCCCGAGTCAGTGGTCACCTAGAAACAGCACATGATCGATAATCATGCGTGTTCGTGGTAACCATGTGGACCACATGTGAAAGCGATATTTGGTGTAAATTTCTTGCCTCCCCTTCTCTTTTTCTGGGGCAAAGTAGCAACATGCAGCGAATCCACCGAACAAGGATGGGAGGGAGAAGATTTTACAGCCCACCAGGCACCAGCACAGACGAAGGGCAGAGACACGCAGATGCACACGCGTGCCAACCAACAAAATACCCAAGAAGACAGAGCCGCCGCGGCCGCCACCGCACCGAGATTGCCGCTCTTCCGCCGTGACGACAGCCGCTGGAGATGAAGCAAAGGGCCAGCGCAACTCTTTGAGTCTCCGGTCTTCCTATCTTGTCCAGATCAGGCCGGTGGTTTTGTGGGTCACGAAAAGTTACTGAAGATCACAAACTAAAAGCAGTATACGTAGATTCATAGACGAGCAGACGCACAGCAGCTCACCTCCGCTGGTCATAAACAAATGGATTCTCAGTACACAACAGTGGTCACGAGATGGACAGGAACCCCACTGAAAGAGCCCCTCAAAGGCTGCATAAGGAGCCTACTCCCCTCCCTCCCTGTCATCGCCTCCAACAACCAGAAAAGATGCCTAGGCTCTTCGTCTATCCAGCCCTTCTTCTCCCCTTGCTCTCCACTCTGCTGTGCTCGCGTGCGTCGCCATGGCAGATCACAGCAAACACAGGCACATCTGTGCAAGTAGATCGTGAGAAAGTCCTGCTCATCTCACCACACACAACCTTCTCTTGCGGCTTCTACCCGTCCGGGAACGGCACCAACGCCTTCTACTTCTCCATCTGGTTCACACATGCCACCGACAAGACCGTCGTCTGGACAGCAAATCCTTGCTCTCCGGTGAACGGGCAGGGCTCCAGTATATCCCTGAACCGTGAGGGCAACCTGGTCCTCACCGACGTCAATGACACCACAGCATGGGAGAGCAAGACAGGCTCGGGCAAGCACACGACAGTGGCTCTCCTCGACACCGGGAACCTCGTGATCAACGACTCGACTGGTAAGACCGTATGGCAGAGCTTCGATTTGCCCACCAACACCTTGCTTCCGTCGCAGCATCTGACGAGAGCAAACAGGTTGGTCTCCCAGTCCGATAGTTACCATGTCCTCTATTTTGACAATGACAACGTCCTACGCCTCCTGTACAATGGACCGGACATCACAAGCATATACTGGCCAAGCCCTGATTACAATGCACTTGAGAACGGCCGGACCAGGTTCAACAGCAGCAAGGTAGCCGTCCTGGACCGCGAGGGCAAGTTCTTGTCAAGCGATGGGTTCAAGATGATAGCCTCGGATTCAGGTTTGGGGATCCAGAGAAGGATCACCATTGACTATGATGGGAACTTCAGAATGTACAGTTTGAATGCATCAAGCGGCAACTGGACTATCACAGGGGAGGGTGTACAGCAGATGTGTTATGTGCATGGATTGTGTGGAAAGAATGGAATTTGTGAGTACTCACCAGCGGGCGGTCCCAGATGCACTTGTCCTCCAGGATATAAGATGGTTGATCCGGAGAATTGGGACAAAGGCTGCAAGCCAACATTCAGCATCGAATGCGGGCGACCACACAAGGATTTTACATTCGTCAAGGTTCCTCATGGCGACTTCTATGGCTTTGATCTAACTTCCAACAAGTCAATCTCCCTCGAAGAATGCATGCAGATTTGCTTGGAGAGCTGCCTGTGCATATCTTTCACATACAAAGGTGGAGAGGGTTTATGTTATACTAAAAATATGCTCTACAACGGCCAGATCTATCCATACTTCCCAGGAGACAACTACTTCAAACTTCCTAAGAGTGTCAGTTCAACATCTCCAGCCTCCAATCATCCTGGTATTACCTGCAGTCCGGAGAGATCCAAGGTTATGGTGGTGTCTGTAGATGCATACAGCCAAAACTCTGACAACATAAGCTGGGCATACTTCTACATCTTTGCTGCTATATTAGGGGCAGTTGAATTGCTTTTTATCATGACAGGATGGTACTTCCTTTTCAAAATGCATAACATACCCAAGTCCATGGAGGAAGGCTACAAGATGATAACAAGCCAGTTCAGGAGGTTTACGTACCATGAGTTGGTTGAAGCAACAGGAAAGTTCAAAGAAGAGCTGGGGAAGGGTGGCAATGGAGTAGTTTACAGAGGAATACTTGGAGACAAGAAGGTTGTGGCAGTAAAGAAGCTTACAGATGTTAGAAAAGGTGAAGAGGAATTTTGGGCAGAAGTAACTCTCATTGGGAGGATCAACCACATGAATTTGGTAAGAATGTATGGGTTTTGCTCAGAAGGTCAACACAGGTTATTAGTCTATGAGTTTGTGGAGAATGAGTCATTGGACAGATACCTTTTTGATGGCAGAGGCACTGAAAGACTGCTCTCATGGGGTCAACGGTTCAAGATTGCCTTGGGGACAGCAAGAGGCCTTGCTTACCTGCATCACGAATGCCTTGAATGGATTGTCCATTGTGATGTAAAGCCAGAAAACATACTGCTGACACGAGAATTTGAAGCCAAGATAGCAGACTTCGGACTATCCAAGCTCTCTGAGAGAGACAGTTCTAGCTTAAATTTCACTCAAATGAGAGGCACAACGGGCTATATGGCACCGGAATGGGTGATGAATTTGCCAATCGATGCAAAGGTAGATGTTTATAGCTTCGGAGTTGTGCTTCTAGAGATTGTCACTGGGAGTAGGGTTTCCAGCGGGGTGACAGCAGATGAAGATGAGATGGACTTGATGCAAATTCCCAGTGGGGCAACAGAAGGCGGAGAAGGGATGGGGTTCATGCAATTTGTTCAGGCGGTGAAACAGATGCTCGCTAACGGGGCTGACCTGGATATAGTGGATGCTAGACTGAAAGGGCATTTCAATCACGAGCAAGCAACAGTTATGGTGAAGATAGCTATTTCATGCCTTGATGAAAGAAGCAAGAGGCCAACAATGCATCAAATTGCCAGAAATCTCATGGAATGTGATGATGAAGATTACCATCCTGCATACTTTTGATGGCCTTTTACCAGAAGCACGAAAGCAAGCTGAACAAGGCATCAGAAGAGAAACAAACAAACAAAACACAACTATTTCCTTTTCTATGCTGTGTACATATTATGACATGAATTGGAAAGATTAAATCCATTCTCCAGATTTTTTGCCTTGCCTTGTTCAAATTGTGGTTGGTATCCTCACAGGCTGCAAGGCTGGTAGGGGGAGTTAGGTGCAGTGCAGTATTTTCTTTTATGTTTGTATGACATTTGTACTCATCATGTTATAATGTTTTGATAATAGGTCGGTTCAAATTCGATCAATGAGTTTGATAATGTGTTGCGTTATTCAAATTGTGTCTGGTATAAATTACTTATAATGCTAAAAGAATTAAAGGTCGGTTGAATGAGATGTCTGGTATAAATTACTTATAATGCTAAAAGAATTAAAGGTCGGTTGAATGAGTACAGCGAGTAGTGGTTTCTAGATATGGATCTGGACCAGAGCAGCGCATTATGTTCTTCCATACCGGTTGCTTAATCTATACAGCTTCATAAGCCATTAGCCAGGGAACATGATGTAAGCCTTACGCACTAAGCCAAGATTAGCCCCAAACTTTGTTTTGATATGCTGTTTAGCACTAGCGGGCCACCAGGTTTATACAAACTGACTTACCCCCTGTACCCACCCTGCACTCTATAGATAACACTATGCGGTATAGGCTGTTGTAATTTTGCGGCACATAGGACCGGTCCGGATCCTCTCCGCTCCACAACTGTGGCTCCCGGAGCGGAGGGAGCGGCAGCACAATTTCAGGGAGTGGCTCAAACCGAGCTCCTTGTTTCCTCTACAGCACGGAGCGGAGTTTTGAGATTGGAGAGGCTCAGAACAGGCTCATAATAAACCATGTCGGTACTATGCAGTATAGGCTATCAGAGATGGGGCAAAGGGATATCATGAAGCTATGTGTGAGAATATTGTAATGTGAGACCTAATTTCTTGAATTATGTGCCATTTTCGGATATTTCGGTCCTTTGAACATATGAAGTGCCCATGATGGTCTAAGGCTTCCAAAAAAAATGACCAAAAAATGAAAGAGCGCATAAATTATTAAAAATCTAAAAATGAACGATGCCCTTATCTTCAATCTCGGAAAATTTCAAGAAGTTTTACCAAATAGAGAAAACACTAGAAGCAAAATTCAAATTCAGGAGCATTTTGGTTGAAAATTTGGCCAAAACAGAAGTACCAGAAAATTTCCAATAAAAACTCATAAATCCACACTGCTCTCATATTCAATATGGGAAACTTTCAAGAAGTTTTGCCGAACAGGAAAAAAATACAAGCAAAATTAAAATTCAGGACCATTTTGGGTCAAAATTTGGCCAAACGAATATTTTCCAGCAAAACTCCAAAAAAATCCCAAAAATCCACACCCTTATATTCAATCTGGGAAAGTTATAAGAAGTTCTGCCGAACAGAAAAAAAAATAGAAGCAAATTCAAATTCAGGAGCATTGGTGACGTGGCCGCTGACTGGGCTGTTGACCAGTGAAAAACAGTTAAGGGTTGTTTCTTGTCCGGTTTTGGAAGTTCGAGGTTGTAAAATAGACAATTTCATAGTTCAGGGTTGTATATTAGACTTTGATGATAGTTCTGTTAGAAAATATGCAACCTGTATTCCCAATTAAGCCATAGGCCGGTATATATACATGTACAGGTGTAGAATATGCAGGAAACCCCTTATACAATAGGGTAAATATGGAAAGGTTACCACCGTAACCAAGTCACCTCAGCCATCAAAAGAGCCATAACTCGCAACTCAGCCTCTGCACTCGAACGGGAAACTGCAATCTGCTTCTTCATCTTCCTGGCAATGAGAGAACCACCAAGAAAAACACAGTAAGCAGAAAGTGAACGGCGATCTGAGGGATCACTAGCCCACGTAGCATCCAAATAAGCCTCAAGTTGTAAAGAACTGGAGCGAGGAAATAATAGACGATGAGAGATCGTGCCCCGAAGATATCGTAGAACACGAAGAAGGTGACTATAGTGGACGGAAGTGGGAGCGGATACAAACTGACTCAGAATGTGAACCGAATAAGAGATGTCCGGACGAGTGACAGCTAGGTAGACAAGACTCCCAACAAGATGACGATAACGCGTGGATGAGGCAAGGGGTCATCATCAGTAGCACGGAGGTGAATAATGAGCTCCATGGAAGTCTCAACAATGCTCTCATCAGTACGAGCAGCACGAGCAAGAAGATCCTGGATATAATTTTCCTGAGATATAAAAGAGCCATCAAAGGTAGAAGAGACTTCAATCCCAAAAAAGTAGTGAATAGGTCCAAGATCGGACATAAGAAACTGCTCACTAAGACAGGCCTTTACAAAGGCAATATACCCGGGGTCATCGCCAGTGATGATCATCTCATCGACATATAGAAGAACAAGAGTCCGACCACGAGGTGAAAGATGGACAAATAATGCTGGATCATGAGCGCTCACTGAAAAACCAGCGGCAGTCACCACAGAGGCAAAACGCTCAAACCAGGCACGGGGGGCTTGCTTAAGGCCATAGAGAGAGCGACGAAGACGACATACCATGCCATCAGGAACAGAATACCCAGGTGGTGGCTGCATATATACCTCCTCACGCAACTCACCATTAAGAAAGGCATTTCTAACATCAAGCTGAGAGACAGACCAGTGACGTGAAGAGGCCACGGCAAGAAGTGTACGAATAGTGGTCATATGGACCACAGGAGCAAAAGTCTCGTCGTAATCATGACCATGCTCCTGCCGAAAACCACGAGACACAAGACGAACTTTGTAACGCTCAAGAGAACCATCGGAACGAGTCTTAACCTTGTACACCCACTTACAAGTGATGGGACGGACACCTGGAGGAAGAGAAACAAGATCCCATGTACCGATGCGTTCAAGAGCAGCAATCTCCTCTGCCATCGCAAACTGCCATTCAGGATGAACAATAGCCTCACGATAAGAAGTCGGCTCAAGAAGAACGGCACCAGCGGTTGAAAAACCAAGGCGGTCAACAGGTGGAAGCGGACGAGGACGCAAGCCATAGATAGGCTGAGAGGAGGAGGACGACACATCAGTAGACACATCCACATTACGTGAACGACGAGTATAATGCTGAGGAAAAGATGGAAGAATACGAGGAGGAATCGTCAAGATAGAATCAGGGGTTGGAGATGAAGAAGTCACCGGGGAGGATGGTGCAGAATCCAGTGACAAGTGGGGTGTGGAAACCATGGGAGATGATGGCGTCGAATCTGCAACAGTCGGAGAAGCAGGGACGGTAGGACGGATGGGCAAGGGCTCAACAGGAGTGATAGGTGTATCAGGAAAAGTGAGGAAAGATATATCCTCCACTGCAAAGGTCAAGGAAGATGGACGCGGGTAGAAGGGACGAGACTCATCAAAAGTCACTTCGCAAGAAATACGCATCCACGACCGACAAGATCCCAACAACGATATCCCTTATGCTCATCGCTATAACCTAAGAAGACACACTCAACTGACTGAGCGGATAGTTTGGTGCGTCCACGGGGGGCAAGAAGAACATAGCAAACACAACCAAACAAACGAAGCGCCGAGTAATCGGGAGAATGATCAAAGAGACGCTCGAAAGGAACGCCACCCTGCGAAGCAGTGGACGGCTGAAGGTTGATGAGATACGTGGAAGTGGAAACAGCCCGAGCCCAAAAGTGAGGCAGAAGAGAGGCGGTGATCATCATCGCACGAGCCGTCTCAAGAAGGTGACGATGCTTGCGCTCAGCCATGCCATTCTGAGCATGAGCACCAGGACAAGAGAACTGAGCAAGAGTACCTTGCTCAGTGAGAAATCCACGCAACATCTTGGAGACTCTCCAGCAGAGTCAGCACGGAACACACGAATAGGCGTAGAGAACTGAGTGTGAACCATGGCAGCAAAACGCTTATAGATAGATAAGACCTCACTACGAGAAGACATGAAATATATCCACGTGTGTCGAGAGAAATCATCTATAAAGATAATATAGTAACGATGGCCTCCCTTTGAGGCAAAGGGAGCTGGACCCTAGACATCAGAATGAACATGGTCAAAAGGACGCTTAGACACAGCCTCGCTATGAGGATAAGGTAACTGAACCTGTTTACCAAGACGGCAACCCTGACAATTTAAAGACACACCGCCGGAGACGGATCCAAGAAGACCACGTCGAACTAAGGATGAGAGACGAGAGCCACATAAGTGACCCAGGCGATGATGCCACTGCTGAAAAGAGCTGGTAGACAAGGCAACCGAGGTGGAGAGACTGGCGGCGGTGGCAGCGGATGGAAGGTGAAGCCAGACAAGCTCCTAGAAACCCTGAGAGTCACGACGCCAGGGGCCAGCTTCAAGAAGAGCACGAGTGTGACGGTCCAGAATGGAACATGAGTCGAAGTCAAGAATGACCCTGCAACTAGAGTCAACAATATGACCACCAGAAATGAGTTGCATGGTAAGTCGAGGAACATGAGCAACATCAGGAACATGAGAGGATGAGGTGCTAAGAATGCCTCGACCATGAACCAGGAGGGAGGTACCATCAACAGTAAGAACATGAACAGGAGAATCAAGAGCACGAATAGAAGACAAGGTGGATGAATCATGAGTCATATGAAAAGATGCTCCGGTATCAAGAATCCATGGAGATGTAACTAACTATGTAGAAGGTGGTCTCACAATGCCAGAAGAGTTAGTAGCAGAACCAGCAGAACCCGTCGGTGAAGAACTAGAGGACGTACCTAGCAGGTACCGAAGTCGCATAATCTCCTGCTCAGACAGGGGCTCAACTGAAGAGGTCGATGTAGATGCACCCGGTAATGAAGAGACGGAGGCAGCCAGCAGATCGCGAAGTCGCTCAATCTCCTGCTCGGTGAAATACATAGCTGAAGTGGTCGATGTAGTAGCATCGGGAGAGGAGCAGCCACCACCACCTGTGGAAGCCGCTAGATGTGGCGGTGTAGCATAACCAGCAGCATCAGCAAGAGCCGATGGAGGAGACGAGGGCGCACGCAGACAAGCCCCAAGTGCCAAGGGAAAGCGTGTGTCGATGAAGTCATATGCACCAATACAGTCGATGAGAGGAGTCGGTGTAGAGTGACAATCACCGGTAGAAGTCACGGAAGGAGTCGATGTAGAGTGACAATCACCGGTAGAAGTCACGGGAAGAGTCGATGTAGATCGATAATCACCATGTGTGGAGGTCGCAGTAGTCGTAGAAGAGCGACCCACACAGTCGGCGGAGTGACAATCGCCGGTAGAGTCACGGAAGGAGTCGATGTAGAGTGACAATCACCGATAGAAGTCACGGGAAGAGACGATGTAGATCGACAATCACCATGTGTGGAGGTCGCAAGAGTCGTAGAAAAGTGACCCAAACAGTCGGCGGAAGACCGCAGAAGGAACGACGTCACAGACGGACGAGCACCATGCTGAACCTAGAAACAACGCATGGGCGAGACGGAATCAGGGTAGGAAATACCCTCAAACGCCACGGATGGACAAGCCGAAGACACCATTTTTTTATTTTTTATTTTTAGCAATCACCGGGCAAACAGCAGTATAGGCTCCAGATACTAACTGCAGTCAGCACTCGCAACAGGCGGATCGGGCGAGAGCTAGCAGCAGCAGCAGAACTGCAACGGGGCGGCCCGATCTTGTAGCTCGGGGCGATAGAACCCGACAACTGGTGGCGTGGAGCGCGGGATCCGGCGGCCAACGGCGAGGAGCGCGGGATCCGGCGGCCGACAGCAAGGTCCGGCGAGGGGCTGCAGAGGGCGGAGACCGGCAGCAACAACAAGGTCCAACGAGGGGCAGCGGGAGACCGGCGACCGGCATCGTCGATCCTGAGCAGGCTCGATGGAGTCGAACCAAAGGGAGACCGGTGGCTTCAATTCCTGGTGGATTCGATCCAGAGGGAGACCGGTGGCAGCGATGCCTGATGGAGTCGATCCAGAGGGAGACCGGCGGCTTCGATCTAGAAGGTGCCCGACGGCTTCGATCCAGAAGGAGCGGGGAGGACGTGGAGAACTAGCGGCTACGAGAGAGAAAAGCAGCGGCGACGGCCACAGAGGATCAATCGCACGAGTTGCAACGTGCAAAAAATTGACCTAGCTCTAATACCATGTTAGGAAATATGCAACTTGTATTCCCATGAAGCCATAGGCCGGTATATATACATGTACAGGTGTAGGATATGCAGGAAACCCCTTATACAATAGGGTAAATATGAAAAGGTTGCATGGCTATATATATGTACTCTAACATGTTCAAGGTTGTAATATTAACTTCTCTCTAAACCATCTAGCCACATACAAGTGTGCCTCTGGAAGACAGATTTCCAAAATTTGATATGAAAGATTGGGATCATAGGACGGCTCAAGGTGGTGAAGGGCAGGCTTGAGCTTGCCGCTGCTTAGGGCATCTCCAACGCGGATCGTCAAACCTCTTACATGCGTCCAGACCGCCCTCCAATGGTGTCCCGCATCGGTCCACGGACCAGTCTGGTGTACATTTTCCTACAAACTGGAAGCAAACGAGGGAGGCTTTGTGGGAGTCCGGACACCAGTTAAGTAGGACTTTAACACCCTAGCCCAACCGAAATTGTGGCGGAGCCCGCGCATTTGGAGTTGGCCGCACCGTTTCCGCAGCAAAATCCCCCTTCTCAACCATCTCTACCATCCCGCCGCTCTCCACCCCAATTCCCTTCTTTTTTCACCGCCGCCGCGGCATGGACCCATACGGAAAGCTGTCGGAGACAGCGGTGGTGGAGGATCCGGCGATCACGGCCGCCCAAAAGATCAACTCAGCGACACAACAAGACCACCGGGCTCAGATAGAAGGCAAAGGTGGTGCCACTTAAGAAGAAAGGAGGCAGGGGTGGTGGTCATGGCGGATGTGCAGGGGACGGGCGTGGTGCCAGCGAAAAGCATGGCCTGGACGCGGGGCGCCTCCACCATCCATGCACACGCCGTTATAGCCGAAGCAATACAAGCCTCCCTACTTCTACGGCGCCCAGCGGCTCGGTAGGCAGTCCCCAACATCCATCGCCAGGCACATGCCTTACTGCGTCGACCGTGGCTCCACTCCTTTTCTCCAAGTCTGCGTTGTCGTAGCTTGTCCGGACGTGGACGTCGTCGTGGAGCAGCTCGATGCCCGCTCTCTGTTCGTTGGTATGTCTCAACCGAGCGAGCCGGCGTACGACTACGCAGATAGGCAGATGTTTGAGATGATCCACGACAGAGGCGGAGGCTGCTACGAGGAAAGGCAGGTGGATGACTCGGAGTCCACTGATGGATAAGTCTATGTACTAGGGTCTTTGTGGGGCTGCAGCACATGGTCCTTGTGGCTGTTAGGATAGAATCCTTGACCATCAAGGACTGGCAGTTAGGATAGCATCTTAGCAGCATCTTAGACTAGCATCTTAGCATATGCTAGGCTGACTAGCAGCCTATAAATATGTATCCCCGACCCCTCAGGTTGGCAATGGCATTGTGTGAGAAATAAAACAACGAAAATTGTCCCAACTCTCCTAGTGTCATCCACAACTATCAATGCTCAGGCTGAAAGGTCTAACAAGTGGTATCAGAGCCTCGTTATCTTGTACCTTGAGCATTTCCTGCTCACCTCTTTCATCGGGAGCTGAGCAGCCTAAGCCGGTAGCAGCAACTGCTCCGACTGCCCCTGGTTACCTCCCTCCCTCCGGACTGTCGAGCAACAGTTTGTCAGCAACAGCCTCCTCTTCACGCAACAGCCCCCCTGCAGCGAGCCATGTCTGCAGGTCGCTCTAAGCACACGGCTACCTCGAGCATACGGCGCCGACAGGAGGCCGAGCGCGCCGTGGCAGAGGAGTGTGAGCAAGCAGCTGTAGCAGCAGCTGCTGCGGCAGCAAGGGTGTCGAGGCTGGCTGCAGCGGAGCTGGCAGCAGCCAGAGCGGAGGTAGAAGGAGCCAGGGCGGAGGTTGAAGCAGCAGCAGCAGCGGAGGCAGCACGTGAGGCTACGGCGGATGCCAAGGCACTCCGCGGCGGCTCCGGCAGCTCCAACAGCTCCGCGCCTGCGGACGACGGCGCCGACGCAGACCGCGCCAAAGTGGCACAAGAGCGGACGACGCAGTGGGCAGCCGAGCACGCCCGCGCTCCAGGTGGAGGTGCGCACGGCGACGGTGGCTGCAACGACCAGGACCGTGGCCTCTACGAGGTCCGGACTGTGGTCAGGGATGTTGGTCCCAGTGTTGGGTGGCCTACCCTCACTAAAACCAACTACGTCGAGTGGGCCGCGATCATGAAGATCGGGCTCTAGGTGAGGCGCCTGTGGGAGGCAGTCCAGGAGAGCAACGTCAACCACCAACAGGATCGACGGGCGCTGGACGCCCTCATCGCCGCAGTCCCGCCCAAGATGCAGTTCTCGCTTTCCAACAAGCGGACTGCCAAGGAGGCTTGGGACGCCATCGCCGCGGCACGCATCGGCAGCGACCGTGCTCGCAAGTCCACACTACAGGCACTTCGTAAGGAGTGGGAGAGCCTGGCCTTCAAGCCAGGTGAGGACGTTGATGACTTTGCTCTCCGTCTCAACACTCTGCTGCAGAAGATGGTGAAGTTCGGCGATGCCACCTACACAGAGGAGAGAGTTGTCGAGAAGCTTTTCCGATGCATTCCCGAGAAGTACAAGCAGACGGCTCGCTCGATCGAGTCTTTGCTGGACCACTCCACGATGACGATCGAGGAGGCGATAGGTCGCCTCAAGGTCGTCGACACCGACGAGCCACAGCCTCCCTCGGGGCCCATCACCACCGGCGGGAAGCTGCTCCTAACTCGGGAGCAGTGGGATGCCAGCCTTGGTGACAGGAAGAAGGGGGAGCCTTCTTCCACGACGGGCGGCCGCAAGCGCGGCAAGCAGCGCAAGGCGCGAAGAGGCCCCCCTGGCAAGGCACAAGGACGTGCCGAAGGTGACGCCCGCGGAGGCGCCAAGGACGGCGCCGCTGGCAAGCCCAAGCCGGCACAGGACAACAGTTGCCACAACTGTGGCCGGCTTGGCCATTGGGCCAATGAGTGTCGACAACCACGACAAGGCCAGGCTCACGTCGCACAGGCGGAGGAGACGGCTCTGTTCATGGTGCATGCAAACATCGAGCTACCTTCAACGACACAAGTCGCAAAGGCTCCTCCACCTCGACGAGCCAAAAGCACACGCTCTTCTGGGCGATGGCTCCGGGAAGGACAAGACTTCAAGGTCGTACCTCGATACCGGCGCCACCCACCACATGACCGGTCGAAGGGAATTCTTCGCCGAGCTCGACTCCGACGCGCGAGGATCCGTCAAGTTTGGGGATGCCTCTATTGTGGAAATTAAGGGTGTCGGCTCCGTCATCTTCACCACCAAGACGGGAGAGCACCGGCTGCTCACCGGTGTCTACTACATCCCCGCGCTAAGGAACTCCATCATCAGCTTGGGACAGCTGGATGAGAACGGCTCACGCGTGCTGATTGAGCATGGGGTCCTACGCATCTGGGACCGCCACCGTCGCCTTCACGCCAAGGTACCCAGAGGTGAAAATCGACTCTACGTCCTTGATGTGCAGGTGGCACAACCGGTCTGTCTCGCTGTCCGTCGGGACGACAAGGCGTGGCAATGGCATGAGCGCTTTGGGCACCTTCATTTTGAGGCCCTGAAGCGTCTAAGTGCCAAGGAGATGGTGCGAGGACTACCATGCCTCGGCCATGTGGAGCAGTTCTGCGACATCTGCGTGCTGACGAAGCAGAGACGACTCCCTTTTCCCCAGCAGGCGAGTTTTCGGGCCAAGGAGAGGTTGGAGCTCGTGCACGGAGATCTATGCGGCCCGGTGACGCCAACCACACCAGGAGGTCGACGCTACTTCCTGCTGCTCGTCGACGACCTCTCTCGCTACATGTGGGTGATGGTCCTCGGCAGTAAGGGAGAGGCGGCGGACGCCATCAGGCGCGCGCAGGTTGCTGTGGAGGCGGAGAGCGGCCGCAAACTGCGCGTGTTGCACACTGACAACGGCGGCGAATTCACGGCGGCTGAATTCGCGTCGTACTGCGCTGATGAGGGCATCCAGCGCCACTACTCCGTGCCGTACAGCCCGCAGCAAAACGGCGTTGTCGAGCGGCGCAACCAGACGGTTGTGGGGATGGCTCGGGCTCTCCTCAAGCAGAGAGGGATGCCGGTTGTTTTCTGGGGAGAGGCGGTGCTAACGGCTGTCTACATCCTCAACCGCTCGCCTACTAAGGCACTCGACGGCAGGACGCCGTACGAGGCCTGACATGGGCGGAAGCCGGCGGTCTCCCACTTGCGGGTCTTTGGCTGCCTTGCGTTCACCAAGGAGCTCGGCCACATCGGCAAGCTCGACGACAGGAGTACTCCGGGAGTCTTCATCGGCTACGCGGAGGGCTCAAAGGCCTACCGCATCCTCGACCCAAAGACACAGCGTGTGAGCACGGCGCGAGACGTCGTGTTCAACAAAGGGCGAGGGTGGAAATGGGACAAGGCGGTGGACGACGGCTTGACGCCGACGTATGACGACTTCATTTTCGAGTACGTCCACTTCAAGGAAGCCGGGGGAGCAAGCAGCTCCTCTTCGCCGAGCACGTCTACCCCAGCCTCCAAAACTACATCAACTCCGGTGCCTGCTACGCCGACGGCACCACAACCGGCGACGCGGCATACTCCAGCCGCGGCAGTCACCACTCCGGGCACGTCTTCATCAACACCAGCTCACGCAGAGCAGAACCCGATGAAGTTCGCTTCCCCGCTCACTCACGACGAGGAGCGCATCGACGCGTATCATGGCGGTGAACCGCTGCGGTATCGTATGATGGATAATCTACTCGGCGACCAGCCGGTGCCGGGACTGGTGCCACGCGACCTGGAGGCGCAGCTACAACTCGCGTGTGAGGACGGCGAACCTCGGTCCTTTGCAGAGGCAGAGAGAGACGCGGCATGGCGCGCCGCGATGCAGTTGGAGATGGATGCGGTCGAGCAGAACCGCACCTGGGAGCTCGCTGACCTCCCTCGTGGTCACCGCGCAATCACCCTTAAGTGGGTGTTCAAGCTGAAGAGGGATGGAGCCGGCGCCATCATCAAGCACAAGGCTCGCTTGGTGGCCCGAGGCTTCTTGCAGCAGGAAGGAGTCGATTTCGACGACGCTTTCACTCCCGTGGCACAGATGGAGTCCCTGCGACTTCTCCTTGCGCTAGCTGCCCAGGAGGGCTGGCGTGTCCATCACATGGATGTCAAGTCGGCATTCCTCAACGGCGACTTGAAGGAGGAAGTCTACGTGCATCAGCCACCGAGATTTGCGATCCCCGACCAGGAGGGCAAGGTACTCCGCCTGCGTAAGGCTCTTTATGGCCTACGGGAGGCACCTAGGGCGTGGAACGCCAAGCTGGACTCCACGCTAAAGAAGATGGGCTTCGAGCAAAGCCCGCATGAGGCGGCCGTCTACCGACGAAGCAGTGGAGGAAATGCCCTGCTAGTGGGCGTCTATGTTGGCGACTTGGTGATCACCGGCATCAAAGATGCAGAGGTGGCGGCATTCAAGGAAGACATGAAGGCCACCTTCCAGATGAGTGATCTGTGGCTCCTCTCCTTCTATCTAGGGATCGAGGTGCACCAGGATCACTCCGGGATTGCGCTTGAACAGTCCGCCTACGCCAAGCGCATCGTTGAGCTAGCTGGGCTCACCGACTGCCACCCAGCTCTCACTATGATGGAGGAGAGGCTGAAACTGAGCCGCGACAGCACGACGGAGAAAGTGGACGCTACGCAGTACCGACGCCTTGTGGGGAGCCTTCGCTACCTCGCCCACACACGGCCGGACTTGGCATTCTCCGTCGGCTATGTCAGTCGGTTCATGGAGCGACCGACGTCGGAGCACCAGCAGGCAGTGAAGAGGATCATCCGCTACATGGCAGGGACCCTCGACCACGGCCTCCACTACCCTAGGTGTCCGGGGGCGGCACACTTCGTCGGGTACAGCGACAACAACCACGCCAGCGACATCGACACCAGCAAGAGCACGAGCGGGATCCTCTTCTTCCTCGGCAAGTGTCTCGTGAGCTGGCAATCGGTCAAGCAGCAGGTGGTGGCCCTGTCCAGCTGTGAGGCCGAGTACATAGCGGCCTCCACCGCTTGCACTCAGGCGCTCTGGCTCGCTCGACTGCTCGGTGATCTCCTCGTCCGAGACACCAAAACGGTGCAGCTCCTGGTGGACAGCAAGTCCGCCCTGGCCCTGGCAAAGAACCCCGTTTTCCACGAACGGAGCAAGCACATCCGACTGAGGTATCACTTCATCCGCAGCTGTTTGGAAGAAGGGAGCATTGAGGCGAGCTACATCAACACCACGGACCAGCTCGCACACCTGCTCACCAAGCCTCTTGGGAGGATCAAGTTCCTTGAACTTTGCTCCAGGATCGGGATGATTCGACTCTCCCACAAGATGACGTACAAGACTTAGGGGGAGAATGATGGATAAGTCTATGTACTAGGGTCTTTGTGGGGCTGCAGCACATGGTCCTTGTGGCTGTTAGGATAGAATCCTTGACCATCAAGGACTGGCAGTTAGGATAGCATCTTAGACTAGCATCTTAGCATATGCTTGGCTGGCTAGCAGCCTATAAATATGCATCCCCAACCCCTCAGGTTGGCAATGGCATTGTGTGAGAAATAAAACAACGAAAATTGTCCCAACTCTCCTAGTGTCATCCACAACTATCAATGCTCAGGCTGAAAGGTCTAACATCCACACCGTCGAGTACGTACAACCAGACCGGCACGTACACCCAGTCAGGCATGCAGCAGGGCACGTACTCCAGCTCAGCACGTACAACCAGTCGGGCATGCAGCCAAGGAGCCGGATACATACACCGACCTGCGGGAGCAGGAGGAGGACGGCGACGACGACCTTGATCCGGATGAATTTGTTGTCAATCCAAAGAAGAGTAGAGGAGAAAGCTTCAACATGAGGGAGGACGAGTTGTTGTATGATGAGTGGTTTGCCATTAGCATGATCCATGGCACGAAGCAAAATGGCGCAACATTTTAGGCCAACGTTCATACTTGGTCCCATGAGCACAAGCATTTGAGCCCTACGCTAACGAACTCATCACTGTTAAGCTTCATGCACTAGCCAACGCAACCAAAAGTCTGAATTGATGAAAAGGGCTAAGCAATCCACGTATACACTTCAAGACCCCCTCTCACGTGTGACGCGGGAAGTCAACACATGGATAGACTCAGAGGTATGGCTAAAGAGACCTATACGTGGACACAAAGAGGGGAATAAAAAATTGGATAAATTGCAAAAGTCGAGACTTGGACTCAAGACCTTTGGCTTTGCTACCATGTTAAGCTTCATGCACTAGCCAATGCAACCAAAAGTACGAACTGATGGAAAGGGCTAGAGGAAGTTGTTCTTTGTGTCGGTCATTTGGCCAACCTGGTGGCCGGAGTTGTTCTTTGTGTCGGTCATTTGGCCGGGTATGCTCTATGTGTTGGACATTTGGCCGAACCATATAAGCAACTTGATGATGTTTTTGTTCTTTGTAGCCTTCCCGTACGTGCAAATTGTTCTTAAAATTGGAGAGGAAGAACTTCGTCCTTATGCATTGTTGGTTGAAGTTGAGTGGGCAACCCAAGTGGAATTTACTCATTGCCAACTCTGCCAAGACCGCCGGCATCGGCGTTGAGGAAGAAACAGATGATCCAACCGAACCAACAAAAGAGCCACCCAAGAAGGTTAGAAGAGGGTTCCGGGGAAAGAAGTGGGAAGGGGAGAAGGAGAAGCGAGAAGGGGCAGCAACCAAGATGACGGAGAGATTCGAGGACATCTTGGCAAAGGAGGAGGCATCTGCCAAGAGCTTCGACGTCAAGAAGGCATGTAAGGTCGAGAGGTTTAACATCTTGATGGCAGCGACTGAGAAGAAGCTCAAGCTCGAAGAGAACAAGGTTGAGATCGCAGCCACTACGAAGGATTCGAAGATGTTGAGCTTGAAGATGGAGGAGGTGGACAACGATGCAAGGATGATCGTGCAAGCCGTCCGTCTTAGGATGTTGAAGCACTTGAAGGATCAGCTGGAGACGACTGAGAAGGAGGCGTCTAAGAAGGAAGCGGATGGCGAGGAGGAGGCGGCAGAGTGAGCGTGAAGGCTCGGCAAAAAATTCATTTTTTTGCACACACTACCGGGCTGACGTAAAAACTATGCATACCGGCCTCTTTTTGGTTGTAATCGAGTGCTATGTGATTGAGCACGTGCTATGTGATCAAGGGCAATGCATTTGAATTTCAAATTGGCCAAACCTAGGAGGACATTTAGGGGTTGTGGTTGGATAGCCAAATCACACATCACTGTCCACGGACTGGTCCCACCTATCCACAGACAAATATGGCAGCCCACAAATTTCCTCTGGACATAGATGCGGAAGGTCGACATCCAACACTGTCCGCGTACATTTGGCCAACTATTCAAACTAACCGAATGAAATTTGTCCAAACCTGGCGGATTCCATCCAAGTTCGGATATAATTTACATAAACGGACGATATTTCGACCGTTTTTACTGAAAATGTAAAAAAACACTAAGCCCTATATCGGACTACCACCTCGTAAGCATGGTCGCCCTGTCTTGCCGCATCATCGCCGGCATCCGTGCCATCGTTGTCGTCCCTCCAACCGCGCAAGGATCTCGAAGGGCCACGACAGCCTTGTTCGGCGCTTGCCTGACGCTCGCGGAGGAGCCGCTCCACCTCCTTGTTGCGTCGTGCGAAGGGCCGCCTTGGCACTGCCGAAGGCGCCGGCGACGACCTTGCCCCTGTCGAAGTTGGCGGAGCAGTTGCTAAACGACCACTCTCGCAGATCTTGGCCATCTCGTCGTCAAGGCGGCGGTGGCGCCTAGCGTCTGTCTCCGTGGTGGTGACAGAGCGGTCAAGCGCCCACGCCGCGGCAAGGTCCGACGTTGAGGACCCATTCCGGAGCCAAGTTCGTCATGGCGAACGCGGAGCAACGACCAGCATTGCGTCGGTCGTACCTCGCCTCCTATCGTGCCGCGCGCTCGGCCTCGGGTACCATGGTCCAAGAGTCGGAGGCACCGCCGAAACTGTCTTTATTAAAGGCCCAAGGGGCATATATATATTACACATGACTTGAGGTGCAAGGAAAGTAAACATAGACTAATAGGACTCCTAGACTAATACTAATACTTCCTAACACCCCCCCCCCCTCAAATGCAAAGCGTATGCAATAGCATTGCATTTGAAGAAGTGTAATACTAAAAAAATGATAATCCAAATCCGCTTCTTGGGAGTGTCGTCGTAGCATGGAGAGTCTTCAAAACCTGTCGAGTCAACCCAAAGGGGATAACGAAGAGACGACACATTTGTACATACTAATTTCTTCTTGTACATACTGCTCTTATATATGGGAATAAAAGAAAAAAAGGCTGTGGGGGGGGGGGGGGTTTCCCTACAATAGCCGGTCAAAAAAAATGGCACATCAGAGGAAGACACCGCATCACTTGAAGATACAACATAAGTATCAAGAGAAGATGGGTTGTCGAAAGAAGATGCCACATCAAAAGAATAAAGTACTGCGCAGAAAATCATAGTCCATGACAACCGACGGCGAAAGAAGCTCGACGGTTAAGGCACGATGGACGTAGATCGACAATGCAAAAGGAGTCCAGAAAATCCTATAGAAAACAACTAGGGCAATTAGGCCACAAAAGTTGTATACAAAGGATCTGGACCAAAGAAAAGGCCGACGGACAAATGTATGGTGGACTCGCATGACGTGATAACACAAAACATCGACGGATTTGGTGGACGCAGCGGAAAACCCAAAAAAAAAAGTAGACTAGGGATGATGGCAGCGGAAGTACCTACGAGAAAGAGCTAACACACGAAGCAGCAAGCATGTAGGCAAGCAACACATGATAGCAGCAGGAGAGTTGCACGGATCAGCGGCAGCCCAAACAGCAAAACAGCAGCACGCAGACCCAAGCAACATGATCAGCAGCAAGTAGGGAGAGCCACTTGTAGAGCAGCGGGCAAGCAGTAGAAGGGATCAGCGGCCACAGTAGTAGATGCACGGGCGGGTTGACGAAGCCTGAACGGGGCGGCGGGCGTTGACCTGAATGCCCGGGTAGATGTGGATCGATGCCACCATGCGGGCATGACAGGCGTGAAAGAGATGGTGCAGCCAAATTGGAACGAGCAGCAACTAGATCAGAGCTGCGGCAGATGAATCGACGACGGCGCTCTGCAAATCCGGCAGCGTGGAGCGGCGGGAGATGGGGCAGCGCGACCTGGAGTGGAGGTGGCGCGACCTGGAGCGGCTGGATCCAGGAGAGAGCGGGCCTGCGGGACGAGCCCCCTGCTTCGATCGAGCAGGACGAGAGAAGATCGAGCGGGGAGGCCCGGTTGGAGATTGGATCGGGAGGACGAGTTGCGGCGCCCGAAAAAAATAACCTAAGCTCTAATACCATGTTAGGAAAGCAACTTATCTTTATTGAAGGCCCAAGGGGCATATATATATTACACATGACTTGAGATGCAAGGAAAGTAGACATAGACTAATAGGACTCCTAGACTAATACTAATACTTCCTAACAATGGGAACCATGCGCTTTGGCAATGGGTCGTTGGTCGACACCAATGGCCAAGCATGGTCGTCTTCCTCAGGAAACGCGCCTTCACAGGCGTCTACTTCACTCTGCGGCTGAAAAACAATAACTTGAGCGTGGGACAATTGAACGAGAAAGCACGGAAGTGGCAACCAAGAGACGCTGATGCACACTTGGGATAGCCAGGAGAAGCTTCTATCTCAATGTCCCCCAGGGTGCAATGCCACACCACCTCTCTACTTGTCAGGATGACACTGTTTGGCAGTGACACGAACGGTGCGGCCACATCAACTTCGATTCACTCCGAGGGATGGCACGTCAATAGATGGTTCAAGGCCTGCCACCTCTGCGACACCTGCATCTTACCAGACAGTCGTGTTCATCTTTCCTGGCGAAGGTAAAGTTCAGAGCAAAGCGTGAGCGTGCTCTGGATTTGGTCCATGGCGACCACTCTGGCCCAGTCCACCAGCAGGTTCCAACAACAAGCATTTCTTCCTTGTCTACGACCACAACCACCGCTTCAGTGGCTAGTGTTATCGGCGACAAAAAGAGCGAAGCGCTTCTAGGAGGCTATAGAACTCAGGAAGTAGCAGCAAGTTCAGAGAGCTGTGAACCGACTATGCGGGTCGAATTCAGCGACTTGCGCAAATCAAGGTGTGTTAGAGGCATCACGTTGTGTCATACTCAACGCAACAAAACAACGTCATCGGGCAGCGGCAGAATCAAACCATCGTGGCAAGAGCACGCAACCTACTCAAGCAAAACAACATGCCTACGAAGTTTTGGGGCGAGGCGGCCTCTACGATCGTCTTTCTGTGACCTGTTCGCTGATGAAAGCCCTCGACAAAAAGACGCCATCCGAAGCTTGGCATGACAGGAAGCCGGTGGTGAGCTTTCTTCGCACATTTAGTTGTCTGGCTTTCATGAAGTGTGTTAGGAATATGCAACTTGTATTCCCATGAGGCCATAGGCCGGTATATATACATGTACATGTGGTGGACTATATGCAGGAAACCCCTTATATATTGAGATAAATACAAAAGGGTATATGACTTATATTATAACTCTAACACCCCCCCCCCTCAAACTCATTGTGGATGAACAACACTGAGTTTGGAGAGATAAAAGCCATGTTGTGCTCTAGTCTGGGCCTTCGTCAGGAAATCCGCCAACTATAACTCGGAAGGCACATACTGAAGAGCAATGACCTGATCCTGCACAGCAACGCGCACATAGAAAGCATCAACACCAATATGCTTGGTGAGCTCATGCTTCACAGGATCGCGTGCAATGCTAATAGCACCTGTACTGTCAGATAAGAGCAGAGTCGGTGTAGTGACAGAAACACCAAAATCCTGAAGTAACCACCGTAACCAAGTCACCTCTGCCGTCAAAAGAGCCATCGCTTGCAACTCAGCCTCTGCACTTGAACGGGAAACTGCAATCTATTTCTTCGTCTTCCAGGCAATGAGAGAACCACCAAGAAAAACACACTAAGCAGAAAGTGAACGGCGATCGAAAGGATCACTAGCCCACGTAGCATCCGAATAGGCCTGAAGCTGTAAAGAACTGGAGCGAGGAAAGAATAGACGGTGAGAGATCGTGCCCCGAAGATATCGGAGAACACGGAGGAGATGACTATAGTGAACCGATGTGGGAGCAGAGACGAACTGACTCAGAATATGAACCAGATAAGAGATATCCGGACGAGTGACAGCTAGATAAACAAGACTGCCAACAAGATGACGATAACGCGTCGGGTCAGGCAGGGGATCACCATCAGTAGCACAGAGGTGAACATTGAGCTCCATAGGAGTCTCAACAATGCGCTCATCAGTAAGAGCAGCACGAGCAAGAAGATCCTGGATATACTTTTCCTGGGATATAAAAAAGGCATCAGAGGTAGAAGAGACTTCAATCCCAAAAAAGTAGCAAAGAGGTCCAAGATCATACATAAGGAACTGCTCACTAAGACGGGCCTTGACAAAGGCAATATACTCGGGGTCATCCCCAGTGATGACCATGTCATCAACATAGAGAAGAAGAAGAGTCCGACCACGAGGAGAAAGGTGAATAAACAATGCTGGATCATGAACACTGGCTGAAAAACCAGCGGCAGTCACCACAGAGGCAAAACGCTCAAACCAGGCGCGGGGGGCTTGCTTAAGGCCATAGAGAGAGCGACGAAGATGACATACCATGCCATCAGGAACAGAATACCCAGGTGGTGGCTGCATATATACCTACTCACGCAGCTCACCATTAAGAAAAGCATTCTTAACATCAAGATGAGAGATAGACCAGTGGCATGTAGAGGCCACGGCAAGTGTACGAACAGTGGTCATATGAGCCACAGGAGCAAAAGTCTCGTCATAATCACGACCGTGCTCCTGGTGAAAACCACGAGCCACAAGACGAGCTTTGTGATGCTCAAGAGAACCATCGGAGCGAGTCTTAACCTTGTAGACCCACTTACAAGTGATGGAACGGACTCCGGGAGGAAGGGAAACAAGATCCCACGTACCAGTGCGTTCAAGAGCAGCAATCTCCTCTGGCATTGCAAACTGTCATTCAGGATGAACAACAGCCTGATGATAAGTAGTCGGCTCAAGAACAGCAGCACCAGCGGTGGAAAATCCAAAGCGATCAACAGGCGGACGAGGACGAGAACCCAAGCCATAAGTAGGCTGAGACGAGGATGACGACACATCCACAGAGGCATCCACAGAACGAGAACGACGAGTGTAACACTGAGAAAAAGATGGAACAATGGAAGGAGGAATCGCCAAGGTAGAATCGGGGAGTGGCGACAAAGAAGTCACCGGAGATGAAGGTGTAGAATCCGGTGACTTGCTAGGCGAGGGAGACTGTGGAAGATGGTGACGACAAATCGACTGGAGGTGGAGAAGCAGAGGGAGCGGAACGAATAGGCAAAGGCTCGACGGGTGTGATAGGTGTGTCAGGAAAAGTGAGGAAAGAGATATCCTCCACTGAAAAGGTCGAGGAAGATGGGCGTGGGTAGAAGGGACGAGACTCATCTAAAGTCACATCCCGAGAGATACGCATCCGACGACCGATAGGATCCCAACAACAATAGCCCTTATGCTCATCACTATAGCCTAAGAAGACACACTCAACAGACTGAGTGGTCAGTTTGGTGCGTTCGCGGGGGACAAGAAGAACATAGCAAACACAAGCAAACAAGCGAAGCATCGAATAATCGGGAGAATGATCAAAAAGACGCTCGAAAGGAACACCACCCTGTAGAGCAGCGGAAGGCTGGAGATTGATGAGATAGGTGGAGGTGGAGACGGCCTCGGCCCAAAAATGAGGCGGGAGAGAGGCAACAATCATCAATGCACGAGCCGTCTCAAGAAGATGACGATGCTTGCGCTCAGCCATGCCATTCTGAGCGTGAGCACCAGGACAAAAGAATTGAGAGAGTCCCTTGCTCAGCAAGAACACCACGCAACATCTTAGAGATATACTCGCCAGCGGAATCAGCACGAAACAAACGAATGGGAGAAGAGAACTGAGTATGAACCATGGCAGCAAAACGCTTATAAATGGACAACACCTCACTACAAGAAGTCATGAAATAAAGCCATGTGTAACGAGAGAAGTCATCTATGAAAATAATATAGTATTTATGACCCCCTTTCAAAGCGAAGGGAGCCGGACCCCATACATCGGAATGAACTAAATCAAAAGGACGCTTAGACACGGACTCACTATGTGGATATGGTAACTGAATCTGCTTGCCAAGACGACAACCCTGACACTCTAAAGAGGCATCTCCTGAGACAGACCCCAGAAGACCTCGACGAACTAACGACGACAAACGAGAACCACACAGATGACCAAGTCGATGATGCCACTGCTGAAAGGAACCAGTAGCCGAGGCGACCAAAGCGGAAGAACTGGCAATAGAGTGGGCAGCGGAAGGAACATGAAGCCAGTCCAACTCCCAAAGACCCTCAGGATCACGGCGGCGAGGACCAGCCCCAACCAAAGTGTGCGTGCGACGGTCCTGGACAGAACAAGAGTCAAGGTCAAGGATGACGCGACAACCAGAATCAGCAAGTTGACGAGCGGAAAATAGATTCATGTTAGTCGAGGAACATGAGCACCATCAGAAACAGAATAAGGAGTGGTAAGATTGCCTCTACTAACGACAGAAAGGGGAGTACCATCAGCGGTGAGGACATGAACAGGAGAATCAAGCGATCGAAGAGAGGACAGAGTGGAAGAATTAGAAGTCATATGAAAGGAAGCTCCAGAGTCCAGAACCCTTGGGGATGTACCTGACTGTGTAGAAGGTGGTTGCTCAGTGCGGGAAGCCTCAGTCACAGAACCAGCAGTACCCGTCGAAGAAGAACCTGAAGCAGCGAGCAGACGCTTAAGTCTCAGAATATCCTGCTCAGTCAAAGCGATGGCTGAAGCTATCGAGGAAGATGACGAAGTCTCTGTAGATGATGATCACGCCTTGCCAAGTGTTTCTTCTTCGTGTAGCAGTGGGACTCAATATGACCATCATTGTTGCAGTAGCCACAATGTGGACGGGGCCGACCTGAGCCTCTAGAAGGAGTGGGCAAGAGCGGCGGAGCACTCGAGCAAGAAGGGGTCGGTGTAGCAGGTGGCGTAGAAAGAGTCCGAGCAGCGAGCACCGAGGGAACCTCCAGCAAACCAGCACCACGTAAGCGAGTCTCCTCAGCACGAATCTCAGAAAGCCCCTCCATGAGAGAAATACGGCCACGAGCAAACAACTGAGCACGTCAGGGCTCAAACTCCTTATGGAGCCGAGACACGAACTCGTAGGCGCGATGAAACTCCAAGTTGGCCTGGACAGCCTGGCAACAGGGGCAAGTACGACAACCAGCACTGTGGAGAGAATCAAGCTGGCGCTAGATAGCAGAACTCTGTGCATAGAAGTCATCAACAGTAGAGTCACCCTGCTGAAGAGCATGCTCCTGACGGACCACAGAGAGGTATAAGGCATCACCAGAGTGCTCATAGCGCTGACGAAGGCGGGTCCACATCTCAAATACAGTAGGAAGGCCCAGAAACTCAGAAGCAAACCGAGGCAGAACACTAGCAGTGAGAACAGCGGCAGCACGAGCATCATCATCAAGCCACTGGGTGTAAACGGACAGAGCACCATGATACACCTGAAGAGCCTACTCATAAGCCAAAACCTTCTCATCATAACCACGGATAGCAGCCTCGTCAGCAACCTTAGTTGCATCCTTCGCAGTCTGAGGGGCATCCGCAGGAAGAGCCGGAGGGATCGGCGGAGTGGGAGTCACAAGAGGAACCGGACGTGGCGAACAACAGACCTCGCCAGAAAGAACACCCCAGAGACGGATGCCACGCATGTGGATGCGCATGAAGCCAACGAACTCGGTGTAGTTAGTACCATCGAAGATCACCGAACAACGAGGGACAGCAACATAGCCCGATGCAGTAGACATTTTTTTTTACAGAGGATCAGTCAAGATCGAAACTAGAGGATCCAATCCAGTCGAGATCGGGACGGGATGCTGGAGGATCCAATCCGGTCGAGATCGGGACGGGATGCAGATCCAATCCACCTCGCCCTACCGCGTGCTCAGTCCAGATCGGGACGCGCAGGGCTCCCTGTTCTGTCTCGGGGCCCCCCTGGCTTCACGACAAGGTGGAGGCGAGCCACGCGGTGGGGTGTAGCGGCCGAATCGAGGGCGACTGGCGGCGGCGGAAGCGGCGGGACCGGTGCAGCTGATCGAGGATGAGTGCGGCAGCCAGATCGATGCAGCAGATCGAGCGAGTCGGGAGACCAAAGCAGCGGCATCAGAGCAGCTCGAGGAGGACGGTTTCCAGCGAGGCAGCAACTTTAATCGGGGCAGGAGGAGGAGATCGAAGACGAGTTCGATCAGGAACAGGAGATCGAGGACGAGCTCGATCGGGAGAGGACAGACGGATCAATTGCACGAGTTGCAGCGTGCAGAAAATTGACCTAGCTCTAATACCATGTTAGGAATATGCAACTTGTATTCCCATGAGGCCATAGGCCGGTATATATACATGTACAAGTGGTGGACTATATGCAGGAAATCCCTTATATATTGGGATAAATACAAAAGGGTACATGACTTATATTATAACTCTAACAAAGTGAAGCCATTCTAAGGCAAGCTTCGAGACTGCAGCAAACCCATCGTCTTCATCGGCCAAATCGGGCTCGAAGACGTACAAGATGTACGATCCTGTACCTTGTGTCACAACGTGTGCACACGCCGGCACGCGTCAGGTTCAGTTGACATCTCAGCGCAGGTGTCGATCACACCTGAACAAACGGTGATGGGAGAAGGTGCAGAGCACAGCAACGAGCAGACGCTGGATTACCTCGTAGCAGTCGCTCGTTTCCATGCCTTCTCCAGGCACTGGAGTCAAATTTGTCCTTGAAGTACACTGAGATTCACATAGGTTAGCTGTTTTAAAGAACACTGAGCTACATGTTCTTGGCCGTTAAACATCTTCTTCCTTCTCTGATGGGTTGAGATTCACATAGTTAGTACCTACTTCAAGATTACCTCAGTTTGTCCTTCTTGAAGTACACTGAGATTCACATAGGCTGCACACTGTGCTTCAAAATTACCTCCCTTTCTTCGCCGTTAAACATCTTTTTCCTTCTCTGATGGGTCTTCTTCAATGCCATCAGGGAAACACCCTGTCTTATTATCTCAACCAGCTAACTGAATCTCCGGTTAAGATCTTAAGATTGCACGCCAGCTAAATGAATCTCTGGTTAAGATTCTTCCATGTTTTGATGCAGCTCATTCTCAAAGAGGACACCAAGAACTGAAATCGGTCAACAGGACTACGATACCACCTAAAACAGCACAAGGTTGTGGACGAGAAACGCCACCTTTGCTGCTACAAAGTGTACAACACATGTGTTGAAGGAACTACTTCAACGCATTGCCCTAGATATCATTCTAAAAGGCAAAGATAACACATATGGCAGCAGGAGTTCGATCCAAAACTCCTGAAACACCAAGTTCTGTGTCCGCTCGTTATCTTTCCCTGTTCGTCAATGTTCTCGACTCTAACCGTGCTTTGTTCTGCTTTCTATGATCCATTAGTCTATCTCTTGTCGTGCGCATGGTTCTCCAATGTTTAAATCGCTTTCTATTTCTTCGTGGAACGTGAGGGGACTCGGGGGAGACCAAATAAATTTGCTACCCCTCGATTCTTTGTCTTCAAGAAACTAAACTCCAAACTAAACTCCAGGATATCTTTACGTTCAAAGCGATTTCTTTCCTACCGGTTTCTCTTCAATGCTTCCACTTCATTCCCTCTGTTGGGGCTTCGAGAAGGGTTCTAACGGCTTGGGATGAAGCCAATTTTGAGTGTACTCGCGTCCAAGCCGATATTTTTGCTCTAACCTGTTGGTTCTCCTCCAAATCGACGGATCTCTCCTTTGTAGTTACTAATGTGTACGGCCCTTGCGATCATGCTCGTAAACTAGAGTTCGTCGAATCCCTTAAATCATTGTTACCATTAGTTAACGACCCATGGACTATTTTGGGTGATTTCAATCTTACTCTTCGCCCCTCCGAAAAATCGACTGGTAATTTTAATGCTAATGAAGCTAGCCTCTTCGCAAACACCATCAATCACATGCAGCTTCACGAGCTGCCCCTGTTGGACAGACTTTTTACCTGGTCGAGCCAACAAATTAACCCAACCTTGGTTAAGCTAGATTGGACGTTTGTGAACATGTCTTGGTCTGGCCTTTTCCCAGACTCAACTCTCTCCTCGCGAACCAGGACTACCTCAGACCACGTCCCGATTACTCTCTCCGCCTCGACGTCTATTCCCAAGTCATCAATCTTCAGGCTAAACAACTACCTTCTTGGCAATCTGGATTTCATCCATCAAGTCTCTCGGAACTGGCTTAGTGTGTCTGCTAGTCGCTTCAATATTGGATCCACGGGTCGGCTTGCCCTTAGGCTCAAACGTACGAGAGCGATGGCAAAGAAGTGGGTCGTCAATGCTAAATCTCCTAAAATTCTTGCTACTAATTGCAGCACTGCTATTAATTTCCTTGGCAAAATTAAAGAATCAAGACGATTGTCGCCTCTAGAGCTGCAGCTCCGGATCGCGGTTAAACTTGCTCTTCACCGTCATAACAAATTCCTCTTGAAGTATTGGCGGCAACGAGCAAAAATTAAGGACCGTAAATTCAGGGACGAAAACTCGGCCTATCTTCATGCTTCCGCCTCCGTTCGATATCGTAAGAATCAAATCAAGTTGCTTCAGGTCAATGGCTCAGATGTCACCTCTCACAATGGCAAACAACGAGTTCTTCATGATTTCTTCTTTAATCTCCTAGGGACTGCATCTCCAACGACTCTTAACTCTGATCTCAATAATCTACTCTCAAGATCTTCCATATCCTCATCTGAGGCTGCCTCCTTGACTAAGAAATTTTCCTTAGATGAGATCTGGTTAGCTATCCTTGCTATGAATGTGAACGCTAGCTAATTGGGATTTGGTTAAGATGGACCTCTTAGAATTCATGAATAATTTTCACCAGGGCCGAGCCGATCTTTCTCGTATTAACAAAGCTTATATTGTTTTACTTCCAAAAAAAATTAGGGCCACATACCCGGACAATTTTCGCCCGGTGTCTTTACAAAACTGCATTATCAAACTCAGCTCAAAATGCCTGGAATCTAGAGTTCAGCCTATTATCCCTTCCATTATTCATCATGACCAATCTGGTTTCATTAGGGGTCGTGGTATTGCAGACAATTTTGCTTATGCCGCAGACATTATTCAAACCTGTTTCAAGCACAAAAAACCGGCTATAAAGCTTAAACTTGACTTCCGCAAAGCTTTCGACTCGGTCTCCTCGGTTGCGTTGGCCTCTATTATGCAGGCAAAAGGTTTCCCGTCTATCTGGTGTGACTGGATTCAAAGCCTTAATCAATCTAGTCAATCCGCAGTGGTTCTTAACGGTAAGCCGGGTCCTTGGATTACCTGTCGGCAAGGGCTGAGACAAGGAGATTCCATGTCGCCTTTTCTTTTTATTATTGTTGCCGATGTCCTTCAGCGTTTGATCGCCCAGGCCTCGGCCAATGAGTTGCTTTCCCACCCGATCGATAGCTCTATCCATTGACCGGTCCTTCAGTATGCAGACGACACGCTTATCATTCTCAAGGCCGATAAGGATCAACTCTTGCTTCTTAAATCTATTCTGGAAGTTTTTTCTAATGCGACTGGGTTGCACATTAATTTTCACAAAAGTACTTTTGCCCCAATTCGCGTTGACTCGAATGAGGCTACTAATCTAGCAAATATCTTTGGTTGCTTTGTTGCCTCCTTCCCTCAGTCCTACCTAGGCTTGCCGCTCTCTAGTCACAAATTAAACCTCGCGGATTTCTTTTTTATCATTGACAAAATAGATCGTAGGCTTGCAGGTTGGAGGGGTCTTCTTCTGTCCATTGCCGGTCGGGCTATTCTGGTTCGTGCCATGCTGCGCGCGCTCCCTATTTACGCCATGTCCGCTCTGCGGCTGCCTATAGGAACGGTTCAGGAAATAGACAAACGTTGTAGGGCTTTCTTTTGGGCGGGCCAAGACAAAGTGTCCGGGGGGCAGTATAAAGTGGCCTGGGATTTTGTTTGTGCACCATTCTCTAATGGAGGGCTAGGTTTCACCTCTCTACAACACCTGAACTCATGCCTTTTGCTTTCTCACCTTACTAAGATGCATTCTTCCCACCGGCTAAATGGGGGTTCCCACTTGGCTGATACTTATGGATGGTCGTCTCATCGAGATTTGGATCATGCAAAATCTTCTAACTCGCACTTGTGGCGCGACATTGCCAAAAATATTCCGCTTTTCCGCCAGATCTCTTGGGTTGATGTCGGGGATGGCGTCACTACCGCCTTCTGGCTTGACCTTTGGGTTCCTCACACCAACGAAACCCTTGCCGACATGTTTCCTGCCATTTGCTCGCATGTTGTTCGTCCGACTGCCTCTGTTGCCATGGTTTTAAGCGCCCCTTCGCTTGCCCTGGATCTTGCCCCAAAGGACGGTAAGCCTCTGACTTGCAAAGCGGCATACACCACAATCTGGCATGGGCAGCCGCCGACGCCTTCGCCCCGGCTATTTGGAAGAACTACGCCACAAATCAATGCAAAATTTTCATGTGGCTTGCTCACAAAGGACGCCACTGCACCAATAAACGTAGATTTCGCAGAGGAATTGCTCTCTCGGATAATTGTCCGTTCTGCTCTGGGGCTGAATCCACCAACCATCTTCTATTCAGTTGTCAGCACTTGCAGCCGCTTTGGGATGAGCTTAACTGCCTCACTCCGGATCGGTCGTCAGACGTCATCAATCTTTGGGGCGGTGGCATCAACAATCGGGTTCGATCAACCGTCCTCATTGTCGTTCTTTGGAATATTTGGAAAAGGAGAAATGCTAAGGTTTTCCGAAATGACACTCAGCTCATTCATCTTATCGCTCGCGAGGCGGCTAATGACATTGTTCTTTGGGCTCACCGATGCGCCGATGAGGGAGCTCAAGATCTTCTAAGAGATTGGAGTACAATATTGTTTCACTTGCCAGAGAGATTGTAATTTGAAATTGTTTCTCTTGTCTTCTCCTTTTTCCTTTTTCGCTTTCTCGTTTCGCTCCCTACATTTTTTCGAGAAAGCGCAAAAAGCCTTTGCGTTTCATTGTATTGAAAAGAGGGGGGGTGTTACATCCTCCTAAGAGGCTAGTACAGCAGCGTTACATGAGGATCAGTGAACATCCCAGGATGTGGGCAAGATTACCCTGAGCCCTTTGGCCCCGGCTCTTGCCCAACATCTGGTCTCATCCTTGATCCTGTCCATGAGCTCATCGAGCGATGGTGTTACATGGTCAAAAACACACGCGTTTCTATGTTTCCAGATCATCCAGGGCACCAGTAGCGCCACCAGTCCTGGAGCGAGGCGTCGTGTTCTGGCGACGGGGCCGGCAGGCGCAACCAAGATAGGGTCTCGTGCCAGGCCTGCCTCGCGCAAGGGCATGTGAGCAGCAGATGCCGGATGGTTTCCGGCTCTTGGTCGCATAGGAGGCATCGAGGGTGATGATGAAGGCCGCGGCGAGCGAGCCGCTCTGCTGTCCAGCAGCGGTCCTGGTTAGCGAGCCAATGAAAGAACTTCACTTTCGGCGGCGCCCAGACCTTCCAAATAAGCTTCCAGGAGCGGCATGTCATCGATCTGTGGAAGGTGGCCCGGTAGCAGGACCTCGCCGAGTAGACGTCATTGGCCGTCCAATTCCAGACGAGCTTGTCCGGCTCGGTGGACAGTGTGGTGTGCGTCACAAGCTGCCATGTCAGCAGGTACTGCCCAATCTCTTGCAGGCCTACGACTCCACGGATGTCACGTGCCCAAGCGTTGCCGCCGATGCCCTCCGCCACCGTCCGCGCTTTTCTCCTGTTTTTGGGGATGCATAGGTAGAGCAGGGGCGCGAGCTCGCGAATGGACTGACCGTGGAGCCAACGGTCTTCCCAAAATAGGGTTGTCAAACCGTCCCCGACCACCATGGATGTAGAGACGTAGAAGAGGCCGCGCTCCTCAGGTGTGAACTGCAGGTCGAGGTCCTGCCAGGCACGGTCGGTGTCCGTCCTCGATAGCCAAAACCATCGGAGCCTGAGGGCGAGCCCCGTGCGCTCAAGGTCTCGGACGCCCAGCCCGCCATATTCGATCGATCGGCATACCATGTGCCAGTGCCCTCCATGGGCGACCTCGCGGCCAACCCAAAGGAAACCGCGCTAGATCTTCTCGAGTTGCTTCAGAGTTTCCTTCGGGGACGCCAGGGCAAGCATCTGATGTATGGGGATCGCGCTAAGCACCGACTTAACAAGCGCCAGCCGCCCGGCCATGTTCATGAGCCAGGCTTTCCACGACGGGAGGCGCCCAGCCATGGCGTCGACAAGCGGCTGCATCTGTGCCGCTGAAGGCCGGCGGCTGGTAAGCGGGATGCCCAAGTATGTGATGGGCAGGACCGCCGTCTGGCAGCCGAGAACCTCCAACAGATCGGCGCAAGACTCGTCTCCATGCGGTGTCGTGGTTGAACTCTTGCCGTAGTTGACCTGCAATCCTGATGCCGTCCCGAAGATACCCAGGATGCTCTTCACGGCGAGAACCTCATCCATCTCGGCGTGGCAGAACAGTATCACATCGTCGGCGTATAGGGATATGGCCGGGATGTTGCAGCGTGGGTGAAGGCACCGAAGGATGCCGGTCTGGAGTGCCCGGTGCATGAGGCGAGCAAGCGTGTCGACAGCCAAGACGAATAACTGCGGGGATGTGGAGTCGCCTTGGCGCAGCCCGTGGCGGTGCCATATCGGGGATCCGGGCACTTCATTGAGCAAGACACGGGTGTTGGCCGAAGATAAGAGTATCGCCAGCCATTCCCTAAATCTGTCCCCAAACCCATATTGGCGCAGAACCTCAAAGAGGAAAGGCCAGGATATGGAGTCAAAGGCCCGCGTGAGGTCGAGCTTGAGCATGATGCGCGGCGCACCCAGGTGGTGAAGCAGCCTTAGGGATTGCCGAACGAGGACGAAGTTGTCGTGAAGCGTGCGTCCGGCGATGAAGGCGTTTTGATTGCGGCTCACAAGGTTGTCGAGCTTTGGAGCGATGCGCAACGACAGGACCTTCGCGAAGATCTTGGTCACGATGTGGATCAGGCATATCGGGCGGTAATCGCCGAGCTTGTGGGCGTCCGCACGCTTTGGCAGTAGGGTTAGCAGGGCTTGGTTGAGCTTGCTGAATCCTCGCCCGCGCAACGCATAGAGTAGCTCGAAGGCGTCGATGATGTCCTGCCTGATAATGCTCCAGCAGGCACGCAGAAATTAGGCGATGAACCCATCCGGTCCAGGCGCCTTGTGCGCGGGCATGCGTCTGACCGCGGCCCAAATCTCCTCGGGGCTGAATGGCGCCTCCAGGCTGTCCAGGTCGCCGGGCGTGATGAGCTGCTCGAGGTCGAGCGTGTGAGCCCGGTCAGCAGCTGTGCCCAGCAGCCCGTCAAAGTGCGCAAATGCCGCATGAGCCATCTCCTCGTGATCACAAAGCACTTGCCCGTCCACGAGCAGGCTGTGCACTCGGTTCTTCTGTCGGCGATACGAGCATTGCCTGTGGAAGAAGCTCGTATTCGCGTCACCGTCCGTGAGGAAAGAAATGCGAGCACGCTGCCGGGCAATTGTGCGCTCAAGCAAAGCCATACCAAGGTACGCCATCTTGAGCTGTTTGCGCAGCCAGACTTCCGGCGGGGTGAGCTGGCGGCTCTCAAGCGCTTGGTCAAAGCTGGAGATCAGTTCGCGAGAGATGGCCAGTTTGTCCCGGATGTTGCCCGTGGACTTGGCGCTCCAGCTAGTGAGGGCACGGGCCGTGGCTTGCAGGCGTCTAACCAGCCGCCGGAAGGGATCATGATCGTGCACCGAGCTCCAGGCCGTGGCGACTGTGTCGCGGAAGCCATCGAGGCGCAGCCAATAATCCTCGAAGCGGAAGCGCTTGTGGGCCGCGGGCATAGGAGAGCAATCCAACAGTAGCGGGCAATGATCGGACACGACAGACGCAAGGCAGCGTAGATGACATTCACCATGGTAGTCCTCCCATGCCGCGGTGCAAAGGACTCGGTCTAGGTGCACAAGCGTCGGCGGCGATTGCTCATTCGACCATGTAAAGCAGCGCCCGTTGAGGTAAACCTCCTTCAGAGCAAGGGTCGTTGATGGTGCGCCGGAACCTTCCCATCATGCGGCGGTTCAGGCTACCGGAATTTTTGTCCGCGTCGCGATAGATGAGGTTGAAATCTCCACAGAGCATCCAGGGGGCCGGGCATGCGGCAAGAATGTCCCTCGGCTCCTGCAAGAACAGGAGCTTATCCGGGTCGCTTTGGGGGCCATAAACCTAGCCACCACGGCGTGCCGCTGGGCACGCACACCTTCGCCGTGATCGCGTTCTGGGTGAACAGGGAGTCGGAGATGGTGACAGCCCTGCTCTTCCAGGCGAGTAGGATGCCTCCTCGTGTGCCGTCAGCCGGGAGGTAAGTGAAACCATCGAATTCAGACCCAAGGATATCCAACACAATCGACGAGCAGATCAACGCCATTTTCGTTTCCTGAAGGCATACAATGGACGCACGGGTGGTACAAAGCAGCGAGCGGATAGCGCAACGCCTAGCTCGCGAGTTGAGGCCCCTGACGTTCCAGACAGCAATTTGAGGTCCGTGATTCATGAGCATGGGGTCGACAGTGGAGTTCCGTCCGGCCTAGCTCGCGCAGACCACGGCATCGCCTGCCGAAAGTGCCAGGCCTGCAGGAACCGTCCAGTCGACCAGAGCAGGGATGGCCTGCAGTACCGGCATCCTGATCGGCGCTGCGAACATGTCGTCATAGGCCTTCATCTCAGCAGGGGAGATCTGCTAGTTGGTGCCCACAATCCCGAGAGTGCGCACGATCTGCACTACAGCCCTCCGGTCAACCATGGGTGGAGCAGCGGCCGGCGCAGCGGCGGCGGCGGAGCGTCCCCACCTGGGGCTGAAGTTGAGGAGGGGGCGCGGTCGCTTCCCAGGTGATGGCAAAGCCGCGTTGAGTTGCTTCGTTGCCGCGGACAGGAACTCGCCCAGCGTCCACGACTGACTCACGGAGGCACGGCTGCGTCGTCTCTGCAAGGTGACTGGCGGTGAAGCGAATCGCCCTGGGGCGAGCGCGCGAGTGGGCGTGTCGCCGGTGCCACAAGCATCGCGACTCGCGGGCCGCTGCAGAATCGTGGGAGGGGCGGGGCATTTGCAGTAGGGAGGCCCCGTAGCTGGCACGGGCGAGGCACGCCCATACAGAAACGGCCCAAGCTCGGCAGGCCTAGCTGCAGTCGTGGCTTTGGGCGAAGGCCCAGCTGCTGTCGTGGTAGCAGGCGGAGGCCCAGCAAGCGCGGCTGGCGCCGCGGGAAAGGTGGCTTCACTTCCCGCCCTCTCCTCAGCGGCACGTACGTGAGGCCGCGGCGACTGGTCAAGGGGGGTGCATGGCAGAGCGGGGGCGACAAAGGTGAGCAAAGCGTCGCTTTGCCCCGACCGGGCGGCAGGCGGGGCTGGCTCGGCTGTCCCCACGGGCAGCGGGGCGGGGCCCAGGCTCAGGAGGCAGCGATCCCGACAAGGCATGGGATCAGCCGTCGCAGGAGCGGTCCCGACCGGATCCTCCTCGGTCGTGTGGAGAGCGCCTGAATTCGAATCAACGGAGGCTTCTAGACCACCATCGGCCAACGACGGCCCGCCAGCTGTCCCGTCGCCCTTAGTCGCCTCGTCACCGCCCGAAGATTGCGCAGCTTTGTGCGTCTGGGCCACAGGCAAAGCCGCTTTGGGCAGGCCTTTTCTGCCCCCCTTCTTTCCTTTTTTGTCTCGGTGACGAGATCCGGCGGGGCCCTGCTGACCTGGCCATGTCAGCATGCCTTTCCTCGTAGGACGCGTGACCTGCGGCGGCGCCGCCGGGGATGGCCAAGATGCCGTCGTGCCAGCCCCATCGGAGCGGCCAGAGCGGTTGTGTGCGTGCAGCGCCGGAGCCTCATCCGTACGCCGGCGTTTGCGGTCGCGGCGGCGCGCGCCCCGGACCGGGGCCCTGACCATGGCCTTGCCCGTTCCTCCCAACTGTGCCATCGGCGTCACTGTCGTTACCTCCAGTGGCCTGAGGGCCGGCCGGAGCGGCCCGGATCAGCTCGGCCTTGGTAAGAGCGATGGAGATGGGATACGTGAGGGTCCTGATGGTCGGCGCCTCCGAGGGCATGCGCGAGGGCAGCTGCTCGACGATCTCCAAGACCACGGCGCGCCTGATGTCGGCGGGGTCATGCGCCCGGCCGAAGAGGCGGAAGACAGCCAGGTCGTCGCGGGAACGCGTATGGGGGTGCAGCCTCTCAATCCAGCAGCTTCCGCCCAGCACGTGTTCGGTGGTGGAGAGGTGCCATGCGTAGGCGGGGATGCCGCGGAGCTCCAGCTCCACGCGGTACTCGAGCCCACCGGCGCCGGCGTGAGCAAGCTTGCACCAGGACCGAAGCGAGAGCGCGAAGCGCATCGAGCTGATGAAGTGCTCGCCTCTGAGCCGCCTCATGGTCTCCAGGGAGGAGAAGATGATAAGGAAATCTTCGGTGTGATGCAAATGGACGATGAAGTCGCCCTCCGAGAGCTCCAGGGAACAAAGAAGAAGCTCGGCCACCTCGTCTGCAATCACCAGCGGCCGGTTGCGAGGCATCGCCGGCACCGTATGTCGTTCGGGCAGTCCCGCACACAGTGCCGGTGATCAAGGCACCGGAAGCAGAGGCCCGCAAGCTCCTCTGGAGACGGGCTGCGACGGCGCGTGGACGAAGGCCTGGGAAGGGCGTCCTGACGCGGGCGGCGGCAGGGCTGCTGGAAGCCGTCGGCGTCGAGCACCGGTCCGCCCGAGAAGCGGTGCACCTCCGAGCAGGGACCGAGGCGTTCCTTGGCGGGCAACGGGCGCGACGCGTCCAGGGGCGGCGGCGGCCGGCGACGCTGCAGGGGCCGGCGGGGTGCGAGCGACATCTCTGCACGAGCGCGCCGAAGACTCGCTCTCCGAGCTGGTCCAGCGCTCCACGTAGGAGACGCGCTCGCCGGAGAGGGTCGTTCGGCGGTCGACAGGGTCAGCCGCGACCTGGGCCATGGCGCAGGGGCTGGGGGAAGAGGCGCGCCGGCGGGGGGACGGCGGCAGCGGGCTCGGCGAGGGCGCTAGGCTAGGAGGTGGAAGCGGAGCGGGGCCATCAAAACTAACTATTCTACAATTTATGAATTTTTTTTCTTTCGCTCCCTACATGCTAGGGAACACTGTTGTACGTTGTAATTGTGGTTCTTTCGCTCCCTACATGCTAGGGAACACTGCTGTACGTTGTAATTGTTGTTCTGTTGGTTCAATATATTGGTTCAGGCCGGCGTAAGCCCGCCGTAGCACCGTCAAAAAAAAAAAAGAATAGTGGGTACATAGTCTCCACTACAAAATTAGAGGGCTTTGTGAAACCTTCACATCTCAACTTAGCTAGAAGACCTAGAAAACATTACTTAAATAAAGGTTAAGAAAACAAATTAACATACTCCTATGACTTAAGGGCCAGCTTTTCCAGAATGGAATACAAGTATATACAAGTCAAAATGGATTTGCCTACTGATATTTTTTCTTTATTGTCCCTCTTCAATCTATTTCGCTTGACCATGTGTATCGACGACATTACAGGCAGCTCACGCAGGTCCAAACCATCGAGCGCGCGGCAGGAGTGATCCATGACACGGCAGGGGACATTGGGGTTATTTTTATCTTGGGCCCGATAAATCATGTTAAAATCCCCTGCTACCTGCAAGCTGCCTCCTTGCAGTGCAGTAAACTGTGCCTTCTATCATTTGATTACTTCTACATTCATCCAGTGTTCCTTTTGTGTGTTACTCTGGTTCAAAGAGCATTAAAATTTTCCTTTAGGATACAATTGTAGTTGAGTTGCACAGGAAAGTTTCTCTAACTCGGAAGTAAAACTGTTAGTTCTTGCTTCCAAATTAAATCAGAATAACACAATGTCTCCTAGTTGTTATGCTAACTTGCTAAGATTTTGTAAACCTATGTGGATTTAGTGCAGTTACTCGTCTAGCAAAGTGCATCTGGCACAAGATTTGGAGAACAGCAACACTTCTGAAATATGAAACACGGTCTGGATTTGGTCCAGTTACTATTCTAGCAAAGTGTTGCATATAAAGGCTATACCTTTATCTGCAAAAAGAAATACAGAAACAACCCACCACTATTGTCGTTTCGTCTTGCAAATAGAATGGATTGTTCGACAAAGGTACAGCAAAAACACCACAGTATTGAAAGAAATGACTATAAAAAAATTAAATAGCCATTTCTTGTGTGTCTTGTTTGAAACTTATCACAAGATTGCAAAAGTAAGAATCTAATAAAGAACTACTGAGATGATAAGCCAAAACTTACTTGAACTTAAGGCACGCTTCTCATGGCAATAGCGATTTTCCTTCAACTTAATTTGCTGGCCTGTTAGATAAATCACATATTTCTCCTAGCATAACAGATATGCAACCATATTGTTCTAGAAAAGGCTGCACATATCTGCCAGAGGCTAGAAAAACGAAACATCATTAATCATGTCCTAAGAAATCTGCACCTTCCATCGTGTCGTACAATGTTATCAGTTTTCACAAGCCATTTCCCTTCTCTCTTTGAAAATAAAGTACACAGTGTCCTAATCATATCTGCAATGTCCTAATCATATCTGCAATGCCCAATAGGCATTGTTGAAGTGTATATGTGGATTGCCTAGCCCTTTCCATCAGTTCGGACTTTTGGTTGTGTTGGCTAGTGAATGAAGCTTAACAGGCATCACTTAAGCTGAATCTCTATGCTGCAGTATGAGTTTTCTTAATCAACCCAAATGAGAAAGACATTCTGCTGGAGAAAAAGATGGAAGGAGCTTTATTTATTTATTTCTGAGAATACACAGCAGACCTGCGTATCTTTCCATTAATTAGAAGCAAACAGTTATATTGATGATCCACCATGCAACACCCTTACACAATCTTTTATTTTTTGGGGGAACCTTGAGAATGTAGTCAGGAGCATTAGGTGCTTAGGGGAGATGCTTAGAGAAATAAAGCAGTTTTTACTTAAGCACCGGCGCTTATTTCTAGAAGGTAGACGCTTAATTAGGCACCCCTCCTATAGAAATAAGCACTGGTGCTCAAGAAAAACCTGGTTTATTTTACTAAGCACCTCTCTAAGCATCTTGCGTTGTACAAGGCCTTAGTATGTTTCGCAATGCTCCCTTCGATAGCCTCATGACCCATGGATACATGGTGATACATTATTTCATTTACCTCATACAAGTTACAACCCTCGCTGCCTGGTTTGCAAAATATCATAGTATTATAATTACACAGTTAATTCAGAAAGAGCTGCCAGTGCAATGATCTGCACGTCATATAGGAAGTACTAAAGCACCTGCCAACAAACAATGCTGAAAATTTGCAGCTAGTTTCTTGCATCAAGAAGAACAATAACTGGGGTTCCTCAATACATATGAACTTACCTAGCTAGTTGAACTATGATTTAAGAAAGCCAATCCTGGTGGTATCTCAAGACAGCTCAAACCCGTTCAAACAGGAACAAAGCAAGTGGTCAACGTGAGAGGAGCATTATAGGCAACTGTAGATTGTCGTAATACAGATGATGTGAAAATGTTGTGGACATTAGAACGTTGCCTCAAAGCAGCATCAATTGGTACGTGAGTTCTGCACAGGAAAGAGACGCCCGATGACATTCGAGCAAGGAGTTGGCTAGGGAAGAGTTCAGGAAGGAGGCGACTTGAACTAAGAAAGACAAGTTAGAGATAAAATTAGGAATGCTTAATTAAGGACAGTGAGAATTAGGAAAGTATGGATTCAGGTACTCATATTAGAGGGTTTGCGGTGAGCCGCATGCCACCGCACAAGGCTCCAGGGCCGGACGGGTTCACCGCCGAATTCCTGCGCGCCTGCTGGTGCATCATCAGGCATGACATCATGGACGTCTTTGAGCAGCTGTATGCGCTACGAGGGAGAGGGTTTGGTAAGCTCAACCAAGCCCTGCTCACCCTGCTGCCCAAGCGCGCGGATGCCCACAAGCTGGGCGACTATCGGCCGATCTGCCTGATTCACATCGTCGCCAAGATATTCGCAAAGGTTCTGTCGTTGCGCGTCGCTCCCAAGCTTGACAGCCTGGTAAGCCGCAACCAGAACGCCTTCATCGCCGGACGCACGCTCCACGACAACTTCATGCTCGTCAGGCAGTCTCTGCGGATGCTCCACCACCTGGGCGCGCCGTGCATTATGCTCAAGCTCGACCTCACACGGGCTTTCGACTCCATATCCTAGCCGTTCCTCTTCGAGGTCCTGCGCCAATATGGTTTCGGAGACAGGATCAGGGAATGGCTGGCCATCCTACTCTCCTCGGCCAGCACGCGAGTTATGCTCAATGGTGTGCCAGGCCCCCCGATCTGGCACCGTCGCGGGCTGCGTCAGGGTGACTCCACATCGCCGCTGCTCTTTGTCCTGGCGGTCGATGCGCTGGCCCGCCTCATGCATAGGGCGCTCCAGACCAGCATCCTTCGGCGCCTGCACCCCCGCCGCAGCATTCCGGCAATTTCCCTATATGCCGATGACGTGATGATGTTTTGTCACGCTGAGATGGAGGAGGTTATCGCCGTGAAGAGCATCTTGGGCATCTTTGAGACCGGATCGGGCCTGCGGGTGAATTAGAGCTCAGCCACGACCCTGCATGGGGGTGCGGATGGCGACGCCCTGTTGGAGGCGCTGGGCTGCCAGCCCGCGGGTCTGCCCATCACCTACTTGGGCATTCCGCTCTCCACTCGCCGGCCCTCAGCGGCACAGATGCAGCCACTGGTAGACGCCGTGGCAGGCCGCCTCCCGTCCTGGAAAGCATGGCTTATGAACAAGGCAGGACGGCTGGCATTGGTTAAATCTGTCCTCAGCGCGATTCCGATTCACCAGATGCTGGCCCTTACGCCCCCGAAGAAGACCCTGAAACAGCTTGAGAAGATCCAGCGTGGCTTCCTCTGGGCTGGGCGCGAGGCTGCGATGGGAGGACACTGTCACGTAAACTGGCGCACAGTCTGCCGGCCGCTCGCTTACGGCGGGCTGGGCATCCGAGACCTGGAGCGCACGGGGCTAGCGCTCAGGCTCCGCTGGCTCTGGCTATCGAGGACGGATGCCGACCGAGCATGGCAAAGCCTTGATCTGCAGTTCTCCCCTGAGGAGCGCGGCCTGTTCCATGCATCCACCTTCATGGTGGTAGGTGATGGCCTCACTGCGCTGTTCTGGGAGGACCGATGGTTGCATGGGCAGTCAATACGCGAGCTTGCACCACTCCTATACCTATGCATCCCCAAGAACAGAAGAAGAGTGAGGACGGTGGCGGAAGGCATCACCGGCAATGCCTGGGCCGTGACATTAGAGGTGTGGTGGGCCTGCAGGAGATAGGCCAATACTTGAGGACATGGCAGCTCGTCACACGCACCAATGTGTCCACTGAGCCGGACAAGCTCATCTGGAAGTGGACGGCCAACGGCACCTACTCGGCGAGGTCTTGCTACCGGGCAACCTTCCATGGATCATTGACATGCCACTCTTGGCAGCTCATCTGGAAAGGTTGGGCCCCCCCGAAAGTCAAGTTCTTCCACTGGCTTGCGAATCTGGACCGATGCTGGACTGCGGCAAGGCTTGCGCGCCGAGGGCTCCCTCACCACACCCGCTGCCTCCTATGTGACCAAGAGCCAGAGACCATCCAACACCTGTTGATCTCCTGCCCATTTGCGCGGCAGGCATGGCATGAGACATTGTCCTGGCTGCACCTCCCAATTCCTCTGCCGGTGCATGACGCTTCCATCCAGGATTGGTGGAGTAGGGCGAGAGACGCCACCCCACCACCGCTACGCAAGACACTGCGATCTGTCGCGCTGCTGGTCCCCTGGATGATATGGAAGCATAGGAACGCGTGTGTGTTCGATCATATCCCTCCGTCGCTAGACGAGCTCTTAGATAGGATTCAAGATGAGGTTAGGTGTTGGGCTCGGGCAGGGGACAAAGGGCTTAGGGTAGCCTTGCCCCCAACCTGGGACGTCCACTAGACCTGCATGTAACTGTGTTGTCATCACCTCTTCGGAGGCTGTAATTTCCCCCCCTTTTCAATGCAAAGAAACGCAAGGCTTTTGCGTTTTCTCGAAGAAAAAAAAAGAGTACAACACCTTGGGTGTCAAGTTAGGAAATATTATATATGTGCAGGTCATGTAAGGTTTGAGAATCAAACAAGAACAATAAATCTAGGATAATCAAACATCAGATTTTTATCATGGCAAACTGAAAGAGGATGGCAATTTTCTTTAGCGAGCATGGCAAATCCTTGCCATGTTCACATTTTTGCTAGGAATTGCCATGCTCGCTAAAGGAAATTGCCATCCTCGTGAGAACATAATTTACCATAAAAAACGTTCGATTTGTCATGCTTAAAAATCTGATCCTGTAAATCTAATCTATAGTTATTCTCTCATCCCAATCTATGTCCACCCAGTCCCTCACAGACATGCCTTCTGGCTATCTTCAGCACGGTAGCTATCCAGTTGTGAATCAAGATTCACAACAGAAAAATAGTCGGTAGTCTTACTGACATATGGCCCAGGCAGGTTCACTATACGGAAAAAGGCTTTCGCCCTGCTTATAGATAAAGCAAACCACCATATCCATACAAACTCAAGTCAACAGCAAGTTCACTATCATACCCATTCATATAAAGGAGGCATGCATGCATCAGGGAGAAAAGAAAAACAGCACCCTGCTATAAGTTATAATCGTGATTCAAAATCCAAGAATAACAATGTAGTTAGTAGTTACTGTATTCCCTGGTTATCCCAGCCAGAGTCTATCTCTAGTACATCGGCCACTGTTAATCTATATTTGATTCAAATCCAAATTTCAATTTGTTTTCAAAGAGACCATATGCAAACCAGTTTGGCCACTAGCTGGATAAATCTGGCTCTTTTATGTCTCCAGACCCATATGACAAGTACTAATTCACCGTCTGAAATCAGTCCACTAACAAAATTATGAAGTGATCCTAATAGCATAGGCAAGTTATATCCTACCTCCCAAGTCGCAACTACCCCTAGTCCAACAAAAAATACCCAGTGGAACTTTATTACCTTCAAAATGGATAAGCCATGGCCAAGTATAACCCCTAAGGCCCTAACACAATCAATGTCTTGCTGCTGTGGCAGTATTCAGAGACTTGACATGATGTGCAACCAAACCATTGCATATAAACATTGCCTATGGGGTTCTAACCCATCGGTTATAGTTTGCATCAAATAGTTTATAAGAGTTTCTTACCGACACCTAAGGTTCGCTGCTTACTCTATATTGTTAAATATAGTGTTATAGTCATCACCAATCAACAAAATAATGTTAGTCGTTCTTTCTGTTCCCAAACATTAACTCCGCTGGAATAACTAAAAACAGCAATCTTAATTTCACTCATGCCAGAATAACAGCACTCACAATTATACAGAATTAGCATGCTGAAAGCTATTTGCTCATTACAAAGCATACCAGCAAGTCGGTGAGTAGTCTGAATGTAACACTCAAACCTGCTAATATTTGTGAACCTTGTTTCACCTTGATGGCTTAATTGAGTTGTAATACATAATACAGTGAGATTTGAGAAGGCATCATCATTCATCTAGTTCTACAGATTCCAACATCAGTAACAGCAGTCCTTGTCTACAGCAGACACACTTAATTAACAGAAGATCAATTGCTCCACTTCTCTTCAACCAATCCATATCTCACAACGATACGCAAGAACGCATTCCACTGCCAATCATAACCGATAAAGGAGATTTATTTGCAGAAGGCTAGCATGAAGTTGCATCGAGGATGAGAAGCAGAAGACTTGCTAATCTTGTGGTATGTACAGAACTGGAAGTGGGTCAGCTCAGAGCAAAAATCCTAAACTGCAGCATCTTTAGCATTGGACAACACATTGTATTTTTATCTGCCCACATGATCACATCAACTGGGGATCTGAACGAGCATAGAAATCGTTCCTGGTAGAGAGCAAACACATAATCTTTTAAAGTTGCAATGAAGTGTGGTCCCTGCAGTGAGATCTTGTGGCATCAAAACACCATCCTTAAAGAAAAAACTTAATGATTGTCCACATAGAGAATGCCTCTCCTTATTACTGGCTTCGGCCTCTGCACTGCTTTCCAAGTGACATGTACAATCCATTGAAACAAAACTAACATCACCCTGACAAACACAATGCTCTGAGATGATTTCCAGATAATGCCTTTTGCCAATTTCTTCTTGACAACCACCTACACCTTGAGAGCTGTGCCATTTTCTAACTGTTACTAGTAGATTCAGTGAGCAAGATGAGAGAATGTCATGCATATCATCAATGGTTAAGCAATGCTTATTAAGCCGTACTGAATTTGAAAGAATATCACGAGACAACTTATAAACAGCACAGAAGCATGCGGAGCAACATTCATATAGACATGAAGATTTTGGAACTGAGAAATTCTTTATGCTATCTTGCATGTGACCATTAATCGAATGATCTGACTGAACATCATTAAGAGGAAAGCCGGTATTCAACTCATTACCACTGCCATGAGATTCAGAAGACATTGTCTTCTTTGATACTTCTACATTGCCCGTAGTAGCTGGGCATGCACTTGAATTTTCTGCCCTTTGCATATTATTGAAATCTTCAACAGATTCAGAGAGGCTTTCAGATCTTTGAATATCTGGCTTGCATTTTTCTTTACCATTGGTTACTCTGGACATTTTCCAGCCATTGTTTACTCCACCAGATCCTCCATCGTTTATTACGGAATCTGCAGGTGCAAGAGTACCTTTGTGCGCATCAGGCGAAGCTGAACAGACAAGATCATGTTCCACTGCATCAATCCTGGGTATAGATGTCAAATGATCATTACCAATGTTGCAGGCCACACTATGAATTTTAAGTTGGTCAGGACCTTGTTGGACTGGCTTGTCATGCATCTCACTAGGACAGGAAGCATGGCCAACCAGATGGTCGTGTGACTGTTGGGCTGAAGTGTCTTGGACCTCGGTAGAGCCGCCAACAGGACCAGAGAGTACATTGCTTTCTGTAGCGTAACTGGTACTTTCACACTCTCTTGTGCATGACTTTCCTAGACTTGCTGGCTTTGTACCTAATGCTCTTGTCCTACTGTCAGGATGTAATCTGTAGATGAAAGCAAAAGGAAGAAAACAAAAGGTCAGTAAAAATTCGTCACAGGATCAGCAATATTGAGTACCAAAATGATCTTGCTGGCCTAGCACACCTGACTTAAGAAAGAAACAATACTGGTAATCAATAGAAACATAAGACTGATTCGTCAGGCATACCTTTGGAAGGTGTATGCCCAGCTGTTCACGATGTCATCCAGATATGCTACTTGAGATAGAATATGGAAGTACCGATATCGACTTTTCTTTTCCAAAATTTTAATTCGGATCTGCTCAACTAACAGTTCCAAGACCTTTCTCACCTCAGCACAGACTTCCATAACAGATGCATAAACACCTCTATATGCTAATAAACCAACAGCAACCAATCCTCTCACACAAAGGAACTTCTCCTTACCCTTAACAACACTCTGTCCTTCAGACAATGATTTATCGGATGAGCTACTGCCATGTAATAAACAGGAATTAAACGGCCAGCCTTTCCATGGTCCATTTATATCAGTGCAGGGGCCTTCACGCAGTTTTGAGGTAACCCAACAGAGTTTAGAGAACTGCGGGTGCTGCAGTATCTGGATTCCGAAGGCAATAATAGAAAGTGATTCATTGCCCTTCATAGTTCTACTAGAAGGATTTCTTGAGACAAGTTTCTCAGGATCTTCCTCTTTATCTTTCACATCAGACGCTGATGGATGTGGCTGAGCATTGCATGTGGGCAGCTTTGTAGGGTATGAGGGCCGTTCTTCAACATACAAAGAAGACTTCGCCAATATGGTGGATTCCTGATTCTCACAGGATTTAGATTCATCTGGTGCACTAATTTCCATGGGAGCAAAGACTTCTTTCTGTTCATCACGATTGTTATGAGCTCTGTCATGCAATAATTGAACATGATGCTGAATTAAGTCATGTGATAACCGCAAAGCACATGAATCGAGCACCTCGTCCCAGCTAATAGAGCTATCAACATTCACAGAGAATCTTGGTACAGTGTGTTCTGAAGAACTAAGACATTGATCTACAACATGTGTGCTGAAGAAATGCTTTACTCCGCATGGAAGATCTTGGAACTTCAGCTCACTAGTGGCCTGTAAGTGAATTATCAGCTATATATACAATTTTTATATAATCAGGTCAGTTAATTACCACTAAATCTCAAGTCTAAAGAGTAATGGGTAATCGCCAATGGTGATAACATTCACCGTGTTCAACATGAATATGAGATGAAAGATAAACCAGCAAGGCAGCAACAAATGAACCAACCATCTCTTTATCATTTGCACAAATAGACTACATAACAAATACTCCCTCTGTACCTAAATACTTGTAGTTGGGGAGAACTAGACATAACTGAGCACATCACTATTGTTGCTATTAAGATCCAATGGGCGAACTACTGCTATATAATGTTGCACAATTGAATTTGAGCAATTACTCACAGCTACGAACTACTGTACTTGCTACTAACTTCTAGAGCGAATTTGGGGTTAGTTTGGCAATACAGTGGCTTTTAGGTTACGGTTTTGTTTATTAATTCCAGATATCCTCGGTAATTAACTAAGAGCCATAGCAGAAATATTTCACAATAATTGGTAAAGAATATCTCAACTAACTATATGTTGCAGCATGGACTGATCACAACCTTTATGTCATTTTAAGTTTGTGTTGTAAGGCCCAAAAGCATGATTTAACAAAGATAAATACAAAATATCCTTTACTTGATAACAGTTTTAGTTGTTTTTACTTTTTAGTTTAGATTATCATATAAAAAAACGCAAACAAGGTGATAACATGACTAGAAATCCTCAGAGGCGTACTCATCGTGTTAATGAACTTAAATGCAGTATTTTACCATTAACTTATGCACATTCCTTTGTGACATATTATGGAGGACAGTACGAATATGCATACATATATCCAGAAAATCTCAAGCAAAAAGGAAGTGAAAAGACATATGGCATGAAGAGTGGAGATGAAGCTTACCAGAACACTTATGGATACAGATGCTGACAATGAACTCATCTGATCAACCAAAGTATTCCAAACTTCTGAACATTTTGGCATGCTTTCGACTGGCGAGGAGGCCAACTTGCTTGTACCCATGTTGCGCCCATGATCTTCTGTTTCCTGTTCATGGACCGTGTTGACTGCCCACAAATCAACTCTAGGCATGTAGATTATGCACCTTTCAAGGTGTAGACCTTTCACTGGTCAGGGAAAAGCAAAAATAAACTATGGTTACTCACTTATATCCACTTGGCAACAAATGGAAGACACTAATAGAGTACTAGATGGATAGTCAATAGATCATTGGACATCAACTAAAAGAGGAATTGGGCATAACATAGTTTACCTATATATAAAACCATAAAGGCACTCTTCTCCAGGAACATATAAGTTACTGAAACAACATTACATTGGTTGTTTTTTAATATTATGACAATGGCTTCTAAACTCACATGATGTGGCCAAAAAAGGATAATGGTTCAGCTAAACTAAGTCTGCTAATTTACATCAGGCCAGATATGGGTTGGCAACTTGGCATAAATTCAATCTAATAAAAGAATCATCATTGCTATGGTGCATCAATCTTCAGTGCATACATTCAGTAATCTAACTTGGCAATGTGCAGCTCAACTGAAACGAATTCAACCTCAAATGGATAAAACAACTTGAATTGTCCAGTGTAGATACATATTAGCTACATATTCAACTCGCTTTCTAATTAGTGATGAAATCTTCACAGGAAAATGCAACTTTGATCAGCAGAAAGATCCAACATCGGGTGCATAACTATCTTCATATATAACTAATTTTCTTGATAAAACAAGTTTTGGGTTTTCAATGTGTCAACTGCACAGTGCTTGTGAAAAGTCAGTTGGTTGTGGATGGCTGGCAGCCCATATTAGATAAGAGTAGCGCATGCACATCAGTGAAGCCCAATAAGATAGCTATCTATAGTGTATTTGTCTATTTAAATAGACTCCTGAATACATGACTGAAGGTTACATCCAGGAAAGCTCCTACTTTCTAAGTAACATCCAAACCTGTTTATACAAGACAGAATATGTTGTGGCGTTATAACTGCAGAGAATACTAATACGAAGTCATGGCAGAAAATGACAGCGTTCTCTATGATGCTGCAGTTACTGTGCAGCAGGCAACAGTAGCACCATGAAAATTTCATAATGACAGGATCTGCTTGCAAAGTGAACAAATTTAAGCCTAAAGGAAGTTGCCGACTTATCATCGATTCTTGAACAAATAACTTTTGAGTGGGCATTAATTTCACATACTCACGTCACGAGTCACCTTTTTTAGATGGTGGAGATTTTATTCATCCCCAGCCTCTGTTACATGCATATGACAGTCCAAAATGAAAAAAAAATACACAGACAAAGAACATTAACACTCAAGGCACAGGAAAAGCACAGACGAAAAGTTAACTGCTAATTTCTCAGTCAACATTTCAGAAGTAAATGGGAAAAAAAGGAACTTACACAGAATTTGCGTCAATCCATTAAGGATGTCACCATTTCCCTCCTGTGCCATAGTTGCAAGATCAAGCTTGTGTATTACAGTCTGACCCACAAAACCATGAAGAAGGCAACGAACTAGATGTTGTTGGCCTGATCCGGGTGCTCCAGCAACTAAAGCTCGAAAACCTGTTAACTTATATGCTAACCCTCCTTTGTTCAGAGAACAGGTGGAACTCAACCTGCGGTCATCGAACTTCTCATGTTGTTTGTTTTGACTTAACAACATTGAACCATGATTTCCTAGTTGAGATGCTGTAAGACCATAGCTTGACAAGATTGATACAATTTTATCTCCAATATCTTTCTGCTGTATCAAAACGGGAAGATAGGAACACCAGAAAGTGTGAGGTACGTTGTTCTTTTCCATAGACGAAAACACCACTTCCTTTATAGAGGAAGATGCCGTCAGAAGAGACAAAGGTAACCAGATTCGTTCATCCAAACAGAGGGAAATAAGGAGGTGAAGCAATGGTTTAAGAAGGCATGGTAAAAGATAGGAATCAATAGGAGCGGAAACTAGATCATTTGCAGCAATCCCTGCTTCCCTTTGTGAACAGGGTGGGGGAGCTGCTGCAAGAGCAGACAACCAATCCCTTTCCTCCACGTCGATTGATGGTAGAGGAAGTCGTCCATGTTCAGTTCCTTTCTCAGCGAAGCGTAAGATATCTTGCAATGGGCAAGTCCTTTTCAGAGCATTTAATGCAGCTTGGGTACAAATTGCCTGCAAATCAGCACCAGCATATCCAATAGTTTGGCTTGCAACAGCTGAAAGGAATGTGCCTGAAATAGGACTAGGCCAGTTTTTTGTGTGTAACGAAAGAATGGCAGATCTAGCCTCTAGGGTGGGGAGCGGGAAGTATATCTCACGATCAAACCTTCCTGGTCTCCTAAGAGCAGGGTCTATAGCATCAGGACGATTTGTAGCCCCTATTACTATAACCGAGCCACGTGATTTCAAACCATCAAGTAACGAGAGCAAAGTCGCCACAACTGAATTGTGCGTCTGGTCTTGTTGTCTGGATCTACAAGGGGCTAAACCATCCATCTCATCAAAAAATATGATAGAAGGTTGGCATTTTTCAGCTACCTGGAATAGAAGTCTTAACTGCCTCTCAGCATCCCCAACATACTTGCCCAAACAATCAGCGCCTTTTCGAGCAAAATAAGCAATCCTTCTGTTACCCTGAGAGCATGCCCCTATTAGTGCCCGTACAACAAGTGTTTTACCAGTACCAGGATGACCATGCAGCAGAACACCTCTTGGTGGTGTAAGACCTAAAGAGCTAAAGAATTCAGGATATAGAAGGGGCAGTATCACCACTTCTTTCATGCTCTGAATAACATCACTCAGCCCAGCAACAGATTCCCAACCACGGTACGCCTCGTCATTTTCAGAAGAACCTCCTATGTAAACAGGTGCAATCCTCAAAAGATCTCTGTTTAGCCTCTTCCCCTCACGTTTCAAGAACTCTTCATCTTCCCCACAGTTCTCTAACCATTTCTCTTCAGCCTCTATATCCTTTCTCCATGCATCATGTGACAACTTTCTGATATTGGCCTTCATCTTTTTTATCTTCATCTTCCTGAGTAGTTCAGCATATTTATCTCCTTGGGGTTGGAAGAGATGTCGATGATCATTGCAAGTTATAAGAAACTTCCGGTGATCAAATATGCAGGCTTCTGTTCGACTACAAGGCTACAGAATAGAGATGGGGAGAAAAATAATACATATTAAAGAGAAATAATTAATGATGAAGTGCAGCCTAAGCATATAAAGTAATTACCAAATGGTAGGTTTTTGGACATCGATCAACACGGCACCCAATAGTTGCTCCAGGTCTACCACATCGACTGCACTTCAAAAGCCTTCCACGGCAAAGTGCTGCCCTTACATTTTTTAGGCACCCTAAACCAGCAAAGTAAACCTGAAATTTAACACCAAAAAATGATTTTCTTATCACAAATACATTACAAAAAATCTCAGCATCACCAAAATCGCATTCAGTTGTTTTTATTAGCAATACATTCTATTGGAATTCAGTAAGCAATCCACAGCAACCAATGTTGATCCATAACCAGTTAACCACGTAGTGGAAGATACTATTTTCAGGAAATACAATCATGGTGATAAAGAGGGGGTTACTGAGGAAGTGAGCCTAACTAACTTGGGTGAGGCCATGAGAAGGTGGATGTACAAACCCACAATAAGTCCTCGCGGCGCAGATCTGAGCTCCTATTTACATTGGGGGCTTTCCCTACACTGTGGGAGGGGGGGGGGGGGCTATAGACAAGGGCATTGTTGCATGCCTTCTTTTTTTAAAATAGAGCAAAAGAACAGCAATAATAAGCAACAGAAGAAAGTAGTAACTCAACATACACATTCAAATAGCACATAAGAATTTTGAAATGCATTGCAGGAACTGACCTCGGGACTCCAAACTGCACAATTCTGATGAACCCAGACACGGGCAATCCCAAATCTATCATGTATTGGACCCAGTAACCTTCCAAGCCATCCAGGATCGTCACTGAACCCATCCCATATATCATAGTTGGGCTCCTCTGAAGGCATAGCACCCTCATAGGCTTCATTCTCGCTGTCAGCAGTATCATGCAGTGCAATCTTGGGTGGCCTCCCATCAGTCCCTCCTCCACATAGCCCACACCTCCTTCCTTCTTTAACATCTACAACTCCTCGTTTTTCATCTGACACTAGAGATTTCCCGACTCTCTCGTTCAGAGCGTCCTCAGACAACACTATATTTGGGGCATCATCCATCTGTCCATCCTGCTGGACCTCTTCCACTTGCTCATCAGGACCATGACCATCAAGTTCCATTTGCTGCTCATCAGGAAGGTTGCTCGCTTCTGCAATCTGCCCATGGTGCACATCGAGCTGTTCATTCTCCCCTAAATCGCCGAACTCAACCTCATCAGCATTCTCATCACCATTTTCTCCTTCTAGTACAGGTGAATCCAACTCTTTGGTTTTCTCTTCCTCTTGCAAACTATCCTCGTCCCCCACTTCCTCCATGTTGCCTTCGTCTAGATCAGTTCCTGCACCGGTTGCTTCTTCCTCCTCCTCATACTCATCATCTTCCTCCCCTACTCCTTTTTCCTCGTCTTCTTCTTCGACTACAGTGACACCCTCAGCAGCATCGTGAGTTTCTACACTAACATCGATGGTTAAATTGATCTCCCCCTCTGTGACTTCCATCCCACGCGATGACAAACCTCCGCTCTCCTCGCCCCCCTCTTCCTTGGCCCCCTCCTCTTCATCTTCGTCTTCGTCTTCAACCCACAGGGTCCTCACTCGCCGCCCCGCGCCGGCCTTCCCCTTAGCCCTATCTCGCAGCCGCGAGCGCCAAGCCGCATTTCCCCCGCCGTCCTCCTCATCCTCCTCGCCGTCCACTACTCGGGCAACAGCCTGGCCCCGTGCCCTTCCCTTGCCCCCCCTCCGCGGGCTCCCACTGGACCCGGCCACGCCCCCGCCGCGGCGGGGCCTCATGCGGCGGGGCGAGGGAGCCGGCGAGGTGTCGAGCGTGACGGGCGCGCGGCGTGCCCGCGTGCTCCGGCGGACGGACTCCGGGTCGGAATCCTCGCCGCCGCCGCCGCCCGGGGGAGGCGTCGGCGCGACGTCGCAAATGGCGTCGAGGCGTTTCTGCTTCTTCCGACAGCGGGGTGAGGCGGCAACGCCGCGCCGCCGCTTCGGCATCGAGGGGGGGGGGGGCGATCCCAGTCCGCGTGCTAAGCGAGGGTTTTGGGGGTCTCGCTCGCTCAGCCTCCAGAGTCCAGACGGCTGTGGGTGTGGGTGCGGCGGCGCGTCCAGTCGAGGGGGAGGGTTACGGGGAGGGCAACTGATGTCAGTCTCAGGCACCGATTTACAGTTACTGATAGGTGGGCCCCATGTTTTCCTCGGCTGATCGGCCATTGCGGCTAAGAGCATCCCCACTCGATCGCCCCCCACCGGTTTGAAATAAGGCAGTGTTGTGCGCCGGCGCGACGGGCGAAAGCGCCGCACGATCCATCACCCCACGCGTCCGCATCGTTGGATCTTTATGCAATATTTTTTTTTTGATGCAGCAAAATTTTGATGCGATGCAATAATTTTTTTAACGGTTGCAACAAAAATAAAATTTGTAGCAAAAAAATCTACATGATCATAGCAAAAAAACAAAGTTGATGGTGCGTGGTAGCAAAAATCAAACGCCGGTTGTAATAAATATTTACGTGACGTGTATGCAACTTTTTTAATGAACGGTTGCAACAAAAACTGATGCCGGTTATAACAAAAATTAACACGGTTGTAGCAAAAGTAAAAAAACATCGATTGTAACGAAAAATTCGACGAACTGAAGTTGCAACCAAACGTATATGTAGTTTTTTTACTGGACAAGTGTAGCAAAAAAATAACACTTGCAGCAAATATGACGCTGGTTGCAACAATTTAAACGAAAAAATGTTGCATGCCAAGTCAGCGGGCGCGCATGGTCGCGTGCGGCCGGCCGAACGGTTCGACCGGCGCACCGGCCAGAAACGTTTCCCTTTGAAATAGCGACATGTGAGGGGCACGCCGACGAAAAAATCGGTGTGGGTGTCGGATTTCCAATCGGACCCTCAAAGTCGCCTCAATCGCTTTTTTTAAATCAAATTCGGCTAAAAAATGGACCAAGCACGACACAAATTCGGTCAGATTCAGCGTATTCATTGATATTTGCACAAACTAAACTAAAACATATTTAAAACGGAAATTAAAAACTACTACTACCTCGTTGTCGTCTTGAACCTTCTACAGCCGAGAAGCTTGTACAAGTTGGTGTAGTCGTCGTCGTTGTCCTGCACTCCGCCGCCGTCCTTACTGCACCCGTGCCCTGGGTTGCCGTGGCAGACGGGTTTGGACGGCACAGATGCCTCCTCATCGCTGTCGTCGAGGATGATGTTGCCCTCCTCGCGGCCACGGCGTCGAGCGGCGATCTCCTCAAAGGCCGTCGATGGCGCTCCATCTCCTCCTGGACGTAGTCGTCCCGCGCCCATTTGAGCGCAATCTCGTCGAAGGCGGCCATGTCGAGGTGCCCCTACTTGACGGGGAGGAACCTCGGCTCGGTCTTCGGCTTGACGAGGCGGGAGGAGGAAGCCGGAGGAGAAGGGACGCCGCCCTCATTGATGGTGAGGGCGCGTTGCGCGTGCGCCGTCCTAGCGGTGTTTCCAACGGCTCCGGCTTGATGGGAAGGAGCGCCAGCGACCCGGAAGAGTAGGAGTGGGAGACATTGACCCGTTTGATCGACGTGTGTCCCATTGACCCACTTAAGATGCTGGACTGCGCCATCCCCTGTGGGGCATGCTGCGCCGCACATGCCGTCATAGCAATATTTTCTGTAACATGATACTTTTGAGTGTTTGTAGCATGATCTTTGTTGCATAAATTTTCCGTAGCATGATCTCTCTTGCAAAAAAAATCTACACATATTTTTGTAATGGAATCTTTGCTAGAAAAAAAAAATTAACATGATATGTGCTGATAAAAATAAGCAACACAACCTTTGTTGCAAAAATTTATGTAACAAAACTTTTGTTAAAAGAGTTTCTGGAGCAAGACTTTTGTTGCGAAAGTAAAGGACCATGCATGTCCGCAAGATTATACGGGATCTGACGGCTCGTGATCCGTCGGCCCAAGGATAACACTCCTTTTTTTAATATAAGTCTTTTTAAAGATTTCACTATGGATTACATACAGATGTATATAGACATGTTTTAGAATATATACTCATTCATTTTGTTTCATATGTAGTCAGTAATGGCTTTCTAAAAAGACTTATATTTAGGAACGGATGAAGTACGACAGTTTAAATTTGATATAGTATTGTACTCGCTCATCTTGTAAAACTTTTTTTCACACTACACTAGTTTCAAAAAGTCCTACATTATGGGACAGGGAGAGTATTATTTAAAAAGTTTTAAATTCTCTAGCAAAATAGGTCATGTTGTATTCTCTATATTCTTTCTATTGTATTACCTCTATTCATATCTAGAAAAATCTAAGACAAAAAGTTTGGGACTTAGAAAAAAATTATAATGTCTAATAACTACCAATCCAGTTATAATTTCAACGGCTACAATCCCAACTATTATTGTTCTGAATGATTGCTTTTATAACAGCTATATTTTCAATGGCTATAATTTCAGATCTATCGGTTTGTTCGGGACCCCTCCGATTCTCTTTTTAAACACAGATTTTGTTCATTTGAAATAACAATTACAACATTGTGAGGGTGGGTTACTTTGTCCTTTTTGTTGAACTGGTGGTCGACTATTGTTGTAATAGGTCTAGTTGAGCTTTTGCATGTTGTCTAGATTTTCGCTCCATAGCGTCTCTTTCGATGACACGCAGGCGCGGTGGGTTTTCGTAGTGCTTTGAACTCGCTCTCTGAAAGGACGTGGATGTCGCCTAGAGGGCGGGGGTGAATAGGCGATTTAAAATAATTATGGTTTAGACTTGAACAAATGCGGAATAAAACTAACGTTTATTTTGTCAAGCACAAAACCTAAAACAACTAGGCTCACCTATGAGCACCAACAACTTATGCTAAGCAAGATAAACAACTAAGTGATAACAAGATATATGACAAGAAACAATATGGCTATTACAAGGTAAATGCATAAGTAAAGGGTTCAGGTAAGAGATAACCGAGACACACAGAGACGACGATGTATCCCGAAGTTCACACCCTTACGGATGTTAATCTTCGTTTGGAGCGGTGTGGAGGCACAATACTCCCCAAGATGCCACTAAGGCCACTGTAATCTCCTCACGCCCTCGCACAATGCAAGATGTCGTGATTTCACTACGGGACCCTTGAGGGCGGTCACCGAACCCGTACAAACAAGGTTGGGGCAATCTCCACAACTTAATTGGAGGCTCTCAACAACACCACGAAGCTTCACCACAATGTCATATGGCTTCAAGGTGACCACAAATGCTCGGGGTAATCTCCACAACTTAATTGGAGACCCCGACGCTTGCCCGGAGCTTTACACCATAATGATTGAGCTCCGAGGCACCACTAAGCTTCTAGGGGTACCAAGTACCCAAGGGTAATAAGCTTCTCAACTTCTCACTTTCACGTATCACCATGGAGAACTCAAACCGATGCAACTAATGCAATGACAAGAACAAACGAAGTGGTCAAGTCCCTCACACTCAAATCCCTCCACAACAACAAAAGTTATGGACAAATATGAGAGGAAGAAAAAGGAGCTCACAAAGAACTCCAAGATCAAGATCCAAGGGGTTCCCCTCACATAGAAGAGAAAGTGATTGGTGGAGATGTGGATCTAGATCTCCTCTCTCTTTTCCCTCAAGAACTAGCAAGAATCATTGGAGGGATTGAGAGTTAGCAAGCTCTAAGAAGGTCAACAATGGGGGAAGAACATGAGCTCAACGAATAGATAAGGTCCAATGGGGAAGAAGACCTCCTTTATATAGTGGGGGAATGAATCCAACCGTTACCCCCACTCACAGCCCGACTGGGGCGGTACTACCGCTGTCCGGAGCGGTACTACCGCTCCCAGAACGTCCGAGGGAGCGGTAGTAAAAAATTACTACCGCTCCACGGACGGTACTACCGCTGGATACTGAAACTGCTCTAACTTTCGCATACGAACTCCGAATCGAGCAAACTCAAGCTTGTTGAATTCACAACGATAAGAGCTATCCAACAGCGACATAAAATCTTAAGAACATGCAGTTAGAAAATGCCAATGATATAGAGAAGTGAGATGTCTATGAATGAAGAACCAACAAAAACTTCCAACATCGAAAACATCAAAGAAGATGCATATGGACTCCGTTTTCGATGAACTCGAGCTTATCATGAAGATGACCATAAGCTCTAAAACTCACAAAGAGAAACACCAAACAAGAACCAAGAAATATGATGCAAGGATGCAAATGGTCTGAGCTCTCAACGAACGACAGGATCAAGCTACTCACTTGAGACCCCCCCTTGACAGTACGACAATCTATCCTAAAATAGAAAACCTATAAAGGGCAAACCTATACCTTGCACCTAGTCCTCTTGAGCTAGATGATGATGATCTTGGCTTCCTCAAGATGGACCACCTTTCTTGATTGTCTTGGTTTGACGAAGACTAGTTGATTTCTCCCCCATACTCACTATGGGTGAGCCACTCTTAAGCACATATTCACAAGTCCATTGCCACCACAATGAATGACAAGCTTAAAGCATGATATCTTTGTGATGATCCACTTGAACTTGCACACCGCAATCTTGATGACGATCACCACTTGATGTCATCCTTCATAGGTTGAATGAGATCTTCCTCTTGACGCAAACCCATGGAGACACACCTAATCCCACATAGAACTCTCACGAGGACCATGTGTTAGTACACAAAAGCGTTATGGACAATGTTTACCATACCATGGGATCACTTGATCCCTCTCGGTACATCTTATACACTTTGTGTGTTGATCATCTTGATTTACTCTTTGCTTAGTATTGATCAACCTTGTGTATTTATGACCAATCTTTGGATAATACCTTGAATACCACCTTCGTCATCATATAAACTCCTTGACACCAACAGATGGACTTCAAGAAGTGCATATGGACAAATCCTTCGAATATAACTTAAGGCAACCATTAGTCCATAGGGATTGTCATCAATTACCAAAACTACATATGGAGAAATATGCTCTAACACTCCCTCCCCTACCTCATTCTTCCTCGATGATGTAAGACTTTGTATTTCCGTTCTAGTAATGGAAAGGGGGATAGCCCAGTTAAAAAAACATTACGAGGGTGGGAACACTTTCATTCAAAGACTCCTCAAACAAGTCAAAAATCAAAGAAAAGTTGGTCAACATAACAAGCCATGAGCAACTTTTTTTGCTTCTCTACTACAATGTTCAAACCTAGAGATTGAAAAACCACAAGCAAAATAAATATGAGTCGTCGAAAACCATTGTTTATGCTCCCGCGGATCATCCTTCGTTCCTCATCAAACCCAATAAGGAGTAGGAAAGGGCACTCTCTTGCATTGTCCATGTCGACCGATGCATTGTTCGCTCGATCATTTCTGATTGGCTTTCATTGTTGTGTGTTGTTCGTCTATCCTTCATACTTCGCCAACCAACCTATGGTTTCGCCTCCCTTCCACCTGCCGCTCCGGCAGTTGGTGGCCGGGAGGAGTGTCCCGGTGCCTCTACTCTCGTTAGTAGTTTAGGTTAGAGTTTTTTGGTCCTCCCAGGTGCAACGCTCAGGTGGATGGTGGCGGTGGAGCTCCGACATAGATTCATGACATCTCCGTGGGTGGTGAGGTTAGGGTTCCTTGTTGTGTCGCAAGATTTGGTGCCAAATGTTTCGATCTATTCAACGATTCAATGGCAAGGATTGCGGCTCCAGGACACGGTCACGACCCGGTCCCTGATAGGGCCCCGAATCTGTGCGCTTATTGTGTCAGTCCCTTGATCAGAGGCTGACACGCACAATTGACGATGAAATACCAAGAATACAACACATGTGATAGTATTTACATTGAAGGTCCAGTGCTTTACAATACACACTTGCTTGGCTCATGGGCTAGCTTACAATGCAATCATGCATCGGAGAAAATGGTCTAGTCTTGTAGCGTCCAATAACTCACATGCAAGAGTTGAGTATAGCATTGTAACCCTATTTCGTACCTTCCCCTTGTTATGGTAACCTACAACATGATACATTGCAGCCTTCCTCTTGGGTTGCTCTTGTTCATTTCCTTGGAAAGTTTATCCTTGAATTACTTCAACTCATCCTCCAGCTTAAGAAGATGTTCCTGCATGTAGTACTGTCTAACTCAAAGTCTCACTACCAACTTCTTGATTGCTTCCCATGCAGCATCTCTTGTAGTGTCAATGAATGTAGCTTGGAGTACTGGGTTAGTGACCACATGAAGTCATCTGGCCTCATGGTTATCTTCTGGATAGGAATATATGTGTACTTTCACTAGCCAACGGTTCCTTTCTTCATGCAAGACTGGGAATCCTTTGTGCACTGCCTCTCCATTCAGTCCCATGCTTAGCATTGTGTCTTTTAGTTTGCTTGGGAATTCCACGTATCCTTTCAGGGTCATACTCAACGTTGGCTTATGCTTTGCTGGATCCATGAATGTGGTCATCTATGTTGAATAAACGAGGATTAGAAATGAATGAGATGAGGACATACAGGACCATCTATGAAAATAGGTTTTGTCCTATGGGTTTTCCTGTTTCTAGGGTCACGTCATATAGACAACATGTGCCCCGATACCATATATCATGACCCAGCCCCTGAGAGGGGCCCGAATCTCCGTGCTTATTGTGTCAGTCCCTCGATCAATAGTTGACACGCATAGTTGACAATGAAATACCAAGAATACAACACATGTCATGGTATTTACATCGAAGGTCCAGCGCTTTACAATACAAATATGATTATCTCAGGGGCTAGATTACAATACAATCATGCAACAAAGATAATGTTCTAGTTTTGTGGCGCCCATCAACTCACAAGCAAGAGTTGAGTATAGCATCGTAACCCTACTTCATACCCCCCCTTCCTTATGATGACTTGCAACATGATATGTTTTTTTGACCAGAAGCTGCATGGTAACAACCCCACAACAAAGTTGAATTTGTTGAAAAAATAAGTTTACATATGAACAAATGTACAAGCCCAAGAGGGCAAAAAGGAGAAAAGAAAACTATCTAACAGGGAGAACTACAACAAACCTCAAGGAGGCAAAAAGGAGATCCATTTAAGAAGATCATCATTAAATCTAGCCTTAATTCTATGGGCTAGTGGAGAGATATCAGAAATGTAACTAGCCCTTCAACGTCAAAATAGGGTCTTATATTCTTGAAAATGTTGTCATTTATAACGGAACAGATGTTTCAAGAGGCCAAGAAAACCACCTCGACAGAAAATGGCTTATTAAAATCCCTCCTTGCATCAAAAGCAACAATAGTCATATCATCCCCTGCCTGCCAGCAGACGTGCAAATAATTCCAAACTCTGTAACTGAAATTACAGGTGAAAAACAGATGATCCCTATCTTCCTTGGCTTGAGCAGAGCACAAGACACACAAATTGGATTCAGAGACATTCCAGTGTCTCCTCTCTAGCATATCTTGGGTGTTGAGTCTATTCATGACAAGCATCGAGGCGAAAAACTTGATTCTCATGGTACAAGAACTTTTCCAAATCCAATTCACCACAGAGTTGGACACAATTGGTTTATGAAAGAAGGAGTAGTATTTATTAGTAGAGTATGCCTTTCCATCCTCCCTCCAAAGCCAAACAACATTCGTATCCTGTTGCCTTTGAGACACTGCAATCATTCCGTGAAGATCTTTAAGCTCCATGAAATCTCTTTTAGAGAGAGGCACGTGAAAAAGAGAGGAAAGGTCCCCCACAACAAACACTTATTCCACCGAAATCAAAGGATCAATTGCAAAGGATAACAGTCCCTGAAATCTATGATCCACTGGAACACTTGAGTCGCCTAATGTCCAAGAGTTAGACCCGAATATAACTGAATCACCTCTATTGACCTGCACTGAGGGGACCATCCTTAATTTATCCATGAGCTTGCAAATATCTCTCCACCAAAAGGATCCACAAAGAGCAGTAGCATGAGGACCCCTTGATGGTAATAAGAATTTCAAACCAAGTGGACCCAAGGTACATCAGCCTTGTTATAAATTTTGTTCACCTGTTTAAGGAGCAAAGCCTCATTCTGAACTTTCAAATTCATAATACCCAAACCTCCCTTTTTTTTCCTACAAACCAACTCCCAAGCACCAAGAGATTTAACAGAATCATGACCATATTTTCTCCAAAGACATTACCTTTGGATTCTTTCTAGCTGCTTTTAAATACCTGGTGGGATGTCCAAGATACACAGGAAAAACATTGGGACACAAGACATGGCAGAGATAATATACTGCAACCTACCACCATGATCCGCGAAAGAAGAGCAAACAAAAAGCTTTGTCTCCATACTATCCACAAGGGGCATGCGATCCATAATTTTGGGGTTGGTGGTACCAACTAGAAGCCCGAGGTGAGTAAAAGGAAGAGTCCCCACCACACATACAAAAACATCAGCTAATGTGCTGACCTCATAAGAATCCACATTAATTGGTAGCATATAGGACTTGTGGTAATTAACTTGTATTCCAGTGGATTGTGAGAATTGAAGCAACATACTTTTAAGAGAAAGAATCTGCTCTTCATCAGCAGGCAAAATAATAAATGTATCATCTGCATACTGGACAATGGGATAGTCATCGTCATGACATGGTATTGGCAGCTTGAGCAGTTTTTTGGAGAGCATGTTATTAACCACAGACCGGAGAAGATCAGCAGCAACTGCATAACACCTTTTTTACAAACAAATGGTCTTCCAGGGAACCCCATTGAGGAGAACAGAGGAAGTACCAGTGGTGAGAAACTACTTAACCCAGGATATCCACTTGTCATTAAAAGCGTTGTATTTCAAAATATGAAAAATAGCTTCATGTTCAATGGAATCAAATGCTTTCTTAAATTCCAGCTTGAGAATCAAGATTGGCCTTTTAGACCGATGACATTGATGAATATATTCCAGTGTCCACCCCACACAAACCTGGATACTCCTAGACTTAACGAAACCATATTGGTTCTTATGAACACATTTAGAAATATCATCCTGAAGCCTGTTGGCATCCATTTTTGAGAGGAATTTAATTCCCATCCGAGTCAGAGACAGTGTGATACGGGGCAGACCCGTAGCTGTCGATCTTTCATGAATTGGAGGGGGTCCTCAAGAAAACGAAGAACACAGGGATAAACGGCAAGAAATCACAAGGGGAAACACTCAATAATAAGACCAATCACACATCTACTAGACTCACCACACACAGGATCCACAAAGGTACATGGACAACAAAGGAAAGTAAGATACATGGTAGAGTTCATCGCAAATCCCATGGGGAGATGGGGCCTTGAATCCACTTTGGGATCTTCCCTCGTAAGGGGCCTTGGCATCCACTACGTGGTCTTCTCACATGGCGGCATCTCTATGGGAGGAGGTAGTAGATGGAGCAATGTTCAACAAAAGATGTCTATGCATAAACTTGCCCTAGAAAGGAGGTGGGGTGGAGTATATATAGTGTTAGCCACGAAAGGGTAACTGGGAGAGAGATACAAGGCCAAAAGCCACGACTATGCATAGGGGGGGTTCGAACGTTCGGGGCGTCTCAGACATCCGAGGATTCGGCTCGATCGAAGTGGCGTCGGATTTTCGGAGGACGTCTGTCGCCCGGAGACTTGATGACCCACAAGTGTAGGGGATCTATCGTAGTCCTTTCAATAAGTAAGAGTGTCGAACCCAATGAGGATAAGAAGGAAATGACAAGCGGTTTTCAGTAAGGTATTCGCTGCAAGCACTAAAATTATCATTAAGAGATAGTTTTAAGATAAGGTAATTCGTAACGGGTAGCAAGTAACAAATGTAACAAAGGTGCAGTAAGGTGGACCAATCATTTTTGTAGCAAAGGACAAGCCTGGACAAACTCTTATATAAAGCAAAGTGCTCCGGAGGACACATGGGAATTTCTATCAAGCTAGTTTTCATCATGCTCATATGATTCACGTTCATTTCTTTGATAATTTGATATGTGGGTGGACCGGTGCTTGGGTGCTGCCCTTACTTGGACAAACATCTCACTTATGATTAACCTCTCTCGCAAGCATCCGCAACTACGAAAGAAGAATTAAGATAAATCTAACCATAGCATGAAACATATGGATCCAAATCAGCCCCTTACGAAGCAACACATAAACTAGGGTTTAAGCTTCTGTCACTCTAGCAACCCATCATCTACTTATTACTTCCCAACGCCTTCCCCTAGGCCCAAATAATGGTGAAGCGTCATGTAGTCAACGTTCACATGGCACCACTAGAGGAGAGACAACATACATCTTATCAAAATATCGAACGAATACCAAATTCACATGGTTACTTATAACAAGACTTATCCCATGTCCTCAGGAACAAACATAACTACTCACAAAGCATATTCATGTTCATAATCAGAGGAATATTAATAATCATTAAGGATCCGAACATATGATCTTCCACCAAATAAACCAACTAGCATCAACTACAAGGAGTAATCAATACTACTAGCAACCCATAGGTACCAATCTGAGGTTTTGAGACAAAGATCGGATACAAGAGATGAACTAGGGTTTGGAGAGGAGATGGTGTTGATGAAGATCTTGATAGAGATTGACCCCCTCTCGATGAGAGGATCATTGGTGATGCCGATGGCTTCGATTTCCCCCTCCGGGAGGGAAGTTTCACCGCTGGAATAGCTCCACCGGAGCTCTTGATTGGTTGTGCCGAAGTTCCGCCTCGAGACGGCGGCGCTTCGCCCCGAAAGCTATGATATGATTTTTTTTCTAGGTCAAAACCCTTCATATAGCAGAAGATGGGCACCGGAGGCCTGACAGGGAGCCCACAAGCCATAGGGGCGCGGCCAGGGGGTTGGCCGCGCCCAGCAGGCTTGTGACCTCCTGGTGGGTACCCTCTGGTATTTCTTTCGCCCAATAATTTTTATATATTCCAAAACAATTCTCTGTAACTTTTCAGGACTTTTGGAGCTGTACAAAATAGGTCTCTCGTATTTTCTCCTTTTCCAGTCGAGAATTCTAGTTGCCGACATTCTCCCTCTTCCTCTAACCTTATAAAATAAGAGAGAAAAGGCATAAGTATTGTACCATAATGTGTATTAATAGCCCATAATGCAATAAATATCGATATAAAATGATGATGCAAAATGGACGTATCAACTCCCCCAAGCTTAGACCTCGCTTGTCCTCAAGCGAAAACCGAGATCGATAAATATGCTCACATGTTCAGAGATAGAGGTGTCGATAAAATAAAATATGGACATGAAGACATCATGGTTATCTTTAGAACACAACATAAATTGACATAGAATATCTTATGCTAGAGTAACAATTCATTCACAAGGTAAAATGTGAATCAAGAACTCTATTGAGAACAAACAAACCATGATTTCAGTCATTGAAGCAATTCCAATTTATCACAACGTGGGAAAGAGTCAATATAAGAGCTTGTAAAGCAAATCCAAATACTCAATCATCTTATGGTCTTTCATAGTTGTAACACTCACGCGGTACCTATAAGGTAAAAACTTCAATCGGACACAAAGAAAGATAGGGGCTTATAGTTTTGCCTCCCAACTATTTACCTCAAGGGTAATGCCAACAATAATAACTCATGATCACCCACATCCAAGTGGATATATCTATCTAGATCATTCCCCAACACATGACGCTTGCCAAAAGATAAAGGCAAAATAAAGGAAATGGTGAAAATGACCATGACTCTTGCATAAAGGTAAAAACTAGAAAGTAAAGGTAACAGATAGGCCTTTCGCAGAGGGAAGCAGAGGTTGTCATGCGCTTTTATAGTTGGATGCGCAACCCCTTAATGCAAAAGAACGTCACTTTATATTGCCCCTTGTGATAAAGAACTTTATTATGCAGTCTGTCACTTTTATTTCTTCTATATCACAAATTCGTATAAATTTTATTTTCCTCACACTAATAAATCTCACATATTTAGAGAGCAATTTTTATTGCATGCACCGATGACAACTTACTTGAAGGATCTTACTCAATCCATAGGTAGGTATGGTAGACTCTCAAGGCAAAATTGGGTTAAAGGTGTTTGGATGCACAAGTAGTATCTCTACTTGGTACGGAAGTTTTTGGCTAATATGGGGTGGGGAAAGCGACACGTGTTGAAGGGTCTATAACCATGTAACTTCTATTCAGAAGTAAGCAAACATAACTCATTATGTTGTCTTCCTTGTCCAACATCAACTTCTTAACATATAATATTTTAATGAATGCTCACATTCACAAAAGATGTCTAAGATAATATATTTATATGTGAGTCTCTCTTTCTTTATTACCTCCTTTTAATTGCAACAATGACCAATAGCTTTGTTTGTCAACTCTCAACAAATTTCAATCGACATACTTTTTATATGTGAAGTCACCACTCCCCATAAGATCATTATGTATACTCTTTTGCTTTTATTCTATACTTCTTTCTATTTCTTTTTCTCAAGATCATAGCAAGCAAGCAAAGTCCTGAACTCAAAACTACTCTTCATTATATAACTCTCGGACTTGCTTACTGATACGTCTCAAACGTATCTATAATTTTTGATGGTTTCACGATGTTATCTTGTCTTCTTTGGTTGTTTTATGTACCTTTTATATCTTTTTTGGGACTAACTTATTAATTAGTGCCAAGTGCCAGTTCCTGTTTTTTCCGTGTTTTTGACTCTTTTCAGATCTGATTTTGGAACGGAGTCCAAACGGAAGAAAAACCCCGAAATGATTTTTTCCCGAATGGAAGAAGACCAGGGGGCTTTTGGGCCAAGCCAGGTGGGCTCCAGGGAGCCCACAAGCCCCCACTCCGCCACCAGGGGGAGGCGGCGGTGGGCAGGCTCGTGGCCTCCCTGGCCGCCCCCTGACCTAGGTCTTTGGCCTATAAATTCCCTATTATTCCGCAAAAAATCAGGGAAGCCTTGAAAATACTTTTCCACCGCCGCAAGCTTCCGTTTTCGCTAGATCTCATGTGGAGACCCTTCCCGGCACCCTGCGGAGGGAACTTTGGAGTTGGAGGGCTTCTTCATCATCATCATCGCCCCTCCAATGACTCGTGAGTAGTTCACTTCAGACCTACGGGTCCGTAGTTAGTAGCTAGATGACTTCTTCTCCCTCTTGGATCTTCAATACAAAGTTCTCCATGATCTTCATGGAGATCTATCCGATGTAATCTTCTTTGGCGGTGTGTTTGTCGAGATCCGATGAATTGTGGATTTGTGATCAGATTATCTATGATATATATTTGAGTCTTTGCTGATTTCTTATATGCATGATTTGATATCCTTGTAAGTCTCTCCGAGTCTTGGGTTTTGATTGGCCAACTAGATCTATTATTCTTGCAATGGGAGAAGTGCTTGGTTTTGGGTTCTGCCATGTGGTGACCTTTCCTAATGACAGTAGGGCCAGCAAGGCACACATCAAGTAGTTGCCATCAAGGGTAAAAAGATGGAGTTTTTATCATTGGTTTGAGATTATCCCTCTACATCATGTCATCTTGCTTAAGGCGTTACTCTGTTCTTATGGACTTAATACACTAGATGCATGCTGGATAGCGGTCGACGTGTGGAGTAATAGTAGTAGATGCAGATAGTATCGGTCTACTTGTTTTGGACGTCATGCCTATAGAAATAATCATTGCATAGATATCGTCACGACTTTGCACGGTTCTATCAATTGCTCGACGGTAATTTGTTCACCCACCGTCTACTTGCTTTCATGAGAGAAGCCACTAGTAAACACTACGACCCCCGGGTCTATTCACATCCATGGTTTACATCTCCGCTTTTACTTGGCTTTGTTACTTTGTTGCTTTCAGTTCTCACTTGGCAAACAATCTATAAGGGATTGACAACCCCTTCATAGTGTTGGGAGCAAGCTTTTGTGTTTGTGCAGGATCTTGTGATACTCCTCCACCGGATTGATACCTTGGTTCTCAAACTGAGGGAAATACTTACCACCGCCGTGCTACATCACCCTTTCCGCTTCGAGGGAACACCAACGCAAGGCTCCAAGGCCACGGGGGAAATCCTTTGCATACTTGCCTAGGAAGTCCTTAACGCGTAGCCGCAGCTGAAGGATTCCTGGTGCCGTCAACACGACAATTTCTGGCGCCGTTGCAAGGGAAGCACAGCTGACATCACTTACATAGGGGGAACATAAAGCAAAACTCTAAATTAGATCACACTAAAACTTTATTCTACTAGATAAATATATAACCAAAAGGATCGAACGAAGAAAAGCTGAGAAAGTAAAAGGGGTGATGGTGAGACGATACCGGGGCACCTCCCCCAAGCTTGGCACAAGCCAAGGGGAGTGCCCATACCCATGTGTTTAGTTATCTTCTTCGGAGGTGCTGGTGTTGGAGTTGTTGGTGAGGTTGAAGGTTTGTCCTCTGTCTTCCAATGCATGGGCTCACCATCGTGAAAAGATGAACTAGTCCCCGGGATCGTCAAGCCTGCAGCCAAACTCATTTTCTTAAATCAGTATTCATACTCATAGTTTTGGTTTTGCAGGTCATAGATCTGGGCTTAGAGGTGCTCGATTTTCTCGTAAATCTTGAAGACGTGATCCCAGAGGTCCTTTGCGTCTAGCTTGTGCTTATGGGTAAACTCCACGGTCATCAGGTGATTGGCATTAAGTCCTTATTCCACCAACCCTTGGCACTTGAATACTTGTTGCTCCATTGCTTCGAGCCTTGTCTCCACGCTTCCGATCTTCTTTGGTCCCTCAACATCACGGATGTGCAGCACCCCCTCATGCATCTAAATGGTTTGAGGGTGTTGCAACACCTCTGCAAGGTAGGGGTTGATGACCCTCTCAAAGGACTTATCCTTCAGAGTGCTTGAAGACATCATGTTGATCTAAATCTGTTAGAGAAACAACTCAAAATGAAAACACGAGATATTGTCGTGATACGAAGGTCAAAACCTTTGGGAGATTATATAATGATTTTTTGCTGACCCGAAGGAGTATTCCACAAGAAAATGGAGTCCGGAGGGTGCATGGGGTGGCCACAAGCCTGCAGGGCACGCCCACGGGAGTAGGTCGCGCCCCCTGGCTTGTCGCCTCCTTGTGCACGCTTCGGATTGCTTTAAATTTTCCTAATTTTTTAAATATTCCAAAACTGATAAAAATTGCCATTGGAAACGTTTTGGAGTCGGTTTGCTTACAGTAGCACATACCTATTCCTTTTCGGAGACTGAAACATTCTCATAGGTCTCCCTGGTGTACTCCTCGGGAGTTATGGTATTGATAATATTGGTTTTAACATTTATGGGAGTACCTGAGATATAATGTTTGATTATTTGCCCATTTACCACCTTCGGATTTGTGCCTTCGGCGTTGTTGATCTTGACGGCACCAAAACGATATACTTCCTCAATAATGTAAGGCCCTTCCCACTTAGAGAAGCTTTCGTGAAAAAAATCTTAAACAAGAGTTGTATAGAAAGTCATGATCACTGATACGTCTCCAACGTATCTATAATTTTCGATTTGTCCATGCTATTATATTATCTGTTTTGGATGTTTTATATGCATTAATATGTTGTTTAATAGTATTATTTTTGGGACTATCCTATTAATCTAGAGCTTAATGTCAGTTTCTGTTTTTTTCATGTTTTCGAGTATTGCACATAAGGAATATTAAACAGAGTCCTAACGGAAGAAAATCTCTTAAATGATTTTTCTTGGACCAGAAGAAACCCACAGGACTTGGAGTAGGGGACAGGGCACCTGCCGAGAGGCCACAAGCCTGCACGGCACGCCCTAGGGGGCGCTGTTGGGGAACGTTGCATGGGAAACAAAAAATTTCCTAAGCACACACAAGACCTATCCATGGTGATGATCATCTACGAGAGGGGAGAGTGAATCTACATACCCTTATAGATCGCTAAGCGGAAGCGTATATAATGCGGTGGATGTAGTGTAACATCTTCGTGATCCAAATCGCATCCCATCCCGCGATCTCATCACGATCCGTCCCGCAATCTCATCACGATCCTTCCCGATCTAGCGCCGGACGGACGACACCTCCGTGTTTAGCACACGTATGGCTCGATGACGTATCCTCCTTCTTGATCCAGCAAGAGAGGAAGGATAAGTAGATGGGATCTCAACCAGCATAACTGCATGGTGGAGATGATGGTGGAGTAGTGCCGGCAGGGCTTCGCCAAGCGCTGTCGGAACCGATCTGAGAAAAAACAGAGTTATGGGAGAGGTAGGGCTGCCACCGGGGCGTGGAAATTGATGTGTTCAACTCCTCACTCTCCCCCACTATATATAGGAGGCTAGGAGGAGGGTTGGGTCGCAGCCCTAGCCCCTCCTCCAAGGAGGGGGCGTGGGCCTAGGGAGGTTTCTTCCCTCCCCAAGGCACCTAGGAGGTGCCTTCCCCTACAGGGACTCTTCCCTCCCAACCGCATGGGCCCTTGGGGGCTGGCCCAATAAGGTTTGGACGGCCCCTTACAGACCATGCACGTCATAGGGGCTGGAGGGACCGTTCCGGACTCCTCCGGAGCCCTTTGGAACCTTGTGAAAACCTTCCAGAAGCTACTTCGTACAATACCGATAAAATCTGGAACTTTTCCGGTAGAAAAAATAGGACTTCCCATATATAAATCTTTACCTGCAGACCATTCCGGAGCTCCTCGTGACATCCGGGACTCCGAACAACATTCGGTCACCAACATACATACCCGAATACTACTCTAGCGTCACCGAACGTTAAGTGTGCAGACCTTGCAGGTTCGAGAACTATGCAGACATTACCGATACACCTCTATGGTCAATAACCAATAGCGGGACCTGGATGCCCATATTGGTTCCTACATATCCTACGAAGATCTTTATCGGTCGAACCACGATGTCAAGGATTCAATCAATCTCGTATGCATCCCTTTGTCGATCGGTATGTTACTTGTAGAGCACCTTTATAGTCACCCGGTAACATTGCGAAGTTTGATACACACAAGGTATTGCTCCGGTGTCCGAGAGTTGCATGATCTCATGGTCATAGGAACAGATACATTGACATGCATAAAATAGTAGCAATAAACTGACATGATCATATGCTAGGTTCATAGTTTGGGTCTTCTCCATCACATCATTCTCCTAATGATGTGATCCCGTTATCAAGTGACAACACTTGTCTATGGCCAGGAAACCTTGACCATCTTTGATCAACGAGCTAGTCAACTAGAGGCTTACTAGGGACAATGTGTTGTCTATGTATCCACACATGTATTTGAGTTTCCAATCAATACAATTCTAGCATGGATAATAAACGATTATTATGAACAAGGAAATATAATAATAACCAATTTATTATTGCCTCTAGGGCATATTTCCAACAGTCTCCCACTTGCACTAGAGTCAATAATCTTTTTCACATCACTATGTGATTGTAATGAATCTAACACCCATACAGTTCTGGTGTTCGATCATGTCTTGATTGTGAGAGAGGTTTTCTAGTCAAAGGTTCCGAACCTTTCATATCCATGTGTGCTTTACAAATCTCTATGTGATCCTATAGATACTGCTACCACACGCCATTTGGAACTATTCCAAATGACTGCTCCACTATACGAATCCGGTTTACTACTCAAAGTCATATAGATTAGTGTCAAAGCTTGCATCGACGTAACCCTTTACGATGAACTCTTTAATCACCTCCATAATCGAGAAAAAAAAATCCTTAGTCCACTAGTTACTAAGGATAACTTTGACCGTTGTTCAGTGATTCAATCCTATACCCCTTGACAGACTCATGGCAAGGCACACATGAGGTGCGGTACACAACATGGCATACTTTAGAGCCTATGTTAATGCATAGGGGATGACCTTCGTCCTTTCTCTTTCTTCTGGCGTGGTCGGGCTTTGAGTCTTACTCAAATTCACACCTTACAACACAGCTAAGAACTCCTTCTTTGCTGATCTATTTTGAACTCCTTCAAAAACTTGTCAAGGCATGCATTTCATTGAAAGTTCTGTTAAGCGTTTTGATCTATCTCTATAGATATTGATGCTCAATTTTCAAGTAGCTCTATCCAGGTTTTCCTTGAAAAACTCCTTTCAAACAACTCTTTATGCTTTCCAGAAATTCTACATTATTTCCGATCAACAATATGTCAATCACATATTCTAATCAGAAATTCTATAGTGCTCCCACTCACTTCATTGGAAATACAAGTTTCTCACAAACCTTGTATAAACCCAACAACTTTGATCATCTCATCAAAGCGTATATTCCAACTCCGAGATACTTGCTTCAGTCCATAGAACGATCGCTGGAGCTTTCATACTTGTTAGCATCCTTAGGATCGACAAAACATTCTAGTTGTATCACATACAACCTTTCCTCAAGGAAACCGCCAAGGAAACAATGTTTTGACATCCTATCTGCAAGATTTCATAAAGAATGCAACAAGTACTAACATAATTCCAACAGACTTTTAGCATCTCTACGAGTGAGAAAGTCCCATCATAGTGAACTCTTTGAACTTGTCGGAAACATCTTTGCGACAAGTCGAGCTTTCTTAATAGTGACTTTTCACCATCATCGTCTGTCTTCCTTTTAAAGATCCATCTGTACTTAACAGTCTTGCGACCATCAAGTAGTTCTTCCAGAGTCCACACTTTGTTTTCTTACATGGATCCTCTCTCGGATTTTATGGCCTCCAGCCATTTGTCGGAATCCAGGCCCACCATCGCTTCTCTGTAGCTCGTAGGTTCATTGTTGTCCAACAACATGACCTCCAAGATAGGGTTACCGTACCACTCTGGAGCAGTACGTGACCTTGTCGACCTACGAGGTTTGTAGTAACTTGATCTGAAGCTTCATGATCACTATCATCAGCTTCCACTTCAATTGGTGTAGCCGCCACAAGAACAACTTCCTGCGCCCTGCTACACACCGGTTGAAGTGACGGTTCAACAACCTCATCAAGTTCCACCATCCTCCCACTCAATTCTTTCAAGAGAAATTATTTCTCGAGAAAGGACTCATACGTCTCCAACGTATCTACAATTTTTTATGGTTTCATGCTATTATGTTGTCAAACTTTGTATGTTTTGTATGCCTTTTATATCTTTTTTGAGACTAACCTATTAACTCAGTGCCAAGTGCGAGTTCCTGTTTTTTCCATATTTTTGACCCCTTTCAGAGGAGGATTTTAACCGGAGTCCAAACAGAACGAAACTCCCAAAAAGATTTTTTCCGAAATAGAAAAAGATCGGGAAGCCTCAGAATCAGGGCACGGGGCCACCAGGGACCCCACAAGCCCCCTAGCCGCGGCCAGGGGGGCCCGCGCCTCCCAGGCTTGTGGGCTCCCTAGGCCTCCTGTGCCCAAGGTCTTTCGCCTATAAATTCCCTAAAATCCCAGAAAAAATCAGGAGATCATCGAAAGTACTTTTCCGCCGTCGCAAGCTTCTGTCTCCGCAAGATCCCATCTGGGGCACGTTCTGGTGCCCTGCCGGAGGGGGGATTCGGATACGGAGGGCTTCTTCATCAACACCATGACCTCTCCGATGATGCATGAGTAGTTCACCATAGACCTACGGGTCCATAGCTAGTAGCTAGATGGCTTCTTCTCTCTCTTGGATCTTCAACACAAAGTTCTCCATGATCTTCGTGGAGATCTATCCGATGTAATCTTCTTTTGCGGTGTGTTTGCCGAGATCCGATGAATTGTGGATTTATGATCAGATTATCTATGAATCTTATTTGAGTTTCTTCTGATCTCTCTTATGCATGATTTCATATCCTTGTAATTCTCTTTGAGTTGTGGGTTTTGTTTGTCCAACTAGATCTATGATTCTTGCAATGGGAGAAGTGCTTGGTTTTGGGTTCATACCGTGCGGTGACCTCACCCAGTGACAGAAGGGGTAGTGAGGCACGCATCATGTTGTTGCCATCAAGGGTAAAAAGATGGGGTTTTCATCATTTGTTTGAGTTTATCCCTCTACATCATGTCAACTTGCTTAAGGCGTTACTCTGTTCGTCATGAACTCAATACACTGGATGCATGCTGAATAGCGGTCCATGTGTGGAGTAATAGTAGTAGATGTAGAAAGTATCGGTCTACTTGTCTCGGATGTGATGCCTATATGTATGATCATTGCCTTAGATATCGTCATGACTTTGCGCGGTTCTATCAATTGCTCGACAGTAATTTGTTCAGCCACCATGATATTTGCTATTTTGAGAGAAGCCTCTAGTGAACACTATGGCCCCCGGGTCTACTCCACACCATATTTTCAGCCTTACTCTTTTACTTCGTTGCACTTTCCGCCTTCAGATCTCACTTTGCAATCAATCTTGAAGGGATTAACAACCGCTTTATAGCGTTGGGTGCAAGCTCTTTTGTGTTTGTGCACGTACTCTGGACTTGACGAGATTCTCCTACTGGATTGATACCTTGGTTCTCAAACTGAGGGAAATACTTACTGCTCCTGTGCTGCATCACCCTTTCCTCTTCAAGGGAAAAACCAATGCAAGCAAGTCTCCGTCAACGTGTCAAATTTTGGCGTTGTTGTTTGAGAAGTAGCAAGGACCCGTTTCCTAAAACAAACACTTTGGTTTTAGATTTGAGATAGGAGGTATACCCAACTGTTTTGGATATCCTATGAAGATGCATTTATCTGCTTTGGGTTCGAGCTTATCAGGTTGAAACTTTTTCACATAAGCGTCACAACCCCAAACTTTTAAGAAACGACAACTTAGGTTTCTCTAAACCATAGTTCATACGGTGTCATTTCAACAGAATTACGTGGTGCCCTATTTAAAGTGAATGTGGTTGTCTGTAATGCCTAACCCAAAAACGGTAGTGGTAATTCGATAAGAGACATCATAGTATGCACTACATCCAATAGGGCGTGGCTATGACGTTCGGACACACCATCACACTATGGTGTTCCAGGTGGCATTAATTGTGAAACAATTTCCACACTGTTTTAATTGTGTACCAACCTCGCAACTCAAATATTCATGTCTACGATCATATCGTAGACATCTTATCCTCTTGTCACGACGACCTTCAACTTCACTGTGAAATTACTTGAACCTTTCAATAATTCAGACTTGTGTTTCATCAAGTAAATATACTAGTATCTACTCAAATCATATGTGAAGTAAGAACATAACAATATCCACTGCGTGCCTCAACACCCATTGGACTGCATACATCAAAATGTATTACTTCCAATAAGTTACTTTCTTGTTTCATCTCACTGGAAAACGAGGCCTTTAGTCATCTTGCCCATGTGGCATGATTTGCATGTCTCAAGTGATTCAAAATCAAGTGATTCCAAACGATCCATATGCATGGAGTTTCTTCATGCGTTTACACCAATAGGCATGGTTCGCATGTCTCAAACGATTCAAAAACGTGTGAGTCCAAAGATCCATCGCTATGGAGCCTTTTCATGCATTTTAGACCAATACGACTCAAGCGGTAGTGCCACAAGTGAGTGGTACTATCATTACTCCTTTGTATCTTTTGGCATTAAATATTATGAACATGTGTAATACTACGATCAAGATTCAATAAACCATTCATATTAGGTGCATGACCATGGAAGGTATTATTCAAGTAAACAGAATAACCATTATTCTCTTTAAATGAATAACCGTATTGCAATAAACACGATCCAATCATGTTCATGCTAAACGCAAACACCAAACAACATTTAGGTTCAACACTAATCTCGAAAGTAGAAGGAGCGTGGGATGTTTGATCACATCAACCTTGAAATTTCTTCCAACACACATCATGTCGAGACCCCGATCCTGAATCATAAGAACCCAACATGTAACACATCACATCACTTTGCGGCCTCACGCACGGTAAACTCCACGGCTGCCACCTTACCTTGGTCGGGACCATTTGCGTCTTTTGGCTCACGTATATGAATGTGTCGCTAGCATTCAAACGACAAGAACTCGGGTCGACATGGCTAGTTATAAACCCAAGTGGTACATCCGTATAGGGACACACATACATAACCCAACAAAGCAGGTGTCGGTCATCAGCGTGTGTAGACGAGTCGTAGCAAGCTACAAGGACTCCATTACACCGTGTGACATTTCCCCGAAGGGACAGACACAGCAGCAAAGAAGGATACATGCCGGTCAATCAATGTGTCTGGAGCAGTAGCAAGCTACCAAGGCTCGGTGGAAGCACAAAGAGGCATTTCCCCGTAAAGAGTACTACTAAAGGCACACAACTAGGTGTCGAATCCCACACATATAATGCATTTCATAACATACACACAATATGCACTATATGTGTAGATACAACATGGCATCACAACATAACTCTACGACTCAAGCTTTTATTAAAGACTCATAAAAGTCAACATAGTATGATATTACAAACAGGGGTCTCGTGACCCGCCACTCAAGTCATACAAACATCAAGCGGAAGCCAAACATGTCTGGGTACAGACATCTACTAAAAATGGCTGGAGGAGCCTGAAAAGCTACCACGACCCTACCAAAGGAGCCAGACCTCTGTCTGGGATTCCCAAGCTATTCCGGTCAACATCGAACACGTCGCGTAGAAACCTTTTTAAAGGGACTAAAACTTATCTGCAAAACATAAATAAAGCAACCGTGAGTACAAAGGTACTCAACAAGACTTACATCAGAACTATCTACATATGCATCATGTTTCAATGAAAGGATTGTGGGGTTTGATTGCAGCAAGCCAGCTTTGACTCCTGGCTAACCTGTACTATGACTACAGGTTCTTTCTTTGAGGTGGGATAGCGCACACGAGTCCACATATTCACCAATTCAATACACCACTATGGATCCACTCTCGTCTTCCTACGAGAAGGCCATCCATAGCACTCACACTTATCTTGCATGTTTTAAGTATCCATTTAAATTGTCTATGTACCACGTAATGCTTCCAAGTAGTCCATATCCGAGGACCGGCTATTCGAACAGATTGATTCACCCTGCAGGGATATACTTCTTCACACATGCTCTCACCACTTAGCACCATATGCACGTCATGCATCTCGGCAACCTTCAAGCGGAAGCACTGGCGTGGGTGTCGGCCACGACTGTTAACCATACAAGACCCTAGTCCAGGTTTATCGCCTATTTGAGAATGAACCCGTAAGGAAGTCCGGCCGAAGTTTCCTTAATGGCCCAAACGATGTGCGCAGGGTTCCCAAGCCCACTATTCGGGTGCCACTTGGTACACCGTGCCACTTGTATCTACCACAGAGAAGCCTACCCCGTCGGGCAGAGCTAAACACGGCCGCCAACACTTTTCCTACAAACACCAGAAACTAGTTGCAACTCCTGGACAGAGATCTAGGCGATTAATAAGCCAAGAGGGTCAATTAAGTATCCCAATGTGTGGTAGTATCTTCTCTTGGATAACATACACATAACTCAGTTCTTAAGGACAGTCCCAATGAGACCACCCACCATGTACTCCTAGATGGCCTCTCATCGCTACCTTTACCAAATCAGATTCACACCTTTACTCTCACACGGTAGAACATGAACACCACCATTACGATTCATCACCCAGATGGATCAGACCCGACACACCTCTCAGCATAGCAGGCACAGTAATCAAGCATGGATGAGTAAGCACAACAAGGCTCAAGCAGTTGCTACTCATGCTAAGTGGTTTCAACTATTTACTGTGGCAAAATCAGGTCTTGCAGAGGAATGGGTTCAACTACCGAGAACATGTAACAGTTGAATCGTGTTTGTCCTAATGCAATAAAAGAGATCAGGAGCGAGAGAGTGGGTTTATATCAGTATGCTCAAGGGGGGTTTGCTTGCCTGACACGTGTGAAGATAGCAATGAGTCTTCATCAATGTCAACGATCACATCGTCGGAACCATCGTCTACCGAGAGGAAACACCACTGGCAAACATGAAAGAACGATAGTTACTTCACAGAAATGCAACACTATGATGCATGATCATGAAATGAAGATGAGAAGTGGCAGGGCCAATATAGCTACCATTTCTTAGGTTGAAGCTGTATTTGAATTAGAATTCAAATATCACTTGAAGCAAGGTATTTTCCGGATACCCTTTTAATTGATTCGACCTAATGCTCAGGCATAACTTGTTTTATCATGCATGAATATGGCATTTTGAGGTACTGGTTTTTCTAGCTCAATGTTTGGTCTAGTCAATTGAAGTGGAATTCAAATATATACCAAATTCCATCTCCAAACTATTTATTAAATTTACCCTAATCATCATTTTGCCTACTTGGTGATGTTAACTTCCTCAAACATGCATGAAAATGCCATAATCAGATTCCTTGAATTTTTCTGATCATTTTTCATATATAAATTATTTTCATCTGAGTTATATTTTATTCTCTATGATTTTTAGAAGTTTTAGGCATTTTCTGGAATTTCTTTTATATTAGAAAACCAATTATTGCGTCAGCAGGTCAACTGACCTAGTCAGAGTCAAACCTGACGTGTGGGGTCCACACGTCAGTGACAGAGTTTAATTAATAGGGTTAGGTTAATCTTAATTCTTATTTTAGAGCCGTAGGGCCTACTGTCAGTGAGTCATTAGGTTAGTTAATCTAATTAATTAATTTTCGTGATTAACTAAACTTAACACGGCCAGGCCCCACTTGTCTGTGACTCACGGGAGTCAACCCCTAGTCAAAAGGAACGAAGCCACCGGCGGCTCAACGCCGACGACAGTAGACACGGTGGAGCTCGCCGGAAAAATGCTACAGGCATCCGTTTCGGGCGCGGTTTGGCTCTACGGAAAGCACGTGCTCGCGCGCATGAGATGAAGAAAGCGGGAGCAGCTAGTGTGCACTACCTCGACGATGATGAACACGTCCGCGGCAGCCGGAGCACGACCTTGTGCGGGTGGTGGCTGCAGGGCACGGGAAGGGCAGCTGACGGTCTCAACATCATCTACGGAGCTCCAGGAGCCCATTCCTGAGCTCGTGCACTTGGGTGGAAGACCATAACGACGACGACAACATGGCCGGCGTCGAGGAGCTCTTGGATCCGGTGGACTTACTAGCTAGGGGCATGGGGAAACGCGGGGAGAGGGGGGAAACGGTGCAGCAGCTAACCGCGAGTCCTATGGCATCGACGACGAGCTCGGGGACGCTTTGGTTGGCGTGAATCGACGAAGAAGGTCCGGCGGCCGGAGGTGAAGGGGACAACGGCGATGGCGGCGCTCCGTGGCTCCCGGGCCTGATTCCAGCGGCGAGAAGGAGCAAGGCGACGAGGGGGTCCTTCTACTCTTCTCGAGGAGGCGAGGGGAAGCCTGAGGCTGCGGCTACGACTGACGGTGGCGACGGCCGCGTTGGAATCCATGGGGGAGGGAGAAGCAGAGAGATAGGGGAGAGACTGGAGAGGGGGATGAGCTCAAGGGGTCTAGGTGGTGGCCGCAAACGGATATGGATGCATGGGTGGCCGCCAGCGCGAAGCAGGAGCTGGCTCGCCCGGCGCCGTGCCTGGTCTCGCCTCTGCCTTCTTGCAGAGGTAGACGATGACTGGCAGAGGCCAGTGGGCTGGGCCATCTCCTTCCTGGGCCAGGTAAGTTCTTTTTTATTTGATTTGTTTTTGTTTGAAATTTCTAACAGTTATTTTATTTTGTTTTGGCTTCAAACTTAAGTCAAAAATATTGAAATTGTTTTTGGGGTGTTGTTTGGATTGTTTCCTGGCTCCACAAAAAGATTCATCATTTTTGCAAAGACTAAAGTATTTATAACACTTGAGTTATCACTATCAGAAGCATTTAAGATTAACTTAAAAATGACAAAAGGGTTGTTAAAAGTTTATCACCTCTGGTATGTTGCTTCCAACATTTACCAAAAAGGGTGAACATTTTTTAAGACCAAATGAGTTCATTAAAAATAATCCTTGTTGAACCTATTTTGATTTTATTTGGTGCCAGGGTTTGGTCCCCATTTGTAGATCATCCACATTTGAATTAGATTGATTTGAATGCATGCATGAATGCTCATTGATGCAACTAACTACAAATTATAATCTAGGGTTATGACACATCATCACCTCACCCTTGCTAGTATCCGTTTATTCCGTAGCTTTTATTTCGAGTTACTAACACTTAGCAACCGAACTTATATCTAATACCCTGGTGCTACTAGGAGAACTAGTACACATCAATATCATGTATATGCAATATACTCTTGTCGACTTTACCAGCCTTCTCATCTACCATGTGACTAGGGTAGTTCCGCTCGAGTGACCGTTCCCCTCATAGTAGAAGCACTTAGTCTCGGGTTTTGGGTTTAACCTTGGGTTTCTTCACTAGAGCGGCAACTGGTTTGCCTTTCATGAAGTTTCCCTTATTGCCCTTGCCCTTCTCGAAACTAGTGGTTTTACTAACCATCAACACTTGATGCTCCTACTTGATTTCTACCTTCGCGGTGTCAAACATCGCGAATAGCTCAAGGATCATCATCTCTATCCCTGATATGTTATAGTTCATCACGAAGCTCTGTAGCTTAGTGGCAGTGACTATGGAGAACTATGTTAATCACTATCTTATCTAGAAGATCAACTCCCACTCGATTCAAGCGACTGTAATACTCAGACAATCTGAGCACATGCTCAACGATTGAGATTTTCTCCCTTACTTTGTAGACAAAGAATCTTGTTGGAGGTCTCATACCTCTCAACATGGGAACGATCCTGAAATCCTAATTTCAGCTCTTGGAACATCTCATATGTTCTGTGACGTTCAAAATGTCTTGGGCGCCTCAATTCTAAGTTGTTAAGCATTACACACTGAACTATCACGTAGTCATTAAAAACGTGTATGTCAGATGTTTGCAACATCCACAGACGACGCTCGGGGTTCAGCACACCGAGTGGTGCATTAAGTATGTAAGCCTTATGTGCATCGATGAGGACAATCCTCAGTTTACGGACCTAGTCCGCATAATTGTTGCTATCAAATTTCAACTAAATTTTCTCTAGGAACATATCAAAAACAGTAGAGCTATATCGCAAGCTACAACATAATTTGCAAAGACCTTTTGACTATGTTCATGATAATGAGTTCAATTAATCATATTACTTAAGAACTCCCACTCAAATTTACATCCCTCTGGTTATTGGAGTGGTACATGATCCAAATTCACTAACTCAAGTCCGATCATCATGTGAGTTGAGTTTAGCTTCGATCGTGAACATCTCCATGTTGATCATATCCACTATATGACTCATGCTCGACTTTTCGGTCTCTTGTGTTCCGAGGCCATGTATGTACATGCTAGGCTCGTCAAGTTTAACCCGAGTGTTCCGCGTGTGTAACTGTTTTGCACCCGTTGTATGTGAACGTAGAGTCTATCACAACCGATCATCACGTGGTGTCTCGAAACGATGAACTCCCGCAACGGTGCATAGTCGGGGAGAACACAATTTTATCTTGAAATTTTAGTGAGGGATCACCTTATAATGCTACCGTCGTCCTAAGAAAAACAAGGTGCATAAAAGGATTAACATCACATGCAAATCATAAGTGACATGATACGACCATGTTTTAGGGCATATTTATCCCTAAATGATTTTGATGATTGATGATAGTACCTCAACGCTCTAATAGTGTGAATTGAGCATTTCAGATAATACATGACAAAGGCACAAGACGTTTCGGCTCCCCTCCGTGGATCAGAATCACGGTGGCTTTTACGGTTCTCTTTAGTGATTTTGAGTCATAGGAACGCCGTACTATTAAGAGGGGGTCCGTGTCGGAAAGGTTGGGTGGAATCAAACTCTCACGCGCACATTTTATCTCGATCGCTTTTCCCTTGCTGCTATGGAGCTTCCCCCTTATTCTTTTTCTCTCTCTTGCCAAAAAGGCTCTAGCGGCAGTACCGCTAGAGGTGAGAGGTAGTACCGCTAGCAAGCGGTAGTACCGCCCCCTGGCTAGCGGTAGTACCGCTCCAGGACTGTAGTACCGCTCTCGTAGCGGTTGTTCTACGTCGGACTTTTTGTGAATAGTTTCTCAGCGGTGGTAGGCCCGGTAGATTAGCTCTTGCACTACCTTGGGTAAAGCGGTAGTACCGCTCTAGTCCTAGCGGTAGTACCGCTGGGGCTTGCGGTAGTACCGCTGGAGGCAGCGGTAGGACCGCTCTGCTCATGCAGTAAGTGGGGGAAACGGTTGGTTTTGTTCCCCCACTATATAAAGGGTTCTTCCAATCCGTGAACCCTACCTTTGACCCTCCAAGACTCCATTGTTGCTCCCTAAGCTCATATGTGCCCGATCTCTCTCCCTAGCCAATCAAACTTGTTGATTTTCTAGGGATTGGTTGAGAAGGCCTAGATCTACACTTCCACCAAGAGAAAATTTATTCCCCCACTAATACCTTGCGGATCTTGTTACTCTTGGGTGTTTGAGCACCCTAGACGGTTGAGGTCACCTCGGAGCCACATTCCATTGTGGTGAAGCTCCGTGGTCTTGTTGGGAGCCTCCAAGCTTTGTGTGGAGATAGCCCCAACCTTGTTTGTAAAGGTTCGATCGTCGCCTTCAAGGGCACCTATAGTGGAATCATGGCACCTTGCATTGTGTGAGGGCGTGAGGAGAATTCAGTGGACCTAGTGGCTTATTGGGGAGCATTGTGCCTCCACACTGCTCCAACGGAGACGTACTTCCTTTCAAAGGGAAGGAACTTCGATAACACATCCTCGTCTTCATCGGTTCCACTTGTGGTTAGCTCTAACCTTTACATTGTGTATGTTATTGTCGTAGAGTATTTCTTACTTGCTTTAGCGGTTATAGTTGGTAGCATCACATAGGTTGCTCACCTAGTTGTCATCTTAGAGAACCTTTATGTTGCTAACCCTGACTTGTTAAGAATAGCTAAATGTTGGTAGTTGCCTATTCACCCCCTCTAGTCAACCATATCAATCCTTTCAATTGGTATCAGAGCCACGTCTCTTTATTAAGGGTTTCACCACCCGAAGAGTATGGATGATGATGAGGGAGGAGCCCGTGGACAACCCGAGGATGCGGCCTTGACTTCGATCATAAGGGATGACTTGAGTGCGGCTATGGCCAACCTTAGGACGTCCTTGACGAACGAAGTCAAGACCATGCTTAAAGAGTTAACTGAGGGAATTAAAAGTTATCCCGAACCGGCGTTGGTGGCTAAACCCACCAACACGGATTCAGAGGCCAATTCCTCCAAGGAAGCGGCTAAAGGTATGCGACCTTCTTCCCCTCTCGACAATAATGGGAATGGAACATATGCCTCAGTTCCACCTCCCATGGTCTATGGAGGACCGGTTCCTACACTTGAATCCTGTTGGTCCTCCTCCTAAGCTTGTTAAGGGTGATTTTGCTAACTGGGTGTTTTCCATTAAGTCTCATTTGAATCACAGCTCAACAAATTTATGGAGAATCATTGAGCAAGGCTACTATCCGCATGACCCAAGCAACCTCACTCCAAGAGAAGAAGCGGACAATCAATATAATCACTCCACATTATTTATTCTCCAGTCCGCAGTGCCTCCTGAAGATCTTCCTCACTTGCGCCCCTTCACTCTCGCTAAGGATTGTTGGGAGCACATTATGGTGTTGTACAAGGGAAGCTCAAGCATTCAATGGTCCAACTATGAAGTGGTTCTTGATGAGGCCGATGAGTTTGTGATGAAAGAAGATGAGGACCCTCGTGATCTCTATCGAAGGGTGACTGCTATTGCTGTTACCCTCAAGGATCATGGGAGCAAGGATGTTGATGACACATGGATCAAGCGCAAGTTTCTCAAGGCCATCATGCCATTCAACAAAGCCATGTCATCCGTCATTCGCCAACGACCAGATTTCCACTCCTTGTCCTCCAGTGAGGTGTTGGATGAATTCATTGCAATGTCAATCATGAACAAGATCGCTGATAATGCTCTTGCTCGCGTTCGGTCAAGGACAGCTTCACCCAACCTTGCCTTAAAAGCAAAGGCTGCTTCTAAAGAAGAAGAAGAGGAAGGTTGCCCTGAAGACACTAAGTATGCTTATCACGAGCACATGGCTCTTGCATCAAGGCAATTCTGGGGCAACAAGAGAAACTCAAGGCCCAATTTCTCCAAGAATAACTCAAGTGGGTTCAAGACCAAGCAACGTGTGAGGGCATGCTATAACTGCGGCAATGTGAGTCACTTCGTGGCAGAGTGTCCCTATGAGAAGAGGGAATACAACGGGGGCAAGCTCATTCGCAAAGACAAAGCCAAGTCTTTCCCAAACAAGAACAACTTTGTCAAGAAACCCCATCCAAAGGGTATGGTGGCACTTGAAGAGTACCCCTCCAATGATGATGACGATGATGATATGGTGGCAACGACGACTGTAGCCATTGCCACCCCCTCTCCCAAGATGTCTCTCTTCAGCGCCCCCAACGATAACCGCATCGCCAAGTGCCTTATGGCCAAAGGTATCGATGAGGTAACACCCAGCATTAAGACCACCATCACTACTGCTCCTTCATTGTTAAACTGTGTTGATAATAGTGATGTTGTGGAACTTAATGAGCATGATTTTGACAAATTTCTGTGTAAAATCAAAGGAGAATCCAAGAAGCACTTTGTTGCTATTTTGGAACAACTGGGTGGGGCTAATGACCTCATCGAGTCTCATGAGGAGACTATCTCCGAGCTGCAAGGACATAGTCATGACTATGCCGATGAGATTGCTGAATTATCTATTGCTCTAGAAAAAGAGTGAAGTCTTCGTTTGGATCTTGACGAGTCACACAACGATGATTGTGCTAAATTACAAAAGGAGCTAGATCATGTTATTGTCCTTACACATGTGCTTAAGTCTTAAAAGGCTGCACTTGGGGTTGGCCATGACAGGCTCAAGGAGGAGTTTGATACACTTGACAAGGCTCACAAGGTCTTGAAAGGTTATCATTTCTCCCTGAAAGAGTCTCATGATCAACTCCAAGCAAAGCTTACCAAGGAGATCTCTACTTGTCCTCCTTTTGTTATAATTGATAATGCTTGTACAACTAACCCTTGTTGTTAGCATGTACATCTTGTGGAGGAAAATGCTAACTTGAAGGATCAACTTGAGAAGGGCCTTGTGTCATGCATCCAAGGCGAGAAGAACCTAAACGACCTTTTGAGTAATCAAAAGGGAGTTGTAGGAAAGGAGGGACTTGGACTTACATCCAAGTCGAAAAGGAAAAGGAAGAGCAGGAACAAGCGATCTCCTACCCTCATGGACATCTTTGTCAAAGAGGGCAAAGGGACTCAGAAGGAGAACAGGAACAAGATGGAGGATGGTAGCGTCAAGAAGAGCAAAACCATTCCTACCAACACAGCCGACAAACTTAATCCATCTTATGTTTTATGTCATGCTGGTGATGGGTATGTTTATGCCAGATTTATTGGTTCTTACTATGAGTCCATTGAATGCGCTATTTGGGTTCCTAAGACCCTTGTTTCTAACATTAAAGGACCCATTCAAAAATGAGTACCTAAAACCAAGCCTTGATCTATTGGAGGAGTTTGCTTCTGGTGGGGTGTCAGGGTTGCTCGATAGTGGAGAAACAAATCATATGACCGAAAGCAAGGACTTAGTGGTGGACGTGCATCCTTCCCCATCTATGCCCACCCATGTCCAATTTGATGATGCTTCAACGACCAAGGTATTGGGATTTGGTAAGGTGGTCATCTCTCAAGAGTTATCTATTGAGAAGGTCATGCTTGTTGAGTCCCTTGCTTACAATTTACTTTTGGTTCGTCAACTTGCAATTATGGGCTTTGCCACATTCTTTAATCTTGATACCGTGGTCCTTTTGTGGAGCGAGACTCTTAAAGTAGCCTATGTTGGATATGTCGAAAATGGTCTCTATGTGGTGAACTTTTCATAGTGACCCACTAAGACTGCGACTTGTCTAATGGCTAAAGTTGATGTGGGCTGGCTTTGGCGTCGCCGACTAGCTAATGTCAATATGAGATCTTTGCAAAGTCTCCTCAAAGTGGACCATGTTCGTGGACTAACGAATGTGAGTTTTGCCAGAGATCGTGCTTGCAGTGCGTGTATTGAAGGGAAGATTCACGAAACTACTCATCGTCCAACGACTCTCATTTACACTAAGAGGCCTTTGGAGCTCCTTCATATGGATCTCTTCGGCCCTCCATCGTTTGATAGTCTTGGGGGCAGAAAGTACTGCTTGGTGATTGTTGATGATTACTCAAGATACACTTGGGTATATTTCTTCAAGCGGAAGAGTGAGACTCAACAAACCGTCATCAACTTTGCTAATGAAGCTCAACGTCAACATGAAGCAAAGATTTTGATGATTAGAAGTGACAACGGCACCGAGTTCAAGAACTACACCTTGGATGAGTTTCTTAGTGATGAGGGAATCAAGCATCAATATTCAGCACCATACACCCCTCAAAAAAATGGTGTGGCGGAGAGAAAGAACCGGACGTTGATGGACGCGGCAAGAACAATGATGGCGGAATTCAAATCTCTGTATAATTTTTGGGCCGAAGCCATCAACACAGCATGTCATGCATCCAATCGGCTCTATATCCGCAAAGGCATGAATAAGACCCCATATGATATTCTCACCAGAAACAAACCCAATCTCAAGTACTTCCGGGTATTCGGGTGTAAGTGTTTCATTCTCAAGAAAGGTGCACATTTAGCTAAATTTGATTCTAGAGCTCAAGAGGGCATTTTTGTTGGTTATGCCACAAACTCTCATGCTTACCGTGTCCTCAACAAGTCCACAAGGCTCATTGAGGAAACGTGTAACGTGGAGTTTGATGAAAATAATGGCTCCCAAGTGGAGCAAAGTGGTCTTTGTGTTGTAGGTGATGAAATTCCTCCCCAAGCCATAAGAAGAATGGGGATTGGTCAAATACTCCCCATTGAGGAATCCCTTGTGGCCGAAGGAGAAGGACAATGCTCTACTCAAGTGGAGCCATCACCCTCGCAAGCCCCACACGCTTCCGATGAACAAAGAGAAAACCCTCAACCAACTGAACAAGATCAAGGACAAGATCAACCAGTCGAAGATGGTGATGCACCACATGATGTCCAAGTGTTTACACAAGGTTCTAAATCTGCTCAAGATCAAGATCAAGTGCAACTACAAGATCAAGACCAAGTGCAGGCACAAGATCAAGATCAAGAGCAGACACAAGATCAAGAACAAACCAGTGAGCCTGTTCAAGACGAAAATCAAGTTTATGAGGATGCTGTTTCTCAATTTCCATCTGCAGCACCTAAGAGGGGTCGCGGTGCCAAGAAAGGATAAAAACTCAAGGCCAAGCAACATGATCAAGTTGATGCTCCCCAGTTATCAAGCGCAGAACTCTTGGAGCGTCGCGCAGCCAAGATTGCATCCAAGGTGAGAGTCAAGTCACATCTTATGAAGAACGTGCTTGGAAGTTTAAAAAGGGGAGTATCTACTCGTCAACAAATTTCAAATTATTGTGAGCATCACGCGTTTGTTTCGTATTGTGAACCTCAACAGGTAGAGGAAGCGCTCGAGGATGAGGATTGGCTTATGACCATGCATGAAGAACTCAATAACTTCAAGCGTAATCAAGTGTGGAAATTAGTGCCAAGACCAAAGGAGGAACATAATGTCATCGGGACCAAATGGATCTTCAAAAACAAGCAAGATGCCAATGGGATTGTGGTTCAAAACAAGGCAAGATTGGTGGCTCAAGGCTACTCCCAAGTCGATGGTATCGACTACGGTGAAACCTTTTCCCCTGTTGCTCGTCTAGGATCTATTCGCACGCTGCTTGCATTTTCATCTCATCATAATTTCAAATTACAACAAATGGATGTGAAAAGTTCTTTTCTTAATGGTCCTTTAAATGAGTTGGTTTATGTCAAACAACCCCCGGGGTTCGAACATCCCAAGCTCCCCAATCATGTATAAAAACTTAATAAGGCACTCTATGGCCTTAAACAAGCCCCACGTGCGTGGTATGAGTACCTTACTGAGTTGTTACAAGATCGTGGGTTTGAAATTAGGAAGATTGATCCCACTCTTTTTTACCAAGAAGGTCGAAGGGGATTTGTTCATATGCCAACTATAGGTTGATGATATCATTTTTGGTTCCCCTAACGAATCTTTCAATGAAGAATTTGCTGAAACTAATGACCGAGAAATTTGAGATGTCAATGATGGGTGAGTTGAAGTTCTTCCTCGGGTTCGAGATTGAACAAGGTTTAGAAGGGACCTTCATCAAACAAGCCAAGTACACCCAAGACATGCTCAAGAGGTTCGAGCTAGAGGACGTTAATCCGGTCAAGTTTCCCATGCCAACCAGATGCAAGCTTGACAGTGATCCCAATGGTAAAGTAGTGGATCAAAAGGTATATCGCTCCATGATTGGATCCCTGCTTTACCTTTGTGCATCTAGACCAGATATCATGTTGAGTGTAGGAATTTGTGCATGGTTTCAATCTGCACCAAAGGAAAGCCATTATATGGATGCCAAACGAATCTTTCGATATTTGGCTCATACCCCAAACTTTGGCCTATGGTATCCCAAAGGAGCAAACTTCAACCTAGTGGGCTATTCTGAGTCAGATTGGGCGGGAGACTGTGTGGAGAGGATGTCAACTTGTGGAGGATGTAAATTTCTTGGTCGTTCACTGGTAAGTTGGTCTTCAAAGAAGCAGAACTGTGTCTCATTGTCTTCCACCAAAGCTGAGTATGTTGCAGCTGCGAGTTGTTGTGCACAGTTGCTATGGTTGAGGAAAACTTTAAAGGATTACGGTGTCACTTGTGACAAAGTGCCTCTTCTATGTGACAATCAAAGTGCTATCAAGATTTCCCTCAATCCGGTGCAACATAGGAAGACCAAGCACATTGATATTCGTCATCACTTCATTCGTGAGCATATCAAGCGTGGTGATATTGAGGTTCACTTCATCAACACTGAAGAGCAACTTGCAGATATTTTCACTAAGCCCCTAGATGAAGCAAGGTTCCGGGAGTTAAGGCATGAGCTAAATATCATTGATTCAAGTAATGTGGATTGAAACTAGGCACTCTGCACCTCATTCCACATTATATCTAGTTCTAGGTGTAGGCATGGACATAGGGGGAGCGTTGTTCTCTCAATGAACTTTTCCTCCCCCCCATTATGCATAAATCGATCAAGTCTTTCACATTGGCCATTATTGATGGCACTTGTGCTTCAAAGATGAGCTTTGGTCATGAACCCAAGGATAATTCTCCGCGGTGTCATACCTTTGTCTCAAACATAGGTGGCTCCGGCCACCGCCCTTTTTCTCTCCAGATAAAGGACGGTTATAATATGGCTAGTCAGTATATCTTGCTTGTGATTTTATTTCTCCCATACTGACTAGTCGGTACCCACGATGATTCCACACTGTTATGGCAAGTTCTGAAGCTCTCTGTGTTTTCTGGAGCGGTACTACCGTTCAGAGGAAGCGGTACTACCGCCAGGGGGAGTGATACATCTCCATCGTATCTACTTTTCCAAACTCTTTTGCCCTTGTTTTGGACTCTAATTTGCATGATTTGAATGGAACTAACCTGGACTGACGTTGTTTTCAGCAGAATTGCCTTGGTGTTATTTTTGTGCAGAAATCAAAGTTCTCCAAATGTCCTGAAAATTTACGGGGAGCAGTTTTGGAAAATAAGAAAAATATCTGCGCCAAGTTCCACCTGAGGGGGTGGACGAGTGGGCCACAAGCCCTGGCTCCGCCACCACCCCCTGGTGGCGGTGGGCAGGCTTGTGGGGCCCACATGGCTCTGCCGCCCCCAACCTCAGGTCTATAAGTTTACTTTCGTCGCAGAAAAAATAAAAAGAGAAGTTTACGTCGCGTTTGCGATACGCAGGCGCCGCCACCACCTGTTTTTCATCTGGAGGGCAGATCTGGAGTCCGTCTTGGGCTCTGGAGAGGGGAAATCGTCGCCATCGTCATCATCAACCTTCTTCCCTCTCCAATTCCATGAATCTCTTCATCGTTCGTGAGTAATCTATTCGTAGGCTCGCTGGGCGGTGAAGAGTAGGATGAGATCTATCATGTAATCGAGTTAGTTTTGATGGGGATTGATCCCTAGTATCCACTATGTTTAGAGATTGATGTTACTACTACTTTGCCATGCTTAATGCTTGTCACTAGGGCCCGAGTGCCATGATTTCAGATCTGAAATTATTATGGTGTCACCAATATATGTGTGTTTTAGATCCGATCTTGCAAGTTGTAGTTACCTACTATGTGTTATGATCCGGCAACCCCGGAGTGACAATAACCGGAACCACTCCCGGTGATGACCATAGTTTGAGGAGTTCATGTGTTCACCAAGTGCTAATGCGTTGGTCCGGTTCTTTATTAAAAGGAGAACCTTAATATCCCGTAGTTTCCTTTTGGACCCCGCTGCCACGGGAGGGATGGACAATAGATGTCATGCAAGATCTTTTCCCTAAGCACGTATGACGACACACGGAATGCATGCCTACATCACATTGACGAACGGGAGCTAGCCACAGATCTCTCTGTGTTATAGTTGTTACATGATGAATATCATCCAAACAAATCACCGACCCATTGCCTACGAGTTTGTCCTACTACTGCTGTTACTTGTCTTGCTCTGCTGCTCCTGCTACTACTGTTGCTACTGCTGTTACTTGTTTTGCTCTACTGTTGCTGCTACTACTATTGCTATTACTGTCGCTTGCTACTGTTTCTACTTGCTACTGATGTCACTACCGCTGTTCCTTGCCACTGCTACTACTCATTACACTGCTGCTACTTGCTACAATTTTGGTTCACTAGACGTTGACGGGAACTGACAACTTCCATCAACGCGGCAACGGCTGGCACCATTGATACAATCGTTAGGAATAGTCTGCCATCAACAGATCATTTCTGACACCGTTGTTATCATACTACTTTGTTGTTACTACTTTGCTTGCAGATACTAATCTGTCAGGTGTCGTTGAATCTGACAAATTCAGCTGCTAATACTCGAGAGTATCCTCTCACCTCCTGTCGGGCTTATTGATGACCCACAAGTATAGGGGATCAATCGTAGTCCTTTCGATAAGTAAGAGTGTCGAACCCAACGAGGAGCAGAAGGCTCTGATAAACGGATTTCAGCAAGGTAATAACTGCAAGCACTGAAAGTAGCGGTAACAAGTGATTGTGTAGCGAGGTGAAAATGTAGCAAGCGAAAAGTAACAAGTAACAAGTAGTAGCAACGGTGCAACAAGTGGCCCTATCCCTTTTGTAGCAAGGGACAAGCCTGAACAAAGTCTTATAGGAAGAAAAACGCTCCCGAGGACACACGGGAATTTTTGTCATGCTAGTTTCATCATGTTCATATGATTCACGTTCGTTACTTTGATAGTTTGATATGTGGGTGGACCGGCGCTTGGGTACTGCCCTTACTTGGACAAGCATCCCACTTATGATTAACCTCTCTCGCAAGCATCCGCAACTACAAAAGAAGAATTAAGACAAAGTCTAACCATAGCATTAAACTAGTGGATCCAAATCAGCCCCTCACGAAGCAACGCATAGACCGGGGTTTAAGCTTCTGTCACTCCAGTAACCCATCATCTACTTACTACTTCCCAATGACTTCCTCTAGGCCCAAATATGGTGAAGTGTTATGTAGTCGACATTCACATAACACCACTAGAGGAAAAACAACATACAACATATCAAAATACCAAACGAATATCAAATTCACATGACTATTATTAACATGACTTATCCCATGTCCTCAGGAACAAAAGTAACTACTCACAAAACATAATCATAATCATGATCAGAGGTGTAATGAATAACATCAAGGATCTGAACATAAACTCTTCCACCAAATAATCCAACTAGCATCAACTACAAAGAGTAATCAACACTACTAGCAACCTTACAAGTACCAATCGGAGTTGTGAGACGAAGATTGGTTACAAGAGATGAACTAGGGATTGGAGAGGAGATGGTGCTGATGAAGATGTTGATGAAGATGCCTCCCCTCCGACGAGAGGAGTGTTGGTGATGACGATGGCAACGATTTCTCCCTCCGGGAGGGAAGTTTCCCCGGCAGGATCGTCCTGCCGGAGCTCTAGTTTGGACCTGCTCAAGTTCCGCTTCGTGGCGGCGGCGAAACCACGAAAAAGCTCCCTCTAGATTTTTTCTGGACCAGGACGCTTCATATAGCAAAATAGGGGGGCTAGTGGGCCGTCAGGCAGCCCGCAAGCTTGCCCTGCGCCACCAGGGGGGTGGTGGCGGTGGGCAAGCTTGTGGAGCCCTGGTGGCCCACCTCCCGTAGTTCTTTCGCCCAGTATTTTTAATGTATTCCAGAAAAAATCCACGTAAATTTTCAGGGCATTTGGAGATGTGCAGAATAGTGGACTAGGATTTGCTCCTTTTCAAGTCCAGAATTCCAACTGCCTGAATTCTCCCTCTTCAAATAATCCTTGCAAAATAAGAGAGAAAAGGCAGAAATATGGTACCACAAGTAATATAACAGCCCAAAAAGCAATAAATATCAATATGAAAGCATGATGCAAAATGGACGTATCAATTCCCCCAAGCTTAGACCTCGATTGTCCTCAAGCGAAAACCAAGTTCCATAAACATGTCCACATGTTGAGGGACGAAGGTGTCGATAAAACATAATACGAACATGAGGGCATCATGATTACACATAGAACAACAATACATCATAAATATTCTTATGGGAAAGCAACAATTCCTTCACAAAGCAAAGCATGAAGCAAAAACCTTACCGAGAAGTAACCAACAATAGTCCATAGTCATTGAAGCAATTGCAATTTATCACAACATCAGAAAGAGTCAAATAAGAGCTTGTATGGCAAACCCACATACTTAATCATCTCTTTTGTTTTCCACAATTGTTACAACTCACGTGGTACTCATGGTGTCAAAGTTTCAGCTGGAAACAGAGGAAGATAGGGGCCTATAGTTTTGCCTCCCAACCATTTACCTCAAGGGTAAAGTCAACAACAATAAAGCATAAGTACTCAACTCCAAGTTGATATATGAATATAGATCTTTCCCAAACATGTGACGGTAGCCAAGACAAAGGCAAAAATAGGGAATTGGTGATGATCACCATGACTCTTACAAGGGTAAAAAGTAAAGGTACAAGATAGGCCCTTCGCAGAGGGAAGCAGAGGTTGTCATGCGCTTTTGAGGTTTGGATGCTTGTCCTCTTAGTGCGGAGGAACGTCACTTTATATTGCCTCCTGTGATAAAGAACTTTATTATGCAGTCTGTCGCTTTTATGTCTTCCTCATCACAGGTTCGTACAAAGCTTATTTTCCACACACTAATAGACCATACATATTAGAGAGCAATTTTTATTGCTTGCACCGATGACAACTTACTTGAAGGATCTTATTCAATCCATAGGTAGGTATGGTGGACTCTCATGGCAAAACTGGTTGGAGGTTTATGGATGCACAAGTAGTATCTCTACTTGGTGCGGGAGTTTTGGCTAATATGAGGTGGAAGCAATCGTCACATGCTAAGGGATCTCTAATCATATAACATTGTTTGGAACCAAGCAAACACAATTCATTATGTTGTCTTCCTTGTCCAACATCTACTCCTGGGCATGTAATGGTTTGGTGAGTGCTCACAATTGTGAAAAGTGTCTAAGATGATATATTTATATGTGAACCTGTCTTTCCTTATTACTTCTTATTAGTTGCAGCAATGTCTGAGGTCTATGTTGATTTATTCTCAACAAGTTTCAATCATCATACGTGTCATAAGTGAAGTTATCACTTTCCATAAGATCGTCTCATGATCTTTCATGCTATCGTTCTTTTCATACTTTTTGATCATGGCACAAAGCAAAGCCCTTGACTAAGACACTCTTTATTATATAGCTCGTAAGCTCGAATACGTCGGGGGAGAGACAAAAGCGAAAGACTCAAACTAAAAACTAAAGACTTATTCCTCTAAAAGAAGAAATAAAAACTAAAAAGGAAAGAACTAAAACAAAGGTAAAAGCAAAAGATATAAAGGTGATATGATACTAGGGCAACTCCCCCAAGCTTGGCAGAAGCCAAGGGGATTGCCCATACCAATGCTTAGTTGTCTTCCTCTGGTGGTGATGGTGGTGTTGTTGGAGTAGTCTGATCCTCCTTCTTCCAAGGCATAGGTGCTCCATCATGGCAGGATGAACGAGTAGCCGGAATCCTCAAATCTGCAGCCAACCTTATTGATTTAAATCTGTACTCATACTCACAGTTTTGATTTTGCAGGTCATAGATCTGGCCCTGAAGTTGGTCAACCCTATCGTAGAGCCTAGAGAGGTGTTTCCCAATATCAATGGCATCCATCTTGTGATTGCTAGTGAACTCCGTGATCATCGTGTGGTTGGCGTTGAGTCCACGCTCAACCATCCCTTGGCACTTGAAGACTTGTTGCTCCATTGCTTTGAGCCTCGTCTCCATGTTCCGATCTTCTTAGGCCCCTCAACATCACGGATGTGCAACATCCCCTCACTCATCTTGATAGATTGAGGGTGTTTTAGCAGTTCCGTGAGGTAGGTATTGATGACCTTCTCGAAGATGTTGTCCTTAGGAGAGTTTGGGGAAGTCATGATGATCTAGATCTGCGGCAGAAACAAGCTCGAAACGAAAACAAAGGAAAACTGCGCGATACGGAGATCAAAACCTTCGGGCGACTATATATTGTTTTTTTTCTGGGCCAGAAGGAGTCTTCCGCAAGAAAACGGAGTCCAGGAGGCACACGAGGTGCCCACAAGCTTGCCCACCGCCACCAGGGTGGTGGTGGCGGAGTGAGCCCTTGTGGCTGCCTCGTTCGCTCTCCGGACTGCTTTTTATTTTTCTAATTTTCCAAAAATTCCAAAACTGAGGAAATTTCCTATTGGAAAAGTATCGGAGTCCAATTTCTTACCGAAACAGATACATCTTCATTTTCAAGGTCTGAAACAGGCTGATAAACATCCCTTATGTACTCCTGTGGAGTTATGACATTGATGATATTGGTCTCAACATTTATGGGGGTACCAGAGATGTAATGCTTGATTCTTTGCCCATTTACCACTCTAGGAAAATTTCCTTCCGTGTTATTGATTTTGATGGCACCGGAAGCTTGCCTGCAAAGAATCTCAAACGAGAATTGTATAGCAAGACATAATCACCTACATTGAACTCTTGTTTCTGTATTCGTTTGTCGTGCCATCTCTTAACCTTTTCCTTGAACAACCTGGCATTCTCGTATGCCTGGGCTCTCCATTCATCTAACGAGCTGATATCAAACAACCGCTTCTCACCGGCAAGTTTGAAATCAAAGTTGAGCTCTTTGATTGCCCAATAAGCTTTGTGTTCCAGCTCAAGAGGTAAATGACAGGCCTTACCGTAAACCATTTTATACGGTGACATGCCCATGGGATTCTTATAAGCAGTCCTATAAGCCCATAGTGCATCGTCAAGTTTGCTAGACCAGTTCTTTCGAGATCTACTGACGGTCTTTTGTAGGATCAACTTGATCTCCCTATTACTCAACTCAACTTGACCACTAGACTGAGGATGATAAGGAGATGCAACTCTATGGTTGACATCATACTTAGCTAGCATCTTGCGGAAAACACCATGAATGAAGTGTGAACCGCCATCAGTCATCAAGTATCTAGGGACTCCAAATCTTGGGAATATGACTTCTTTAAGCATCTTAATAGAGGTGTGGTGATCAGCATTTTTAGTGGGGATAGCTTCTCCGCACTTAGTAACCAAATCCACAGCAACTAAGATGTGAGTGTACCCCTTGGAACTCGGGAACGGTCCCATATAATCAAAACCCCAGACATCAAATGGTTCAATGACAAGTGAATAGTTCATAGGCATCTCTTGACGCTTATTGATGTTCCCTATCCTTTGGCATTCGTCATAAGAAAAGAAAAACTTACGGGCATTCTTGAAAAGAGTGGGCCAATAGAAACCTGATTGCAATACCTTATGGGCAGTTCTATCTCCACCATGGTGTCCTCCGTAGGCTTCGGAATGACACTTCTGCAGGATCTATCCCTGTTCATGTTCAGGCACACAACATCTAATAACACCATCTACTCCTTCCTTATAAAGGTGGGGATCATCCCAAAAGTAGTGTCTCAAATCAAAGAAGAATTTCTTATTTTGCTGATAGGTGAAACTGGGTGGTATGTATTTGGCTACGATATAGTTTGCATAATCGGCATACCACGGTGCACTATGTGAAGTGCGGATGACATTTAATTGCTCATCAGGAAAGCTGTCATCAATAGGTAGTGGGTCATCAAGGACATTCTCTAGCCTAGACAAGTTATCTGCTACAGGGTTATCAACACCCTTTCGGTCAATGACGTGCAAATCAAATTCTTGTAGCAGGAGAACCCATCTGATCACCCTAGGCTTAGCGTCCTTCTTCTCCATAAGGTACTTAATAGCAGCATGATGAGAGTGAATAGTGACTTTGGACTCAAATATATAAGATCTGAATTTTTCACATGCAAACACGACTGCTAAAAGTTCCTTCTCCGTAGTGGCATAGTTTCTTTGGGCACTGTCTAGAGTTTTACTAGCGTAGTGAATGACATTCAACTTCTTGTCAACTCTTTGTCCTAGAACAACACCAACAGCATAATCACTAGCGTCACACATGATTTCAAAGGGAAAGTTCCAGTCAGGTGGTTGAACAATAGGTGCGGTTATCAAAGCCTTCTTAAGTATTTCGAAAGCTTCCTCACAATCCTCATCAAAAACAAAAGGAACATCCTTCTGCAAGAGGTTGGTAAGAGGCCTAGAAATCTTAGAGAAGTCTTTAATTAACCTTCTATAGAAACCAGCATGACCTAGGAAACTTCGTATACCTCTGATATCTGTGGGGCAAGGCATTTTCTCAATTGCATCAACCTTAGCCTTATAAACTTCAATGCCTCTCTCAGAAATTTTGTGTCCTAAGACGATACCTTCATTAACCATAAAGTGGCACTTCTCCCAATTCAAGACGAGGTTGGTTTCTTCACATCTCTGTAAGACTCGATCAAGGTTGCTGAGGCAATCATCAAAGGAAGACCCGTAAATGGAGAAGTCATCCATGAAAACCTCGACGATCTTTTCACAAAAGTCAGAGAATATAGCCATCATACATGTTTGGAAGGTGGCAGGTGCATTACATAAGCCAAAAGGCATATGTCTATAGGCAAAGGTACCCAAAGGGCAGGTGAAAGTGGTTTTTTCTTGATCAGATTGTGCAACAGGTATCTGCGAGAAACCCGAATAACCGTCTAGAAGGCAGAAGTGTGTGTGCTTTGATAGCCTTTCTAGCATTTGGTCGATGAGCGGCAAATGATAATGATCTTTCCTGGTTGCCTTGTTCAGTTTCCGGAAGTCCTTTGTGGGATTAGTTCATCTTTATCATTAGGAACGACGGTGATACCTCCCTTCTTAGGTACGCAATGTACTAGACTTACCCAATCACTATGAGCAATAGGATAAATGATTCCTGCTTCCAGAAGCTTTAATATTTCTTTTCTAACGACCTCTTTCATCTTAGGATTTAATCTCCTTTGATGATCAACAACTAGTTTAAAGTCAGGATCGGTTTTAATCTTGTGCTGACATCGAGTGGGACTAATACCCTTAAGATCATCAAGAGTATATCCAATAGCAGCGCGATGCTTCCTCAGAGTTTTTAGTAACTTCTTCTCTTCGCGCTCTGAGAGGAGAGCACTAATAATGACATGATATATCTCCTTCTCATCAAGATAGGCATACTTAAGAGTATCAGGCAACTGTTTAAGCCCGAACACAGGACCACCCTTTGGTGGGGGAGGATCCCCAGGCAGTTCAACAGGCAGATTATTCTTGAGAATAGGATATTGTTCTAAGACAATTTTATCTATCTCATCTCTCTCCTCCATATGCATATCATTTTCATGCTCAAGGAGATATTGCTCTAAAGGATCCGTAGGAGGTACGACAATAGAGGCAAGAGCAATGATTTCATCCCTACCAGACGACTCTCTTTCATGGGGTTGTCTTCCAAACTTGGAGAAGTTAAATTCATGAGACACACACTCGAAACTTACTGTGACAGTCTGCTTAATGCAATCAATGTGAGCATTGACAGTGTTGAGAAAGGGTCTACCGAATATGATGGGACAAAAGCTATCTTGTGTAGTACCAAGGACGAGGAAATCAGTAGGATACTTCGTCTTACCACACAGGACTTCTACGTCTCTCACAATTCCCAGAGGGCAGATAGTGTCTCTATTAGCTAGCGTAATAGTGACATCAATGGGTTCTAACTCAGCAGGTGCAATCTCATCTTTGTTTTCATCATATAGAGAATAGGGTATTGCACTAACACTAGCTCCCATATCACATAAACCATGGTAACAGTGATCTCCTATCTTAACAGAAACAACGGGCAGGCCAACTACAGGTCCGTGTTTGTCTTTCACGTGAGGTTTAGCAATTCTAGCGGAGTCCTCACATAATTTGATAACATGCCCGTCTATGTCTTCGGCTAAGAGATCTTTGATAATAGCAACACTAGGTTCAACTCTAATCTCCTCAGGGGGTGCAAGTGGTCTAATGTAACCCCTACGTATCACAGTTGGAGCTTTAGAATAATCCTTTATCCTAGCAGGGTATGGTGGTTTCTTAGTGTAAGCACAAGGAACAACAGGATCACTAAAAGCTATGATTTTCTCCTCAACTAGATTGGTTTTGGCTATGTTGCTTTCTATAGGAGGATGATATTTAAACCACTTCTCTTTGGGAAGATCAACATGAGCAGCAAAAGATTCACATAGAGAAGCTACTATCTTAGAGTCAAGTCCATACTTAGCGCTAAAATCTCTAAAAGTGTTTGTCTCAACAAAAGATTTAACGCAATCAAACTGGAAATTCATACCTGACTCCTTACCTTCCTCCAGCTCCCAATCTTCAGAGTTGCGTTTGATTCTCTCCAATAAATTCCACTTGTGATCAATATCCTTCTTCATAAAAGAACCGACACAAGAAGTGTCAAGCATGGTACGATCTTCATGAGAAAGCCGAGCATAAAAGTTTTGAGTGATGATTTCTCTCGAGAGCTCATGATTGGGGCATGAATATAGCATTGATTTAAGCCTCCCCCAAGCTTGATCTATGCTTTCCCTATAACGAGGCCAAAAGTTATAAATAAAGTTCCGATCACGATGTACTAAATGCATAGGATAGAACTTTTGATGAAATTCCAATTTCAACCGATTGTAGCCCCATGATCGAGTATCATCACATAGCCTATACCATGTCAACGCCTTATCCTTCAAAGATAAAGGAAATACTTTCTTATTTACCTCATCCTCGGGCAAACCTACAAGCTTAAATAAACCATAAACTTCATCTACGTAGATTAGATGCAAGTCTGGATGTGAAGATCCATCTCCTGTGAAAGGATTAGCCAACAGTTTCTCAAGCATACCCAAAGGAATTTCATAAAAGATATTTTCAGTAGGTACCTCAGGTTGAGGAGCAACTCCTCGTGCTTCTGTTCATGGTGAAGATACCCCAAACAAACTACTCAAAGGAAGAGTTTCCATAGTGACAAGTGACAATAAATTTCAGCACACTATAAAAATGTTTCCTTACCAATTTCCACCTACCAAAGGCGCTTCACTCCCCAGAAACGGCGCCAGAAAAGAGTCTTGATGACCCACAAGTACAGGGGATCAATCGTAGTCCTTTCAATAAGTAAGAGTGTCGAACCCAACAAGGAGCAGAAGGCTCTGATAAACGGATTTCAGCAAGGTAATAACTGCAAGCACCGAAAGTAGCGGTAACAAGTGATTGTGTAGCGAGGTGAAAACGTAGCAAGCGAAAAGTAACAAGTAGCAAGTAGTAGCAACGGTGCATCAAGTGGCCCAATCCCTTTTGTAGCAAGGGACAAGCCTGAACAAAGTCTTATAGGAGGAAAAACGCTCCCGAGGACACACGGGAATTTCTGTCATGCTAGTTTCATCATGTTCATATGATTCGCGTTTGTTACTTTGATAGTTTGATATGTGGGTGGACCGGCGCTTGCGTACTGCCCTTACTTGGACAAGCATCCCACTTATGATTAACCTCTCTCGCAAGCATCCGCAACTACAAAAGAAGAATTAAGCCAAAGTCTAACCATAGCATTAAACTAGTGGATCCAAATCAGCCCCTCACGAAGCAACGCATAGACTGGGGTTTAAGCTTCTGTCACTCCAGCAACCCATCATCTACTTACTACTTCCCAATGCCTTCCTCTAGGTCCAAATATGGTGAAGTGTTATGTAGTCGATGTTCACATGACACCACTAGAGGAAAAACAACATACAACATATCAAAATACCGAACGAATATCAAATTCACATGACTATTATTAACATGACTTATCCCATGTCCTTAGGAACAAAAGTAACTACTCACAAAACATAATCATAATCATGATCAGAGGTGTAATGAATAGCATCAAGGATCTGAACATAAACTCTTCCACCAAGTAATCCAACTAGCATCAACTACAAAGAGTAATCAGCACTACTAGCAACCTTACAAGTACCAATCGGAGTTGCGAGACGAAGATTGGTTACAAGAGATGAACTAGGGATTGGAGAGGAGATGGTGCTGATGAAGAGGTTGATGAAGATGCCTCCCCTTCGACGAGAGGAGTGTTGGTGATGACGATGTCAACGATTTCCCCCTCCGAGAGGGAAGTTTCCCCGGCAAGATCGTCCTGCCGGAGCTCTAGATTGGATCTGCTCAAGTTCCGCCTCGTGGCTGCGGCGAAACCATGAAAAAGCTCCCTCTTGATTTTTTCTGGACCAGGACGCTTCATATAGCAAAAGAGGGGGGCTAGTGGGTCGTCGGGCAGCCCACAAGCTTGCCCTGCGCCACCAGGGGGGTGGTGGCGGTGGGCAAGCTTGTGGAGCCCTGGTGGCCCCCCTTCGGTAGTTCTTTCTCCCAGTATTTTTAATATATTCCAAAAAAAATCCACGTAAATTTTCAGGGCATTTGGAGATGTGTAGAATAGTGGACTAGGATTTGCTCCTTTTCAAGTCCAGAATTCCATCTGCGTGAATTTTCCCTCTTCAAATAATCCTTGCAAAATAAGAGAAAAAGGCATAAATATGGTACCACAAGTAATATAACAGCCCAAAAAGCAATAAATATCAACATGAAAGCATGATGCAAAATGGACGTATCACTTATCAACAAATTGGGTCGAATACTCTACCCTCGAAAACTGTTGCGAACCCACGCGCTGGTGGTCCATCAACAACATTCTTCTAGTTCCGTTGCCAGGGAGTGCTAGCAGCATTCTTCTGGTGCCGCTGCAGGTGAAGGTTTGTTGTCATCAACATTCGTCTAGCCATCGCGAGAGATTGCAATCAGCATTTTTCTGGCGCCGTTGCCGGGGAGGTATTGCTATATTCTGTGAGTCACTTGGGATTTATATCTGTTGATCACTATGAAGAATCTGAAGGATCCGAAGACCAAAGTCTTGCCCTCAACTATGAGGGGAGGTAAGGAATTGCCATCTAGCTCTGCACTTGATTCACCTTCAGTTATGAGTAAGATTGCGACATCACCTCCTGCTAGAAATCTTGATATGTCGCCTGTGCTTGATGATGCTTATGATGCTACTGCTAGAGATGCTATGCTTGATACTATGCCTGATGATACTATGCTTGATACTATGCCTGATGCTATGCTTGGTACTGCTAGAGATGCTATGCTTGATACTGCTTTGCCTGATGATGCTAGAGATGCTATTTTGCCTGATGATGCTATGCTTGATACTGCTAGAGATACTACTTTGCCTGATGTTCCACTAGGGGTGTTCCTTGATGCTCATATTGCTAGAGTTACTGCCAATGCTCGTGATGCTTCTGAAACTACCGATACTATTGATATAGAACCTGCTTTTGCTCCTGCTAGATCTAGCTCTCCTAGATATGAATTGCCTGATATACCCAAGGGTTACATTATGGAGGGAGAGATAGCTGAGGATTTTCTTGCGTGTAAGGATGCCTATGACGCTGAGAAATTACTTCTCAAGTGGAAGGAAAAATCTCGGGAAGCTAAGATGAAATACGACCCGAAGTTTTCCACTTCACCTATCTTTATCACCGATAAGGATTATGAATTCTCTGTCGACCCTGAGATAATCTCTCTAGTCGAATCTGATCCTTGTCATGGTTATGAGTCTGAGACGGTCGTAGCCCATCTGGCCAAACTACACGATATAGCCACCCTTTTCACTAATGAGGAGAAGATCCACCACTACTATATCCTTAAGCTGTTTCCTTTCTCTCTAAAGGATGACGCTAAAGCCTGGTTCACCTCTCTTGCTACTGGATGTGTGAGTAATCCCTAGGAGATGGTCTATTACTTCTGTGAGAAATATTTCCCTGCCCATAAGAAGCAAGCTGCCTTGCAGGAAATATACAACTTTGCTCAACTCCAAGAAGAGAGTCTTCCACAAGCTTGGGGGAGGCTTGTCCAGCTACAGAATGCTTTGCCTGATCACCCTCTTAAGAAGAACGAGATACTTGATATCCTCTATAACGGACTTACCGATGCCTCTAGAGACCACTTAGATAGTTGTGCCGGTTGTGTTTTTAGGGAACGAACTGTAGAACAAGCAGAGACCCTACTGAATAACATCTTGATCAACGATAATGCTTGGACTATTCCCGAACCACCTCCTAGGCCAACTCCTAAGAAAAGAGGTATTCTATTCCTCAATCCCGAAGATATGCAATGCAAGAGAAAGGCATTAGATCTGAAGATGTCAAAAATCTACCACCTATCGAAGAGATCCATGGTCTCGATAACCCGATACAGGTACTGGAAGTGAATTCTCTGCGTAGGTTTCATGAGAGTGATAGTCCTTTTGATAAACCTGCTAACCTATGCTTTGATGAATTTGACAACTTTGTTGCCAAACAACAGAGTTTCAATGATTATGTTAGCAGACACTTGGAACAAAGTACTCGTATGCTTAGCCATTTAAGTGCTTGTGTAGACAAAAATGTCAATGATCTGAAGCTTCTGAGTAAACATGCCTCTATGATTAATACTCAGGTAGAACAAGTACTTAAAGCTCAGAATGACCTGCTTAATAAATTAAATGACAACTCTATCAGAGTCATTACTAGAGGAGGCAAAATGACTCACGAACCTTTGTATCCTAAAGGTCATCCTAAGAGAATTGATCAAGATTCTCAAGGAATCAATGCTGATACACCCAGTCATCCTAAGGAGAAGAAGAAGGATGATAGAAACCTGCATGCCAGTTCGCCAAATACTATCACACCGGAAGAACCTAATGATATTTCCGCGTCTGATGCAGAAACACAATCTGGTGATGAACATGAACCTGGTGACAATATGGACAGTGATGTTCATAATAATGCTCAACCTAGCAATGATGAGGATGTGGAGATTGAACCTACGGTTAATCCTGATAACCCACAACCTAAGAAATACGATAAGAATGACTTCACTGCTAGGAAGCATGGTAAAGAAAGAGAGCCATGGGTTCAGAGACCTATGCCCTTCCCTCCTAAGCCATCCAAGAAAAAGGATGATGAGGATTTTGAGCGCTTCGTTGAGATGATAAGACCCATCTTTCTGCAGATGCGGTTAACTGATATGCTCAAGATGTCTTCGTAGGCCAAGTACATGAAAGATATCGTGACTAATAAACGGAAGATACCCGATCTTGAGATCTCCACCATGCTTGCCAATTACACATTTAAAGGTGGAACTCCTAAGAAACTTGGTGATCCCGGAGTGCCCACTATACCTTGCTCCATTAAAGGAAACTACGTAAGAACTGCCTTATGTGACCTTCGAGCCGGTGTTAGTGTTATGCCGCTCTCTCTTTATCATAGACTTGAGTTGGATAAGTTGACACCCACTGAAATTTCTCTGCAGATGGCCGACAAATCAACTGCTTTCCCTATCGGCATTTGTGAGGATGTGCCTGTTGTGTTTGCTAACACCACTATCTTAACAGACTTTGTTATCTTGGATATTCCCGAGGATGATGCCATGGCTGTCATCCTCGGAAGACCCTTTTTAAACACTGGAGGGGCTGTTATAGATTGCAACAAATGTCACTTTCCATGTCAACGGTAATGAGCACACACTGCACTTTCCGAAGAAATGATATCAAGTACATTGCATCAATGCTATCGAAAAGACTTCATCGATTCTTATTGGGAGCTTTGAATGCCCTATTCCTCGTGTCAAGATGAAGTATGATTTGCTTGTTGGGGAGATACATATCCCCATTGAGGTGACTTAGTGGCTATTAGAAAATTCTCCATTCTCTCTTGCTATTCTAGAAGGCTTTGTCATGAGGACTTGATCAATCCTATCGACTGATTTCTTCCGATGACCATGAAACGGATGAATCAAAGAGTCACATACCTCTGTTTTGAGCTTTCATTTTCTTTTGCTTAGAAGAAAAATGATAGAATTAGTTTAGCTTTTTCTATTTTCTGTTTTAGCGTCCCGGAGAAAAATACCTCGAAAATAAAAGTTCTCCGATGGTCCTGAAAATTTAGTATGATCTTTTCTAGAATTTTTGAAAATTTCTGGGCCTGAGAGCTGGCCTGGGGGCCAGACCAGTGGAACACAAGCCCTACCACCGCCACCTACCCCCCTGGTGGCGGAGTGCAAGCTTGTGGGCCCCACAGGCACCCCCTCCACTCATTCCAGCTCCCAGCCTCTTCTTCCACCTCCAGAAAAAATTGTTTCGCAGCTCAAACCCGTGTTCTTGCTCATTTGGCTGTGATTTTCGATCTCCTTGCTCAAAGCACCATTCTCCGAACCGTTTTGGGAAAATTACTCCTTGGTAAGTGACAACTCCATTGGTCCAATTAGTTTTCCTCTAGTGCTTTATCCGTCGCGTATTCTTGCTACCTTGGTGACCCTGTTCTTGAGCTAGAAATGTTGATTTTAGCCGGTTCCAAGTAGTTTTAGCGCGTGATACGGTCTCTAGGCACTAGTAGGAGTAGTTGCTACAAGCTGTGGTGGGTCTTCATTCACTTTTCTTTTAAACTTCAAAAATTTCAACAAAAGGAAATTATGTTTGGGAGGAAGTTTCATGGTGGTTCGTCAAGTAAAGGGTCCTCGTCTTTCTTTTCGGGAGCCCGAACCTTTTCAACTGAGGGATGCACCGGTACAACCATGTGAATGGCCTTCCGATGAGTTCATGATCGAAGCAGGTTTCAAGGATGAGTTTGATACACTTGTCCACAATGCCGGGTTAGAAGAATTCCTCTCAGATAAATGTGAACAGTATGCTATTCTCACTGCCTCTTTAGTGCGTAGATTTAAATTCTCAGTTGGCCATGACTCATCCATACTGTTTGATCTGTACGATAAATCCTATACCGTGGATCTGGAGGATTTCAATAGGATTTGAAAGATACCCGATGGGGGTAGTATTAATGATCCTTCTAAGTCTTCGGTCAGAGACTTTGTCTCCAGTATAACTGTTGGAGAAACCAGAGATATCACACAAGCCACCATAGGAAGCATCCATTTCCCTGCCCTGCACTACCTTGCCCTCTTCATAGGTAGGTGCATTAACGGCAAGGGTGCACATTGTCACCTATGCGCTTCTGACCTTAGTATCCTTAAGAGCGCAGTAACAGGTGACAGGAGCTTCAATATGGGAGCTATAATAGCAAGGAGGCTGAATAAAAATGCAGTGAGGGGGATTTCTTTGGTGGAGTTTATGCTACACGCTTAGCAAATTTTCTTGGAGTATCCATCCGTCCAGAAGACCCTCCTCTCCGTACAGCCTACCTTGACCGTGTCGCTCTAACGCGCTACCAGTTCCTTGAGAGAGATCATGGATCCCTCCTATACCGCTTGATGTTTAACCGACAACGTGTTTTCCATATTACCCTTCCTGCTCCTACTTTCTTTGACTTTCAGGTAAAACGAAGATACTACATAACCATAGGAGAGGCAGAGGAGTATGAGAGGGAGGCAACTGCTGCTCGACTTCGCGAGGCAGCTATTCACACAGTGGCTGCAGCACTCCCGTATAACACCCATTATGATTTTGGGTTTCGCCAGGACCATCCTTGGGAGTAGGCCAAGCTAGGCCAAAAGCCTAAGCTTGGGGGAGTACGTGTTCTCACCGACTTTACATTCATGCTTATGCTTTCACTTTGTTAGCCGTTGTTTACACTTTGCCACTGTATTATCCATGCTAGTTTATTATCGTTTTCTTGTTTTCTTGTTTTGTGTCCTTTTGAGAAAACCCAAAAAGATTTTTCTTTCTTCTTTTGCCGGTTGGGAGATTTCCCGTGTAAATAGTTTTCTTTTTCTTTGTGTCAAGGTAGAAGATATTGGTTACAATGCTTAGTGGTTCTTGCATGCTTACCTGTTTAGCTTTCAAAAGAGCCATATTACTTTGTCTTCTCCTTTGTGTTTGCCTGTAGATTCAGCTTAGTCCAATGCACGAGCACTCTTATTATTGTTCACAATGTTCGATCGTGCAAATGAAAGGCAATAATGATGATATATGATGAAGTGACTGAGACTGAAAAGCTGGTATGAACTCTATCTATTTTGTTTTTGTAAATATGACTAGCTTGTCGACCCAGATTTAGCTTTGTTGTGAGAGAACCATGTTTGCAATAACAACTTAGAGATCATAGTTTCTGATGCCATGCTTATTTAGCTGAGAGCTTATAATGGTTTGTCTTGAATGCCAACATAGATTTTGAGATGACTATGATGTAGTATGATAGGATGGTATTCTCCTTTGAATGTTTCAAGTGGCTTGACTTCGCACATGTTCATGCATGTAGTTGAAACAAAATCAACATAGCCTCTATGATGTTCGTGTTCATGGTGATTTATGTCCTGTTCATGCTTGCATTCAATGTTAGTCAAACTCATTGCATCTTGATGACTGTTGTCGCTCTCTAGTTGGTCGCTTCCCAGTCTTTTGCTAGCCTTCACTTGTACTAAGCGGAATACTGCTTGTGCATCCACTTCCATAAACCCAAAAGTTTTTCCTTGAGAGTCCACCATACCTACCTATTTGCGGTATCTACCTGCCGTTCCAAGTAAATTTGCATGTGCCATTCTCTAAACTTTCAAGAAATAATCTGTTTTGCATGCCTGAACCGCTCATGTGGTGACAGGGGGCTGTTGGTATCTTCCATGCTAGGAGTGTTATCCTCGACGTGTGTTTATTCACTGTCATTCACAAGAAAGGGGCCGGTAATTGTAATGCCCAGTTCCACGCTTAAATCAAAAACATAACTGTAAAACAAGACTCCCTCCGGATTGATGTTAGTATGGACGGTACCCGAGGATTCGGCTAGCCGTGGAGTGTGATTGATTGGTGGTGGGGGAGTTAAAACTTTACTTTTCTGTTTGGGAACCGCCTATAGCATGAGTAGCATGGAAGATATTGAGAACTCTTGGTCATTGCGTTGACAATGAAAGCATGCCACCCAAAATTATTATCTCTGTTTTCAAAGCTTGAGCTCTGGCACCTCTGCAAATCAATGTTTCCCTCTGCGAAGGGCCTGTCTATTTATTTTCCTGTCGAGTCATCCTCCTCTTATATAAGCACCAATTAGAGAGCACCTCTGTCATTTTTATGCTTTGGTTTTGATTGATATTGAGTATGACTATGACTGGATCTTCGTTGCTATGAATTACAATGTTTAGTCAGCCCTTGTTCTTTGAAAGTGCTCTGCGTTTATGTTTTGCGGTCTCAGAAAGAGCTAGTAAGATACAACCTATTCATATTGCTTCATGCTTGTTTTGATTGAAGTGTTGGTATTTGAAACTCATTATTATTTGCTCGTTAGCAGATTATGCCATTGATATTAGTTTACCGTGAGACCTTTGTGTCATTTGCTTATGTGGTTAACTTGTGATCTTGCTGAAATTCTGGTTATGAGTTAGACATAGTTGCAACAACAAGATCAAACAGAGTTTGTCAAAGTTTTTCTTTCTCTCTCAGTTTGTCAACTGAGTTGCTTGAGGACAAGCAAGGTTTTAAGCTTGGGGGAGTTGATACGTCTCCATCGTATCTACTTTTCCAAACTCTTTTGCCCTTGTTTTGGACTCTAATTTGCATGATTTGAATTGAACTAACCTGGACTGACGCTGTTTTCAGCAGAATTGCCTTGGTGTTATTTTTGTGCAGAAATCAAAGTTCTCCAAACGTCCTGAAAATTTACGGGGAGCAGTTTTGGAAAATAAGAAAAATATCTGCGCCAAGTTCCACCTGAGGGGGTGGGCTAATGGGCCACAAGCCCTGGCTCCGCCACCACCCCCCTGGTGGCGGTGGGCAGGCTTGTGGGGCCCACACGGCTCTGCCGCCCCCAACCTCAGGTCTATAAGTTCACTTTTGTCCCAGAAAAAAATAAAAAGAGAAGTTTTCGTCGCGTTTGCGATACGGAGGCGCCGCCACCACCTGTTCTTCATCTGGAGGGCAGATCTGGAGTCCGTCTTGGGCTCCGGAGAGGGGAAATCGTCGCCATCGTCATCATCAACCTTCTTCCCTCTCCAATTCCATGAAGCTCTTCGTCGTTCGTGAGTAATCTATTCGTAGGCTCGCTGGGCGGTGCTGAGTAGGATGAGATCTATCATGTAATCGAGTTAGTTTTGATGGGGATTGATCCCTCGTATCCACTATGTTCTGAGATTGATGTTGCTACTACTTTGCCATGCTTAATGCTTGTCACTAGGGCCCGAGGGCCATGATTTCAGATCTGAAATTATTATGTTGTCACCAATATATGTGTGTTTTATATCCGATCTTGCAAGTTGTAGTTACCTACTATGTGTTATGATCCGGCAACCCCGGAGTGACAATAACCGGAATCACTCCCGGTGATGACCATAGTTTGAGGAGTTCATGTGTTCACCAAGTGCTAATGCGTTGGTCCGGTTCTTTATTAAAAGGAGAACCTTAATATCCTGTAGTTTTCTTTTGGACCCCGCTGCCACGAGAGGTATGGACAATAGATGTCATGCAAGTTCTTTAACCTAAGCATGTATGACGACATAGGGAATGCATGCCTACATCACATTGACGAACGGGAGCTAGCCACAAATCTCTCCTTGTTATAGTTGTTGCATGATGAATATCATCCAAACAAATCACCGACCGATTGCCTACGAGTTTGTCCTACTATTGCTGTTACTTGTCTTGCTCTGCTGCTGCTGCTACTACTGTTGCTACTACTGTTACTTGTTTTGCTCTGCCGCTACTGCTACTACTGTTGCTATTACTGTCGCTTGCTACTGTTGCTACTTGCTACTGATGTCACTACCGCTGTTCCTTGCCACTGCTGCTACTCGTTACACTGCTGCTACCTGCTACAATTTTGGTTCACTGGACGTTGACGGAAACTGACAACTTCCGTCAATGCGGCAACGACTGGCACCATTGATACAATCGTTAGGAATAGTCTGCCGTCAACAGATCATTTCTGACACTGTTGTTATCATACTATTTTGATGTTACTACTTTGCTTGTAGATACTAATCTTTCAGGTGTGGTTGAATCTGACAAATTCAGCTGCTAATACTCGAGAGTATCCTCTCACCTCTTGTCGGGCTTATCAACAAATTGGGTCGAATACTCTACCCTCAAAAACTGCTGCGAACTCACGTGCTGGTGGGCCATCAACAACATTCTTCTAGTTCCGTTGTCGGGGAGTGCTAGCAGCATTCTTCTGGTGCCGTTGCAGGTGAAGTTTTGTTGTCATCAACATTCGTCTAGCCATCGCCAGAGATTGCAATCAGGGAGCGGTACTACCGCCCGGATAGCGGTACTACCGCTATGACTCGAGCGGTACTACCGCGACGACCAACACAGTACTACCGCTGGCTAGGGCTAGGTCGGCTTGATTCTGCATTTTTGTCAGGGGGAGCGGTACTACCGTTCATGCGCGAGCGGTACTACCGCCAGCCCAGTGGTACTACCGCTCTAGCCCGAGCGGTACTACCGCCCTGCCCGTGACCTAGGGGGTGTATAAAGGGAGGGAGCCGTTTTCTGTGCCCCATTTGCTTCTTCTTCATGGAGCTCTCTCTCTATCCCAAAATCCCCAGATCTGGTTCTCCTCCACGGAGCTTCTCCTCCCTTTTCAGTTGGAGGGATTGCTCCCCGTCCTCCTTCCTCCTTCAGGTGCTATGGATTCCGGTACAAGTCCTCTCCTTCCTCTCTTGGTTTGTGTTCTTGCTTCTAGGGTTAGGAGCTTGATGTACTAGATTCATTGTTTTTATGTATGCTTAGTCTTTGGTTGGAATGGAGGAGAAACCTTAGGAGATTTTAGGTCCAATGTTCTCTCTTGAATCAATCTGACATGCCCTATAGTTCTACATGTCTTAAAAATCTGTTGGTTCTTGTCAAGACTATTATGGATGTGGTTTAGATTCGGATCCTATCTAGAAATCTAGCCCCGCGTGGTAATACTGCTCCACCCGGGCGGTACTACCACTGGGGCTAGCGGTACTACTGCTCGGGGCTAGCGGTACTACCGCTATGCCATCTATGGCTGTTTTTCTTTGGAGTCTTGTGCTTATTCTTTTGTATTCTGGACCTTGCCATGACTCTTTTTGTCGCCTTTTCTGCGTGTTTGTGTTGTGTGTCACAGGTGGTGGTTTCCGTCGTTCTAACCCGGTCCGTGACACCCAGTCAAAGAGGTTCCGCAATCCTGACATCCCAGAAGGTTCAGAAAGCTCCAATCTCAATCCTCCAAAGCGCCACTTCAAGAAGACTACCTCGAAGGAAAAGGAGGCCAACATTGCTACAACACTATGCCTCCTAAAGAATTTATGCAGCGTCGTGGGAGCAATCCTTATAAAAATGAGAGAGTTCAACTTAGAGGCTGTGAGTTGTTCTGGACAAAACAGCAAGCCCTGATACATCAAGATGTGATCCTGTCATTCAAGAAGATCTATGTCCCTGTGCAGTGGGTTGATCTCCATCATCTCCAAAGGTATCCTGATTATTTTGGAGAGGCTTTCTCTTTGATTAAGCAAGTTGGTATTGAGAACGCCATCACCTTCCATCATGACTTCGATCCAGAGATTGTGGCCCAATTCTATGTCACTGTCCACTTTCATAGTGATGAGGACGTACTCTGACTTGGCTGACAAATGGCGAGAGAATGTCTGGAACTTGGGTAGGGTTCATGAAGCTTCTGAATGTGCCTGGCAAGGGGTCGCGAACTGCTGTTGGCTTGCGCCCTCATGACCATACCTGGTGCCACCCCCAAGAAGAAGCTGCATCATCTCTATGTGAGGAAGAATGTGCTTCCCCCGCTCTTGGATATCATGCACCGGATCTTCCGCAACACGCTGTTTCCTCGTGTTGGCAACAAAGACGAGGTTCATTCCTATTTGGTGGACATGCTTCTGATGTGTGAGGAGGTAAGGACAAAGAACACTGGGCCACTCGACATATCTGATGTGATGTTCAATGAGCTTAAGAGTTTGATCTCTCACCGTAAGGTCCCCATCTATGGGCCTTACTTGTTCTTTTTCATCAAGAAAAAGTGGGCAGAGTCCTTTCCGCAAGTGACCTTTCCTACTAGCTCTGGGTGTGTCAGCCATGACCCTATCAAGCTGCATCATAAGGAGAAGTGGGCGAACACCTCAACTTCAAGTTTTGCTCAACATGACAGGGAGACTGCTGCTGCTTAGGGAGGCCCTGCCTCGCATACCCGCTCCTCTGTTGTGCCATCTTGGGCCGTGAAGCTGAAGGACCAGATGAAGACCCTCTTCTGCATGCGGGCCAAGGGACAGTATTAGACTCATGTGGCCCAAAAAGATAATCGTCAGAGGCACAAGCGTGTCTTGAGGATGCTTGATGTGCATATTTCGAGCGGCTCTGAGGACATCATCACTCCAGAGGCTGACTGGATGCAGGCACGAGACTACCAGTGGGTTGAGTCCGACGCTGAGGATGAGGAGGATGAGGAGGATGTAGATGCTATGGAAGAGTCTGATGCGGATGCCTGAGCTACCACCTGTGTCCTAGGTGTCCTTTCTTCCCTTTTTGGTGTCTTGATGCCAAAGGGGGAGAGAGTGTAGGCATTTTCTTTGCTTTATCGTTGCTTTGTTTTCCGAGCCTTTCCGTGCTGAACTTGACTCGTTTTATCGTGTTGGATTACTTATCATGGTTGTGAGACTGTTTTAATCATATGGCATGAGACATATGCTATACCTAAATTATCTTTATTATTATCTTCTTTATCTCCCTATATGATAGCCTGTGAGTTAATTATCTCGTGCCCCTATCTTCATGCTCACATGCTATACCTTTCTTCCTCACTTAATATTGTATCAGGTCATTGCAAGGAGTATTAGCATATGATTTCTAGGAGGAGCCTTCTCCTCGGACTGAGTGCACCGTTGTTCATAGCACTAACCTTAATCATGCACTCATCCAGGGGGAGCCAGTCCCTAGACCATAGTCTCTGGGTTTGCAGTTATATTCAGTATAATTTCCTTTTGTGCAAATCCGGTATTGTCATCACTTCACCAAAAAGGGGGAGATTGTTAGGGCATATTTATCCCTAAGTGATTTTGGTGATTGATGACAGTACCTCAACGGACTAATCGTGTGCATTGAGCATTTTAGATAATACATGACAAAGGCACAAGACGTTTCGGCTCCCCTCCATGGATCAGAAGCATGTTGGCTTCTACGGTTCTCTTTAGTGATTTTGAGTCGTAGGAACACCGTACTATTAAGAGGGGATCCGTGTCGGAAAGGTTGGGTGGAATCAAACTCTCACGCGCACATTTTATCTCCACCGCTTTTTCCCTTGCTGCTCTGGAGCTTTCCCCCTTGTTCTTTCTCTCTCTCTTGGCAAAAAGGCTCTAGCGGTAGTACCGCTAGAGTTGAGCGGTAGTACCGCTAGCAAGCGGTAGTACCGCCCCCTGGCTAGCGGTAGTACCGCTCCAGGACTGTAGTACCGCTCTCGTAGCGGTTGTGCTACGTCGGACTTTTTGTGAAGACTTACTCAGCGGTGGTAGGCCCGGTAGTAGCTCTTGCACTACCTTGGGTAAAGCGGTAGTATTGCTCTAGTCCTAGCGGTAGTACCACTCTAGTCCTAGCGATAGTACCGCTGGGGCTTGCGGTAGTATCGCTCGGGACAGCGGTAGTACCGCTGGAGGCAACGGTAGTACCGCTCTGCTCGTGCAGTAAGTGGGGGTAATGGTTGGTTTTGTTCCCCCACTATATAAAGTGTTCTTTCACTCAGTGAACCCTACCTTTGACCCTCCAAGACTCCATTGTTGCTCCCTAAGCTCATATGTGTCCGATCTCTCTCCCTTGCCAATCAAACTTGTTGATTTTCTAGGGATTGTTTGAGAAGGCCTAGATCCACACTTCCACCAAGAGAAAATTGATTCCCCCACTAATCCCTTGCGGATCTTGTTACTCTTGGGTGTTTGAGTACCCTAGACGGTTGAGGTCACCTCGGATCCACATTCCATTGTGGTGAAGCTCCGTGGTCTTGATGGGAGCCTCCAAACTTTGTGTGGAGATAGCCCCAACCTTGTTTGTAAAGGTTCGGTCGCCGCCTTCAAGGGCACCTATAGTGGAATCACGACACCTTGCATTGTGTGAGGGCATGAGGAGAATACAGTGGCCCTAGTGGATTATTGGGGAGCATTGTGCCTCCACACCGCTCCAACAGAGATGTACTTCCTGTCAAAGGAAGGAACTTCGATAACACATCCTCGTCTTCATTGGTTCCACTTGTGGTTATCTCTAACCTTTACATTGTGTATGTTATTGTCGTAGAGTATTTCTTACTTGCTTTAGCGGTTATAGTTGGTAGCATCATATAGGTTGCTCACCTAGTTGTCATATGAGAGAACCTTTATGTTGCTAACCCTAACTTGTTAAGAATAGCTAAAGATTGGTAGTTGCCTATTCACCCCCCTGTAGTCAACCATATCGATCCTTTCACCATGAACTTGTGCTTCTTGATCTCCATCACCAAAGCATCGACATGATCTCCATCGTCACCGACGCCACACCATGATCTCCATCATCATGATCTCCATCATTGTGCTGCCATCGAGGTTGTCGTGCTAACTATTATGTTACTACTAAAGCTACTACTAGCGATAAAGCAAAGCATCTCCAAGCGCAAAAAATAAAGACAACCCTATGGCTCCTGCCGGTTGTCGTAGCATCGACGTGCAAGTCGATATTTAACTATTACAACATGATCATCTCATACATCGAATATATCATATCATGTCTTTGGCCATATCACATCGCATGCATACCCTGCAAAAACAAGTTAGACGTCCTCTAATTTGTTGTTGCATGTTTTATGTGGCTGCTATGGGTATCTAGTATGATCACATCTTACTTACGCAAAACCACAACGGTGATATGCAAGTTGCTATTTAACCTTCTCCAAGGACTGCCTCGGTCAAATCTGATTCAACTGAAGTTGAATAAACAGACACCCAACAGTCATCATTATGCAACAAGTTGCATGTTAGTCGATGAAACTGATCTATCGTTAGCGTACGAGTAATGTTGGTCCATGCCGCTTCAATCCAACAATAGCGCCGAATCAAGAAAACACTAAGGAGGGCAGCAAATTGAACATCAACGCCCACAAACTCTTCTATGTTACACTCAAGATATCATCTACGCATAGACCTAGCTCATGATGCCGCTGTTGGGGAACGTTGCATGGGAAACAAAAAAATTCCTACGCACACGCAAGACCTATACATGGTGATGATCTGCTATGAGAGGGGAGAGTGAATCTACATACCCTTGTAGATCGCTAAGTAGAAGCATATATAACGCGGTTGATGTAGTGGAACATCTTCGCGATCCAAAAGGCAACCCTTCCCGCGATCTCATCACGATCCGTCCCGCAATCTCATCACGATACTTCCCAATCTAGCGTCGAACGGATGACACCTCCGCGTTCAACACACATACGACTCGATGACGTCTCCTCCTTCTTGATCCAGCAAGAGAGGAAGGATAAGTAGATAGGATCTCAACCAGCACGACGTCATGGGGGAGATGATGGTGGAGCAGTGCCAGCAGGGCTTCGCCAAGCGCCGTCGGAACCGATCTGAGGAGAAAACGGAGTTATGGGAGAGGTAGGGCTGCCACCGGGGTGTGTGAATTGATGTGTTCAGCCCCTCCCTCTCCCCCACTATATATAGGAGGCTAGGAGGGAGGTTGGGTCGCAGCCCTAGCCCCTCCTCCAAGAGGGGGCGTGGGCCTAGGGAGGTTTCCTCCCTCCCCAAGGCACCTAGGAGGTGCCTTCCCCTTTAGGTACTCTTCCCTCCCAACCGCACGGGCCCTTAGGGGCTGGCCCAACAAGGCTTGGACACCTCCTTACAGCCCATGCACATCCTAGGGGCTGGAGGGATCGTTCCGGATTCCTCCGGAGCCCTCTGGAACCTTGTGAAAACCTTCCAGAAGCTACGCGGTACAATACCGATAAAACTTGAAACTTTTCCGGTAGCCAAAATAGGACTTTCCATATATAAATCTTTACCTACGGTCCATTCCGGAGCTCCTCGTGACATCCGGGATCTCATCCGGGACTCCGAACAATATTCGGTCACCAATGTACATATCCGAATACTACTCTAGCATCACCGAACGTTAAGTGTGCAAACCCTGCGGGTTCGAGAACTATGCAGACATTACCGAGACACCTCTACGATCAATAACCAATAGCAGGACCTAGATGCCCATATTGGTTCCTACATATCCTATGAAGATCTTTATCGGTCGAACCACGATGTCAAGGATTCAATCAATCCCGTATGCATCCCTTTGTCCATCGGTATGTTACTTGCCCGAGATTCGATCGTGAGTATCTCCATACCTAGTTCAATCTCGATACCGGCAAGTTTCTTTACTCGTTTCATAATACAAAATCCCGTGACTAACTCCTTAGTCACATTGCTTGCAAGGCTTATTGTGATGTTTTATTACCGAGTGGGCCCCGAGATACCTCTCTGTCACACGGAGTGATAAATCCCAGTCTTGATCCATGCCAACCCAACAGACACCTTCAGAGATACCTGTAGAGCACCTTTATAGCCACCTAGTAACGTTGCGATGTTTGATACACACAAGGTATTCATCCGGTGTCCGAGAGTGGCATGATCTCATGGTCATAGGAACAGATACATTGACATCCAGAAAACAATAGCTATAAACAGACACGATCATATGCTACGTTCATAGTTTGGGTCTTGTCCATCACATCATTCTCCAAATGATGTGATCCCGTTATCAAGTGAAAACACTTGTCTATGGCTAGGAAACCTTGACCATCTTTGATCAACGAGCTAGTCAACTAGAGGCTCACTAGGGACGGTGTGTTGTCTATGTATCCACACATGTATTTGAGTTTCCAATCAATACAATTATAGCATAGATAATAAACGATTATTATGAACAAAGAAATATAATAATAACCAATTTATTATTGCCTCTAGGGCATATTTACAACAGGCGCCCCTGGCTTGTGGGTCGCCTGTAGGTCTCCTAACCCTATTCTTCGGCCTATAAATTCCCAAATATCGCCCATCGCAAGAGAGAGCCACTAAAATACGTTTCTGCCGCCAAGAGCCTCCGTTCCCGTGAGATCCAATCTAGGAGCCTTTTCCGGTAATCTGGCGGAGAGGGAATTGATCACGGAGGGCATCTACATCAACTCCATTGCGCCTCCGATGATGCGTGAGTAGTTCACCACAGACCTACGGGTCCATAGCTAGTAGTTAGATGGCTTCTTCTCTCTCTTTGATCTTCAATACCATGTTCATGATCTTCATGGAGATCTATCCGATGTAATACTCTTTTGCAGTGTGTTTGTCGAGATCCAATGAATTGTGAGTTTATGTTCATATTATCCATGAATATTATTTGAATCTCTTCTGAATTCTTATATGCATGATTTCATATCTTAGAAAGTCTCTTCGAGTTATTGGTTTGGTTTGGACATCTAGATTGGTAATTCTTGCAATGGGAGAAGTGCTTAATTTTGGGTTCAATCTTGCGGTGTCCTCACCCAGTGACAAAGTAGGGGTAGCGAGGCACATATTGTATTGTTGCCATCGAGGATAAAAAGATCGGGTTTTCATCATATTGCTTGAGTTTATCCCTCTACATCATGTCATCTTATTTAAAGCGTTACTTTATTCTTCATTAACTTAATACTCTAGATGCAAGGAGGAGTCGGTCGATGTGTGGAGTAATAGTAGTAGATATAGAATCGTTTCGGTCTACTTAACACAGACGTGATGCCTATATGCATAATCATTGCCTTGGATATCTTCATAATTATTTGCTTTTCTTTCAATTGCTTGATAGTAATTTGTTCACCCACCGTATTATTTTCCTACATGAGAGAAGCCTTTAGTGAAACCTATGGCTCCCGGGTCTATTTTCCATATTATACTTTCAGATCTATAAACCAAAAATACCAAAAATATCTTGCTGTAATTGATTTAATTTTGTTTCCTCAATCGTTTATATCTACCTCTATTAGATCTCATGCTTGTAAATAACTCTGAAGGGATTGATAACCCCTTTTTAGCGTTGGGTGCAAGTGTTTGATTGTTTGTGTAGGTACTACGATTGGGGCCTTGCTTGTTCCTCCTACTGGATTGGTACCTTGGTTCTTGATACGTCTCAAACGTATCTATAATTTTTTATGGTTTCACGCTGTTATCTTGTCTTCTTTGGATGTTTTTGTACCTTTTATATCTTTTTTGGGACTAACTTATTAATTCAGTGCCAAGTGCCAGTTCCTGTTTTTTCTGTGTTCTTGACTCTTTTCAGATCTGATTTTGGAACGGAGTCCAAACGGAATAAAAACCCCGAAATGATTTTTTCCCGAACGGAAGAAGATCAGGGGGCCTCTGGGCCAAGCCAGGTGGGCTCCAGGGAGCCCACAAGCTCCCACTCCGTCACCAGGGGGGAGGCGGCGGTGGCAGGGCTTGTGGCCTACCTGGATGCCCCCTGACCTAGATCCTTGGCCTATATATTCCCAAAAATTCAGCAAAAAATGAGGGGAGCCCCGAAAATACTTTTCCGCCGCCGCTAGCTTCTGTTTCCGCGAGATCTCATCTGGAGACCCTTCCCGGCACCCTGCCGGAGGGGACTTTGTAGTTGGAGGGCTTCTTCATCATCATCATCGCCCCTCCAATGACTCGTGAGTAGTTCACTTCAGACCTACGGGTCCGTAGTTAGTAGCTAGATGGTTTCTTCTCTCTCTTGGATCTTCAATACAAAGTTCTCCATGATCTTCATGGAGATCTATCTGATGTAATCTTCTTTGGCGGTGTGTTTGTCGAGATCCGATGAATTGTGGATTTGTGATCAGATTATCTATGATATATATTTCAGTCTTTGCTGATTACTTATATGCATGATTTGATATCCTTGTAAGTCTCTCCGAGTCTTGGGTTTTGTTTGGCCAACTAGATCTATGATTCTTGCAATGGGAGAAGTGCTTGGTTTTGGGTTCTACCGTGTGGTGACCTTTCCTAGTGACAATAGGGGCAACAAGGCACACATTAAGTAGTTGCCATCAAGGGTAAAAAGATGGGGTTTTCATCATTGGTTTGAGATTATCCCTCTACATCATGGCATCTTGCTTAAGGCGTTACTCTGTTCTTTTGGACTTAATACACTAGATGCATGTTGGATAGCGGTCGACGTGTGGAGTAATAGTAGTAGATGCAAAAAGTATCGGTCTACTTGTTTTGGACATGATGCCTATAGATATAATCATTGCCTTAGATATCGTCACGAATTTGCGCGGTTCTATGAATTGCTCGACAGTAATTTGTTCACCCACCGTCTACTTGCTTTCATGAGAGAAGCCACTAGTAAACACTACGGCCCCCGGGTCTATTCACATCCATCGTTTACACCTTCGCTTTTACTTTGCTTTGTTACTTTGTTTCTTTCAGTTCTCACTTGGCAAACAATCTATAAGGGATTGACAACCCCTTCAAAGCGTTGGGAGCAAGATTTTGTGTTTGTGCAAGATCTGAGATACTCCTCCACTGGATTGATACCTTGGTTCTCAAACTGAGGGAAATACTTACCACCGCTATGTTACATCACCCTTTCCGCTTCGAGGGAACACCAACGCAAGGCTCCAAGGCCACAGGGGAAATCCTTTGCATACTTGCCTAGGAAGTCCCTTAAGGCGTAGCCGTAGCAGAAGGATTCCTGGTGCCGTTGCTGAGGAGCACGTCAAGATAACTTCCCGACAATGTGTCTATTTCTGGCGCCATTGGAAGGTCTTTTGTTGCAGTAGCAGTTCTCAACAAGCTGAGGGAAATACTTATCTACTTTGCTGCATGATACGTCTCAAACGTATCTATAATTTTTGATGGTTCCATGCTATTATGTTGTCAAACTTTGGATGTTTTGTATGCATTTATATCTTTTTTGGGACTAACCTATTAACTCAGTGCCAAGTGCCAGTTCCTGTTTCTTCCGTGTTTTTGACCTTTTTCACAGGAGAATATTGAACAGAGTCCAAACGGAATAAAACCTCCGGAAAGATTTTTTTCCGGAACAGAAGATACGCATGGAACTTGAGAGCCAAGGCAAAGGGCTCCGGGGGAGGCCACAAGCCCCCTAGCCGCGACCTGGGGGGGGGGGCTAGCAGGCTTGTGGGCCCCCTGTGGCTCCTTTGTCCTACCTCTTCCGCCTATAAATTCCATAAAAATCTAAAACCACGGGAGAGAGCCACGAATATACTTTTCCGCCGCCGCAAGCTTGTGTCTCCACAAGATCCCATCTGGGGCACGTTCTGGTGCCCTGCCGGAGGGGGGATTCAGACGCGGAGGGCTTCTTCATCAACACCATTGCCTCTGCGATGATGCATGAGTAGTTCACCACAGACCTTCGGGTCCATAGCTAGTAGCTAGATGGCTTCTTCTCTCTCTTGGATCTTCAATACAAAGTTCTCCATGATCTTCATGGAGATCTATCCGATGTAATCTTCTTTTGCGGTGTGTTTGTCGAGATCCGATGAATTGTGGATTTATGATCAGATTATCTATGAATCTTATTTGAGTTTCCTCTGATCTCTTATATGCATGATTTCGTATCCTTGTAATTCTCTTCGAGTTGTGGGTTTCTTTTGGCCAACTTGATCTATAATTCTTGCAATGGGAGAAGTGCTTGGTTTTGGGTTCATACCGTGCGGTGTCCTCACCTAGTGACATAAGGGGTAGCCAGGCACGCATCATGTTGTTGCCATCAAGGGTAAAAAGATGGGGTTTATATCTATTGCATGAATTTATCCCTCTACATCATGTCATCTTGCTTAAGGCGTTACTCTGTTTGTTATGAGCTCAATACACTAGATGCATGCTGGATAGCGGTCGATGTGTGGAGTAATAGTAGTAGATGCAGGAAGTATCGGTCTACTTGTCTCGGACGTGATGCCTATATGTATGATCATTGCCTTAGATATCATCATGACTTTGCGCGGTTCTATCAATTGCTCGACAGTAATTCGTCCACCCACCGTAATATTGGCTATCTTGAGAGAAGCCTCTAGTGAACATTATGGCCCCGGGGTCTACTTCACATCATATTTTTAGCTCTACACTTTTACTTTGTTGCACTTTCCGCCTTCAGATCTCACCTTGAAATCAATCGTGAAGGGATTGACAACCCCTTTGTAGCGTTGGGTGCAAGTTTGCTGTTTTTGCGCACGTACTTTGGAGACTTGCCTTGATACTCCTACTGGATTGATATCTTGGTTCTCAAACTGAGGGAAATACTTACTGCTACTCTGCTGCCTCACCCTTTCCTCTTCAAGGGAAAACCAACGCAAGCTCAAGAGGTAGCAAGAAGAATTTCTGGCGCCGTTGCCGGGGAGTATCAAGTCAAGAATAGTCTCCCTTCAACGTGTCAATTTCTGGCACCGGGGATTATACTAAGTGAAGCTTATCCAAGTAACTGCCGCAAACTCATCTCTTGCATTTACTTTTTTTGCCTCTCGTTTTCCTTTCCCCCACTTCTGAAAAAAAAATTACAAAAATATTTGCCTTTTTCGTTCGCCCTTTTCTTTCGCTTGCTTTCTGTTCGCTTGTGTGCTTGTCTGCTTGCTGAAGTCACCATGACTGAAAACACCAAACTTTGTGACTTCTCGAATACTAATAATAATGATTTTATTAGTACTCCGATTGCTCCCGCCACTAGTGCGGAATCATATGAAATCAATGCTGCTTTGTTGAATCTTGTTATGAAAGAGCAATTCTCCGGCCTTCCTAGTGAAGATGCCGCATCCCATCTTAATACCTTCATTGAGTTATGCGATATGCAAAAGAAGAAAGATGTGGATAATGATGTGATTAAATTGAAGCTATTTCCGTTCTCACTGCGAGATCGAGCAAAAACTTGGAACAAGTGCAAAGATGCTTATATATCCAAGTATTTTCCACCATCTAAGATTATTTCTCTCCATAATGATATCATGAATTTTAAGCAACTAGATCATGAACATGTTGCACAATCTTGGGAGAGAATGAAGTTGATGATTAGAAATTGTCCCGCTCATGGCTTGAGTCTTTGGATGATTATACAAATCTTCTATGCTGATTTGAATTTTGCTTCTAGAAATATCTTGGATTCCGCTTCCGGTGGAACTTTCATGGAAATCACAATAGGAGAAGCCACAAAACTCCTAGAAAACATCATGACAAACTATTCTCAATGGCACACTGAGAGGTCACCTACTAAAAAAGTGCACGCTATAGAAGAAATTAACTCTTTGAGTGCTAAGATGGATGAGTTAATGAAATTGTTTGCTAGTAAAGGTGCTCCTTTAGATCCAAATGATATGCCCTTGTCTTCCTTGATTGAGAGTAGCAATGAGAGCTTGGATGTTAATATTGTTGGTAGGAATAATTTTGGCAACAACAATGCTTTTAGAGGTAACTATATTCCTAGGCCTTTTCCTAGTAATCCCTCTAATAACTTTGGCAATTCCTACAACAATGCTCATGGAAATTACAATAAATTACCCTCTGATCTAGAGAGTAATATTAAAGAGTTTATCAACTCGCAAAAGATTTTCAATGCATCCATAGAAGAAAAACTGTTCAAAATTGATGACTTGGTTAGGATCGTTGATAGAATGTCTCTTGATATTGATGCTTTGAAATTGAGATGTGCTCCTCCCAAGATCAATATGGATGAAACTTTGAAAGCTATGCGTGTTTCCATGAATGAGAGTAAAGAAAGAACCGCCCAAATTCGTGCTAGACATGAATGGCTTAAAAAGGCGTGTTCTCGTGATGAGAATCACAAAGATCTTAAAGTGCTTGGTGTGAATCCTATAGAATCCTTGTTATCCAATGTCAAACCTAATGATTATGGGGCTGGATATGAATCCACTTTGGTTGAGAAATGCCCCAATGATTCAGAGTCTATCTATCTTAATGCTAAAAGCATTGAAAGTGGACTAGAGGATATCAAAACTTTGAGTAGTAATGAAATTACTACTTTGGATTTCAAGGAATTCAATTATGATAGTTTCTCCTTGATTGAATGTATTTCCTTGATGTAATCCATGCTAAACTCTCCACACGCTTATAGCCAAAACAAGGCCTTTACCGATCATATCGTCGATGCTATGATGAAATCTCTTGAAGAGAAACTTGAGTTGGAAGTTTCTATTCCTAGAAAACTTCATGATGAGTGGGAACCTACTATCAAAATCAAGATCAAAAACTATGAATGCAATGCTTTGTGTGATTTAGGTGCTAGTGTTTCCGCTATTCCAAAGTATTTATGTGATGTTCTAGGCTTGAATGAGATTGATGAGTGCTCTCTTAATTTGCATCTTGTGGATTCTACTGTTAAGAAACCCATGGGAAGGATAATGATGTTCTTATTATTGCAAATAGGAACTATGTACCCGTGGATTTCATTGTGCTTGATATTGATTGCAATCCGACATGTCCCATCATTCTTGGTAGACATTTCCTAAGGACTATTGGTGCTGTCATCGATATGAAGGAAGGGAATATTAGATTTCAATTTCCATTAAATAAGGCCATGGAACATTTTCCTAGAAAGAAAATAATATTGCCTTATGAAGCCATGATGAGGGCTACTTATGGTTTGAGCACCAAAGACGACGATACGTGATTCTATCTCCTTATGCCTAGCTAAGGGCGTTAAACAATAGCGCTTGTTGGGAGGCAACCCAATGAATTTATATTTGCTTTTTGCTTTCTATTTTGTTGTGTCTAGACCATCATAATTTTGTTATGGTTGTGTTTTTTGTGTTTGAGCCAAGTAAAACCTTTATGACTAGTTTTGGTGATGGTTGTTTGATCTTGCTGAAAAAGACAGAAACGTTGCACTCACGAAATTATTTTTCATTCCTATCGAGAAAGAGCTTTTGAGTTGATTCTTTTTGATGCTGGTTGATATGGCAATTGCCCAAATTGTCATAATTTTTCAGAAGTTTTGAGATACCAGAAGTATACGAAGTATACAGATTGCTACAAACTGGTCTATTTTTGATAGATTCTGTTTTTTGTTGTGTTGATTGCTTATTTTGATGAAACTATGGATAGTATCGGGGGGGGGGGGTACTAGCCATGGAAAAGTGAGAATATAGTAATATAACACCAATATAAATAGAAATCAAGTTTTCTACAGTACCTAAAGAGGTGGTGGTTTGTTTTCTTCTGCTAATGATATCACGAGTTTCTGTTTAAGTTTTGTGTTGTGAAGTTTTCAAGTTTTGGGTGATGTTCTCATGGACAATGGATAAAGAGTGGAAAGAGCTAAATCTTGGGGATGCCCAAGGAATCCCAAGCCAAATTCAAGGACACCAAAAAGCCTAAGCTTGGGGATGCCCCGGGAAGGCATCCCCTCTTTCGTATTCAATCCATCGGTAACGTTACTTGGAGCTATATTTTTATTCACCACATGATATGTGTTTTGCTTGGAGCGTCCTGTATTATAGGAGTATTTTCTTTTTGTTGTGTCACAATCATCCTTGCTTCACACCTTTTTGAGAGAGACATGCAATCATGGTGAATTTGCTAGAATACTCATTGAGCTTCACTTATATCTTTTGAGTTAGGCAATTTAGCTGGCATGTGCTTCACTTATATCTTTTGAGCTAGATAACTTTGCTCTAGTGCTTCACTTAGATCTTTTTAGAGCATGGTGGTATCATATTTTGGAGAAATAAAAACTCTCGATCTTCACTTATATCTTTTTGAGAGTGCTCTCTCTAAGTAACTTGGTAATTGGCTTGTGCTATGAAAGTAGTCCTAAAGATGATAGGCATCCAAATAGGATATAATAAAAACTTCCATATTCATGTGCCTTGATTAAAAAAGAGAAGTGTGATTCCTCTCAATTAGTTTTGAGTCATGGATATGGTAATATTATAGTTATGTTAGTACGGTGTTGTGAATCTAGAAATACTTGTGTTGAAGCTAGTGATTCCCGTAGCATGCACGTATGGTGAACCGCTATGTTAGGAAGTCGGAGCATAATTGATTTATTGATCGTCATCCTTTGTGTGGCGGTCGGGACCGCGCGATGGTTAACACCTACCAACCCTTCCCCTAGGAGTATGCGTTTAGCACTTTGTTTTGGTTACTAATAAAACTTTCGCAATAAGTATATGAGTTCTTCATGACTAATGTGAGTCCATGGTATAGATGCACTTTCACCTTCCACCTGCTAGCCTCTCCAGTGCCGCGCAACTTTCGCCGGTGCACAAAACCACCACATACCTTCCTCAAAACAGCCACCATACCTACCTATCATGGCCATTTCATAGCCATTTTGAGAAATATTGCCATGCAACTCCCACCGTTCCGTCTCATGACTTGTGCCGCCACTTTCATATTGCCATTGCATGATCGTAAGATAGCTAGCGAGATGTTTCAACGTCATATGCTACGCTAGATCGTTGCACATCCCGGTACACTGCCGGAGGCATTTCCTATAGAGTCATCATTGCTCTAAGTATTGAGTTGTGAGTAAATAAAAATGTGATGATCATCATTATTGGAGGATTGTCCCATGTGAGGGAAAAAAAGAGGCCAAAGATGCCCACCAATTTTTTTTTAAAAGAGGCCAAAGAGCCCAAACAAAAAAAAGAGAGAGAAAAAGAGAGAAGGGACAATGCTACTATCTTTTTCCACACTTGTGCTTCAAAATAGCACCATGTTCTTCATGATAGAGAGTCTCTTGTTTTGACACTTCCATATACTACTGGGAATTTTCATTATATAACTTGGCTTGTATATTCCAATGATGGGCTTCCTCAAAATTGCCCCAGGTCTTCGTGAGCAAGCAAGTTGGGTGCACACCCACTAGTTTTCCTTTTGAGCTTTCACACACTTATAGCTCTAAGTGCATCCGTTGCATGGTAATCCCTACTCATTCACATTGATATCTATTGATGGGCATCTCCATAGCCCTTTGATACGCCGAGTCGATGTGACCATCTCCTCATTTTTGCCTCACAACCTCCACCACACTCTATTCCACCTATAGTGCTATATCCATGGCTCACGCTCATATATTGCATGAGAGTTGAAAAAGGTTTAAGAAAGTAAGAGTGCAAAAACAATTACTTGGCCAATACCGGGGTTGTGCATGATTTAAATTCGTTGTGTGGGGATGATGGAGAATAGCCTGACTATATGATTTTGTAGGGATAACTTTCTTTGGCCTTGTTATTTCGAAAGTTCATGATTACCTTGCTAGTTTGCTTGAAGTATTATTGTATTCATGTCAATAGAAAACTATTGTTTTGAATCTTATGGATCTGAACATTCATGTCACATGAAAGAAGTTGCAAAGGACAAATATGTTAGGTAGCATTCCACATCAAAAATTCAGTCTTTATCACTTCCCTACTCGAGGACGAGCATGAGTTAAGCTTGGGGATGCTTGATAAGTCTCCAACATATCTATAATTTTTGATGGTTCCATGCTATTATCTTGTCAAAGTTTGGATGTTTTGTATGCATTTTATATCTTTTTTTGGGACTAGCCTATTAACTCAGTGCCAAGTGCCAGTTCCTGTTTTTTCCGTGTTTTTGACCTTTTTCAGAGGAGAATATTAAACGGAGTCCAAACGGAATAAAACCTCCGGAAAGATTTTTTCCGGAACAGAAGATACGCAGGGAACTTGAGAACCAAGGCAAAGGGCTCCGGGGTAAGCCACAAGCCCCCTAGCCGCGGCCTGGGGGGCACCTAGCAAGCTTGTGGGCCCCTCGTGGCTCCTTTGACCTACCTCTTCCGCCTATTAATTCCCTAAAAATCTGAAACCACGGGAGAGAGCCACGAAAATACTTTTCCACCACCGCAAGCTTTTGTCTCCGCAAGATCCCATCTGGGGCACGTTCTGGTGCCTTGCCGGAGGGGGGATTCAGACACGGAGGGCTTCTTCATCACCACCATTGCCTCTCCGATGATGCATGAGTAGTTCACCACAGACCTTCGGGTCCATAGCTAGTAGCTAGATGGCTTCTTCTCTCTCTTGGATCTTCAATACAAAGTTCTCCATGATCTTCATGGAGATCTATCCGATGTAATCTTCTTTTGAGGTGTGTTTGTCGAGATCCGATGAATTCTGGATTTATGATCAGATTATCTATGAATCTTATTTGAGTTTCCTGTGATCTATTATATGCATGATTTCGAGTTGTGGGTTTCGTTTGTCCAACTTGATCTATAATTCTTGCAATGGGAGAAGTGCTTGGTTTTGGGTTCATACTGTGTGGTGTCCTCACCCAGTGACAGAAGGGGTAGTGAGTCACGCATCATGTTGTTGCCATCAAGGGTATAAAGATGGGGTTTATATCTATTGCATGAATTTATCCCTCTACATCATGTCATCTTGCTTAAGGCATTACTCTATTTGTTACGAACTCAATACACTAGATGCGTGCTGGATATCGGTCGATGTGTGGAGTAATAGTAGTAGATGCAGAAAGTATCGGTCTACTTGTCTCGGACTTGATGCATATATGTATGATCATTGCCTTAGATATCATCATGACTTTCCGCGGTTCTATCAATTGCTCGACAGTAATTCGTTCACCCACCGTAATATTTGCTATCTTGAGAGAAGCCTCTAGTGAACACTATGGCCCCCGGGTCTACTTCACGTCATATTTTTAGCTCTACACTTTTACTTTGTTGCACTTTCCGCCTTCAGATCTCACCTTGCAATCAATCGTGAAGGGATTGACAACCCGTTTGTAGTGTTGTATGCAAGTTTGTTGTTTTTGCACAGGTACTTTGAAGACTTGCCTTGATACTCCTACTAGATTGATACCTTGGTTCTCAAACTGAGGGAAATACTTACTGCTACTGTGTTGCATCACCCTTTCCTCTTCAAGGGAAAAACCAACGCAAGCTCAAGAGGTAGCACTGCATCACCCTTTCCTCTTCAAGGGAAAAGCATTGCAAGCTCAAGAAGTAGCAAGAAGGATTTTTGGCGTCGTTGCCTGGGAGGATACATAACAAGATCAAGCCTACCAAGTACCCATCACAAACTCGTCTCTTGCATTTACTTTATTTGCCATTTGCCTCTCGTTTTCCTTTCCCCCACTTCTAAAACGGTTTTCAGAAAATACCAAAAAGATTTGCCTTTTATTCACCCGTCTACCGTTCGTCTTTTTGTTTGCTTGTTTGCTAGAACTATTTGTTGCCACCATGTCTGAATCTAGGGAGGCTTACATTGAAAAGGATAGTAAGAGAATAATGATTCTCATAGAGAACCTACTATCATGCATACAAAAAAATTCCGCATAGGTAGCGGCAATATTATTGGAAAAGGTGTTATTCAAGATTTCTTTACCTATGCTGGTACACTACCTACTTTAGGAGGGTCTATCCTCAATAAAACTAATAGTCTTGTGGACGCCTTAACACTACTAATAATTGAACTTGAGAGACAATTTGTCCATATGCATCCTTGCATACAAAGGATTTTTCTTGAGTTCTCTAATATTCAGCTTGCTTTCGTTAAGCTTGTCGCCACTATATTTCTAGCCCACGACTTTATATTCATTATGAAAGAGGCTAGTGAATTTTTTGCTCATTATAAAATTAATGGTGGATGTCGCCCCATTGAGGAGATCCTATTTAATCAAGAAGAAATAAAATTTTGAGAAAAAGGGTTCCTATTGAGGTTTTGGTTGATAAGATTTCTGAACTCAATGATAATTTTGCTATACAAAATAATGGATTAGAGTCCATACTAAGAGATAGACTTATGACCTTCCACCAAAGGAAAGCCTACACTCATGAATTGATCATACACTATAGAGGGCTGAAGGAGGAACCTATTCCTCCCGCACTTGATCTTAATGATCCTTATCCTATTAAATATATAACTTTTGCTTACTTTTGCTTGCCACAAAGGAAACTTGCTAGTGAAAGAAGGGAGTATGAGAAAATCATTGATGATCTCCCTTACTATTATGACAATACCTAGATCTATTGCATTATGCCTAGCTAGGGGCGTTAAACAATAGCGCTTGTTGGGAGGCAACCCAATTTTATTTTTATGCTTTTGTTTTTGATTCTATTTTTAGTTCTGCACACAGTATTACCTTTGTAATAATTGTGTTTTCTTGTTTTAATTAGTGTTTGAGCCAAGTAAGACCTTTGGGATGGTCTACGGTGTTTGCAAGTTGATTTTGCTGAAAAACAGAAACTTTCGCTCTCCGTCCAGGAATTTTGTAAATTCACTCTAACGTGATTTTCATATGATTTTTTTACACAAGATTTTTTTACAAATTTCCTAGATTTCCCTAATTGTTCATAATTTGTGGAGTTATAGAAGTATTCGAAGTAAACATATTGCTAAAGAACTATTCTGTTTTTGATAGATTCTGTTTTCTTTGTGGTGTTTGCTTATTTTGATGAATCTATGGGTTGTATCGGGGGGTATGAACCATGGAGAAGTTATAATACAGTAAATATTACACCAATATAAATAAAGAATGAGTTCACAACAATACCTTAAGTGGTGATTTATTTTTCTAATACTAACGGATCTCATGTGTTTTCTATTGAGTTTTGTGTTGTGAAGTTTTCAAGTTTTGGGTAAAGATTCGATGGACTATGGAATAAGGAGTGGCAAGAGCCTAAGCTTGGGGATGCCCAAGGCACCCAAGCCATATTCAAGGATACCAAAGAGTCTAAGCTTGGGGATGCCCCGGAAGGAATCCCCTCTTTCGTCTTTAATCCATCGGTAAATTTATTTGAGGCTATATTTTAATTCACCACATGATATGTGTTTTGCTTGGAGTGTCTTGTATGATATGAGTCTTTACATCTTAGTTTGCCACAATCATCCTTTCTGCACACATCTTTTGAGAGAAACACACCGAATCGTGAATTTATTAGAATACTCTATGTGCTTCATTTATAACTTTTCAGCTAGGCATTGTTGCTCTAGTGCTTCACTTATATCTTTTAGAGCACGACGGTGTTTTATTTTATAGAAATTATTAAACTCTCTACCTCACTTATATTATTTTGAGAGTTCTTTAAACAACATGGTAATTGGTTTAGGTTATCAATTTAGTTCTAATATATTGGGCATTCAAGAGGGTTATAATAAAAACTTTCATATTAAGTGCATTGAATGTGATGAGAAGTTTGATTCCTTGCATACGGTTTTGAGATATGAAGATGGTAATATGAGAGTCATGCTAGTAAGTAATTATGAATTGGAAGAAATACTTGTGTTAAAGATTGTGATTCTTGTAGCATGCACGTATGGTGAACCGTTATGTGATGAAGTCGGAGCATGATTTGTTTAATGATTGTCAGCCTTTGTGTGGAGGTCGTGATCGCGCGATGGGTAACTCCTACCAACCCACCCCTAGGAGCATGTGTCTAATACTTTGCTTCGATAATAATAGGCTTTTGCAATAAGTATGTGAGTTCTTTATGACTAATGCTGAGTCCATGGATTATACGCACTCTCACCCTTCCACCTTTGCTAGCCTCTCTAGTATCGCGCAACTTTCGCCGGTACATTAAACCCACCTTCCTCAAAACAGCCACCATATATTTTCCTCAAAAGAGCCACCATATCTACCTATTATGGCATTTTCATGGCCATCCGGAGATATATTGTAACATCCCAAAATTATAAATTTTGGAATGTTAATATAATTATTAGATTGATTGTTTGTTTGGTTGCCTGAGTGATTGAAACTTGTGTGAAATATGAAACTTTTCGAAACTTTTGAATGAGAGGGAATAAAATGACTTTCCCCATCTCCGGTAAATTCAAATTCAATTTTTTAAAAGCAAAGAGAGAAGATGACATGACTTCTTCAACTATAAATAATTTGAACGGAGATATTTGCATTTGAATTCTTTTGCATTTCCATTCGTTTTCTTCGTGCTAGAAATGCCAGGAAATACATTCTAGAGAGGAGGAACATGACCCTCAAACCCACGGGCATTTTGAAAGTTATTTGAACCCTAAAACTTAGAGGGTCATTTGAAAATTATTTGCAAAAGAAAATAAACCTTTTAGGCAATTTTGTGAAAATAATTTTTTCTGAAGTTTTTATTTTTGCCGTGGAAAAATGCCCATCATTTATATTTTATTTTTTCTGATAATTTTAGTATATAGAAACTCTTTATTCCGAATTGATTTGATTTCCCTTTTATCGTTTTAGTTTCCTAGTTTTAAAAATAGGAAAGGAATCACTTTTAAATGGAAATAAGAGCTGGCCCAATTAAGAGCTTTCCTATTTTGGCCCAACAGGAGATCTTCTCCTACCTCTCATCTCCCTCACGTCACAGAACCTTCCCTGCCATGGACAGAGGAATCCCCACCTCCGGGATTCGCGAAGCACCTTCCCTCCCGTCGCCTCCCGTCGCCTCTATAAGAACCCCCATGGCCTCCTCGTTCCATTCCCGTTGAAACCACCCCCTCTCCTCGCCTCTAGCTCGCGTGCCACCTCGCCGGAGTCGGCACCAGAGAACTCGCCAGGAGCTCTCCATCGGCCCCATTGCCAGTGAGGGAGCTTCCCAGCCACGGTAAGGCTCCTCCCTCCTTTCTTTTTTTCTTTTACTTGTTTTTTTTTTGTATTACCGTTAGATCTAGATCCCACGGTGTAGATTAGGAAGTACTTACCTCTTCGGTTTAGAGTAGAAAACCAGTGGTTTTATTTCACTTATTCATTTAGCCAGCAAGTTTTACTAGCCCTCAGCCGTTTGCTCCTAACCTTGCAACAAACATCTCCCGCAGCCTATCGTAGCACGCCACGTGTACCCCCCTGTTAGTTACTAGTTAGCTTCATTTTTTTCTGCCTATTTGCAAAAACAGAAAAGTTTCTGTTTTGTTTTGGCCACAACTTTTGATCCCAAAGTCCAATGATATTGATTCTTGTTCCAGTAGACTCCAATTTTTCTGTAGTTTAAAAAAATAATAATTTGTCTATGTTTGAAATTTTCAAATATAAGTTAGATCAGATTTAGTTTAAACCTTGTTCTGCTTATTCCAGGAGTTTAAAAATAGCTTTTAATTTGATTCTTTTTGCTACTGATCACTAGTGATCTTATTTATCAGTGGTAAACATTTCAGATTTGTTTGAGTACTTTAGCTCACTATTTCTTGCGAAACAATTTCTGTTTCACCTCTTTTAGGATTTCGGCTAATTCCTTTTCTACTTTTGTTTTAAAATATTTTCTTTATTATTTCAGAAAGATTAATGTTTTGTTTATGTTAGTTAAACAGTAGTTTTGCAACAAGTTTTTATTTTATTTTTATTTGTTATCATGAAATCAATTCTAGTTCCTTAGTAACTTGCAATTGGTTTCACCACTGTCTCAAATCCCGTTTGGGAATACTTTCAAAAAGTTTTGTGAAAAATACTTTATTTTATCTTAGTTAAATTTTTATCTTAGCTCCTTGTTATTATTTTCTGTTAGACAAAAACTATTTAGTGTTTGACGTAGTAGAAGATGCTCTAGTCTTATTTGAAGTTTCCTTCGGATTCCTATTCGCTCTCTCTTTTGTTTTGATTGCTAGAATGATTGCTAGTATTAGTGCTTATGTGAATGATATGTTTGTTATATAGATTTCATCAGAGAGTGACGAGTAGTCTATCAAGTTATTTCTCGAGAAATTCTTCTTCGTCAACATCACCAGGCAAGTCATTTTGATCATACTATCACCTATGTTTTATGCATCGTAGTTCTACCATCCTATGCCCAATTGCATGCTGCTTAGGTACTTGGAAATTTTAGTAAAGGTTGTAGTATCATGTGGTAGGCACACAACAAACCCGATACTTGGCCCCGGGACGAAAATTTTCATATTGCTATGCTTGAGTAGACGGGATTTCGGTTGAGTGCATAACACGAGTGATGCAAGGTTGATTAAATAATCAAGACCGGTTAAGACAAGATTTTCAAGACCTCGGACGTAATGCAACTCTGGGTGAAGGACGGTTGATCGGCTCCCTGGAGAACCCAGTGGATGCCCGGGATGCTGGGGACGGCCATGACATCCTGCGGAAAGCTTCACCCAGGCTCAAAGAGACGGACTGATATTTTCAAGACCCAAGGCTTACCTGCACAGCCACAAGTCATTATGGGCTCTGGCTTGGTTGGACAACGCGGCGACTCTGGACAGGCGGTGCTAGCAGATGTAGACGAACGGTAGGAATGGATGGGCACCGACAGGGATTCAGAGGGACCCGTTGAAAGACCATGTTTTGATCATCCGGTCTTCAAACACCCTGAAGTGCGAGGACATACACGGAGGCGATCAAATCTTCTGGGGAACGTGTGCAAAACTCTGCAGAGTACTCAAACCTAATCGATTAGCCGTGTCCACGGTCATGGACAACTTGAGCCAAAGGAACTGAAGTTATCTGGATTTCTCAACACCATTATATATATATTTGATGAGGGTAATTATTGACAACTCGGGTATGAGAACTGGTTGGCGGAACCATCGCATTAACAACCAACTACGTAGAAATATTTTGCTTTTAGCCCTTCTTTTGTTGTAGGAGAAAATTTGCTTTTTGCTAAAAACTTATAGCCCCACCTGCCATATATGCATATAGTATAGATGATTACTTTTCACCCCTCTCTTATGTGACTTGCCGGCATATTCAATATGCTGACCTACACGGCGGCAACGTCTTATGTTGCAGATATTTTTCTTCGACGAGTAAGAGTACGATTCAGGGTTACGGTCTACACTCAACTTACCGTTGGTGTTTATTGGGACTCCACTCCCTTGACTGCTTCCGCTGAAATATTTAAGGTATATATCAGTTTTACGCTATTTACATGTGATTGCACTTTGATATATACATTCATGTACTGTGTGTGCCAGCATACTGATCCAGGGATGGCACAGAAACATAGAGGCTTGACTCGTCTTGAGTCAGGTCGCTACATATATTGACATGCAACACCACTGTCCCAATTTTTATGACACACACCGTCACTTCCATATTGCTTATAGAGTCATATTTTGTTCTAGATATCAAGTTGTAATCTTTGAGTTGAAAGTAAATAAAAGTGTGATGATTTGCATTATTAGAGCATTGTCCTGTGTGAGAAAAGGATGATGGAAGCTATGATTCCCTCATAAGTTGGGATGAGTCTTCGGACTTTACAAAAAAATAAAAGAGGCGAGTGAAGTGCATAAAAAATTAAAAGAGGCCAAAGATGCCCACCAAAAAGAGAGAGAGAGAGAAAGAGAGAAGGGACAATGCTACTATCTTTTTTCCACACTTGTGCTTCATAATAACACCTTGTTCTTCATAGATAGTCTCCTATTTTGTCACTTTCATATAACTAGGGGAATTACATCTTTGGCACAACCACTTAGTTTTCTTTTTGGGCTATCATACACTTATAGCTCTAGTGCATTTGTTGCATGGAAATCCCTACTCACTCACATTGATATCTATTGATGGGCATCTCCATAGCCCATTGATACGCCTAGTTGATGTGAGACTATCTTCTCCTTTTTTTGCAACCTCCACCATATTCTATTCCACCTATAGTGCTATATCCATGGCTCACGCTCATGTATTGTGTGAGAGTTGAAAAAGTTTGAGAACATAAAAAGTGTGAAACAATTGCTTGATCTTCATCGGGGTTGTGCATGATTTAGATACTTTGTGTGGTGAAGATGGAGCATAGCCAGACCATATGATTTTGTAGGGATAACTTTGTAAGACCTTGTTATTTCGAAAGGAAGCAATTGCCTTGTTAGTATGCTTGAAGTATTATCATTTTTATGTCAACATTAGACTTTTGTTTTGAATCTTATGGATCTGAATATTCATGACACAATAGAGAATATTACATGGATAAATATGGTAGGTAGCATTCCACATCAAAAATTCTCTTTTTATCATTTACCTACTTGAGGACGAGCAGGAATTAACCTTGGGGATGCTTGATACGTCTCCAACGTATCTATAATTTTTGATTGTTCCATGCTATTATATTATCTGTTTTGGATGTTTTATATGCATGAATATGCTTTTTTATATTATTTTTCAGACTAACCTATTAATCTAGAGCCTAGTGTCAGTTTTTGTGTTTCCATGTTTTTGAGTATTGCGGATAAGGAATATTAAACGGAGTCCAAACGAAATTAAATCTCCGGAATGATTTTTCTTAGACCAGAAGAAATCCAGAAGACTTGGAGTAGGGGGCAGGGCACCTGCTGGGAGTCCACAAGCCTGCAGGGCACGCCCTAGGGGGGGGGGGCTCCCCCTCGCTTGTGGGTCCCCTGCAGGTCTGCTAACCCTATTCTTTGGCCTATAAATTCCCAAATATCCCCCATCGCAAGAGAGAGCCACGAAAATACTTTTCCACTGCCGAGAGCCTCTTTTCCCATGAGATCCAATCTGGGAGCCTTTTCCGGTAATCTGCCAGAGAGGGAATTGATCACGGAGGGCATCTACATAAACTCCATTGCCCCTCAGATGATGTGTGAGTAGTTCACCACAGACCTATGGGTCCATAGCTAGTAGTTAGATGGCTTCTTCTCTCTCTTTGATCTTCAATACCATGTTCTTCATGATCTTCTTAGAGATCTATCCGATGTAATACTCTTTTGCGACGTGTTTGTCAAGATCCGATGAATTGTGAGTTTATGTTCAGATTATCCATGAATATTATTTGAATCTCTTCTGAATTCTTATATGCATGATTTCATATCTTAGCAAGTCTCTTCAAGTTATTAGTTTGGTTTGGCCAACTAGATTGGTAATTCTTGCAATGGGAGAAGTGCTTAGTTTTGGGTTCAATCTTGAGGTGTCCTCATCCAGTGACAAAGTAGGGGTAGCGAGGCATGTACTGTATTGTTGCCATCGAGGATAAAAGATAGGGTTTTCATCATATTGCTTGAGTTTATCTCTCTACATCATGTCATCTTACTTAATGCATTACTCTGTGCTTCATGAACTTAATGCTCTAGATGCAGGCACGAGTCGGTCGATGTGCGGTGTAATAGTAGAAGATGCAGAATCGTTTCGGTCTACTTGACACGGACGTGATACCTATATGCATAATCATTGCCTTGGATATATTTAATTATTCGCTTTTCTATCAATTGCTCGACAGTAATTTGTTCACCCACCGTATTATTTTCCTACATGAGAGAAGCCTCTAGTGAAACCTTTGGCCCCGAGTCTTTTTTCCATATTATACTTTCAGATCTATAAACGAAAAATACCAAAAATACCTTGCTGCAATTTATTTACTTTTGTTTCCGCAATATTTTATATCTACCTCTATCAGATCTCATCCTTGCAAATAACTCTGAAGGGATTGACAACCCCTTTTTAGCATTGGGTGCAAGTGTTTGATTGTTTGTGTAGGTACTACGATTGGGGCCTTGCTTGTTCCTCCTACTGGATTGATACCTTGGTTCTCAACAAGCTGAGGAAAATACTTATCTACTTTGCTGCATCACCCTTTCCTCTTCAAGGGAAAACGAAAGCAAGCTCAAGAAGTAGCAATCACCTACATTGAATTCACACTTTTGTATCCTTCTATCATGCCATCTCTTAAAATTTTCTTTAAACAACTTAGCATTCTCATAGGCTTGGGCTCTCCATTCATCAAGTGAGCTAATGTCAAATAACCTCTTTTCACCAGCAAGTTTGAAATCATAGTTAAGCTCTTTAATTGCCCAATAAGCTTTATGTTCTAGCTCTAGGGGTAAGTGACATGCTTTGCCATAAACCATTTTATACGGAGACATACCCATAGGGTTTTTGTAAGCGGTTCTATAAGCCCATAATGCATCATCAAGTTTCCTAGACCAATTCTTTATAGATCTATTAACTGTCTTTTGCAAGATCAATTTAATTTCTCTATTTCTCAATTCTCCTTGACCACTAGACTGAGGGTGATAAGGAGATGTAATTGTATGATTAACATCATACCTAGCAAGCAATTTACGGAAAGAACCATGAATAAAGTGTGAACCACCATCAATCATTAAATATCTAGGGACTCCAAATCTAGGGAAAATAACTTCTTTCAGTATTTTAATAGAAGTTTTATGATCAGCACTACTAGTTGGAATAGCTTCCACCCACTTAGTAACATAATCAACAACAACTAGAATATGAGTGTACCCATTAGACTTTGGAAAAGGTCCCATATAATCAAAACCCGAGACATCAAATGGTTCTATAACAAGAGAGTAATTCATAGGCATTTTCTGACGCTACTAATATTACCAATTCTTTGATATTCATCACAAGATAAGACAAACTTACGAGCATCTTTGAAGAGAGTAGGCCAACAAAACTAGATTGTAATACCTTGTGTGCAGTTCTATCTCCAGCGTGATGTCCTCCGTAGGCCTCGGAGTGACACTTGTGTAGGATCTGTCCCTGTTCATGCTTAGGTACACAACGTCTAATAATACCATCTACTCCTTTATAAAGGTGTGGATCGTCCCAAAAGTAATGTCTTAAATCATAGAAGAACCTTTTCTTTTATTGATATGTGAAGCTAGGCGGTATAAATTTAGTAACAATGTAGTTAGCATAGTTAGCACACCAAGGAGCACTGCGTGAAGCATTTATGATAGCTAATTGTTCATCAATGAAGCTATCATCAATAGGTAGTGGGTCATCAAGAACATTCTCTAGTCTAGACAAGTTATCTGCTACGGGGTTATCAACGCCCTTTCTATCAGTAATATGCAGATCAAATTCTTGTAGCAGAAGAACCCATCTAATAAGTCTAGGTTTGACATATTTCTTTTTACATAAGGTACTTAATAGCAACGTGATCAGTGTGAACAGTTACTTTGGAATCAACAACATAAGGTCTAAACTTATCGCAAGCAAACACAACTACTAAAAATTCCTTTTTAGTGGTAGCGTAGTTTCTTTGAGCACTGTTTAGAGTTTTACTAGCGTAATGGATGACATTTGGTTTATTATCAACTCTTTGCCCTAGAACAACACCAACAACATAATCACTAGCATCACGCGTAATTTCAATGGGTAGGTTCCAATCAAGTGGTTGAACAACAGGGCAGAGATCAAGGCTCTCTTAAGAATTTCAAATGCTTCTACACAATCATCATAAAAACGAATGGAGCATCCTTTTGCAGAAGATTAGTGAGAGGCTTAGAAATCTTATAGGAGTCTTTAATAAACCTCCTATAGAAACCAACATGACCAAGGGAACTTCTTATACCTTTGATATCTGTTGGACACGACATTTTTTCAATAGCATCAGCTTTAGCTTTATCAACTTCAGTACCTCTTTCGGAGATTTTGTGTCCCAAGACAATGCCTTCATTAACCATAAAGTGACACTTATCCCATTTCAAGACAAAATTAGTTTCTTCACATCTTTGCAAAACTCAATCAAGGTTGCTCAAGCAACCATCAAAAGAAGTCCCGTAAACGGAAAAATCATCCATGAAAACCTCGACAATATTTTCACAGAAGTCAGAGAATATAGCCATCATACATCTTTGAAATGTAGTAGGTGCATTGCATAAACCAAAAGGCATACGTCTATAAGCAAAGGTACCAAAAGGGAAAGTAAAAGTGGTCTTATCTTGATCCTCTTTGGACACAGGTATTTGAGAGAAACCAAAATAACCGTCTAGAAAGCAAAAATGTGTATGTTTGGATAGTCTTTCTAACATTTGATCAACAAAAGGTAGCAGGTAATGATCTTTCCTAGTAGCTTTATTTAATTTCCTAAAATCAATTACCATTCTATATCGTGTAACAATTCTTTGCGGGATCAATTCATATTTATCATTAGGAACAACAGTAATACCTCCCTTTTAGGGACACAATGAACGGGACTAACCCATCTACTATCAGCAATAGGATAAATTATACCTGCCTCGAGAAGCTTTAGTATTTCATTTCTTACCACTTCCTTTTTAGGATTTAATCGTTGTTGGTGATCAACAACTAGTTTAGCATTAGGCTCCATAATGATTTTGTGCTGACATAGAGTGAGACTAATGCCCTTAAGATCATCAAGAGTGTATCTAATAGAGGCATGGAGCTTCCTAAAAGTTTTCAATAATCTCTTTTCTTCACGCTCTGAAAGGTTATCACTAATAATAACAGGATATATCTCCTTTTCATCAAGATAAGCATACTTCAGAGTATCAGGTAATTGTTTAAGCTCAAACACGGGATCACCCTTGGCTGGAGGAGTATCTCCAAGTATTTCAACATGCAGGTTGTGTTTCAAAATAGGATGCTGATCAAAGAAAATCTTATCTATTTCATTCCTTTCATTCATATGCATATCATTTTCATGGCCTAGCAAATATTGTTCTAAGGGACCAGTAGGAGACACAACGCTATAAGCTAGACCAATAATTTCATCTTTACTAGGCAATTCTTTGTCATGGGGTTGTCTACAAAATTTAGAGAAATTGAACTCGTGAGACGCATCCCCAAAACTTACAGTAACCGTTTCTTTTTCACAACCAATCGTAGCATTAACAATATTCAAGAAGGGTCTACCAAATATAATGTGACAAAAATCATCTTGTGGGGAACCAAGAACAAGAAAATCAGTAGGATACTTTATTTTCCCACACAAGACTTCAACATCTCCAACAATCCCAATTGGTGCAATAATATCTCTATTAGCAAGCTTGATGGTAACATCAATTTCCTCTACTTCGGCTGGTGCAATGTCATTCATAATTTATTGGTATAAGGTAAAGGGAATTGCACTCACACTAGCACCCACATCACATAAGCCATGATAACAATGATCTCCTATTTTAACAGAAACAACAGGCACGCCAACAATAGGTCTATGTTTACCTTTAGTATCAGGTCTAGCAATTCTAGCAGCTTCATCACAGAAAAGAATGACATTCCCATCAATACTATCAACCAAGAGATCTTTAACCATATCAATATTAGGTTCAAATTTAATTTGCTCAGGAGGTATAGGTGTTCTAGCACAACTCTTACGAACCACAGTTGAAGCTTTAGCATGATCCTTTATTCTAACGGGAAAGGGTGTTTTCTCAATATAAGCAGTAGGAATAACATGATCAACATTATAAATAATAGTTTCTTCTTCAACTTTATTAGGTTAAACCACTTTAACTTCAATGGGAGGATGATATTTAAACCACTTCTCCTTGGGGGATCAACATGAGTAGCAAAGGATTCACAGAATGAAGCTATTACCTCAGAGTCAAGTCCATATTTAGTGCTAAAATCACGAAAAGCATCGGTGTCTATAAAGGATTTAACACAATCAAACTTAAGGCTTATACCTGACTCATTACCTTCATTGAGTTCCCAATCTTCAGAGTTGCGTTTAATTCTTTCAAATAAGTCCCATTTGAATTCAATATCTTTCTTCATAAAGGAACCAACACAAGAAGTGTCGAGCATGGATTGATCATTACGAGAGAGCCGAGATTAAAACTCTGAATACTAATTTCTCTCGGGAACTCATGATTTGGGCATGAATATAACATTGACTTAAGCCTCCCCCAAGCTTGAGCAATTATTTCTCCTTCACGAGGCCAAAAATTATAAATATAATTCCGATCATGATGAACCAGATGCATAGGATAAATTTTCTGATGAAATTTCAATTTCAATCGGTTGTAATTCCATGATCCAATATCATCACATAGGCTATACCATGTCAATGCCTTTTCCTTCAAAGATAAAGGAAAGACCTTCTTCTTGACATCATCCTCAGGCAGACCTGCAAGCTTAAATAATCCACAAACGTCATCCACATAGATTAGATGCAAATCAGGATGTAGTGCTCCATCTCATGTATAAGGATTAGCTAGCAGTTTTTCTATCATACCCGAAGGAATTTCATAATAAATATTTTCAGTAGGTGCAGCAGGTTGAGGAGCATCTCTTTGTGCTTCCGGTCGGGGAGAAGATACCCATAACAAGCCCCTCAAAGGATTATTTTCCATAGTGACAAGTGACAGTAAGTTTCACCATAGTATATAATTTTTTCCTTACCAAGTTCCACTTACCAAAGGCGCTTCACTCCCCGGCAACGTCACCAAAAACGAGTCTTGATGACCCACAAGTGTAGGGGATCTATCCTAATCCTTTCGATAAGTAAGAGAGTCGAACCCAACAAGGAGCAGAAGGAAATGACAAGCGGTTTTCAGTAAGGTATTATCTGCAAGCACTGAAATTATCAATAACAAATAGTTTTGTGATAAGGTAATTCATAATGGGTAGCAAGTAACAAATGTAACAAAGGTGCGGCAAGGTGGCCCAATCCTTTTTGTAGCAAAGGAAAAGCCTGTACAAACTCTTATATAAAGCAAAGTGCCCCCGAGGACACATCAGAATTTCTGTCAATCTAGTTTTCATCATGCTCATATGATTCGCGTTCATTACTTTGATACTTTGATATGTGGGTGGACCGGTGCTTGGGTGCTGCCCTTACTGGGACAAACATCCCACTTATGATTAACCTCTCTCGCAATCATCCACAACTACAAAATAAGAATTAAGATAAATCTAACCATAGCATGAAACATATGGATCCAAATCAGCCCCTTACGAAGCAACGCATAAACTAGGGTTTAAGCTTGTGTCACTCTAGCAACCCATCATCTACCTATTACTTCCCAATTCCTTCCCCTAGGCCCAAATAATGATGAAGTGTCATGTAGTCGACGTTCACATGACACCACTAGAGGAGAGACAACATACATCTTATCAAAATATCAAACGAATACCAAATTCACATGATTACTTATAACAAGAGTTATCCCATGTCCTCAGGAACAAACATAACTACTCAGAAAGCATATTCATGTTCATAATCAGAGGAGTATTAATAATGATTAAGATTCTGAACATATGATCTTCCACCAAATAAACCAACTAGCATCAAGTACAAGGAGTAATCAACACTACCAGCAACACACAGGTACCAATCTGAGGTTTTGAGACAAAGATCAGATACAACAGATGAACTAGGGTTTGGAGAGGAGATGGTGCTGATGAAGATGTTGATGGATATTGACCCCCTCTCGATTAGAGGATCGTTGGTGATGAGGATGACTTCGATTTCTCCCTTCGGGAGGGAAGTTTCCTCAGTGGAATAACTCCACCGCAGCTCTAGATTGGTTCTGCCGAAGTTCCGCCTCGAGGCGGCGGCGCTTCACCCCGAAAGCTCTGATATGATTTTTTCCAGGTCAAAACCCTTCATATAGCAGAAGATGGGCACCGGAGGCCTGCGAGGGAGCCCACAAGACACAGGGGCACGGCAAGGGGGTAAGCTGCGCCCAGCATGCTTGTGACCTCCTGGTGGGTCCCTTTGGTATTTCTTTCGACCAATATTTTTTATATATTCCAAAACAATTCTCCGTAACTTTTCAGGACTTTTGGAGCTATGCAGAATAGGTCTCTCAGAATTGCTCCTTTTCCGGTCCAGAATTCCAGTTGTCGGCATTCTCTCTCTTCATGTAAACCTTGTAAAATAAGAGAGAAAAGGCATAAGTATCGTACCATAATGTGTATTAACAGCCCATAATGCAATAAATATCGATATAAAAGCATGATTCAAAATGGACGTATCAAGGCTGGGACTTGTCGGACGTCCGTAGGGCGTCAGGCGTCCGAACGTTGTAGAGTGTTGGATGTTCGGAGGGCGTCGGTCGTCCGACCACTGTAGACTTCCATAGATCCATCTTCTTCTGTCTCCTCTTCCACGCTTCCCTCATGGATGGTGTAGTTGCATGCAAGTGGTGGCACTCCTCCTTATCATCCGTGAAGCTCTGGCAATACCAATGCATGAACACAAGAGGAGTGTCATGTTGGGGAACATGGGAAACAAAAAATTTCCTACGTGCACACAAGACCTATCCATGGTGATGACCATCTACGAGAGGGGGAGTGTATCTAAATACCCTTGTAGATCGCTAAGCGGAAGCGTATATAAAGCGGTTGATGTAGTGGAACACCTTCGCTATCCAAATCGCAGCCCGTGCCACGATCTCATCATGATCCCTCCCACGATCCCACCACGACCCACCTCGGTCTAGTGCCGAACGTACGACACCTCCGCGTTTAGCACACGTACAACTCGATGATGATCTCCACCTTCTTGATCCAACAAGAGGGGCGGAGAGGCAGATGAGTTCTCCAACACAACGACATGGTGGTGGTCGTGATGAACTAATCAGGCAAGGCTTCGCCAAGCTCTACTGAACTAATCTAGAGGAGAAAACGACCTAGAGAGAGGGGGCAACACGTGGTTTTTTAGGGTTAGGGCTGCCCTCAAATCCTCTAGTATATATAGGAGGGAGGGAGGGGAGGAGGCAGCCTCAAAACCCTCAAAGGGTTCGGCTGAAGTGGAGGAGGTGGAAGAGTCCACCTCCAATCCTACTCCTAGTAGGATTCCTCCCTTCCACACTTGAGTTTCTTTCCTTCCTACCTCCTAGCCGCATTGGGCCTTAGTGGGGGGTTCAGCAAGCCCACTACGGACTGGTCCACGTCAGCCCACAGCCCACGAGACCCTTTGGGGTGGGTGGGCCCACCTGATGGACCACCGGATCCCATTCGTCACTCCCGGTACAATCCGAAAATGCCCGAAACTTATCTGGACTTCAAAAACCACTTTCCTATATATCAATCTTTACCTCCCGACCATTCTAGAGTTCCTCCTAATGTTTGGGATCTCATCCGGGACTCCAAACAACCTTCAGTCACAAACGTACATAACTCAATAATACTGAAACGTCACCGAGCCTTAAGTGTGCAGACCCTGCGTGTTCGAGAACTATGCAGACATGATGTGAGACATTCTCCGGTCAATAACCAATAGCGAGATATGGATGCCCATATTGGCTCCTACATATTCTACAAATATCTTTATCATCGAACCTCTGTGTCAAGATTCAGCTAATCCCGTATACTATTCCCTTTGTCCATCGGTATATTACTTGCCCGAGATTCGATCGTCGGTATCTCTATACCTAGTTCAATCTCGTTATCGGCAAGTCTATTTACTCATTCTGTAATATAAGATCCCATGACTAACTCCTTAGTCACATTGCTTGCAAGGCTTATTGTGATGTTGTATTATCGAGTGGGCCCCGACATACCTCTCCGTCACACGGAGTGACAAGTCCTAGTCTTGATCCATGCCAACCCAACAAACACATTCAGAGATACCCGTAGATCACCTTTATATTCACCCAGTTACATTGTGATGTTTGATACACATAAGGTATTCCTCTGGTGTCCTGGAGTTACATGATCTCATGGTCATGGGAACAGATACATTGACATGCAAAAAATAATAGCAATAAACTAACACGATCATATGCTACGTTCACAGTTTGGGTCTTGTCCATCACATCATTCTCCTAATGATGTGATCCTATTATCAAACGACATCTCAGTCTATGGCTAGGAAACCTTGACCATCTTTGGTCAATGAGCTAGTCCTTCAAAGGCTCACTAGGGTCAGTGTGTTGTCTATGTATACACACATGTATTTGAGTTTCTAATCCATACAATTCTATCATGGATAATAAACGATTATCATGAACAAGTAAATATAACAATAACCAATTTATTATTGCCTCTAGGGCATATTTCCAATAGTCTCCCACTTGCACTAGAGTCATTAATCTAGTTCACATCACTATGTGATTGTGTAACATCCCAAAATTATAAATTTTGGAATGTTAATATAATTATTAGATTGATTGTTTGTTTGTTTGCTGAGTGACTGAAACTTGTGTGAAATTTGAAACTTTTCGAAACTTTTGAATGAGAGGGAATAAAATGACTTTCCCCTTCTCCGGTGAATTCAAATTCAAGCTTTTAAAAGCAAAGAGAGAAGATGACATGACTTCTTCAACTATAAATAATTTGAACGGAGATATTTGCAATTGAATTCTTTTGCATTTCCATCTTTTTCCTCGCACGAGAAATGCCCGGGGAAATACTCTCTTGCACGCAAGAGAGAGCGGAGGAAAATGACCCTCCAAAGTACAGACATTTCTGAAATATTTGAGCCAAGAAAATACAAAGTTTATTTGCAAAAATATTTGCAAAAAGAAAATAAAGCATTTTGAGGAATTTCTAAAAAAAACAACATTTTTTAAAAGTTTTTATTTTTGCTTTGGAAGAATGTTATTCGGGTAGAGGATATTTTTCTGATTTTTTTGGTATATAATACTCTATATTAAATATTTGATTTACTCCCTCTTTATTCGCTTTTATTTTCTGATTCGGAAAAGGATTTAAAATAGGAAAGTTTTAGCCGCCGCCCCGAGCGCATTATAAGGCCATGGGCCGAATCTCCACCGCCAGGGAATGAATCCCTTAATTGCCGGCCGACCGACCCTGCCCCACCCGCCTCTCTCCCACTGCCGCTGGGCCCCACTGGCCGAGCCACTCCACCCCGTCGGCCATCTTCTTCCTCTTTCCAAAATCCATGCCCGAGACCGAGCCAGTCCGAGGAACTCGGGATTCCTTTCCCCGATCCTCTCTCCCCCTTCCTTTCCTTCACCCCTCCCTGGCCTATAAGTACCCCCGCCCCCGGCCGCCCCCGTTCCCACCCCGTCCTCGACGAGCGCCGCCCGAGCCGCCCCCTGCCGCAGCCACCGGAGCCGAAGCTCCTGCACCTTCGGCTGCCCACCTGGGAGCAGCACCCGAGCCGCCCCCGCTCCGCCCGACGCCTCCCCTCGGTGGAGGACTGCCGCCGCCGTCGCCCCGTCCCCTCCACCGCCCCCCGGAGCCCTCCCCTCGCCGGCGACCACCCCTTCCTCGCCGGAGTAGCCTCCCACAGCCACGGTAGACTCTCTCTTCCCTCTGTTGTTTTTTCTTTTTCTTTTGTAGCCCTTAGATCCTTATTAGATGGTGTAGATTAGATCCTAGTATACCCCTTCGGTTTAGAGTAGAAAACCGGCAGTTTTATTTCACTTACTCATTTAGCCAGCAAGTTTTGCTAGTCCTCGGCCATTTGCTCCTAACCTTGCAACAAACAAATCCGCAGCCTATCGTAGCGCGCCACGTATACCCCCTGTTAGTTAGCTAGTTAGCTTCATTTTTTTTGTCCAATTGCAAAAACAGAAAAGTTTCTGTTTTGTTTTGGCCATAACGTTTGATCCCGAAGTCCAATGATGTTGATTCGTTTTCCAGTAGCTCACAAATTTCCTGTAGTTTTTAAAAACATATAATTTGTCTATGTTTGAAATTTTCAAATATAAGTTAGATCAGATTTAGTTTAAACCTTGTTTTGCCTATCACAGGAGTTTCAAAATAGCTTTTAATTTGATTCCTTTTGGTACTGATCACTAGTGATCTTATTTATCAGTGGTAAAAATTTCAGATTTGTTTGAGTATTTTAGCTCACTGTTTCTTGTGAAACAATTTCTGTTTCACCTCTTTTAGGATTTTGGCTAATTCCTTTTCTACTTTTGTTTTAAAATATTTTCTTTATTATTTCAGAAAGATTATTGTTTTTGTTTATGTTGGTTAACAGTAGTTGTACAACAAGTTTTTATTTTACTTTTATTTGTTTTCATGAAATCAATTCTAGTTCCTTAGTAACTTGCAATTGGTTTTCACCATTGTTTCAAATCCCGTTTGGGAATACTTTGAAAAAGTTTTGTGAAAAATACTTTATTTTATCTTAGTTAGACTTATATATTAGTTCCTCATTATTATTTTCTGTTAGACAAAAATCATTTAGTGTTTGATGTAGTAGAGGACTCTCTAGTCTTATTTGAAGTTTCTTTCGGAATTCCTATTCGCTCTCTCTTTTTTTTGATTGTTAGAATGATTGCTAGTATGAGTGCTTATGTGAATGATATGTTTGTTATATAGATTTCATCGGAGAGTGACGAGTAGTCTATCAAGTTATTTTCTCGAGAAATTCTTCTTCGTCAACATCACAGGCAAGTCATTTGATCATGTATCACCTATGTTTTTATGCATCGTAGTTCTACCATCCTATGCCCAATTTGCATGTTGAGTAGGTACTTGGAAATTTTAGTATAGATTGTAGTATCATGTGGTAGGCACACAACAACCCCGATACTTGGCCCCGGGACGACAAATTTCATATTGCTATGCTTGAGTAGACGGGATTTCGGTTGAGTGCATAACACGAGTGATGCGAGGTTGACTAAGTAATCAAGACCGGTTAAGACATGATTTTCAAGACCTCGGACGCAATGCAACTCTGGGTGAAGGACGGTTGATCGGCTCCCTGGAGAACCCAGTGGATGCCCGGGATGCTGGGGACGGCCATGACATCCTGTGGAAAGCTTCACCCAGGCTCAAAGAGACGGACGGATATTTTCAAGACCCAAGGCTTACCTGCACAGCCACAAGTCATTATGGGCTCTGGCTTGGTTGGACAACGCGGCGACTCTGGACAGGCGGTGCTAGCAGATGTAGAAGAACGGTAGGAATGGATGGGCAACGACAGGGATTCAGAGGGACCCGTTGAAAGACCATATTTTGATCATCCGGTCTTCAAACACCCTGTAGTGCGAGGACATACACGGAGGCGATCAAATCTTGTGGGGAACGTGTGCAAAACTCTGCAGAGTACTCAAACCTAATCGATTAGCCGTGTCCACGGTCATGGACAACTTGAGCCAAAGGAACTGAAGTTATCTGGAATTCTCAACACCATTATATATATTTGATGAGGGTAATATTTATAACTTGGGTATGAGAACTGGTTGGCGGAACCATCTCGTTAACAACCAACCTTGTAGTAATATTTTGCTTTTAGCCTCTGTTGATGTAGGAGAAAACTTGCTTTTCGCTAAAAACTTATAGCCCCACCTGCCATATATGCATATAGTATAGATGATTACTTTTCACCCCTCTCTTTTGTCACTTGCCGGCATATTCAATATGCTGACCTACATGGCTGCAACGTCTTATGTTGCAGATATTTTTCTTCGACGAGTAAGAGTACGATTCAGGGTTACGGTCTACACTCAACTTGCCGTTGGTGTTTATTGGGACTTCACTCCCTTGACTGCTTCCGCTGAGATATTTAAGGTATATATATCAGTTTTACGCTATTTACATGTGATTGCACTTTGATATATACATTGATGTACTGTGTGTGCCAGCATACTGATCCAGGGATGACACAGAAACACAGAGGCTTGACTCGTTTTGAGTCGGGTCACTACAGATTGTAATGAATCGAACACCCATACGGTTCTGGGGTTTGATCATGTCTTACTTGTGAGAGAGGTTTTTAGTCAACGGGTCTGAAACATTCAAATCCGTGTGTACTTCACAAATCTCTATGTCAAACTGTAGATCCTTCTATCACGCTTTCACTTGGAACAATTCCAAACGACTGGTCCACTATATGAATCCGGTTTACTACTTGGAGTAATCCGGATTAGTGTCAAAGATTGCATCGACGTAACACTTTACGACGAACTCTTTTATGTGGGGACCCCGACTTACGAGTCAAGATCGCCGAATGAACATGCTCAGTGATCCCAAAGATCAATGCTCACCGAACACACATAAACTGGATAACAAGTGTCTTACATCCATACATACCGTTTGATACAATAAATGACCGTTGCGGTCAAGTTTTACATATATAAGGCCTTGAAGGACATCACACCAAACTTGACCAATAGCGGAGATATTGGTCGAAAGCGTGAACCCATGCCATCAGCCTTAACCTACAAGCATTCTGACTAGGAAGGCTCCTAGCTCGCAGGAACATCAACAATTTACTCTTCACCATTTCCTACTCTCTCATGCCTGGTCAATGAAATAACCAGTGGCAAGCCAATGATTACTTTGAATGTACTCGCAAACAACCCATGATGTGGAACAAGGTAATAAAGGAACATGAACTAGCATAAGAATGCAGCCCTTGCGGAAAGCAGTTTTTTCTTTAATTGCAGTAAGATGGTCAAGTGTAGGTATAATCATGCATCATAAGGAACATGGTAATCATAAGTACAGCTTACAGGTATCAACATATCCGCTGAGGGCTGAACACCACAGGTTCACCGTATATGCCAAGTCTCTAGACTTGTCATATCATCTTACTCAGATAACACCTTTAAACACACGCACACCTAGTTTATGCGGAAACGACTGAACGTAGTTTAAGAAGCACCACCCAACTATCCTTGACTGTGGACATGGCTATTCGAGTAGTTTTACACTTTGCAGAGGTTGTACGTTGTACCCACGAGATCCAGGAAACTTCTCTGTCATCCACGACTCGCAGTATATAACATACCCGAGGTAAGTACCCGATCATTGCCTTTCCCCTGACGACACTAGACAAAGAGTCCACTCAATTGGTACCTAGCCCACATGATTTACGTCTTACGAGCACCAACTCTGGACCGTATTATCCATGCAGGGATCAACGGTGTGCCCGGAACACGTAAAAACGACATAGTCAACCTAGCTGGTATGACCCTGTCACGAGAGTGACCACATATCACTCCTGCCACTAGTAATGCGGGCTCTTTGCTAGCACCGACCAAAGTAATCAACAAAGCCTCATCCCATAAAGGGGTATCGTGGTCACACATGTAAGGTTGGGATGGTCGATACATCATAAATCTGATCCCATTTCCGAAACCACTCACACAAAACCTTTTCGGTGCACCACTTCCTTCACAAGTGGTCAGCCAACTCAACATCATCACCCTCGGGCATTATTGGCACCCAACGGGGTTTTCGTAAAACCTTTGTGATCAACTGTGTTACCATCATAATGCACATGCTCTTTCTATGCGTAGCACTACTGTCTACTTGCCAATATATTATTGGCGTGATCCTCATAGATGATAGGGTCATGCTCAATGCAAGTTCTCCAGAGGAGCTATCGAAAACACCATGCTGGGGTGCACCGATTAATCTTAACCATATGCATCGGGGTAGAGTAACCAATGTGTCATGAGTAGAAGTATTTTCTTAGACATGGTCAAAGGGATACTTGCTTTTGCTCACATAAGTCCTCGGGGTCTTCGAGGTCTTCCGATCCAACTCTGAGTACTCCGTCAACTATCGTCGGAAACAATCATAGTAAGCCACACAACAAGTAGAAACAAAAGTGCTATATAAATAGGAGTTTTGTTTTTCTTGGACCTCTCTGGTCATAAGAAAAATACCTAAATCTTGCTCTAGGAGATTTGGACCATTAGGGATTTTGAATGTACGAAAGGAGGAATAGGTGATCCTTTAAGAAGCCTACAGAAAACATTCTCCGAAAAATTAGTGGAGGCACTCATTTGACAGAGCATGATTTTAGAAACAATTAGGAAGTTGTTTCACTGGATATGGAGTTGGTATGAATATTCTAGGGATTTTCTAACATTGGATTAATAGCAAAAATGAGCTATTTATTTAGTGCAAGAGAAACATGCTAGATAGAAATGTTGACTAATGCTCAAAAAATAGTGCATGACATTAGAAGACTCTCGAAATTGGAATCACTCCATTTGGAGTTGATATGAATCATCTAGGAATGACTTTAGCTATCAGTTGTAGTTCAAGGCTATAATTCTGCCAGAAATCACGTTTCACATGTGCTGCTCATTTTTCCTACATGAGGATGCCATATATTGGTTTGAAATGATGCATTGGCATACTAGAGTTGCTCTAGAAGGATGTGGGGGCATCAACTTAAGTAGAGGTATAGCAAGAGGGGTAAAACGGTGCTGCCAAGGTAAAAATGAGAGGTAGCTACATGGAGTCACCCTCGAATAATTGACTAGTGGCCATGGCAAGGTTACTGGAGGTAAAAGGTAACTATAGAGAGCTGCGGTAAAAGTTTAAGCTCAAGTAGATAAGTGGAAGGGGCCAAAGTAGCAACTTTGGTAAATGCACACAAGGTGTTTGATGGGTGTTAGGGCTACTATATGGATCCGAATTGATATGAAACTTAACAGGATCTCATAATAGATGAAAATAAGCCTGGACACCAAATTTGGTACTTGGTGGATAAAGTTTCCAATGTATACTTGGAAAACCCATGAAATGGGGAGAAATGTCCTTCTGCTTACGAAACTATTCAAATCAATTCCCACAAATATAATATTTGGTGTGGGGGCATTATTTGAGCATTAAAGCATGCCCAAAAAGTTTGGGATCAATTGGAGAAACTTTATAATGTAAAGTTTCCCAAAGTGAGAAGTCAACAGAGAAGGTTTTGAGGGGTTTGGGACAAGTTCATCTATTCTCCTTGATGAACCACTTGGTGTGGATGCATTACTGGAGCATCAGAACATGTCCACCAAATATGAGCATAGTTGGAGACACTTGGCAATGTAGAGTTGCTCAAATTTGGATCTAGACATATATGGTTTTAGCATAATTAAGTAGATCAAACCAACTTGGATTGAGATTAAACTTGGCAAGATTATCACATATATCATATGTGACATGCTAGAATTTTACAGTAATTTATTGAAAATATTTCCTATAGAAATATTCCAAATCTTTAAATAGGAAGGAAGGGGTTTGAAGGGTTTTGCCTAATATTTTGAACATGACCATGTGTTGAAACTCCCATATATGGAATATATATGTCCACTGAGTTTCCCTAAATTTTCTCAAATATTTTGAAAGTAATAAAAATAACTTCCCTTCATAGAGGAACATTTCTGGCCTTAGAGAAAGGTATTTAAATAAAATAGGAAAATAACTTTTAAAATAATAATATTGTGGTTTTGGGAATAAATTTTGATAATGGGATGTAAATAAAATATTTTGTGCAAAATAACTTCTCTAATTTGAGGACTTGTAGTACAAATCCCAACTCACGGGTTTTTGATTGGTTAAATTAAGTAAATGCTTTTTGGTCAAAATAATATTTGGTAAAATAGTTTCTAGTCCTATACACATGGCATGATCATTAGGCAAGGATTTGGGTCAAGGAGGTGAGTCTAGAGAGTAGCAGGAACTTTGGGATTCCAACACAAGCAAACAAGCAAGCAAGCAAGCAAACAACAATCACTTCAAGCATCACAAGAACTCATAAAAAATTAATTGGTCCTAATTTTTGAGAAAGGTTAATTAGTCAGGAGAGTTAAAACACAGGGTGTTATAGACCTTACCCCCTTAAGAAAATCTCGTCCTCGAGATTTCTAGGTTAGGCGTTGGAGAGATACTGAATTTTAAGTTGGAGGCAGTCTTCACGTCCCCATGTTGCTGTTGTGGGTATTGAGGTGCTTGATGATACAACTTCAAATGCTCCGCGCGTCCTTGATTGACCGTGAACGGGGTTCTGGCAATAAGTTAGGCTTGACTGAGGGTCAAGGGCTTGGTGCACTAAGTTCTCGCAAGTGTCTGACTTGCACGTGTATCCCAAAGTCGGAATACGTGGCAAGCTAACATGTCTGGGTTGGGTCTCATCCATGAGTCTAAGCTCAGAGACTCAGTGTTTAGAAAGCTTCTACCATCTTGGAAGGTTCGTGAGGGGTCCTGGATGAGCTGGCTACCCAAGAGTCTAGACCAGTCATCCACTCGCAAGGTCTGTGGCTTGGCAAGCAGGTGAATCACCTTTAGCAGGTTTTCACCATGATCCACTTAGGACTCTCGTCCTTGATTTGTACCAAGAATAGGCCTTCTGATTTCTCTCGGTGTCCAAAGGCTTCATCGGCTTGAATCGTCGAGGCTTCTTGACATTGTTGATGTAGTTGGTGCAAGATTGGTGGTTGACTTCTACTGCTTCTTCTTGATCATCGTGGTTTCCCTAACCACTGCGGTTCTTCACCTTGTGTTGGGAAGGATAGACTTCCGTTGTCTTGAGGTCGCTTCGAGAAACCCATCCTCTTGAGATAACACCTTATTCTCGAGAGGCATAATGATCGGTGTTCCTGGGGCTCGCCCAAACAGGACTAAGGTGTTGTTCCTCCTGTTGGGTGAATAAGTATGTCATCCCTGAGGATAACAACATACTTCCCCCAAGCATCACATAAGTGTGGTGCTCATGAGACATGTGAGGAGAGCGGGGACTTGCTATGGACGGTCACTGGCCGAGAGGTTTGTGGTCCAACACGATCTAGTTTCTTCATGCCCTTGTTCGTCATAGACATGATGGGTGGTGGTCGGGCGGAGTACTGGGCATATTCCAACGATTTAGAGTCGTTTCCTGTGGTCATAATCCAATAACCTTATGGCTCGGTGAAGCTTTGGGGTTTCGAGGAACTTAGGACATGAGTGAACATCTATCATCTTATCCTAAGCACATTCCTTAGATGCGAATAGTCTGACCTCTCACTCTGGACAAAAATCACCCTATTTCATCAAAGATACCATATCTCATAAGTCAACTCCACACCATTCATGCTAGTTGACTCCAGGGTTGAGGGAGGGACTAAACCCAACACCACAAGTATGATATAGTTATGTTGCACATGCATTCCTATGCAAGAACCTCGGGGAGGCATACAAGCTCCTAAGCTTGAATTAAGACGCCACAAATCCAAATGTACAACTAGATCATCCAATGGATAGGGTACTGCATTTCTATATTAAGGAAACACGTAGTATACCAATCCAAGATCTTGTTTCCCTTCTATGTCACTGGACCCATCACTCCTACAACTCCAATACCGATGGGCTTCTACATGATCACTTAAAGTCCTTATGCTCCACATATTACTGCAAGGATTACATCATAGTATATCCACCAACTTCCAATATCATGGCCAACTAATCTCCAAGGCCATGCTTATACAGGTTCGTAAGTTATTTCTACAACTCCAATTACTTGTACTTGTTATCCGCCGAGAAACATGGTATCGCGATCGAGATCGTCAGGCTAAATCCAATTTACTTCGAACCTTGTAGCCTCATACATCATTGATACTCCATTAAGGTTACCTATTTAACCCGAATCTCAAGTCCAATAAGAACTTTTACTCGTTACTCCAAGTATTTATGGTAAAATCACCAAACCATGTCAACTACTCGATAAAGTCAATTATGCCACGAAGAATCTTTTGCTCGTGAAAATATTTGTCCTAAGGAATCAAAGATTACTCTAGGAGTATGTAGGTTATGCTACTTTATCAACATGCCCCATCAAGTTCACCTACCTTTATAAGGGTCTTACGATCCACAAAGATAGTCTAGCTATATCCTCAAGACACCTATCCTAATCACAACAAACATAGTCTAATATTCTTATATCCGAGAATGGTCCTTCTTATGGCATCGGGGTTTTGGTGCTAGCTTAAGATTGAAGGGTACTTGTTCACCATAATCACTTGTTCCACAAAGAACCCAGTGCTAAGTAGGGTTTATTGGAGCTCAATAGGTGCTATGGAAAATCCGCCTATTTAACACGCTGATGACCCACAAGTATAGGGGATCAATCGTAGTCCTTTCAATAAGTAAGAGTGTCGAACCCAACGAGGAGCAGAAAGATATGACAAGTGGTTTTCAGCAAGGTAAAATCTGCAGGCACTGAAATCGTCGGTAACAAGTGATTGTGTAGTGAGATGATTCGTAGCAAGCAACAAGTAACAAAAGTAGCAACAGTGCAGCAAAGTGGCCCAATCCCTTTTGTATCAAGGGACAAGCCTGGACAAAGTCTTATAGGAGGAAAAACGCTCCCGAGGACACATGGGAATTTCTGTCATGCTAGTTTCATCATGTTCATATGATTCACGTTCGTTACTTTGATAGTTTGATATGTGGGTGGACCGGCGCTTGGGTACTTCCCTTACTTGGACAAGCATCCCACTTATGATTAACCCCTCTCGCAAGCATCCGCAACTACGAAAGAAGAACTAAGACAAAGTCTAACCATAGCATTAAACTAGTGGATTCAAATCAGCCCCTTACGAAGCAACGCATAAACTAGGGTTTAAGCTTCTGTCACTCTAGCAACCCATCATCTACTTAGTACTTCCCAATGCCTTCCTCTAGGCCCAAATAATGGTGAAGTGTTATGTAGTCGACGTTCACATAACACCACTAGAGGAAAAACAACATACAACATATCAAATTACCGAACGAATGCCAAATTCACATGACTACTATTAGCATGACTTATCCCATGTCCTCAGGAACAAAAGTAACTACTCACAAAGCATAATCATATTCATGATCAGAGAGGTAATGAGTAGCATCAAGGATCTGAACATAAACTCTTCCAGCAAATAATCCAACTAGCATCAACTACAAAGAGTAATCAACACTACTAGCAACCTTACAAGTACCAATCGAAGTCGCGAGACGGAGATTGGTTACAAGTGATGAACTAGGGTTTGGAGATGAGATGGTGCTGATGAAGATGTTGATGGTGACAAGTCCCCTCCGATGGGAGGAGTGTTGGTGATGACGATGGCGATGATTTCCCCCTCCGGGAGGGAAGTTTCCCCGACAGGATCATCCTGCCGGAGCTCTAGATTGGTTCTGCTCAAGTTCCGCCTCGTGGCAGTGGCGAAACCATGAAAAATTTCCTCCTTGATTTTTTTTCTGGACGAAACCCTTCATATAGCAAAAGAGGGGGGCCAGTGGGCCAGTGGGCTGCCCACAAGCCCTCATGGTGCGGCCTAGGGGGGGGTGGCCGCACTGTGCAGGCTTGTGGGTACCCCTTGGTGCCCCTCTCGCACTTCTTCGGCCCAGTATTTTTGATAAATAAGGAAAAAAATCCTCGTTGATTTTTACGGCGTTTGGAGTTGCGTAGAATAGGTATCTCAACTTTGCTCCACTTTCAGGCCAGAATTCCAGTTCCCGGCATTCTCCCTCTTCATGTAAACCTTGCAAAATAAGAGAGAAAAGGCATCAGAATTGTACCGTGAAGTGAAATAACAGCCAAAGAAGCGATAAATATCAACATGAAAACATGATGCAAAATGGACGTATCACACGCGTCTAGAAGTTTGAGCTGGGGAAGCTTGTGAGGGTTTAGGTTGGTCTAGGGAGGGTCTTCCAATCTTGAGGGAGAAACATAATGCTATGGGTTGCATCCGGTGGAATATGCTGCAGTCGGAGTCTTCAGGGTCAGCCGTCCGTCGAAGTGGATCCCCGGTGCATCTTGCCTTGTTGGTCTTCAGTTGTCGAGAAATGTGAGAGAGGGATAGCAATATAGAGAGGAGTGCCTTAGGGGACGGTATAGTGCAAGTGCAATCAAACAAGTGTCGAAAGTCAATTCAAACATCAAGATATGACACGTGATATATTCGCGTACTCGCTGCCTGAGGCAAAAGCGCGACTTATATCACAACACAATCAGACAAAAAAACAACACACGACATGGTCCCATCTGAACCATTTCGCGGACTTGACTTCGTATAGGGGATTCACGACACATCCTACCCTAGTGCTTCTTGGACTGAACGGTCGTGCTTGCTTCGTGTCTCGAGAGGGTCCACTCAGTCTTCCGGGTCTTCTCATGGTATTGCCATGTCTCTTGTTGTTGTGTGCCGGACTAGTCGGGTTGAGCCGAAAGAGTCCTTGACGACTTCTTGTCTAGTGATGTGCCGACGAAGATAGTTCCTCATGGCTATCATTGACAGGGTCTTCTGCTATATTTGCAATCTTGTCATTGTCTTCTTGTCTCCCAAGGTGCCGAGAGTACCAAGTGAACAACCTTTATGCAATGACATCGGCATGGCATGATAGAGCTCTGATCCGTCAGTCATGTTGACCACATTAACGAAGAGTACCGATTTCCTGCTCACTAAGCTGAGGCAGACCAAATGGCGGAGTTCTTCTCCACCGGTGGTGGTCGACACAAGATTGATATTCATAGGGTTGCTCTATCAACAGTGCATATCATGGCCTTGCATATCTTATGTCCTCATTATCGAAGGTGAAGGTTGCATCACTCCGAAATAGTGTCGAGGGTGTCACCATCTTCTGGGTCTCGATGTCCTTGTACCTCATGGAGGTACTTCTATTGGTGTCATCTGGTCGCAGCGTTGCCATCCTTGTCTTCCAAGTGCGTGGGTGATTGCTCGGAAAGGTTGCTTCCTTCCAAGTTACGCACGAGGATTTTAGTAACCCCGTGATGAGAGGCATAAGGGTGCTAGCTACCATTTGCAAGTTTTGAAAAAGAAGACGAGGAGTGCCAAGAGAATAAGGGTGGAAGGAGATAAGGTAAAACCTTCATTTTCCTTGAAGATTTTGGAGAGGTGAGAAGCATAGAGGTTTTGCAAGTACTTTTGAAGGGTCTGGAAAATAGTTTGTCCTAACTAACGTCCATGCTAACTAAGGGCTTCCTACAATCAGGATGGCTCTGATACGAGCTCTATGGGGACCCCGACTTACGAGTCGGGATCGCCGAATGAACGTGCTTAGTGATCCCAAAGATCAATGCTCACCGAACACACAGAAACTGAATACCAAGAGTCTTACATCCATACATACCGTTTGATACAATAAATGACCGTTGCGGTCAAGTTTTACATATATAGGGCCTTGAAGGCCAAACACCAAACTTGACCAATAACGGAGATATTGGTCGAAAGCGTGAACCCATACCATCAGCCTTAACCTATAGGCATTCTCACTAGGAAGTGTCCTAGCTCGCAGGAACGTCACCAAGTTACTCTTCACCATTTCGTGTTCTCTCATACCTGGTCAATGAAATAACCAGTGGCAAGCCAATGATTACTTTGAATGTACTGGCAAGCAGCCCATGATGTGGAACAAGGTAATAAGGGAACATGAGCTAGCATAAGAATGCAGCCTTTGCGCAAACCAGGTTTTTCTTTAATTGCAGTAACATGGTCAAGTGTAGGTATAATCATGCATCATAATGTAGATGGTAATCATAAGAACAGGTTACAGATATCAACATATCTGCTGAGGGCTGAACACCACAGGTTCACCCTATATGCCAAGTTTCCAGACTTGTCATATCATCTTACTCAGATAACACCTTTACACACACGCACACCTAGTTTATGCAGAAATGACGGGACGTAGTTTAAGAAGCACCACCCAACTGTCCTTGACCGTGGACACGGCTATTCGAATAGTTTTACACTCTGCAGAGGTTGTACGCTGTACCCACGAGATCCGGGAAACTTCCGTGTCATCCACGACTCGTGGTATATAACATACCCGAGGTAAGTACCCGATCATTGCCTTTCCTCTGACGAAACTAGACAAAGAGTCCACTCGATTGGTACCCATCCCACATGATGTACGTCTTACGAGCACCAACTCTGGACCGTATCATCCATGCAGGGATCAACGGTGTGCCCGGAACACGTAAAAACGACATAGTCGACCTAGTTGGTACGACCCCGTCATGAGAGTGAGCACATATCACTCCTACCACTAGTAATGCGGGCTCTTTTCTAGCACCGACCAAAGAAATCAACAAAGCCCCGTTCCATAAAAGGGTATCGTGGTCGCACATGTAAGGTTGGGATGGTCGACACATCATAAATCTAATCCCATTTTCGAAACCACTCACACAAAACCTTTCCGGTGCACCACTTCCTTCACAAGTGATCACTCAACTCAACATCATCACCCTCGGGCATTATTGGCACCCGAAGGGGTTTTCGTAAAACCTTTGATATCAATTGTGTTACCATCACCATGCACATGCTCTTTCTATGGGCAGCACTACTGTCTACTTGTCAATATATTATCAGCGTGATCCTCATAGATGATAGGGTCATGCTCCATTGAAGTGCTCCACAGGAGCTATCGGAAACACCATGCTGGGGTGCCCCGATTAATCTTAACTATATGCATCGCGGTAGAGTAACCAATGTGTCATGCATAGAAGTATTTTCTTAGACATGGTAAAAGGGCTGCTTCCCTTTGCTCACATAAGTCGTCGGGGTCTTCGAGGTCTTCCGGTCCAACTCCGAGTACTTCGTCTACTCCGTAAACTATCCTCGGAAACAATCATAGTAAGCCACACAACAAAAAGAAACAAAAATGCTATATAAATAGGAGTTTTATTTTTCTTGGACCTCTTTGGTCATAAGAAAATTACCTAAATCTTGCTCTAGGATATTTGGACCATCAGGGATTTTGAATGGATGAAAAGAGGAATAGGTGATCCTTTAAGAAGCCTGCAGAAAGCATTCTGCTAAAAATGAGTGGAGGCACTCATTTGACAGAACATGATTTTAGAAACATTTAGGAAGTTGTTTCACTGGATTTGGAGTTGGTATGAATATTCTAGGGATTTTCTAACATTGGATAAATAGAAAAAAGGAGCTATTTATTTAGTGAAACAGAAACATGCTAGATAAAAATGTTGACTAATGCTTCAAAAATAGAGCATGTTATTAGAACACTCTGGAAATTGGAATCACTTCATTTGAAATTGATTTGAATCCTCTAGGATTTTTGTAAGGTGGTGTTTAAAATATTCAAATGGGTAGTTGAATAATAACCCCATAGAAAAGTCTTTTGAAAAAATGTGAAATGCACATATCTGGATAGATCTTGAATTTAGGAACCTGTAGAAATTTGAATCATCACATTTGGAGTCCAGGTGGATTTATTGTGGATTACTGAAGTTCCACATAAAAAGAAAAGGAAAAAGGAGTTATACCAGAGGGCATCCTAGCGCGCAGGGTGCTGGTTAGGGATGGGCCGGCCCAGCAAAACGGGTTTGAGGTGATGCCAAAGACGTATCGCGCTGAGTATGCCTTCTCCTCAGAGAGGCGGAAACGGGAGAAGGTGCGACCACTTAAACGCCTGGGTCCGACGCCTGGCTCACTGACGCGTGTGGACCGCTTGGAAGGGCTTTCTTCCTCCTCCCGCTCAAACAGAGAGGGAGCACGAGAGGGAGGAGTCGACCGACGCTAACGCTTCCTCCGACGACATCGTCCAGCCCCGGCGGTGCTCCACCCACTGGCGAGCTCGGGGCGACGCGCCGCACCGCCTGGCTGTCCGTGGGGCCTTGGGAGGTCGAGGGCCGGTGTGCCACTGGCCGCGGCGGAGTGTACTAACGGCGGCATCGGGCACGACGCCTCATCCGCGGAAAGAATAAGAGGGAGCACGGGGAGGACCAAGAGAGCGCAGGGGAGGCTCCAATGAAGTCAAAAGGAGAGGGGAAACCGAGAGGACTCCAATTTGAGGGGAGGTTGCCGGCATGGCTTCGGCCATTGCCGCGGATACAGAGGGGGAGCAGAAGATTGAGGAGCTCTAGAAGGTACTAGGATGGAGGGGGAATGGACTGGGGGAGTCACAGCGCTCGGAGGGAGAGGTTTTAGTGAGGGCTACGAGTGGAAGCTTGGATCCGCCTCTGGTGCCCACTGGCACGGCCGGCACACACGGCTTGAGCAGCTTGGAGTCTTGCTGCCGTCGTGGAGGGGTCAAAGGATGCTTTGCGGCGCTCTGGGACACGCCCCCTTCCTGGATCTGAGCTATAGCAAGAGGTCAAGTGGCAGAGCATCGTTTCTGCATGCGAGGGAGGTTGTCACCACGGCCACCTGTGTCTACAGGGCCCTTATGACCAGTCAAAGGTGTCTAGGATGTGGGCATGCTTGCTGGGGTGTGACTAAGGAGTTTGGTCTCTTGTGGATCAGGTTTGAATTGGTTTTGACTGCAGTTTAATTTGCAACAACAAAATTAAGGCTAACAATGAGGTCACTTACTGGAGAGATAATGGGGTGAAACCATGTCTAGTAGTCTTAGGCATGGAAGGACTACAAGAGTGCCAATTTTCAGCTCACGGGAATGAGTTTAGCTAGCATTTGTAGTTCAAGGCTACAATTCTGCCAGAAATCAAGTTTCAGATATGCTTCTCATATTTCCTACATGAGCATGTCATATATTGGTTTGAAATGATGCATTGGCATTAGCTTAAGCATAGGTATAACAAGAGGGGTAAAAATGGTGCTGCCAAGGTAAAAATGAGGGGTAGCTACATGGAGTCACGCTACAATAATTGACCAGTGGCCATGGCAAGGTTAGTGGAGGTAAAAGGTAACCATAGAGAGTTGTGGTAAAAGTTTAAGCTCAAGTAGATAAGTGGAAGGGGCCAAAGTAGCAACTTTGGTAAATGCACACAATGTGTTTGATGGGTGTTAGGGCTACTAGATGGATCCCAATTGATATGAAACTTAACAGGATCTCATAATAGATGAAAATAAGCATGAACACCAAATTTGGGACTTGGTGGAAAAAGTTCTCAATGTAGACTTGGAAAACCCATGAAATGGGGAGAAATGACCTTCTGCTTACAAAACTATTCAGATCAATTCCCACAAACACAATATTTGGTGTGGGGCATTATTTGAGCATTAAAGCATGCCCAAAAAGTTTGGGATCAATTGGAGAAACTTTATAATGTAAAGCTTCCCAAAGTGAGAAGTCAATAGAGAAGGCTTTGAGGGGTTTGGGACAAGTTCATCTATTCTCGTTGATGCACCAATTGGTGTGGATGCATTACCGGAGCATCAGAACATGTCCACCAAATATGAGCACATTTGGAGACACTTGGCAATGCAGAGTTGCACAAATTTGGATCTAGACATATATGGTTTTAGCATAAGTAATTAGATCAAACCAACTTGGGTTGAGATGAAACTTGGCAAGATCATCACATATATCATATGTGACATGCTAGAATTTTACAAACAACACAATGGCATGGTGGTGGTGGTGGTGAACTAATCCAGCAGGGCTTCGCCAAGCTCTACTGAACTAATCTAGAGGAGAAAACGACCTAGCGAGAGAGAGAGAGAGGGCAACACGTGGCTTATTTGGGTTAGGGATTCCCTCAAATCCTCTAGTATATATTGGAGGGAGGGAGGGGAGGAGGGAGTCTCAAAACCCTCAAAGGGTTCGACTGAAGTGGAGGAGGTGGAAGAGTCCACCTCCAATCCTACTCCTAGTAGGATTCCTCCCTTCCCCACTTGGGTTTCTTTCCTTCCCGCCTCCTATCCGCATTGGGCCTTAGTGGGGGGTTCGGCCAGCCCACTAGGGGCTGGTCCACGTCCTCCTACAGCCCATGAGGCCCTTTGGGGTGGGTGGGCCCACCTGGTGGACCCCCGGAACCCATTCGTCACACCCGGTACACTTTTGGATATGCTCAAAACTTTTCCGGAGTTCAAAAACCACTTTCCTATATATCAATCTTTAGCTCCGAACCATTCTGAAGCTCCTCGTGACGTCCGAGATCTCATCCGGGATTCCGAGCAACCTTCGGTCACCAACATACATAACTCAATAATACAGAAACATCACCGAACCTTAAGTGTGTAGACCGTGCGGGTTCGAGAACTATGCACACATGACCTGAGACATTCTCCAGTCAATAACCAATAGTGGGACCTGGATGCCCGTATTGGCTCCTATATATTCTACGAAGATCTTTATCGGTCGAACCTCTATGTCAAGGATTCAGTTAATCCCGTATACTATTCCCTTTGTCCATCGGTATGTTACTTGCCCGAGATTAGATTGTCGATACATCTATACCTAGTTCAATATCGTTATGGGCAAGTCTCTTTACTCGTTCTGTAATTGGCACACCCTGTTTTTATCTCACTTCCACTGTAGTTTCAAAATCTGAGTTTGTTAAAAAATTCAAAAACCAATGCTGTGAGTGCCATGATTCTCATTTTGTGCATGTATGTTTGATTGAGTGGATTTAAAAACCATATTTTCATAACATGATTATTCCCAAAGATTCTTTTTCTTATTTTTGACTACTTCAAAACCTTGCTTTGGTTTGCACTACAAGTCCTTGATGGCAAGGGAGTGCCTTTACCCAAAGATGGTAATCTTGTTTTAGAACTATGTTAACTCTCCAAAATCATAAAATAATTATTTTACAAATTATTTTCCTATTTTATATGCATGTCCATTTCTGAGGCCAGAAATGATATTTCTACATGAAAAATTACTTTTCTGCCTTAGAAAAATCTGAGAAAATTTGGAGATACTCAGAGGACATATATTTTCCATACATAAGATTTTCAACCCCTATTTATATTCAAAACATATGAGAAAAACCTTAAAAACCTATTCTGTCTGTTTTGATCTTTTGAAATATTTCCAATAAAATCCTAGAAAATTCCAGAAACCTTCCCAAGCTATATTTGGTGGCCACACCAAGTTTCACGTCATTACAAGGTGGTTTGGCTCATTAAATAATCCTAAAACCCTCTTTGTCCAGAACCAAGTTGAAACATCTCTACATTGCAAAGTTTATCCAAATGGGTTAAAACTTTGCAGGAGTGTTCAACACCCCAAATGAGGAGCCTGCACCAAAAATGGGATTTACACGAGGTAATCTACCAACATTCCCTTTGGAAGGGACATATCTACCCATTTGGGGGTGATTTCAAGTTTGCATTGCCAAACTTGTCCAATGAAGCTCAAATTTGGTGGAGTATCTTGTTTTTGCATCAAACTTAATCCTTTTAACTCTCATCACCAGTGGTGAGGTGTTGTTGTCCCAAAAACCTGTCGAACACCTTCTGCCATATTAGTAAATCAGCTCCTACCTCACTCCATACTCATACACTTTCTTCCAAACTCTTTGACGAAGCAGCCAACACCACTCCCCAACTGCAGGAGAGTGCCCCCTCCTTGAATCCAAGCAGAAGATCAAAAAAGCCCATTTTTAGTTCTGGTTCAAAGCTGGCATCACTCCTTTAATCACACCCCATGGCCAATAGAGAGTCTCTCAGCTCTAAAACGGCTAGGCATCTCTAGACCCAACCCCAGGACAACCCAGACACGGCCAAGACGCCCAAGAGCGCGCCACCATGTCGTGGCATGCCAAAACTGCGCTATGGGCACGCAACATGGCGCACTCGAAGCAAAGGAGGACAGCCCCGACCGGTTCAAGCCTCCCCCCGTTGCCCATTTGTGTCCCCGACAACCCCTCTGTATCGGGGCAGCCTCAGGGCCCCTCCTCCCTTGCTCTGTTGACCGGAGTGACGCATGCCTGCGCGCCCCAGATTCATCCAGAAGACCGCGGCCACGCATGCACACTCCTCCTCGCTCTCTCTCCCTCTTAGTGAGTCTCAGGGGCCCCAAACCACGTCCACAATACCGTGGTTTCGACCCGGAGCCCTCACAGCCCCTCCTGCGAGCTGCGGTGAAACCATTGGCGCCTCCGTCTCGGTGCATCGTCGGGGGCCTATAAATAGGCCTTCCCCCTCGCTCCAGCACCCTCATCCCACTCCAGAGCCTCAATTCCACCCCTAGCCACTCCATTTGAGCATAGCAAGCTCCTGTGCTCGAGATCGACCGAGGCCCCGCAGCTTCAGAGCTTCGTCGATCTCGGGATACGGGCCAGCTCCGATGCTCCTCTCTCCTTCTCCGTGACCCTAGCATCCTGAGGGAGCTTCCCCCTCACCTCCCCGTGCTAATCCCTGCCCGTAGAACCTAGTTCATCAACCTCCCGAATCTGCTCTGCCGCAGTCACCTCGTCGCCGGTGAACCAGTGCCTCCCCGTCGACCCCTCGACCACCAGCAGGTAGGTGACGGTGAGGTGGTTCCATTTATGCCATGAGCTAGGCTCGAGGGCACTGGTAGCATCGCCGACATGCCTCCCCTCCCCTTTGTCCAAAGGTGGAAGACGACCCCGATAGGTGGGGCACACCTGTCGGTGGCTCTTCTCTCTCCCCCACTCTCCTTTGTGTCGCTGACCGCAGGGGCCCGCACGTCAGGTTTGAACCTGGCCACGCTCGCGCCTGGGCGGGCTGGCTGGCTGGCTAGCTGGGCCGGCCCAAGCCACAGGCCGAGCTAGGCCTGAGCTTTAGCCCCTTTTTATTTTTCTGTTTAATCCAGTTTTAAAGATTTTTATAAAATTTGTTATACAATATATTTTTATTATTTTTCCACCCCAATTCTTCTAAAATTGAGTAGGATTTAATAGAGGCTTTGCACAAATTTTTGTAACAAGTTTTCTATATAACAATAAATAAAAAGGCTATTTGGAATATTTTTGCTTCTATTAAAATGATTTTTAAAATAACCCTTTCAGCAAAACCAGAGACAAATATTTTTTAAATGATATATAGATTTAACAGAATAAAACAACATTTTTAAAGTGAGTTTGTGATCTGTTTTTGAGTGAGCTACTTATTACTTCTTCATTATTACGATGATAGAAACCACGTTTGACGAAGGAGTTGGACTTGAAGACCTCGAAGACCCCGGATACATAGCTGATCAAGGCAAGCAGCCCTTTGACCATGTTTGAGCAAATACTATATTGCATGCTAAGTAGAACAATGATCATGAATACTCGGTAAATCATCGATATGATGTTTCCGATGGCTCCTCCGGAGCACTTGTAATTTGAGCATGATCCTACCACCTATGAGGGTCACGCTAATATCATGTTGACAAGTAGAGCTAAGCATAGTAGAAGCATGAGCATGATGATGGTAAAAATCAAAGGTTTATGAAAACCCCGTCGGGTGCCACTAATGCCCGAGGGTGATGATGAGTTAGGTGACTACTTGTGGAGAAGTGGTGCACCGGGTATATTTTGGTGTGAGTGGTTTCAGAAATGGGATTAGATTTATGATGTGTCGACCGTCCCAACCTTACATGTGCGACCACGTTACCCCTTTATGGGATGGGGCTTTGTTGATTACTCTAATCGGTGCTAGGAAAGAGCCAAATTACTAGTGGCGGGAGTGATGCGTGGTCACTCTCGTGACGGCGTCGTGCCAGGTCGGTGCTCGGGCGACTATGCCATTTTTACATGTCGAACACCTTCTTCCATATTAGTAAATCAGCTCCTATCTCACTCTACACTCATACACTTTCTTCCAAACTCTTTGACCAAGCAGCCAACACCACTCCCCAACTGCAGGAGAGTGGCCCCTCCTTGAATCCAAGCTGAAGATCCAAAAACCCCATTCTAAGTTTTGGTTCAAAGCTGGCATCACTCCTTTAATCACACCCCATGGCCAACAGAGAGTCTCTCGGCTCTCAAACGGCTAGGCATCTCCAGACCCAGCCCGAGGACACCTCACACACGGCCAAGGCGCCCCAGAGCGCGCTAGCATGCCGTGGCATGCCAAAACTGCACTCTGGGCACGCAACAGGGCGCACCCGAAATAAAGGTGGGCAGCCTCGGCCGGTTGAAGCCTCCCCCTGTTTCCCATTCGTGTCCCCGACAACCCCTCTATATTGGGGCAGCCTCAGGGCCTCTCCTCCCTCGCTCTGTTGACCGGAGTGATGCATGCCCGCGGATGCCAGATTCGGCCAGAAGACCGTGGCCACACATGTACGCTGCTCCTCGCTCTATCTCCCTCTCAGTCAGTCTCAGGGGTCCCAAACCACATCCGCAATACCGTGGTTTCAACCCCGAGCCCTCACAACCCCTCCTGCGAGCTGCGGTGAAACCACCAGCGCCTCCGTCTCAGTCCATCATCGGGGGCTTATAAATAGGCCTTCCCCCTCGCTCCAGCACCCTCATCCCACTCCTCGAGAGCCTAAATTCCAGCCCTAGCCACTCCATTTGAGCACAACGAGCTCATGTGCTCGAGATCGAGTGAGGCCCCGCCGCTTCGGAGCTCCGTCGATCTCGGGCTATGGGCCAGCTCCGACGCTCCTCTCTCCTTCTCCGTGACCCTAGCATCCTCAGGGAGCTTCCCCCTCCCCTCCCCGAGCTAATCCCTTCCCATAGCACCTAGTTCATCAACCTCCCGAATCGACTCCGCCGCACCCACCTCGTCGACGGTGAACCAGGGCCTCCCCATCGACCCCTCGACCACGAGAAGGTAGGCGACGGTGAGCTAGTTCCATTTCTGCAATCAGCTCGGCTCGAGGGCACCGGTAGCATCGCCGGCGTGCCTCCCCTCCATATGTCTATAGGTGGAAGACGACCCCGATAGGTGAGGCACACCTGTCGGTGGCTCTTCTCTCTCCCCCTCTCTCTCCTGTGTGTGGCTGACCGCGCGCGTGCCTCGGCTAGTTGGCTGGCTGCCTAGCTAGGTCGGCCCAAGCCACAGGCCGAGCCAGGCCTGAGCCTTAGCCCCTTTTTCTTTTTCTGTTTAATCCAGTTTTAAAGGATTTTTATAAAATTTGTTATCCAATATATTTTTATTATTTTTCCACCACAATTCTTCTAAAAATGAGTAGGATTTAATAGTGCCTTTGAACAATTTTTTGTAACAAGTTTTCTGTATAACAATAAATAAAAAGGCTATTTGGAATATTTTTGCTTCTGTTAAAATTATTTTTAAAATAATCCTTTCACCAAAACCAGAGACAAATATTTTTAAAATAATAATATAGATTTAACAGAATAAAGAAACATTTTTATAGTCAGTTTTTGATCTGTTTTTGAGTGAGCTACTTATTACTTCTTCATTATTACGACGATAGAAACCACATTTGACGAAGGAGTTGGACTTGAAGACCCCGAAGACCCCGGATACTTAGCTGATCAAGGCAACCATCCCTTGGACCATGTTTGAGCAAATATTATATTGCATGCTAAGTAGAACAATTATTCCCGTTCCATATGATCATGAATACTCGGTAAATCATCGATATGATGTTTCCGATGGCTCATCTGGAGCACTTGCATTTTGAGCATGATCCTACCACCTATGAGGGTCACACTAATATCATGTTGACAAGTAGAGCTAAGCATAGTAGAAGCATGAGCATGATGATGGTAGAAATCAAAGGTTTATGAAAACCCTGTCGGGTGCCACTAATGCCCAAGGGTGATGATGAGTGAGGTGACCACCTGTGGAGAAGTGGTGCACCGGGTATATTTTGGTGTGAGTGGTGCACCAGGTATATTTTGGTGTGAGTGGTTTCGGAAATGGGATTAGATTTATGATGTGTCGACTGTCCCAACCTTACATGTGCGACAATGTTACCCCTTTATGGGACGGGGCTTTGTTGATTACTCTGGTTGGTTCTAGGAAAGATCCACATTACTAGTGGCGGGAGTGATGTGTGGTCACTCTCGTGACGACGTCGTGCAAGGTAGGGCAACAATGCCATTTTTACGTGTTCCGGTACACTGTTGGTCCGCGCATGGATGATACTACCTAGAGTCGATGCTTCTAAGACGTACATCATGTGGGCCGTGTACCAATCGAGTGGATCTCTTTGTCTAGTATCGTCAGGGGAAAGGCATTGATCGGGTACTTACCTCGGGTATGTTATATACCGCGAGTCGTGGATGACACAGAAGTTTCCCGGATCTCGTGGGTACATCGCACAACCTCTGCAGAGTGTAAAACTATTCGAATAGCCGTGCCCATGGTCAAGGACAGTTGAGTGGTGCTTCTTAAACTACATCCAGTCGTTTTCGCATAAACCAAGTGTGTGTGTGTGTGTTTAATGGTGTTATCTGAGAAAGAGTTGATATGACCAAGTTTGGTGACTTGGCATATCGGGTGAACCCGGAGTGTTCAACCCACATCAGATATGTTGATATCTGTAACCTGTTCTTCTAAATACCATCTAGCTTAATTTGCATATCCAGCTATGATCATGTTTACTGTTAAGTTGGTATCCACCAATATTGCATATTACTTGTTATCCTACCAAATGCATTATCCATAACATGTGATGTTTGCGAGTACATTCAAAGTACTCATTGGTTTTCCAATGATTATGTTATTGGCCAGACATGGAAGTACCGGAGTTTGGAGAAGAGTACGTCATCGGAGACGGACGTGCGAACTAGGACGCTTCCTAGTCAGAATGCTTGTTGGCATAGGCTGATGGCATGGGCACCCGCTTACCCCTGAGATTTCCGCTATTAGATGTATGAGTGCGTTTTGGCCTTATAGGCCCTACCTATGTGAACTTTACCTTATTGGTGATGTGTTGTATTATTACGGTATATTCGATGTAAGACTTAATATTCAGCATCTGCTGTTCGGTGAGCATTGATCTCTGGGATCACCGAGCATGTTCATTCGGCAATCTCGACTCGTAAGTTGGGGTCCCCACTGTAATGCAAGATCCCGTGACTAACTTCTTAGTCACATTGCTTGCAAGGCTTATTGTGATGTTGTATTATCGAGTGCGCCCCGAGATACCTCTCCGTCGCACGGAGTGACAAATCCAAGTCTTGATCCATGCCAACCCAATAGACACCTTCGGAGATACGTGTAGAGCACCTTTATAGTCACCCAGTTACGTTGTGACATTTGATACACACAAGGTATTCCTCTGGTGTCCGGGAGTTACATGATCTAATGGTCATGGGAAGAGATACATTGACATGCAGAAAACAGTAGCAATAAATTGACACGATCATATGCTACGTTCATAGTTTGGGTCTTGTCCATCACATCATTCTCCTAATGATGTGATCCCGTTATCGGACGACATCGCATGTCTATGGCTAGGAAACCTTGACTATCTTTGATCAACGAGCTAGTCCTTCAGAGGCTCACTAGGGACAGTGTGTTGTCTATGTATCCACACATGTATTTGAGTTTCCAATCAATACAATTCTAGCATGGATAATAAACGATTATCATGAACAAGGAAATATTATAATAACCAATTTATTTTTGCCTCTAGGGAATATTTCCAACATGTCAAGTAGTATACCATCCTCTAAGGCAAAAGCTGACACGTGTAAAGGAGAAGATTCACCTTTGTATGTTTGAAGTAGAAGTAGCACATGTCACTTGGCAAATGGACTATTACCATGGTGATGTTCGTGGGATGCTCTGTATGATCCCGCCCCCCTTGGGAAAGATCTGTCCTCGGATAGAAATCCAAATCACCATGGGAAGGAGATGGCGTCATCGTGCAGAAGTGGACGATCGCCAAGCACTCAGGATCATCAAGCTCTAAAGGGGCACTCTCCAATGTCACACCGACTAGCAATTGCTGCAATAGGAGCAAGGAATACAAACAATTGAAAAGATAAATCTGGTTAGCGTTAGAGAAAAACCAAGCATTCAAGTGGCGAATAACCGAACAAGTGTTATCATCATGCATATCATTTAGTGTGACAGAGGACTATGGCATGGCATTCAAGCATGTAAATTGAGGGCAATCAATGTAGTTATGGGAACAATTTGTGCAAAGGTGAGGTAGAGATGCAAATACGTGTGACAAGATAACAAACATCTACCTCATGGTCATAGCAAGCATGCACAAAGTGCTCAACGAATGCTCTATGGTAGGTATATCAATCATTCATAACAACAAATAAAATGAAGTGTCTAAACACATGGGGCAATCCTAAGTGCAAGACCAGCCAAGCATAATGTGCACATGGTGTAGTGAAGATAGTGTGGCACTCAACACAATACAAAGAGCAATTTGTCATCATGTGTGAGGCAAGCAAGTGAAACATGTAGCAAGAAAATTGGCATGGCAAAAGTGAAGAATGGACATTGTTTCAACCAGGCATATGATAATAGCAAGCAATCCACAAGTTGGATGCAACACAAAAGGCATATATATAATGAGACATGGCAATGTTGCAATCGTGAGGAGAAGTAATATCACTAACATGTGTGCAAGTATGTGGTCCAAGATGACCAATGTATGTCATGTTATAAGCAACACCAGTAGGATGAGCCACAATATCCATTCTCAAGAAGGATGTCACCTCAAAAGTGTGACCTTGTGCGTCCGTCACAATGCCGATACGCAAGCAAGTGCAATGTAGAAACATGTCAGAGTAGAACGGCTCGCTCTCAAGAGCTCGAATCGTTAACTCACGTAAAGTGGAGGTTGACATGTAGTCAAAGCATCCTACACATACACACAACAAAGGAAACAATGTATGTGCATGGTAGACAAACACATCATCCATCATGATGGTTCTATTCTCTTGCACATAACCGTTAGGAGCACACGAGCATGAATAATATGATGCAACTATGGAAATATTCATGGTGTGAGGCATATAGTGCAAGGAAGGAAGACAAGAAGACTTCATGTGAAAGGTGTCAAAAGCTCCAATAATAAGAGAGAAAGCTATGGGGGCAATCTCATTAGCAAGAATAATATCATTGTTGCACTCAATACATGGAGATAGCAAGAAAGACGCAACACATGGAGACATATGACAATATGCGAAATTGTTCATGTGCAAAGTAAGGCAATGGTTGTCATCAACCGCATGAAATGAGAAAGTATGACTCATTGGTGATGGATCATAGGCAATCATATTGATCAGGTCGTGCAAACTAGTAGTGCAAAGATGCAACATACTAAGGGAAATCATGGCAATCATTTCATGTGAGAAAATAATGGACATAGACGACCCACATGTCATATCACAAGCATGGAAATGAAACATGATCAATATATCATCATACACAAAGCAAACATGGCAACAACAAGTAGTATCTCCACCAAGCTTGCAAACACGCATATAGATACGAGAATCATTGGTCATGTTTAATGCAAAGCATGGGTCACAAATGCATGGCAAAGGCATATAAATGATCATATCATGCAAAGTGAACATGGCAATATGGGCAAAGGATATATAATGGACAATAAGCCATAACCATGTGAGAGCCATGTAGAAGAAATGTGTGAAGTATCTACACAAAGAGGGTGGGTGGAGGGTGATAACCCACAAGTGTAGGGGATCGCAACAGTTTTCGAGGGTAGAGTATTCAACCCAAATTTATTGATTCGACACAAGGGGAAGCGAAAGAATATTCTTAAGTATTAGCAGCTGAGTTTGTCAGTTTCAACCACACCTGAAAGATTAGTGTCTGCAAGCAAGGTATGAGTAGAAAAGTAGTATGATAGCAATGGTGTCACAAAAAGATCTGTTGACGGCAGACTATTCCTAACTTGTTGTATCAATGGCGCCAGTAAATAGCATGTGGACGGGGAACTATTCTTCCCCGGGAACGGCTCCAGAAAAGTCTTGCAACGAGTAGCAGCAAAGTAGCAAGTAACAGCAGTAGTGACAGCAGTAGCAAGGAACAATAGTAACCAGTAGCAGCAGAGTAACAACAGTAGCAACAGTAGTAGCGACAAAGTAACATAGCAAGGACCAGTAGTAAAAGACTCATGGGCAGTGGATCGGTGATGGATGAGTATGACGGATGTGATTCATCATGTAACAGCTATAACACGGAGAGATATGTAACTAGCTCCCGTTCGTCAATCTAATGTAGGCATGTATTCCGTATGTAGTCATACGTGCTTAGGGAAAAGAACTTGGATGACATCTATTGTCCATCCCTCCCGTGGCAGCGGGGTCCTAATGGAAACTACGGGATATTAAGATTCTCCTTTTAATAAAGAACCGGACCAACGCATTAACACTTGGTGAATACATGAACTCCTCATACTATGGTCATCTCCGGGAGTGGTTCCGGCTATTGTCACTCCGGGGTTGCCGGGTCATAACACATAGTAGGTGACTACAATTTGCAAGATAGGATCTAAAACACACATATATTGGCAAGAACATAATAGGTTCAGATCTGAAATCATGGCACTCGGGCCCTAGTGACAAGCATTAAGCATGGCAAAGTAGTAGCAACATCAATCTCAGAACATAGTGGATACTAGGGATCAATCCCCGTCAAAACTAACTTGATTACATGATAGATCTCATTCAACTCATCACCGTCCAGCAAGCCTGCGATGAGATTACTCACGAACGATGAAGAGCATCATGGAATTAGCGATGGAGGAAAGTTGATGATGATGATGGCGACGATTTCCCCTCTCCGGAGCCCAAAACGGACTCCAAATCTGCCCTCCAAATGAAGAACAGGGGGTGGCGGCGCCTCCGTATCGTGAAACGCGATGAATCCTTCTCTCTAATTTTCTTTCCGGGCGAGACGGAATAAATAGAGCTGAGTTTGGAGGCCATGGTGCCACATGGGCCCCACAAGCCCTAACGGCGCGGCCAGGGGGGTGGCCGCGGCCCAGGGTTTTGTGGCCCACTAGCACACCTCCTCCGGTGGATCTTTGCGCAGGTATTTTTCATTTATTCTAGAAAAATTCTTCGTAAATTATCAGGACATTCCGAGAACTTTTATTTCTGCACAAAAACAACACCATGGCAATTCTGCTGAAAACAGCGTCAGTCCGGGTTAGTTCCATTCAAATCATGCAAATTAGAGTCGAAAACAAGGGCAAAAGAGTTCGGAAAAGTAGATACGATGGAGACGTATCAGAGGGTAAGCACTCCATGGTGGTGCAAGTCTTCGTTGTTCTCTAGAGCTTGTTTTGTCAACTCGTGCGCTTGCGAGGTTGACGAAGAATCATGTGTACCTATGTTACTTCTTGATCTTGCGTTGGTTTTCACTTGAAGAGGAAAGGGTTATGCAGCAAAGTAGACAAGTATTTCCCTCAGTTTGTTGAGAACCAAGGTATCAATCCAGTAGGAGGAACAAGCAAGGCCCCAATCTTAGCACCTACACAAACAATCAAACACTTGCACCCAACGCTAAAAATGGGTTGTCAATCCCTTCACGGTTATTTGCAAGGATGAGATCTGATAAAGATAGATATAAAAGATTTATAGAAATAAAAGTAAAACAAAAGTAAATAAATGGAAGCAATATATTTTTGGTATTTTTGGTTTATAGATCTGAAAGTATAATATGGAAAATAGACTCGGGGGCCATAGGTTTCACTAGAGGTTTCTCTCATGAAGGAAAATAATACGGTGAGTGAACAAATTACTATCGAGCAATTGATAGATAAATGAATAATTATGAAGATATCCAAGGCAATGATTATGCATGTAGGGATCTGATAACCCACAAGTATAGGGGATCGCAACAGTTTTCGAGGGTAGAGTATTCAACCAAAATTTATTGATTCGACACAAGGGGAGCCAAATAATATTCTTGAGTATTAGCAATTGAGTTGTCAATTCAACCACACGTGAAAAACTTAATATGTGTAGCAAAGTATTTATTAGCAAATTAGTATGGAAGAAACGATAACGGTGGCAAACATAACAGTAGCAGTTTTGTAGTGATTGTAACAATAGCAACGTAAAAGTAACTTAGCAAAGATCAATATGTGGAAAACTCGTAGGCAATGGATCAGTGATGGATAATTATGTTGGATGGCATACATCATGCAACAATCATAACCTAAGGTGATATAGAACTAGCTCCAATTCATCAATGTAATGTAGGCATGTATTCCATATATAGTCATACATGCTTATGGAAAAGAACTTGCATGACATTTTTGTCCTACCCTCCAATGGAAGCGGGGTCCTAATGGAAACTAAGGGATATTAAGGCCTCCTTTTAATAGAGAACCGGACCAAGGCATTAGCACTTAGTGAATACATGAACTCCTCAAACTACGATAATCACCGGAAAGTATCCCAGTTATTGTCACCCTGGGGGATGCGTATCATAACTCATAATAGGTGTCTATAACTTGCAAGATAGGATTGAGAACACATATATATTCATGAAAACATAATAGCTTCAGATCTGAAATCATGGCACTCGGGCCCCACTGACAACCATTAAGCATAGCAAAGTCATAGCAACATCAATCTCAGAACATAGTGGATACTAGGGATCAAACCGTAACAAAACTAAATCGATTACATGATAGATCTCATCCAACCCATCACCGTACAACAAGCCTACGGTGGAATTACTCACGAACAATGGAGAGCATCGTGAAATTGGTGATGAAGGATGGTTGGTGATGACGACCGCGTCGATTTCCCCTCTCGGGAGCCCAAATCAGACTCCAAATCTGCCCTCCCAAGGAAGAACATGAGGTGGCGGCGGCTCTGTATCATCAAACGCGATGAACTCTTCTCCCTGATTTTTCCCCCGTAGATAGGAATATATAGGAGTGGAAAATAGGTCGGTGGAGCTTTAGGGGCCCCACAAGTCATGGGGGCGCGGCCTAGGGGTGGCCCCTCTCCGGTAGATATTTTCGCCAGTATTTTTTATAAAATCTAGAAATATTCTCCGTAAACTTTTAGGTCAATCCGAGAACTTATATTTCTGCACAAAAATAACACCAAGGCAATTCTTCTGAAAACAACGTCAGTCCGGGTTAGTTCCATTCAAATCATGCAAATCAGAGTCCAAAACAAGGGCAAAAGAGTTTGGAAAAGTAGATACGTTGGAGGCGTATCAACATCACGTCCGTGTCAAGTAGACCGAAACGATTCTGCATCTACTACTATTACTCCACACATCGACTGACTCCTGCCTGCATCTAGAGTATTAAGTTCATGAAGAACAGAGTAACGCATTAGGTACGATGACATTATCTAGAGAGATAAACTCAAGCAATATGATGAAAAGCCCATCTTTTTATCCTCGATGGCAATAACAAGTAGTATCTCCACCAATCTTGCAAGCATGCATATAGATATGAGAATCATTGGTCATGTGTAATGCAAAGCATGGGTCACACACACATGGAAAAAGCATATAAATGAGCATATCATGCAAAGTGAACATGGCAATATGGGCAAAGGATATATAATGGACAATAAGCCATAACCATGTGAGAGGCATGTAGAAGAAATGTGCGAAGTATCTGCACAAAGAGGGTGGGTGGAGGGTAAGCACTCCATGGTGGCGCAAGTCTTCGTTGCTCTCTAGAGCTTGTTTTGTCAACTCGTGCGCTTGCGAGGTTGACGAAGAATCATGTGTACCTATGCTACTTCTTGACCTTGCATTGGTTTTCCCTTGAAGAGGAAAGGGTGCTGCAGCAAATTAGATAAGTATTTCGCTTAGTTTGTTGAGAACCAAGGTATCAATCCAGTATGAGGAACAAGCAAGGCCCCAATCTTAGCACCTACACAAACAATCAAACACTTGCACCCAACACTAAAAAGGGGTTGTCAATCCCTTCACGGTATTTGCAAGGATGAGATCTGATAGAGATGGATATAAAAGATTGCTAGAACTAAAAGTAAGAAAAAAACTAAATAAATGGCAGCAATATATTTTTGGTATTTTTGGTTTATAGATCTGGAAGTATAATATGGAAAATAGACCCCCGGACCATACGTTTCACTAGAGGCTTCTCTCATAAAGGAAAATAATACGATGGGTGAAACAATTACGGTCGAGCAATTGATAGAAAAGCGAAAAATTATGAAGGTATCCAAGGCAATGATTATGCATATAGGCATCATGTCCGTGTCTAGTAGACCGAAACGATTCGGCATCTACTATTACTCCACACATCGACCGACTCCTGCTTGCATCTAAGTATTAAGTTCATGAAGAACAGAGTAACGCATTAGGTAAGATGACATGATGTAGAGGGATAAACTCAAGCAATATGATGAAAACCCCATCTTTTTATCCTCGATGGCAACAATGCAATACATGCCTCGCTACCCCTAGTTTGTCACTGGGTGAGGACACCGCAAGATTGAACCCAAAACTAAGCACTTATCCCATTGCAAGAATTACCAACCTAGTTGGCCAAACCAAACTAATAACTCGAAGAGACTTGCTAAGATATGAAATCATGCCTATAAGAATTCAGAGAAGATTCAAATAATATTCATAGATAATCAGAACAAAAACTCACAATTCATCGGATCTCGACAAACACATCGCAAAAGAGTATTACATTGGATAGATCTTCACGAAGATCATGAAGAACATGGTATTGAAGAACAAAGAGAGAGAAGAAGCAATCTAGCTACTAGCTATGGACCCGCAGGTCTATGGTGAACTACTCACGCATCATCGGAGGGGCAATGGAGTTGATGTAGATGCCCTCCATGATCGATTTCCTCTCCGGCAGATTACCGGAAAAGGCTCCCAGATTGGATCTCACGAGAACAGATGTTCCCAACGGTGGAAAAGTATTTTTTGGTGTCTTTCTGGTATTGGGGGAATATTTGGGAATTTATAGGACAAAGATTACGGTTAGGAGGCCTGCAGGGGGCCCACAAGCCAGGGGCGCCCCCTAGGGCGCACCCTGCAGGCTTGTCGACTCCCGGCAGGTCTCCTGCCCCCTTCTCCAAGTCTGGCAGGTTTCTTCTGGTCCTAGAAAAATCATTTCAGAGATTTTATTCTGTTTCGACTCCATTTAATATTCCTTATCTGCAATACTCAAAAACATAGAAAAAACAGAAACTGGCACTAGGCTCTAGATTAATAGGTTTGTCCCGAAAATAATATAAAATAGCATATTAATGCATATAAAACATCCAAAATAGGTAATATAAGAGCATGGAACAATAAAAAATTATAGATACGTTGGAGACGTATCAACCTACACAACAAGGAGACACACGGAACATAGTGTGTGCAGGGTAAATGTACACATCATCCATCATGATGTGTATGTGCGCTTGAGAGTTAGCACAAGATAAGCAATGCTCAAAGAATTTGAGGCATGATATAGGAGTACATCATCCATCATGCAATGATAGGTATTATGCTCAACATGAGTGGGACGCAAATTATAACAAGTATGTGGCACAAGAATATGATGCATATCAATGGAAAGCATATCATGCATACGATTATGGGGATCATGCAATGGATGGGATGTATTAAAATCTCTTAACATGTATGAGGGGACTATGAGGGTCTCGTCATGTGCAATAGTGGAAGCATAATTCAGAGAATACGGACAACATCCAAAACAATGCATATCCAAAGCATGGAGGTCATGGCATGGCATATGTGAAAAATTGCACAAATGATGAAAAGGAATAATGGAAATATTATCACAAGAAAAGCAAATGCCAATAACCATGGGTTTCTCACATATGCCATATTCACAAATTGGCTTATTTTTTATGGGATATGCATAGTTACTACGTTGAGATTGCAAAGATGCAATATGGGAGATCTCATGCATGGCATATGACAAGTCAAGCGGATTGTCAAATTGTTGGAAATATTCCCTAGAGGCAATAATAAAATAGTTATTATTATATTTCTTGTTTAAAGATAATCGTTTATTATCCATGCTAGAATTGTACTGAATGGAAACTCATATACATGTGTGGATACATAGACAAAACACTGTCCCTAGTGAGCCTCTAGTTGACTAGCTCGTTGATCAAAGATGGTTGAGGTTTCCTAGCCATAGACAAGTGGTGTCACTTGATAACGGGATCACATCATTAGGAGAATGATGTGATGGACAAGACCCAAACTATAAACGTAGAATGTGATCGTGTTATTTTATTGCTACTGTTTTCTGCATGTCAAGTATATATTCCTATGACCATGAGATCATGTAACTCACTAACACCGGAGGAATGCCTTGTGTGTATCAAATGTCGCAACATAACTAGGTGACTATAAATGTGCTCTACAGGTATCTCCGAAGGTGTCCGTTGAGCTAGCATGGATCAAGATTGGGATTTGTCACTCCATATGACGGAGAGGTATCTCGGGGCCCGTTCGGTAATACAACATCACAAACAAGCCTTGCTAGCAATGTGACTAAAGAGTTAGCCACGAGATTTTCTATTACGGAACAAGTAAAGAGACTTGCTGGTAACGAGATTGAAATAGGCATAGAGTTATCGACGATCGAATCTCGGGCAAGTAACATACCGAAGGACAAAGGGAATGTTATGCGGGATTAACTGAATCCTTGACATAGAGGTTCAATCGATAAAGATCTTCATAGAATATGTAGGATCCAATATGGACATATAGGTCCCGCTATTGGATATTGACCGGAGATTGTCTCGGTCATGTCTACATAGTTCTCGAACCCACTGGGTCTGCACACTTATGGTTCGGTGACATTTCGTTATAGTTGAATTATTGATGTTGGTAACTGAATGTTGTTCGGAGTCCCGGATGAGATCCCGGACGTCACAAGGGTTTCTGGAGTGGTCCAGAGATGAGGATTGATATATAGGAAGTATCCATTTGGCTTTCGGAAGGTTTTCGGGCTTTACCGGTAAAGTACCAGGAGTGACGAATGGGTTCCGGAGTTCCACCGGGAGGGGCCACCCACCCGGGAGAGAACCAAAGAGGCCCAAGTGTGGCGCACCAGCCCCTGGTGGGCTGGTGGCCAGCCCAAGGAGGCCAATTCGGCCAAAATAGGAGAAGGAAAGGTGAGGTGGGTTAAACCGAATTGGGGAAGGGACTCCTCCTTCCAAGTTGTACTGGAGGAGGACTCCTCCTCTCTTGCACCGGCCGAACCCTAGGGCCTTGTCCCTAGGGCACCACCCTTCCTCTCCCACCTATATATAGTGGAGGTGAGAGAGGCTTTCGGCACTTCAAGCCACGCTACAACCCTCTATCCCTCCACCACTTCGTGACACCCCGTAGCTAGTTCGGTACGGTACAACAAAGCCCTGTCGGAGTAGCTCCACCATCATCACCCTCACGCCGTCGTGCTGTCGAAGAACTCAGCTACTTCTTCGTCTCTCTTGCTAGATCAATAAGGTGGAGATCGTCATCGAGCTATACGTGTGCTGAACGAGGAGGTGCCGTCCGTTCGATGCTAGATCGAGACGGAGTTCGTGGGACACTTGCAATTCGGATCGCGAAGATGTTCGACTACATCAATCGCGTTTCTTAACGCTCCCTGCTTAGCGATCTACAAGGGTATGTCGATCCATTCTCCCCTCTCGTATATGATCATCACCATGGATAGGTCTTGCGTGTGCGTAGGAATTATTTTGTTTCCCATGCAATGTTCACCAACAGTGGCATCATGAGCCAGGTTTATGCGTAGATGATATCTCGAGTAGAACACAAAGGAGTTTGGGTGTAGATGTTCAATTTGCTGCCCTCCTTAGTCTTTTCTTGATTCAGCGGTATTGTTGGATGAAGCGGCCCGGACCAACATTACCCGTATGCTTATGAGAGACTGGTTTCATCGACAAACATGCAACTTGTTGCATAAAGATGACTGGCGGGTGTCTGTTTCTCCAACTTTAGTTGAATCAGATTTGACCGAGGTAGTCCTTGGAGAAGGTTAAATAGCATCTTGTATATCAGCGTTGTGGTTTTGCGTAAGTAAGATGTGATCATACTAGATACCCATAGCATCCACGTAAAACAAGCAACAACAAATTAGAGAACGTCTAACTTGTTTTTGCAGGGTATGCATGTGATGTGATATGGCCAAAGACATGATATGATATTTTTAATCTATGAGATGATCATGTTGTAGTAGTTAAATATCGACTTGCACGTCGATGCTACAACAACCGGCAGGAGCCATAGGGTTGTATTTAATTATTTTTGCGCTTGGTGATGGTTTGCTTTACCGCTAGTCAGTTGCTTTAGTTGTAACAACAAAGTTGGCACGACAACCTCGATGGCAGCACAATGATGGAGATCATGGTGTGGCGCCGGTGACGATGGAGATCATGCCGGTGCTTTGGTGATGGAGATCAAGAAATAGAAGTTCATGGCCATATCATGTCACTTATGATTTGCATGTGATGTTAATCCTTTTATGCACCTTATTTTGCTTAGGACGACAGTAGCATTATAAGGTGATCCCTCACTAAAATTTCAAGATAAAATTTTGTTCTCCCCGAGTGTGCACCATTGCGACAGTTCGTCATTTCGAGACACCACATAATAATCGGGTGTGATAAACTCTACGTTCACATACAACGGGTGCAAAACAGTTGCACACGCGAAACACTTGGGTTATACTTTATGAGCCTAGCATGTGATGTATATGCTTCTCGTCCGCCGTTGGACCCCAAGTGGAAGGTGGAGATGTAGTCAGCAGCAAATCTCCCTTACACGGAGACTGTAAGGTTTATCGAACTAGGAGGACTCCTAGGCTCAACAAGTAGGTGTGTTCCACCGTGGCGCTAGCAGAAGACATGGACCTGCACACACAACAAATAACTTTGCTCCCAACGAGTACAGAGAGGTTGTCAATCTCTCCGGCCTTGCAGTTTACAAAGGATCAAAACACAAGTGAGAACGTAATTGTGATTGCAACGGAAAAGTAAAGAAAGCGGTAAATGATGGAGGTGTAAGCAATGATGGTGATATGGACCGGAGTCACATGACGTTCACTAGTGATGTCTCTCTCCCAAAAGACGATAAACAACTATGCTAGGGTAAACAAATCACAATTGGGCATTTGACAGAATTATGATCGCACCGCAATGCTAATTGTGCTCCTTGATAGTTAGAGGTTCAATAGTAATGGGCAATAAGCCAAGCCAAGTAGACTGTTTCTTCATCAGCATCTACTTACTAATCATCCACCTTGAGATATCTATCCAGAACATCTCTCCGGTATTAAGTTGCGAGCCCCACCCAAAGTGTAAACTCAAAGCAACGGACAGCTACATTAACAAACTATGCGTAAGGTAAACAATCCTTGCAACCGTGGTAACAAGCACCGTTGTTTTCTCCGTGGTGGTAACAAACACATCCCCTAGTCTCATGTTTCTGTCACTCAAGCTAGACATCGAGGGGCCCGAACCCACAATCATGCATAACGCTCCCTCTTGGAGTTACGATCTACTACTAGGCCAAAGCAATAAAAAGCAACGGAGAACATGCAAGAATCACTAAGGAACATAATATAAAAGGATAATCAAATATATAACTCATAACAATCTAAACATAATCTCATAATCCATCGGATACCAACAAACCGAGCATAGCAATAGCAAGAGAATTACATAGATGCCTTGATCATGTAGGGCAGCTCACTATGATTAACCACTGAAGCACAAGATTGGAGAGAAGACATCACATAACTACTCGTCATGGACTCATGGTCCAAGGGAAACTACTCACGGCACATCCGGGAGGCGTCCATGGTGGTGGAGAAGCTCTCAGAGGTCAATCTCCCTCCGACAGGGTGCCAGGAAGAGGTCTCCCGACGCTCTCGATCTCGGAAGCGCTGCGACGGCAGAACGATGGAGAAATTCACGATTCCAGAAAGTCTGTGAGGGTTTCGTCACAGAACACTAAGTATAGGCCAAAGGAGGGCACCGGAAAAGGTGGGGCCCACCTAGGAGACCTCCTCGCGCGGCCTAGGGCCAGGCCGCGCCAGCAGGCCGCCTGGGAGGGCCCTGGCCCCCTCTGGCCCTCCTTCGGTGACCCCGAAGCTTCTGTTTCGCTGATTTTTATATATTTTTCTGGATTTTTTCAGGCTTCGGAAAAATGGGTAAAAGCCCCTACAAAAAACACATCAATAGACAGAAACTAGCATTGGGTGCACTTACGTAGTAGGTTATTCGAAATATGTGTAAAACGATATAGAAGTGTAGCAAATCATATAACAATGTCACCCAAAAGATTATGGAACAAGCAGAAATTATAGATACATTTGGGACGTATCAACATCCCCAAGCTTAATTTCTGCTCGTCCTTGAGTAGATAAATGATAAGACAATACCGTGGTGACATGCTAACACGCATATAAGAACTTCAAAGTAAAGCAAGTGAAATATGCAATTCAAGTCAAGGCAATAACAAGCAAGAGTCTATATCTAGTATTGAATCTAGCAAAGTAAGAACATAAAGGTGCAAGAGCTCTCGCTGTCCGTGACTCGAATGTCTCCAAATGGTGTTTGCGTGCAAGAAGTGGGAGATGGGTTCAGAGATAAAATATTTTTTTAATTGAGAACTCAATCTACTAAACCTCACACTTAGTCTCCTTTGGAATCTTATTTTGACTCATCCCCACACCACTTGTGAGGCACAAGTCAAAATGATCCTCTCTCTTTCGACTTTGAGCACTCATGCAATGGATGAGCGTAAGCAAGATATGTTGGCACTTAGGATGGCAAATAGAATAATGATGGGGAAGGAAGACAAAAAGGTGTGAAAGGCTCACATCAATGAGGACAACCATAGGCAAGAGAAAGCCAAATGATAGATATGGTGTGAGGAGTAGGGATTGCCATGTAACGGGTGCACATATGAGCTAAGGTAAGCTCTCCAATGGAACTAGTGGGGGTGCATCCAAATTGTTTGCTCATGAAGACCTAGAGCTCATTTGAGGAGGCTCATCTTTTGAATATGCAAACCAAGTTCTATAGTGTAAGGATCCCCACATAGTTATGCATGAATGATAATCTCTATGTAGTACCAATATAGCAATGGAGTACGAGTGTGGATCTTTCAAAAGGAATAGTAGTTTTGCCCCCTTCTCTCTCTTTTTTATTTTTTTCTTTTTCTTTTTCTTTTTCTCTTTCTTTTTCTCTTTCTTTTTATTTTTATGTTTTATGGCCTCTTTGTCTCTTTATTTTTATCTCTCATTTGTCCTCTTTGGGATCTTTTGTTTGTCCTCTTTGGGATCTATTCCTGTCTTAAGGGCAACACTCTATATTTTACATGAATAGAAAGAAAAAACATCACACTTTATAAAAAGTACTCAACATAAAGACAAGTGAAAACTATCATGATGTATGCAAATGTATGCCTATACTAGTGTAGCAGGATATGCAATGATACTAGCGCGTCATGTAGCAGTAATGAGGGCAAGGCCCAACTAGCATGCGGCTATATGATCAAGCAAAATCATGTATGACATGAAGATCAAGTCATGAGATGATGGATGTTACATGGCAATGTATCTCGGAAAGGCTATGGAAATGCCTTAATAGGTAGGTATGGTGGCTGTTTTGAGGAAAGATATAATGAGGCTTATGTACGACAGAGCGTATCATGTCATGGGTTTGGATGCACTCGTGGAGTTTGCACCAACTCTCAATGTGAGAAAGGGCAATGCACGGTGCCGAAGAGGCTAGCAAAATATGGATGGTGGAAGTGCCAACAATTGAATACTCACATTAGTCTGAAGAACTCATACACTTATTATTGGTAACTATCTATCTAGTTAGTAAATTCACAAAAAGACAAGTACCCCAAGGAGGAATGTTTGGGGGTTTGGTTATCCTTGCGCATCCTTGACTCATGGTAACGTGAGGGTACTCTATATATTCCAACCCCTCTAGAGGTTAGCAATCAATTTAGTAGCTAGAGTTCTCAACTAGTTTTTAGTTTTTGAAAAACACACGGATTTCCCAAAATACGACACTTATCACTAATAGGCTCAAGCTCTTGGCACCAATAGTCCAAACATTACTCAAATCAATACCTCAAAACTATTGCAAGTTACTACTATAATTAAATAGCAACCTTAGTTACCTACTTATGGAAGACACACAACTCAGTGCAACAAGCCAACTCTCTAAACAAGATAAGCATGATAACTAAAGAGAGTTCCAAAATCAACCTAAATAAAAGCTATTAAGAAGATAAGCATGAAGGCTAAGAGCTAAGCATGACAGTAGCTACGAAAAGATGAAGAACACACAAAAAGAAAAAGCATGAAAACTTAAGTTGTGTTCTAGAGTGGAATGGAGCGTGTCTCTATCCCAAACAAGGTAGGCCAGGTTCCGACTTGTTATGAACCGAAAGCAAAACTAAAACAAACTAAACAATAAATAGCGGGACGCTCCAAGCATAGCACATATCATATGAAGTGATAAAAATATAGTATGGGGATGGACGACCTCATGATTGTTCATAGAGAAGGGGATGCACGGGGGCATCCCCAAGCTTAGACGCTTGAGTCTCCTTTGAATATTTCCTGGGATGCATGGGGGAATCCCCAAGCTTGAGCATTTGCCACTCCTTTATATTCTTTCATCATCTCTCCCATCACAATACTTGAAAACTCCCTTCATACAAAACTCATCATAAGCTGATTAGAGTAGTTAGTTCCCTTAATAAAATAATTCAATACCTGCTAGAAATAAAGATTCTCATCAAAATCTACTACTTCTCATGAATGCCAAAAGATTTTTGCAAATAAAAAGCAAGCTTAGGATTCACAAAACAATGAAAACACAAAACATGGCAGAATCTGTGAAAAACAGAAAACAGATAGTAAATAATTTATTCGGGGCACTTCTGCAACTCAAATAAAACAACTCAGAACAAATGCCAGAAAGAAAATTATATAGATCATGCTGTCAAAAAAATTCAGTTCAAAAAGATGATCTGGTGATTTTTGGCGATTTTTCCATCAAGCAGACATAATCTGTTTCTAGACAGCATGTCAAATTTTTTGAACTTTCTTGCAATCGGAGGCTATAACTTGGCACAAAGCTTAAAAATAAAGATACAATGATGTTTCTACAGTAGTAACACACATCAAGACCACTAAAATAAAAAGTAAAAACATAATGGGTTGCCTCCCAACAAACGCTTGCTTTTATGCCTTTGAGCTAGGCATAATGCAAGAAGATCAAGTTGTATCAATTGAACCATCATCAAGATCATCAAAGAGCTCTTCAATGATACAACTAGTATTAAGAGGACTCTCAAAGAGAGGCATAGTGGAAACACTTCTAGGAGCAAAACCAAAGGTAGTAAGACCAATTGGAATTTCATTTCTAATTCTATTTAAGAGAGGTATCTCTCCCAAGGTGTTCACGGTTTCAACACCCTTAACAATAGGTATACTTGTTCTGGGTTGAGGAACCTTGGGTAGATTAACGAACCTAGGTCCCTTCCTCGCGGGGGTTTCTAACTTTTTAGTCTTGATGGAGGATAGAGTAGTTCCTAAAGTTTCAAAAATATCGTCGATCTTATCAATCCTAGAAGGATCCATAGCATGGGATTTAAGGGTCAAATTTTGTAAATTTTGTTCATGGAGCTATCAAGTCTATTTAAGTTCCCTTGAATCCTACGATCTACTTCATTAATCTTACTCATGCTTGGCATCTCTAGCTCTATTTTCTCAAGTTCACTCATAACATGAGATAAAGTGATATCATCTTTTATGTCAACAATAGGTGGGATTCCGGCATGATTTTCCATAACGTTAAGAGCCTCCCCAACGGGAGCTTCCAAGAAATTCCCTCCTATTGTTGTGTCTAGAACAAACCTATGCCAAGAAGTAATACCAACATAAAAATTTCAAAGCAAAATAGTGGTGGATTGGTTCTTGGTGGCTCTATCTTGAGAATTTTCAATTCTATACCAAGCATCTTTCAAACTTTCTCCAACCCTTTGTTTGAAGGTGAGAATCTCTCCTTCGGGTGCAACACTAAAGGCAAAGGATTTAGGCATATTGACAAGGCAAAGTAACTTTTTTTTGTGGTTTTTGGTATAGGACTCTAAAGCAAAAACTAGAAAGAAAACTAACAAGACTAAAAAGCAAAGGTAAAAGATAGTGTGCAACTCCCCTATCTTTAAGAGTGGAGTCCCCAGCAACGGCGCCAGAAATTCGCTTGATGATGAGGTGATGTATATGCTTCTCGTCCCTCGTTGGAGCCCAAGTGGAAGGTGGAGATGTAGTCAGCAGAAAATTTCCCTTACACGGAGACTGTAAGGTTTATCGAACCAGGAGGACTCCTAGGCTCAACAAGTAGGTGTCTTCCACCCTGGGGCTAGCAGAAGACGTGGAACTGCACACACAACAAATAACTTTGCTCCTAACGAGTACAGAGAGGTTGTCAACCTCTCCGGCCTTGTAGTTTGCAAAGGATCAAAACACAAGCGGGAAAGTAATAGTGATTGCAACGGAAAAGTAAAGTAAGCGGTAAATGATGGAGGTGTAAGCAATGATGGTGATATGGGCCGGAGTCACATGACGTTCACTAGTGATGTCTCTCTCCCAAAAGACGATAAACAACTATGCTAGGGTAAACAAATCACAGTTGGGCAATTGACAGGATTATGATCGCACCGCAATGCTAATTATGCTCCTTGATAGTTAGAGGTTCAATAGTAATGGGCAATAAGCCAAGCCAAGTAGACCGTTTATTCATCATCATCTACTTACTAATCATCCACCTTGAGATATCTATCCAGAACATCTCTGCGATATTAAGTTGCGAGCCCCACCCAAAGTGTAAACTCAAAGCAACGGACAACTTCATTAATGAACTATGCGTAAGGTAAACAATCCTTGCAACCGTGGTCACAAGCACCGTCATTTTCTCCCTGGTGGCAACAAGCACATCCCCTAGTCTCATGTTTCTGTCACTCAAGCTAGAAATCGAGGGGCCCGAACCCACAATCATGCATAAGGCTCCCTCTTGGAGTTACGATCTACTACATGTCCAAAGCAATAAAAAGCAACGGAGAACATGCAAGAATCACTAAGGAACATAATATAAAAGGATAATAAAATATAGAATTCATAACAATCTGATCATAATCTCATAATCCATTGGATCCCAACAAACCGAGCATAGCAATAGCAAGGGAATTACATAGATGCCTTGATCATGTAGGGCAGCTCACAAGGACTAACCATTGAAGCGTAAGATTGGAGAGAAGACAACACATAGCTACTGGTCATGGACTCATGGTCCAAGGGAGACAACTCACGGCACATCCGGGAGGCGTACATGGTGGTGGAGAAGCTCCCGGAGGTCAATCGTCCGTCCAACAGGGTGCCGGGAATAGGTCTCCTGACGCTCCCGATCTCGGAAGCGCTGCGGCGGCGGTACGATGGAGAAATTTGCGATTCCAGAAAGTTTGCGAGGGTTTCCTCACGGTACACTAAATATAGGCCAAAGGAGGGCACCAAAGGAGGTGGGGCCCACCCATGCGACCTCCTGGCGCGGCCTAGGGCCAGGCCGCGCCAGCAGGCCGCCTGGGAGGCCCCTGCCCCCCTCTGGCCCTCCTTCGGTGATTCCGAAGCTTCTGTTTCGCTGATTTTTTTATATATTTTTCTGGATTTTTTCGGGCTTCAGAAAATTGGGTAAAAGCCCCTACAAAAAGGACATCAGCACACAGAAACTAGCACTGGGTGCACTGAGTTAGTAGGTTAGTCCAAATATGTGTAAAATGATATAAAAGTGTAGCAAAACATATAACAATGTCACCCAAAAGATCATGGAACAAGCATAAATTATAGATACGTTTGGGACGTATCAGCATGTAAAGACATGGCTTCGGAACACAAGAGACCGAAAGCTCAAAGATGAGTCATATAATAGATATGATCAACATAGAGATGTTCACCATTGAATCTGACTCAACTCACGTGATGATCGGACTTGAGTTAGTGAATTTGGATCATGTGTCACTCGAATGACTAGAGGGATGTCAATTTTAGTGGGAGTTTACTAGTAATATGACTAACTAAACTCAATTATCTTCAACATAGTCTAAGTAATCTTTTCAAATTTTATGTTGTAGATCAATGGCTTGCGGAGTAGCAACCCTGAATTTTAATGAGTTCCTAGAGAAAGCTAAGCTGAAAGTTGATGGAAGCAACTTTGTTGACTAGGCCCGTAATCTGAGGCTTATCCTCACGGATGCCCAAAATCAATATGTCCTTGATGCGCCGCTACGTGATGAACCACCCCAACCTGTGTTGCTAGAAGTTATGAACGTCTGGCAAACGCGCAAGGATGACTACTCATTAGTTCAATGTGCAGTTTTGTATGGATTAGAACCAGGACTTCAAAGATGTTTTGAACATCATGGACCATATGAGATGTTCCAGGAGTTGTAATTTATCATTGAAGAATGCCTGGATCGAGAGGTATGAGATCTCCAATAAATTCCATGCTTGCAAAATGGAGGAGAACGGTCTATCAGTGAACATGTGCTCAGAATGTCTGGGTACTCAAACTGTCTGGCTGAGCTTGGAATTCCTCTCCCACCAGATGCTATCACTGATAGAGTTCTTCAATCACTGCCACCTAGCTATAAAGGCTTTGTGTTGAACTATAACATGCAGGGGATGAATAAATCACTCGCCGAGCTGTTTGCGATGCTGAAAGTCGCTAAATCAGAAATCCAGAAAGAACATCAAGTGTTGATGGTCAATAAGACCACCAGTTTAAAGAAAAACAACAAGGGAAATAAGGGTAACTCGAAGAAGAGTGGCAAAGCTGTTGCCCCTCTGACGAAGAAACCCAAGTCTGGACCCAAGCCGGAGGCTGAGTGTTATCATTGCAAGGGGACTGGTCATTGGAAGCGGAACTGCCCCAAGTATCTGGCCGATAAGAAGGCGGCCAACGCCAAACAAGGTATATTTGATATACATGTTATTGATGTGTACCTCACCAGCTCTCATAGTAGTGCCTAGGTATTTTATACCGGTTCTGTTGCTCACATTTGCAACTTGAAACAGGAACTACGGAATAAACGAAGGCCAGCGAAGGATGAAGTGACGATGCGCTTGGGAAATGGTTCCAAGTTTGATGCGATCGCGGTCGGCAGGATCTCACTTCAGTTACCATCGGGATTAGTGATGAACCTAAATAAATGTTATTTAGTGTATGTGTTAAGCATGAACATTATATCTGGATCTTGTTTATTGCGAGACGGTTACTCATTTAAGCGAGAGAATAATGGTTGTTCTATTTATATGAGTAATATCCTTTATGGTCATGCACCCAATGTGAGGGGTTTGTTCATGTTGAATCTTGATAGTGATGATACTCATATACATAACATTGAGACCAAAAGATGTAGAGTTGATAATGATAGCACCACACTTTCTTGTGGCACTGCCGCTTAGGTCATATTGGTATAAAACGCATGAAGAAACTCCATGCTGATGGACTTTTGGAGTCACTTGATTTTGAATCACTTGACACATGTGAACCAGGCCTCATGGGCAAGATGACTAAGACTCCGTTCTTCGGAACAATGGAGCGTGCAAGTGACTTGTTGGAGATCATACATACTGATGTGTGCGAACCAATGAGCATAGAGGCACGCGGTGGATATTGTTATTTTCTCACCTTCACTGATGATTTGAGTAGATATGGTTATATTTACTTGATGAAACACAAGTCTGAAATGTTTCAAAAGTTCAAGCAATCTCAAAGTGAAGTTGAAAATCATCGTAACAAGAAGATTGAATTCCTACGATTTGATTGAGGAGGTGAGTATCCGAGTTACAAGTTTGGTGCTCACTTAAGACAATGTGGAATTATTTCACAGTTGACACCGCCTAGAACACCACAGCGTAATGGTGTGCCGAACGTCGTAATCGTACCTTATTAGATATGGTGTGTTCTATGATGTCTCTTACCAATTTTCCATTACCATTTTGGGGTTACGCATTAGAGACATCCGCATTCACTTTAAATAGGGCACCATCAAAATCCATTGAGACGACGCCATATGAACTGTGGTTTGGCAAGAAGCCAAAATTGTCGTTTCTTAAAGTTTGGGGATGTGATGCTTATGTCAAAAAGCTTCAGCCTGAAAAGCTGGAACCCAAAGCGGAAAAGTGCGTCTTCATAGGATACTCAAAAGAGACAGTTGGGTAAACCTTCTATCTCAGATCCGAAGGAAAAGTGTTTGTCGCTAAAAACAGAGCTTTTCTTGGGAAAGAGTTTCTCTCGAAAGAATTGAGTGGGAGGAAGATAGAACTTGATGAGGTTACAAAACCTTTACTTCAACCAGAGCGTAGCGCGGCACAGAAAGATGTTTCTATGGAACCTACAACAATTGAAGAGGAAGCTAATGATGATGATCATGAAACTTGATATCAAGTTGCTATCAAACCTCGTAGGTCGACAAGGGCACGTACTGCTCATGAGTGGGACCGCAACCCTTTCTTATCAATCATGTTGTTAGACAACGATGAGCCTACGAGCTATGGAGAAGCAATGGTGGGCCCGGATTCCAACAAATGGTTAGAGGCCATAAAATCCGAGATAGGATCCATGCATGAAAACAAAGTATGTACTTTGCAAGTATTACCTGAAGGGCGAAAGGCTATTCAGAATAAATGGATCTTTAAGAAGAAGACGGACGCGGACGGCAATATCACCGTCTATAAAGCTAGAATTGTGGCAAAGGGTTTTTCACAAGTTCAAGGAGTTGACTACGATGAGACTTTCTCACCTGGAGCGATGCTTAAGTCCGTCAGAATCATGTTAGCGATAGCTGCATTTTCCGATTATGAAATTTGGCAGATGGATGTCAAAACAGTGTTCCTTAACGGGTTTCTTAAGGAAGAGTTGTATATGATGCAATCGGAAGGTTTTGTCGATCCACAGAATGCTGACAAAGTATGCAAGCTCCAGCGATCCATTTATGGACTGGTGCAAGCATCTCGGAGTTGGAATCAGCGCTTTGATGAGGTGATCAAGGCATTTGGGTTTTTACAAGTTTTTGGAGAAGCTTGTATTTACAAGAAAGTGAGTGGGAGCTCTATGGCGTTTCTAATATTGTATGTGGATGACATATTGCTGACCGGAAACAATATAGAACTTTTGGGAAGCGTAAAGGATTACTTGAATAAAAGTTTTTCAATGAAGGACCTGGGAGAAGTTGCTTACATATTAGGCATCTAGATCTATAGAGATAAATCAAGACGCGTGATAGGACTTTCACAAAGCACATACCTTGATAAGATTTTGAGGAAGTTCAAAATGGAACAATCCAAGAAAGGGTTCTTGCCTGTGTTACAAGGTGTAAAGTTGAGTAAGACTCAATGCCCAGTAAGTGTGGAAGATAGAGAAAAGATGAGTGTCATCCCCTATGCTTCAGCCATAGGGTCTATCATGTATGCAAAGTTGTGCACTAGACCTGATGTCAACCTAAGTATGGAGGGAAGGTTTCAAAGTAATCCAGGAATGGAGCACTGGACAATGGTCAAGAACATTCTGAAGTACCTAAAAAGGACTAAGGAAATGTTTCTCGTTTATGGAGGTGACGAAGAGCTCACCGTAAAGGGTTACATCGATGCGAGCTTCGACCTGATCCAGATGAATCTAAGTCACAAAATGGATACATATTTATTCTCAATGGGGGCGATAAGCTGGTGCAGTTCCAAGCAGAGCGTCGTAGCAGATTCTACATGCGAAGCTGAGTACATAGCTGCCTCGGAGGCGGCTAAAGAGGGTGTCTAGATGAATAAGTTCATGACAGATCTTTGAGTTGTGCCAAGTGCACTGGATCCAATAAATCTGTTCTCTAACAACACTCGTGCCATTGCTCTATCCAAAGAACCAAGGTTTCACAAGAGGACTAGACACATAAAACGAGCTTCAATGCTATCCGCGATTACATCAAGGAGGAGGACATAAATATTTGCAAAGTGCACACAGATATGAATGTTGCAAACCCGTTGACTAAGCCTCTTCCACGAGCAAAACATGATCAACACTAGAACTGTATGGGTGTTAGATTCATTACATTGTAAATCACATAGTGATGTGAAGCTAGATTATTGAGTCTAGTGCAAGTGGGAGACTGTTGGAAATATGACCTAAAGGCAATAATAAAATAGTTACCATATTTCCTGTTTAAAGATAATGGTTTATTATCCATGCTAGAATTGTATTGAATGGAAACTCATATACATGTGTGGATACATAGACAAAGCACTGTCCCTAGTGAGCCTCTAGTTGGCTAGCTCGTTGATCAAAGATGGTTGAGGTTTCCAAGCCATAAACAAGTGTTGTCACTTGACAACGGGATCACATCATTAGGACAATGATGTGATGGACAAGACCCAAACAATAAACGTAGCATGTGATCTCATTATTTTTTGCTACTATTTTCTGCATGTCAAGTTTATATTCCTATGACCATAAGATCATGTAACTCAGTGACATAGGAGGAATGCCTTGTGTGTATCAAACGTCGCAACGTAACTGGGTGACTATAAAGGTGCTCTACAGGTATCTCCGAAGGTGTCCGTTGAGTTAGTATGGATCTAGACTGGGATTTGTCACTCTATATGACGGAGAGGTATCTCGGGGCCCACTCGGTAATACAACATCACAAACAAGCCTTGCAAGCAATGTGACTAATTTTTTATTACGGAACGAGTAAAGAGACTTGCCGGTAAAGAGATTGAAATAGGTATAGAGATACCGATGATCGAATCTCGGGCAAGTAACATATCGAAGGACAAAGGGAATGTTATACGAGATTAACTAAATCCTTGACACAGAGGTTCAACTGATAAATATCTATGTAGAATATGTAGGATCCAATATGGACATCGAGGTCCTTCTATTGGATATTGATCGGAGATTGTCTCGGTCATGTCTACATAGTTCTCGAACCCGCAGGGTCTGGACACTTAAGGTTCAGTGACGTTTCGATATAGTTGAATTATTGATGTTGGTAACCGAATGTTGTTCCGAGTCGCAGATGAGATCCTGTACGTCACGAGGATTTCCGAAGTGGTCCGGAGATGAAGATTAAGTATCCATTTGGCTTCCGGACGGTTTTTGGGCATTATCGGTAAAGTACCAGGAGTGATGAATGGGTTCCGGAGTTCCACCGGGAGGGGACACCCACCCGGGAGAGAACCAAAGAGGCCCAAGGGTGGTGCACTAGCCCTTGGTGGGATGTTGGCCAGCCCAAGGAGTCTAATTCGGACGAAATAGGAGAAGGAAAGGAGAGGTGGGTCAAACCGAATTGGGGAAGGGACTCCTCCTTCCAAGTTTTATTGGAGGAGGACTCCTCCTCCTCTCTTGCACCGACCAAACCCTAGGGCCTTGTCCCTATGGTGCCACCCGTCCTATCCCACCTATATATAGTGGATGTGAGAGAGGCTTCTGGCACTTCAAGCCATGCTGCAACCCTCTCTCCCTCCACCACTTCGTGACACCCCGTAGCTAGTTCGATACGGTATGACGAAGCCCTGTTGTAGCAGCTCTACCATCATCACCGTCACGCTGTCGTGCTGTCGGAGAATTCAACTACTTCTCCATCTCTCTTGCTGGATCAAGAAGGAGAATATCGTCATTGAGCTGTGCGTGTGTTGAACGCGGAGGTGCCGTCCGTTTGACGCTAGATCGGGACGAAGTTCGTGGGACACTTGCGATTCGGATCGCGAAGACGTTCAACTACATCAACCGCGTTTCTTAATGCTTTCCTCTTAGCGATCTACAAGGGTATGTGGATCCGATCTCCCCTCACGTAGATGATCATAACCATGGATAGGTCTTGCGTGTGCGTAGGAATTTTTTTGTTTCCCATGCAACGTTCCCCAACACAAACATGATGTGACTAATAGTATTTTCATAAGGTTTCCTATGTAACATGGCATCACAACTAATAAACTCCACATGAGAATCGTCAAAATCATCATAAATGGGTAATTCATCACATGTGAAATTCGCATAATCACGAAGCATGGCAATAGGTTGATCATCATCATGGAAGCAATCAATGTATACTAGTGGGAGCATCACCTTCACCTATGTTACCTTTTTCATGCCACTCATGTGGTGTAGGTGAGGTGTGAAATACCAAATCATGGTCATCTTCGTTATGATGTAACCATGTGTGTGTGTGTGGAGGGGGGGGGGGTTGAATCATGTTCCACCATGTCCACCATATTGTCCAAAGGGGGACAAAGTCATCAAGGATTGGCGTGTCATCGTATATGGGACCTAGCACTAAAGGGGAATACACAATACATGTAGATGTTAAGTTGTTAGAAATCAAAATGGCCTCACATGCCTGATCAACTACCTCACTCTCTTTATGTTGTGGTGGCTCACTCACTCCCTCTAGGTAGTTGCACTCATTCTCACATATGGTGGAGTTGTTGGGGAACGTCGCATGGGAAACAAAAAATTTCCTACGCGCACGAAGACCTATCATGGTGATGTCCATCTACGAGAGGGGATGTGTGATCTACGTACCCTTGTAGACCGTACAGCAGAAGCGTTAGTGAACGCGGTTGATGTAGTGGAACGTCCTCACGTCCCTCGATCCGCCCCGCGAACCGTCTCGCGATCAGTCCCACGATCTAGTGCCGAACGGACGGCACCTCCACGTTCAGCACACGTACAGCTCGACGATGATCTCGGCCTTCTTGATCCAGCAAGAGATACGGAGAGGTAGAAGAGTTCTCCGGCAGCGTGACGGCGCTCCGGAGGTTGGTGATGATCTTGTCTCAGCAGGGCTCCGCCCGAGCTCCACAGAAACGCGATCTAGAAGAAAAACCGTGGAGGTATGTGGTCGGGCTGCCGTGGAAAAGTCGTCTCAAATCAGCCCTAAAACCTCCGTATATATAGGTGGGAGAGGGGGAGCCTTGCCTTGGGGCTCAAGGAGCCCCAAGGGGGTCGGCCGAGCCAAGGGGGGAAGGTCTCCCCCCCCAAACCGAGTCCTACCTGGTTTGGTGGGTGGAGTCCTTCTTTCCTTTCCCACCTCCTCCTTTTTTTTCTTTTCTCTTTGATTTTCTTCCTATGGCGCATAGGGCCTTCTTGGGCTGTCCCACCAGCCCACTAAGGGCTGGTGTGCCACCCCCAAGGCCTATGGGCTTCCCCGGGGTGGGTTGCCCCCCCCCCCCCCCGGGTGAACTCCCGGAACCCATTCGTCATTCCCGGTACATTCCCGGTAACTCCGAAAACCTTCCGGTAATCAAATGAGGTCATCCTATATATCAATCTTCATTTCCGGACCATTCCGGAAACCCTCGTGACGTCCGTGATCTCATCCGGGACTCCGAACAACATTCGGTAACCAACCATATAACTCAAATACGCATAAAACAACGTCGAACCTTAAGTGTGCAGACCCTGCGGGTTCGAGAACTATGTAGACATGACCCGAGAGACTCCTCGGTCAATATCCAATAGCAGGACCTGGATGCCCATATTGGATCCTACACATTCTACGAAGATCTTATCGTTTGAACCTCAGTGTCGAGGATTCATATAATCCCGTATGTCATTCCCTTTGTCCTTCGGTATGTTACTTGCCCGAGATTCAATCGTCAGTATCCGCATACCTATTTCAATCTCGTTTACCGGCAAGTCTCTTTACTCGTTCCGTAATACAAGATCCCGCAACTTACATTAAGTTACATTGCTTGCAAGGCTTGTGTGTGATGTTGTATTACCGAGTGGGCCCCGAGATACCTCTCCGTCACACGGAGTGACAAATCCCAGTCTTGATCCATACTAACTCAACAAACACCTTCGGAGATACCTGTAGAGCATCTTTATAGTCACCCAGTTACGTTGCGACGTTTGATACACACAAAGTATTCCTCCGGTGTTAGTGAGTTATATGATCTCATGGTCATAGGAACAAATACTTGGCACGCAGAAAAACAGTAGCAACAAAATGACACGATCAACATGCTACGTCTATTAGTTTGGGTCTAGTCCATCACGTGATTCTCCTAATGACGTGATCCAGTTATCAAGCAACAACACCTTGTTCATAATCAGAAGACACTAACTATCTTTGATCAACTGGCTAGCCAACTAGAGGCTTGCTAGGGACAGTGTTTTGTCTATGTATCCACAAATGTAAATGAGTCTTCATTCAATACAATTATAGCATGGATAATAAACAATTATCTTGATACAGGAATTATAATAATAACTATATTTATTATTGCCTCTAGGGCATAATTCCAACAGTCTCCCACTTGCACTAGAGTCAATAATCTAGCCCTCACATCATCATGCGAATTACATTGTAATAAATCTAACACCCATACAGTTCTGGTGTTGATCATGCTTTGCCCGTGGAAGAGGTTTAGTCAGCGGGTCTGCTACATTCAGATCCGTGTGCACTTTGCATATATTTACGTCCTCCCCTTCGACATAGTCGCGGATGAGGTTGAAGCGTCGTTTGATGTGTCTGGACTTCTTGTGAAACCGTGGTTCCTTTGCTAAGGCAATGGCACCCGTGTTGTCACAAAACAAGGTTATTGGATTCAGTGCGCTTGGCACCACTCCAAGATCCGTCATGAATTGCTTCATCCAGACACCCTCCTTAGCCGCCTCCGAGGCAGCCATGTACTCCGCTTCACATGTAGAATCTGCTACAACGCTTTGCTTGGAACTGCACCAGCTTAACGCACCCCCATTAAGAATAAATACGTATCCAGTTTGCGACTTAGAGTCGTCCAGATCTGTGTCAAAGCTTGCATCGATGTAACCTTTTACGGCGAGCTCTTCGTCACCTCCATACACGAGAAACATCTCCTTAGTCCTTTTCAGGTACTTCAGGATATTCTTGACCGCCGTCCAGTGATGCACTCCTGGATTACTCTGGAACCTACCTGCCATACTTATGGCCAGGCTAACGACCGGTCTAGTGCACAACTTTGCATACATGATAGAACCTATGGCTGAAGCATAGGGGACGGCGCGCATATGCTCTCTATCCTCATCAGTTACTGGGCACTGAGTCTTACTCAATCTCGTACCTTGTAAAACTGGCAAGAACCCTTTCTTGGACTGTTCCATTTTGAACCTCTTCAAAACTTTATCAAGGTATGTGCTTTGTGAAAGTCCTATCAGGCGTTTTGATCTATCCCTATAGATCTTAATGCCTAGAATGTAAGCACCTTCTCCTAGGTCCTTCATAGAGAAACTTTTATTCAAGTAATCCTTTATGCTCTCCAAAAACTCTACGTTGTTTCCAATCAGCAATATGTCATCCACATATAATATTAGAAACGCCACAGAGCTCCCACTCACTTTCTTGTAAATACAAGATTCTCCAACCACTTGTATAAACCCAAAAGCTCTGATCACCTCATCAAAGCATTTGTTCCAACTCCGAGATGCTTGCACCAGTCCATAAATGGATCGCTGGAGCTTGCACACCTTGTTAGCATTCTTAGGATCGACAAAACCTTCGGGTTGCATCATATACAATTCTTCCTTAAGGAAACCCTTAAGGAACGCCGTTTTGACATCCATCTGCCAAATTTCATAATAGAAAAATGCAGCTATTGCTAACATGATTCTGACGGACTTAAGCATCGCTACGGGTGAGAATGTCTCATCGTAGTCAACTCCTTGAACTTGTGAAAAACCCTTTGCCACAAGTCGAGCTTTATAAACGGTCACATTGCCGTCAGCGTCCGTCTTCCTCTTAAAGATCCATTTGTTCTGAATAGCCTTGCAGCCCTCAGGCAGTACCTCCAAAGTCCACACTTTGTTCTCATACATGGATCCTATCTCGGACTTCATGGCTTCTAGCCATTTGTTGGAATCTGGGCCCACCATTGCTTCTTCATAATTTGCAGGTTCATTGTTGTCCAACAACATGATTGATAAGACGGGATTACCGTACCACTCTGGAGCAGCACGTGGTCTCGTCGACCTGCGTGGTTCGACAGAAACTTGAACCGGAGTTTCATGATCATTATCATTAACTTCCTCCTCAACCGGCGTTGCAACGACAGAGGTTTCCCCTTGCCCTGCGCCACCATCCAGAGGGATGAGAGGTTCGACAACCTCGTCAAGTTCTATCTTCCTCCCACTCAATTCTCTCGAGAGAAACTCCTTCTCGAGAAAAGCTCCGTTTTTAGCAACAAACACTTTGCCCTCGGATTTGAGATAGAAGGTGTACCCAATTGTCTCTTTTGGGTAACTATGAAGACGCACCTTTCCGCTTTGGGTTCCAACTTTTCAGGCTGAAGCTTTTTGACATAAGCATCACATCCCCAAACTTTAAGAAACGACAACTTTGGCCTTTTGCCATGCCACAGTTCGTATGGTGTCGTTTCAACGGATTTTGATGGTGCCCTATTTAAAGTGAATGCAGTTGTTTCTAATGCATAACCCCAAAACGATAACGGCAAATCGGTAAGAGACATCATAGATCGCACCATCTCTAATAAAGTACGATTATGACGTTCAGACGCACCATTACGCTGTGGTGTTCCAGGCGGTGTCAACTGTGAAACAATTCCACATTGTCTTAAGTGAGCACCAAACTCGAAACTCAGATATTCACCCCCACGATCAGACCGTAGGAACTTGATCTTCTTGTTACGATGATTTTCAACTTCACTCCGAAATTGCTTGAACTTTTCAAATGTTTCAGACTTGTGCTTCATTAAGTAGACATAACCATATCTACTCAAATCGTCAGTGAAGGTGAGAAAATAACGATATCCGCCGCGTGCCTCTACGCTCATCGGACCACACACATCGGTATGTATGATTTCCAACAAGTCACTTGCACGCTCCATTGTTCCGGAGAACGGAGTTTTAGTCATCTTGCCCATGAGGCATGGTTTGCACGTGTCAAGTGAATCAAAGTCAGGTGACTCCAAAAGTCCATCGGCATGGAGTTCCTTCGTGTGCTTTACATCAATATGACCTAAGCGGCAGTGCCACAAAAATATGGCGCTATCATTGTTAACTCTAACTCTTTTGGTCTCAATGTTATGTATGTGTGTATCGCTATCAAGATTCAATATGAACAATCCTCTCACATTGGGTGCATGACCATAAAAGATGTTACTCATAGAAATAGAACAACCATCATTCTCTGACTTAAAAGAGTAACCGTCTCGCAATAAACAAGATCCAGATATAATGTTCATGCTCAACGCAGGCACTAAATAACAATGATTCAAGTTCATAACTAATCCTGATGGTAACTGAAGTGAAACTGTGCCGACGGCGATTGCATCAACCTTGGAACACTTTCCTACGCGCATCGTCACTTCATCTTTCGCCAGCCTTCGTCTATTCCGCAGTTCCTGTTTCGAGTTGCAAATATGAGCAACAGAACCGGTATCGAATACCCAGGCACTACTACGAGAGCCGGTTAAGTACACATCAATAACATGTATATCAAATATGCCTGATTTTTCTTTGGCCGCCTTCTTATCTGCCAGATACTTGGGGCAATTGCGCTTCCAGTGACCCATACCCTTGCAATAGTAACACTCTGTTTCAGGCTTAGGTCCAGCTTTGGGTTTCTTCGTCGGATTGGCAACAGGCTTTCCTCTCTTCTTTGAATTACCCTTCTTGCCTTTGACGTTTCTCTTGAAACTAGTGGTCTTATTCACCATCAACACTTGATGCTCTTTACGGAGTTCAGACTCTGCGACTTTCAACATCGCAAACAACTCACCGGGAGACTTGTTCATCCCTTGCATGTTGTAGTTCAACACAAAGCCTTTATAGCTTGGCGGCAGTGATTGAAGGATTCTGTCAGTGATAGCCTCTTGCGGGAGTTCAATCCCCAGCTCAGCTAGACGGTTTGAGTACCCAGACATTTTGAGCACATGTTCACTGACACACGAGTTCTCCTCCATCTTGCAAGCATAGAATTTATCGGAGGTCTCATACCTCTCGACCCGGGCGTTCTTCTGAAAGATAAACTTCAACTCCTGGAACATCTCAAATGCTCCATGACGCTCAAAGTGACGTTGAAGTCCCGGTTCTAAGCCATACAAGACTGCACATTGAACTACTGAGTAGTCCTCCTTACATGCTAACCAAGCGTTCTTAACATCCTGATCAGCCGTAGCAGGTGGTTCATCTCCTAGTGCAGCATTAAGGACATAATCCTTCTTCCCAACTTGTAAGATTAGCTTAAGATTACGAGCCCAGTCTACAAAGTTGCTTCCATCATCTCTCAACTTAGCTTTCTCTAGGAACGTATTAAAATTCAGGGTGACTGTCGCGTGAGCCATGATCTACAACACAAATATATTCAAAGTGGACTTAGACTATGTTCAAGATAATTAGAGTTTAACTTAATCAAATTATTCGCTAAACTCCCACTCAAAAAGTACATCTCTCTAGTCATTTGAGTGGTTCATGATCCACTTACACTAGCTCAAGTCCGATCATCACATGAGTTGAGTATAGTTTCAGTGGTAAGCATCCCTATGCTAATCATATCATCTATATGATTCATGATCGACCTTTCGGTCTCATGTGTTCCGGGGCCATGTCTGCACATGCTAGGCTCGTCAAGCTTAACCCGAGTGTTTCGCGTGCGCAACTATTTTGCACCCGTTGTATGTGAACGTTGAGTCTATCACACCCGATCATCACGTGGTGTCTCGAAACGACGAACTGTAGCAACGGTGCACAGTCGGGGAGAACACAATTTCGTCTTGAAATTTTAGTGAGAGATCACCTCATAATGCTACCGTCGTTCTAAGCAAAATAAGGCGCATAAAAGGATTAACATCACATGCAATTCATAAGTGACATGATATGGCCATCATCACGTGCTCCTTGATCTCCATCACCAAAGCACCGGCACGATCTTCTTGTCACCGGCGCCACACCATGATCTCCATCAACGTGTCGCCATCGGGGTTGTCGTGCTACTCATGCTATTACTACTAAAGCTACATCCTAGCAAAATAGTAAACGCATCTGCAAGCACAAACATTAGTATAAAGACAACCCTATGGCTCCTGCCGGTTGCCGTACCATCGACGTGCAAGTCGATATTATCTATTACAACATGATCATCTCATACATCCAATATATCACGTCACATCGTTGGCCATATCACATCACAAGCATACCCTGCAAAAACAAGTTAGACGTCCTCTAATTTTGTTGTTGCCTGTTTTACGTGGTGACCATGGGTATCTAGTAGGATCGCATCTTACTTACGCAAACACCACAACGGAGATATATGAGTTGCTATTTAACCTCATCCAAGGACCTCCTCGGTCAAATCCAATTCAACTAAAGTTGGAGAAACTGACACTTGCCAGTCATCTTTGAGCAACGGGGTTACTCGTAGCGATGAAACCAGTCTCTCGTAAGCGTACGAGTAATGTCGGTCCAAGCCGCTTCAATCCAACAATATCGCGGAATCAAGAAAAGACTAAGGAGGGCAGCAAAACGCACATCACCGCCCACAAAAACTTTTGTGTTCTACTCGAGAAGACATCTACGCATGAACCTAGCTCATGATGCCACTGTTGGGGAACGTCGCATGGGAAACAAAAAAATTTCTACGCGCACGAAGACCTATCATGCTGATGTCCATCTATGAGAGGGGATGTGTGATCTACGTACCCTGGTAGACCGTACAGCAGAAGCGTTAGTGAACGCGGTTGATGTAGTGGAACGTCCTCACGTCCCTCGATCCGCCCCGCGAACCGTCCCGCGATCAGCCCCACGATCTAGTGCCGAACGGACGGCACCTCCGCGTTCAGCACACGTACAGCTCGACCATGATCTCGGCCTTCTTGATCCAGCAAGAGAGACGGATAGGTAGAAGAGTTCTCCAGCAGCGTGACGGCGCTCCGGAGATTGGTGATGATCTTGTCTCAGCAAGGCTCCGCCCGAGCTTCGCAGAAACGCGATCTAGAGGAAAAACCGTGGAGGTATGTGGTCGGGCTGCCGTGGAAAAGTCATCTCAAATCAGCCCTAAAACCTCCGTATATATAGGTGGGAGAGGGGGGGCCTTTCCTTGGGGTTCAAGGAGCCCCAAGGGGGTCGGCCGAGCCAAGGGGGGAAGGTCTCCCCCCCCCAAACCGAGTCCTACTTGGTTTGGTGGGTGGAGTCCTTCTTTCCTTTCCCACCTCCTCCTTTTTTTTCTTTTCTCTTTGATTTTCTTCCTATGGCGCATAGGGCCTTCTTGGGCTGTCCCACCAGCCCACTAAGGGCTAGTGTGCCACCCCCAAGGCCTATGGGCTTCCCCGGAGTGGGTTGCCCCCCCCCCCCCCGGTGAACTCCCGGAACCCATTCGTCATTCCCGGTACATTCCCGGTAACTCCAAAAACCTTCCGGTAATCAAATGAGGTCATCTTATATATCAATCTTCGTTTCTGGACCATTCCGGAAACCCTCGTGACGTCCGTGATCTCATCCAGGACTCCGAACAACATTCGGTAACCAACCATATAACTCAAATACGCATGAAACAACGTCGAATCTTAAGTGTGCAGACCCTGCGGGTTCGAGAACTATGTAGACATGACCCGAGAGACTCCTCGGTCAATATCCAATAGCAGGACCTGGATGCCCATATTGGATCCTACATATTCTACGAAGATCTTAGCGTTTGAACCTCAGTGCCAAGGATTCATATAATCCCGTATGTCATTCCCTTTGTCCTTCGGTATGTTACTTGCCCGAGATTCGATCGTCAGTATCCGCATACCTATTTCAATCTTGTTTACCGGCAAGTCTCTTTACTCGTTCCGTAATACAAGATCCCGCAACTTACATTAAGTTACATTGCTTGCAAGGCTTGTGTGTGATGATGTATTACCGAGTGGGCCCCGAGATACCTCTCCGTCACACGGAGTGACAAATCCCAGTCTTGATCCATACTAACTCAACGAACACCTTCGGAGATACCTGTAGAGCATCTTTATAGTCACCCAGTTACGTTGCGACGTTTGATACACACAAAGTATTCCTCCGGTGTTAGTGAGTTATATGATCTCATGGTCATAGGAACAAATACTTGACACGCAGAAAAACAGTAGCAACAAAATGACACGATCAACATGCTACGTCTATTAGTTTGGGTCTAGTCCATCACGTGATTCTCCTAATGACGTGATCCAGTTATCAAGCAACAACACCTTGTTCATAATCAGAAGACACTGACTATCTTTGATCAACTGGCTAGCCAACTAGAGGCTTGCTAGGGATAGTGTTTTGTCTATGTATCCACACATGTAAATGAGTCTTCATTCAATACAATTATAGCATGGATAATAAACGATTATCTTGATACATGAATTATAATAATAACTATATTTATTATTGCCTCTAGGGCATAATTCCAACAGGACTCACTCATCTCACTCAAGTCGTGGGGGTTGTGGTTCTTCTAACATGGGAATTGGGGCAACTCATCATATATGGGGCTAGTGGTGAAGTCACTCTCACTCTCAATATGGTGGCAAAAGTCTCTTAACTCATCTCCAAATGTCGCCGTGGTCGAAGGGAAAATCCCATGCTCAACCATGTCGTCACCGTCGTTGTGGATGAAGGCCGAAGATGGCACATCGTCACTCTCACCTCCCAAGATGGAAGCATCATCCTTGCTCGCCACCTTGTCACTCGCCTCCAAAGCATGTTCCTTGAGTGACTCAATAGTCATGGTCGTTGTTGCGCCATCTTCAGAAAAAGTCGTGGAAGACTCGACATAGTCAATGCCACAAAGAGGGATGCCAGTGAGGTCGGACTTGGGAGCGTCATCTTAGAGCTCGTCGGGCTTGGACAAATTGGTGGTACATGCTTCGTCTCGTAGATGCATTGGTTTCCCTCCAAGCTTAAAGGGTGATGTAGCACGACGACGACAAGTATTTCCCTGAGTTAAGAAACTAAGGTATCAATCAAGTAGGAAGATCCACAAGACTATGTAAGCAACACCTGCACACAAGTAGCAAATCCTCGCAACCCAACGCGTAGACGGGTAGTCAACCCCTCGTGGGTAAAGTAAGGATAGATTGATAGATGCAAATAAGAGTGATAGCAAATACAATACAACAATATATTTTTGGGTGTTTTGATGATATACATCTGAAAACAAAAGATCAAATAAAGTAGAAAAACAAATATCAAAGGAGAGATTGCAAATAGATGATGTGAAGTAGACCTGGGGGCCGTAGGTTTCACTAGTGGCTTCTCTCAAGAAATAGCAAACGACGGGTAGAAAAATTACTATTGGGCAATTGATAGAAGAGAAAATAATTATGACGATATTCAAGACAATGGTCATGTATATGGGCATCACATCCAAGATAAGTAGACCGACTTCTGCCTGCATCTACTTCTATTACTCCACACATCGACCGCTGTCTAGCATGCATCTACTGTATTTTGTTCATGGAGAAACAGAGTAATGCGTTAAGAACGATGACATGATGTAGACAAGATCTATTCATGTAGGAATAGATCCCATTGTTTTATCCTTTATAACAATGGTACATGTGTGTCATGTCTCTTTCTGCCACTGAGATAGAGCACCACAAGATCGAACCCATCACAAATCACCTCTTCTCATTACAAGATAAAAGATCAAGTTGGTAGACAAAAAACCAAATACGAGCCTATAATAATCAAGCATGAATATGTTTTCATAGATGTGATCATAAACTCACAATTCATCAGAACCCAACAAAGACACCGTAAAAGAAAGAGTTACATCATATGGATCTCCAAGAGGCATTCTATTGAGAAATAAAATGAGAGAGAAAACCATCTAGCTAGTGCCTATGGACCCGTAGGTCTGATATGAACTACTCACGGATCATCGTAGGAGCACCAATGAGGATTGTGAACCCCTCCATGTTTGTGTTCCTCCCTAGAACAGACTCTATATTGGATTTCATGGCTCTGGAACTTGTGGAGGAGGTGCTAAATATTGGGATATTTATAGAGTTCACAGGAGGTGGAGGAGGTGTTCGAGGGCCCCACTAGACACCAGGCCGCGCTAGGGGCCTCTAGCCCACCCTGATGTCTAGTGGAACCCCTAGGCCTTATCTGCTGCTCATTCTTGGCTCCCAAGTTTCTTTCTGGTCCAAAAAAATATGTGTAAAGTTTCGCGGTAACTGGACGTTATGTGATATGGATTTTCTACGAAGGAAAAAATAGAGCTGGCACTAGGCACTATGTCAATAGGTCAGTCCCAAAAAATGATATAAACTTGCTATAAAATGGTTATAAAACATCCAAGAATGATAATATAACAGCATGGAACAATAAAAAATTATAGATACATTGGAGATGTATCAGCATCCCCAAGCTTAATTCATGCTTGTCCTCGAGTATGCAAATGAAAAAAACAGAATTTTTGATGTGGAATGCTGCCTCACATGTTCATCATATTCTTTTTTCTTTTCAACATGGTCGTATGGACTTGTAGATGATGCAAAGAAATAGTCTATAATTTGACATGAAAATTTCAATACTCAAGCATATCAACAAGCAACCAAGTCTTTCAAAATATCGATGCTAAAGAACGTTATCCCTAGCCCATCATGCTTTATCGCTGGTCCATTCATGAAACACACTCAAATGTTAAGTATATATACAATGCTCAAGTATGATAATGATGTTCCTTAGTTGGTGCTTTTATAAGAGAAGATGGAGACTCAATTTCAAAAAATAAAAATTGCATAAAGTAAATAGATAGGCCATTCACAGAGGGAAGGAGGGATTTGTAGAGGTGCCAGAGCTCAAAGTGGAAAACTTAGAGATACTTTTTTTAGGGTGGCATGCTTTTCTTGTCAACAAGAACTACTAAGAGTTTCCAATATCCTCCATGCTAAACAAATTATAGGCGGTTCCCAAACTAAAAATAAAGTTTATTCCATTTTCCATCATTCTTTCACATTACACGGCTAGCCGTATCCATGGGTACCGCCCATACAAACACTTCACAATGAATTTATTATTTGACAACATTTTATAGGGACTGGGAATCCCTATTATCGCCATACTCTTGTGCAACGACAAGTGAATAGACAGTCATCTTGAGAATAACCTATTTAACATGGAAGATACCGGCCACCCCTCGCCGCTTCATGAGTGGTACGGGCACACAAAACTGAATTTTATTTTGAACATTAGAGTTGGCACTTGCAAATTTACTTGGAACGAAGTTGAAATACCGCATATAGGTAGGTATGGTGGACTCATTTGGCAGAACTTTGGGTTTAGGATTTGGGTGCACAAGTAGTATGCCCACTTACTACAAGTGAAGGCTAGCAAATAGATTGAGAAGCGCCCAACCAAGGAACAAAAATCATCATAAGTGAACATTAAAAATAACTAACACCGAATAATGCAACACAAGTAGGATGTAATTTCAGATCATAATTATTGACTTCATGTGCATGCATAAAGAATCATAAACCTTAACACCAATATTCTTACTAGAGCATAATTACTCATCAACATAGCTTACATATTACTATCTTCATATCGCAAAACTATTGCAAAGAATCAAGCTTAATATCCAATGATCTTCATGAAAGTTTTTATTATGTCTTTCCTGGACATTCATCACTTTGAGACTAATTTTCATTTAAAGCAAATTGCCATTGCAAATAACAAGCTCTCAAACAAATATAAGTGAAGAACGAGAGCGCAAGTTTCTTTAAAATTTTCAACTCTCAAAATTATATAAGTGAAGCAAGAGAGGATTTTTTTTAGCAAATCTAAAAATAATACAAGTGAAGCATGAGAGCAAATTTCTTCAAAATAACAGCACCACCGTGCTCAAAAAGATATAAGTGAAGTACTTGAGCAATTCCATGGCTTAAAAAATTTAAGTGAAGCATAGAGAGTGATTCTAACAAATCATAGCATAATTTAGCTCTCTCAAATGGGTGTGTCCAGAAAGTTTTATTATGAAAAACTAACCAACAAAGAAAGCAAAGACATAAATGATACAAGACTCTGCAAGTAAAACTCATGATATGTGATGCATAAAAATATAGTTCCAAGTAAAATTACTGATGGTTTTTAGAAGAAAGAGGGGATGCCTTCCGGGGCATCCCCAAGCTTAGGTGCTTGGTATTCCTTAGATATTGCCTTGGGGTTCCACTGGGAATCCCCAAGCTAAGGCTTTTATCACTCCTTATTCCTTCATCTATCGTTATCTCACCCAAAACTTGAAAACTTCAATCACACAAAACTCAACAACTTTTTTGTGAGATCCGTTAGTATAAGAAAACCAAACTTTACTATAGGTAGTGTTGAAAACCTATTACAATTTTCTTTTTGCATTATACCTGCTGTATTCTAACTTTACCATGGCTTATGCACCCCGATATAAACCATAGAATCTTTAAAATAAGCACATAACGCAAAGAAACCAGAGTGTGTTAAAAACAGAACAGTCTGTAAAGATTCAAAAGTTACTTATACTTATGTAACTCCAAAAATTCTGAAAAATTAGGACAACGTAGGGAATTTGTATATTAATATTGTGTAAAATATTCATACACATTTTACGTTGCTGTGAGTTTTACGATTTTTTCTACTGTACAGAAAAGTTTCTATTTTACAAACAGGATTAAAGCAACTAACTCATCCCAATGGCTTTATTTGGAAAAACACTAAGTGAAACATAAAATACACAATTATAAAAATAACGTAATTGTGAAAATACTCAAGAACAGAAAGAAAAAGAGAAAATAAAATTTATTCATTAGGTTGCCTCCCAACAAGCGCTATTGTTTTACGCCCCTAGCTAGGCATATAACATAGATTTTAAGTGATGTCATCCTTAGCGATTGATCCATAGGTTGCCCTCATGATTGATTCATATGGTAATTTAGTTTTACTTCTAGGGAAGTGTTACATGCTTTCTCTTAGTGGAAAATGAAATTTAATATTCCCTTCTTTCATATCAATCACGCCCCCTATAGTACGCAAGAACGGTCTACCAAGAATTATTTGACAAGACTTATTGCACTCAATATCAAGAACAATAAAATATATGGGAACATAATTGTTATTTGCAAAAATAAGAACATCATTAATTCTTCCCATAGGTTTTTTAATAATATAATCTGCCAAGTGCAAATTGAGAGAACATTCTTCGATATTGGTGAGACCAAGCACATCACAAAGAGATTTCGGGATTGTGGAAACACTAGCACCCAAATAAAATAAAGCATAACACTCAAAATTCTTAATTTCGATCTTAATGGTATGTTCCCATTCATCATTGAATTTTCTAGTAATTCAAATATCCAGCTCTAACTTTTCTTCTAAAGATTTTATCACCGCATCACAAATATATTTAGTAAAAGCTTTATTTTGTTCATAGGCATTGGGTGAATTCATCATAGACTGCAACAGAGAAATACAGTTAATCAAAGAGCAACTATCAAAATTAAAGTTTTTGCAATCTGAAATAGTGGGTGCATCGCTAACTAAAGTTTTCTTTTCTTCAATCCCACTTTTATCAAAATTTTCAATAGGGTTTTCACCCTCCAGATCATGGGAACACCCTCTAGCTAAAGTTGACACTTCTTCAGTTCCCTCATCATTAATTTTAACATTACTATACATGGAATCAATAGAATAGACACCAATCATTTTAGTCTCTTCATTATTTTTATGAAAGCAATCAGGAAACACTTTTTTCCAGAAATTCTCTTTTAGCTCTAAGCATAGTGGTTTTTTTTCTTAATTTGATCTATGGAAACATATAAAGCTTTAATTGATTCATCAATGTATACCTTAGGAAAAAAATATTCTTGAAATTTACTACATCATGCGGAATTCTATCAATGCTTCTAGACGTACCATCAATGTCACACCCAGTTTTTGGCCTTGCTGACTAATTAACTTATTTCAAAAATTAGGACCAATTAATTTTTTTGTGAATGCTTGTGATGCTTGAACTGACTATTGTTTGCCTGTTTGCTTGAATGTATGTGATTCCTCGCCATTAATTCTTGCCATCCTCCAACTCACCTTCTCATCCCATGTTCTCTTGCCTAATAATCATGCCATGTGTTTGGGACAAATATCTATTTTTACCAAATATTATTTTCACCAAAAAGCATTTCTTTGAATTAAACTTTCAAGCCCCTGAGATGGGACTTGTACTACAAGTCCTCAAATTAGGGAATTTATTTTGCACAAATTATTTTATTTAAAACCTATTATCAAAATGTCTTCCAAAAACCACAATATTATCATTTTCAAAGTTATTTTATTATTTGATTTAAATGCCTTTCTGTGAGGCCAGAAATGGTCTCTCATGAAGGAAAGTTATTTTTATTGCTGTCAAAATAGTTAGGAAAATTTAGGGAAACTCAGTGGATATAGTTATTCCATATATATGAGTTTCAGGTCATGTTCAAAATATTGGGCAAACCCCTCCCAAACCATTCCTGCCTATTTCAAGCTTTGGAAATATTTCTATAAGAAATATTCTCAATAAATTCTAGTAAAATTCCAGCATGTCATCTATGATATTTTTGATGATCTTGCCAAGTTTCATCCCAATCCAAGTTGATTTGACTCCCCTAATTATTCTAAAACCCTATCTGTCCAGATTCAAATTTGAGCAAATCTACATTGTGAAGTGTCTCCAATTGTGCTCAAATTTGGTGGACATGTTCTAATACTCCAATAATGCATCCACACCAAGTGGTGCATCAAGGAGAATAGAAGAACTTGTCTTAAGACCCTCAAAACCCTCTCTGTTGATTTCTGACTTTGGGAAACTTTACATTATAAAGTTTCTCCAACTGACCTCAAACTTTTTGTGCATGTCGTAATGCTCAAATAATGCCCCTAAACCAAATATTGGATTTGTGGGAATTGATTTGAATAGGGCTGTAAGCAGAAAGCCATTTCTGCCCATTTCATGGGTTTTCCAAGTCTACATTGAAAAACTTCTCGAGCAAATCCCAAATTTGGTGTGCAAGCTTATTTTCATATACTATTTGATACTTTTAAGTTTCATAGCCATTGGAATCCATCTAGTAGCCTAACCACAGATCAAACAGCTTGTGTGCACTCACTAAATTGGCTTCTTTGACCCCTTCCACTTTTACCCTTGAGCTCAACTTTCTATCACGGCTATCTCTAGATACAATTTACCTCAAGTAACATCCCCATGGACACTGGTCAATTATTGGAGAAGGACCCCTTGTAACTACTTCTCTTTTTCACCCTTGGCATCACTGTTTTACCTCTCTTCCCATACTTCTGCTTAAGCTAATACCCTCAATTCTTTCTAGAGCCTCTCTAGTGTGTCAATGCTTCATTTAAAACCTAGAGATGGCATGCTCACGTGGAGAAAATGAGAGCACATCTACAAGTTCATTTCTAGCTGAAAGGTAGCTTTGTACAGCAAGTGCTAGCTACACTTCTTTGCTTGAGCTGAATTTTTGCAGATTAGTAGTCCTTCCATACCAGATGATCCAGGACATGGTTTCACCTCCCATCCCTTTTTGTGGAAACCACTTGTCCTAGCCCCAAGTTTGCTGCTGCAAACTTGATCAGAGTCCAAACCTATTCAAACCTGGTCCACTCGAAGCCAAACTCCTCACTCACGTTCCAGATAGCATGCCCCACCTCCCAGACATAATTGGCTGGTCAATTGGACCCTGTCGGCACAGGTGGCCGTGGTGACCACGACCCTGGCCTGCAGTATGGGTGCTCTGCACCTTGTCTCCTTCTTCCAGACCTCTTTCAACCATTGCAGCACGTCTCAGAGAACCGGGGTATCCCATTTGACCGGTCTAAGCCCTCCCAGACACTAGCTCGCCGCCAAAGTGCCCTAGGGACGCATGTGTGCCCGTGCCCTGAGAGCACCGAGAGCTCGTGAGCTCTTCTTCTCTTCTCCCTCTCTTATCTCCTCTCCCCTGAGCCCTCACTATCTCTCTCTCGTTTTCCCTCTCTCCCTTGGACCTCGAGGCACCCCATTTCTCCTCCCGGGCTCTGTCTCCCCTCCCATGGCCGAATCTCGCCGGCGGCATCCGTTCCAATTTGGACGGGACCGAGGCTCTCCTCGCCCCTAACCTCCCCTGCGGGCGCTCCTGTCTGGGGCGAGCCCGTTCCCCCTTCCTCTGGGACTTCTCCTGGCGCCAAGGACCTGGGACTAGAGGAGGTTGCGGCCACCTCCACTGCCCTAGGAACCGGCAACGCTCTAGCCTTCTCCGGCCGGTAGGAGCCACCCAGCTGGGTGCGGCTCGCGCCCCGGTGCCCTCCGGCAGCTGGACCGCCAAAAACGGTGGCCGGTAGCATGGGCCACCGGCAGTGAGTGCTCCTCTCCTCCTCTGCTGCCTGTTTCGACGGGAGGTTGAAGAAGGCCGCGGGCCCGCTCGTCAGCTGGTTGGCGAGGCAGCCAGGTGGGTCGCGCCACTTAGGTGGCCGCGCCTTAGTGGGAGGCCGTCTCCCCGCGCGAGAAGCGCATTTCGCGCAAAGCGTCTTCTGCGTGGCCGCGGCTGGCCAAGCCGAGCTAGTGGGCCGGCCCGAGGCCTACCCAACGCCCTGAGCGTTAGATAACCTGAGGCTAAGCCTTTCTCTTTTCCTATTTGGTTAAACTTAAAAAATCTATCATAAATTCATACTAACTCCAAATTGCTTGATTCAAATTTCTACAGGTTCCTAAATTCAAGCTCCATTATGTGCTTTGCAAATTTTTCCAAGAATATTTTCTATGGGGTTATTACTCAAAATCCAAATCTGGGTATAAATGCCCCACATTTCAAAATTCCTAGCAGATTCAAATCAACTCCAAATGGAGTTATTCCAATTCCTAGGGCCTTCTAAAATCATTCCCTATTTTTAGAACCTTGGTCAACATTTTATTCAGGGTTTGTTCTGTTGTATAAAATAAATAGCTTCCTATTGCTATTTATTCCACATTAAAATTCCAAGTATATTCATTCCGACTCCAAATCCAGTGAAACAACTTCCTTAATATTTCTAAAATCATGCTCTGTTTATTGAGTGCCTCCACTCATTTTTAAGAGAATGATTTCTGTAGGCTTCTTCAATAATCACCTATTTCTCTTCCCATCCATTCAAAAATCCTTGATGATTCAAATCTCCTATGGAAAGCTTCACGTATTTTTCTTAAGACTAGAGAGGTCCAAGAAAAATAAAACTTCTATTTTTGTGGCACTTTTATTTCTGCTTGCTGTGTGGCTTACCGTGGTTGTTGTCGACGATAGTTGACGGGTAGACGGAGTATTCGGAGTTGGAGCGGAAGACCTCGAAAACCCCGAGGACTTACATGAGCAAGGCAAGCAGCCCTTTGACCATGACTGAGCATATGTTACTTTGCATGTTAAAATAGCAAGTATTTCCGTTGCATATGATCATAAGTGCCGGTAATCATTTGATATGATTTTACCGAAGGCTCCCCTGGAGCACCTGCATTGAGCTTGACTCTACCCCTTGAGGGTCATGCTAGTACCATGTTGACAAGTAAAAATAGAAGTAGTATTATCATGAGCATGTTACTGACATAAATCAAGAGTTTACTAAAACCACGTCGGGTGCCACTAATGCCCGAGGGTGATGATGAGTAGGTGGTCACTTTTGGTGAAGTGATGCACCCGGTATTTGTGTGAGTATGGTTTCGGGAATGGGAATAGATTTATGATGTGTCGACCGTCCCAACCTTACTAGTACGACCACATTACCCCTTATGGGATGGGGCTATGTTAATTACTCTGGTCGGTGCTAGCAAAGATCCACATTACTAGTGGCGGGAGTGATGTGTGGTCACTCTCGTGATGGGGTCATGCCGGGTAGGACGACTATGCCATTTTTATGAGTTCCAGTCACACTGTTTGTCCCCGCATGGTTGGTACTGTCCAGAGTTGGTGCTCGTAAGACGTACAACATGTGGGCTGGGTACCAATCGAGTGGACCTCTTTGTCTAGTATCGTCAGGGGAAAGACATTGATCGGGTACTTACCTCGGGTATGTGATATACCGTGAGTCGTGGATGACACGGAAGTTTCCCGGATCTCATGGGTCCAACGTACTACCTCTGGAGAGTGTAAACTATTCGAATAGCCGTGTCCACAGTCAAGGACAGTTGGGTAATCCTGCTTAAACTACGTCCAGTTGTTTTCGCACAAACCAAGTGTGTGTGAGTGAGTGTGTGTGGTGTTGGAAAAGGTGTTGTTATGAAAGTAATAATATGACCAGGTTCGGTGACTTGGCATATAGGGTGAACCCGGATGGTTCAGCCCTCAACTGATATATTGAGGATATGACCAAGTTCGGTGACTTGGCATATAGGGTGAACCCGGATGGTTCAACCCTCAACAGATATATTGATATCTGTAACCTGTTCTTCAAAAGTAATTCTTTAACTTGATGCATAATCATGATCATTTCCACCAAGATGAGTTACACCAAAGATGCATGATATTGTTATCCTTCACTTTCATTGTTTATGTCATGGGCTGTTTGCGTGTACATTGAAAGTACTCATTGGCTTGCAACTGGTTATTTCATTGACCAGGTGTGAAAGAACATGATATGGTGGTGATGTTCTTGCGAGCTAGGACGCTTCCCAGTCAGAATGCCTGTAGGTTAAGGCTGATGGCATGGGTTCACGCTTTCAACCAATAATTCCGCTATTGGTCCAGTTTGGAGTTTAGGCCTTTAAGGACCTATATATGTAAGACTCGACCGAAGTGGTCATTTACTGTATCAAATGGTATGTATGGATGTAAGACTCTTTTATTCGGTATCTGTGTTCGGTGAGCATTGATCTTTGGGGTCCCCACAATCAATCTTATTCAACTTTTCTTCTATCATAGTATTGAAAGACTTTTGCGCATTGAAAAATTCCTTAATATTACCCTCAAGATCAGAGGGTATCATAGCATTATTATTACCATATGAATTACCATAATTATTTTAAGAACTTCCAGGATACAGTCTAGGATTAAAATTGTTCCTATAAACATTATTATTAAAATTCTTTCGCAAGACAAAATTCATATCTACGAGATCATTATTTTGCCCAGTCAAAGTAGAGAAAGGCACATCATTAGGATCAATATTAGCATGCTTACTAGCAACCAATTTCATAAGAGCAACAACTTTTTCACTCAAAGCACCAACTTCTTCAATAGAACTAACCTTTTTACTAGTAGGAGCTCTTTCAGTATGCCATTGTGAATAGTTAGCCATAGTATTATCATGCAATTTAGTAGCATCACCAAAAGGAATCTTAAATATTTCTAGAAATAAAATTCAATCCCGTATAAATTTTTTGTATGATCATTCACAAATTCAAACCATGAGTTGGGCAATTTCTTATCATCAATTTCATCCTTTCCCAAGATTGGGCAACATGATCATGCTCAAATTGTTTAAAATTCATAATCTGATTTCTAAGATAAATAATTTTCGTGGGAGGAAAATACTTTGTGATAAAATCATATTTGCACTTGTTCTAAGAATCGATATTATTTTGTGGCAAAGATGGAAACCAAATTTGAGCACGATCATGCAAAGAGAACGGAAATAATTTCATCTTGACAATATCATTGTACACGTCTTCCTTCTTTTGCATATCACAAAATTCTATGAAAGTGTTTAGAAGGAACGCGACATCTTCATTAGGAGTACCGAAAAATTGCTCTTTCATAACGAGATTCAACAAAGTGGCATTAATATCACAAGACTCCGCACTAGTGCCAGAAGGAGCAATAAGAGTGCTAATAAAATCATTGTTGTTGGTATTGGAAAAATCACACAACTTGGTGTTTTCTTGAGCCATCAGGACTACGCAAGCAAGACCACAAGCAAACAAGAGATCCGGCAAAAAAACGAAAAAGGAAAGATGGCCAATAAAAAGGCAAATTTTTGTGAAGTGGGGGAGAGGAAAATGAGAGGCAAATGGAAAATAATGTAATTGCAAGGAGATGAGATTTTTTATGTAGGAACCTGATAGATCTTAACTTGATCTTCCCCGACAACGATGCTAGAAATCTTGCTTTGTCTCGCAGATGCGTTGGTTCCCACCAAGCTTAAAGGGTGATGTAGCACAACGACGACAAGTATTCCCTCAATTAAGAAACCAAGGTATCAATCCAGTAGGAAGATCCAGAAGACTATGTAAGCAGCACGTGCACACAAATAGCAAATCCTTGCAACCCAACGCGTAGAGGGTTTGTCAATCCCTCGTGGATAAAGTAAGGATAGATTGATAGTTGCAAATAAGAGTGATAGAAAATATAATGCATCAAGGTTTTTTTGGTTTCTTTGATAATATAGATCCGAAAACAAAATAGAAAATAAAGTATAAAAGCAAATAACAAAGTAGAGATTGCAAATAGATGATGCAAAATAGACTTGGGGCCATAGCTTTCACTAGTGGATTCGCTCGAGAAATAACAAAGAGTGGATAGACAAATTACTCTTGTTTAATTGATAGAAGAGCAACTAATTTTGACGACATTCAAGAAAATGATCTTGTATATAGGCATTGATACGTCCATTTTGCATCATGCTTTCATGTTGATATTTATTGATTTATGGGCTGTTATATTACTTTGTGGTACCATATTTATGCCTTTTCTCTCTTATTTTGCAAGGTTTATTTGAAGAGGGAGAATTCAGGCAGCTGGAATTCTGGACTGGAAAAGGAGCAAATCTTAGTCCACTATTCTGCACATCTTGAAATGCCCTGAAAATTTACGTGGAATTTTTTGGGATTATATAAAAAATACTGGGCTAAAGAAGTACCAGAGGGGAGCTACGAGGACGCCACAAGCCCTGCCACCGCCACCCCCCTGGTGGTGGCTAGCAAGCTTGTGGGCTCCCTGACGGCCCACTAGCCCCCCTCTTTTGCTATATGAAGGGTTTCGTTCCAGAAAAAAAAATCAATAGGGAGCTTTTTCGTGGTTTCGCCGCCGCCACGAGGCGGAACTTGAGCAGATCCAATCTAGAGCTCCTGCAGGACGATCCTGCCGGGGAAACTTCCCTCCTGGAGGGGGAAATCGTCGCCATCGTCATCACCAACACTCCTCTCGTCGGAGGGGAGGCATCTTCATCAACATCTTCATCCGCACCATCTCCTCTCCAATCCCTAGTTCATCTCTTGTAACCAATCTCCGTCTCGCGACTCCGATTGGTACTTGTAAGGTTACTAGTAGTGTTGATTACTCTTAGTAGTTGATGCTAGTTGGATTACTTGGTGGAAGAGTTTATGTTCAGATCCTTGATGCTATTCATTACACCTCTGATCATGATTATGATTATGCTTTGTGAGTAGTTACTTTTGTTCCTGAGGACATGGGATAATTCATGCTGATAATAGTCTTGTGAATTTGATATTCGTTCGGTATTTCGATATGTTGTATGTTGTTTTTCCTCTAGTGGTGTTATGTGAACTTCGACTACATAACACTTCACCATATTTGGGGCTAGAGGAAGGCATTGGGGAGTAGTAAGTAGATGATGGGTTGCTGGAGTGACAAAAGCTTAAGCCCCAGTCTATGCGGTTGCTTCGTAAGGGGCTGATTTGGATCCACTAGTTTAATGCTATGGTTAGACGTTGTCTTAATTCTTCTTTAGTAGTTGCAGATGCTTGCGAGAGGGGTTAATCATAATTGAGATGCTTGTCCAAGTAAGGGCAATACCCAAGCGCCGGTCCACCCACATATCAAACTATCAAAGTAACGAACGTGAATCATATGAACATGATGAAACTGGCATGACAGAAATTCCCGTGTGTCCTCGGGAGCGTTTTTCCTCCTATAAGATTTTGTTGAGGCTTGTCCCTTGCTACAAAAGGGATTGGGCCACTTGCTGCACCATTTCTACTATTTTTTACTTGTTACTTTTCGCTTGCTACGTTTCACCTCACTACACCATCACTTGTTACCGCTAATTTCAGTGCTTGCAGTTATTACCTTGCTGAAAACCGTTTATCAGAGCCTTCTGCTCCTCGTTGGGTTCAACACTCTTACTTATCGAAAGGAATACGATTGATACCCTATACTTGTGGGTCATCAAGACTCTTTTCTGGTGTCGTTGCCGGGGAGTGAAGCGCCTTTGGTAAGTGGAAATTGGTAAGGAAACATTTTTATGTTGTGCTGAAATTTATTGTCACTTGTCACTATGGAAACTGTTCCTTTGAAGAGTTTGTTCGGGGTATCTTCACCACGAACGGAAGCACGAGGAGTTGTTCCTCAACCTGAGGTACCTATTGAAAATATCTTTTATGAAATTCCTTCGGGTATGCTTGAGAAACTGCTGGCTAATCCTTTTACAGGAGATGGATCTTCACATGCAGACTTGCATCTGATCTATGTAGATGAAGTTTGTGGTTTATTTAAGCTTGCAGGTTTGCCCGAGGATGAGGTAAAGAAGAAAGTCTTTCCTTTATTTTTGAAGGATAAGGCGTTGACATGTTATAGGCTATGTGATGATACTGGATCATGGGACTACAATCGGTTGAAATTGGAATTTCATCAAAAGTTTTATCCTATGCATTTAGTACATCGTGAACGGAACTTTATTTATAACTTTTGGCCTCGTAATAGGGAAAGCATAACTCAAGCTTGGGGGAGGCTTAAATCAATGCTATATTCATGCCCCAATCATGAGCTCTCGAGAGAAATCATCACTCAAAACTTTTATGCTCGGCTTTCTCATGAAGATCGTACCATGCTTGACACTTGTATCGGTTATTTTATGAAGAAGGATATTGACCACAAGTGGAATTTATTGGAAAGAATCAAACGTAACTCTGAAGATTGGGAGCTGGAGGAAGGTAAGGAGTCAGGTATGAATTTCCAGTTTGATTGCGTTAAATCTTTTGTTGAAACAAACACTTCTAGAGATTTTAGCGCTAAGTATGGACTTGACTATGAGATAGTAGCTTCTCTATGTGAATCTTTTGCTGCTCATGTTGATCTTCCCAAGGAGAAGTGGTTTAAGTATCATCCTCCTGTAGAAAGCAACATAGTCAAAACCAATCTAGTTGAGGAGAAAGTCATTGCTTTTAGTGATCCTGTTGTTCCTTGTGCCTACGCTGAGAAACCACCATACCCTGCTAGGATAAAGGATTATTCTAAAGCTCCAACTTTGATGCGTAGGGGTTACATTAGACCACTTGCACCCCCTGAGGAGATTAGAGTTGAACCTAGTGTTGCTATTATCAAAGATCTCTTAACCGAAGACGTAGACGGGATGTTATCAAATTCTGTGAGGACTCTGCTAGAATTGCTAAACCTCACACGAAAGACAAATACGGACCTATAGTTGGCCTGCCCGTTGTTTCTGTCAAGATAGGAGATCACTGTTACCATGGTTTATGTGATATGGGAGCTTGTGTTAGTGCAATACCCCGTTCCTTATATGATGAAATCAAGGATGAGATTGCACCTGCTGAGCTAGAACCCATTGATGTCACTATTACGCTAGCTAATAGAGACACTATCTGCCCTCTGGGAATTGTGAGAGACGTAGAAGTCCTGTGTGGTAAGACGAAGTATCCTACTGATTTCCTCGTCCTTGGTACTGCACAAGATAGCTTTTGTCCCATCATATTCGGTAGACCCTTTCTCAACACTGTCAATGCTCACATTGATTGCATTAAGCAGACTGTCACCGTTAGTTTCGAGGGTGTGTCTCATGAATTTAACTTCTCCAAGTTTGGAAGACAACCCGATGAAAAAGAGTCGTCTGGTAGAGATGAAACCATTGCTCTTTACTCTATTGTCGTACCTCCTACGGATCCTTTAGAGCAATATCTAATTGAGCATGAAAATGATATGCATATGGAGGAAAGAGATGAGATAGATAAAATTGTCTTAGAACAATATCCTATTCTCAAGAATAATCTGCCTGTTGAACTGCTTGGGGATCCTCCCCCACCAAAGGGTGATCCTGTGTTCGAGCTTAAATAGTTGCCTGATACTCTTAAGTATGCCTATCTTGCTGAGAAGGAGATATATCTTGTTATTATTAGTGCTCTCCTCTCAGAGCACGAAGAGAAGAAGTTACTAAAAACTCTGAGGAAGCACCGTGCTGCTATTGGATATAATCTTGATGATCTTAAGGGTATTAGTCCCACTCTATGTCAGCACAAGATTAAAACCGATCCTGATTCTAAACCAGTTGCTGATCATCAAAGGAGATTAAATCCTAAGATGAAAGAGGTCGTTAGAAAACAAATATTAAAGCTTCTGGATGCAAGAATCATTTATCCTGTTGCTCATAGTGATTGGGTAAGTCCAGTACATTGCGTGCCTAAGAAGGGAGGTATCACCGTCGTTCCTAATGATAAGGATGAACTAATCCCACAAAGGATTATTACTAGCTATAGGATGGTGATAGACTTCTGGAAACTGAACAAGGCAACCAGGAAAGATCATTATCCTTTGTCGTTTATCGACCAAATGCTAGAAAGGCTATCCAAGCACACACACTTCTGCTGTCTAGACGGTTATTCAGGTTTCTTGCAAATACCTGTTGCAAAATCTGATCAGGAGAAAACCACTTTCACCTACCCCTTCGGTACCTTTGCTTATAGACGTATGCCTTTTGGCTTATGCAATGCACCTGCTACCTTTCAAAGATGTATGATCGCTATATTCTCTGACTTTTATGAAAAGATTATCGAGGTTTTCATGGATGACTTCTCCGTTTACGGGTCTTCCTTTGATGATTGCCTCAGCAACCTTGATCGAGTCTTACAGAGATGCGAAGATACCAACCTCGTCTTGAGTTGGGAGAAGTGCCACTTTATGGTTAACGAAGGTATCGTCTTAGGACACAAAATCTCTGAAAGAGGCATTGAAGTTGATAAGGCTAAGGTTGATGCAATTAAGAAAATGCCTTGCCCCACAGATATCAGAGGTATACGATGTTTCCTAGGTCATGCTGGTTTCTATAGAAGGTTCATTAAAGACTTCTCTAAGATTTCTAGGCCTCTTACCAACCTCTTGCAGAAGGATGTTCCTTTTGTTTTTGATGAGGATTGTGAGGAAGCTTTCGAAATACTTAAGAAGGCTTTGATAACCGTACCTATCGTTCAACCACCTGACTGGAACTTGCCCTTTGAAATCATGTGCGACGCTAGTGATTATGCTGTTGGTATTGTTCTAGGACAAAGAGTTGACAAGAAGTTGAATGTTATTCACTACGCTAATAAACTCTAGATAGTGCCCAAAGAAACTATGCCACTACGAAGAAGGAATTTTTAGCAGTCGTGTTTGCATGTGAAAAGTTCAGATCTTATATAGTTGACTCCAAAGTCACTATTCACTCTGATCATGCTGCTATTAAGTATCTTATGGAGAAGAAGGACGCTAAACCTAGGCTGATCAGATGGGTTCTCCTGCTACAGGAATTTGATTTGCATGTCATTGACCGAAAGGGTGCTGATAACCCTGTAGCAGATAACTTGTCTAGGCTAGAGAATGTCCTTGATGACACACGACCTATTGATGACAGCTTTCCTGATGAGAAATTAAATGTCATCCGCACTTCTGGTATGCTGATTACACAAACTATATCGTGGCCAAATACATACCACCCAGTTTCACCTATCAGCAAAAGAAGAAATTCTTCTTTGAATTGCGACACTACTTTCGGGATGATCCTCACCTTTATAAGGAAGGAGTAGATGGTGTTATTAGACGTTGTGTGCGTGAACATGAACAGGGACAGGTCCTGCAGAAGTGTCATTCCGAAGCCTACGGAGGACACCACGCTGGAGATAGAACTACCCATAAGGTATTGCAATCAGGTTTCTATTGGCCCACTCTCTTCAAGGATGCCCGTAAGTTTGTCTTGTCTTGTGACGAATGCCAAAGAATAGGGAACATAAGTAAGCGCCAGGAAATGCATATGAACTATTCACTTGTCATTGAACCATTTGATGTCTGGGGCTTTGATTATATGGGACCCTTCCCGAGTTCCAATGGGTACACTCACATCTTAGTTGCTTTGGATTATGTCACCAAGTGGGTAGAAGCTATCCCCACTAAAAATGCTGATCACCACACCTCTATTAAGATGCTTAAAGAAGTCATTTTCCCAAGATTGGGAGTCCCTAGATATCTGATGACTGATGGCGGTTCACACTTCATTCATGGTGTTTTCCGCAAGATGCTCGCTAAGTATGATGTCAACCATAGAGTTGCATCTTCTTATCATCCTCGGTCTAGTGGTCAAGTGGAGTTGAGTAATAGGGAGATCAAATTGATCCTACAAAAGACCGTCAATAGATCTCGAAAGAATTGGTCTAGCAAACTTGACGATGCACTATGGGCTTATAGGACTGCCTATAAGAATCCCATGGGCATGTCGCCGTATAAAATGGTTTACAGTAAGGCCTGCCATTTACCTCTTGAGCTGGAACACAAAGCTTATTGGGCAATCAAAGAGCTCAACTTCGATTTCAAACTTGCCGGTGAGAAGCGGTTGTTTGATATCAGCTCATTAGATGAATGGAGGGCCCAGGCATATGAGAATGCCAAGTTGTTCAAGGATAAGGTTAAGAGATGGCATGACAAACGAATACATAAACGAGAGTTCAATGTAGGAGATTATGTCCTGCTATACAATTCTCGTTTAAGATTCTTCGCAGGCAAGCTTCTCTCTAAATGGGAAGGTCCTTACGTTATCGAGGAGGTATATCGTTCCGGTGCCATCAAAATCAATAACACGAAAGGAAATTTTCCTAGAGTGGTAAATGGGCAAAGAATCAAGCATTATATCTCTGGTACTCCCATAAATGTTGAGACCAATATCATCAATGTCATAACTCCAGAGGAGTACATAAGGGATGTTTATCAGCCTGTTTCAGACCCTGAAAACGAAGAGGTATCTGTTTTGGTAAGTAATTGGACTCCAAAACTTTTCCAATAGGAAATTTCCGGACTCCGTTTTCTTGCGGAGCACTCCTTCTGGTCCAGAAAAAATCAATATATATTCGCCCGAAGGTTTTGATCTCCGTATCGCGCAGTTTTCCTCTGCTTTCATTTTGAGCCTGTTGTCTGCCGCAGATCTAGTTCAAGATGTCTTCTCAGGATTCAGAGGGGGAGAGCTATGTGGCTGACTACCTTGCTAACCCCAAGGTCTATGGGGACTTGGAACCATATGGCTGGACCACTGGCGAGGAAGAGGACTATGAGCCCAAGGGGAAGGAACAAATGAGTTCCGATGAAGAGGAGGCTCCTCTACCTCAACCTGGACGCACTCATGTGGAGTTCAAGAAGTCAAGCCTCCCTGACCAAAGGAAGAAGCCTAAGACCTTGTTTATCCCTTCTCGTTTCTTGCAGGAGAGTAAGCAGGAACTTTGCCATAGAGTGTTGAAGCTTGAGGAGGAAAATGACGATCTGAGGGAGCAGAACTTTTTGCTCAAGTGGAAATTAGACAAGCTCAAGACTGCTTCAACAGCTCCACCACCATCACCACCAAAGGAAGACAACTAAGCATTGGTATGGGCAATCCCCTTGGCTTTTGCCAAGCTTGGGGGAGTTTCCCTGGTATCGTATCACCTTTATATCTTTTGCTTTTACCTTTGTTTTAGTTCTTTCCTTTTCAATTTTTATTTCTTCTCTTAGAGGAATAAGTCTTCAGTGTTTGGTTTGAGTCTTTTGCCTTGTGTCTCCCCCGATGTATTCGAGCTTACGAGCTATATAATAAAGAGTATCTTAGTCAAGGGCTTTGCGTTATGTCATGATCAAAAGTATGAAAAGAACGATAGCATGAAAGATCATGAGACGATCTTATGGAAAGTGATAGCTTCACATATGACACGTATGATGATTGAAACTTGTTGAGAATAAATCAACATAGACCTCAGTCATTGTTTTAATTAATAAGAAGTAATAAGGAAAGAGAGGTTCACATATAAATATATCATCTTAGACACGTTTTACAATTGTGAGCACTCACCAAACTATTACATGCTTAGGAGTAGATGTTGGACAAGGAAGACAACATAATGAATTGTGTTTGCTTGGTTCTAAACAATGTTATATGATTAGAGATCCCTTAGCATGTGACGATTGCTTCCACCTCATATTAGCCAAAACTCCCGCACCAAGTAGAGATACTACTTGTGCATCCATAAACCTTCAACCCAGTTTTGCCATGAGAGTCCACCACACCTGCCTATGGATTGAATAAGATCCTTCAAGTAAGTTGTCATCGGTGCAAGCAATAAAAATTTCTCTCTAATATATATGATCTATTAGTGTGTGGAAAATAAGCTTTGTACGAACCTGTGATGAGGAAGACATAAAAGCGACAGACTGCATAATAAAGTTCTTTATCACAGGAGGCAATATAAAGTGACGTTCCTCCGCACTAAGAGGACACACATTCAAACCTCAAAAGCGCATGACAACCTCTGCTTCCCTCTGCGAAGGGCCTATCTTGTACCTTTACTCTTTGCCCTTGTAAGAGTCATGGTGATCTTCTCCAAATCCCTATTTTTGCCTTTATCTTGGCTACTGTCACATGCTTGGGAAAGATTTATATTCATATATCAACTTGGGGTTGAGTACTTATGCTTTATTGTTGTTGACTTTACCCTTGAGGTAAATAGTTAGGAGGCAAAACTATAAGCCCCTATCTTCCTTTGTGTCCAGCTGAAACTTTGACACCATGAGTACCACGTGAGTTGTAACAATTGTGGAAAACAAAAGAGATGATTGAGTATGTGGGTTTGCCTTACAAGCTCTTATTTGACTCTTTCTGATGTTGTGATAAATTGCAATTGCCTCAATGACTTTGGACTGTTGTTGGTTACTTCTCGGTAAGGTTTTTGCTTCATGCTTTGCTTTGTGAAGGAATTGTTACTTTCCCATAAGAATATTTATGATGTATTGTTGTTCTATGTGTGATTATGATGCCCTCATGTCCGTATTATGTTTTATCGACACCTTCGCCCCTAAACATGTGGACATGTTTATGGAACTTAGTTTTCGCTTGAGGACAAGCAAGGTCTAAGCTTGGGGGAGTTGATACGTCCATTTTCCATCATGCTTTCATGTTGATATTTATTGCTTTATGGGCTGTTATATTACTTTGTGGTACCATATTTATGCCTTTTCTCTCTTATTTTGCAAGGTTTATTTGAAGAGGGAGAATTCAGACACCTGGAATTCTGGACTGGAAAAATAGCAAATCTTAGTCCACTATTCTGCACATCTCCAAATGCCCTGAAAATTTACGTGGAATTTTTGGGGATTATATAAAAAATACTGGGCTAAACAAGTACCAGAGGGGAGCTACCAGGGCGCCACAAGCCCTGCCACCGCCACCCCCTGGTGGCGGCTAGCAAGCTTGTGGGCTCCCTGATGGCCCACTAGCCCCCCTGTTTTGCTATATGAAGGGTTTCGTTCCAGAAAAATCAATCGGGAGCTTTTTCGTGGTTTCGCCGCCGCCATGAGGCGGAACTTGAGCAGATCCAATCTAGAGCTCCGGCAGGACGATCCTGCCGGGGAAACTTCCCTCCCGGAGGGGGAAATCATCGCCATCGTCATCACCAACTATCCTCTCGTCGGAGGGGAGGCATCGTCATCAACATCTTCATCAGCACCATCTCCTCTCCAATCCCTAGTTCATCTCTTGTAACCAATCTCCGTCTCGTGAGTCCGATTGGTACTTGTAAGGTTACTAGTAGTGTTGATTACTCTTTGTAGTTGATGCTAGTTGGATTACTTGGTGGAAGAGTTTATGTTCAGATCCTTGATGCTATTCATTACACCTCTGATCATGATTATGATTATGCTTTGTGAGTAGTTACTTTTGTTCCTGAGGACATGGGATAAGTCATGCTGATAATAGTCATGTAAATTTTATATTCGTTAGGTATTTTGATATGTTGTATGTTGTTTTTCCTCTAGTGGTGTTATGTGAACGTCGACTACATAACACTTCACCATATTTGGGCCTAGAGGAAGGCATTGGGGAGTAGTAAGTAGATGATGGGTTGCTGGAGTGACAGAAGCTTAAACCCTAGTCTATGCGTTGCTTCGTAAGGGGCTGATTTGGACCCACTAGTTTAATGTTCTGGTTAGACGTTGTCTTAATTCTTCTTTCGTTGTTGCGGATGCTTGCGAGAGGGGTTAATCATAAGTGGGATGCTTGTCCAAGTAAGTGAAGTACCCAAGCGCCGGTCCACCCACATATCAAACTATCAAAGTAACGAACGCGAATCATATGAACATGATGAAACTGGCATGACAGAAATTCCCGTGTCTCCACAGAAGCGTTTTTCCTCCTATAAGACTTTGTTGAGGCTTGTCCTTTGCTACAAAAGGGATTGGGCCACTTGCTGCACCATGGCTACTATTTTTTACTTGTTACTTTTCGCTTGCTACGTTTCACCTCACTACACCATCACTTGTTACCGCAAATTTCAGTGCTTGCAGTTATTACCTTGCTGAAAACCGTTTATCAGAGCCTTCTGCTCCTCGTTGGGTTCAACACTCTTACTTATAGAAAGGACTACGATTGATCCCCTATACTTGTGGGTCATCAGGCATCACTTCCAAGATAAGTAGACCGACTTCTGCTTGCATCTACTTCTATTACTCCACACATCAACCTCTATCCAGCATGCATCTAGTGTATTGAGTTCATGGATAAACAGAGTAATGCCTTAAGAACAATGAGATGATGTAGACAAGATCTATCCATGTAGGAATATATCCCATCGTTCTATCCTTTATAGCAATGATACATGCGTGTCATGTCTCTTTCTGTCACTGAGATGGAGCACCGCAAGATAGAACCCATCACAAAGCACCTCTTCCCCATTGCAAGATAAAGTATAAAGTTGGCCAGACAAAAAACCAAATATCAGAGAATAAATACGACGCTATAATATTCAAGCATGAATATATTTTCATAGATCTGATCATAAACTCACAATTCATTGGATCCCAAGAAACACACCGCAAAAGAAAGAGTTACATCATATGGATCTCCAAGAGACCATTGTATTGAGAAACAAAACGAGAGAGAAAACCAACTAGATATTGCCTACGGACCCGTAGGTCAGATATGAAGTACTCATGCGTTATCGTAGGAGCACCAATGAGGATGGTGAACCCCTCCGTCATCGTGTTCCTCTCTGGAACGAACTCTAGATTGGATTTCATGGCTTTGGAACTTGCGGTGGCTGAAACGATTTTTCGTGGACTCCTCTAGGGTTGTATGAATATTTGGAGTATTTATAGACCTCAGAGGTGATGGAGGTGGTGCCCGAGGGCTCCAGTAGACACCAGGCCATGCTAGGGGCCTCTCGCACGCCCTGTTGTCTAGTGGCCCCCCTCGGCCTTGTCTTCTGCTCATTTTGGCTCCCAAGTTTCCTTCTGGTCCAAAACAATCTCTCTAAAGTTTCGTGGCAATTGGACCTCATGTGATATGGATTTTGCGCGAAGAAAAATATATCAAAAAACAACAACTGGCACTAGGCACTGTGTCAATAGGTTAGTCCCCAAAAATGATATAAAGTTGCTATAAAATGATTATAAATCATCCAATAATGATAATATAACAACATGGAACAATCAAAGATTATAGATATGTTTGAGACATATCTGTACTGTCGTCATGCTCGTAGCCATGTAGCTTGGCATTATGAAGTGTGCGCTGGATCGAGTAGCCTTGGCCTTGAGTTCTTGTTCCGCCTTGAGAGAACCAAAGTAGAGGTCATCGAGAGAATTGTAGGTATTAGTGAAGATAGTATTGGCAATGTCGTTGTTCAATCCCATCATGAAGTGGAACTTCATCCAAATGGGGTCGACAACTCCGTCTTGTCGCAAGGCTTTTTTCATCTCCATGAAGTACTCGCCGTGGGGCTTTAATCCTTGTATGGTGTTCTCCAATTGGCGTTTAAGATGTTCCGTGTATGTAGAAGGCACAAACTCTTGCCGCGTAACTTTCTTCGCCTTGGACCAACTCATCTCGAAGGTCTTCGAAGGTATGTGAAGCCACCATGTTGACGCATAGTTGTGGAAGTTTCTTGTGGCGCAATTCACATGATCTTCGAAAAGGACTTGAAGTAGCTTGAGGTAGGTGTCCATCTTGCGCTCCTACTTGAGATACTATTGGGGTCATGAGTCCCATAGAATGGAATCTCGAAGTCGTAGTAGCTCGTGGAAGTCACGGACTTGAGGTTGGGAAGCTTCTCTTGAGGTGCTTGTCGGGGAAGATTCCGCATAACTAAAGGCGAATATGTCTTGAAGTCGCTTGGCGTAGATGCCAAGGTAGGTGGTGAATTCATCGAGTGGTGGTTGGTGTCGAGCTCGTGACCTTCATGCTTATTCATCCTTGGACACCTTGATGTTGGTGTCGCTATTTCTTCATGTCGGTAATGGTGTCGATGCCGGTTTGATCTTGCCGGAGATGGTAGCTCAGAAGCATTTCCACTTCATCATCTTCTCGAGGAGGATGAAGATCTCATGCCCTTGTTGATTAGGGCTTTGAGCTCCTCCAAATGAGCATCCATCTTGGCATCGATGGTTTTCTTCATGGCATCGAACTCGTCGTTGAGGTTGTAGACCGAAGTAGATATGCTTTTCCTAGCCATCACAAGACTCGAGAAAATGTGTGTGGGAACTGAGATAAACAATACCAAGATACTGTTTCCCAAAGTTGAGGATGTATCCCTTTTCACTCAATGTGAATTGAGAGAATAGTGGAATTGGTACCGGACTTGTTCACTCACACCTACACAGTAAGGCTTATCGAGTGGCTTGGTTAGGACAAGTGGCACAAATTCATGCAAATTGAAGTTCGAGATATTTTAAATGTTGAAATAAATCCAAAGGACTCAAAATGCAAAGCAAGTGATCACAAATACAGAGGAAGGCAATAAAGATATACACAAAGTGGGATAATGGGGCTTGTGCAACTATAGGGATGATCAAATCTCGTGCTGCACAAACACAAGGAGAGACACTAGCTTATTGCACTTTTGGGCACGATTCACCACTTGGCACCAGTCCTATTCATGCAAGCAAAATGTTTCCTATTCATGTATCCTCATGCACAAGTATCTCTTTTCATGCTCAACTCTTTGCTTATAAGATTTTGATCTTTCTTTCTTGCTTAGATGCTTTTTTGACTCTTCTCTTCCTTTCCGCTATTCTTATTGATCCTCAACCAACTATATGTGTTGGGGATATTACCTGCGGTGTAACCCGCCCTAACTGGGCCGGGTCACCAAAGGGGCGACTCATCCTTTGGTAATGCAAGCCTTGGCCCAGGGGCCCAGGAGCCGGATGGCGATTTAGGATTGATGCAGAAGCTAAGCTGCCAAGGTGGTTTCCAGTCTTGGAAAGCACGGCGACTTAGAGATATGGAAGACCATGATCTGTAGCGTGGCTAGGACTCTTGTAAACCCTAGGGCTTCGACCTGTATATAAAGGCGAGTCCCTGGTTATATAGGGCAAGTTAGAAATCATCGAGAGCTAGGTCACGCGAGTTACGCCCTCCTTGTAATCGAAACCATCATCAATCTACACAAAGTTGGACATAGGCTTTTACCTCCACACGAGGGGCCGAACTTGGGTAAATCTGAGTCTCGCTTTCGCTCACCCCCTTTGAGTTGCCACCAAGGTGAGATGGATCCTTCACTAAGTCCTTTCACGAGGACATCTGCCGTGACAAAACCATGATAGTTGGCGCCCACCGTGGGGCTAGCGCACGGTGGAGTTGAGTTCTCAAAGGGATCCCTACCAGGGTCAGAAAGCTATGCGGTCGGCATCATGACGAAGAGCCACCGCGGAAAGTACTACATCGATAACTCATGGTGTGGGCCTGAAGCCGATTCAATCGAATCTGGTTACAGGGTCCCCTTCGGCAAGGTCAACATCTTCATCGGCATGATTGGAACACCCGTGCCTGAGCTGGACAGCTCCACCGACATCGTCGAGCCGGCCAGGTACGCCCATCACACGTCAGGATAGGAGACGCCATGTTTTCGTCGGTTTTACGCAGGGAGCCAGCGTACAGGACGAAACAGCAGTCCATGAGATCACCCCCGTCAACTGTGATGACGAATCATCCATGGGCGACACAGATTCAATTTACCCTCTTCACGAGGGACAACTCGGAGGGTTGCCACTGGCGGCAGACTCCATGGACTTCAAAAGATCCCGTCGAAAAGTCGCCATCTACATGGCGGGGGCGGCACAACCTCAGCCAAACCCGGCCGACAACAATGAGACTGGCGAGTCCTCGAAAACTCCGGCTCAAGCCATGGCGGATTTGACGGCGGAAATCACCAGACTCATAAAACCGTTGTGACAGCGGAGAATCAGGAAGCAATCAATGCCGAACTGACGAAGCTGCAGGAGGAGATGTCCAAAACACAGTGGGACGTGGAAGCAGAAGCTGCCAGGATGGCGGCACAAGAGGCCCGGATCACCGCGGAGACGGAACGGCTGAACACCGAAGGCTGGCGGCTCGAGAAACAATAGCGCGCGTCCAATGCTATTCATCAGAGGAGGTATCACGGGCGCCTCCCGATCGATCTACATCCAACTCGCCTCTTTGACACCCCACGCACTCCTGGGATGGGACCCAATCGGCCTTTGCAGGACGCTCCAGGGGAAGGTCCGGTTCAACCGCCTAATCCGCCACCACCTCAGCCAACGGAGACCCACGCACCTCGCTTCCAGACACCATGAGGCCACTTCTCAAATCCCGTGGATAACGTGCTGGCGGCAACCCGCCACTTGGAGTCCCTCCCGATCTACGGGAACTCCTCGGCCGAGGTGGAGGCGAGAAACGCCATCGAGATGCTGAAAACAGTAGTGGTCCAACACGCACAATACTCACACAGCCTTGACCGGTTACACTCTACACCCCAGGCGAGTCACACCAGGAGTCGCCATGAGGACCAACCCACGGTGACGAGTGGGCAACGACGTCCGCCTCAGACCAACCCGCCCGGGGCGCATGATACTCGAGCCCAAGATATTGTGGATGCAGCGCGAGCCGCGCGCCTGATGGAAACGGCAGCCACGGTGGGTCAGGGCTATCTGACTTATACCCAGACACCACCCGCACAGCTCGATACCGGCGGCAGGCACGTTGGGGTGCCCTGTCTCATGCCCGCTCTCCGCAATGAGCGAATGCCGAAGGATTTCAAAGGACCAAGGAAGGTACCCAATTACACACCAGATCTCGAGCCAGGGTCATGCATCGAGATTTACGAACTTGCGATGGACATGCTCGACGTAAACAAGGCGGTTTGCGCCAAGTATTTTACTATGATGCTTGAAGGAACAACGTGTACGTGGTTGAAAAACTTATCGCCTAACTCCATCAACACTTGGGTAGAGTTAAAGGAGCGTTTCATCAGAAAAATTCGAGGGACTTGCAAACGCCCAATAACCATCATGGATTTACAACACTACATTCAACGACCGGATGAGTCGGCCCATCATTGGACACGGCGGGTTGCAGAGGTCATTCATTCGTCGGACGACATTTCGGTGGCTCAGGCAGTACTGATTCACGAGAAAAATTGCCATTACGAGCCTTTGGTACTGAAGCTGGGGCGACTTAAGCGTAAGGTGCAGGACATGGGCGAGTTGATGGACACCCTCACCAGATATGCCGAGTCAGACGACACCAAGGATCCTGGGGAGGATGATGACAAGGTTAGCATCACCAGGAGGGGCGAGTCATCAAAAGGTCACTCCCAGTTTCAAGGGCGGGGTAACCATAACCACAACGGGCAAGGTAAGAGGAGACAACAGGAAGGTCCCACAGACTTTGTTGCCAATACAAGTGCCGGCAACGGGAACCAACGCCGGAAGAAGCAAGGCTTCAGTGGGAATAAGCCGCGCAACTATCATGAGATGCTCAAAGGCCCCTGCCCACAACACGCCACAACTGAGGGACCGGCTACCCACTCCTCGGATGATTGCTATGTGCTGCAGGAGTTCCGAGCTGAGGCGCTCAAGAAAGGCCAAGGAGGTGATCAGGGCCAGCGACAGGAACAGTTCGGCGCGCCAGTGTCACGCCAAAGCCCGTTCGATGGGTTTCCTAACCTGGGTCCGCAGGGCGGGTCACAGCCTAATAGTGGACAATACCAGGTTCACAACCAACAGCGGTATAACTCGCACGGAGTGTTTCAGTAACCACCCTCGCAAGGAGATCCCCAGCGACAGGATGATAATATCGGTTTTCAGAATAACCCTAAGCAGCTGAACATTGGGCAATATCACATGTTCACCACCAGCACCTGCAAACGGGGCCAAAAGGTGAAACATAGAACTTTCAGCGTGGCTAGGCCGGCACTCCCTAGGTACCTCCATTGGTCTGAATAGCCCATAACCTGTAGTAGAGAGGATCACCCGCCCCGAGTTGATAACCCTGGCGACTTGGCTTTGGTCGTGGCTCCCCAATTCGGAGGATACACCCTTTCCAAAGTCCTTATGGATGGTGGCAGCAGCATAAACATCTTATACTTCGATACCTTTTGAAGGATGAACTTCTCGGAGAAAGACTTGATGCCGTCGTCCACGGTTTTCCACGGCATTGTTCCAGGTAAGTCGGCCTACACAATTGGGCGGATCAAGCTTAACGTGGCTTTTGGCACAGAGTCTAATTACAGGAGCGAGTCACTCATGTTCGACGTGGTCAAAATCTAGAGCCCTTACCATGCGTTGTTTGGAAGGCCGGCTTACGCTCGCTTCATGGCTCGCCCCTGTTATGTTTATCTCAATCTCAAGATGCCTGGTCCTAAGGGGCCTATTGAAATCAACGGAGACAGGAAAATAGCCCAAGAGTGCGAAGAAGGAGATGCAACTTATGCCGAGACGGCTTGCGCGACCGAGGAGCTCAAGTTTCACCAAGCCAATGTTGATCTGGCAGATATGACGCCGCTCAAGAGACCAACGATTGACTCAGAGCCGCCCGTCAAATTCAAACCAACAGACGACATGAAGGTGATAGACTTCACGCCTGGCAACTCAACCAAGCAATTCACCATTGGGACGGGCCTGGATCCCAAAAAGGAAAGTGCACTCATCGAATTTATCCGTGAGAATCGGGACATCTTCGCATGGAAACCTTCAGACATGTCGGGTGTCCCGAGAGAATTCGTTGAGCACCACCTTAATACTGACCCCAAGGTAAAGTCGGTTCGGCAGTATCTTCGCAGGTTTAACGAAGAATGGCGTAAGGCAATTGGAGAGGAAGTCGCCTAGCTTTTGGCTGCCGGATTCATCATCGAGGTTTTTCATCCTGAATGGTTGGCTAATCCGGTCCTGGTGCTAAAAAAGAACGACACTTTCCGCATGTGCATCGACTACACTGACCTCAACACAGCCTGTCCAAAGAATCCTTTCGCCCTTCCACGCATTGATCAAATCATTGACTCAACGGCGGGTTGCGAGCGTTTGTGTTTTTTGGATGCTTACTCAGGATACCACCAGATCAGGATGCCCGTGGTGGACCATGAGAAAATGTCCTTCATAACCCCTTTCGGAGCCTTCTGTTACGTGTCTATGCCATTCGGGCTCAAGAGTGCGGGGGCGACTTATCAACGTTGCATCCAGAATTGCTTGCATAACCAGATCGGACGTAATGTCCACGCCTATGTTGATGACATCGTGGTCAGGTCTCAGAAGAAGGAGTCGCTCTTGGAAGATCTCAAGGAGGCTTTTGACCATTTACGTGTATATCAGATGAGGCTTAATCCTACAAAGTGTGTGTTTGGTGTTCCCACGGGAAAGTTGCTGGGGGTTTTGGTGTCAGAGCGCGACATTGAAGCTAACCCAGATAAAATTGAAGCGATCACTCCGTTAGGCAAGCCGACCAATATCAATCAAGTCCAACGCATGGCGGGTCGCATCGCTGCTCTAAGTCTCTTTATAAGTCGCCTTGGGGAGAAAGCCATCCCTCTTTATCAGTTACTCAAGAAAACTGATCGTTTCGTTTGGACGGATGAAGACAACGTAGCCTTTGAAGCCCTGAAGAAACAACTAGCTAAGCCGCCAGTATTGGCTGCTCCGATGTACAAGGAACCTATGATCTTGTACATCGCAACTAATTCTAAGGCAGTGAGCATGGCAGTGGTCGTCGAGCGGAAGGAAGAAGGGAAGGAATATCTGGTTCAACGACCAGTATATTTTATCAGCGAAGTTCTAACCCTCTCCAAACAACGGTACCCGCATTGGCGGAAGCTGGTCTTTAGGGTGTTTATGGCGAGTCGGAAGCTGAAGCACTACTTCCAAGAGCATCCTATCACGATGGTCAGTTCTGACCCCCTTGGTGACATTATACAAAATTGAGAAGCGACTGGAGGGATTGCTAAGTGGGCTATCGAGTTAGGACCTCATCACGTACGGTATACCCCCCGTACGGCTATTAAGTCTCAAGCACTAGTGGATTTCATCAATGACTGGACCGAGTTGCAGATTACAGAAGATAGGCCCGACCACACATATTGGACCATCCATTTTGTTGTATCTAGGCAGTTGGAAGGCTCGGGGGCTGGTGTGGTGTTAACTTTGCCTCAAGGTGAAAAATTCTGCTATGTCCTCCAACTCATGTTTCCATGTACCAACAATGCAGCAGAATATGAAGCTCTGCCCCATGGGCTGCGACTCGCCAAAGAGATGAACCTCACCCGAGTCAGATGTTTGGGCGACTCAGATCTAGTAGCACAGCAGGTTTCTGGCACGTGGGATTCCAGAGATCCCTTGATGGCGGCTTACAGGCGAGTTGTGTCGGACGTGGCGGGTCATTTTCATGGTTATCAAGTGGATCACATCGGTCGGCGACTCAATGAAGCAGCAAACGCTCTTTCACGCCTCGGTTCACAACGTAAGCCGGTTCCCCCCCAATGTCTTTTTGGATGTGTTACATAACCCCTCAGTAAGGCTACCTTCAGAGGAAGATTTGTCGGTGGCAGATCCCGAATCTCAACTTGTGGTGGCTCTCCGTGCTACCCCAGATTGGGCGATGCCCTACATGGCCTATCTCACATGAGGCGAGTTACCCACGGATGAGTTGCTGGCTCGCCAAATCGTTCGTCGATGCAAATCCATGGTCATACATAATGGCGAGTTGCACAGGCGCATCACTTCTGGAGTATTTCAAAGGTGTGTCTCCTATGAGGAAGGGTGTCTTATTCTCAATGAAATTCACGCAGGCGATTATGGTCATCATGCCGAGTCACGCTCCCTGGTTTCCAAAGCGTTTAGGCATGGGTTTTATTGGCTGACGGCTCATGAAGATGCTGAAGATATAGTTTGCCGATGTGATGGTTGCCAAAAATTTGGATGCCAGATGCATGTGCCGGCTCAGGAATTACAGATGATTCCAATTACTTGGCCGTTTGTGGTCTGGGGGCAGGACATGGTTGGTCCTTTCAAAATGTCGTCCAACAAGAAGACTCACCTATTGATGGCGGTTGACAAGTTCACTAAGTGGGTTGAAGAAGAGCCCGTTAGTAGCTATGATGCAGACACGGATATTAAATTCTTAAAAAATTTGATCTTCCGGTTCGGATACCCTCATAGTATCATTACTGACAATGGTACTAATCTATCAAAGGGCGCAATGCAAGAGTTTTGCTAAAGAGAGCATATCCGCTTTGACATTTCTGCATTTGCACACCCCCAGTCTAATGGACACGTAGAAAGGGCGAATCAGGAAATATTGCGAGGAATCAAGCCTCAACTTATGGTACCTCTGGAGCGTAATCCAGGATGTTGGGTTGAATAATTTCCCTCAGTGTTATGGAGTATCAGGACCACCCAAACCGCTCTACGGGTTTTACTCCCTTTTTCCTGGGCTACGGGGCAGAGGCAGTATTGCCAAGTGACATTAGAATGATTCACCGTGAGTCACCGCCTATGTGGAACAGGACAACGAGCTGGCACGACAAGACTTGTTGGATGCTTTGGACGAAGAGCAGGACTTGGCTGCATCGCGGTCGGCAATCTATCAACAGGACTTGCGACGCTATCACGGCCGCCGTGTCAAGAGCCGGACTTTTCAAGAGGGCGACTTAGTGCTCCGGTTGATTCAAGACCACACTGGTATGCATAAGTTATCACCTCCATGGGAAGGACCGTTTGTCATCAGCAAGAATCTTTGGAACGGTTCATACTACTTGGTGGATCTTCGTCCTGATAGGCCAACTACAGATGTTGAGACAACTCGCCCCTGGAATATTGCCCATTTGCGGCCTTACTACACATAGAACCATGGGCTCCTTTTTTTCTGCAAATCTCAGAACTTGTAATCTTTTATTTATAAAGCAATAAAGTCGGCACCCACGAACTTCAGGGTCCTTTGCCGTTTCAGCTTCTTGAGAGCATGAGTCTTTATTGTTCTATGAGTCGTCCAAGCATGGACGCTATCAGTACCAAAGAGCATAAGTCGCCATGCTGCACTTGTTTCAAAACTGGTTATTGGTAAGCCAAAGAGGACCGAAGTTGCCATATTGCACGGTTCAAACATGGGCGCCTTATATGGTTTTGAGAATTAAGCCGGCTTACTTGGGGGCTACTAGTTCCCAAGTCGTTTTGCAGTAAGAGCGTAAACACTTCTGCAATCCTATGTCCGACTTTTCCCTAATCATAGGTCACTTGGGGGCTTCCACTCACTGAGTTCAGCCTGAATACCCTCTTGGCTAGCGAAAAATTACCGCATTACAAATGGTTATACTGGACTATGTGTTGGACGAGTCGCCTTATGGACCCATGTACTCTTAGCGAGTCAATCCGCTTTTTGGACCCTGAACTCACCTTGGTTAAAACATGAAAGGTACCGGCCAGAGCCACGCATGGAAAATAGAGAAACCATTGGTTCACCGAACCTGCTTCACTGAAGCTTGACTCGAACCTGATTAGCCGGTCTAAATAACTTGGGCTGTTGCAAAAGCCTTCTTGGGGTAGCACTAGAGTTTTGCAAACTCGTCCTATCCTGTCGTAGCTCACTGAGGCGACGAAATTTTTACGACTATCTTCATGGCATTGCCGCAAGGTTTCGTAAACCATTTTTTATGACTCACCGCGACTCACTGAGACGGCTCCTTGTTTATAACTCACCATGACCCACTGGGCTGGTTTATCTCTTGCCACAACTCATTAAGTCGGCCTATGGTGTTTTCCCTAGCAAACAGGTTGAAGCAATTTTCTCTTGTCAAAATATGACACTCCCTAAACTATCAAGCATTAGGATTGGTAAAGGTGATTCATGATTCGCAAAAAGGATAACAAATCAGAACTGTCAAGCAAAAGGCATGGATGGAAGATTGTTTCCCTGAAACCTAGCGACTATTACATGGCTCACTTGGCCATACCGGGCGTCATCTCCCGGTCAAGAAGAGATCGAATTGTTTTCGGAGATATGATTACATGTTGGGTAAACTCAAGCCGCCTCCGGGTCACCTTGCCTTGAGCTCTCTCCATCTTCAATTTGTAAGTTGCCCAGTTTCCAGTTGCACTTGGACAAGGCGACGAATTCATCTTCATCGTTCAGAAAGATAGATAGGTCCGCTTCAAAGTCGATAGGATTCTTGCGCCGGTGAGGGGTCAGGCTGGTAATTTTGAACGAATGAGGAGTCACCTTTTAATTATTGTCATCATACGCAACCTGGTATTTGTTCAAGTCCAAACTGGCCGCCAGCTGAGTCGCTGCGGCACGAGACTCTTTCACAACCCGGTGGTAATCGTCTTTAATGAACTCCGACTCGTCATCTTTCAGCTCAGGATAACCAGCAGCTACCTCCTCTAGCTTGAGTTCAGGGGCATAGGCCATGCACCAACTTAGGGTGGTCAGAGCTCCCTTGCGGGCGGCTGGCCTCTTTAGTTCATCTACTTGTGGTGGCAACGTTGACAGGCAACCCAACATATTCTTGATGGATTTGATTGGCTCCTTGTTGCCCATCACTGCCTTCATCGTCATCATGCTCCCTGTATACAGCTGCTCTATAAAGGTGTAAATCGCCTTCAGCTTCAGGATGCAGTCATTTTGGAGATTGGCGGCTTGCGGACCTACAAAGGATAAACCGTGACAATTAGTATTTGCAAACTAAATTGTGTTTTTTCTTTCTGAACAAGGGAATTGCTACTTACCAAAGATGGCTTGGGTCATGTTTGAGACATGCTTTTTTAGCCCGGAGAGCTCCTGTAGGGTAGCTTCTAGCTTTGCCTCGGCTTGTTCCGCCAGTTTCATGATGGCGGCTTGATCAACATTGGTTTCTTCTCAAATTTTTGGTGGTCAGCCTTCATTTTCTCCATATCATCCACGGCCAACCGATATTTCTCATCAGATCGAGTCCGAGCATTCTACTGTTCGGCTAAGTTTTTCTTCAAGTCAGCAAGGGATGACTCGGCCCGGGTCACAGATTCTTGCAAACAAATTTTGGAGAGACAAGTTTCAGAACTATTACAAGCAACATCCCTGACACTTGGGGGCTAATGTATGATTCTTCTTGAAGTCATACAAAATTTAAGACCTGACTCATCTTTCAGAAGATGACCCGGCCCTTGGGGGCTACAGGTTGAAGTTTTATCTAATTCAAGACCCGACTCATATTTCAAAAGATGACCCGGCCCTTGGGGGCTACATGTTGAAGTTTTATCTAATTTAAGACCCGACTCATCTTTCAAAAGATGACCCGACCCTTGGGGGCTACAGGTTGAAGTTTTTGTCTAAATCAAGACCCGACTCATCTTTCAAAAGATGACCCGACCCTTGGGGGCTACAGGTTGAAGTTTTTGTCTAATTCAAGACCCGACTCATCTTTCAAAAGATGACCCGGCCCTTGGGGGCTACAGGTTGAAGTTTTATCTAATTTAAGACTCGGCTCATCTTTCAAAAGATGACCTGACCCTTGGGGGCTATAGGTTGAAGTTTTTCTCTAAATCAAGACCCAACTCATCTTTCAAAAGATGACCCGGCCCTTGGGGGCTAGAGGTTGAAGTTTTTGTCTAATTCAAGACCCGGTTCATCTTTCAAAAGATGACCCGGCCCTTGCGGGCTACAGGTTGATGTTTTTATTTAATTCAAGACCTGGCTCATCTTTCAAAAGATGGCCCGGCCCTTGGGGGCTATGGATAGATATGGGTCTACCTGATATTGCAACAAACATAATTCATCAAGCAAGACTAGGCTTCTGGAAGGCTAATGGGGGGACGTACCTCATGTTTAATTCACATCATGTTGATCAAGCTCTTCTCCATTTCATAACTCGTCTCCAGGCGACTTCCGAAGCCAGAGCAGAGTTGCTCAAATTCAAGCTTCTCGTAATGGGGAAGCTTTAGCTTAGTGATGTCTTGTTTCGCAGAAGGATGGGCCTCTTTTGATGCATGTTTGGATAACACCGCTGTTGCAGGCTTGGAGTAGCCAGTACTGGTAACAACTACAATATCTGGATCTTCAGTCGCGTTGGAAGAGCTCGGCGGGTTGACATTTTCAGTGGTTTCCTTCAGAAGGCCTGGAGAGTCGGTCCGGACGTTAGGAATATCGTCCACAGGATCATCATGAGCCGCCGCTCGGTCTTCATCAAACTCCGGGGTAGAGGTGCTCATACCTAACACCTTAGTTGTCTTAGGAGCAGAAGACAAGTCGTCAGTTTTTATCTTCTTTGCTTGTGCTCTGAGATGAAAAGACATCAAAGTTAGAACAAGTATCATTATTGGGAAGGGAAAAGGTTAATAAAAGAACTTACCCCTGTACACGAATCATTGGTGGAAGAGCCGACATTACTGAGTCGCCAGATGAAGGAGGAGAGACCTGAAGAACAAAAGTTCAAGGAGTGAACGAGTTGTGAATAATATTTTCTACAAGAAGTAGAATGTGTTAACACGAGTATACCTCGCTTCGTCGTTTCCGACCGATTGTGTTTTCGGGTAACCCGGAAACTAAGTCGCCAGAATGGCTTCGGGTTTTACGTTTGGGAGCATACCTCGCCTTCTTCAAAAGGAAATCAGGGTCCAGATAAGCATTTGGGTGAGACATGGGAACCTTTCCACAAATCTGCCTAGCCGGCCTAGGTGAAGAGGAAGTTGAGTTAGAAGAAATAGAAATTACCTCGACCACGTCATCTTGGCTCTCATAGCCATCGTCCTACGCACAAAGGTAACATGATATAAGCATAAGTCGGAACATAATGATGACAAACAAAAGGGTAAATTGTTTACCTCTGATTGTTCTTCGCCGGCTCGGGACTCGCCGACGACGAATGACTCCTTGACGGCGGCTTTGCCTTTGCTCTTCTTTTTCTTCTTTGGTGGCAGCTTAGTTGTTTCCTGGACAGTCACATTTGGCCTTCGAGACCAAAATGTTGATCCTTTCTGGTGAATAGAATCAAATTTCAAACCTGGAACGTTGGCACATGTGTTGAAAAAGGTAACAGGAGGCGACTTAGATTGTTACTCGTGGAGCCGGGTTGGAGAGGTAGAATGGCTTGAGCCCGACCTTGGCACAATTTTCCGCGGACTCGCCGATTAATTTCTTGATTATGTCAACAATGTCTTGTTCGGTGAGTCTTGTATGAAAAAAAAGCATTGGGGATGGTTCTCGCTGCCGTTGTATTCGCACATCAGACCATCCCGACGACTCAAAGGAAGAATTCTCCACTCCACCCAACAACGGAATTGGTCAACCCCGGTGAGCCCATTATTGGTCAAAGACCTTAGCTGGGAGAAGACGGGGATAAATTCTGATTCGTCTTCTTCGGTAAGTTTCTCTGGCAGCTTGAAATCCATGGGTAATCGATCTTCTCTATAACCCGAATGTGGGTTCTCACCGGGAGGAGAAGTGTCACGACAATAAAACCATGACTCGGCCTAGCCTTTGGGATGGCTGGGCAGGACGACAGACGGAAACCCACATTCGCGGCGCCGCTGGATGTTGACCCCCCCCCCCCCCCAAGTTCCAAGTTGAGCCCGCTGGTAAATTCGGTCTGGTGGTTCAGATGGAAGAAGTTCAAAAAAATAGAACTAAGGGCTCTGTCTGCAGATAGGCCTCGCAAAATACTTGGAATTGACAGAGATTACTGATAGAGTTGGGCCCCAAGTCCTGAGGGTGAACATTGAGGAAGTGCACAACATCTCTAAAAAACTTTGACCCGGGGGGCTTGAAGCCTCGCTCAAGGTGATCAACAAAAACAACTACTTCCCCCTCGGCAGGATTGGGAGTAACCTCGCCTGGGGTGGTCCGCCAACCAACAACTTCCTTACGATCAAGATAACCCGCCAAAACATATTTCTAGAGAAAGGCGTCAGTAATCTTGGTTGGTAGCTAATTGCATTTCGAGATGCTGACCATGACTACAAAAAGAAGAAACAAGGCGGCTCATTAAAGACCATAAAACGTGGTAACTCGCCAGTTGGAGATCTACAATATGTCTGTAGGGACGTTATGACTCGTCGTTAGGTGACCAAAGGTCTGGATATGAGGATATTCTAACTCGCCAGTTCAGAGATTTACAACATGTCTACAAAGGCGTTATGACTCGCCATTTAGCAATCAAAGGCGCAACTATGGTAATGTTCTAACTCCCTGTGGAGGAAGAAGGTGAGTGGCGACTCTGAAAGGATTTTTTCCTTAGGGATATTCCCGGGAGAAGGATAAACAAGTTTCTGAAAGCGAGCAATAAAATACGGATCTACGAGTGGATCAAATTAAAAATATAATGCCTGACGAAACTGCAAAGACTACAAACGCAAGAATGCGACAAGGATGTCGCATGAATCTATGAAGTAAAAACATCAAAATGGCCGGGAGATGCGGTGATGCTACCGTTCTTTACTACTGCGGAGGATCTACCGGAAGTATGATTGATGGATCTAAAATAGAAGGGAGATCTTCATTGCATTCCGAGGCTAACCTAGACAAACATGGGGGGCGAGGTCTAACCCTAATGAAGGAAAGGTGCTTACCTAAGAAAGAAGGACGGTTCCAGGAGGCGGATGCGGAAGATCTGCGGCGGATACTGCACCTTCGCTTGGCCTGAAGACGTCCGAACCTCGATGGATGGTGATGGAGCTTCGGGAATGGCGAGCAGGCCGAGGCGCGGATGCGAGGAAGACGAAGCTGATGAGGAAGGCGAAGTGGGGGTAGGTGCCGGCGCCCCACTCCCCCTACGATTATTTAAAGGTTGGGAGCTGGAAACGAAACGGCAGGCGCGGGAATAGAGGCGACAGATTGAAGATTCGCAATGATGGCGCGTCGATTTTCGAGATAACTAGATGACGGTGAGAAAGATCTGTTGGGTGGTTGCATCATTAAGTCCCAAAATTGGAGGGAAAAGGTGATGTCATCAAATACTACTTGGCGGCTCAGACAATTCATGACGGATGGCGGCTTGTCGTTCGTCAAAAGATGGGAGTGATATAAGTCGCCCCAAAATGAGTGTGGAGGTTCATTGGCATGAATAAATTCAAGTCAATCTGGGTCCTAATATTGGGGATATTACGTGCGGTGTAACCCGCCCTAACCGAGCCGGGTCACCAAAGGGGCAACTCATCCTTTGGTAATGCAAGCCTTGGCCCAGGGGCCCAGGAGCCGGATGGTGATTCACGATTGATGCAGAAGCTAAGATGCCAAGGAAGTTTCCGGTCTTTGAAAGCACGGTGACTTAGAGATATGGAAGACCACGATCTGTAGCGTGGCTAGGACTCTTGTAAACCCTAGGGCTTTGACCTGTATATAAAGGCGAGTCCCTGGGGCAGATAGGGAAAGTTAGAAATCATCAAGAGCTAGGTCAGGCGAGTTCCGCCCTCCTTGTAATTGAAACCATCATCAATCTACACAAAGCAGGACGTGGGCTTTTACCTCCACACGAGGGGCCGAACCTGGGTAAATCTGAGTCTCGCTTTCGCTCACCCCCTTTGAGTCGCCACCAAGGTGTGATGGCTCCTTCACTAAGTCCTTTCACGAGGACATCTGTCGTGACAAAACCACGACAATATGAGACAAGTATCACAAGATATGCACGGGAGCAAGCAATTCTACTATATGATATTTCCAATGATGCAACAATATGATATCATATCACTATGGTGCACAAGTTGTCGTGAAGCCCGACAATACTCGGATAGCTAGTCTGAATAGGTATGAAGGTAACCAAAAATATGGTGTGGCTATCAAGATGTAATGGCAAGGAAGGATAAGTGTATGACAGAATATATACCTTTGTCACACTTAACCTTTCACGAAGCCGGGGGTAACCGGCCTTGCTTCCGGTTGAACATGGTCTCAAAGGATAGATGGTCGTCGTCGATGTCGATCATGGTGGTTGATGTAGATGATGGACCGATACAAGTCACCGGTGCTTGATGATTAAGTAACCATCCCTAAGTAACCAAAACACCTAGGAGACTCAAATCACAACACAAGCAACCACAAATGCAATGGTTACCAAAATGGGTTAGGTTGCATAAGTCTTTGGTGGAAATGTGGATGATATGGTGGAGGTCCTAGGCAAACTTGCCAATTTTTTTGAAAAATATGATGATGTCAAATGATGTTGAAAATAATTTTGTGATATGGTGGGTCTCAATAGCTACAAAACGAGCTAAATAACGTCGAAATCGGAGTCTGGATGGATTAGTTTTGGAATAAACAAAATTTAGCCGAAATCAGATTCTTCACGTTACAAACATCCGGAGGAAGTCGGATGCCCAAGGCTCGAACGTACGGGCGGCCCAGAAATCCGAGAAATCGCGTTTCTTAGGGGTTACAGACGTCCGGGAATGGTCGGACGTCTGATGGTTTGGACGGGTCCAGACGTCCAGAAGGTGTCGGTCGTTCGGGGGGTCCGGGTCAGCTAAAGATCCCGATTTGGGACGCAATTTTTGGCGGAAATTCAAGATTTGGGCTCAAAATTGATGGGGAAAAAGAAAAATTAGGGCTAGGGAACGCCAAGGCAAGTAGATCCACTTGCCAAACACTAGATCCAGGGGTCAAAATCAACAAAAACGCACTAGAAACAACAAATCACAAAAAATCTGGTATGGCTATTTTTGTGGGGAATTTTTGAATTGGGACACAAACACACAAAATTAAGGCTAGAAAACAAAGGAGAGGACTCCAAAATCGTGAGAAACGTGGCTCTTGATACCAATATGATACAAGGCAAACCTGTGGGTGTCGATCTTTCACGAATTGGAGGGGGATTCCTCAAGAACACGAAGAACACGGGGATGAACAACGAGAAATCACAAGGGGGAAACACTCAAGAACAAGACCAATCAAACATCTACTAGACTCATCGCACACAAGATCCACAAACAGTGGCAGATCCAGTGGGGGGGCGAGCGGGGGCCAGGCCCCCCCAACGATTGGCCACCCCCCTTAAATTTCAACAGGGGCTATGCTAATTAAATGTACTACTAGATTATGTACTAGATTAGGCAGGCTATCAGCTAAAAATAGATTAGGCAGGCTATGGTAATTTAGTTACGACCATTAGAGTAGTGACCTTAATGTCACATGGCCCAAGCCCAACAGGCGTAATAATTTAAGGCCTAATTGTCCAGATTATCCTGATGGAATACATCCTCGAGTAGGCGAACCCTAGATGACTCGATACCAATATTTCCATCACTACGCCGCCGGCTGCTTATACCGTAGCCTGTTGGTCAGCCAACACTTGGGAGTTGCTGCCCGCATGTCCTTGGTGGCTTGGTTCTCGTTATGTCTCCTCATCATCTAAATTTGGATATTCACCAGCACCAGGATCATCGTTGCCAGGTTCGTCAGTGCAAATCATGGACCATTAATCTGGAGTATATAAAGGTCCGCTGATGGCTGTTGATCTTGGACGAATCTCATCACTGGATCATTTCTCAAGGTATATACATACCATTAATCTGCTCTGATGCGGTAGTGCCTGATGCATTAGTTAGTTGCGTACTAGTATGTGCTTAGTTACATGATAGATGGAGATCTAATTGCCTTTCTTTTACTTTAGATATACTCTGTTATAGATAGAAAATAAAGAAAACTACTATAACATGATATTGCTTTTTCTAAATGCACTTGCTTCATATTTAAACCTTTTTGCCGAAAATTCAGGTCCACTTCATAATTGTATGATCTTGTAGATAATCATAGATCTCAATTAAACCGGTACTTGCAAAGCATGCAATGTGTTGTACTCCCTCCGTCCTAAAATTCTTGTCTTAGATTTGTCTAGATATAAATGTATCTAGTCACATTTTAATATTTAGATACTTTTATTTCTAGACAAACCTAAGACAAGCATTTTGGGACGGAGGGAGTATGATCCCATATATATGTTTTTTTATGATTGGTATCTCTTTCGCCCCCCCCCCCCCCCTATGTTCAAATCCTGGCTTCGCCCCTGTCCACAAAGGTACATGAACAACAAAGGGAAAGTAAGATACATGGTAGAGTTCATCCCAAATCCCATGGGGAGATGGGGCCTTGAATCCACTAGGGGATCTTCCCTGGTTAGGGGCCTTGGCATCCGCTACGTGGTCTTCTCACATGGAAGCATCTCCATGGGAGGAGGTAGTAGATGGAGCTATGCTCAGCAAAAGATGTCGATGCATAAGCTTACCCTAGAAAGGAGGTGGGGGTGGAGTATATATAGTGCTAGCCATGAAGGGGTAACTGGGAGAGAGATACAAGGCCAAAAGCCATGACTATGCACATGGGGTTCCGGACGTCCGGAGGACGTCGGTCGTCCGACGACTTAGGAGAGTCTGGACGTCCGGAGCATCTCGAACGTCCGAGGATTCAACTCGGTTGAAGTGGCGTCGGATTTACAGAGGATGTTGGTCATCCGGAGGTCGGGACTTGTCGGACGTCTGGAGGGCATCGGTTGTCCAGACGGTGTAGAGTGTCGGACATACGGAGGGCGTCGGTCATCCGACATCTGTAGACTTCCAGAGCTCCGTCTTCTTCCATCTCCTCTTGCACGCTTCCCTCGCAGATGGTGTAGTCGTACGCAGGTGGTGGTACTCCTCCTTATCATCTGTGAAGCTGTGACAATACCTATGCGTGCACACGAGAGGAGTGTCAAGTAGTATACCATCCTCGAAGGGGACAAGCTGACACGTGTAAAGGAGAAGATTCACCTTTGTATGTTTGAAGTAAAAGTAGCACGTGTCACTTGGCAAAGGGACTCTTGCCATGCTGATGTTCGTGGGATGCTCTGTATCACAGTGGCTTGTAGTCATTGACAGACTTAGGAGATCTCTTTTTAGTAACTAAAGAGATGAAGGGGGAATGCATGCACTGAAGACTGATATTTCCTTCGTGGAAAGCCTTGTGTGGATCATAAAAATCATTGCAAATGATACTCCAACTTTTTTTTGAAGAACATACCATTGAAACCATCCGGACGGGGAGCTTTATCCATAGGCATTTCCTTAAATGTTTTGTCCATTTGTCCTCAACCTTATGCACAATCTCACTGAGATCAAAACCATATTGATACCCCTACTGGTGCCCATTATGTTCTTGAAACTCAGCAAAAAAAAACAGCCATCTGATCATGATCAGGAATAATACAACCATCCTCAAGCTTCAGAGTAACAACACAGTTGTTTCTATACCTTTATGTGGCCATTGCATGAAAAAACTTGGTGTTCTCCTCATCCACCTTAATGGATCTAATAGTGCATCTCTTCTTCTAGTAAAGAAACTGAAGATGCAGGAGGTGTTCAGTATGTAGTTTAAGAACATTCCTAAAATTAAATTCATGCTTGTATAGGGGCCTCAATTCCTCCAAGCAATCCAAGATGAAAATCACCCTGTTACATATGAAAATGAGTAATTTCATTTTTGAAAGAGTCATACTACTAGGAAAAGGTCTGCTAGTGGCGCACCTATTTTGGCTACTAATGACGCACTACAGGTGCGCCACTAGCATCACGCCATTAGAATTTTTTACTAATGGCCCACCACAGGTGCGCCATTAGTATCTGGTATACTAATGGCGCACCAAGCAGTGCGTCATTAGTATAGTTCATGGTGTGCCATTAGTATCTGGTATACTAATGGCGCACCAGGCAGTGCGTCATTAGTATAGCTCATGGTGCGTCATTAGTATCTGGTATACTAATGACGCATCAGGCAGTGCGCCATTAGTATAGCTCATGGTGCGTCATTAGTATGCCTCCCAGGGGCCATATTTATCCATGTGCTCTGGCTTACTAATGGCACACTAATTGACGATGCGCCACTAGTATGCTTTTTGCAGTGCGCCACTAAAGTGTTGAGTGGTGCGCCACTAGTATGAATATTAGGTATTTTTTCCGATATTTGCACAGATTACAGAACATACTAGATCATGAAAGGCGCGCGTTGCCGCGCCCATTCATTTTAAAAATGGATTGATAGGATATTTGTAAATATACAGAAACAAAACATGTAGATAGATTTGTAAATTTTTTGGTCGGTAGCAGCCAAGGAGTGCAGTACTTGAGCAGTAGGTCCCCAGGAAGAAGGCCTATACACTATCACATTATGAAGAACTATCTGTCAAAGGATCAAAGTAGTGTCCGCCACTCTCTGCAAACAACCATGCCCTGAACGTAAAGCTCCTTTGCAAACTCTAGAGAAGGCGGGCTTGCTCTTCGGTGTCGGCGGCTTGGTGTGTGAAGGAGGCAGTGGCCGCCCCCTCCTCTCCTGTCATGCAAGTCTGGAGAAGGCGGGCTTGCTCTTCGGTGTCGGCGGCGGACAACTTCGTCAAGGCCGTCGTGCTTGTCGTTGTTGTGGAGCAGCTAGTGGCCGTTATCCGCGTGAGCAAGAAAAGTTGCCCTTTGGCGCAGATCCGCTCTTGGGAGGAATTGAACCAGGGGCAGCTGCACAGAGAGGAGAATAAAATAAATCTTAAGAGCAATGTAATTCAACAAACATTATTAAGAGCTATAAATCTCAATCAAGCAGGAGCCTTCAACTCTAGAAGATGAGCGATTAAACTCGCACGTACTTTTAAAGAAATATAAAGAAGAGAATGGCTTGAAGATAAAAGTAATTGAGGCATTAATATATGGCACTGCAATCTTTTCTTCATCGGGGCACTGCTTGCTCGAGCCAGATTGCAAAAACAAAGCTACTCAACATGACAACAGTACACCCAGTTTTTAAAAGTTTTCAGTTTGGCAAGTGGCAACAACGAGAGCAGACAGCAAAACAAGTTACTACTCTAGTTATTAACAAGCACGTCTATCAGGATATAGAAGCAACGTTGCTGGCCAAAATGCAAAGCACGAGAGAGGTAACAGGATAAATAAATACCATGGATGATGAGAAGTCTATCAGGGCACGATTCTACAGAACCTGACTAACCTTAAGTTGCATTTGCACAATTCGAAGGAACTTCTTGATCAGACACAACGACGAAACTGAAACTAACTTAGCCCAGCAACCAGCTCTCCGAAAACTGCTTGATGAGACACAATTCTACTCCCTCCGTTTTTAAATATAAGATATTTTAGAAATTCAATTATAAACTACGTACGGATATATATAGACATATTTTGGAATGTAGATTCCCGCCTCATTTTACTCCGTATGTAGTTCATAGTAAAATCTGTAAAAGGTCTTATATTTAGAAACGGAGGGAGTAGGAAACAAACTACCTAGTAACTTGGAGAAAAATAGCAGAACAACTGATAAAGTCCTGAAACTTAGCCCAGCTACCAACATTTCTGTCATAAACTGGAATTTAACCGAGGTGAGTTCATCAGTCGAAACTGAAAAGGCGGGACTATCAAAGAGTTTCTGTAAAGCTGATCTTGTATCTATATGACAATCGTCCTACATCATCCACGGTGTAAAAACACAACATGCAGTTAATCAATCATGCACAGAATGGTGAGCAGAACAAACAATCTGCAGATCAAACCCTTCACAGTATCATCTAGTTTACTACACCTTAACGACCAGAAAACAAAATGATCACCCTAAGTTCACGAGTCCAAACCGAAAGGGGAATACCAAAGACTTCCAGTTAGCAATTTAGCATGATCCTATATGACAATTGCGCTGCATAATCCATGTTTCGGAACACATAATTTGCAGATGGTATGGTAAGGATGACCCGAAAAAAAACTGAAGTACACAAAAAATCTGCAGATTAAACAATCACAAGATCATCTGCAAACTCAACTTGGTAGGAGTATATCATAACAGAAGAACAACGAAATTATCACTGCAGTGAGTTTGTGGCATCCGGTCCTGTGCCTCATCATCAAACAAACAAGCTTTTCAAACAGAATCCTAACAACTGAACAGCATTCCTTATATGATTCAGAGTAAAAATTGGAATTGAATTGGGCCATCTAAAGAGTAACTGATCCATGCAAGAACAAAATTAGCACAAGCAGCAACAAAAGTTTAGAAACAGTTGCAACAGATCAGCAATGAGATGATCCATCATAATCGCACCAAAATTAACTCAAGTCGTAGTGGATAAGCTAGGCAAGAAGAAAATTCATTAAGGAATAGAGCAACGAGAAGATCATCCAAATTCGCACCAAAATTCATTCAAGTCTTACTAGATAAGCTAGGCAACAACCATTTGGTGCCACAAAATGTGATCAGCAGTAGTAGAACGCAGTACAGTTATACAAACAAACCCTTGTCCAACTCAGCTATGGAGGTCACCGGGGAAGAGAGAGGAGGGGCTGGTGGTGTGGAATTTGGCTAGTGTACAGTTATACAAATAAATGTGATGTGCACATTTTATTGAATATGTGATTTGGGCCAAAGCAAGTGACATATTTTTCTGAGAATGGGAGAGGCCAAAGCAAGTGAGTACTGCTTTAGTTTTATTGGCGGTTCAACATTCCTATTTGTGAGCATTAATTATATTAGTCTACTCCATTTTCTGTTAACAATGGTGGATACATGCTATGTTGCCGGTCGTGCATTACTTTTGTAGTAACAACTGTCATGAACATGGGGGTGCTTTAGACGATGTGCATGGCAGCAGCCCGGGGAATAGAGGAGTGGAGATGGCTCACCATGGGGGTGCTTTAGACGATGCAGTGCATTGCCGTCATGCCGTGGAAGGAGCAGGGAGACGTCGCCTCATTGAAGAGGGCGGGAGAGCATAGGCGATGGCTGAGTAATGAAAGGTATTATGAGCATGAGAACAGGTTTGAAGAACATAACTCTGAATGTATTTTGAAAGTGCTAAGCCAAACAATCAGAAGCAGCTAACAAGTCGGTACTTTGTGAAATTTCTGACGAACTCGGAATAAAAGTATATGTCCAGAACTACCCATCCTTTGCTTTCTTTGAGGCTACAGTCCAGTTGTACACTTGAACCCCACATTTAAACTACCAGTATATGATGAACAGAACGAATGTCACATGCGTCAAAGATAGATCTGTCTTCAATAGCATGCAGGTTCCTAGTAACTATCTTAGTTGATCTTAACTTAGAGGGAGAAAAAATTGAAGGACTCTATATATCATCAGTTCTTTTATAAATGAGCAGGTATATAAGCAAATGAAAACATGCAGAGCAGAGTATAGTTTAACCTGTAAAATGAGCAGTTATATAACCATCCATTCTTTTGCCTTGTCGAATAATGCTGCCACAGGAAAAAAATATAAGATTATTGACAACAAATGAACAAATGCACATTTACAATATTACATGGAAAATAAAGTAAACATCATAAGGGCATGTAAAGAAATTACAGGGCACAAAGGTTAAATGTCACAAGGCGATTCGAGCGAGACAGAACCAACCAAAGCGACACCGTGTCGAGCCTCAGCTCAGCTGCACACACAATTTCTTTAATTCTCGGCAGTTGGATGTACAAAAACAAATGTAAGACTGAGCTCAATACACACATGCTATTTTGGACATGCATCTATGCAGCCTTCAGTCCACTGGCCGACAAGGTTGGCATCTTGCCACAAACAGTGCATCAATACTATCAAATCCATCGTCTATCACTGTGTAATAACCTGATGGATGTGGAATCATCATGAGCGGTTAACTTAGGAAAGGGGAGGGGATATACCGTGTCGAGGGAATCTGCGCCGAGGTCGGTGAACTTTGTGTCCCCGTTGACGAGGGTGTCTTGGGCGACGGCCAGCTGCTTCTTGACGATCCCGCACACCTTGTCGATGGTGTCCTGCTTGGCCTGTACGTCAAAGGACGGATTTGCAAATTCAGAGCACATCTTGAGTGACACATCGCCACCATCGTCGTCAGACAAACAAATACTTGTTGAGAGCATTGAGCATGAATTTTGCTGGGAGATGCTCGTTGGAGCATTGAGCGTGAAGATTGAAGAAGACGGTGTAGAATGGAGGAATGTGTGTGCGTGTACCGAGCAGGCCAGGTTGAGGAGGCGCTTGGGCGGAGCCGACCGGATCGAGATCAACGGGAAGCTCTGCCTCGAGAAGCACGCCGCGCATCGCCGCCGGCTGCTACTGCTGCTTACCTGGACCCGATGCGCGGGGAAGACGGCCGATCCGGACATGGCGACGAAGGGGGCGGACATGGCGGGGGAATGAGGCACGATGGAGGTGGGTGCTGAGGGAGGAATGAGCCGAGCCGGAAGTGCGGAGTGATCTACCCTAGGTCGCCAGCCCCCCTTGGGCCATGGGGACGAGCGGGAGAGGGAGGGAGGGGGGAGGAGAAGGGAAGGAGACTAATCCAGGGGCCGCGCGGGGAGGTACCCGACGCCGTCGAGGAGCGCGTCCGACGAGGCTCGCCGCCGACGAGGCGGCCGCCGCTGGGAGGGAGAGCAGGAGAAGGGGAGGGATACGGGGGAGAGCCAGCTCGACTTGGTCGATACGGGCACAGGGGCCGCGCGGGGACTGACATGGGGATTTTAGCGGGGGTGATAGCAATGGCGCATCCCCAAGGGTGCGTGATTAGTAAAAAATTTTTTATAGCAATGACGCATTCTCAGACGGTGCGTCATTAGTAATTTTTGTTGTTGTTGTTTTCTTTAAGAAAAAAACATTCAATATATTCATGAATTTAAAAAGTGCCCATGAAATTTAAGAATATTCATGAGTTCAAAAAATATTAACAAATTCAATACTTTTTGTGAGTTAGAAATTCAATACCATAATAAACATAAATAAATATTCATGAGGACACTAGAACAGAAGAAATATCATTTCAATATATCGAAATACAACCGAGAAATGAAGGCTACAATTTAAATACAATCGATCTTAGCTAGCTATCTGTTCACAATCTTCTTGCCCTTATTTTTCGTAAATGGAGTTCTTCTCTTGAACGGACGCCCTTCAGGTAGGGTGGTTCTGCTTCTTCTTGTGGTGTATGCTGGTACTTCATCGTCGTCGTCATGTTCCATCTTCGGGTCACCGTACTTGTCGAAGTCTTGCTCATTGGCGACTCCATCCATTCCGATGATCTTCCTTTTGCCTCTTCTCACGACAAAAAAAATATAGTGGTTTTGCAAAAAAAAAATTATAGTAGTGGCGCACCACCTACAAATGCGTCATTAGTAACCCTGGTTACTAATGGCGCACCAGCTGGTGGTGCGCCATTAGTAGTTTTGCAAAAAAAATATAGTAGTGGCGCACCACCTACAAAATGCGCCATTAGTAACCCTGGTTACTAATGGCGCACCAGCTGGTGGTGCGTCATTAGTAGTTTTGCAAAAAAAAAAAAGTAGTGGCGCACTGAGTGGTGCGCCATTACTAGTTAAACTAGTAATGGCGCACTCTGCCGCGGTGCGCCATTAGTACTTTTGCAAAAGAAAAAAAATTATAGTAGTGGTGCGCCATTAGTGTCCATCACACTAATGACACACCTGCACATGGTGCGCCACTGCTATATAGTAGTGGCGCACTACTTGTCTGATGCGTCATTAGTGTGTATATCATCTATAGCCCTTTTCCTAATAGTCATGCATATGCCATTTTTAAGAACCTTCTTCAAAGATTTGAATTGTCAGTAATTGCAGCAGAAATATTCAGTTTTCTAGAAGTTGTATTCCAGGAATTAGACACACAATCCACAAACCCATCCATCTTGACACAATAATTTTCACACCTCAAAAGTTTAGATTTGGGGATAGAAGTGCCAATAACCACAACACAAGGCACATCATACGAAACAGTTATAGCAAGAGGAAACACTTGCGTAGAGGGGTAACATGAAATCCAATTGAAGAAGTGAAAAAACCAGTCAAGTTGCTCAAGTGAGGACTATCCTGCATATTGGACCAGGTGAACGTTCGTCCCTTAATTGGCAGCTCAAGTAAACCAAGATGGTCAATGATTTAAATAAAAATGAACATATCATTAATCCCCCCAGGGAGGTTCCTATTAGCTGTATATCTTATGGAATTAAAATCACCCAACACCAACCAATTATCATCGACATGAATTTGAAGGTTGTAGAGACGGCTAACAAGGTCATCTCTGGCTTGCCCTTGGCACGACGCATACACACAGACCAGGGTTCACTGGTCATTATTATGAGTAGAAACAAATCTAATGACCATAACAAATGGATGAGAATCAATTAGAGAACCAAATAGGATACCAGAGTTCCAAATAACCACAATACCCCAGAGGCACCATTGGAAGGACTAAAACCATAAGAGTTTAAACGCCTAGGACAAAACTTGTTGATTGTGCTATAGTTCATATGCTGCATCTTAGTCTCTTGTAGACAAATAACAGAAGCCAAAATTTCATCAACCTTATTTTTAACTCCACGTCGATGTGCCTCAGAATTAAGGCCACAAACATTCCAACAGAGCACACACCAGTTTATGATAGTCTTACTATCCATAAAAACCATAGAAAGGAAGAAGTAACGTGCACCCACATAATAGGTGACACACCCAGATAGCTTCATAACTGAATAACAGAAAGTTCAAACACAAAATACAAACAGAGTGGCATACAACTTGCCGACTGACTACATGAAAGCTAGGACAAAAGAAGACAGCCAAATTAGGGGCTTGCCACACCCAACAATGCATCAGGAGACTAAACATCAATAGTTTTAGCGTTAGCATCATCTGGCTCTGCCATAAGCAGACCAACTGTTAAATTGTCAGGTGTAATGACCATATTGACCCAATTTCCTATATATGACAAAAAGGTGTTGGTGGAGGAAAAGCCAAAGAAGAACCACCATTCTTGGGGGCTTCAGTAGGAGGTAACATAGGCTTGGATTTAGGCTTCCTCCTCCTAGGTTTAACCATGGGCAACTGTTGTAGAACAGGCTTAAAGCCATCCCTTTTAGCTGAACCTCGGGATCATCGCCGAAGGGATGTGCCCACAATAGGGGTAACATGCTTCTTCTGCCTTTGCTTGCACTCACACTGAGAGGAGAAGGAGAACATCTCCTCAGGAGCAACATTCAGAACAACATCAGATTGTGAACAGCAGGCATACCATCTTCTATCAGAGGAGGAAACAACTCTCGAGCAACAGGAGTAGGAGCTGGAAGAGCAGGAACGGTGGAAGTAGGAGCTTCCACATCAATCATAACTAGCTGAGAGACCCAATTCACATCATCAAAAGCTAGACCCCAAGTATGTTTAGAGAGCAACAAGGGTTGTGGCTGGGACAAACAAACCGGCTTAGGAACTATAATAACAGAGCAGAAGTCCAGCACAATGTCAAATGTCCTCTTCGAAGCCATTTCTGGCAGCTAGGGGTGCATATACCACCCTGGCCATTCCAATAATAACATTCGCATGCTACAACACTGAAGCTTGATATGTCACAATGGACAACGCATTGGGAACTTCCTCTAGCAAATCATCAACATGATCATCAACATTTTCAGGAGCAAGAATCTCCTCCTCGTGCACAGGAATCTCATGCTCCAGGTTATGGTTAAGATGCCCTTTATGCACCACCTCATGTTGAGGAGAAGCCTACTCCCCAATGTCATTTATTTGTCTAGAAAAAGTAGAGAACTTCTGCTGGTTAATAACCATGGACTCTTGATCAACAACAACATCCACAACCTGTTGCTCCACTTGCTCCTCAGCTGGCCAATCCCAACCCCCCCCCATATTGTTGTTGGCCTGAAAATTATCCATATGGGTGGAGGGGGAGGAGAAGGAACATCATTCCAACCTAAGGCATGATATGGAGGGAGAACAAAGAAGTGCTCATCTTGAGCAAGCTGACTAGGAAGGGGATGAGCATTACCATTCAACAACATAGGATCTTCATCCGGAGGCGTCTGTTCAGCAAAATTCGCACCAAGAATATAGAAAGGAGCACTCTAGGAAACTTTAGAACCTTCCCAATCCGCATAGTCCAAAAAACAACATCCTTGGGCATAAGGATATCATTCAGAAAAGAAGAAAATACAATCAATCTTACTAAGTACAGATCATCGCTGACCCAATGATGAAACTTCCCAAAAGTAGTGATAGGAGCACCTTGAGATTTTCAGTGTTGTGAAGATCTAACAGGAGCCCAAGAAACATCAAGCATCCCTCTCCGAACCACTAAACTCCATGAAAACCAGTGCCTTGATCATGTTTGATAAAATGAACAAAGGTATCATTACCAAAATCTTGGGGTGGAAGCTGAATCAAAGCAAATGTTTCTCCCACATCTCTCACATCAAAAGGCCCTACACCCAAAATCCAAGGCTATGCTCACCGAACATGAAAGCCCAAGTGGTTGATCATTTAGACGAATTCAACGCATACTTGACCAATGAATTCCATCGGTGGTGCCGACATGACTTCTGCAATCAAAAATTACTCGTGGCGTCGCACAATGGGAGCCGACGATGTAACAAAGGTGGAAGGCAGACGATCAACACCGCCGTGGATGATGTGGTGACCCACCAGAACATATCAAGAGGGGTCAAGCTCAAAAACCACCAAGTGAGAAGAGGGTTTTGGCGGAGGAGACAATGGCAGGGGAGGTGATACGTCTCCAACGTATCTATAATTTTTGATTTTTCCATGTTATTATATTATCTGTTTTGGAAGTTTTATATGCATTAATATGCTATTTTATATTATTTTTGGGACTAACCTATTAATCTAGAGCCTAGTGCGACTATCTGTTTTTCCATGTTTTTGAGTATTGCAGATAAGGAATATTAAACGGAGTCCAAACAGAATAAAATCTCCGGAATGTTTTTTCTTGGACTAGAAGAAACCTGCGAGACTTGGAGAAGGGGACAGGAGACGTGTCGGGCGATGACAAGCCTGCAGGGCGCCCTAGGGCGGGGGGGGGGGGGCTCCCCTGGTTTGTGGGCCCCCTGCAGGCCTACTAACCCTAATCTTCGTCCTATAAATTCCCGAATATTCCCCCCATACTAAAAGAGTCCACAAAATACTGTTCCGCCGTTGGGAGCCTCTGTTCCCGTGAGATCCAATCTGGGAGCCTTTTTCAGTAATCTGTCGGAGAGGGAATTGATCACGGAGGGCATCTACATCAACTCCATTGCCCCTCTGATGATGCGTGAGTAGTTCACCACAAACCTACGAGTCCATAGCTAGTAGCTAGATGGCTTCTTCTCTCTCTTTGTTTTTCAATATCATGTTCTTCATGATCTTCATGAATATCTATCTGATGTAATACTCTTTTGCGGCGTGTTTGTGGAGATCCAATGAATTGTGGGTTTATGTTCACATTATCTATGAATCTTCTCTGAATTCTTATATGCATGATTTCATATCTTAGCAAGTCTCTTCTTGTTATTGGTTTGATTTGGCCACCTTGATTGCTAATTATTGCAATGGGAGAAGTGCTTAGTTTTGGGTTCAATCTTGCGGTGTCCTCACCCAGTGACAAAGTAGGGGTAGCGAGACACGTATTGAATTGTTGCCATCAAGGTTAAAAAGATGGGGTTTTCATCATATTGCTTGAGTTTATCCCTCTACATCATGTCATCTTACCTAATGCGTTACTCTATTCTTCATGAACTTAATACTCTAGATGCATGCAGGAGTCGGTCGATGTGTGGAGTAATAGTAGTAGATGCAGAATCGTTTCGGTCTACTTGACACGGACGTGATGCCTATATGCATAATGATTGCCTTGGATATCTTCATAATTATTCACTTTTCTATCAATTGCTTGACAGTAATTTGTTCACCCATCGTATTATTTTCCTTTATGAGAGAAGCCTCTAGTGAAACCTATGGCCCCCGGGTCTATTTTCCATATTATACTTTCAGATCTATAAACCAAAAATACAAAAAATATGTTGCTAACATTTATTTACTTTTGTTTTACTTTTAGTTCTAGCAATCTTTTGTATCTATCTCTATCACATCCCATCCTTGCAAATAACTGTGAAGGGATTGGCAACCCCTTTTTAGCGTTTGGTGCAAGTGTTTGATTGTTTGTGTAGGTGCTAAGATTGGGGCCTTGCTTGTTCCTCCTACTGGATTGATACCTAGGTTCTCAACAAACCGAGGGAAATACTTGTCTACTTTGCTACATCACACTTTCCTCTTCAAGGGAAAACCAAAGCAAGCTCAAGAAGTAGCAAGAAGGATTTCTCGCGCCGTTGCCGGGGAGGATACCTAGCAAGATCAAGCCTACCAAGTACCCATCACAAACTCATCTCTTGCATTTACTTTAATTGCCATTTGCCTCTCGTTTCCCCCAGTTCTAAAAAGATTTTCAAAAAATACCAAAAATATTTGCCTTTTTATTCGTCATTCTTCCATTCTTCTTTTCGTTTAATTGCTTGTGTGCTAGATTGCTTGCTTTTTCACAATGACTCAAGAGAATATCAAGTTATGTGATTTTCCACTACTAATAATAATGATTTTATTAGTACTCCGACTTGTACCGCCACTAGTGCAGAATCTGTTGGAATTATGCCCTAGAGGCAATGATAAATAAGTTATTATTATAATTCATGTGTCAAGATAATCGTTTATTATCCATGCTATAATTGTATTGAATGAAGTCTTAGATACATGTGTGGATACATAGACAAAACACTGTCCCTAGCAAGCCTCTAGTTGGCTAGCCAGTTGATCAAAGATAGTCAAGGTCTTCTGACTATGTGCAAGGTGTTGTTGCTTGATAACTGGATCACATCATTGGGTGAATCATGTGATGGACTGGACCCAAACTAATAAACGTAGCATGTTGATCGTGTCATTTTGTTGCTACTGTTTTCTGCGTGTCAAGTATTTATTCCTATGACCATGAGATCATATAACTCATTGGCGCCGGAGGAAAGCATTGTGTGTATCAAACATCACAACGTAACTGGGTGACTATAAAGATGCTCTACAGGTATCTCCGAAGGTGCCTCTTGAGTTAGTATGGATCAAGACTCGGATTTGTCACTCCGTGTGACGGAGAGGTATCTCGGGGCCCACTCGGTAATATAACATCACACACAAGCCTTGCAAGCAATGTGACTTAGTGTAAGCCACGAGATCTTGTATTACGGAACGAGTAAAGAGACTTGCCGGTAAACGAGATTGAAATAGGTATCCGGATACTGACGATCAAATCTCGGGCAAGTAACATACCGAAGGACAAAGGGAATGACATACGAGATTATATGAATCCTTGGCACTGAGGTTCAAACGATAAGATCTTCGTAGAATATGTAGGGTCCAATATGGGCATCCAGGTCCCGCTATTGGATATTGACCGAGGAGTCCCTCGGGTCATGTCTACATAGTTCTTGAACCCGCAGGGTCTGCACACTTAAGGTTCAGTGTTGTTTTATGCGTATTTGAGTTATATGGTTGGTTACCGAATGTTGTTCGGAGTCCCGGATGAGATCACGGACGTCATGAGGGTTTACGGAATGGTACGGAAATGAAGATTGATATATAGGATGACCTCATTTCATTACCGGAAAGTTTTTGGCATTATCGGGAATGTATCGGGAGTGACGAATGGGTTCCGGATGTTCACCGGGGGGGGGGGCAGCCCACCCCGGGGAAGCCCATAGGCCTTAGGTGTGCCGCAAGCCCAAGAAGGCCCCCGCGCAGGAGAGAAAGAAAATCAAAGAGAAAAAAAGGGGAAGTGGGAAAATAGAGAAGGACTCCACCTTCCAATCCTAGTTGGACTAGGATTGGAGGAGGAATCCTCCTCCCCCCACTTCGGCCGACCCCTTGGGGCTCCTTGAACCTCAAGGCAAGGTCCCTCCCCTCCCTCCTATATATACTAAGGTGTTAGGGCTGATTTGAGACAACTTTGCCACGACAGCCCGACCACATACCTCCACGGTTTTTCCTCTAGATCGCATTTCTGCGAAGCTCGGGCGGAGCCCTGGTGAGATAAGATCACCACCAACCTCCGAAGCGCCGTCACGCTGCCGGAGAACTCATCTACTTCTCCGTCTCTTTTGCTGGATCAAGAAGGCCGAGATCATCGTCGAGCTGTACGTGTGCTGAACGCGAAGGTGCCGTCCGTTCGGCACTAGACCGGAGCGGATCGTGGGAAGGATCGCGGGACGATTCGTGGGACGGTTCGCGGGGCGGATCGAGGGACGTGAGGATGTTCCACTACATCAACCGCGTTTATTAACGCTTCCTGCTGTGCGATCTACAAGGGTACGTACATCTGAAATCCCCCTCGTAGATGGACATCACCATGATAGGTCTTCATGCGCGTAGGAATTTTTTTGTTTCCCATGCGACGTTCCCCGACAGTGGCATCATGAGCTAGGTTCATGCATAGATGTCATCTCGAGTAGAACACACAAGTTTTTGTGGGCGCTGATGTGCGATTTTCTGCCCTCCTTAGTCTTTTCTTGATTCCGCGGTATTGTTGGATCGAAGCGGCTCGGAGTGACATTACTCGTACGCTTACGAGAGACTGGTTTCATCGCTACGAGCAACCCCGTTGCTCAAAGATGACTGGCAAGTGTCGGTTTCTCCAACTTCAGTTGAATCGGATTTGACCGAGGAGGTCCTTGGATGAGGTTAAATAGCAATTCATACATCTCCGTTGTGGTGTTTGCATAAGTAATATGCGATCCTACTAGATACCCATGGTCACCACGTAAAACATGCAACAACAATTAGAGGACGTCTAACTTGTTTTTGCAGGGTATGGTTGTGATGTGATATGGCCGACGATGTGATGTGATATATTGGATGTATGAGATGATCATGTTGTAATAGTTAATATTGACTTGCACGTCGATGGTACGGCAACCGGCAGGAGCCATAGGGTTGTCTTTAAACTAATGTTTGTGCTTGTAGATGTATTTACTATATTGCTAGGATGTAGCTTTAGTAGTAATAGCATGAGTAGCATGACAACCCCGATGGTGAAACGTTGATGGAGATCATGGTGTGGCGCCGGTGACAAGAAGATCGTGTCGGTGCTTTGGTGATGGAGATCAAGAAGCACGTGATGATGGCCATATCATGTCACTTATGAATTGCATGTGATGTTAATCCTTTTATGCACCTTATTTTTCTTAGAATGACGGTAACATTATGAGGTGATCTCTCACTGAAATTTCAAGACGGAATTTTGTTCTCCCCGACTGTGCACCCTTGCTACAACTCGTTGTTTCGAGACACGACGTGATGATCGGGTGTGATAGACTCAACGTTCACATACAACGGGTGCAAAACAGTTGCACACGCGGAACACTCGTGTTAAGCTTGACGAGCCTAGCATGTGCAGACATGGCCTCGGAACACATGAGACCGAAAGGTCGATCATGAATCATATAGTTGATATGATTAGCATAGGGATGCTTACCACTGAAACTATCCTCAACTCACGTGATGATCGGACTTGAGCTAGTGGAATTGGATCATGAACCACTCAAATGACTAGAGAGATGTACTTTTTGAGTGGGAGTTTAGCAAGTAATTTGATTAAGTTAAACTCGAATTATATTGAACATAGTCTAAGTCCACTTTGAATATATTTGTGTTGTAGATCAATGGCTCACGCGACAGTCACCTTGAATTTTAATACGTTCCTACAGAAAGCTAAGTTGAAAGACGATGGAAGCAACTTTGTAGACTGGGCTCGTAATCTTAAGTTGCTCCTGCAAGCTGGGAAGAAGGATTTGTCCTTAATGATGCGCTAGGAGATGAACCACCTGCTACGGCTGACCAAGATGTTAAGAACGCTTGGTTAACACGTAAGGAGGACTACTTAGTAGTTCAATGTGCAGTCTTGTATGGCTTAGAGACGGGACTTCAACGTCGCTTTGAGCGTCATGGAGCATATGAGATGTTCCAGGAGTTGAAGTTTGTCTTTCAGAAGAACGCCTGGATCGAGAGGTATGAGACCTCCGATAAATTCTATGCTTGCAAGATGGAGGAGAATTCGTGTGTCAGTGAACATGTGCTCAAAATGTCTGGGTACTCAAACCGTCTAGCTGAGCTGGGGATTGAACTCCCGCAAGAGGCTATCACTGGCAGAATTCTTCAATCACTGCCACCAAGCTATAAGGGCTTCGTGTTGAACTATAACATGCAAGGGATGAACAAGTCACCCGACGAGTTATTCGCGATGCTGAAAGTCGCAGGGTCAGAACTCCGTAAAGAGCATCAAGTGCTGATGGTGAATAAGACCACTAGTTTCAAGAGAAACGGCAAAGGAAAGAAGGGTAATTCAAAGAAGAGCGGCAAGCCTGTTGCCAATATGACGAAGAAACCCAAAGATGGACCTAAGCCTGAAATGGAGTGCTATTATTGCAAGGGTATGGGTCACTCGGAGCGCAACTGCCCCAAGTATCTTGCTGATAAGAAGGCGGCCAAAGAAAAATCAGGTATATTCGATATACATGTTATTGATGTGTACTTAACCAGCTCTCATAGTAGTGCCTGGGTATTCGATACCGGTTCTGTTGCTCATATTTGCAACTCGAAACAGGAACTGCGGAATAAGCGAAGGTTGGCAAAGGATGAAGTGACGATGCGCGTGGGAAATGGTTCCAAGGTTGATGCAATCACCGTCGACACAGTTTCACTTCAGTTACCATCATGATTAGTTATGAACTTAAATAAATGTTATTTAGTGCGTGCGTTGAGCATGAACATTATCTCTGGATCTTGTTTATTGCAAGACGGTTACTCGTTTAAGTCATAGAATAATGGTTGTTCTATTTCTAAGAGTAATATCTTTTATGGTCATGCACCCGATGTGAGAGGATTGTTCATATTAAATCTTGATAGTGATAATACACATATACATAACATTGAGACCGAAAGAGTAGAGTTAACAATGATAGCGCCATGTTTTTATGACACTGCCGCTTAGGTCATATTGGTGTAAAGCGCATGAAGAAACTCCATACCGATGGACTTTTGGGGTCACTTGACTTTGATTGACTTGACACGTGCGAACCATGCCTGATGGGCAAGATGACTAAAACTCCGTTCTCCGGAACAATGGAGCGTGCAAGTGACTTGTTGGAAATCATACATACCGATGTGTGTGGTCCGATGAGTGTGGAGGCACGCGGCGGATATCGTTATTTTATCACCTTCATTGACGATTTGAGTAGATATGGTTATGTCTACTTGATGAAGCACAAGTCTGAAACATTTGAAAATTTCAAGCAATTTCAGAGTGAAGTTGAAAATCATCGTAACAAGAAGATCAAGTTCCTACGGTCTGATCGTGGGGGTGAATATCTGAGTTTCGAGTTTGGTGCTCACTTAAGACAATGTGGAATTGTTTCACAGTGGACACCGCCTGGAACACCACAGCGTAATGGTGTGTCCGAACGTCGTAATCGTACTTTATTAGAGATGGTGCGATCTATGATGTCTCTTACCGATTTGCCGTTATCGTTTTGGGGTTATGCATTAGAAACAGCTGCATTCACTATAAATAGGGCACCATCAAAATCCGTTGAGACGACACCATACGAGCTGGGGTATGGCAAAAGACCAAAGTTGTCATTTCTTAAAGTTTGGGGATGTGATGCTTATGTCAAAAAGCTTCAGCCTGAAAAGCTGGAACCCAAAGCGGAAAAGTGCATCTTCATAGGTTACCCGAAAGAGACAGTTGGGTATAACTTCTATCTCAAATCCGAGGGCAAAGTGTTTGTTGCTAAGAACGGAGCTTTTCTTGAGAAGGAGTTTCTCTCAAGAGAATTGAGTGGGAGGAAGATAGAACTTGATGAGGTTGTCGAACCTCTCATCCCTTTGGATGGTGGCGCAGGGCAAGGGGAAACCCGTGTCGTTGTGACGCTGGTTGAGGAGGAAGTTAATGATGATGATCATGAAACTCCGGATCAAGTTTCTATCGGACCTCACAGGTCGACGAGATCACGTACTGCTCTAGAGTGGTACGGTAATCCCGTCTTATCAATTTTGTTGTTAGACAACAATGAGCCTGCGAATTATGAAGAAGCAATGATAGGCCCGGATTCCAACAAATGGCTAGAGGCCATGAAGTCCGAGATAGGATCTATGTATGAAAACAAAGTGTGGACTTTGGAAGTATTACCTGAAGGCCGCAAGGCTATTGAAAACAAATGGATCTTTAAGAAGAAGACGGACGCTTACGGTAATGTGACCGTTTATAAAGCTCGACTTGTGGCAAAGGGTTTTTCACAATTTCAAGGAATTGACTACGATGAGACTTTCTCACCCGTAGCGATGCTTAAGTCCGTCCGAATCATGTTAGCAATAGCTGCATTTTTCGATTATGAAATCTGGCAGATGGATGTCAAAACGGCGTTCCTTAACGATTTCCTTAAGGAAGAGCTGTATATGATGCAACCCGAAGGTTTTGTCGATCCTAAAAATGCTAACAAAGTGTGCAAGCTCCAGCGATCCATTTATGGACTGGTGCAAGCATCTCGGAGTTGGAATAAACGCTTTGATGAGGTGATCAAAGCATTTGGGTTTATACAAGTGGTTGGAGAATCTTGTATTTACAAGAAAGTGAGTGGGAACTCTGTGGCATTTCTAATATTATATGTGGATGACATATTACTGATTGGAAACAGCGTGGAGTTTTTGGAGAGCATAAAGGATTACTTGAATAAAAGTTTCTCTATGAAGGACCTAGGAGAAGCTGCTTACATTCTAGGCATTAAGATCTATAGGGATAGATCAAAACGCCTGATAGGACTTTCACAAAGCACGTACCTTGATAAAGTTTTGAAGAGGTTCAAAATGGAACAGTCCAAGAAGGGGTTCCTGCCTGTTTTACAAGGTACGAGATTGAGTAAGACTCAGTGCCCAACATCTGATAAAGATAGAGAGCATATGAGAGCCGTCCCCTATGCTTCAGCCATAGGTTCTATCATGTATGCAATGTTGTGCACTAGACTGGACGTTAGCCTGGCCATAAGTATGGCAGGCAGGTTCCAGAGTAATCCAGGAGTGGATTACCAGACGGCGGTCAAGAATATCCTGAAGTACCTGAAAAGGACTAAGGAGATGTTTCTCGTGTATGGAGGTGACGAAGAGCTCGCCGTAAAAGGTTACGTCGATGCAAGATTTGACACAGATCCGGACGACTCTAAGTCGCAGACCGGATACGTATTTATTCTTAATGGGGGTGCAGTAAGCTGGTGCAGTTCCAAGCAAAGCGTCGTAGCTGATTCTACATGTGAAGCAGAGTACATAGCTGCCTCGGAGGCAGCTAAGGAGGGTGTCTGGATGAAGCAGTTCATGATGGATTTTGGAGTGGTGCCGAGCGCACTGAATCCAATAACCCTGTTTTGTGACAACACGGGTGCCATTGCCTTAGCAAAGGAACCACGGTTTCACAAGAAGACCAGACACATCAAACAACGCTTCAACTTCATCCGTGACTATGTCGAGGAGGAGGACGTTAATATCTCTAATGTGCACATTGATCTGAATGTGGCAGACCTGCTGACTAAACTGTTGGGAACGTCGCATGGGAAACAAAAATTTTCCTACGCGCACAAAAACCTATCATGGTGATGTCCATCTATGAGAGGGGATTTCCGATCTACGTACCCTTGTAGACCACACAGCAGAAGCGTTAAGAAACGCGGTTGATGTAGTGGAACGTCCTCACGTCCCTCAATCCGCCCCGCCAACCGTCCCGCGATCAGTCCCACGATCTAGTGCCGAACGGACGGCACATCCGCGTTCAGCACACGTACAGCTCGACGATGATCTCAGCCTTCTTGATCCAGCAAAAGAGACGGAGAGGTAGATGAGTTCTCCGGCAGCGTGACGGCGCTCCGGAGGTTGGTGATGATCTTGTCTCAGCAGGGCTCCCCCCGAGCTTCGCAGAAACGCGATCTAGAGGAAAAACCGTGGAGGTATGTGGTCGGGCTGCCGTGTAAAAGTCGTCTCAAATCAGCCCTAAAACCTCCGTATATATAGGTGGGAGAGGGGGAGCCTTGCCTTGGGGCTCAAGGAGCCCCAAGGGGGTCGGCCGAGCCAAGGGGGGAAGGTCTCCCCCCCCAAACCGAGTCCTACTTGGTTTGGTGGGTGGAGTCCTTCTTTCCTTTCCCACCTCCTCCTTTTTTTCTTTTCTCTTTGATTTTCTTCCTATGGCGCATAGGGCCTTCTTGGGCTGTCCCACCAGCCCACTAAGGGCTGGTGTGCCACCCCCAAGGCCTATGGGCTTCCCCGGGGTGGGTTGCCCCCCCGGTGAACTCCCGGAACCCATTCGTCATTCCCGGTACATTCCCGGTAACTCCGAAAACCTTCCGGTAATCAAATGAGGTCATCCTATATATCAATCTTTGTTTCTGGACCATTCCGGAAACCCTCGTGACGTCCGTGATCTCATCTGGGACTCCGAACAACATTCGGTAACCAACCATATAACTCAAATACGCATAAAACAACGTCGAACCTTAAGTGTGCAGACCCTGCGGGTTCGAGAACTATGTAGACATGACCCGAGAGACTCCTCGGTCAATATCCAATAGACGGACCTGGATGCCCATATTGGATCCTACATATTCTACGAAGATCTTATTGTTTGAACCTCAGTGCCAAGGATTCATATAATCCCCTATGTCATTCCCTTTGTCCTTCGGTATGATACTTGCCCGAGATTCGATCGTCAGTATCCGCATACCTATTTCAATCTCGTTTACCGGCAAGTCTATTTACTCGTTCCGCAATACAAGATCCCGCAACTTACACTAGGTCACATTGCTTGCAAGGCTTGTGTGTGATGTTGTATTACCGAGTGGGCCCCGAGATACCTCTCCGTCACACGGAGTGACAAATCCCAGTCTCGATCCATACTAACTCAACTAACACCTTTAGAGATACCTGTAGAGCATCTTTATAGTCACCCAGTTACGTTGCGACGTTTGATACACACAAAGCATTCTTCTGGTGTCAGTGAGTTATATGATCTCATGGTCATAGGAACAAATACTTGACACACAGAAAACAGTAGCAACAAAATGACACGATCAACATGCTACGTCTATTAGTTTGGGTCTAGTCCATCACATGATTCTCCTAATGATGTGATCCCGTTATCAAGTAACAACACTTGCCTATGGCCAGGAAACCTTGGCCATCTTTGATCAACGAGCTAGTCAACTAGAGGCTTACTAGGGACAGTGTTTTGTCTATGTATCCACACAAGTATTGTGTTTCCAATCAATAAAATTATAGCATGGATAATAAACGATTATCATGAACAAAGAAAAATAATAATAACTAATTTATTATTGCCTCTAGGGCATATTTCCAACTGTCTCCCACTTGCACTAGAGTCAATAATCTAGTTCACATCACCATGTGATTCCAATGAATCCAACACCCATATAGTTATGGGGTGTGATCACGTCTTGTTCATGAGAGAGGGTTTAGTCAACGGTTCTGAAATTTTCAGATCCATGTGTTCCTTACAAATCTTTATGTCATCTTATAGATGCTGCTACTATGTGCTATTCAGAAATACTCCAAATATTTACTCTACTATACGAATCCGTTTCACTACTCATAGTTATTCGGATTAGTGTCAAAGCTTACATCGACGTAACCCTTTACGATGAACTCTTTAACCACCTCCATAATCGAGAAAAATTCCTTAGTCCATTAGTTACTAAGGATAAATTTTGACCGCTGCTAGTGATTCAATCATGGATCACTCTCTGTACCTCTCAACAGACTTGCTGCAAGGCACACATCAGGTGCCGTACTCAGCATGGCATACCTTAGAGTCTACGGCTAAGGCATAGAAGACGACCTTCGTCTATTCTCTTTATTCTGCCATGGTCGGGTTTTGAGTCTTACTCAAATTCACACCTTACAACGCAACCAAGAACTCCTTCTTTGCTGATCTATTTTGAACTCCTTCAAAACTTGTCAAGGCACGCATCTTGTTGAAACTTCCATTAAGCGCTTTCGATCTATCTCCATAGGTCTTTGATGCTCAACGTTCAAGTAGCTCAATCCAGGTATTCCTTTGAAAACTCCTTTCAAACAACCTTGTATGCTTTACAGAAATTCTACATTACTTCTGATCCACAATATGTCAACCACATATACTTATCAGAAATTCTATAGTGCTCCCACTCACTTCTTTGGAAATACAAGTTTCTCATAAACCTTGTACAAACCCAAAATCCTTGATCATCTCATCAAAGTGTATATTCCAACTCCGAGATGCTTGCACCAGTCCATTTAAGGATCTCTGGAGCTTGCATACTTGCTAGCATCTTTAGGATCGACAAAACCTCATGGTTGTATCTCATACAATGTTTGCTCAAGGAAACCGTCGAGGAAACAATGTTTTGACATCCTACATGCAATATTTCATAAATAATGCAGCAACTACTAACATAATTCTAACAGACTTTTAGCATCGCTACGAGTGAGAAAGTCTCATCATAGTCAACTGTTTGATCTTGTCGGAAACATCTTTGCGACAAGTCGAGCTTTTCTTAAGAGTGACTTATCACTATCATCGTCTGTCTTCCTTTTAAAGATCCATCTTTACTCAATAGTATTACTACCATCAAGTAGTTCTTCCAAAGTCTACACTTTGTTTTCATACATGGATCCTCTCTCGGATTTCATGGCTTCCAGCCATTTGTCGGAATTCGGGCCCACCATTGCTTTCTCCATAACTCGTAAGTTCATTGTTGCTCAACAACATGACCTCCAAGACAGGGTTACCGTACCACTCTGAAGTAGTACGCGACCTTGTCAACCTACGAGGCTTGTAGTAACTTGATCGGATGCTCGATAATCACCATCATCAGCTTCCACTCCAATTAGTGTAGGCGCCACAGGAACAACTTCCTGCGCCCTGCTACACACTGGTTGAAGTGATGGTTCAATAACCTCATCAAGTTCTACCCCCCTCCCACTCAATTCTTTCGAGAGAAACCTTTCCTCGAGAAAGGATCCGTTTCTAGAAACAAACACTTTGCTTTCGGATCTGAGATAGGAGATGTACCCAACTGTTTTGGATATCCTATGAAGATGCATTTATCCGCTTTGGGTTCGAGCTTATCAGACTGAAACTTTTTCACATAAGTGTCGAAACCCCAAACTTTCAAGAAACGACAGTTTAGATTTCTCTAAACCTCAGTCTATACTGTGTCATCTCAACGGAAATACGTGGTGCCCTATTTAAAGTGAATGCGGTTGTCTCTAATGCTTAACCGATAAACGATATTGGTAATTCGATAAGAGACATCATAGCACGCATCATACTAAATAGTGTGTGGCTATGACGTCCAGACACATCATCACACTATGATGTTCTAGGTGGCATGAACTGCGAAACAATTTCCACATTGTCTTAACTGCGTACCAAAACTCGTAACTCAGATATTCATTTCTATGATCATATCGTAGACAGTTTATCCTCTTGTTACGACGAACTTCACTCCGAAACATAATTGAACTTTTCAATATTTCAGACTTGTGATTCATTAAGCAAATACTCTAGTATCTACTCAAATCGTCATTGAAGTAAGAACATAATGATATCCACTGCGTGCCTCAGCACCCATTGGACTGCATACATCAAAATGTATCACTTCCAACAAGTTACTATCTTATTTCATCTCAATGAAAACAAGGCCTTGCTCATGTGGTATGATTTGCATGTCACTAGAGATTCAAAATCAAGTGAGTATAAAGATCCATCAGCATGGAGCCTCTTCATGCAATTTATACCAACATGACTCAAGCGGCAGTGCCACAAGTAAGTGGTACTATCATCATTACCTCGTATCTTTTGGCACCAATACCATGAACATGTGTAACACTACGATCGAGATTCAATAAACCATTGAAGGTGATTATTCAAGAAAATAGAGTAACCATTATTCTCTTTAAATGAATAATCGTATTGCAATAAACACGATCCAATCATGTTCATGCTTAACGCAAGCACCAAATAACAATTATTTAGGTTTAACACCAATCCCGATGGTAGAGGGAGCGTGCGACGTTTGATCATATCAACCTTGGAAACACTTCCAACACGTATCGTCACCTCGCCTTTAGCTAGTCTCCGTTTATGCCGTAGCTTTCATTTCGTGTTACTAATCACTTAGCAACCGAACCGGTATCCAATACCCTCATGCTACTAGGAGTACTAGTAAAGTACACATCAACATCATGTATATCAAATATACTTCTTTCGACTTTTGTCAGCCTTCTTATCTACCAAGTATCTAGAGTTGCTCCGCCTCAGTGACTGTTCCCCTCATTACAGAAGCACTTAGTCTTGAGTTTGGGTTTAATCTTGGGTCTCTTCATTAGTGCAGCAACTGTTTTGCCGTTTCACGAAGTATCCCTTCTAGCCCTTGCCTTTCTTGAAACTTAGTGGTTTTACAAACCATCAACTATTGATGCTCCTTCTTGATTTCTACTTTCGCAGTGTCAAACATCGCGAATCGCTCAAGGATCATTGTATCTATCCTTGATATGTTATAGTTCATCACGAAGCTCTCACAGCTTGGTGGCAGTGACTTTGGAGAACCATCACTATCTCATCTGGAAGATTAACTCCCACTTGGTTCAAGTGATTGTCGTACTCAGACAATCTGAGCACACGCTCAACGATTGAGCTTTTCTCCTTTACTTTGTGGACAAAGAATCTTGTCGGAGGTCTCGTACCTCTCAACAAGGGCACGATCATGAAATCACAATTTCATCTCTTTAGAACATCACTTATGTTCCGTGATGTTTCAAAACGTCTTCGGTGCCTTGCTTCTAAGCCATTAAGTATATTGCACTGAACTATCGTGTAGTCATGAGAAACGTGTATGTCGGATGTTCACAGCATCCACAGACGACCCTCGAGTTGCAGCAAATCGAGTGGTGCATTAAGGACATAAGCCTTCTGCGCAGCAACGAGGACAATCCTCGGTTTTACAGACTCAGTCTGCAAAGTTTGCTACTATCAACTTTCAACTAAATTTTCTCTAGGAACATATAAAAACAGTAGAGCTATAGCGCAAGCTACATCGTAATTCGCAAAGACCATTAGACTATGTTCATGACAATTAGTTCAATTAATCATATTACTTAAGAACTCCCACTCAAAAAGTACATCTCTCTAGTCATTTGAGTGGTACATGATCCAAATCCACTATCTCAAGTCCGACCATCACGTGAGTCGAGAATAGTTTCAGTGGTAAGCATCTCTATGCTAATCATATCAACTATACGATTCATGCTCGACCTTTTGGTCTCATGTGTTCCGAGGCCATGTCTGCACATGCTAGACTCGTCAAGCTTAACCCGAGTGTTCCGCGTGTGCAACTGTTTTGCACCCGTTGTATGTGAACGTTGAGTCTATCACACCCGATCATCACGTGGTGTCTCGAAACGAAGAACTGTCGCAACGGTGCACAGTCGCGGAGAACACAATTTCGTCTTGAAATTTTAGTGAGAGATCACCTCATAATGCTACCGTCGTTCTAAGCAAGATAAGGTGCATAAAGGATTAACATCACATGCAATTCATAAGTGACATGATATGGCCATCATCACGTGCTTCTTGATCTCCATCACCAAAGCACCGACACGATCTTCTTGTCACCGGCGTCACACCATGATCTCCATCAACGTGTCGCCATCGGGGTTGTCGTGCTACTCATGCTATTACTACTAAAGCTACATCCTAGCAAAATAGTAAACGCATCTGCAAGCACAAACGTTAGTTTAAAGACAACCCTATGGCTCCTGCCGGTTGCCGTACCATCGACGTGCAAGTCGATATTATCTATTACAACATGATCATCTCATACATCCAATATATCACATCACATCGTTGGCCATATCACATCACAAGCATACCCTGCAAAAACAAGTTAGACGTCCTCTAATTTTGTTGTTGCATGTTTTACGTGGTGACCATGGGTATCTAGTAGGATCGCATCTTACTTACGCAAACACCACAACGGAGATATATGAGTTGCTATTTAACCTCATCCAAGGACCTCCTCGGTGAAATCCGATTCAACTAAAGTTGGAGAAACTGAAACTTGCCAGTCATCTTTGAGCAACGGGGGTTACTCGTAGCGATGAAACCAGTCTCTTGTAAGCGTACGAGTAATGTCGGTCCAAGCCGCTTCAATCCAACAATACCGCGGAATCAAGAAAAGACTAAGGAGGGCAGCAAAACGCACATCACCGCCCACAAAAACTTTTGTGTTCTACTCAAGAAGACATCTACGCATGAACCTAACTCATGATGCCACTGTTGGGAACGTCGCATGGGAAACAAAAATTTTCCTACGCGCACGAAAACCTATCATGGTGATGTCCATCTACGAGAGGGGATTTCCGATCTACGTACCCTTGTAGACCGCACAGCAGAAGTGTTAAGAAATGCGGTTGATGTAGTGGAACATCCTCACGTCCCTCGATCCGCCCCGCGAACCGTCCCGCGATCAGTCCCACGATCTAGTGCCGAACGGATGGCACCTCCGCGTTCAGCACACGTACAACTCGACGATGATCTCGGCCTTCTTGATCCAGCAAGAGAGACGGAGAGGTAGATGAGTTCTCCGGCAGCGTGACGGCGCTCCTGAGGTTGGTGATGATCTTGTCTCAGCAGGGCTCCCCCCGAGCTCCGCAGAAACGCGATCTAGAGGAAAAACCGTGGAGGTATGTGGTCGGGCTGCCGTGTAAAAGTCGTCTCAAATCAGCCCTAAAACCTCCGTATATATAGGGGGAAGAGGGGGAGCCTTGCCTTGGGGCTCAAGGAGCCCCAAGGGGGTCGGCCGAGCCAAAGGGGGGAAGGTCTCCCCCCCCCCAAACCGAGTCCAACTTGGTTTGGTGGGTGTTGTCCTTCTTCCCTTTCCCACCTCCTCCTTTTTTTTCTTTTCTCTTTGATTTTCTTCCTATGGCGCATAGGGCCTTCTTGGGCTGTCCCACCAGCCCACTAAGGGCTGGTGTGCCACCCCAAGGCCTATGGGCTTCCCCGGGGTGGGTTGCCCCCCGGTGAACTCCCAGAATCCATTCGTCATTCCCGGTAACTCCGAAAACCTTCCGGTAATCAAATGAGGTCATCCTATATATCAATCTTCATTTCCGGACCATTCCGGAAACCCTCGTGACGTTCGTGATCTCATCCGGGACTCCGAACAATATTCGGTAACCAACCATATAACTCAAATACGCATAAAACAACGTCGAACCTTAAGTGTGCAGACCCTGCGGGTTCGAGAACTATGTAGACATGACCCGAGAGACTCCTCGGTCAATATCCAATAGCGGGACCTGGATGCCCATATTGGATCCTACATATTCTACGAAGATCTTATCGTTTGAACCTCAGTGCCAAGGATTCATATAATCCCGTATGTCATTCCCTTTGTCCTTCGGTATGTTACTTGCCCGAGATCCGATCGTCAGTATCCGCATACCTATTTCAATCTCGTTTATAGGCAAGTCTCTTTACTCGTTCCGTAATACAAGACCCCGCAACTTACACTAAGTCACATTGCTTGCAAGGCTTGTGTGTGATGTTGTATTACCGAGTGGGCCCCGAGATACCTCTCCGTCACACGGAGTGACAAATCCCAGTCTCGATCCATACTAACTCAACTAACACCTTCGGAGATACCTGTAGAGCATCTTTATAGTCACCCAGTTACGTTTTGATGTTTGATACAAACAAAGCATTCTTCCGGTGTCAGTGAGTTATATGATCTCATGGTCATAGGAACAAATACTTGACACGCAGAAAACAGTAGTAACGAAATGACACGATCAACATGCTACGTCTATTAGTTTGGGTCTAGTCCATCACATGATTCTCCTAATGATGTGATCCCGTTATCAAGTAACAACACTTGCCTATGGCCAGGAAACCTTGGCCATCTTTGATCAACGAGCTAGTCAACTAGAGGCTTACTAGGGACAGTGTTTTGTCTATGTATCCACACAAGTATTGTGTTTCCAATCAATACAATTATAGCATGGATAATAAATGATTATCATGAACAAAAAAATATAATAATAACTAATTTATTATTGCCTCTAGGGCATATTTCCAACATAAACATCTTCCACGGGCAAAGCATGATCAACACCAGAACTGTATGGGTGTTAGATTTATTACAATGTAATTGACATGGCGATGTGAGGGCTAGATTATTGACTCTAGTGCAAGTGGGAGACTGTTGGAATTATGCCCTAGAGGCAATGATAAATAAGTTATTATTATAATTCTTGTGTTAAGATAATCGTTTATTATCCATGCTATAATTGTATTGAATGAAATCTTAGATACATGTGTGGATACATAGACAAAACACTGTCCCTAGCAAGCCTCTAGTTGGCTAGCCAGTTGATCAGAGATAGTCAAGGTCTTCTGACTATGTGCAAGGTGTTTTTCCTTGATAACTGGATCACATCATTGGGTGAATCGTGTGATGGACTAGACCCAAACTACTAAACGTAGCATGTTGATCGTGTCATTTTGTTGCTACTGTTTTCTGCGTGTCAAGTATTTATTCCTATGACCATGAGATCATATAACTAACTGGCGCTGGAGGAATGCCTTGTGTGTATCAAACGTCACAACGTAACTGGGTGACTATAAAGATGCTCTACAGGTATCTCCGAAGGTGCCTGTTGAGTTAGTATGGATCAAGACTGGGATTTGTCACTCCGTGTGATGGAGAGGTATCTCGGGGCCCACTCGGTAATACAACATCACACACAAGCCTTGCAAGAAATGAGACTTAGTGTAAGCCACGTCATCTTGTATTACGGAACGAGTAAAGAGACTTGCCGGTAAACGAGATTGAAATAGGTATGCGGATACTAACGATCGAATCTCGGGCAAGTAACATACCGAAGGACAAAGGAAATGACATACGAGATTATATGAATCCTTGGCACTGAGGTTCAAATGATAAGATCTTTGTAGAATATTAAGGATCCAATATGGGCATCCAGGTCCCGCTATTGGATATTGACCGAGGAGTCCCTCGGGTCATGTCTACATAGTTCTTGAACCCGCAGGGTCTGCACACTTAAGGTTCAGCATTGTCTTATGCGTATTTGAGTTATATGGTTGGTTACCGAATGTTGTTCAGAGTCCCGGATGAGATCACGGACATCACGAGGGTTTCCGAAATGGTCCGGAGATGAAGATTGATATATAGGATGACCTCATTTGATTACCGGAAAGTTTTTGGCATTACCGGGAATGTACCGGGAGTGACGAATGGGTTCCGGATGTTCACCGGGGGGGGGGGGGGACCCCACCCCGGGGAAGCCCATAGGCCTTAGGGGTGCCGCACCAACCCTTAGTGGGCTGGTGGGCAAGCCCAAGAAGGCCCCTGCGCAGGAGAGAAAGAAAATCAAGGAGAAAAAAAGGGGGAAGTGGGAAAATAGAGAAGGACTCCACCTTCCAATTCTAGTTGGACTAGGATTGGAGGAGGAATCCTCCCCCCCCACTTCGGCCGACCCCTTGGGGCTCCTTGAGCCTCAAGGCAAGGTCCCTCACCTCCCTCCTGTATATACTAAGGTATTAGGGCTGATTTGAGACAACTTTGCCACGGCAGCCCGACCACATACCTCGACGGTTTTTCCTCTAGATCGTGTTTCTACGGAGCTCGGGCGGAGCCCTGCTGAGATAAGATCACCACCAACCTCCGGAGCGCCGTCACGCTGCCGGAGAACTCATCTACCTCTCCATCTCTTTTGTTGGATCAAGAAGACCGAGATCATCGTCGAGCTGTACGTGTGCTGAACGCGGAGGTGCCGTCCGTTCGGCACTAGATCATAGCGGATCGTGGGACTGATTGCGGGACGGTTCGTGGGACGGTTCGCCGGGCGGATCGAGGGACGTGAGGACGTTCTAATACATCAACTGCATTTATTAACGCTTCCTGCTGTGCGATCTACAAGGGTACGTAGATCTGAAATCCTCCTCGTAGATGGACATCACCATGATATGTCTTCGTGCGTGTAGGAATTTTTTGTTTCCCATGCGACGTTCCCCGACAGAATCTTGTGAAATTAATGACGCTTTGCTAAATTTTGTTATGAAAGTACAATTTTCTAGCCTTCCTAGTGAAGACGCCGCATCCCATCTAAATAGTGTCGTTGAGTTGTGTGGTATGAAAAAGAAGAAAGATGCTATTTCCTTTTTCACTATGAGATCGTGCTAAAACTTGGTTTTCATCTTTACCTAAAAATATTATTGATTCGTGGAATAAGTGTAAAGATGCTTTTATTTCCATGTACTTTCAGCCCACTAAGATTATCTCCCTTAGGAACGATATAATGAATTTTAAGAAACTTGGTCATGAGCATGTTGCACAATCTTGGGAGAGGATGAACTAATGTTAAGAATTGCCCCGCGCATGTTTTGAGTTTATGGATGATTATACAATTTTTTTTATGCGGGATTGAATTTTACTTCTAAAAATCTATTCGATTCCGACACGGGTGGTACTTTTATGGAAATCACATTAGGAGAAACTACTAAACTCCTAGATAATATTATGGAAAATCACTCTCATTGGCATACCGAAAGATCTCCTCCTAGTAAAAAAGTGCACGCTATTGAAGAAATAAATACTTTGAGTGAAAAGATGGATTAATTGATGAAATTGTTTGCCAGTAAGAGTTCTCCTATTGATCCCAATGATCTGTCTTTGTCTTCTTTGATTGGAAATAATAATTAATCTATGGATGTGAATTTTGTTGGTAGGAACAATTTTGGCAATAACGCGTATAGAGGTAATTTCAATCCTAGGTTGTTTCCTAGTAATTCCTCTAACAATTATGGTAATTACTACAACAATTCTTATGGAAATTATAATAAGATTCCCTCTGATCTTGAAAATAATATTAAAGAATTCATTAGCTCGCGAAAAGGTTGCAATGCTAGGATTGAAGAAAAATTGCTCAAGATTGGTGATTTGGCTAGGAACGTTGATAGAATTTCTCTTGCGATTGATTCTTTACAAATTAGATCTATTCCACACAAGCATGCTATTAATGAGTCTATTGATGAGTGTAAGGAAAGAACCACTAGAATACGTGCTAAGCGTGAATGGCTTGAAAAGGTGTTTTCTCGTGATAAAAATGATGAAGATCTTAATGTGATTGATGTGACTCCTATTGAATCTTTGTTTTCTAGTATAAATCTTGAAAAATATGGGACTGGAGATGAGTCAACTTTAGTTAAAAGGCATCCAAATGATTCACTGTTTGTAGATATTAATGCTAAGATTGATAAAAGTGGGATTAAAGAGGTCAAAACTATAAATAGCAATGAATCCACTCTTTTGGATTTCAAGGACTTTAATTGTGATAGTTGTTCTTTGATTGATTGTGTTTCCTTGTTGCAATCCATGTTGAATTCTCCGAATGCTTATAGTCAAAATAAAGCTTTTACTAGACATATTGCGGATGCTATGATGAAATCTTTTGAAGAAAAACTTGAGTTGGAAGTTTCTTTACCTAGGAAGCTTTATGATGAGTGGGAACCTACTATTAAGATTAAAATTAAAGATTATGAGTGCCATGCTTTGTGTGATTTGGGTTCTAGCATTTCTACGATCCCAAAAACTTTATGTGATGTGCTAGGATTCCGTTAATTTGATGATTGCTCTTTAAATTTGCATCTAGCGGATTCTACAATTAAGAAACCTACGGGAAGGATTAATGATGTTCTTATTGTTGCAAATAGGAATTATGTGTGTGTAGATTTCATTGTTCTTGATATAGATTGCAATCCTACATGTTCTATTATTATTGGTAGACCTTTCCTTAGAACGATTGATGCAGTTATTGATATGAAAGAAGGAAATATTAGATTCTAATTTCCATTAAGGAAAGGCATGGAGCACTTTCCTAGAAAGAAAATAAAATTACCTTAGGAATCCATTATGAGAGCTACTTATGGATTGCATACCAAATATGACAATACCTAGATCTATTGCATTATGCATAGCTAGGGGCGTTGAACAATAGCGCTTGTTGGGAGGCAACCCAATTTTATTTTTATGCTTTTGTTTTTGCTTATGTTTTTGAGTGTTAAACAAATTATTACCTATCTAATAATTTTGTTTTCTTGTTTTAATTAGTGTTTGAGCGAAGTAAGACCTTTGGGATGGTCTACGGTGTTTGCAAGTTGATTTTGCTGAAAAACAGAAACTTTTGGTCTCAGTCCAGGAATTTTGTAAATTCGCCGGAACGTGCTTTTGATCTAAATTGTTTACACAAGATTGATATACCAATTTCCATGATTTTCCTGATTGTTCAGAATTTTTGGAGTTACAGAAGTATTCTAAGTATACAGATTGCTATAGACCGTTCTGTTTTTGATAGATTCTGTTTTCTTTGTGTTGTTTGCTTACTTTGATGAATCTATGGGTTGTATCGGGGGGTATGAACCATGGAGAAGCTAGAATATAGTAAATATTAGACCAATATAAATAAAGAATAAGTTCCCAACGGTACCTAAAGTGGTGATTTATTGTTCTTATACTAACGGATCTCATGAGTTTTCTGTTGAGTTTTGTGTTGTGAAGTTTTCAAGTTTTGGGTAAAGATTTGATGGTCTATGGAATAAGGAGTAGCAAGAGCCTAATATTGGGGATTACCAAGGCACGCTAAGCCATATTCTAGGATACCGAAGAGCCTAAGCTTGGGGATGCCCCAGAAGGCATCCCCACTTTCGTCTTTAATCCATCGGTAAATTTACTTGAGGCTATAATTTTATTCACCAGATGATATGTGTTTTTCTTGGAGCATCTTGTATGATAGGAGTCTTTACTTTTTAGTTTTCCACAATCATCCTTGCTGCACACATATTTTGAGAGAGACATGATGAATCACGAATTTATTAGAATACTCTATGTGCTTCACTTATATCTTTTGAGATTGGCAATGTTGCTCTAGTGCTTCACTTATATCTTTTAGAGCACGGTGGTGTTTTAGTTTATAGAAATTATTAAACTCTCATACCTCACTTATATTATTTTGAGAGTCTTTAAACAACATGGTAATTGGTTTAGGTTATTAATTTAGTCCTAATATAATGGGCATCCAAGAGGGATATAATAAAAACCTTCATATTAAGTGCATTGAATATAATGAGAAGTTTGATTCCTTGCATATAGTTTTGAGACATGAAGATGGTAATATGAGAGTTAGGCTAGTAAGTAATTGTGAATTGGAAGAAATACTTGTGCTAAAGCTTGTGATTCCTGTAGCATGCACGTATGGTGAACCGTTATGTGATGAAGTCGGAGCATGGTTTATTTAATGATTGTCAACCTTTGTGTGGAAGTCGGGATCGCACGATGTTTAACTCCTACCAACCCTTCCCCTAGGAGCATGCGTCTAATACTTTGCTTCGATAACTAATGGGCTTTTGCAATAAGTATGTGAATTCTTTATGACTAAGGTTGAGTTCATGGATTATACGCACTGTCACCCCTCAACCTTTGCTAGCCTCTCTAGTACCGCACAACTTTCGCGGGTACATTAAATCATCCTTCCTCAAGATAGCCACCATATACTTTCCCCAAAACAGCCACCATATCTACCTATTATGGCATTTTCATAGCCATTTCGAGATATATTGCCATGCAACACCACCGTCCCGTTTTTTATGACACGCACAATCACTTCCATATTTCTTATAGAGTCATATTTTGTTCTAGATATCGAGTTGTAATCTTTGAGTTGTAAGTAAATAAAAGTGTGATGATTTGCATTATTAGAGCATTGTCCCGTGTGAGAAAAGGATGATGGAAGCTATGATTCCCTCACAAGTTGGGATGAGTCTCCGGACTTTACAAAAAAAAATAAAAGAGGCCAGTTAAGCCCACAAAAAAATAAAAGAGCCCAAAGACGCGCACCAAAAAAATGAGCGAAAGAGAGAAGGGACAATGCTACTATCTTTTTCCACACTTGTGCTTCAAAGTAGCACCATGTTCTTCATAGTGAGTGTCCTAATTCTTCACTTTCATATAACTAGTGGAATTTCATCTTTTGCACAACCACTTAGTTTTCTTTTTGAGCTTCCATACACTTATAGATCTAGTGCATTTGTTGCATGGTAATCCCTACTCACTCACATTGATATCTATTGATGTGCATCTCCATAGCCCGTTGATACGTCTAGTTGATGTGATACTATCTTCTCCTCTTTCTTTTTGCAACCTCCACCATATTCTATTTCACCTATAGTGCTATATCCATGGCTCACGCTCATGTATTGCGTGAGAGTTGAAAAGTTTTGAGAACATAAAAAGTGTGAAACAATTGCTTGACTTTCATCAGGGTTGTGCATGATTTAGATACTTTGTGTGGGGAAGATGGAGCATAGCCAGACCATATGATTTTGTAGGGATAACTTTCTAAGATCATGTTATTTCGAAAGGACATAGTTGCCTTGTTAGTATGCTTGAAGTATTATTGTTTTTACGTCAATATTAAAATTTTGTTTTGAATCTTATGGATCTGAATATTCATGCCACAATAAAGAATCTTACATGGATAAATATGTTAGGTAGCATTCCACATCAAAATTCTGTTTTTATCATTTACCTACTAGAGGACGACGAGGAATTAACCTTGGGGATGCTTGATACGTCTCCAACGTACGTATCTATTATTTTTTATTGTTCCATGCTATTATATTATCTGTATTGGATGTTTTATATGCATTAATATGCTATTTTATATTATTTGTGGGACTAACCTATTAATCTAGAGCCTAGTGCCAGTTTCTTTTTTTTCCATGTTTTTGAGTATTGCAGATAAGGAATATTAAACGGAGTCCAAACGGAATAAAATATTCAGAATGATTTTTCTTGGACGAGAAGAAACCCGCTAGACTTGGAGAAGGGGCAGGAGACCTGCCGGGAGACGACAAGCCTGCAGGGCGCGCCCTAGGGGGGCGCCCCTGGCTTGTGGGCCACCCGCGGGCCTCCTAACCCTAATCTTCATCATATAAATTCCCAAATATTCCCCCAATACCAAAAAGATACCAAAAAATACTTTTCCGCCACTGGGAGCCTCTGTTCCCGTCAGATCGAATCTAGGAGCCTTTTCCGGTAATCCGTCGGAGAGGGAATCGATCACGGAGGGCATATACATCAAATCCATTGCCCCTCCGATGGCGCGTGAGTAGTTCACCGCAGATCTACGGCTCCATAGCTAGTAGCTAGATGGCTTCTTCTCCCTCTTTATTCTTCAATACCATGTTCTTCATGATCTTCATGAAGATCTATCCGATGTATTACTCTTTTGCAGTGTGTTTGTTGAGATCTGATGAATTGTGGGTTTATGTTCAGATTATTTATGAATAATATTTGAATATTCTGTGAATTCTTATATGCATGATTTCATATCTTAGCAAGTCTCTTCGAGTTATTGGTTTTGTTTGGCCAACTAGATTGTTAATTCTTGCAACGGGAGAAGTGCTTAGTTTTGGGTTCAATCTTGCGGTGTACTCACCTAGTGATAAAGTAGGGGTAGCGAGGCACGTATTGCATTGTTGCCATCGACGATAAAAAGATGGGGTTTTCATCATATTGCTTGAGTTTATCCCTCTACATCATGTCATCTTACCTAATGTGTTACTCTCTTCTTCATCAACTTAATACTCTAGATGCAAGCTGGAATCGATCGATGTGTGGAGTAATAGTAGTAGATGCAGAATCGTTTCCGTCTACTTGACACAGACATGATGCCTATATGCATCATCATTGCCTTGGATATCTTCATAATAATTCGCTTTTCTATCAATTGCTCGACAGTAATTTGTTCACCCACCGTATTATTTTTCCTTTATGAGAGAGGCCTCTAGTGAAACCTATGCCCCCGGGTCTATTTTCCATATTATACTTTCAGATCTATAAACCAAAAATACCACAAATATATTGCTGCCATTTATTTACTTTTGTTTTACTTTTAGTTCTAGCAATCTTTTATATCCATCTCTATCAGATCTCATCCTCGCAAATAACCGTGAAGGGATTGACAACCCCTTTTTAGCGTTGGGTGCAAGTGTTTGATTGTTTGTGTAGGTGCTAAGATTGGGGCCTTGCTTGTTCCTCCTACTGGATTGATACCTTGGTTCTCAACAAACGGAGGGAAATACTTATCTACTTTGCTGCGTCACCCTTTCCGCTTCAAGGGAAAACCAACGCAAGCTCAAGAAGTAGCAGGGAGCGTGAGGGGGCAAGGATCCGGTGGAGTGGAGGGGCAGCTCGGGTTTTTGTCAAAAAAAAATAGATGGGACAAGACAAGCGACTAAAGGTGGTGTTGCTTCATAATTCGCAAGGTAGGTGGAGCTCGGAATATCTAGCAAGGAGGGGCGCTTCCGTTTCCAACACAATCCTATATCCATCACAATCGATGCACAATCTCGCCTGACATGCCCAACAGTACCACAAGCTGAACAAGGATATCTTGTTGGACAGTTAGCCAATGGCCCACGGAAGAGTAGACCTGGCACATTAAAATTTGATCAACCATATCATTAATCATGCCCTCAAAATTATCCCGGGCATCCTCGGAAGAGGGGATAACCTTAGACTCTAAATGTAAAGGCCCATTAGCAGATTTGCCAAGCATAGGAGATGACAGGCTAACCGCCGAGCAAGCAAAAGCAGGCCTCGACAGGCGAGCGGGTGACGGTCCAACAACAACTTCCAAGGGAGGTGAGCCCAGCACATTTGAATAGGATGAGATCCCGCACGCTGAAAGTGGGATGGATGGCTCATGATGATCCGGAGAAGACGACTGAAAAGGCACAACGGTGTCGAAAATGATGGGTGGCGAAGCCATGGTCCATTGGACCTGGTCCTGAGGAGGAAGATCCTATCCCGCAATTGCATCAACCTCAACAAAATTCCGAGAAGTTTGATATCTGTAGCCTTTGCAAACCTCATATTGCTGAAAATGAGAAAAATAAAGCTTCATTCTAATGGATGAGCCAAAGCACAATGTAGATTTTCGAGGAGGCTTATGCATGGCAAGCATGCGAAGAGCAGCGCATCATCTAGAAGGACTAACCAAGACCCATTTAGCATTACACTCCTTCCATAATTTAAGCTCGCACTACCAAGTTGGGCCACCATTCCCCCAAAGATGAAAAAACATTTGAATCGTGGACAAGAAAACGAACGCAGATCAACAATATGAAACCAACCTCCTTGCAGAATACGATGAAAGAATAAACCTTACCCTTGATATAAGTCACCATTAGATCAATCATAGAACCTCTAATGGCAGCCTCAAGGGCTGTAGCAACATAATCTTCATCCAGACGTAAATCATGTCGGCTGAATGAAATCACCAAGGTGAATGGCCGAAGACAATCCGTAGGATGGATGGTAAGTCCCGATTACCAAAAGAAATCCAGAGAAAAAGCCAGTCCTCAAGAAAAATCCAGATCTAGGGTAGATCATGTATTAATGGGGACCCCAAAAAAGAGGTGACCATGCTGGAGAGAATGATCGGAAAAGCTAGAGGAGATAATGGCTAGAGAGAAAGATCACCGAGAAGCCTAGCAACAGTTGTGAGAGGGAGGCAGACTCTCCCATCTCTTCTCCGCAACAGGATATGTTGCATCTGCAAGGGTCAACACATTGGATGTATTGACAAGCTTCATCATGATTGGATAAATGGAACATAAACATGCAAGTTGGTGCAGCTTTTTTTTGAGCCAAAAATAGTTTTTCCCTATATTTTTAGTACTCGTCTACTTTAATCATATAATGCAGTAATCTTGGACATATTGTATCACGAGGCAGTCGTAAATATAACATTTGAGTGTGTGGACTTCCGGCACACTCGGGCCATCACAAGCTTCCCTCCAGAGACCCTAGTTCACTCCTAGTCCTTTGAGGAACAACACCACAACTCCCTGTTGGTTCAACCCATTACTTTTAGAAGAAAGAGGTGATGAGATCAAGCTGACAATTCTAAGATGAGTTGCTCGAAAGTTCTCTGTAACCTGGGACATAGGTAATCATGATCAGTTTTATACACTGTGCAGAGGTTTGTGTACTTTACCAATGATTCCTGATCACACCTTCCTGCCACTAAACTTCACTTGTGAAGTAGATAGGTAGATCAAGACAAGAATTTTTACAAGCAGTCGCCCTCTTAGAAATGACGGACTCAGTCCAACCTATGTGCAAATGCTACATCTACTGGTTTTCCGCAAGACGGTACCCGTAACTTCATTGGTCCAGATAGAGCCCATAATGCCCCACGTTCACACATGGAAGCTACTCAACTTTGAGCTCGTACAACTCTCTGATCCTACATGGTCACCCATAAAACATGCGGGCACCAAAGCATTAACAAAGCAAGACCCATATGATTCATTAATTAAGTTGTAGTTAGTAGTCAACCATGAGGTTGTATGGTGCAATAATAATTGGTGTTTCCCGACACACGTTATATCATCTAACAAACTACTTTATGGTTACAAGGCCAGTGTATAATGGACCTATAATCATTCTACTAGGCTTTGTAAATCATAAAGTAAAATCTTGTAGTGAATTTCTAGTTGAAAACAACTACAATGCAATAAAACATATGTTATGATCAAAGGTTCACTTACCTGTATTGACGTTTCTTCAATATCACAATCTTGATCAACTTACTCTTCGCTCTCCACAACAATCTGTCTAAAGAGCAATCATAATCAACCATACAATTCAATCAACAAACAATAAGCATGGTGTTAGTGTCATTGTGATGTGAGATCATGTGTCAGGGTTAACCGATAAGAGTTTGGAAAACAACATAGTGGTTGCCATTCGGAATACATGTGACATAAGGGTTCACATGCAAGTCTCAATAAGGTTCATGACATCAGAAGTATGTGATGTGAAGTTGCGGTTACCAGATTATGTAAAGTAAATCTTAACAACACAGTCTTGGTCTATGAATTTTGGCTAGCCAAGTTCATGTTCAAGTTTGAATGACAATTCAAATTTGATGACCTTTCATGAGCTTGAATACACTAAGTTATGAAAATAATAACTTGGTCTGGATTTCAATTCAATTTGGATTTTGAACTAGGGTTCACTTTATTTGAATTCAATCTGATTTGACACTATAGGAATCAGCTTCTTTGCCGTCTGCCATAGCGTACGGCAGAGCTAAAGGACACGGACGACAAAGACCTTTGCCGTCTGCTGGCTGACGATCCCACTTCCAACATTGTAAGTCACGGTAATCAGCTTTTCTCTGCCATCTGCAAAACCACAACGGACGACAAAAACTTTTCCGTCGGTCTTCCTAGACAAGCTGACAGCAAAGGTGATAGACAACAAAGCATAGCTGTCAGCCCCATTAGGTGGCTAACGGCAGCCTTTGCCATCCGCGAGCTGACGACAAAGAAGCTCTACCTTTGTTGTTTGCGTGTTGACGTCAGCAGTCCTGTGGCTGCATGTCACTCCTACCTCCACCTTTTTCGTGAGCCTTGCGTTTATTTGTCGTCTGTTGTCGATCAGAAGACAACAAAGTGACCAAATGGATCAGTCCTCATGCTCCCAGGTTGCACACGAGCTGCCACGTGGCACCTTTGCCATTAGCTGGCAGACGACAAAGGCCTTTGCCGTCAGCTCGCACACAGCAAAATGCTTGTATTACCACTTTTAAACTGTTTTTTGTTATTCCCTGCATTTTCAAAACACATATATGATATATATAGTTTCAAGCACTAATATAGGCCATGTATTCCAACAAGTACTATGTAATATCCAACATCATAGTGAATTATTAAACAAGAGAACACATAGGCTATTAAAAGAAGCAATACACATAGTTTCACAGTTTTCATCCATGCATAGCTTCACATTGTTCATAAATAGAAACCAAAAAAAAAACTAAACACTAGTAGTCCATCATGCCAAGTTCCAATGAAGTGAATCAAATCTGCAAAATGGGAGTTAGAAAGTTAGAGGAAGAAGAATAGGAAGAAGAAGAAGACTAGAAGAAGAAGAAGAAGAAATAGAAGAAAAATAATAAGAAAATTTAACGTCACCGTCATCACGGAGGTGAAGCACCGGGGTTGCTCGGGCCGATTTCACCTGGATAAGGGGTGTGCGATGCGGCTCGGGAATTATGTTGCACGAAATATCATTTGCAATGTCTCGTTAGCATGATGACACTCAAATGTTAAAACTAGTAACTAATGACTATTCAAATGAAACTCACCGTTCCTCCCGTAGCAATGACTGGCATCAGCGGAGGGGTCTGACCGGTCTTCTTGCACACATATTGCACATTTGGTTTTGATGAGTCAGTCATATTAGTTAGTAATGAAACAAACATTTACGTGCATGATTTGGCTTATATGCAGAAGAAACTTACCACGAGGTGCTTGTATATGGCTCGGTTAGTTGCCTCATTCCATGCCCACTCCTCCTGCAACAACCGAGACGTCTTCTCCTTCATGGCCAGTTCCTTCTCCGTCGCCACCCGGTCCCTCTCCTCTAGAAGCGCTTCGGTTGTCGCTCTCTCTTTGTGAAGAGCATCCTACAACACCACTCCTCGTTAGCATTGTAATCATAGATGGCCGCACACACAATGTAATGAAGGAAAGATATGTAAGTCAGTATAACTAACCTCAATGACGAGATCGACTTGCCGTGGACGAGTCCTTATCTCAGGACAGAAGCTCATTTGGCGCGCCTTGATGTTCGGGAGAGTGAGAGGACAACATATCAGTCCATCTCCAATGGCTATCGAGCCATGGGGCCTCCCGCCACCAGCTATCATCACAAACTCTGGATCAATAGGCTGCCAACTCAGGTTAAAGTCCTCCCCTTTTCTCGCCTTCCCCTCCTCGTTGTACCTCATGAGCTTGTGGTGGGAGGAGATGTTGGTGAACTTTTCTGGATGATTGAGGTCAGACTCACAGAATGCCTTGGCCTTCTTGTACGAGGTATTATGGGCCATGGCATAGATGTCGTACATGTCTAGCACCTTCGTGTTATTGTGTCTTACCCAGAAGAGAGGTACAAAGTATTAGTGAAGAGCTCAAGCTAGCATGAAGAATGAATTGCATGAATCATGAAGCAAACCACATACCCAGTTCCACACGAACTGATATAAGTTGGTGCCACCTTGATGGTGTGGCACACCAACCATTTGGGCACGCTGGTCCTTCACATTGTCGTGGAAGGCTCGCCAGTGGTCTGTGCACCACTCATCCACCAAAGCCTCCCAACAATCCATCTTATCCGCACACCATCTCGGGGGCACCCAAGTTAGTAAAGATAAATTTGAGCGCTATGCCTATGAATCAAATCAAGGAAACTAAGTACATGGCCTTAAGAATAAGTAATTACCTTCATGTATTGCTCCTTCTTTAGAAACTCTCCATGGCATGATGGCTTGTCCTTCTTAATACCACGCTAGGTGTAGTAGTCTCGAACAGCCCGCGGTCGAGCCTTGTGCCGTAAGTTATGTAATATGCGCTTGCACTTGGTATCGATAACCTTTGCTGCAACCTTCTCGTATCCCTCCTCACACCTATAGAAGGTTTGCAATCAAACGATACAACACCGATTAGTACAATAACTAGCTATTGTTAATTTTTAATTGTGTAAAGGAGAAATTACCCAAAAACTTATAATCACCATCTCATCCCTCGTGTGGCACAACACACCCACGATCATCTCCTTAGGTGGGGCCGGGGCAGCCAAGTAGTGCTCCCAGCTCAATCCTAGCTGTGGAAGTTGACCCTCACCGGGCAACATGACAAACCCCGGCAAATTTTGCCGGCAAAGCACACCAAGGACAGTGTTGAGCTTGCAGAGTCCATTGGCGTGTCGCCAACCAGTGTAGTATGAGAATGCCAACCCATTAGATATTCGAAGAAACATGAAGGCAAAAGGTACATAAATAATAAATGCACTTACTTCTCCCCATCAGGCATAAACATCGTCCTCTGCTCGTGGGTCGCCGACAAGAGTGGGAGCCGTGTACCACCACACTAGTACATGGTGACCCCCTCAATCACCTCGCCCTCACGATCAGTAAACTCATCCTCGCCACCATCAGCATGACCACCCGACCCCTTGGACGGATCCGGCTAGGTACCCCATCCAGACGTCTCCTTTGACATAGCCCCATTTGGAGTCTCGTGGGTCGAAGCCTCTGGGGCTAGAGTCTCGTGGGCCGAAAGCCCGTCAAGCTCTGGCTCGTGGTCCGGAGTCCCCGTGGCCTCCACCTCAGGTGGGTATTGTAACAGCCGGAGACCGACGCTCCCGAAGATTCCCCTTTTATTCCGTTGTCGCCATGTTGTTCGATTGTCTGTCGCATTCATCATCGCATCAGGCACATCATCCAAATTGCATCAGCACTCCGTTGCCACCAGTTTTAAAAACTGCCTCCGTTATTAGTTGCCAATTCTCTCCGTTTTTGTCGTTGACCGTTTTGAGACCAATCACACACGCACGCGCCCGCGACATCGATAAAATAGTTTTTTTTAAAAGTGCGTGAAAAATATTCTCGGGTTGGATTGAAACTTGGCGTGCGATCTTACTATAGTGTAGGTAGGCCGCCTGTTAATTTTTGTTGCAATTGGAGTTCGTTTGATACCCGAACCGTTAAACCTATAGCGGCACTATAGCTGGCCCATCGTCGGACATTTTTTGTTGTTTTAAACTCTGTCGCCCGGTTTCCCGTTTTGCCTCTCTTCCTCGCCTAGCCCCTGTGCACAGTGCACCAACTGTCATTCATCTTGCCCGAAACCTCCCTGTACCAAAAACACATGGTCGTAACCGTTGGGTTCGGATCAACCCTGTTATACAGCAAACCGTCATCGGTTTGTCTATTGGACTCCCTATCCTAATTATCTTGACCACCCGATCTAAATCAGAAGGTCCAGATGCCCCTAAAACCTAATCACTAGGTATACACAGACTAACCCTAGACCTAAACCTAGACTAACCCTACAAACTAGGAGCCTTGTCCCATCGAGCCGCCGCCACCCTGATGACCCACAAGTATAGGGGATCAATCGTAGTCCTTTTGATAACTAAGAGTGTCGAACACAATGAGGAGCGGAAGGCTCTGATAAATGGTTTTCAGCAAGGTAATAACTGCAAGCACTGAAAGTAGCGGTAACAAGTGATGATGTAGCGAGGTGAAACGTAGAAAGTGAAAAGTGACAAGTAACAAGTAGTAGAAATGTTGCAGCAAGTGGCCCAATCCCTTTCGTAGCAAGGGACAAGCCTGAACAAAGTCTTATAGGAGGAAAAATGCTCCCGAGGACACACGGGAATTTCCGTCATGCTAGTTTCATCATGTTCATGTGATTCGCGTTCGTTACTTTGATAGTTTGATATGTGGGTGGACCGGCGCTTGGGTACTGCCCTTACTTCGACAAGCATCCCACTTATGATTAACCCCTCTCACAAGCATCCGCAACTACGAAAGAAGAATTAAGACAACGTCTAACCATAGCATTAAACTAGTGGATCCAAATCAGCCCCTTACGAAGCAACGCATAGACTCGGGTTTAAGCTTCTGTCACTCCAGCAACCCATCATCTACTTACTACTCCCCAATGCCTTCCTCTAGGCCTAAGTATGGTGAAGTGTTATGTAGTCGACATTCACATAACACCACTAGAGGAAAACACAACATACAACATATCAAAATACCAAACGAATACCAAATTCACATGACTATTATTAGCATGACTTATCCCATTTCCTCAGGAACAAAAGTAACTACTCACAAAGCATAATCATAATCATGATCAGAGGTGTAATGAATAGCATTAAGGATCTGAACATAAACTCTTCCACCAAGTAATCCAACTAGCATCAACTACAAAGAGTAATCAACACTACTAGCAACCTTACAAGTGCCAATCGGAGTCGCGAGACGGAGATTGGTTACAAGAGATGAACTAGGGATTGGAGAGGAGATGGTGCTGATGAAGATGTTGATGAAGATGCCTCCCCTCTGACGAGAGGAGTGTTGGTGATGACGATGGCGACGATTTCCCCCTCCGGGAGGGAAGTTTCCCCAGCGGGATCATCCTACCGGAGCTCTAGATTGGATCTGCTCAAGTTCCGCCTCGTGGCGGTAGCGAAACCACGAAAAAGCTCCCTCTTGGTTTTTCTGGAATGAAACCCTTCATATAGCAAAAGAGGGGGGCCAGTGGGACGTCTGGGAGCCCACAAGCCATGTAGCCGCCACCAGGGGGTGGCGGCTACGAGGCTTCTGGGGCCCTGGTAGCTCCCCTCTAGTACTTCTTTCGCCCAGTATTTTTTTTATATTCCCAAAAAATTCCATGTAAATTTTCACGGCATTTGGAGTTGTGTAGAATAGAGGACTCAGATTTGCTCCTATTCCAGTCCAGAATTCCAGCTGCCTGAATTCTCCCTCTTCAAATAAACCTTGCAAAATAAGAGAGAAAAGGCATAAATATGGTACCACAAAGTAATATAACAGCCCATAAAGCGATAAATATCAACATGAAAGCATGATGCAAAATGGACGTATCAACTCCCCAAGCTTAGACCTCGCTTGTCCTCAAGCGAAAACCAAGTTCCATAAACATGTCCACATGTTTAGGGACGAAGGTGTCGATGAAACATAATACGGACATGAGGGCATCATGATCACACATATAACAGCAATACATCATAAAGATTCTTATGGGAAAGTAACAATTCCTTCACAAAGCAAAGTATGAAGCAAAAACCTTACCGAGAAGTAACCAACAACAGTCCAAAGTCATTGAAGCAATTGCGATTTATCATAACATCAGAAAGAGTCAAATAAGAGCTTGTAAGGCAAACCCACATACTCAATCATCTCTTTTATTTTCCACAATTGTTACAACTCACGTGGTACTCATGGTATCAAAGTTTCAGCTGGACACAGAGGAAGATAGGAGCTTATAGTTTTGCCTCCTAACTATTTACCTCAAGGGTTAAGTCAACAATAATAAAGCATAAGTACTCAACTCCAAGTTGATATATGAATATAGATCTTTCCCAAGCATGTGATGGTAGCCAAGACAAAGGAAAAAAATAGGGAATTGGTGAAGATCACCATGACTCTTACAAGGGCAAAAAGTAAAGGTACAAGATGGGCCCTTCGCAGAGGGAAGCAGAGGTTGTCATGCGCTTTTGAGGTTTGAATGCGTGTCCTCTTAGTGCGGAGGAACGTCACTTTATATTGCCTCCTGTGATAAAGAACTTTATTGTGCAGTCTGTCGCTTTTATGTCTTCCTCATCACAGGTTCGTACAAAGCTTATTTTCCACACACTAATAGATCATACATATTAGAGAGAAATTTTTATTTCTTGCACCAATGACAACTTACTTGAGGGATCTTATTCAATCCATAGGTAGGTATGGTGGACTCTCATGGCAAAACTGGGTTGAAGGTTTATCGATGCACAAGTAGTATCTCTACTTGGTGCGGGAGTTTTGGCTAATATGAGGTGGAAGCAATCGTCACATGCTAAGGGATCTCTAATCATATAACATTGTTCGGAACCAAGAAAACACAATTCATTATGTTGTCTTCCTTGTCCAACATCTACTCCTAAGCATGTAATAGTTTGGTGAGTGCTCACAATTGTAAAAAGTGTCTAAGATGATATATTTATATGTGAACCTGTCTTTCCTTATTACTTCTTATTAATTGCAACAATGACTGAGGTCTATGTTGATTTATTCTCAACAAGTTTCAATCATCATACGTATCATATGTGAAGCTATCACTTCCCATAAGATCATCTCATGATCTTTCATGCTATCGCTCTTTTCATACTTTGGATCACGACACAAAGCAAAGCCCTTGACTAAGATACTCTTTATTATATAGCTAGCAAGCTCGAATACATCGGGGGAGACACAAGGCAAAAGACTCAAACTAAACACTAAAGACTTATTCCACTAGGAGAAGAAATAAAAACTGAAAAGGAAAGAACTAAAACAAAGGTAAAAGCAAAAGATATAAAGGTGATACGATACGAGGGCAACTCCCCCAAGCTTGGCAGAAGCCAAGGGGATTGCCCATACCAATGCTTAGTTGTCTTCCTTTGGTGGTGATGGTGGTGGAGTTGTTGAAGCAGTCTGATCCTCCGTATTCCAAGGCATAGGTGCTCCATCATGGCAGGATGAACGAGTCGCCGGAATCCTCAAATCTGCAGCCAACCTTATTGATTTAAATCTATACTCATACTCACAGTTTTGGTTCTGCAGGTCATAGATCTGGCCCTGAAGTTGGTCAACCCTGTCATAGAGCCTGGAGTGGTGTTTCCCAATGTCAATAGCATCCATCTTGTGATTGCTGTGAACTCCGTGATCATCATGTGGTTGGCGTTGAGTCCACGCTCCACCATCCCTTGGCACTTGAAGACTTGTTGCTCCATTGCTTCGAGCCTCATCTCCATGCTTCCGGTCTTCTTAGGCCCCTCAACATCACGGATGTGCAACATCCCCTCGCTCATCTTGATAGATTGAGGGTGTTTCAGCACTTCCATGAGGTAGGGATTGATGACCTTCTCGAAGATCTTGTCCTTAGGAGCGTTTGGGGAAGTCATGATGATCTAGATCTGCAACAGAAACTGGCTCGAAACGAAAACAGAGGAAAACTGCGCGATACGGAGATCAAAACCTTCGGGCGTATATATAATGTTTTTTCTGGACCAGAAGGAGTGCTCCGCAAGAAAACGGAGTCCGGGAGGCACACGAGGTGCCCACAAGCCCTGTAGCCGCCGCCAGGGGGGTAGGTGGCGGCTACCAAGCTTGTGGCCGCCTCGCGCGCTCTCCGGACTGCTTTTTATTTTTCTAATTTTCCAAAAATTCCAAAACGGAGGAAATTTCCTATTGGAAAATCTTCGGAGTCCAATTACTTACCGAAACTGATACCTCTTCGTTTTCACGGTCTAAAATAGGCTGATAAACATCCCTTATGTACTCCTCTGGAGTTATGATATTGATGATATTGGTCTCAACATTTATGGGAGTACCGGAAATATAATGCTTGATTCTTTGCCCATTTACCACTCTAGGAAAATTTCCTTCCGTGTTATTGATTTTGATGGCACCGGAACGATATACTTCCTCAACAACATAAGGACCTTCCCATTTAGATAGAAGCTTGCCTGCGAAGAATCTTAAGCGAGAATAGTATAGCAGGACATAATCACCTACATTGATCTCTCGTTTCTATATTCGTTTATCGTGCCATCTCTTAACCTTTTCCTTGAACAACTTGGCATTTTCATATGCCTGGGCCCTCCATTCATCTAATGAGCTGATATCAAACAACCGCTTCTCACCGGCAAGTTTGAAATCGAAGTTGAGCTCTTTCATTGCCCAATAAGCTTTGTGTTCCAGCTCAAGAGGTAAATGACAGGCCTTACCGTAAACCATTTTATACGGCAACATGCCCATGGGATTCTTATAAGCAGTCCTATAAGCCCATAGTGCATCGTCAAGTTTGCTAGACCAATTCTTTCGAGATCTATTGACAGTCTTTTGTAGGATCAATTTGATCTCCCTATTACTCAACTCCACTTGACCACTAGACTGAGGATGATAAGGAGATGCAACTCTATGGTTGACATCATACTTAGCGAGCATCTTGCGGAAAACACCATGAATGAAGTGTGAACCGCCATCAGTCATCAAATATCTAGGGACTCCAAATCTTGGGAAAATGACTTCTTTAAGCATCTTAATAGAGGTGTGGTGATCAACATTTTTAGTGGGGATAGCTTCTACCCACTTAGTGACGTAATCCACAGCAACTAAGATGTGAGTGTACCCATTGGAACTCGGGAAGGGTCCCATATAATCAAAGCCCCATACATCGAACGGTTCAATGACAAGTGAATAGTTCATAGGCATTTCCTAACGCTTACTGATGTTCCCTATTCTTTGGCATTCGTCACAAGACAAGACAAACTTACGGGCATCCTTGAAGAGAGTGGGCCAATAGAAACCTGATTGCAATACGTTATGAGCAGTTCTATCTCTAGCATGGTGTCCTCCGTAGGCTTCAGAATGACACTTTTGCAGGATCTGCCCCTATTCATGTTCAGGAACACAACGTCTAATAACACCATCTACTCCTTCCTTATAAAGGTAAGGATCATCCCAAAAGTAGTGTCCCAAATCAAAGAAGAATTTCTTCTTTTGCTGATAGGTAAAACTGGGTGATATGTATTTGGCTACGTATAGTTTGCGTAATCAGCATACCACGGTGCACTATGTGAAGTGCGGATGACATTTAATTGCTCATCAGGAAAGCTTTCATCAATAGGTCGTGGGTCATCAAGGACATTCTCTAGCCTGGACAAGTTATCTGCTACAGGGTTATCAACACCCTTTCGTTCAACAACATGCATATCAAATTCCAGTAGCAGGAGAACCCATCTGATTAGCCTAGGCTTAGCGTCCTTCTTCTCCATAAGGTACTTAATAGCAGCATGATCAGAGTGAATAGTGACTTTGGAGTCAACTATATAAGATCTGAACTTTTCACATGCAAACACGACTGCTAAAAACTCCTTTTCCGTAGTGGCATAGTTTCTTTGGGCACTGTCTAGAGTTTTACTAGTGTAGTGAATAACATTCAACTTCTTGTCAACTCTTTGTCCTAGAACAACACCAACAGCATAATCACTAGCGTCGCACATGATTTCAAAGGGCAAGTTCCAGTCAGGTGGTTGAACAATAGGTGCGGTTATCCAAGCCTTCTTAAGTATTTCGAAAGCTTCCTCACAATCCTCATCAAAAACAAAAGGAACATCCTTCTGCAATAGGTTGGTAAGAGGCCTAGAAATCTTAGAGAAGTCTTTAATGAACCTTCTATAGAAACTAGCATGACCTAGGAAACTTCGTATACCTCTGATATCTGTGGGCAAGGCATTTTCTCAATTGCATCAACCTTAGCCTTATCAACTTTAATGCCTCTTTCAGAGATTTTGTGTCCTAAGATGATGCCTTCATTAACCATAAAGTGGCACTTCTCCCAATTCAAGATGAGGTTGGTATCTTTGCATCTCTGTAAGACTCGATCAAGGTTGCTGAGGCAATCATCAAAGGAAGACCCGTAAACAGAGAAGTCATCCATGAAAACCTCGACAATCTTTTCACAAAAGTCAGAGAATATAGCTATCATACATCTTTGAAAGGTTGCAGGTGCATTGCATAAGCCAAAAGGCATACGTCTATAAGCAAAGGTACCGAAGGGGCAGGTGAGAGTGGTTTTCTCCTGATCAGATTGTGCAACAGGTATTTGCGAGAAACCTGAATAACCGTCGAGAAAGCAGAAGTGTGTGTGTTTGGATAGCCTTTCTACCATTTGGTCGATAAACGGCAAATGATAATGGTCTTTCCTGGTTGCCTTGTTCAGTTTCCGGAAGTCTATTGCCATCCTATAGCCAGTAATAATCCTTTGTGGGATTAATTCATTCTTATCATTAGGAACGACGGTGATACCTCCCTTCATAGGTACGCAATGTACTGGACTTACCCAATCGGTATGAGCAACAGGATAAATGATTCCTGCTTCCAGAAGCTTTAATATTTCTTTTCTAACGACCTCTTTCATCTTAGGATTTAATCTCCTTTGATGATCAGCAACTGGTTTAGAATCAGGATCGGTTTTAATCTTGTGCTGACATAGAGTGGGACTAATACCCTTAAGATCATCAAGAGTATATCCAATAGTAGCACGGTGCTTCCTCAGAGTTTTTAGTAACTTCTTCTCTTCGTGCTCTGAGAGGAGAGCACTAATAATAACATGATATATCTCCTTCTCATCAAGATAGGCATACTTAAGAGTATCAGGCAACTGTTTAAGCTCGAACACATGATCACCCTTTGGTGGGGGAGGATCCCCAAGCAGTTCAACATGCAGATTATTCTTGCAGATTATTCGTGACAGTCTGCTTAATGCAATCAATGTGAGCATTGACAGTGTTGAGAAAGGGTCTACCGAATATGATGGGACAAAAGCTATCTTGTGCAGTACCAAGGACGAGGAAATCAGTAGGATACTTCGTCTTACCATACAGGACTTCTACGTCTCTCACAATTGCCAGAGGGCAGATAGTGTCTCCATTAGCTAGCATAATAGTGACATCAATGGGTTCTAGCTCAACAGCTGCAATCTCATCTTTGATTTCATCATATAGGGAACGGGGTATTGCACTAACACTACTCCCATATCACATAAACCATGGTAACAGTGATCTCCTATCTTGACAGAAACAACGGGCAGTCCAACTATAGGTCCGTATTTGTCTTTCGCGTGAGGTTTAGCAATTCTAGCGGAGTCCTCACAGAATTTGATAACATGCCCATCTATGTCTTCGGCTAAGAGATCTTTGATAATAGCAACACTAGGTTCAACTCTAATCTCCTGAGGGGGTGCAAGTGGTTTAATGTAACCCGTACATATCACAGTTGGAGCTTTAGAATAATCCTTTTTCCTAGCAGGGTAAGGTGGTTTCTCAGCATAGGCACAAGGAACAAGAGGATCACTAAAAGCAATGACTCTCATCAACTAGATTGGTTTTGACTATGTTGCTTTCTACAGGAGGATGATACTTAAACCACTTCTCTTTGGGAAGATCAACATGAGCAGCAAAAGATTCACATAGAGAAGCTACTATCTCAGAGTCAAGTCCATACTTAGCTAAAATCTCTAGAAGTGTTTGTCTCAACAAAAGATTTAACACAATCAAACTGGAAATTCATACCTGACTCCTTACCTTCTTCCAGCTCCCGATCTTCAGAGTTACGTTTGATTCTTTCCAATAAATTCCACTTTTGGTCAATATCCTTCTTCATAAAAGAACCGGTACAAGAAGTGTCAAGCATGGTACGATCTTCATGAGGAAGCCGAGCATACAAGTTTTGAGTGATAATTTCTCTCAAGAGCTCATGATTGGGGCATGAATATAGCATTGATTTAAGCCTCCCCCAAGCTTGATCTATGCTTTCCCTGTCACGAGGCCAAAAGTTATAAATATAATTCCGATCACGATGTACTAAATGCATAGGGTAGAACTTTTGATGAAATTCCAATTTCAACCGATTGTAGTCCCATGATCCAGTATCATCACATAGCCTATACCATGTCAACGCCTTATCCTTCAAAGATAAAGGAAAGACTTTCTTCTTTACCTCATCCTCGGGCAAACCTGCAAGCTTAAATAAACCACAAAGTTCATCTACATAGATCAGATGCAAGTCTGAATGTGAAGATGCATCTCCTGTAAAAGGATTAGCCAGCAGTTTCTCAAGCATACCCGAAGGAATTTCATAAAAGATGTTTTCAGTAGGTACCTCAGGTTGAGGAACAAATCCTCGTGCTTCCGTTCGTGGTGAAGATACCCCGAACAAACTCCTCAAAGGAACAGTTTCCATAGTGACAAGTGACAATAAATTTCAGCACGGCATATAAATGTTTCCTTACCAAATTCCACTTACCAAAGGCACTTCACTTCCCGGCAACGGCGCCAGAAAAGAGTCTCGATGACCCACAAGTATAGGGGATCAATCGTAGTCCTTTCGATAAGAAAGAGTGTCGAACCCAACGAGGAGTGGAAGGCTCTGATAAACGGTTTTTAGCAAGGTAATAACTGCAAGCACTGAAAGTAGCGGTAACAAGTGATGATGTAGCGAGGCGAAACGTAGCAAGTGAAAAGTGACAAGTAACAAGTAGTAGCAATGGTGCAGCAAGTGGCCCAATCCCTTCTGTAGCAAGGGACAAGCCTGAACAAAGTCTTATAGGAGGAAAAACGCTCCTGAGGACACACGGGAATTTCTGTCATGCTAGTTTCATCATGTTCATGTGATTCGCATTCGTTACTTTGATAGTTTGATATGTGGGTGGACCGGCGCTTGAGTACTGCCCTTACTTGGACAAGCATCCCACTTATGATTAACCCCTCTCTCAAGCATCCGCTACTACGAAAGAAGAATTAAGACAACGTCTAACCATAGCATTAAACTAGTGGATCCAAATCAGCCCCTTACGAAGCAACGCATAGATTGGGGTTTAAGCTTCTGTCACTCCAGCAACTCATCATCTACTCACTACTCCCCAATGCATTCCTCTAGGCCCAAGTATGGTGAAGTGTTATGTAGTCGATGTTCACATAACACCACTAGAGGAAAAGACAACATACAACATATCAAAATACCGAACGAATACCAAATTCACATGACTATTATTAGCATGACTTATCCCATGTCCTCAGGAACAAAAGTAACTACTCACAAAGCATAATCATAATCATGATCAGAGGTGTAATGAATAGCATCAAGGATCTGAACATAAACTCTTCCACCAAGTAATCCAACTAGCATCAACTACAAAGAGTAATCAACACTACTAGCAACCTTACAAGTGCCAATCGGAGTCGCAAGGCGGCGATTGGTTACCAGAGATGAACTAGGGATTGGAGAGGAGATGGTGCTGATGAAGATGTTGATGAAGATGCCTCCCCTCCGACGAGAGGAGTGTTGGTGATGACGATGGCGACGATTTCCCCCTCCGGGAGGGAAGTTTCCCCAGCACGATCGTCCTGCCGGAGCTCTAGATTGGATCTGCTCAAGTTCCGCCTCGTGGCGGCGGCGAAACCACGAAAAAGCTCCCTCTTGATTTTTTTCTGGAACGAAACCCTTCATATAGCACAAGAGGGGAGCCAGTGGGCCGTCAGGGAGCCCACAAGCCCTGTAGCCGCCACTAGGGGGGTGGCGGCTACCAGGCTTGTGGGGTCCTGGTAGCTCCCCTCTAGTACTTCTTTCGCCTAGTATTTTTTATATATTCCCAAAAAATTCCATGTAAATTTTCAGGGCATTTGGAGTTGTGCAGAATAGAGGACTCAGATTTGCTCCTTTTCCTGTCCAGAATTCCAGCTGCCTGAATTCTCCCTCTTCAAATAAACCTTGCAAAATAAGAGAGAAAAGGCATAAATATGGTACCACAAAGTAATATAACAGAGAATAAAGTGATAAATATCAACATGAAAGCATGATGCAAAATGGACGTATCACACCCTGCCTAAATTTTTTCAATCGGGCAACCGCAACATCTCCCACCCCAGGATCCCCAGATCCAATCTGCAGCCAACCCCGCAAGCTGCTCGAGCCAGCCTCCTCCCCAGCCTCCCGAGGAGCAGCTGCAACCAACACTCAGGAGAAGGAGCTCTCCTGCCCGAGCCTCCTCCATGGCCTCGACCCCGAGTCACCAGGAGCTGGCCCAGCGCCTCCTTCTCTGATTCTACTCGAGCACGGGGTCGTCCTTGCAGGCCATCCCTGCGCTGCCAGGAGTAGCACCAGACCATCGAAGCCGTGGCCTCCTCTGCTCGTGTCCGTGCCGCCGTGGCAGCATGGCCCAAGCACAGTCGTAGGTGCCCCTTTGCCGCCCCTCTCTCTTCTTCCTCTCTTTTTTACTTCTCCCTCCTTTGCTCTAATCTCTCTCTCCTTCTCGTGCTGACACAGAAACCAGAGGAGCTCTACCCCGATGCCATGGATAGGAGTTGTGCTCCCTAGTTCCACCTCGTGCTGCTCGACGCAAGCCACCGGAAGCTACTCCAGCCCTGGGGACGGGACCCCCTCGACCGGTTCTACCCGGCCGGCAGTGAGGAGCCCCATCGGAGCTGCCCCTCCAGTCGCCCATGCTGCCATCTGCTCGTCCCTGACGAACTAAAGCCCCGCATCACGCGTGTCACTACAGGTTGTGCTTGCGTTTTTCGTTTCCTATAGAACGTCCAAAGGTGCACTTAATAGAAAGCTTCGACGTTGGTTTGTTTCACAAGCATGGTGCTAGCCGAGCTGGTAGTCGATCCACGCCTGAACCATGGGGGTCTGGGATTCGAATCCCAGACACCCCCATTTCCCCCCTTTTGTTATCTTGTTGGTTTAGATTCGCTTGGTATTCAGTTTCAGCTAGGGAAGAAATCCATGCTTTTCCAAACACCAGTAGCCAGCCCAGTTGGTTAGTGCTTTGGTTTGATGCTAGAGGTCCAGGGATCAAATCCCCATGGCCTTTCTTTTATTTTCAACCTTTGTAGTTTTTTTTCTTTTGCATGCATTTTGCATCCATGCGAGTTGATCTTGTGTAGCTCGTCGCTAGTTAACCGTAGCACCGCTGGAGATGAGCTATATAGGCAATCTCTCTAGAATGACGTGTAGTTTCAGGGACTCCACTTTGTTTTGTCGCTTAACAAACATAATTTTTGATTAGGACAAATCTGGACAGATTTCAAAAGTATCACATGGGGTCAATTCGGAGATGCTATAAGTCATTTCCAGCCTCATTTAAAATGCCTAGATAGGTAGTTTAATTTGTGCTTCACCCCTTGCCAAGTTTAACAACAATTAATATTGTCGTGGAAATAAATGGGAGTGAACTAAATAATTGAACGTGGAGTTTCGTCAATATGCAACTCATTGCATATTGAGCTCCACTTAACGTGTAGTGTTTGATTGTTGTGAATTGCCATGCCGTGCCTTGCATAATTGAAATGTACATGCATAATATTAGGGTGTGCATCATATCGTGCATGTGTCGTGGTGAATATTGTGTGTTGATTGTTGTTTCGATTTGGTTCGTCTCGATAGAGATCCGCAAGCGTGCCGGAATGTGAGGATCCCTTCGACTACGTCGGTTCGTGTGCTTAACGGAGTCGTTCTTCTTCCAAGCGGGATCACATGCAAGATGAACATTTCCCTAGATACCATTACTATCAATGCCATGCTAGTTGTCTCGTTTCTTTCAAGATGTCTCGCTGCCTACCACTTCAATGTCAGCCGCTCAACATTGCCATGAAAACCTTCAACTTGTTCACAACCTAGCAAAGCATTGATTGGCTATGTTACCGCTTGCTTAACCATGTGTTAGCGTTGCTAGTTGCAGGTGCAGATGCTTCCATGTGATAACATGGGTTCCTTGTTATATCACCTTATAATTGCTAATTAATTTAATGGACCTATATACTTGGTAAAAGGTGTAGAGCTCGGCTTTCTAACCTGGTGTTTTGTTCTATCTTTGCCACACTAGTTTCGGCTACCGGTGTTATATTCCATATTAGAGCTCTCCTAACACAATCGGCGTTGTTATGGGGACCCTCTTGATAATTCGTTTTAGATTAAGACTGGTCTGGCAAGGCCCAACTTTGGTACTACATTTGCCTAATAACTAATAAACCACATAGGGAGTAATTAACTCGAGGAAATTTAATCAACTCCCGGGCGAGTGCTTCTCATGAGTGTTGGTCCTACCCAAAGGAACTTATTAATGCCCCCCAGGGCAACCCGGTGTTTAGGCGTGGTAACCATAGCTCATCCATCGTGTCCTGATAACAAGATACGCGGTTCCTATCGAGTTCGTCGAGACGTCGGGCAGCCATGCTGGATTAGTTTTACCTTTGACGAAATATCTTGTGCATCGAGATTCCGGTGATGCTTTGGGTAATCTCAGAGCTGAGGTTTTCCACCAAGGAATCCGAGGAGATCACGAGTTTCATGATCGAGGCTTTTTATGCGGCTTGTGGTAATTTGTGATGGATTAGTTGGAGCACACCTATAGGGTTAAATCTTTCGGAAAGCCAGGCCCGCGGTTATGTGGCAACGTGGAAACTTTGTTTAACATCCGGTTCTAGACGACGTGAAGTAAACTTAATTAAAACTTACCAACTGAGTGCGTAACCGTGACTGTCTCTTTCGTGAGCTCCTTCTCCGATCGAGGACATGGTGAGGTTATGTCTGACGTAAGTAGGTGTTCATGATCATTCATTTGATAACCAGTAGCTCACGACCGCTATGCGTAGATCTTCCCCCTCTTATATTCTTGTACTCGCAAGTTAGCCACCTCAAATAAATGCTTAGTCGCGTGCTGCAGCCTCACCACTTAACCATACCTTGCCTATTAAGCTTTGGTAGTCTTGATACCTTTGGAAATGAGATTGCTGAGTCCCTGTGGCTCACAGATTACTACAACACCAGTTGCAGGTACAGGTAAAGAGTTACTTTGACGTGAGCGTGTTGATTGTGCAATTTGGAGTTTCTTCTTCTTCTTCTTCTTCTTCATCGATCTAGGATGGGCTCTAGGTCGGCAGCCTGGGATAGCAAGGATCAAGGTCATTCTTTTATCATCTGTTTTCGTAAGTAGTCGGACCCTGCTCTTCTTCATGATGACTCTATATTGCTATATTGATGTGATATTGATGTAGTTTGTGGCGAGTGTAAGCCAACTCCTTATACTCATATTTTCAGTACATGTACTTGTAACGATATCCATTCTTGCGAAATAACGAGAAGCGTTTCTATGCATGTGGAGGCCCTCGCGCCAAAATAAGGATATGATCGCATCTTGGGCTTTACAAGTTGGTATCAGAGCAATACCGACGTAGGAGCCCCCTTAATTGGTCGAACTTGGCCGAGTCGAGTCTAGTGAAAAGCTGCTTTGAGTCGAGTTATATATCGGAGAGTACGATTCTTTTTCTCCTCTTCTATGCTCTGGTGAGGAATCTTGACATAATAATTTTAATTCTACTCCTCTTCTCACTCAAATTTTTTAGGATCACGCGGATTTTTTTGGATCTATATGGTGTTGATGTGACAGAGTTCTGACTTGGTGCCTCCTACTGTGTTGATTTTATTCCGAGGAGTTGAGCTCCAGGGGATTCTTGAGCACATTGTTATCATTCAGATTTCTTAGTATCTCAGGACGGAGCATGTTCGAAATTGCTTCAATACTAGTAGTGGCGAGAAAATCCCGGCATCCCCAGTATTGGTGCAGAGAGTTCGGGGCTACCGCCATACTTAGTATCGTTGTGTTTTCGAGGATCTCACATAGATGAGTTTCCGAGATCTCTGGTTATGTGTTGACGGATGTGATACACTGGACGGGTAGTGTTATTTCTAGGAGTGAGTGATGGATTTTACTCCTTGTATCCGTGGACCCGATTGTGTGACCAAAAAATTTCGGGAGTTCTTAGGTGGGAATTCAAGTAGTTACTTATAGGACAGTCTTCTAACAGATGCATGATGTGAGGTTGGGGTTCGACATCTAGTGGATTCGTTTGTTCACGGACGTCTTACATCAGTTCTCGTTATCTCTTGAAGAGTCCTTGTAGCTTGCTACGACTCGGGGACGCTTCGTATGTCGTGTGCACTGCCTTGTACATGATGGCTACTGTAGGATAGAGCTCGTGCAATACTATCCACGGAAATATCGACCGAAATCTCTATCATGAATTTGTTCCGGCTTGTTTCGTAAGCCTCATCCTTTGTTTTGTTGTTGTATGGTAATTCGAGTTGCTTCGATGTCTAGTGGTAATTGCATATCTTTCCTAAGCGGTGTTCTCATATTCATATGAGAGTGCGAATTCTTTTTCTCAATCAAATTGTCTTGTCAATTCTTTTCAACCGGAGTCGTCATATCAATTCTTTTCAACTGGTGTGCTTCTCTTCAAGTGAATTCATTCATCTCCAATTTTGCAAGATCAATTTCTCATTTCTTTTTGGAGTTCATCTCATGTGTCCCAAGTATCTTCCTTTAATTATTTCTTCTGCTATCTTTGCTTTTCTTTTGTTCTCGGTGATTCATTGTGTAGATTCTCAGGAGTTTCGTGTTCATCTTTCTTCATTCTTGTTTTCTGCTCCAGTGAATTCAATTCAAGCTATCTGTGTTCATCATATCCTTTCCTTCCTATATGATTTCTGTGTTGGAAATTCTCATTCAGTCTTTTCTTATTCATTCATCCCTCTCGGTTCTATCCGGAGTGTTGAACATATCTCAGAAGTTTCTTGTTTTCAATCCTTTTAATTATTTCTAGGTTCTCACCTCATCAAGTTTTTTTTGTACCGGTGCAATCACTCTCTTTCTGAGCAATCTTTTCAACGGTGTTTCTTTTGAGTAGGCCATAACCCATAGGTGTTTCCCAGGATCTTACTTGGTTATTCTAATCTTTCCTGGAGATCTCTAATTCTTTAAAGTGTGACATAAGTATGATTTCCATCAGTCATATTTCTTCTTCAAGACCAATCTGAATTAATTTTCTTCGTTGGCTCAACTTTTCCTTATTCATTATTCCGGAGTGTCTTAGTAATTTTGGTGGTGTCCCTTCTCATCATTCTCAGCTTGGAAGACCGAAGGACTGGTTCTCTCAAATCTTCGTCCATTCTCTTGAAGATTCATCATTTTAGCTTTGAGTTATCATCTTGAATTGTTCTTGATCATGAGAAATTCCTTCCATATCTATTCAGTGCATTTCAGATTTTTTTTCATTCTCGATCCTCCGAAGGCCTTCATTTGGGAAGATCTCTTCGCTCTCAGCTTTCAGCTTCATCCTCAAATTATTCTCAATTGTTTTCTCTTCATTCGCCTCTCAATTATTCTGGTGCCTTGTTCGAGTTTTCTCTCAGGTGGATCAAGATGTCTTCATTCTCATGTATCTCCATTCAATCTTGTTATCCTTATTCATTTGCAAATTCTTGCCGGTAGTTCGTTCAAAAATTCTTCAAGTTTGTGCTCTTTCTCTCTATCTCCAATGTTTTCAAGAAGAATAAGTGGTATGCTAAATCCGTTGCTTGTCATCAATTTAATTTGATGAAAGATAAGCATAACATAATTCTTATTCTTGTTCATTAAGGTGATTTCAATTCTTCTTCCGGAGTGGCTCATGATATCAATTTTCTATTCTATATTGTTCATCTTCTTTTTATGAAGTTCAAAGTTTTCTCAAGCATCACTTTGTGAAGCTTCATCTAAATCTTTGCAAGGCTTCAACCTTATTCTTTTTCAAACTCCAATTCTTTTGTATCATCCTTCTACTCCGGAGGTCCTTCATCGTGGTTCTTCATAGGTTTCAATCCTTTCTTGAAGGGTTCTTCAACATTCTTGTTGGAGAGGCTCAAACATTCTGTATTTTGCATTCCAAGTGCAATTCTCCCTCCTTGTCCTTTGAGGTGGTGTTATAGCATTCTTGTTGGTGGAGGAGTCTCGAAGAGAGTTTGTTTCAAGAATGAGATAATTAAACCCACCAATTCTATGATCATGAGATATTTTTCAACTCATGATTTGTTCATTGAGATATCTTGGTTTAGATTCACCTAAATCTTTTTCCTAAGGATTGTGGCTACTGTGGTTCTTCTCTTGATCTAGATTTTTTATGTATCCGCTTTGTGATAGAAGTTTTCATATCTTGTTGCTTCCAAGCACTCATTGTTTCCGCTAGTGGTTGGTTTTCACCTCATTATTTGAGATGGTTTCCATATGCCAGAACAAACTTGCTCTTTTCGTTGTTTGTTTTTAAACAACCCCGTTCAATTATTCTTTCTAAGGGTGCTCTTCTAGTTCAATTGTGGTAGAATGTGTCATTATCTTGTCCATTCTTTTCTTTCCAATGCTCAAGTTCATATTCTTTTGTTCGAGAGATGTTGTGATGTTGCTCTTTTTATTCAATCATCTCGGGTTGTCATGATCAAGTTTTTTCCTTGCTTATCAATTAGTTGGTTTGTTGTGAATCTTGTCAAGGTCTTTTCATCTTATCAAATTTTTTCCTCTTTTCCTACCGAAGTGCTGCCAAAATTTTGGTTTGAATTCTTGCTTGTTCCTTATATCTTTCTTCATCTCTTTGCAACCTCTAGTATTGTTGGTTTCACTCGTTTGTCAAAGAAGCGACTAAGTTTTACCTCTTGCTCTTTCTCATACCCTTCCCTTTTCATTCTTAGATCTCGGGGCAAGATCTCTTGTTAGTGTAGGAGAGTTGTAACAGCCCAAGACCGACGCTCCAGAAGATTCCCCTTTTATTTTGTTGTCGCCGTGTTGTTAGATTGACTATCGCATTCATCATCGAATCATGCGCATCATCTGCATTGCATCGGCGCTCCTTTGCCGCCAGTTTTCAAAACTGCATCCATTATTAGTTGCCGGTTCTCTCCATTTTTGTCGTTGACCGTTTTGAGACCAACCACACACGCACGCACCTACGATATCGATAAAATAATTGTTTTTTAATGTGCGTGAAAAATATTCTCGGATTGGGTTGAAACTTGGCATGCGGTCTTAATATAGTGTAGGTAGCCCGTCTATCTATTTTCGTCGCAATCGGAGTTCGTTTGATACCCGAACCGTTAAACCTATAGTGCTACTATAGCGGGCCCATCGTCGGACGTTTTTTGTTGTTTTAAACTGTGTCGCCGGGTTGCCCGTTTTCCCTCTCTTCCTCGGCAAGCCCTAGTGCACAGTGCACCGTCCTGCGCGCATCTAGCCCGAAACCTCCCAGTACCCGAAACACACGGTCGTAACCTTTGGGTCTGGATCAACCCCGTTATACCGCAAACCGTCATCGGTTCGCCATTGGACTCCCTATCCTAATTATCTCGACAACACAATTTAAATCAGAAGGTCTAGATGCCCCTAAAACCTAACCACCAGGTATATATAGACCAACCCTAGACCTAAACCTATCCTAACCCTACAAACTAGGAGCCTTGTTCCATCCAGCCGTCGCCACCCCACCTATTTTTTTCCATCGGGCAACCGCAACATCTCCCACCTCAGGTTCCCAGATCCAATCCGCAACCAACCCGGCAAGCCGCTCCTCCCCAGCGTTCCCAGCAGCAGCTGCAGCCAACACTCGGGAGAAGGAGGTCTCCTGCCCGAGCCTCCTCCATGGCCTCGACCCCGATTCACCAGGAGCTGGCCCCACGCCTCCCTCTGCGCTTCTGCTCGAGCAGGGGGTCGTCCTCGCAGGCCATCCCCACGCCGCGAGGAGCAGCACCAGACCATCGAAGTTGTGGCCTCCTCTGCTCGTGTCTGTGCCACATCGGCAACATGGCCCGGGCGCAGTCATAGGTGCCCCTTCGCCGCCCCTCTCTCTTCTTCCTCTCTCTTTTCTTCTCCCTCCTCAGCTCTAATCTCTCTCTCCTTCTCGTGCTGACGCAGAAACCAGAGGAGCTCTACCCCGATGCCATGGACAGGGGCTTCATTCCCTAGTTCCACCTCGTGCTGCTCGACGCAAGCCACCGGAAGCTCCTCCGGCCCTGGGGACGGGACCCCCTCGACCGGATCTACCCGTCCGCCGGTGAGGAGCTCCGTTGGAGCCGCCTCTCCAGTCGTCCGCACTGCCATCCGCTTGTCCGTGATGAACTGAAGCCCCGCATCACGCCTGTCACTGCAGGTTGTGCGTGCGTTTTCGTTTCCCGTAGAATGTCCGAAGGTGCTCTTAATAGAAAGCCTCGACGTTGTTTTCTTTCACAAGCATGTTGCTAGCCGAGCTAGTAGCCGATCCGTGCCTGAACCATGGGGTGTGGGGTTCGAATCCTAGACACCCCATTTTTGCCCTTTTGTTATCTTGTTGGTTCAGATTCGCTCAATATTCAGTTTCATCTAGGGAAGAAATCCATGCTTTGCCAAACACCAGTAGCCAACCCTGCTGGTTAGTGGTTTGGTTTGATGGTGGAGGTCCACGAATCAAATCCCCATGGACTTTCTTTTATTTTCAACCTTTGTATTTTTTTATTTCGCATGCATGTTGCATCCAAGTGAGTTGATCGTGTGTAGCTCGTCGCTAGTTAACCGTAGTTCCGTTGGAGATGACCTATACATGCAATCTCACTAGAATGACGTGTACACTACTAGGAAAGGGTCTGCTAGTGGCGCACCTGTTTTGGCTAGTAATGGCACACTATAGGTGCGCCACTAGCATCACGCCATTAGAATTTTGTACTAATGGCGCACCAGGCAGTGCGCCATTAGTATAGCTCATGGTGCGCATTAGTATGCCTACCAGGTGCGCCATTAGTATGCCTCTTAGGTGCGCCATTAGTATGCCTCCCAGGTGCGCCATTAGTATGCCTCCCAGGTGCGCCATTAGTATGCCTCCCAGGTGCGCCATTAGTATGCCTCCCAAGTGCATCATTAGTATGCCTCCCAGGTGCGCCATTAGTATGCCTCCCAGGTGTGCCATTAGTATAGCCCATGGTGCTCCATTAGTATCTGGTATTCTAGCATATATATGTTTTGTTTCAAAACCACAAATTCAACAACACATAACATATATATCAAATATATAATACATAATATGTGCCCAATAGTTTTACTGATCCACAACGCATAACATATATGCAAAGTTGCATAACAAATTTGATGATCCATATATCAAAACTCCATAGCATCCATACATCCAAAATTCCATAGCATCCATATATACATATAGTTCCATAGCATCCATACATACATAGCTCCATAGCAACAACGATACTTTGCGGGCATTAGTAAGTAATATTTGGCACTAAAACAAATGCCTTCATGTCCATATCATAGTCCAAAGAGCATCCGTGTGGCAATGGGTGGGTTCATCCTCCTGGTTGTAATCACCGTCGACGTCCTCGTCCTCCCGTCGTCGTCCTACTGCAATGTAAATAAATAGCAACACCAGAAAATCACAAAGTAATGACCTTTTTTTGCAAGGTATAGAGCAATGACTGATACGATAAAATATCAATAAACATCAGCAGAGTCAAGTATGAATGCCAATGTCATTAGCAAAGTACAGAGTAATGACTGACATAATCAAAATGTCAACAAACATCAGCAGAGTCAAGTATGCATGCAAATGATATTTTCAGGGTGATCAGATCAAAGAAAATAGCCATACAAATACTGAATATTCTGTGTTGATGATTTTGTTTTATTTTGTGGGATAAGTAACCACCGGTATAGTCAAAATATCAATATACATCGGAGAGACCTGCAGTGTAAGAAGTAAACTTTTCTGCTAACAGGCACAAGTGGAGGAAATGCACTATTCTGAATCCACTCCATTCGCAAAAAAGAAGGGAAGGAAAAGATAGTACTCCATAAGAAGAAGGAATCAAAGATGATAACATACAAGGCAATCATGATGATATAAACATACATACAGGTGAGACGCCCATTAGTTTAAGAAACAATCCTGATCCTAGGAACAATGCCAATGCTTCGATTGTACCAATAGCAGCAGCTAGAACCAAAGCCGATGACACAGATGTCAGCTCCAGTTTGCCTGCAACATGGAGAGGAGAGTCAGGTTGCATTGTGTGAACGAGCAAAGCAAAGCAAAGAAAAGTTCCTCACAAACTTAAACTTTTTATTCATTAGATGAGATGATGGTCCTGTTACCTGAAGTAGAATGCTTGGTAGCATTCTTGGAAATATACTCGGCCACAAATGAGGTTGCTATGCTCAGCAAGGGGATGTTGAAAATCTTGGATAGGATGTTAAAAATAGCGACGCCAATACCAGCTGACGCTAGCTCCAAAGCACCTTGAGAACACACATGCCAGGATTGAGACAGAGAATAACTAAACAAGTTGGTTCCATGCAGCAGCACGGGATGTGGACAATACAGCTTAAGAGTGTATGCAGTAGTAACATTGGTTGTAAGGCTCCCTCTCCATATTATGGGGTATTCATGGTTTTGAAAAGTCACTCATGGTGAGTTAATAAAGGAAAGGAAAGGAAAGACCGTGCATACCTAATTTACCGATGTATGCGGTCTCCATGAGCTGCGCCATGGGGTCGATGGCCTGTCCTAAGACTGCAGGCAGGGCTAGAAGAATGAGGTCGATGCCGACAGTCCCAGGATAAAGGCGGCTGCTGCATATTTTATTGTTTTATGATTGTTGTTTTTCGTTATAAACAATTGATATGCGCTCTATATGACATCTTTCTTGAGAGGACTGTACATGAATTGGCAGAGACAGTACATGTCATCTCTCTTGTTCATGAGTAACAGACTCCTGATTTAATTCAGATTCTGTTTCTTTAAGGTGGGAACAATCATGTATTCACAAACATTATCGGGCCTGACATAGACTGTAGACTGTTAGGCAACCCTGGGCATTATCGGGCCTGACATAGACTGTAGACTGCAAATGATCCATGCTGGTAGAGCTGATTTCAACATGCCAATGTTTATGGATGTGTTTGAAGTTTCCACTTGGGGGATTTGGAAAGAGCGAAATGTTAAATTGTTCAGAGGGATCCCACCATCGCATGGCTCCTGGCTCAGGCTGTAGGTGGATCTGGGAATAAGTGGGATTAGTGGGTTCATCCCACTTAAATTGATTAATTGGGCTCCCACTGGACAGAGAAAAAAAATAAGTGGGCTAACCCTGTTAGCCCATTGGAGTCCCACCTATCCACCAACCCCATCCGCAAGCCTTCCAACCTACGCAGGAGGCATTGCGGCGTCGCGACTGTGCCTCACTGTCCATACAGGGGACATTGGATTTGTTGCTGCTCCAAGCAGCATCATTAAGGGGTTTGTTGCTGCGTTTTTTTGCTGCAAGTAGTCTATCTTGAGAGAGGCTTTTTTTTGCTGCAAGTAGTCTATATTAAGGAAGCAGCATTAGGTAGTCCATACAAGGGTTATATTAAGGAAGCAGCAGCAGGTAGTTTATATAAAGGAAGCAACAGCAGGTAGTCCATACAGTAGTCTATATTAAGGAAGAAGTTATAGTGATTCAGATATGCTACAGGATTTTGTTTCTTGTAGTTATAGTTATATTTCTGTTTTATAAGTGGTTTTCTATAGATTTATTATTCTACCATATTATAGATTTATTATTCTACCATCTTACGAAATTTTCTATAGATTTCCAGTTTCCTTCCTATGCAATTACATAATACATTTAAAAAGTGGGAACCCACTTGATCCCACTTAACCCACTTAAATTTTAGTGGATTGTTGGCTATAACCCACCAAAACGTGTTGGAATTAAGTGGGATGTGGTGGGACTCCCGCTATTAGTCCCACCTGCAGCCTGATTCCTGGCTATCTGGTTTAAGGGAGACTTTGCATTGCTGGTTCATAGGAGAAAGCAGAAGCTAGAATCTTTTATTCTCTCTTTTGCACAACCTCTCTAATCTCATCTAGTAGGCCTAGTTCCCCCCTCTATTTTACCACTGACCCCTGCACCCCCACCCCTCTTTCTTTTTGATTCGTAGTTTTGTATGTACTTGTGAACCCCTCTAACATTTAATTTAAATTTAAAAGTCAGCGGGAGCCTTTCCCACCGCCATCAAGGTTCAAAACATGACAAGACTGTTGTGCTGTCTCAGTGCTCGATGTCATGTAATTATGAAAATTAACTAGAAAGTAGAAAGCTCACTATAAATCGGTTCATAGACACTAGATCAAACTTGTTGCATGAACTTCAAAAGAGATCCCCCAAATCAGCATATATCCGGAAACTAACTAGAAACTTCACAGTAGCCTTTCATAGACATTCCATCGAACATTCCGTGCGCTCTTTGGAAAAAATACCATCCTGAATCCACAACTTAACTACCAACAAACCTGACATTAAGGACGAAAGGTTTGCCGAACGACTCGGACCTTACATAACGGATACTGTGCATTTCATGAATGAGTCGATCTTGCAGAAGAAGAAAATATTGGTTGAAGGTAGTCAAGCCACCATGTTAGACATTGACTTTGGTATGATTGTTAAGCAACCGTAAACATTGTTAACTCCAATATTGAAAAGCAACCGTAAACATTGTTAACTCCAATATGTACTTTACTTTATGATTGTTCACTAGCCATGGCTGGCATAATATGCCAATAAAATGAAAACTATGTCATAACTCAAACATATTAGTGTAGTAACATGCTGAACTACCAAAATAATTTACCTGGACAATCAGTTCTTGGTGTCTTTCGAACTTTGAGGTAGTCCTCAAAGGTCCGAGCCCATGCATCCCTCTTTGTGAGGTAGTTAGCACGTAAATTAAATAGCTTTTTCACTGTCGTAGGGATGGATGAATGCTCATATTGTGAGTATTCCTGCAGACCATTTGGTTCATGGGTCACTGCAGAAAATTCAAAGCAAGGTACTTATTTAGTACTGAGATATTGATATAAAAATCAAATCACAAAAAGATAAACAGATCAATTTCAAGATGTAGAGGTTAAACTACTGGTCAAGTTCCAAGTTTTGTCTACTTAATACAAGGGTCTTAACGGGAAGCAAAGGTGGCATTAGAATGATGAAACAGAAAGCAAGTCCACCTCTTGATAACAAAACCTGTAAACTGCTACTTATCCACTGTTCCAATCAAAATAAAACACGATCAAATATTCACAAGCCAGTTAATTTCTATTCCTATAGCAGCATAATTTCTGAATGGAGTCTTTAAGCAACTTGTTGAAGTTCCGGAATTTGTCAAATTAATAAAGTGGGCAAATAGGAAGCAATCATCAACTACAGAACTCGCGCTAATCCCTGACAGTCACTGCATCGAACATTTGGCGCGCGCGAGCAAGATGGGGGACATGGGCGTACCTCTCGGGGACCGTAGACGGCAGCGATGACCCTGGTGTTGCCCGTCTCGAAGAGCGCCGAGCCGTCGGCCCTGGAGACGACGCCGACCTCACCCTTGAGCTGCCGCATCTGCTAGACACCGGCTGCGAAGAATCAGAGCCAATCGAGCTGGAACCGGACGAAGGCGAGAGGGAGGGAGCGGGGGCTCACCTCGTTGGGGCGGCGCCCGTCGACGCGGAATCCGTCGACGGGGAGGTGGCGCCGCTGCGCGCGGGGGGCTCCGGCTTCGGCTCCGCTCTGGTGGTTGGGTGCGTGGCGCTGGGCCTCGGGGTCCCTTCCCGTTGATGGCGACCTCGCGGCCATTGTAGCAGCCAGAGTACATGCGGCTGTGGCGGCCGGAGGCGAAGCGGGCCCGGATCTCGAGCCCTGCGTGGGAGCGGCGACGGGTATTGGAAGGGCGCGGCGGCGGGGGGGGGGGGGGGGGAAGGAGGGAGCCCTGCGCGTAGTGCAGAGCGTGGGAGCGGCGGCACGGGGGAGGGGGTGGGGGTGGAGAGAGAGAGTGGGCACGGGGGAGAGAGTGGCCTGGGAGGGGGTGGGGGTAAAAAAATTAATTTTTTTATTGTAGTGGCGCACCACCTATAAATGCGCCATTAGTAACCAGGGTTACTAATGGCGCACCAGCTGGTGGTGCGCCATTAGTAGTTTTGCAAAAAAAACAAAAAAAATTATAGTAGTGGCGCACCACATACAGATGCGCCATTAGTAACCCTGGTTACTAATGGCGCACCAGCTGGTGGTGCGCCATTAGTAGTTTTGCAAAAAAAAATATAGTAGTGGCGCACCGAGTGTGTGGTGCGCCATTAGTGTTCATCACACTAAAGGCACACCTGCACATGGTGCGCCACTGCTATATAGTAGTGGCGCACTACTTGTCTGGTGCGCCATTAGTATCTAAATCATCTATAGCCCTTTTCCTAGTAGTGGTAGTTTCATGGGCTCCACTTTGTTTTTTCGTTTAACAAACATAATTTCTAATTAGGACAAGTCTGGACAGATTTCGAAAGTAACACATGGGGTCAGTTCGGAGATGCTATATGTCGTTTCCGGCCTCATTTAAAATGCCTAGATAGGTAGTTTAATTTGTACTCCACCCCTTGCCATGTTTAACAACATTTAATATTGTTGTGGAAATAAACGGGAGTGAACTAAATAATTAAACGTGGAGTTTCGTCAATATGCAACTCGTTGCATATTGAGCTTCACTTAATGTGTAGTGTTTGATTGTTGTGAATTGCCATGCCTTGCCTTGCATAATTGAAATGGACATGCATACTATTAGGGTGTGCATCATATCATGCATGAGCCGTGGTGAATTTGTGTGTTGATTGTCGTTTCGATTTGCTTCGTCTCGATAGAGTTCCGCATCCGTGTCAGAATGTGAGGATCCATTCGACTACGTCGGTTCGTCTGCTTTGCGGAGTCGTTCTTCTTCGAAGTGGGATCACAGGCAAGATGAACATTTCCCTAGATACCATTACTATCAATACCGTGCTAGTTGTCTCGTTTCTTTCGATATGTCTCGCTGCCTACCACTTCAATGTCAGCCGCTCAACATTGCCATGAAAACCTTCAACCTGTTCACAACCTAGCAAACCACTGATTGGCTATGTTATCACTTGCTTAACCATGTGTTAGCGTTGCTAGTTGTAGGTGCAGATGCTTCCATGTGATAACATGGGTTCCTTGTTATATCACCTTACAATTGCTAATTAATTTAATGGACCTATATACTTGGTAAAAGGTGGAAGGCTCAACTTTCTAGCCTCGTGTTTTGTTCCGTCTTTGCCGCCCTAGTTCCTGCTACCGGTGTTATATTCCATATTTGAGCGCTCCTAACACGATCGAGGTTGTTATAGGGACCCCCCTTGATAATTCATTTTAGATTAAGACTGGTCTTGCAAGGCCCAACTTTGGTACTACATTTGCCTAATAACTAATTAACCACATAGGGAGAAATTAACCCGATTAAAATGAATCAACCCCCAAGACAGTGCTCCTCATGAGTGTTGGTCCAACCAAGAGCAGCTTATTAATGCCCCCGGGGCAACCTGATGTTTAGGCGTGGTAACCATAGCTCATCCGCCGTGTCCTGAGAACGAGATACGCGGCTCCTATCGGGTTCGTTGGCACGTCGGGCGGCCTTGCTGGATTAGTTTTACCTTTGACGAAATATCTTGTGCATCGGGATTCCGGTGATGCTTTGGGTAATCTCAGAGCTGAGGTTTTCTAGTAAGGAATCCGAGGATATCACGAGTTTCGTGATCGATGCTTTCTATGCGGCTTGTGGTAATTTGTGATGGACTAGTTAGAGCACCCCTGCAGGGTTAAATCTTTCAGAAAGATGTGTCCGCGGTTATGTGGTAACATGGAAACTTTGTTTAACATCCGGTTCTAGACGACCTGAAGTAAACTTAATTAAAACTTACCAACTGAGTGCGAACTGTGATTGTCTCTTTCGTGAGCTCCTTCTCCGATTGAGGACACAGTGGGGTTATGTGTGACGTAAGTAGGTGTTCAGGATCATTCATTTAATCACTAGTAGCTCACGTCCACTATGCGTTGATCTTCCCCCTTTTTTATTCTTGTACTCATAAGTTAGCCACCTCAAATAAATGCGTAGTCGCGTGTTGTAGCCTCAGCACTTAACCATACCTCACCCATTAAGCTTTGCTATTCTTGATACCTTTGGAAATGAGATTGCTGAGTCCGTGTGGCTCACAGATTAGTACAACACCAGTTGTAGGTACATGTAAAGAGTTACTTTGACGTGAGCACGCTCATTGTAGAATTTGGAGCTTTTCTTCTTCTTCTTCATCATCGATCTAGTATGGGCTCCAGGTCGGCAGCTTGGGATAGCAAGGATGGACGACGTTGTTTTGTAGTTTGTTTTTGTCTGCAATCGGACCCTGCTATTCTTCATGATGACTGTATATTGTTGTATTAATGTGATATTGATTTAGCTTGTGGCGAGTAAGTCATCCACTCATCTTTTCATTAAATGTACTTGTAACGATATCCATTCTTGCGAAATGACGAGATGCGTTTCTATCCCTGTCGAGGCCCTTGCGCCAAAATAAGGATAGGATCGCATCTTGGGCGTTACAGGTCTACCCTAGCAGTCATGTGCTCATGTGAATGAGCTGGGGGTGGCGAGGAGGAAGGCGTAGCACTCCGCCTGCCTCTCCTGCAGCCACATCTGGTACCTCTCTTCTTCCCTCCCCGACCTCCTTTCTTGGTGGGCAATGACACCGACGAAGAAGCGCCCGCCAGTGTCCCCATACGGTCTATCAATGAGTGACAGCCCGAGACCGACGCTTGAGAAGATTCCCCTTTTATTCCGCTATCGCTGGGTTAATTACTGTTTGTTGCACTCATCATCGCATCATCTGCATTGCATCGGCACTGCGTTGCCACCAGTTTTCAAAACTTGCATCCGTTAGTATTTGCCGGTTCTCTCCGTTTTCGTCGTTCACCGTTTTGAGCCCGACCACACACGCACGCGCCCGCGACATTGATAAAATCTTGTTTTTAAAGGTGTGCGTAAAATATTCTCGGATTGGGTTGAAACTTGGCGTGCGGAGTTAATATAGTGTAGGTAGACCGTGTGCCCAATTTCGTCGCAATCGGAGTCCGTTTGATACCCGAATGGTCAACCGTAGCGGCATCGTTATCGGGTTATCGTCAGACGTTTTGGTGTTTTAAATCTATGTCGCCGGGTCGCACCATTTCCCTCTCGTCTTATCCCAACACCCACTCTACATGGCCCAACCAGCCGACCGAGCCTAGCCCGGGACCGGAGCCGTCCGATCGAGATCGAACGCTCCAAAAACGGACATAAAATCCTAGCCCTGGACCTTCCTTCTATAAAAGAAAGGGACTCACCTACCGTTTTATTCTCTCCCTCCCTACCTCGAAATCTGTGCCGCCCCAAACCCACTTCCCCTCTCTCTCCTCCCACCAGCCCGCCAGGCCCGCAACCGGCCCTCTCGGGCCCGCAGGGCGCCGCTGCGTGCCGCTCCCGTGAGCCCACGCCTGAGCTCTCCTAGCGCCGCCCCGCACCCGTGCCTCCGCAGCTCCCCGCCGTTCACTGATACGTCTCCAACGTATCCATAATTTTTGATGGTTCCATGCTATTATCTTGTCAAACATTGGATGTTTTGTATGCCTTCTATATCTTTTTTGGGACTAACTTATTAACTCAGTGCCAAGTGCCAGTTCCTGTTTTTTCCGTGTTTTTGACCCTTTTCAAAGGAGAATATTAAACGGAGTCCAAACATAATAAAACTTCCAAAAAGATTTTTTTCCGGAACAGAAGATACGCAAGGGGCGTGAGAACTAAGGCAGAGGCCACTAGGGGAGGCCACAAGCCCCCTAGGCGTGGGCGGGGAGGGGGGGCGCGCCTAGCAGGCTTGTGGCCCCCCTATGGCTCGTCTACCCTACTTCTTCCGCCTATAAATCCCCGAAAAATCCAAAAACACGAGATCCAGGAAAATACTTTTCCGCCGCCGCAAGCTTGTGTCTCCGCAAGATCCCATCTGGGGCACGTTTTGGTGCCCTGCCGGAGGGGGGATTCGGAAACGAAGGGCTTCTTCATCAACACGATTGCCTCTCCGATGATGTGTGAGTAGTTCACCATAGACCTTCGGGTCCATAGCTAGTAGGTAGATGGCTTCTTCTCTCTCTTGGATCTTCAATACAAAGTTCTCCATGATCTTCACGGAGATCTATCCGATGTAATCTTCTTTTGCGGTGTGTTTGTCGAGATCCGATGAATTGTGGATTTATGATCATATTATCTATGAATCTTATTTGAGTTTCTTCTGATCTCTTATATGCATGATTTCATATCCTTGTAATTCTCTTCGAGTTGTGGGTTTAGTTTGGCCAACTTGATCTATGATTCTTGCAATGGGAGAAGTGCTTGGTTTTGGGTTCATACCGTGCGGTGACCTCACCCAGTGACAGAAGGGGTAGCAAGGCACGCATCATGTTGTTGCCATCAAGGGTAAAAATATGGGGTTCATATCTATTGCATGAATTTATCCCTCTACATCATGTCATCTTGCTTAACGCGTTACTCTGTTCGTCATGAACTCAATACACTAGATGCATGCTGGATAGCGGTCGATGTGTGGAGTAATAGTAGTACATGCAGAAAGTATCGGTCTACTTGTCTCGCACGTGATGCCTATATGTATGATCATTGCCTTAGATATCCTCATGACTTTGCGCGGTTCTATCAATTGCTCGACAGTTATTTGTTCACCCACCGTAATATTTGCTATCTTGAGAGAAGCCTCTAGTGAACACTCTGGCCCCCGGGTCTACTTCACATCATATTTTCAGCCTTACACTTTTACTTTGTTGCACTTTCCGCCTTCAGATCTCACTTTGCAATTAATCGTGAAGGGATTGACAACCCCTTTATAGCGTTGGGTGCAAGCTCATTTGTGTTTGCGCATGTACTTTGGACACTTGGCTTGATTCTCCTACTGGATTGATACCTTGGTTCTCAAACTGAGGGAAATACTTACTGCTAGTGTGCTGCATCAACCTTTCCTCTTCAAGGGAAAAACCAACGCAAGCTCAAGAGGTAGCAAGAAGAATTTCTGGCGCCGTTGCCGGGGAGGATCAAGTCAAGAATAGTCTCCCGTCAACGTGTCAATTTCTGGCACCGGGGATTATTCTAAGTGGATCCTATCCAAGTAAGTTTCGCAAACTCATCTCTTGCATTTACTTTTTTGCCTCTCGTTTTCCTCTCCCCCACTTCTGAAAAACAAAAATTTACGAAAATATTTGCCTTTTTCATTCGCCCTTTTCTTTCGCTTGCTTTCTGTTTGCTTGTGTGCTTGTCTGCTTGCTGAAGTCACCATGACTGAAAACACCAAACTTTGTGACTTCTCGAATACTAATAATAATGATTTTATTAGTACTCCGATTGCTCCCGCCACTAGTGCGGAATCATATGAAATCAATGCTGCTTTGCTAAATCTTTTTATGAAAGAGCAATTCTCCGGCCTTCCTAGTGAAGATCCCGCATCCCATCTTAATACCTTCATTGAGATTTGCAATATGCAAAAGAAGAAAGATCTGGATAATGATGTGATCAAATTGAAGCTATTTCCGTTCTCGTTGCGAGATCGAGCAAAAACTTGGTTTTCATCTTTGCCCAAAAATAGTATTGATTCTTGGAACAAGTGGAAAGATGCTTATATATCCAAGTATTTTCCGTCGGCTAAGATTATCTCTCTCTGTAATGATATCATGAATTTTAAGCAACTTGATAATGAACATGTTGCACAATCTTGGGAGAGAATGAAATTGATGATTAGAAATTGTCCCGCTCATGGCTTGAGTCTTTGGATGATTTTACAAATTTTCTACGCTGGTTTGAATTTCCCTTCTAGAAATATCTTGGACTCGGCCTCCGGTGGAACGTTCATGGAAATCACATTAGGAGAAGCCACAAAACTCTTAGACAACATCATGACAAACTATTCTCAGTGGCACACTGAAAGGTCACCTACTAGTAAAAAGGTACACGCTATAGAAGAAATTAACTCGTTAAGTGCTAAGAAGGATGAGTTAATGAAATTGTTTGCTAGTAAAGGTGCTCCTTTAGATACAAATGATATGCCCTTGTCTTCCTTGATTAAGAGTAGCAATGAGAGCTTGGACGTTAATTTTGTTGGTAGGAATAATTTTGGCAACAACAATGCTTTTAGAGGAAACCATATTCCTAGGCCTTTTCCTAGTAATCCCTCTAATAACTTTGGCAACTCCTACAACAATGCTCATGGAAATTACAATAAATTACCCTCTGATCTAGAGAGTAATAGCAAAGAGTTTATCAACTCGCAAAAGATTTTCAATGCGTCCATAGAAGAAAAACTACTCAAAATTGATGATTTGGCTAGGAGCATTGATAGAATGTCTATTGATATTGATGCTTTGAAAGTTAGATGTGCTCCTCCCAAGATCAATATGGATGAAACTTTGAAAGCTATGCATGTTTCCATCAATGAGAGTAAAGAAAGAACCGCCCAAATTCGTGCTAGACATGATGAGAATCACGAAGATCTTATAGTGTTTTGTGTGACTCCCATCGAATCCTTGTTTTATAGTGTCAAACCTAATGATGATGGGGCTGGATATGAATCCACCTTGGTTGAAAAACTCCCCAATGATTCAGAGTCTATCTATCTTGATGCTAAAAGCATAGAAAGTGGAGTAGAGGATATCAAAACTTTGAGTAGTAATGAAACTACTACTTTGGATTTCAAGGGATTCAATTATGATAGTTGCTCTTTGATTGAATGTATTTCCTTGATACAATCCATGCTAAACTCTCCACACGCTTCTAGCCAAAACAAGGCCTTCACCGATCATATCGTCGATGCTATGATAAAATCTCTTGAAGAGAAACTTGAGTTGGAAGTTTCTATTCCTAGAAAGCTTCATGATGAGTGGGAACCTACTATCAAAATCAAGATCAAAAACTATGAATGATATGCTTTGTGTGATTTGGGTGCTAGTGTTTCCGCGATTCCAAAGTCTTTATGTGATGTTTTAGGCTTTAATGAGATTGATGAGTGCTCTCTTAATTTGCATCTTGCTGATTCTACTGTCAAGAAACCCATGGGAAGGATCAATGATGTTCTTATTATTGCAAATAGGAATTAATTACCCGTGGATTTCATTGTGCTTGATATTGATTGCAATCCTACATGTCCTATCATGCTTGGCAAACCTTTCCTAAGGACTATTGGTGCTATCATCGATATGAAGGAAGGGAATATTAGATTTCAATTTCCTTTAAAGAAGGGCATGGAGAATTTTCCTAGAAAGAAAATAAGATTGCCTTATGAATCCATGATGAGGTCTACTTATGGTTTGAGCACCAAAGGCGACGATACGTGATTCTATCACCTTATGCCTAGCTAAGGGCGTTAAATAATAGCGCTTGTTGGGAGGCAACCCAATGAATTTATCTTTGCTTTTTTGCTTTCTGTTTTTTTGCATCCACACCATCATAATTCTGTTATGATTGTGTCTTTTGTTTTTCTTTTTGTGTTTGAGCCAAGTAAAACCTTTATGACTAGTTTGGTGATGGTTGTTTGATCCTGCTGGAAAAAGACAGAAACTTTTCGCTCACGAAATTATTTTTCATTTTTGTCCAGAAAGAGATTTTGAGTTTATTCGTTTTCTGCTGGTTTATATGCCATTTGCCCAAACTATCGTAATTTTTCAGAATTTTATGATACCAGAAGTATCCGAAGTATACAGATTTCTACAAACTGGTCTGTTTTTGACAGATTCTGTTTTTGTTGTGTTGGTTGCTTGTTTAGATGAAACTATGGATAGTATCAGGGGGTATTACCCATGGGAAAGTGAGAATACAGTAATCTAACACCAATATAAATAGAAATAAAGTTTGCTACAGTACCTAAAGAGGTGGTAGTTTGTTTTCTTGTGCTGATGATATCACGAGTTTCTGTTTAAGTTTTGTGTTGTGAAGTTTTCAAGTTTTGGGTGATGTTCTCATGGACAAAGGGATAAAGAGTGGAAAGAGCTCAAGCTTGCATATGCCCAAGGCACCCCAAGACAAATTCAAGGACACCAAAAAGCCTAAGCTTGGGGATGTCCCAGGAAGGCATCCCCTCTTTCGTCTTCAATCCATCGGTAACATTATTTGGAGCTATATTTTTATTCACCACATGATATGTGTTTTGCTTGGAGCGTCTTGTATCGTAGGAGTCTTTTTTTTGGTCACAATCATCCTTACTGCACACCTTTTGAGAGAGACATGCATTCATTGTGATTTGCTAGAATACTCTTTGAGCTTCGCTTATATCTTTTGAGTTAGGCAATTTAGCTCACATGTGGTTCACTTAGATCTTTTAGAGCACGGCGGTGTCATATTTTGGAGAAATATGAACTCTCGATCTTCACTTATATATTTTTGAGAGTGATCTCTCTGAGTAACTTGGTAGTTAGCTTGTGCTATGAAAGTAGTCCAAAAGGTGATATGCACCCGAAAAGGATACAATGAAACTTCCATCTTCTTGTGCATTGATAAGATAGAGAAGTTTGATTCCTCTCAATTAGTTTTGAGACATGGATTTGGTGATACTAAGAGTTATGTTAGTAGGGTGTTGCGAATCTAGAAATACTTGTGTTGAAGTTAGTGATTCCCGTAACATGCACGTATGGTGAACCGCTATGTTAGGAAGTCGGAGCATAATTGATCTATTGATTGTCATCCTTTGTGTTGCGGTCGGGATCGCGCGATGGTTAACACCTATCAACCCTTCCCCTAGGAGTATGCGTTTAGCACTTTGCTTCGATTACTAATAAAAACTTCCACAATAAGTATGTGAGTTCTTCATGACTAATGTGAGTCCATGGTATAGATGCACTTTCACCTTCCACCATTGCTAGCCTCTCTAGTGCCACGCAACTTTCGCCGGTGCACAAACCCACCATATGCCTTCCTCAAAACAGCCACCATACCTACCTACTATGGCATTTTCATAGCCATTCCGAGATATATTGCCATGCAACTCCCACCGTTCCGTCTCATGACTTGTGCCGTCACTCTCATATTGCCATTGCATGATCATAAGATAGCTAGCGAGATGTTTCAACGTCACACGCCAAGCTAGATCGTTGCACATCCCGGTACACTGCCGGAGGCATTTCCTATAGAGTTGTCATTGTTCTAAGCATTGAGCTTTGAGTAAAGTAAAGTGTGATGATCATCATTATTAGAGCATTGTCCCATGTGAGGAAATATATATATAAAAAGAGGCCAAAGTTGCCCACACAAAAAAAGGAAAGAGGCCAAAGAGCCCACACAAAAAAGAGAGAAAAAGAGAGAAGGGACAATGCTACTATCTTTTCCACACTTGTGCTTCCTAATAGACCATGTTCTTCATGATTGAGAGTCTCTTGATTTGTCACCACCATATGCTAGTTGGGAATCTTCGTTATATAACTTGGCTTGTATATTCCAATGATGGGCTTCCTCAAAATAGCCCTAGGTCTTCGTGAGCAAGCAACTTGGATGCACACCCACTAGTTTTCCTTTTTAGCTTTCACACACTTATAACTCTAAGTGCATCCATTGCATGGTAATCCCTACTCTTTCACATTTGATATCTATTAATGGGCATCTCCAAAGCTCTTTGATACGCCGAGTCGATGTGACCATCTCCTCCTTTTTGTCTCACAACCTCAACCACACTCTATTCCACCTATAGTGCTATATCCATGGCTCACGCTCATGTATTGCGTGAAAGTTGAAAAAGGTTTGAGAAAGTAAGAGTGCGAAAACAATTACTTGGCCAATACCGGGGTTGTGCATGATTTAAATTAGTAGTGTGGGGATGATGGAGCATAGCCGGACTATATGATTTTGTAGGGATAACTTTCTTTGGCATTGTTATTTCGAAAGTTCATGATTACCTTGCTAGTTTGCTTGAAGTATTATTGTTTCCATGTCAATAGCAAACTATTTATTTGAATCTTACGGATCTGAACATTCATGTCACATGAAAGAAGTTACGAAGGACAAATATACTAGGTAGCATTCGACATCAAAAATTCAGTCTCTATCACTTCCCTACTCGAGGACGAGCAGGAGTTAAGTTTGGGGATGCTTGATACGTCTCCAACATATCTATAATTTTTGATGGTTCGATGCTATTATCTTGTCAAACTTTGGATGTTTTGTATGCCCTGCGGGCCCTCTCGGGCCCGCAGGGCGCCGCTGCGAGCCGCTCCCGTGAGCTCACGCCTCAGCTCTCCTAGCGCCGCCCCGCACCCGTGCCTCCGCAGCTCCCCGCCGCTCACTGATACGTCTCCAACGTATACATAATTTTTGATGCTTCCATGCTATTATATTGTCAAACATTGGATGTTTTGTATGCCTTCTATATCTTTTTTGGGACTAACTTATTAACTCGGTGCCAAGTGACAGTTCCTGTTTTTTTGGTGTTTGTGACCCTTTTCAGAGGAGAATATTAAATGGAGTCCAAACATAATAAAACTTCCGAAAAGATTTTTCCGGAACAGAAGATACGCAGGGGCATGAGAACCAAGGCAGAGGCCACAAGCCCCCTAGGCGCGGCCAGGGGGGCCCGTGCCTACCAGGCTTGTGGGCCCCCTGTGGCTCGTCTGCCTTACTTCTTCCGCCTATAAATCCCCGAAAAATCAAAACCGTGGGAGAGATCCACGAAAATACTTTTCCGCCGCCGCAAGCTTCTGTCTCCGCAAGATCCCATCTGGGGCACGTTCTGGTGCCGCGCCGGAGGGGGATTCAGATACGAAGGGCTTCTTCATCAACACCATTGCCTCTCCGATGATGCGTGAGTAGTTCACCATAGACCTTCGGGTCCATAGCTAGTAGCTAGATGGCTTATTCTCTCTCTTGGATCTTCAATAGAATGTTCTCCATGATCTTCATGGAGATCTATTCGATGTAATCTTCTTTTGCGGCGTGTTTGTCGAGATTCGATGAATTGTGGATTTATGATGAGATTATCTATGAATCTTATTTGAGTTTCTTCTGATCTCTTATATGCATGATTTCATATCCTTGTAATTCTCTTCGAGTTGTGGGTTTTGTTTGGCCAACTTGATCTATGATTCTTGCAATGGGAGAAGTGCTTGGTTTTGGGTTCATACCATGCGGTGACCTCACCGAGTGACAGAAGGGGTAGTGAGGCACGCATCATGTTGTTGCCATCAAGGGTAAAAAGATGGGGTTTATATCTATTGCATGAATTTATCCCTCTACATCATGTCATCTTGCTTAATGTGTTACTCTGTTCATCATGAACTCAGTACACTAGATGCATGCTGGATAGCGGTCGATGTGTGGAGTAATAGTAGTTGATGCAGAAAGTATCGGTCTACTTGTCTCAGACGTGATGCCTATATGTATGATCATTGCCTTAGATATAGTCATGACTTTGCGCGGTTCTATCAATTGCTCGATAGTAATTTGTTCACCCACAGTAATATTTGCTATCTTGAGAGAAGCCTCTAGTGAACACTATGGCCCCCGGGTCTACCTCACATCATATTTTCAGCCTTACAATTTTACTTTGTTGCACTTTTCGCCTTCAGATCTCACTTTGCAATAAATCTTGAAGGGATTGACAACCCCTTTATAGCATTGGGTGCAAGCTCGTTTGTGTTTGCCCAGGTACTGTGGACACTTGGCCTGATTCTCCTACTGGATTGATACCTTGGTTCTGAGACTGAGGGAAATACTTACTGCTACTGTGCTGCATCACCCTTTCCTCTTCAAGGGAAAAACCAACACATGCTCAAGAGGTAGCACTCACCGGCCACCGGAGCTTGCCCGAGTCTGCAGCGCATTGCCCCGCCACCAGCCACCTCGGCCAGTCGCCGGCCGCGCGCTGCCGCATCCCGCCGCATCCCACCACCTCGTGCCACACCTTGTTGTTGCGTCTGCCATGGGACGTGAGCTCGAAGCTCGCCACTGCACCTCCCTGCGACGGAGCTCCCGTCCGGCCCTGTCTTCGGCTAGATCCGGGCTAGCTGCGCCTGGATCCGCCGCCCCCTCACATCCTCGGAGCCTCTCGGCGGCCTCCGTGCCTCGACGCGCCTTCGTTCCGGCCTGCCGTCGCCATTTCCCGTCCTCGAGCGGGGTATGACAGGAGGCGCTCGGTCCCTCCGTGCGCTTTCCGAGCAAGCACCAGATTTGGCCTAGTTGTCCTGCTCTGAGCCAGGCCCAGCCGCCCTTCCAGGCCGGCCCAGCGAGAGGCCCAGTCGCCCGATCCACCCCAGGCCGGTCTCCCTCAAGCAGCCACAAGCCTAGCTCACGCCGCATTGGGTCGCGCGCTCTTTTGCTATATATCTCCCGTGCGCCTCAATGCTATGTTACACCCGCTGAGCATTATTGGGTCAGTCAGATTCGGCCCAGTGCTATTTTTCGGCGATTTGTCTCTTATCGGGTAAATCGTAGATTATGTCCATATTTGAAACTATCCACATCTTTTAAACCGCGCGTCATATGCAAAAACACTAGATATGTAAAATGTGTAGAATTTTGTGTAGTTTGGCAAATGCCCCTATCATGCATGTTTAAAGCTCTTTTGTGTGCTGTTTGCATCAGTTTGCGTGTCATCGTGTTAGAAACGGTTTAGGTTGGAGTTAATTAACCGTAGCTCCGTTGGAGATGAGCCATATATGTAAAAGAACTAGAACGATGAGTAGAACCATGTGAACCACATTGTTTTTCCATTTAACAAACATAAAATGTGATTAGGACAAATCTGGAAAGATTTAGAAGTTAACACATGGGGTCAGTTCTGAGATGCTATATATCGTTTCGGGCCTCATTTAAAATGCCTAGATAGGTAGATTAACTTGTGCTTCACCCCATGCCATGTTTAGCAACATTTAATATTGCCGTGGGAATAATCGGGAGTGAACTAAATAATTAAACATGGAGTTTCATCAATATGCAACTCGTTGCATATTGAGCTTCACTTAGTGTGTACCGTTTGATTGTGTGAATTGCCATGCCATGCCTTCCATATTTAAAACTGATCATGCATCATATGTGAATTGCATCATGTCGTGCATGTGCTGTGGTGAATATCGTGTGTTGATTCTTGTGTCCGGTTTGCTTCATCTCGATAGAGTTCCGCAAGCGTGTCGGAATGTGAGGATCCGTTCTACTACGTCGGTTCGTCTGCTTCACGGAGTCGTTCTTCTTCCAACCGGGATCTCAAGAAAGATGATCATTTCCCTAGATACCATTACTATCATTGCCATGCTAGTTGTTTTGTTTCTATCATTATGTCTCGTTGCCTACCACCTATTAAATATCAGCCTCCCAGCATTGCCATGAAAATCTTCAACCTGTTCACAACCTAGCAAACCACTAATTGGGTATGTTACTGCTTTCTTAACCATGTGATAGCGTTGCCAGTTGCGGGTGTAGTTTCTTCCATGTGAAAACATGGGTTCCTTGTTATATAACCGTATTAATGCTATTTATTTTAATGCACCTATGTACTTGGTAAAAGGTGGAAGGATTGGCTTTCTAGCCTGGTGTTTTGTTCCACCTTTGCCGCCATAGTTTCGGCTACCGGTGTTATGTTCCATAAATGAGCGCTCCGAGATGCTTGGGGCTGTTATGGGGATCCCCTAGATTCTCGTTTTGGGATAAAGCTAGTCTGGCAAGGCCCAACATTGGTACTATATTTGCCCAACATAATAATTCTGATAATACTGAAAAACAAAGGGCGTCATGAACCCGAGAAGTAATTCTACATAATAAAGGGAGGGCTAGTGCTGATGGTGTTGGTCCAAAATAGAGCACTATGCGGGGCCAACCCAGGGCAACTTGGGTGATTTCTATCAGGCCACAGTACACGTTGCTTATCTGTTGTGTCCTGAGATCGAGATACGCGGCTCCTATCGGGGTCCTCGACACGCCGGGCGGTCTTGCTGGACTTATTTTACCTTTCTTGGGCGTCTTGTGCGAGGGATTTCGAGGATGCTTTGGGTTATCTCGAGGTTGAGGTTTTCCAATAGGAACCTGAGGAGATCACAGGTTTCCCTGATCGAGGTCATTTCGACGCAACGTGTGGTAGTTTGTGATGGACTAGTTGGGGCACCCCTGCAGGGTTAAATCTTTTAGAAAGCCATGCCCGTGGTTATGTGGCAACGTGGAAACTTTGTTTAACATCCGGTTCTAGATAACTTGAAGTAATATTAATTAAAACTTGCCAACTGAATGCGTAACCGTGACTGTCTGTTTCGTGAGCTCCTTGTCCGATCGAGGACACGGTGGGGTTATGTCTGACGTAAGTAGGTGTTCAGGATCATTCATTTGATCATCAGTAGTTCACGTCCGCTATGCTTAGATCATCTCCCTCTTATTCTTGTACTTATAAGTTAGCCACCTCACATAAATGCTTAGTCGCTTGCTGTAGACTCACCGCTTAACCATACCTCACCCATTAAGCTTTGCTTGTCTTGATACCTTTGGAAATGAGTTTGTTGAGTCTCTGTGGCTCACATATTACTACAACACCAGTTGCAGGTACAGGTAAAGAGTTACTTTGACGTGAGCGCGCTGATAGTGCTCTTTGGAGTTTCTTCTTCTTCTTCTTCATCGATCTAGGATGGGTTCCGGGCCGACAGCCTGGGATAGCAAGGATGGACGTCGTTCTTTTATCGTGTGTTTTCGTCCGTAGTCGGACCCTGCTCTTCTTCATGATGATTGTATGTATTGTAGTGATGTAAATTTGATGTAGCTTCTGGCGAGTGTAAGCCAACTCTTTACACTCATCTTTTCAATACACCTACTTGTAACGATATCCATTCTTGTGAAACGATGAGATGCGTTTCTATCCCTGTCGAGGCCCTCGCGCCAAAATAAGGACAAGACCGCATCTTGGGCGTTACAAGTTGGTATCAGAGCAGTACCGACCTAGGAGCCCCCTTGATTGATCGAATTTGGCCAAGTCGAGTCTAGTGAAAAACTGCTTTGAGTCAAGTTATATATCGGAGAGTAGAATTCTTTTTTCTCCTCTTCTATGCTCTCGTGAGGAATCTTGACGTAATAATTTTAATTCTACTCCTCTTCTCACTCAAATTTTTTTAGGGATCACGCGGATATTTTTGGAATCTATATAATGTCAATGTGATGGTTTTCTGACTTCGTGCATCCTGCTGTGTTGATTTTATTCCGGGGAGTTGACCACCACGGGATTCTTGAGCACACTTATCATTCAGATTTCTTACGGAGGATGTTCGAAATTGCATCAATACTGGTAGTGGTGAGATAACCCCGACATCCCCAGTACTATTGCGGAGAGTTCGGGGGTACTGCCATACTTAGTATCATTGCGATTATGAGGATCTGGGATAGATGAGTTTCCGAGATCTCTGGTTATGTGTTGACGGATGTGATACACTGGACGTGTTAGTATAGGAGCTGAGTGATATATTACTCCTTGTATCCGTGGACCCGATTGCATGACCAGAAATTTAGGGAGTTCTTAGGTGGGAATTCAAGTAGTTACTGACAGGTCAATCTTCTAATAGATGCATGATGTGAGGTTGGGGTTCGACATCTAGTGGATTCGTTTGTTCACGGTCGTCTTATAGTGGTTCTTGATGTGTCTTAAAGAGTCCTTGTAGCTTGCTACGACCCGGGGACGCTTCCTATGTCATGTGCACTGCCTTGTGCATAATGGCTACTGTAGGATCGAGCCCGTGCGACCATATCCATGAAAGTATCAAGCGGAATCTCTGTCATGAATTTGTTCTGGCTTGTTTCGTAAGCCTCATCCTTTGTTTTGCTGGAATATGGTAATTCAAGTTGCTTCGATGTCAAGTGGTGAATTCATATCTTTCTAAGAGGTGTTTTCATATTTCTATGGGAATGCAATTCTTATGCTCTATCAAATTTTCTAATCAGTTCTTGTCAACCATAGTTGTCATGTTAATTCCTTTCATCTGGTGTGCTTCTCTTCAAGTCAATTCTATCCTTTTCAAGATTTGCAAGATCAATCTCTCATTTCTTTCCGGAGTTCATGTCATCTGTCCCAAGTTGTCTCCGTTTTCCCCGCCCTCCCTCCCCTTCTCTTCAATGTTTCAATTATCATCCAAGTGTCTTCATTTCATTCTTGCTTCCGCTATTTTTTTCTTCTGTGTTGTATCCAGTGATTCATTGTGAAGATTCTCACGAGTTCTGAGTTCATCATTCATCATGCTTGTTCTCTTTTCCGATGGATTCAATTCAAGCTCTCGGTGTCCTTCATATCCTTTTCATCCTTTTAATTCTTTCCCAAGTTGAAAATTCTTATCAAGTCTTTCTTGTTGTCATCTCTCTCCATTCTATCCAGAGTGTTCAAGTTATCTCAGAGTTTCTTGTTTTCAATCCTTGCAATTAATTCGAGGTGCTAACCTCATCAAGTTTTTAGTTATACCGGTGCAATATATTTGTTCCAAGAAATCTTTTCAATGGTGGTTTCTTTGAGTGGGCCCATCAGCCACAAGCTTTTCCCAAGATCTTATGTGGCTCTTCTAATCTTTTCGAGAGATATCTAATTCTTTTCGATTGTGGCGGAAGTATCAATTTCATCAGTCATATTCCTTGTCCAAGATCGCTTCAAATTTATTTTCGTCATTGGCTCAACTTTTCCTGGTTCATATTCCAGACTGTCTCATTAATTCTTGGTGGTGTTCTCCTCATGATTTTCATCTTGGAAGGTTGAAGGAGTGTTTCTCTCAAATCTTGCTTCATTCTTGTGATATTATCATTTCAGCTTTGTGTTATCATCTTGAATTGTTCTCGACGATGAGAAATCCCTTTCTTGCTATCCGGTGCATTTCAGATTCGTTTCATTCTTGATGCTCTGAAGGCCATCATTTCAGAAGATTTCTTCGTTCTCAGCTTTCAGCTTTCATCCTCAAATTCTTCTCAATTGTTGTCTCTTCGTTCTTCTTTCAATTATCCTGGTGCCTTTTTGAAGTTTCTGTTAGGCGGCTCATGATATCTTCATTCTCAAGTATTTTCATTCATTCATGGTTGTCTCATTAGTTTCAACTCTCACCGGTGTTTCTTTCAAGTCTTCTTCAGTTTGTGCTCCATCTCCCTCTTTCCCCAATCTTTTCAAGAAGAATAAGTGGTATGCTAAGTCCATTGATTGTCATCAATTTAACTTGAAGAAGGATAAGAATAACATAATTCTTATTCCTGTTTCATAGTGATTCCAATTCTTCTTCCGGACTGGCTCATGATATCAATTCTTTTTCCATCTGTTCCATCTTTTCTTTTCCGTTATCCTATGAGGTGGTGTTACACGTTCTTGTTAGTGGAGGAGTCTCGAATAGAATTTGTTTCAAGAATGATATACGTAAATCCACCAATTCCTTGATCATGAGTTATTTTAACCCATGATTTCTTCATTGAGCTATCTTGGTTTAGATTTCACCTAAAGTTTTTTCTAAGGATTGCGACTATTATGGTGATTATCATTGATCCAAGTTCTCTTGGTGTAAGTCGTTGTGCATATCTTGTTGCTCCCAATCTCTATTTTTGTTAGTGGCTGGTTGTCACCTCATAATTGTTGAGATGGTTTTCATAATTCCACTACAAGTTTGTTCTTTCCGTTGTTGGTTTGCCAACAACTCCGTCCAGTTCTTCTCGCAAGGCTGCTTGTCAAATTCAATTGTGATAGCAGTTTTCATTTTCTTCTTCATTCTTTCTTCTCAAAGATCTAGTTTCTACTCTCTTGTTCTGGAGTTGTGGTGATGTTGCTCTCTTCAATCTATCGTCTTGTTCTATCAGGATCATGTTCATTCCTTGTTTTACAATTTAGTTAGTTTGTTGTGAATCTTGTCAAGTTCTTCCCATCTTATCGAATTTCTGTCCTCTTTTTCCTACCGAAGTGTTGCCAAAATTTTGTGTGAATTCTTGCTTGTTTCTCATACCATTCTTCATCTCTTTGCAACCTTCAAGGATCGTTGGTTTCACTCGTTTGTCAAAGAAGCGACTAAGTTTTACCTGTGCCTTTCTCTTCCTCTTCCCCTTTCATTCTTAGATCTCGGGCCGAGATCTCATGTTAGTGTAGGAGAGTTGTGACAGCCCGAGATGGACGCTCCAGAATATTCACCTTTTATTCCGGTGTCGCCGAGTTAATTATTGTTTGTCGCACTCATCACCGCATCATTCACATCATCTGCATTGCATCGGCACTCCGTTGCCGCCAATCTTCAAAACTTGCATCTGTTAGTAGTTGCCGGTTCTCTCCAGTTTCATCGTTGACTGTTTTGAGCCCGACCAGACACGCACGCGCCCGCAACATCGATAAAATCTTGTTTTTAAAGGTGTTTGTAAAATATTCTCGGATTGGGTTGAAACTTGGCATGCGGCCTTAATATAGTGTAGGTAGACTGCCTGCCAAATTTTGTCGCAGTCGGAGTCCGTTTGATACCCAAACGGTCGACCGTAGCGGCACCGTTATCACGTTATCGTCGGACGTTTCGGTGTTTTAAATCTCTGTCGCCGGGTCGCACCATTTCCCTCTCGTCTTAGCCCAACACCCACTCTACACGTCCCAACCAGCCCACGGAGCCTACCCCGCGACCGGAGTCATTCGATCGAGATCGAACGCTCCGAAAACGGACAAAAAACCCTAGCCCTAGACCTTCCTTGTATAAAAGGAAGGGTCTCCCCTGCCATTTTAGCACCTCCCTCCCTGTCTCGAAATCCACGCCGCCCCCAAACCCACTGCCCCGCTCTCACTCCTCCCACCAGCATGCAGCCTGCCAGGCCCGCAACCGACCCTCTCGGGCCCGAAGGGCACCGTCGCGAGCCGCTCCCATGAGCCCACGCCTCCCGCGCCTCAGCTACCTAGCATCGCCCCGTCGCCAACCACCTCGGCCAGCCGCCGGCCGCGCGCCGCCGCATCCCGCCACCTCATGTCGCACCATGCTGCCGCGTCTGCCATGGGACCTGAGCTCGAAGCTCACCACTGCGCCTCCCCGCGACAGAGCTCGCGGCCGGCCCCATCTTCTGCCAGATCCAGGCTGGCTGCACCTGGATCGGACGCCCCCTCGCATCCCCGGAGCCTCCCGCCGGCCTCCGTGCATGGACGCACCTTCGCATCAGCCTGCCACCGCTATTGCACGTCCTCAAGCGGAATACGACATGAGACGCTCGGTCTCTCCTAGGGTTGACCGAGCTTGTGCCAGATTCGGCCCAGCTGCCCTGCTCCAAGCCAGGCCCAGCCGCCCTGCCAGGATGGCCCAGCGAGAGGCCCAGTCGCCCGATCCGCCCCAGGCTGGTCTCCCTCCAGCAGCCAAGGCCCCTGCTCGCACCGCATTGGGTCGTAGCCCATGGGTGAGCCCCCGTGCGATCTTTTGCTATATATCGTCCGTGCACCTCATTGTTATGTTACGCCCGCTGAGCACTTTTGGGTCAGTCAAATTCGGCCGAGTGCTATTTTTCTCTCTCTTAGTTCCGGTGATTTGTCTCTCATCCAGAAAATCGTAGATTATGTCCATATTTTAAACTACCCATATCTTTTAAACCGTGCGTCATATGCAAAAACCGTAGATATGTAAAATATGTAGAATTTTGTGTAGTTTCGCAAATGCCACACTCATGCATGTTTAAAGTTGTTTAGTGTGCTGTTTGCATCGGTTTGCGTGTCATCGTGTTCGAAATGGTTTAGCTTGTAGTTAATTAACCGTAGCTCCGTTGGAGATGAGCCATATATGTAAATGGACTAGAACGACGAGTAGAATCACGTGAACCACTTTGTTTTGCCGTTTAACAAACATAAAATGTGATTAGGACAAATCTGGACATTTTTAGAAGTTAACACATGGGGTCAGTTCGGAGATGCTATATATCGTTTTGGGCCTCATTTAAAGTTCCTAGATAGGTAGATTAACTTGTGCTTCACCCCTTGCCATGTTTAACAACATTTAATATTGCCATGGAAACAAACGGGAGTGAACTAAATAATTAAATGTGGAGTTTCGTCAATATGCAACTCGTTGCATATTGAGCTTCACTTAATGTTTAGCGTTTGATTTTGTGAATTGCCTCCCAAGATTGCCATGAAAACCTTCAACCTGTTCACAACCTAGAAAACCACTAATTGGCTATGTTACCGCTTGCTTAACCATGTGATAGCATTGCTAGTTGCAGGTGCAGTTGCTTCCATGTGAAAACATGGGTTCCTTGTTATATCACCATATTAATGGTATTTAATTTAATGCACCTATATACTTGACTTTCTAGCCTGGTGTTTAGTTCCACCTTTGCCCTCATAGTTTCGGCTACCGGTGTTATGTTCCATATATGAGCGCTCCTAACATGCTTGGGGTTGTTATGGGGACCCCCTAGATTCTTATTTTGGGATAAAGCTAGTCTGGCAAGGCCCAACATTGGTACTATATGTGCCCAACATAATAATTCTGATAATAGTGAAAAACATAGGGCGTCATGAACCCGAGGAGTAATTCTACGTAATACAGGGAGGGCGAGTGCTGATGGTGCTCATACGAAACAGAGCATTGTGCGGGGCCAACCAATGGCAATTTGGGTGATTTCTATCAGGCCACCGTACGCGTCGCTTATCCGTCGTGTCCCGAGAACGAGATACGCGGCTGCTATCGGGATCGTCGACACGCCGGGCGGCCTTGCTGGACTTGTTTTACCTTTCTTGAGCGTCTTGTGTGAGGGATTCTGAGGATGCTTTGGGTTATCTCGAGGTTGAGGTTTTCCAATAGGAACCCGAGGATATCACGGGTTTCCCTGATCGAGATCATTCCGGCGCAGCTTGTGGTGGTTTGTGATGGACTAGTTGGAGCACCCCTGCAGGGTTAAATCTTTCGGAAAGTCGTGCCCGTGGTTATGTGGCAACGTGGATACTTTGTTTAACATCCGGTTCTAGATAACTTGAAGTAAGCTTAATTAAAACTTGCCAACTGAGTGTGTAACCGGGACTGTCTCTTTCGTGAGCTCCTTCTCCGATCGAGGAGATGGTCAGGTTATGTGTGATGTAAGTAGGTGTTCAGGATCATTCATTTGATCACCAGTAGTTCACGTCCGCTATGCGTAGATCATCTCCCTCTTATTCTTGTACTCGTTAGTTAGCCTCCTCAAATAAATGCTTAGTCGCTTGCTGCAGCCTCACCACTTAACCACACCTCACCCATTAAGCTTTGATAGTCTTGATACCTTTGGAAATGGGATTGTTGAGCCCCTGTGGCTCACAGATTACTACAACACCATTTGCAGTTACAGATAAAGAGTTACTTTGACGTGAGCGCGCTGGTTGTGCTATTTGGGGTTTCTTCTTCTTCTTCTTCTTCATCATCGATCTAGGATGGGTTCGAGGACGGCAGTCTAGGATAGCAAGGATGGACGTTGTTCTTTTATTGTTTTTTCGTCCGTAGGACCCTGCTCTTCTTCATAATGATTGTATGTATTTAACTGATGTGACTCTGATGTAGCTTGCGGCGAGTGCAAGCCAACTCTTTATACTCATCTTTTCATTACATGTACTTGTAACGATAACCATTCTTGTGAAACGACGAGATGTGTTTCTATCCCTGTCGAGGCCCTCGCTCCAAAATAAGGATAGGACTACATCTTGGGCGTTACACAATGCTCTTAGGAGATATTGGGGTGGAATGGAAGTACCCCTCCCGTGGGCCGCCGACGAAGAAGTACCTGCGGAGCACGCTGGACCTACTCCCACCATCTTTCAACACTTGACATGACAAAGAGTAAAAGAAATTAGTACAACATAAAAAATTGAATACCGCACATGAATAATAATATGTACATAGTTTAAGCTGGGATGCATATAAACTAATAATAGTTTGGATCATATATATCTTACCTACTAATAAAGCGTGTACTGCGTTTGTCGCCCGTCTAGAGATCATCCAGTGTGTTTGGTTCATCTAGAGATCGGTCCCTTTAAATACACCAGATTGGCAGTAGCCCGAGTGGCTAGAGCTTTGAACTTTCCCCCAGGATACCCAGGTTTTATCCCTACCATCACCGAAGTTTCTTCATTTCTTTTTTCTACTGATTTTAGGCTGACCTACGTTAGAGCTGCACTGTTGCAACTTCTGTTCAATTTTTTTATAAGTTTCTATTTTTGCAGATTCAAATATATATTTTAATATTTATATCTTTTAAGTTCTAACTCTAAATTTCAGAAGTTATATATGAAATAGCTTTAAAAATATATAGAATTTAAATATAATATTATCTTTCATGATAATTATTTCTGAAATTGTGTTTGCATCCTTAGTTAATACATAACCTTTTTTATATGAGGTGTTTCAAGAACTTTGGCCCAACTATTTTCTTTTTAATGTTTCTATTTTTTGCAGATTCAAATACATTTATATATTCATATCTTCTAAACTCTAACTTCAAAATTCAAATGTTATATACGAAATAATTTAAAAAATATGTAGATTTCAAATATAATCTTATCTTTCATGTTAATTATTTCCAAAATAATGTTTACATCCTTAGTTAATACCTTTCTTTATATGGGGTACAATGTTGGTGAAAATAATAAAATTCCATGATTTTGAAAAATAAGTTTGTGTATTTCTTTTACTGCAATTGAAAAAATGTTTGCTAATTCAAAAAATGTTCAAGCATTTCAAGAAATGACCTATTATTTTAAAGACATAATATGATCAGCATCATTGGAGATTATAATTATTTTTCTCCCGTTGCAACGCGCGGGCCCTTTTGCTAGTATATATATATGCTCCGAGATCAATAAATGCATCATCATCATCACTATCATGCGTGTCATCATGAATGACGTGCTCATCGGGTTTAGCAGCACCAACATGTGGAAGGCCTTTCTAAAATTGATCAAGCATTGATAGGTCATCCCAAGTAGTAACCTCTTCTAGTTCCGGCTCAGGGGTGAAGTCGGATTCACTATCGATGTCTACTTTCATGTTCTCGGGTTAAGTAGAGCGGTTCTTGAAATGTTTTTTGGAAACACGTGTTTCTTGGAAGAATTCTCCTTCATATGTGTGTGGTTTAATGTGATGTTCATAATCCTCTTCATTAGGGGGAGGTGGTCTAGCCCGTGGTGGAACTTCATAAATTACATCCCAACCATTCAGATTCTTATCAGTTTGGGAGGCCCATGGTAGATAGAAAACTTGGGTCGCCTGTTGAGCCGTAATATAGACATCGAGAACATATAAATGGGCGCTTTGTTTGATTTCGACTAGCCCTATATGTTCATGAGTCCTGCTAGTCCCCTTCGACTAGAACCAATGACATTTGAAGATTACGACGTACAGTGGGTTTTCACCATATAATTGAAGTTCATAAATTGCTTGAACTCTTCCATAATACTCGGTACCTCCTTCGCCGGTAGCAGAGACACCAGAATTTGTATATTTTTGGTCGGCCATAGATAGCTCTTTGCCAAAGGTACGAAAGCAATACTCGTTGATGTTGTATTTCTCAGATGAACGGACCTTATAGTCAAAATCATTAGTGACTTGTCTTAGTTCGGCGTACATAGACTCCGAATAGGAAAGGATTGTTGCATCATCCGCAAATTTGAACAAGAAATGAAATGGTCCATTAATGGTAATTAGCGTTTATTTAAACCAAGAGATGAAAACTGTCGGGCCCCTCGGACCGGGGGTACCCAGGCCCGTCGACCTGTCACCCAAGGCGCGACTCGCTACACAAGCCTGGCTTGGCCCATTGGCAAGCTCGACAAGGAAGACCCTCATAAGGTCCTTCGCCTGGAGAGGCGAGCACCCGAGGATCGTCGCTAAGGACCATGAGAGGTTTCCCGTTGCAAGGACGCGTCTTGAGGCCACCCCTGAGGCTGTTAAGGGGCGCGCTCACAAAGGGCGACCTGGTAGGGTCTCACGACCCTATGCCCTCACATGGGTGATGCACGCTGCACATGTAGTGCAGGAGAGGTGCCAGCGGACACGGACACGAGGGCTTTCCACTTTCATGCTAAGGAAACGGGGCCAGCTGACGGGCTCGCAAAGAAACCCCAAAGGTTTCCCATTTGGTGCAAGAGGACCAAGGCTGTGGGCTTTGCAGGACACGGGTCACCCCCGAGCCCACGAGCGCATCATGGCGATGGGCTTTTGCAGGTGAAGACCAACTTTGTCAGGGGAGGTCGCAGTGCTCTCCCATTTCAAAATGGCCATTTTGGCAACCCTTTGCGCCGCCTTTGTACTTGTCTTCCACCTCAAGTAATCCACACAATCAGGAGTAGGGATTTACATCGCAAGGTGGCCTGAACGTGGGTAAACTGCCGATACGTCCCAAATGTATCTATAATTTTTGCTTGTTCCATGATCTTTTGGGCGACATTGTTATATGTTTATCTATACTTTTATATCATTTTACACATATTTGGACTAACCTACTAACTAAGTGCACCCAGTGCCAGTTTCTGTCTGTTGATGTCTATTTTGCAGGGGCTTACCCAATTTTCCGAAGCCCGAAAAAATCCAGAAAAAATATAGAGTGTTGCCCTTAAGTGAGGAAAAGATCCCAACGTGGACAAAACAAAAGATCCCAAAGAGGACAAATAAGAGATAAAAGAAAGAGCCAAAGAGGCCACAAAAAAATAAAAAAAAAGAGAAAAAGAAAAAGGAAAAAGAAATAAAAAGAGAGAAGAGGGCAACACTGCTATTCCTTTTAAAATATCCACACTCGTACTCCATTACTATATTGGTACTACATAGAGATTATCATTCATGCATAACTATGTGGGACCCTTACACTATAGAACTTGGTTTGCATATTCCAATGATGAGCCTCCTCAAATGAGCTCTAGGTCTTCATGATAAAACAAGTTGGATGCACCCCCACTAGTTCCATGGGAGAGCATCCCTTAGCTCATATGTGCATCCGTTACATGGCAATCCCTACTTCTCACATCATATCTATCATTTGGCTTTCACTCGCCTATGGTTGTCCTCATTGATGTGAGCCTTTCACAGGTTTTTGTCTTCCTTCCCCATCATTATTCTATTTGCCATCCTAAGTGCCAACATATCTTGCTTACGCTCATCCATTGCATGAGTGCTCAAAATCGAAAGGGAAAGGATCATTTTGACTTGTGCCTCACAAGTGGTGTGGCGATGAGTCAAAATAAGATTCAGAAGGAGACTAAGTGTGAGGTTTAGTAGATTGAGTTCTCAATTAAAAATATATTTTATGATCTCAACCCTATCCCCCACTTCTTGCATGCAAACACCATTTGGAGACATTCGAGTCACGAACAGCAAGAGCTCTTGCACCTTTATGTTCTTACTTTGCTAAATTCAATACTAGATATAGACTCTTGCTTGTTATTGCCTTGACTTGACTTGCATATCTCACTTGCAGTACTTTGAAGTTCTTATATGTGTGTTAGCATGTCACCATAGAAATTATTTTGTTATCATTTATCTACTCGAGGACGAGCAGAAATTAAGCTTGGGGATGTTGATACGTCCCAAACGTATCTATAATTTCTGCTTGTTGCATGATCTTTTGGGTGACATTGTTATATGTTTTGCTACACTTTTATATCATTTTACACATATTTGGACTAACCTACTAACTCAGTGCACCCAGTGCAAGTTTTTGTATGTTGATGTCTATTTTGCAGGGGCTTTTACCCATTTTTCCGAAGCCCAAAAAATCCAGAAAAATATATAAACAATCAGCGAAACATAAGATTCTGGATCACTGAAGGAGGGCCAGAGGGGGGCCAGGGGCCTCCCAGGCGGCCTGCTGGCGTGGCCAGGCCCTAGGCCGCGCCAGGAGGTCGCTTGTGTGGGTCCCACCTCCTCCGGTGCCCTCCTTTAGACTATATTTAGAGTCCCGAGAGGAAACACTTGGAGACTTTCGGGAATCGCGAATTTCTCCATCGTTCCGAGATCGGGAACGTCAGGAGACCTCTTCCCGTCACCCTGCCGGAGGGAGGATTGACCTCTGGGAGCTTCTCCATTGCCATGGACGCTTCTCGGATGTGCCGTGAGCAGTCCTCCTTGGACCATGAGTCCATGACCAGTAGCTATGTGATGTCTTCTCTCCAATCTTGTGCTTCAATGGTTAGTCCTTGTGAGCTGCCCTACATGATCAAGGCATCTATGTAATTCTCTTGCTATTGCTATGCTCGGTTTATTGGAATCCGATGGATTATGAGATTCTGTTCAGATTGTTATGAGTTATATATTTGATTATCCTTTTATATTATGTTCCTTAGTGATTCATGCATGTTCTTCGTTGTTTTTAATTGCTTTGGCCAAGTAGTAGATCGTAACTCCAAGAGGGAGCGTTATGCATGATTGTGGGTTCGGGCCCCTCGATGTCTAGCTTGAGTGATAGAAACATGAGACTAGGGGATGTGCTTGTTGCCACCAGGGAGAAAACAAGGTGCTTGTGACCACGGTTGCAAGGATTGTTTACTTTACGCATAGTTCGTTAATGCAGTTGCCCGTTGCTTTTAGTTTACACTTTGGGTGGGGCTCGCAACATAATACCGGAGAGATGTTCTGGATAGATATATCAAGGTGGATGATTAGTACGTAGATGCCGATGAATAAATGATCTACTTGTCTTGGAGTACTGCCCATTACTATTGAACCTCTAACTATCAAGGAGCATAATTAGCATTGCGGTGCGATCATAATTCGGTCAATTGCCCAAGTGTGATTTGTTTACCCTAGCATAGTTGTTTATCGTCTTTTGGGAGAGAGACATCACTAGTGAACATCATGTGACTCCGGTCCATATCACCATCATTGTCTACACCTCCATCATTTATCGCTTTCATTTACTTTTCCGTTGCAATCGCTATTACATTCCCGCTTGTGTTTTGATCCGTTGCAAACTACAAGGCCGGAGAGATTGACAACCTCTCTGTACTCGTTGGGAGTAAAGTTATTTGTTGTGTGTTGAGGTCCACGTCTTCTGCTAGCGCCAGGGTGGAAGACACCTACTTGTTGATCCTAGGAGTCCTCCTGGTTCGATAAACCTTGAGTCTTCGTGTAAGGGAAATTTGCTGCTGACTACATCTGCACCTTCCACTTGGGGTAACCAACGAGGGGCGAGAAGTATATACATCAACTCGTCATCAACTGCTTGCGTGTTCTTGTTTGCTTTCCATAGCTCGAGCCGTCGATGAGTCGTAGTGAGGGTGAGAGGTAGAACAGGGTAGGAGAGTGAGCGCACCCCAGAGTTCGAACCTTTCTGGGTGAGTGGAGCCCCGATTTAGACATTTGGCGTGCCAGGAAGGCGTGCGCAACCGTTCTTCATCTCCAGTTCCATCTCCGGCCTTCACCGACCCCATGGCCGATGATCATCACGCGTGCCCCAAGTGCTCGGTGCCGGGAGGCCGTCACCGGCCCACCAGCGTCCCAACCACCACCGTCATCGCCTGCACCACCCGCGAGTAGAACGGCTTCCCATTGTCCCCGGTGCGGCAAGGCAACTGCCTCGTTGTGTCCCCGGCAGCATCTGCCTCGGCCTGTGTCCATGCGGGAGACTTGAACATGTAGGACGCGCTCCTCATGGCAAGCGAACTACTCTGCCACCACCTGAAGGACGGGGGATACGATGCCTGGGCAGACTACATTGCCAAACTCATGACCGTTGATAGGAGGGACCTCGCACCCTATGTCCGGCTTTGGCACTCGGTGCCAGAGGCAGGGTGCTTATCCAACGAGCTGCCTCCACCACCGCACGGTGGCTTGCTTAGTCTACAGCCCGAGGGGCTCGAGTGTTGGGAAACAAAAAATTTCTAGGCACACGTAAGATCTATCCATGGTGATGACCATCTACGAGAGGGGAAGTGCGGATGCACATACCCTTGAAGATCGCTAAGCAGAAGCGTATATTATGCGGTTGATGTAGTCAAACATATTCGCGATACAAATAACAGTCCGTTCCGCGATCTCATCACAATCCGTCCCGCGATCCCATCACGATCCATCCCAATTTAGTGCCGAACGGACAACACCTCCGCGTTCAGCACACGTACATCTCGATGACAATTTCCGCCTTCTTGATCCAGCAAGAGAGGCGGATAGGTAGATGATTTATCCAGTGGCATGAATACATGGTGGTGGTGGTGGTGAACTAATCTAGCACGGCTTCGCCAAGCTATGTCGGACTAATCTAGACGGAGGAGACAATCTATGGAGGAGAGGGCATCACGTGGCTTTTCAGATGTTTGTTGCCCTCAAAACCTCCACTATATATAGGAGGAAGAGGTGGGAGGGATGCCTTGCCTCCTTCGAGGAGGAGAGCTTCGGCCGAGCTAGGGAGGAGAGTCCTCCTCCAATTCGGTTTGGTGGAGGACTCCCTTCCTAGTTGGTCTCCTCCTTCCTTTTTTCCTTTTTTCCTTTTCCTTTTACACTTGGACGAAATTGGCCTTATTGGGCTGGCCACACCATCCCACTAGGGGCTGGTGCGCCACCTTTAGGCCTACTAGGTCCCCTCCCGGGTGGGTGGCCCCTCCCGGTGAAACCCCGGAACCCATTCATCAATCCCGGTACTTTATCGGTAATGCCCGAAATCTATCCGGAAGCCAAATGCAACCTTCCTATATATATATATATATATATATATATATATATATATATATATATATATATATATATATATATATCAATTTTTACCTCCAGGCCATTCTGGAGCTTCTCATGACGTCTGAGATCTCATCCGTGACTCCGAACTACTTCCGGTCACCAACATACGTAAGTCAATAATACCAAAACGTCATCGAACCTTAAGTGTGCAGACCGTGCGGGTTCGAGAACTATGTAAACATGATCGAGACACTATCCATAACCAATAGCAGGACCTGGATTTCCATATTGTCTCCTACATATTCTACAAAGATCTTTATCGGTTGAACTTCTATGTCAAGGATTCAGTTAATCCCGTATAACATTCCCTTTGTACTTCGGTATGTTACTTGCCCGAGATTCGATCGCCGGTATCTCTATACCTATTTGAATATTGTTACCAAGAAGTTTCTATACTCATTCCGTAATACAAAATCTCGTGGCTAACTCTTTAGTCACATTGCTTGCACCTCAACACAGGCACAAGCCTGAAATCCTAATTTCATCTCTTAGAACATCTCATATGTTCCATGACGTTCAAAACGTCTTGGGCACCACAATTCTAAGCCATAAAGCATGACACACTGAACTATCATGTAGTCATATAAAATGTGTATGTCAGATGTTCGCAACATCCACAGACGATGCTGGGGGGGGGGGGGGGGGTAGCACACCGAGTGGGGCATTAACGACATAAGCCTTCTATGCAGCAATGGGGACAATCCTCAGTTCACGAACCCAGTCCACATAATTGCTACCATCATCTTTCAACTTAGTTTTCTCTAGGAACATAACAAAAACAGGGGAGCTACAACGCAAGCTAATCATCTACAACATAAATTTCAAAGATATTTTGACTATGTTCATGATAATGAGTTCAATTAATCATATTACTTAAGAACTCCCACTAAAATTGGCATCCCTCTAGTCATCCGAGTGTCACATGATCCAAATTCACTATCTCAAGTCCGATCATCACGTGAGTTCAGTTAGCTTCAATGGTGAAAATCTTTGTGTTGATCATATATACTATATGACTCATGTTTGACCTTTCAGTCTCTTGTGTTCTGAGGCCATGTCTGTACATGCTAGACTCATCAAGTTTAACTCGAGTATTCCGCGTGTTCAACTCTTTTGCACCCATTGTATGTGAACGTAGAGTCTATGACACCCGATCATCACGTGGTGTCTCGAAACGACAAACTTTCGTAATGGTGCACACTCGGGGAGAACACAATTTTATCTTGAAATTTTAGTGGGGGATCACCTTATAATGCTACCGTCGTCCTAAGTAAACAAGGTGCATAAAAGGATTAACATCACATGCAACTCATAAGTGACATGATATGGCGATGAACTAAAGCTTCTTGATCTCTGCTACGTCAACAAAAGTACTTCCCTGGCAATGGTGCCAGAGATCCTTCTGTCGTCTCTTGAGCTTGCGTTGGTTTTTCCCTTGAAGAGGAAAGGGTGATGCAACACAGGAGCAGTAAGTATTTCCCTCAGTTTGAGAACCAAGGTATCAATCCAATAGGAGAATCTCGTCAAGTCCAGAGTACCTGCACAAACACAAAAGAGCTTGCACCCAACGCTATAAAGGGGTTGTCAATCTCATCAAGATTGTGTGCAAAGTGCGATCTGAAGGCGGAAAGTGAAACGAAGTAAAAAGTGTAAGGGTGAAAATATAGTTTGGAGTAGACCCTGGGGGCCATAGTGTTCACTAGAGGCTTCTCTCAAAATAGCAAGTATTATGGTGGGTGAACAAATTATTGTCGAGCAATTGATAGAACCGCGCAAAGTCATGACGATATATAAGGCAATGATCATACATATAGGCATCACATCCGAGACAAGTAGACCGATACTTTCTGCTTCTACTACTATTACTCCACACATCGACCGTTATCCAGCATGCATCTAGTGTATTGAGTTCATGACAAACAGAGTAACGCATTAAGCAAGATGACATTATGTAGAGGGATAATCTCAAACAATGATGAAAACCCCATCTTTTACCCTTGATGGTAACAACATGATGCGTGCCTCGCTACCCCTTCTGTCACTGGGTGAGGTCAACGCACAGTATGAACCCAAAACCAAGCACTTCTCCCATTGCAAGAATCATAGATCTAGTTGGCCAAACAAAACCCACAACTCGAAGAGAATTACAAGGATATGAAATCATGCATAAGAGAGATTAGAAGAAACTCAAATAAGATTCATAGATAATCTGATCATAAATCCACAATTCATCGGATCTCGACAAACACACCGCAAAATATGATTACATCGGATAGATCTCCATGAAGATCATGGAGAACTTTGTATTGAAGATCCAAGAGAGAGAAGAAGCCATCTAGTTACTAGCTATGGACCCGTAGGTCTATGGTGAACTACTCACGCATCATCGGAGAGGTCATGGTGTTGATGAAGAAGCCCTTCGTGTCCGAATCCCCCCTCCGGCAGGGCACCAGCACTTGCCCCAGATGGGATCTTGTGGAGAGAGAAGGTTGCGGCGGCGGAAAAGTACTTTCGATGATCTCTTGATTTTTTTCGGATTTTTAGGGAATATATAGGTGCAAAACCTAGGGAAAAGGGGCCTCAGGGAGCCCACAAGCCTGGTGGCCGCGCCCCCCTTCTCGCGTCGTGTGGGCTTGTGGGGTCCCTGGTGGTCCTCTACCCTTATTCTCCGGCTCTCCGATCTTTTTGTGTTCCGGAAAAAATCTTTTTGGCAGTTTCATTCCGTTTGGACTCCGTTCAAAATCCTCCTCTAAAAGGGGTCAAAATCTTGGAAAAAACAGGAACTGGCACTTGGCACTGAGTTAATAAGTTAGTCCCAAAAAATATATAAAATACATACAAAACATCCAAAGTTTGACATGATAATAGCATGAAACCATCAAAAATTATAGATACGTTGGAGACGTATCAAGCATCCCCAAGCTTAACTCCTGCTCGTCCTCGAGTAGGGCAGTGATAAAGAATGAATTTTTGATGTGGAATGCTACCTAGCATAGTTGTCCTTTGCTACTTGTTTCACGTGACATGAATGTTCAGATCTGTAAGATTCAAAACAATAGTTTGCTATTGACATGAAAGCAATAATACTTCAAGCAAACTAGCAAAGTAATCATGAACTTTCAAAATAACAAGGCCAAAGAAAGTTATCCCTAAAAAATCATATAGTCTGGCTATGCTCCATCATCCTCACACAACTAATGTAAATCATGCACAACCCCGATATTGGCCAAGTAATTGTTTTCGCACTCTTACTTTCTCAAACTTTTTATAACTATCACGCAATACATGAGCGCGAGCCATGGATATAGCACTATAGGTGGAATAGAGTGTGGTGGTAGTTGTGAGACAAAAAGGAGGAGATGGTCACATTGACTCGGCGTATCAAAGGGCTATGGAGATGCCCATCAATAGATATCAATGTGAATGAGTAGGGATTGCCATACAAGTGATGCACTAGAGCTATAAGTATGTGAAAGGTCAAAAGGAGAACTAGTGGGTGTGCATCCAACTTGCTTGCTCACGAAGACCTAGGGCAATTTTGAGGAAGCCCATCATTGGAATATACAAGCCAAGTTATATAATGAAGCTTCCCACTAGCATATGGTGGTGACAAAGCAAGAAGCTCTCAATCATGAAGAACATGGTGCTGTTATGAAGCACAAGTGTGGAAGAAGATAGTAGCATTGTCCCTTCTCTCTTTTTCTCCCCTTTTTTTTATTTGGGCACTTGGGCCTCTTTTTTCTCTTTTATCCTCTTTTTTTATTTGGGCTCTTTGGCCTATTTTTTCCCTCACATGGGACAATGCTCTAATAATGATGATCATCACACTTTTATTCACTCACAGCTCAAAGCTCAAAATGATGATGACTCTATAGGAAATGCCTCCGGCAGTGTACCCGGATGTGCAACGATCTAGCATGGCGTATGACGTTGAAACATCTCGCTAGCTATCTTACGATCATGCAATGGCAATATGAGAGTGACGGCACAAGTCATGAGACGGAACGGTGGGAGTTCCATGGCAATATATCTCGGAATGGCTATGAAAATGCCATAGTAGGTAGGTATGGTGGCTGTTTTGAGCAAGGCATATGGCGGGTTTGTGCACCGGCGAGAATTGCGCGGCACTAGAGAGGCTAGCAATGGTGAAAGGTGAAAGTGCATCTATACCATGGACTCACATTAGTCATGAAGAACTCACATACTTGTTGCGAAAGTTTTTATTAGTAATCGAAACAAAGTGCTAAACGCATACTCCGAGGGGAAGGGTTGGTAGGTGTTAACCATCGCGTGATCCCGACCTCAACACAAAGGATGACAATCAATAGATCAATTATGCTCTGACTTCCTAACATAGCGGTTCACCATACGTGCGTGCTACGGGAATCACTAACTTCAACACAAGTATTTCTACATTCACAACACCCTACTAACATAACTCTTAATATTACCGAATCCATGTCTCAAAACTAATTGAGAGGAATCAAGACTTCTCTTTCTACTCAATGCACATGAAGATCGAGGTTTTTGTATCCTCTTTGGGTACCTATCACCATTGGGACTACCTTCATAGCATAAGCCAACTACCAAGTCACGCACCGCCGTGCTCTAAAAGATATAAGTGAAGCACATAGAGCAAAAGTATCTAGCTCAAAAGATATAAGTGAAGCACTATGAGCATTCTAGCAAAATCACGATGAGTGCATGTGTCTCTCTCTCTCAAAAAGGTGTGCAACAAGGATGATTGTGACACAACAAAAAGAAAAGACTCCTACGATACAAGACGCTCCAAGCAAAACACATATCATGTGGTGAATAAAAATATAGCTCCAAGTAATGTTACCGATGGATTGAAGACGAAAGAGGGGATGCCTTCCCGGGGCATCCCCAAGCTTAGGTTTTTTGGTGTCCTTGAATTTGGCTTGGGATGCCTTGGGCATCCCCAAGCTTGATCTCTTTCCACTCCTTATCTCTTTGTCCATGAGAACATCACCTAAAACTTGAAAACTTCACAACACAAAACTTAAACAGAAACTCGTGATAACATTAGCACAAGAAAACAAACTACCACCTCTTTTGGTACTATAGCAAACTTGAATTATATCTATATTGGTGTTGGGCTACTGTATTATCACTTTTCCATGGGTAGTACCCCCTGATACTAACCATAGTTTATCAAAACAAGCAACCAACTCAACAAAAACATAATCTATCAAAAACAGACCAGTCTGTAGCAATCTGTATAGTTCGTATACTTCTGGTAGCTCAAAAATTCTAAAACATTACGACTGCCTGGGAAAAAGGCATATCAACCAGCAGCAAAAAGAATCAACTGAATAGATATTTTTGAATAAAAATAAAAAATCATCTCGTGAGCGAAAAGTTTCTGTCTTTTTCCAGCAGGATCAAACAACCATTACCAAGACTAATCATAAAGGTTTTGCTTGACTCAAACACAAAAAGAAACACAAAAAACACAATCACAACAGAATTATTAAAGTGTGGACGCAACAAAACAGAAATAAAAAGATAAATTCATTAGGTTGCTTCCCAACAAGTGCTATTGTTTAACGCCCTTAGCTAGGCATAAAAGCGATAGAATCTCGTATCGTCGTCTTTGGTGCTCAAACCATAAGTGGCCCTCATCATGGATTAATAAGGCAATCTTATTTACTTTCTAGGAAAGTGTTCCATGCCCTTCCTTAAAGGAAATTGAAATCTAATATTCCCTTCCTTCATATCGATGATAGCACACATAGTCCTTAGGAAAGGTCTACCAAGAATAATAGGGCAAGTAGGATTGCAATCAATGTCAAGCACAATGAAATCCACGGGTACATAGTTCCTATTTGAAATAATAAGAACATCGTTAATCCTTCCCACGGGTTTCTTGATAGTAGAATCCGCAAGATGCAAATTAAGAGAACACTCTTTAATCTCATTAAAACCTAGTACATTACATAAAGACTTTGGAATCGTGGAAACACTAGCACCCAAATCACACAAAGCATTGCATTCATAGTTTTTGATTTTGATTTTGAAAGTAGGTTCCCACTCATCATGAAGCTTTCTAGGCATAGAGACTTCCAATTCAAGTTTCTCTTCAAGAGATTTTATCATAGCTTCGACGATATGATCGGTAAAGGCCTTGTTTTGGCTATAAGCGTGTGGAGAGTTTAACATGGATTGCATCAAGGAGATGCATTCAATCAAGGAGCAACTATCATAATTGAATTCCTTGAAATCCAAGGTAGTAATTTCATTACTACTCAAAGTTTTAATATCTTCTACTCCACTTTCAATGCTTTTAGGATCAAGATAGATGGACTTCGAATCATTGGGGCACTTTTCAACCAAAGTGGATTCATATCCAGCCCCATAATCATTAGGTTTTGTCACAAGAAAACAAAGATTCAATGGGAGTCACACCAAGCACTTTAAGATCTTCGTGATTCTTATCACGAGAACACGCCTTTTTAAGCCATTCATGTCTAGCACAAATTTGGGCGGTTCTTTCTTTGCTCTCAATCATGGAAACATGCATAGCTTTCAAAGTTTCATCCATATTGATCTTGGGAGGAGCACATCTAACTTTCAAAGCATCAACATCACTAGACATTCTATCAACGCTCTTAGCCAAATCGTCAATTTTGAGTAGTTTTTCCTCTATGGACGCATTGATTTTTTTGTGAGTTGATAAACTCTTTGATATTACTCTCTAGATCAGAGGGTAACCTATTGTAATTTCCATGAGTATTTTTGTAGGAGTTGCCAAAGTTATTAGAAGAGTTACTAGGAAAAGGCCTAGGAACATAGTTTCCTCTAAAAACATTGTTGTTGCCAAAATTATTCTTACCAACAAAATTAACGTCCAAGCTAGCGTTGCTACTCTCAATCAAACAAGACAAGGGCATATCATTAGGATCTAAAGGAGCACTTCTACTAGCAACCAAATTCATTAACTCATCCATCTTAGCACTCAACGAGTTAATTTCTTCTATAGTGTGTACCTTCTTACTAGTAGGTGACCTTTCAGTGTGCCACTGAGAGTAGTTCATCATGATATTGTCTAAGAGCTTTGTGGCCTCCCCCAACGTGATGTCCATGAACGTTCCACCTGAGGCGGAGTCCAGGATATTTCTAGAAGCGAAATTCAAGCCAGCGTAAAAGATTTGTATAATCATCCAAAGACTCAAGCCATGAGCGGGACAATTTCTAATCATCAATTTCATTCTCTCCCAAGATTGTGCAACATGTTCATGATGAAGTTGCTTGAAATTCATGATATCATTACGGAGAGAGATGATCTTAGCCGGCGGAAAATACTTGGAAATATAAGCATCTTTGCACTTATCCCAAGAATTGATACTATTTTTGGGCAAAGAAGAAAACCAAGTTTTAGCGCGATCTCGCAGCGAGAAAGGAAAAAGCTTCAATTTAATCACATAATTATCCACATCTTTCTTCTTTTGCATATCACAAAGCTCAAGAAGGTATTGAGATGGGATGCGGCATCTTCACTAGGAAGGCCAAAGAATTGCTCTTTCCTACCAAGATTCAGCAAAGCGGCATTGATTTCGTATGACGCCGCACTAGTGGTGGGAGCAATCGGAGTACTAATAAAATCATTATTATTAGTATTCGAGAAGTCACAAAGTTTGGTGTTTTCATTCATGGTGACTTCAGCAAGCAAGCAAGCACACAACCGAACAAAGAGCAAGCGAGAAAAGGGAGAACTAAAAAGGCAAACGAAAAAGGCAAATTGTGAAGTGGGGGAGAGGAAAACGAGAGACAACTGGCAAACAAAGTAAATGCAAGAGATGAGTTTGCGACACTTACTTGGATGAGTTCTTGACTTGATCCTCCCCGGTGCTACTGCAACAAAAGACCTTCCAATGGGGCCAGAAATAGACACGTTGTCGAGAAATTATCTTGACGTGCTCCTCAGCAACGGCACCAGGAATCCTTCTGCTACGGCTACGCCTTAAGGGACTTCCTAGGCAAGTATGCAAAGGATTTCCCCCGTGGCCTTGCAGCCTTGTGTTGGTGTTCCCTCGAAGCAGAAAGGGTGATGTAGCGTAGCGGTGGTAAGTATTTCCCTCAGTTTGAGAACCATGGTATCAATCCAGTGGAGGATTATCTCAAGATCCTGCACAAACACAAAAGCATGCTCCCAACGCTATGAAGGGGTTGTCAATCCCTTATAGATTGTTTGCTAAGTGAGAACTGAAAGCAACAAAGTAACAAAGCAAAATAAAAGCGGAGGTGTAAATGATGGATGTGAATAGACCCGGGGCCGTAGTGTTTACTAGTGGCTTCTCTCATGAAAGCAAGTAGACGGTGGGTGAACAAATTACTGTCGAGCAATTGATAGAACCGCGCAAAGTCGTGACGATATCTAAGGAAATGATTATATCTATAGGCATCACGTCCAAAACAAGTAGACCGATACTTTCTGCATCTACTACTATTACTCCACACGTCGACCGCTATCCAGCATGCATCTAGTGTATTAAGTCCATAAGAACAGAGTAACGCCTTAATCAAGATGACATGATGTAGAGGGATAATCTCAAACCAATGATGAAAACCCCATCTTTTTACCCTTGATGGAAACTACTTAATGTGTGCCTTGCTGCCCCTACTGTCACTAGGAAAGGTTACTACATGGTAGAACCCAAAACCAAGCACTTCTCCCATTGCAAGAATCATAGATCTACTTGGCCAAACAAAACCCAAGACTCGGAGAGACTTACAAGGATATCAAATCATGCATACAAGAAATCAGCAAAGACTCAAATATATATCATAGATAATCTGATCACAAATCCACAATTCATCGGATCTCGACAAACACACAGCCAAAGAAGATTACATCGGATAGATCTCCATGAAGATCATGGAGAACTTTGTATTGAAGATCCAAGAGAGAGAAGAAGCCATCTAGCTACTAACTACGGACCCGTAGGTCTGAAGTGAACTACTCACGAGTCATTGGAGGGGCGATGATGATGATGAAGCCCTCGAACTCCAAAGTCCCCTCCGACAGGGTGCCGGGAAGGGTCTCCAGATGAGATCTCGCGGAAACGGAAGCTTGCGGTGGCGGAAAAGTATTTTCGAGGCTCCCTGATTATTTGTTGAATTTTTGGGAATATATAGGCCAAGGATCTAGGTCAGGGGGCGGCCAGGGAGGCCACAAGCTCTGCCACCGCCGCCTCTCCCTCACTACAAGGAATATGCTAATACACGACGCTATTTTTTCGTCGCTACATCGTCACGGTTTTTAATTTATGACGATCTCACGACGAAAAACCAAGCGTCGAAAACGGAGCGTCAGAAATGAACAACAGCGACGTTTTGATCAAAATCGTCGTAACCTTTATGACGATTCCTGGATGGTCGTAACCTTTACGACGATCCTAAATCGTCGTTGGCAATCTAACCCAGTCCTACGTGGCAGTCCTACGTGGCTAAATTACGACGAAATCAAAACGTCATGACTGAAATCAGCCCAGCCCATTTCATTTGATCACATGGGCTGGTTTTATTTTTTTGGGCTTTTTTTCATTGGGCTTCTTATGAGGCCTTAGCCTATTTACAACCACTTCTAGTATTTTTTTCAAAAAAATTTCATCATTATTATTTGGGCCCTAGGCTTTTAGTGCCCAAATAAATTTGGTCCAGTTCAGTTTTGGTATTTTTTCATTTCTGAATTCAACAAATTTTTTTTCTTTTATGTTATTAATGGATCTATAAATAACAGCTGATACAACTTTAAAACTCATACACATAAATCTGAAGCATCTCTATACGTCAGCCCACACCACAAAATTTGAAGGCCATTTCCTTAATTATTTGTTTTTATCCTGTGAATATTATTTGAAAAATGGCCTTTCTAGATGCCAAATACTATTAGGTCCCACTTGTCAGGTTCTAAATAAAGACAGCCAAGGTTTCAATTTCCACACAATTATTTCAGTCAGAACAGCGAATAAATGAAAATTATCAAACCACATGCCAAATTTGGATAATAGCACAATCTTTACATAATTCATTTCACCATTACATGTGATACTATCACAACATAAACTACTACTACAAATATACTCCATTTCTTCACTTTCAGGCTGAAGCTCGTTCAATGAGAGGAAACACCACTTCTGGATATGTTTGTACAGGCTGAACAAAGGCATCTAACAATAAACCAAAAGAGTTAGAAACAAAAGATAAACAAATATAGAAGTATTGAGAAGGCAATATAATAAGTATTGGAAAGTCAATGTAATGGCCATCAGAGTTAATTTGTACTAGTACATAATATTTGGTTGATCTTCACGTTTCAATGCATGGGTTGCGCCAGCCGCTAATGTTTCTTCAGTTCAACACAAAATGCTACGCTCGCCCATACTAACATACTGTATTCAGACAGGTCGAAATTCAGTTAATTAGTCAGGACAAGATATTAATATTGTATTCTGAAGTAAGAGGGAAACAAACACACTTATCTAACCAGGACGCATTACACAACAGAACCGAGACGAATGAGGTAAGAGGGAAATCAACCCCCATATGGAAGCAAGAGACTGAGAGCTATTAATCCAATGTCCTGGCTCCGGTAAGTAGATTGTTAGAGACTGATGCTGTAATGGAGGACACTCACTATGACTATGAATATTTAACCAACAGAACTGCGTGGAACTATCTAGAAAAAGGATGTTGTTGTTGTTGCTCTCCCAGTGTTTTACAATATGGAATTATGTAGACACGGTCTAGCTAGGGTGAAGACCAGAAGTTAGGCATTATTTGCTACCGTAGAAGACAACAAAGATGGGTCCCCAGATTAGCCAGACATAACAAAAACAACACATAACAAATTAGATGCTTTTGTGGAGTGTAGCCAACTGCTAAACCTATGGATCAAACAAACAAGGACTGCCTCCCTTTCCACCAAGAAATCAGTGCAAATCAGAGAAGAAGCTCAGCACGACGCACCAAATCATCGAATTCCAGCTATCTACTCCAGAAGCAGCAACCCATACACGCCCAGACATGACACCTCGCAGAAAAATACTCCCTGGTAGAAGAATGCGACACCAACATGCGAGAGTGAGACTAATCTAAAAGGAGTTTGTCGTACAAGTACAGTACTAACTCTGTTCGTAAACATACGTATTGTGTTGGCAGTTTAAATTAAACTGTCAAAAAGGGCTTATATTTGAAAACGGAGGCGTTACTTAATTATTCTGCAGTGTGCTTGAGATCACATCACCGAGACTCACAGTCTGCTTTCCATTAGGCAACGTGAGATAAATAAATTAGTGCAATTTGCTACGTATGTGATTCGTGTTTTGCTTCATACTGGCTGATCGGCAGTGCTGTCAAACCGGCGACATGCATGCATGAGATCGAGCATGTACCATTTAGAGGTAAAAAAAACGCACTAGAATACAAAATAAGGCTTAGCCATAATACAAGTCTAGACGCAGTTTAGTACAAAAAGATGCAGCAGTGGTCAAAAAAAGGCTGAAGTAAACTACAATTATCCTACTCAACCAGTGACATTGTGTGCGTCCAGATGCGCAGCTACACCTTAGTTTTCCAAGGAAAAAGATTGCACAGCTATTCGGCACGCATGCATGTATACGTTGCTTGGGATGCGGAGTGTTTTCCTCAGGCACGCAGGCTTGATCTTACACATATCGTTGTACCAAATCGTAATGCGGAGTGTTTTCCTTAGGCATGACATAACCAAGCTTGGACGCACAACTCAACTGCAAGCAAGAACAAACTAAACCCCCGTTCCCAATAAATCAAATCAAGTACCCGTGCGGTCCACAAAGGAAGACGCAATGCCGACACATTTGCACTGATGCTAGAGATTTGAGGAAGTAGGATCAGATCTCAAACAGAAAAAAAATTGCAGCATTCGCACTGATCAGATGTGAACTCGCGAGATCTTAGCTGAAAACTTGCGGCATTCGCCAAGAACCACCAGTGCCGGACCAGATCGCGCGGAGATCTGATCCCCGAAACCCCAAATCCCAAATACCCAGCCCCCAAAGCCCCAATGAACACCCCTGGCACATCATCAGTCCTACAGACCATTCACAAGTCCAGCAGCAGCGCATCACAGCAAAATACTAATACCAATCAAAGAAAAAAGCGATTTTCTTCACTCACCTACTGTGATTCAGCCGAGATGCGACGTGGCCGGGGAGGCAGGGAGGCCACACAGCCTACGTGGTCTAGTGGTCGAGAACAGCGGCGAGGGAGCGCGACGGAGGAGCGGAGTTTGGTGAAAGGCGATTCAAGACGGGGCAAGGCAGGCCGTGGCGGTGGGGAGGGAGGGCTGCCGCCGGCGGAGGACACTCACTGTCCGCCCTGCGCCCACTCCCACCCGGCCGCCGCGCCGGCGCACCGGTCGCTGCACCGCCGTTCCCCCGCGTGGCAGCGCATGGCCGGCTCCCTGTCCGCGAAGATCATGACCATGGTGTGGAGCGCCCCCAGCGCCCACGCTGCCGACACCAGCACGAAGTGCTGCAGCTGCCACCGCCCGAACTCGCCCGCGTGCTCCGCCAGCGCGTCGTCGATGCCCAGGCGCGCAGTGGCGGGCCAAGCTGAAGGGGGCAACCGTGGCAGTCGCAGGGACCCTCCGCCGCGGCGGGGCGGCGCCGTCAAGGCCGCGGGCGGCTGTCGGAGCCTGGCCGAGACCTCCATCGACATGCATGCGCTCCGGTTGGTGGGGAAATAGGTAGTCGAGGGAGACAAGATCGGATCTAGAGAAGGAGACGAGATTGGATCTGGAGAAGTGCAGAGTGGTGGGTGGTTAGGGTTTCTGAGGAGTGGCTCCACCGTTGGATGGATACGTGATGGATGGTTCAGATCGTTTCCAATTCGGTGATCCGTGGGAGGCTGTTTTCTCCATCCTTATTGGTTCAAGATATGTGTAATTAAAAATGGTTTTTAGTGCTATAAAAACAAGAAATTTTGTAAAGAAACTTTGAAAAATATTTTTCAAAATGACACTATTAAAATTTTCACTTCTCATATGCACTTCTGATATTTTTGATGATCACCAACTTGTATGGAAACAGGAACCTCCATAGCCGCCGCAACGGCTCACATCAATTCATCTAGGCTGATGCAGTTTTTATGGAAACAGGAGCCTCCTCAAAGCTTTTCGTCGTGGGTCTTTTGTTGAAGCTTTTTAAATCTATGGTCGAAGCTTTTTTTACAACGGTTGCAACTTTTTCCATCATGCTTGAAGCTATTTGAATCTATGATCGAAGCTTTTTTTTTACAACGGTTGCGACTTCTTCTGTTATGCTTGAAGCTTTTTTAATCTCCGGTTGAAGCTTCTTGAATCTATGGTTGAAGCTTCTTTTACACTGGTTGCAACATTTTTTCTTACATAGTGCCCGCTTGAAGCTTTTTTAATCTCCGGTTGAATCTTCTTGAATCTATGGTTGAAGCTTTTTTTACACTGGTAGCAACATTTTTTCTTATATAGTGCCCGCTTGAAGCTTTTTTAATCTCCGGCTGAAGCTTTTTTATGGTCGGTTGTATATTCCTCAGAGGACGCTAGCAGCTTTGCAGTTGCACATAACTAGTTGTAGCACCCCCACTGAGAATTGGTTGTCACACCTCGCCGAGAACTGGTTGTAGCGAACCGTGGTTGTAGCATATACCGGCAGTGCCAGCGTCGACCCAACTGACGCGACGATTCCAGATCCAGCGGTGTCGGCCGTAGCTCCAACAAAATCCATCGCTGGGGAAGGAGATCCTTGCCAGCGGCTGGGAAGGAGCTGCTCGTAGAAGAGTAGGAGGTCGTGCCGTTGACGACGACGAACATACCATGCAGTGCATAAGGCGATAGAAAAAGCGGGCGAGAGGTCTCGTAGTTTGCTGGAAACAGGTCAAATTTGAACTACAGCTGCCTCATAGTTTGCTATTTATTTTTTTCAAAAAACATTTCTAGGTACAAAATTATCTATTTATTTATAGATACTCCAAAATATTTGCAAAAATCTAGCCCTAGCTACAAACGGTCATACCTGTCGATTGGACCGCATTTTGAAATGGGAATGAATTTTTTTTTTAAATCAAAAAAATGGAAAATCTTTGCATTGTGTCATCATATGTGATAAAGTTACCACATAAAATAATAAACTTGTAATATGACAATTATTTTGAAAAAGTGTTCTTAGAAATGGGTTATCATGTGTGAAGATTCATGGCTTTCAAGTCAAATGATCAATCTTATGGCCACATTCATGGCATAGTTTGTTCAAATGACCTCATATTGTGCACAAGGGTGTGTATTGGAATGACAAACAATGTTGCTTAACAAAGTTTCCATTTTCCTTGTATGAAAAATTCATTTTTCATTTTTCAAGTGTCCAAAATGAGTTTTTTGTGAAGGACCTACCATATATTTGTAGCAAAATTGGACCAAATCATTTTTCTAACATACTAGGACATATTTAATGTACAATTGACTAAATGGTTGGGTGTAAAGGATTTTATCGACCTGTCGTGAAAAACACAAATTTTCGTTGAATCAACTGAAAACGGTCAAATTTGAACTGCAACTACATTATAGTTTGCTCTTTATTTTTCCTAAAAATAATTTCTAGGTACACAAGTATCTATTTAATCATAGAAACACCAAAATATTTTCAAGATTCAACCACTAGGTAGGAACGGTCATACCCGCTGTTTTGACCGCGTTTTGAAATGGCCATGAAAATTTGAAAACAAATTCAAAAAAATGGAAAACCATTGCATTGTGTCATTATATGTGAAAAAGTTATTTTAAATAAGTGTTCTTAGAAATGGGCTATCATGTGTGAAGATTCATGGCTTTCAAGCCAAATAATCAATCTTATGGCCACATTCATGACATAGTTTGTTTAAATGATATAATATTATGCACAAGGGTGCATATTGGAATGGCAAACAATGTTGATTAAGGAAGTTTTCATTTTCCTTGTATGAAAAAATCATTTTCCATTTTTCAACTGATCAAAATGAGTTTTTTTGTGAACGACCTACCATATATTTGTTTCAAAATTGGACCAAATATTTTTTATAATATACTAGTACATATTTAATGTACAATTGACAAAATGGTTGGGTGTTAAAAGCTTTTATCCACCTCTCGTGAAAAAGACAAATTTATATCGATTCAGTTGGAAGCTGGTGAAATTTGAACTACAGTTGCATTATAGTTTGCTCTTTATTTTTCCCAAAAATAATTTATAGGTATATAAGTATCTATTTAATCAAAAATACATGGTGTGGTGCCTTGACGTCGAGGTTTGGATGGTGGTCGAGGGCCCCAACTCCAGATCGCGTGAACTTGCATGCCAGTCGCATGGTCACCGCCTGACCGTTGTGTTGCCACGTGTTCTAGGTGGAATATGCATGTCTGGTGGGTTGGATAATCCCTTGGTAGGTTCTATCAAGAAGAAAACAATAGAAGAATCTCACGAGGAGACTGAACTAAGCTCAAACATGAGTTAGCAGCCAAGTGTTTGATTAGAGGTGCGGGTAATTCACATAGACAATGGGACTAAATTTTGGCTGAGGATGATCATCTACTAAGGGGACTCTCTTGGCAAATTTTTAGCTCAAATGGATGAATCTAGGTGGCACTTGCTTTGCAAAGTAACACACTGTGCAGAAATATGGATGTTGAAGCTGGGATCAAATGAATGAATGAATTGAGCTGGAATTTGGTGTATGATGTTAATTTGGGCATACGAAGGCACTGTATAAAAATTATACCATTTGGACATGCCAAAATGACACTTCCTTCACAATGTGCCAATCTGGACAAAAAATGGTAATTGAAACTGGGCTCACATAGATGATTGGATGGCGCTGAAATTTCGAGGAGGAGGATAATTTGGGCACATTAAGGTACTGTAAAAATTTCATAAAATTTGGATAAACAAAAACTGTACTTCCTTCACAATGCTCTCTACTGAACAGAATATTGGGAAAAATATTGAGGGAAACTGGCTAAATTAAAATAAGCTAAAATTTGGTGGAGTGATGTTATATGGTCAGTGTCATCCCGTGGTAAATTGTCATCAACTATAAAGAAATATAAAATGTAGTTCCTTCACAAAATGAAAATATTACCAGAAACAAAGATTGGATGATGAGCTCACATGGATTGTTAGATGTGGCTAAAATTTTATGGAGAGCTATGTTTTGGGCACATAGATGATGTGGAAAAAATTTAACTCATCAGGATATTCCTATCTAGTACTTCCTTCACAAAGCTGTTAGCTGAACACAAACTTTGGAAATTTGCTGAGAAAGATTTACTAGGCAAATTGATACGAAATTTTTCATGAGGCAATGATTTGGATAGGAAAGAGTGCCCAAAAAATATGAGGGTAATCAAAGAAATATAAATAGGACTTCCTTCACAAAGTGCTATTTTGAACAGAATAGGAAAATGAATATTGCTGAATTATTTTTGTACTATGGAGAAGGGTTTTCACATATTTGAGAAATATATGATTCAAAGTATTTATGAGAATTTTTTGAGAATTTTTGGAATGAGAGAATAGTAGGTAGCTTCACAAACTAGGATGAGGTGGGATAGAATGGACCCAGAGGTGACATGTCAACATAGTTAGAATGTGTTACGACATTTTACAATCGTCATAAAAGTTATGACGATCTCATCTTATGCTGTTACGACGTTTTTGACTCACATCGTCATAATTTATATGTAGATTTGGTCCCCTCAAACGTTTTACGACGATCTCAGATGAAATCGTCATAGATTTATGACGAATTCATCAACGACATCTTAAAAAACGTCATGTATGAGCATATTTCTTGTAGTGCCTGGTGGCGGAGTGGGAGCTTGTGGGCTCCCTGGAGCCCACCTGGCTTGGCCCGGAGGCCCCCTGATCTTCTTCCGTTCGGGAAAAAATCATTTCGGGGCTTTTATTCCGTTTGGACTCCGTTCCAAAATCAGATCTGAAAAGATTCAATAACACAGAAAAAACAGGAACTCGCACTTGGCACTGAGTTAATAAGTTAGTCCCAAAAAAGATATAAAAGGTACAAAAAACATCTAAAGAAGACAAGATAATAACGTGAAACCATCAAAAATTATAGATACGTTTGAGACGTATCAAGCATCCCCAAGCTTAATTCCTGCTCGTCCTCGAGTAGGGAAGTGATAAAGAATGAATTTTTGATGCTTTAATGCTACCTAGCATAGGTGTCCTTTGTAATTCCTCTTATGTGACATGAATGTTCAGATCCATTAGATTCAAAACAATAGTTTGCTATTGACGTGGAAACAATAATAATTCAAGCAAACTAGCAAGGTAATCATGAACTTTCAAAATAACAAGGCCAAAAGAAAGTTATCCCTACAAAAACATATAGTCTGGCTATGTTCTATCATCATTGCACAACGAATTTAAATCATGCACAACCCCAGTATTGGCCAAGTAATTGTTTCACACCTTTACTTTCTCAAACCTTTTCAACTCATGCAATACATGAGCGTGAGCCATGGTTATAGCACTATAGATGGTGTGGAGTGTGGTGGAGGTTGCAAGACAAAAAAGGAGAAGATAGTCACATTAACTAGGCATATCAATGAGCTCTGGAGATGCTCATCAATAGATATCAATGTGAATGAGTAGGGATTGCCATACAAATTATGCACTAGAGCTACGAGTATGTGAAAGATCTTAAAGAAAACTAGTGGGTGTGCATCCAACTTGCTTGCTCACGAAGACCTAAGGCAATTTTGAGGAACCCTTATCATTGGAATATACAAGTGAAGTTATATAATGAAAATTTCCCACTAGCTATATGGTGGTGACAAAACGAGAGACTCTCAATCATGAAGATCATGGTGCTTAATATGCACAAGTGTGGAAAAAGTGGTAGCATTGTCCCTTCTCTCTTTTTCTCTCATTTATTTTATTTTATTTGGTGGCCTCTTTGGCCTCTTTTTTTATTTTGGTGGGCTTCTTTGGCCTCTTTTATTTCCTCACATGGGACAATGCTCCATTAATGATGATCATCACACTTTCAACTCAAAACTTAGAGCAACTATGACTCTATATGGAATGCCTTCGGTAGTGTACCGTGGCAATGATCTAGCATGGCATAGACATCAATGGAAACATCATGCTAGCTATCTTACGATCATGCATTGGCAATGTAGACGTGGTGGCACATGTCATGGTGGTAGTTGCATGGCAATATATCTCAGGATGACTTTGAAAAAGTCATAGTAGGTAGGTATGGTGGCTGTTTTGAGGGAGGCTAATGGTGGGTTTTGTGCACCGGCGAAAGTTGCACGACACTAGGAAGATAGTGATGATGGAAGGTGAAAGTGCATCTAAACCATGGACTCAACATTAGTCATGAAGAACTCATATAATTGTTGCAAAAGTTTTATTAGTAATCGAAACAAAGCATTCAACGCATACTCCTAGGGGAAGGGTTGGTAGGTATAAACCATCGCGCGATCCCGACCGCCACGCAAAGGATGACAATGAATATACTAATCATGCTCAGATTTCATCACATAGCGGTTCACCATACGTGCATGCTAAGGGAATCACTAACTTCAACACAAGTATTTCTAGATCCACAACACCTTACTAGCATGACTTCAATATGACCATAACCACAAGTCAAAACTAATTGAGATGAATCAAACTTCTCTAACTATTCAATGCACATGTAGGTGGAAGTTTTCGTATCCCTTTGGATAACTACCCCTTTTGAGACTACTTTCAAAGCATAGATCAACTACCAAGCCACGCACCACTGTGCTCTAAAATATATAAGTGAAGCACATAGAGCAAAAGTATCTAGCTGAAAAGATATAAGTGAAGCACATGTGAGCTGAATTGTCTACCAAAAGATATAAGTGAAGCTTGACAAAGTCATGGTGAGTGCATGTCTCTCTCTCTAGGTGTGCATCAAGGATGATTGTGACACAACAAAAATAAAAGACTCCTACGATACAAGACGCTCCAAGCAAAAACACGTAACATGTGGTGAATAAAAATATAGCCCCATGTAATGTTACCGATGGATTGAAGACGAAAGAGGGGATGCCTTCACGGTGCATCCCCAAGCTTAGGCTTTTACGACATCCTTGAATCTCTTGGAGTGCCTTGGGAATCCCCAAGCTTGAGCTCTTGCCACTCTTTATCTTTTTGTCCATAAGAACTTCACCCAAAACTTGAAAACTTCACAACACGAAACTTAAACAAAAACTCGTGATAACATTAGTATGAGAAAGCAAACCACCACTTACTTAGGTACTGTAGCAAACTTAAATTCTACTTGTGCTGATGTTGGGTTACTGTACTTTCAATCTTCCATGGCTAATACCCCCCGATACTATCCATAGTTTCATCAAAATAAGCAAGCAACACAACAAAAACAGAATCTGTTAACAGGAGACCAGACTGTAGCAATCTATATATTTCGTATAACTCTGGTACTCCAAACATTCTGAACAATTACAACATTCTGAAAAGTTTGTGTAGCAATCAAAAGCAAAAAGAATCAACTCAAAATCTCTTACAGAACAAAAACGAAAATTCTTTTCGTGAGCAGAAAGTTTCTGTCTTTTCCAGCATGACCAAACGATCATCCCCGAGACTAAGCATCACGGTTTTGCTTGGCACAACCGAAAAAAGAAACACAAAAAACACAATCATAACAGAATTATGAAAGTGTGGAAAACACAAAACAGAAAGAAAAAGGTTAGATTTGTTGGGTTGCCTCCCAACAAGCGCTTTTGTTTAACGCCCTTAGCTAGGCAAAATGTGATGGAATCACGTATAGTCATCTTTGGTGCTCAAACCATAGGTAGCCCTCATCATAGATTCATAAGGCAATCTTATTTTCTTTCTAGGAAAGTGCTCCATGCCCTTCTTTAAAGTAAATTCAAATCTAATATTCCCTTCCTTCATATCGATGATAGACCAATAGTCCTTAGGAAAGGTCTACCAAGAATAATGGGACATGAAGGATTGCAATCTATGTCAAGTACAATGAAATCCACAGGTACATAGTTCTTATTTGCAACAATAAGAACATCATCGATCCTGCCCATGGGTTTCTTGACAGTAGAATCTGCAAGATGCAAATTAAGAGAATACTCTTCAATCTCATGAAAACCAAGATTATCACATAAAGACTTTTTAATCGCGGAAACACTAGCACCCAAATCACACAAAGCATTGCAATCATAGTTTTTTATCTTGATTTTGATAGTAGGTTCCCACTCATCATGAAGTTTTCTAGGTATAGATACTTCTAGTCCGAGCTTCTCTTCAAGAGATTTCATCATAGCATCTACGATATGCGCGGTAAAGGCTTTGCTTTCGCTATAAGCATGTGGAGAGTTTACAATGGATTGCATCGAAGAAATGCATTCAAACAAGGAGCAATTATCATAATTGAATTCCTTGAAAGTGGGAGTTTCATTACTACCCAAAATTTTGACTTCTTCTACTCCACTCTCTACACCTTTATCATCAAGATAGGTGGACTCCGAATCATTGGGGTGTTTTTCAACCAAAGTGGATTCATATCCAGCCCCTCCATAAGTAGGTTTGACACGCGAAAACAAAGATGCAAGAGGAGACACACCAAGCACTTTAAGATCTTCGTGATTTGCATCACTAGAACGCACCCTTTTAAACCATTCATGCCTAGCGCGAATTTGGGCGGTTCTTCCTTTGCTCTCATTCATGGAGACATGCATAGCTTTCAAAGTTTCATCCAAGTTGACCTTGGGAGGAGCACATCTAACTTTCAAAGCATCAATATCACAAGACATCCTGTCAACGCTCTTAGCCAAATCGCCAATTTTGAGTAGTTTTTCCTCTATGGACGCATTGAAAATCATTTGGGAGTTGATGAACTCTTTGATATTACTCTCTAAATCAGAGGGTAATTTGTTGTGATTTCCATAAGTGTTGCCGTAGGAATTGCCATAATTGTTAGAGGAGTTACTAGGAAAAGGCCTAGGAACATAGTTTCCTCTAAAAGCATTATTGTTGCCAAAATTGTTCCTACCAACAAAATTCACGTCCAAACTAGCGTTGCTACTCTCAATCAAAGAAGAGAGTGGCATTTCATTAGGATCTACGGTAGCGTTTCTACTAGCAACAAAATTCATCAACTCGTCCATCTTAGCACTAAGCGAGTTAATCTCTTCTATAGCGTGCACCTTTTTGCTAGCAGGCGACCTTTCAGTGTGCCACTGAGAGTAGTTGGTCATGATATTGTCTAGGAGTTTTGTAGTGTCTCCTAACGTGATTTCCATGAACGTTGCACCTGAGGCGGAGTCCAAGATATTGCGAGAAGCGAAATTCAAACCAGCGTAAAAGATTTGTATAATCATCCACAAACTCAAGCCATGAGCGGGACAATTTCTAATCATAAGCTTCATCCTCTCCCAAGATTGTGCAACGTGTTCATGATCAAGTTGCTTGAAATTCATGATATCGTTACGTAAGGAGATGATCTTAGCCGGTGGAAAATACTTGGATATGTAAGCATCTTTGCACTTATCCCAAGAATCGATACTATTTTTAGGCAAAGAAGAAAACCAAATTTTTGCGCGATCTCGCAACAAGGAAGGAAAAAGTTTCAACTTAATCACGTCATTATCCACATCTCTTTTCTTTTGCATATCACAAATCTCAATGAAGGTATTGAGATGGGATGCGACATCTTCACTAGGATGGCCAGAGAATTGCTCTTTCATAACAAGATTCGGCAAAGCTGTGTTGATTTCATACGATTCCGCACTAGTGGCGGGAGCAATCAGAGTACTAATAAAATCATTATTATCAGTGCTCGAGAAGTCGCAAAGTTTGGTGTTTTCAGCCATGATGACTTCAACAAACAAACAAGCAAGAAAACCGGCGAAGGGAAATGGCAAAGGCAAAAGAAAACGGCGAAGGAGAAAGGCAAATGAAAACGGCAAATTTGAAGTGGGGGAGAGGAAAACGAGAGGCAACTGGCAACAAAAGTAAATGCAAGAGAAGAGTTTGTGAGACCTACATGGATAGATCTTGATTTCTCCTCCCCGGCAACGGTGCCAGAAATACTTCTGCTACTGCAACAAAAGACCTTCCAATGGCGCCAGATATAGACACGTTGTCGGGAAATTATCTTGACGTGTCCTCAGCAACGGCACCAGGAATCCTTCGAAGCGGATTTCCCCTGTGGCCTTGGAGCCTTGCGTTGGTGTTCCCTCGAAGCGGAAAGGGTGATGTAGCGTAGCGGTGGTAAGTATTTCCCTCAGTTTCAGAACCAAGGTATCAATCCATTGGAGGAGTATCTCAAGATACTACACAAACACAAAAGCTTGCTCCCAACGCTATGAAGGGGTTGTCAATCCCTTATAGATTGTTTGCCAAGTGAGAACTGAAAGCAACGAAGTAACAAAGCAAAGTAAAAGCGGAGGTGTAAATGATGGATGTGAATAGACCCGGGGGCCGTAGTGTTTACTAGTGGCTTCTCTCATGAAAGCAAGTAGACGGTGGGTGAACAATTTACTGTCAAGCAATTGATAGAACCGCGCAAAGTCGTGACGATATCTAAGGCAATGATTATATCTATAGGCATCACGCCCAAAACAAGTAGGCCGATACTTTCTGCATCTACTACTATTACTCCACACGTTGACCGCTATCCAGCATGCATCTAGTGTATTAAGTCCAAAAGAACACAGTAACGCCTTAAGCAAGATGACATGATGTAGAGGGATAATCTCAAATCAATGATGATAACCGCATCTTTTTACCCTTGATGGCAACTACTTAATGTGTGCCTTGCTTCCCCTACTGTCACTGGGAAAGGTCACCACATGGTAGAACCCAAAACCAAGCTCTTCTCCCATTGCAAGAATCATAGATCTAGTTGGCCAAACAAAACCCAAGACTCGGAGAGACTTACAAGGATATCAAATCATGGATAATAAGAAATCAGCAAAGACTTAAATATATATCATAGATAATCTGATCACAAATCCACAATTCATCAGATCTCGACAAACACACCGCCAAAGAAGATTACATCGGATAGATCTCCATGAAGATCATGGAGAACTTTGTATTGAAGATCCAAGAGAGAGAAGAAGCCATCTAGCTACTAACTACGGACACGTAGGTCTGAAGTGAACTACTCACGAGTCATTGGAGGGGCGATGATGATGATGAACAAGCCCTCCAACTCCAAAGTTCCCTCCGGCGGAGTGTCGGGAAGGGTTTCCAGATGAGATCTCGTGGAAACGGAAGCTTGTGACGGCGAAAGAGTATTTTCGAGGCTCCCCTGATATTTGCTGAATTTTTGGGAATATATAGGCCAAGGATCTAGGTCAGGGGGCGGCCAGGGTGGCCACAAGCCCTGCCACCGCTGCCTCCCCCGCTGGTGGCGGAGTGGGAGCTTGTGGGCTCCCTGGAGCCCACCTGGCTTGGCTCAGAGGCCCCGTGATCTTCTTTTGTTCGGGAAAAAATCATTTGGGGGTTTTTATTCTGTTTGGACTCCGTTCCAAAATCAAATCTAAAAAGAGTCAAAATCACAGAAAAAACAGGAACTGGCACTTGGCACCTAATTAATGAGTTGGTCCCAAAAAAGATATAAAAGGTACAAAAAACATCCAAAGAAGACAAGATAACAGCGTGAAACCATCAAAAATTATAGATACGTTTGAGACGTATCACCCGGCAACGGCGCCAGAAATCCTTCTGCTACGTCAACAAAAGTACTTCCGTGTCAATGGTGCCAGAGATCCTTCTGTCATCTCTTGAGCCTGCATTGGTTTTTTCCTTGAAGAGGAAAGGGTGATGCAGCACAGGAGGAGTAAGTATTTCCCTCAGTTTGAGAACCAAGGTATCAATCCAGTAGGAGAATCTCGTCAAGTCCAGAGTACCTGCACAAACACAAAAGAGCTTGCACCCAACTCTATAAAGGGGTTGTGAATCCCTTCAAGATTGTTTGCAAAGTGAGATCTGAGGACGAAAGTGCAATGAAGTAAAAAGTGTAAGGCTGAAAATATAGTTTGGAGTAGACCCTGGGGGCCATAGTGTTCACTAGAGGCTTTTCTCAAAATAGCAAGTATTACGGTGGGTGAACAAATTACTGTCGAGCAATTGATAGAACCGTGCAAAGTCATGAGGATATCTAAGGCAATGATCATACATATAGGCGTCACGTCAGAGACAAGTAGACCGATGCTTTCTGCATCTACTACTATTACTCCACACATCGACCGCTATCCAGCATGCATCTAGTGTATTGAGTTCATGACGAATAGAGTAACGCCTTAAGCAAGATGACATGATGTAGAGGGATAATCTCAAAGCAATGATGAAAACCCCATCTTTTACCCTTGATGGCAACAACACGATGCGTGCCTCACTACCCCTTCTGTCACTGGGTGAGGTCATGATACGTCTCAAACGTATCTATAATTTTTGATGGTTTCACGCTATTATCTTGTCTTCTTTGGTTGTTTTATGTACCTTTTATATCTTTTTTGGGACTAACTTATTAATTCAGTGCCAAGTGCCAGTTCCTGTTTTTCCGTGTTTTTTACTCTTTTCAGATCTGATTTTGGAACGGAGTCCAAACGGAAGAAAAACCCCGAAATGATTTTTTCCCAAACGGAAGAAGACCAGGGGGCTTTTGGGCCAAGCCAGGTGGGTTCCAGGGAGCCCACAAGCCCCCACTCCGCCACCAGGGGGCAGGCGGAGGTGGGCAGGCTTGTGGCCTCCTTGGCCGCCCCCTGACCTAGGTATTTGGCCTATAAATTCCCAAATATTCCGCAAAAAATCACGGGAGCCTCAAAAATACTTTTCCACCACCGCAAGCTTCCGTTTCTGCGAGATCTCATCTGGAGACCCTTCCCGGCACCCTGCCGGAGGTGACTTTGGAGTTGGAGGGCTTCTTCATCATCATCATCGCCCCTCCATTGACTCGTGAGTAGGTCACTTCAGACCTACGGGTCCGTAGTTAGTAGCTAGATGGCTTCTTCTCTCTCTTGGATCTTCAATACAAAGTTCTCCATGATCTTCATGGAGATCTATCCGATGTAATCTTCTTTGACGGTGTGTTTGTCGAGATCCGATGAATTGTGGATTTGTGATCAGATTATCTATGATATATATTTGAGTCTTTGCTGATTTCTTATATGCATGATTTGATATCCTTGTAAGTCTCTCCGAGTCTTGGGTTTTGTTTGGCCAACTAGATCTATGATTCTTGCAATGGGAGAAGTGCTTGGTTTTGGGTTCTGCCATGTGGTGACCTTTCCCAGTGACAGTAGGGGCAGCAAGGGACACATCAAGTAGTTGCCATCAAGGGTAAAAAGATGGGGTTTTATCATTGGTTTGAGATTATCCCTCTACATCATGTCATTTTGCTTAAGGCGTTACTCTGTTCTTATGGACTTAACACACTAGATGCATGCTGGATAGCGGTCGACGTGTGGAGTAATAGTAGTAGATGCAGACAGTATCGGTCTACTTGTTTTGGACGTGATGCCTATAGAAATAATCATTGCATAGATATCGTCACGACTTTGCGGAGTTCTATCAATTGCTCGACAGTAATTTATTCACCAATCGTCTACTTGCTTTCATGAGAGAAGCCACTAGTAAACACTACGGCCCCCGGGTCTATTCACATCCATCATTTACACCTTCGCTTTTACTTTGCTTTGTTACTTTGTTGCTTTCAATTCTCACTTGGCAAACAATCTATAAGGGATTGACAACCCCTTCATAGCGTTGGGAGCAAGCTTTTGTGTTTGTGCAGGATCTTGTGATACTCGTCCACTGGATTGATACCTGGGTTCTCAAACTGAGGGAAATACTTACCACCGTTGTGCTATCTCACCCTTTCCGCTTCGAGGGAACACCAACGCAAGGCTCCAAGGCCACGGGGGAAATCCTTTGCATACTTTCCTAGGAAGTCCCTTAAGGCGTAGCCGTAGCTGAAGGATTCCTGGTGCCGTCAACACGACAATTTCTGGCGTCGTTGCAAGGGAAGCACGGCTGACATCAGGTCACCGCACGGTATGACCCAAAACCAAGCACTTCTCCCATTGCAAGAATCATAGATCTAGTTGGCCAAACAAAACCCACAACTCGAAGAGAATTACAAGGATATGAAATCATGCATAAGAGAGATCTTAAGAAACTCAAATAATTTTCATAGATAATCTGATCATAAATCCACAGTTCATCGGATCTCGACAAACACACCGCAAAAGAAGATTACATTGGATAGATCTTCATGAATATCATGGAGAACTTTGTATTGAAGATCCAAGAGAGAGAAGAAGCCATCTAGTTACTAGCTATGGACCCGTAGGTCTATGGTGAACTACTCACGCATCATCGGAGAGGTCATGGTGTTGATGAATAAGCCCTCCGTGTCCGAATCCCCCCTCCGGCAGGGCACCAGAACGTGCCCTAGATGGGATCTTGGGGAGACAGAAGCTTGCGGCGGCGGAAAAGTACTTTCGATGATCTCTGAGTTTTTTGGGATTTTTAGGGAATATATAGGCGCAAAACCTACAACAAAGGGGCCTCAGGGAGCCCACAAGCCTATTGGCTGCGGGCCCCCCTGGCCGCGTCGTGTGGGCTTGTGGGCTCCTTGGTGGTCCCCTGCCCTGATTCTCCGGCTCTCCGATCTTTTTTTGTTCCATAAAAAATCTTTTTGGCAGTTTCATTCCGTTTGGACTCTGTTCAAAATCCTCCTCTGAAAGGGGGTCAAAATCATGGAAAAAACAGGAACTGGCACTTGGCGCTGTGTTAATAAGTTAGTCCCAAAAAATATATAAAAGGCATACAAAAGATCCAAAATTTGATACGATAATAGCATGAAACCATAAAAAATTATAGATACGTTGGAGACGTATGAATCTCCATCTTCAAAGTACAAGGATGATCTCCATCGTCATCCGCACTACACCCTGATCTCCATCATTATGATCTCTATCATTGTGGTGCCATCGAGGTTGTCGAGCTAACTATGTTGTTGCTACTAAAGCTACTGAACTAGTTATAAAGCAAAGCACCACCAAGCGGAAAATAGTTAAAGACAACACTATGGCTCCCAACGGTTGCCGTAGCATCGAAATGCAAGTCGATATTTAACTATTACAACATGATCATCTCATACATCAAATATATCATATCATGTCTTTGCCGTATCACATCATCTGCGTACCCTACAAAAACAAGGTACACGTCCTCTAATGTGTTGTGGAATGTTTTACGTGGCTGCTATGGGTATCTAGCAAGAACGATTCTTACGTACGCAAAACCACAACAGTGATACACAAGTTGCTATTTAACCTTCTCCAAGGACAGTCTTTGTCCGACTCAACCAAAGTAGGAGAAACAGACTCCCGGCACACATCTTTATGCAACAAGTTGCATGTTATTCGATGGAACCGGTCTCTTGTAAGCGTACGAGTAAGGTTGGTTCGGGCCACTTAATCCAACAATACCGCCGAATCAAGAAAAGACTAAGGAGGGAAGCAATCTGAATATCAACGCCCACAAAATCCTTTGTGTTCTACTCGAGATGTCATCTACACATTGACCTACCTCATGATGCCACTGTTGGGGAACGTTGCATGGGAAACAAAAAAATTCCTACGCACACATAAGACTATCCTTGGTGATGGCCATCTATGAGAGGGGGAGTGCGGATCCACATACCCTTCTAGATCGCTAAGCGGGAGCATATATAATAAAGTTGATGTAGTCAAACATCTTCGCGATGCAAATCGCGGTCCATCCCGCGATCTCATCATGATCCGTCCCGCGATTCCATCACGATCCATCCCGGTCTAGTGCCGAACGGACGGCACCTCCGCGTTCAACACATGTACACCTCGATGACGATCTATGCCTTCTTGATCCAGCAAGAGGGGCGGAGAGGTAGATGAGTTATCCAACAGCACGACGACATGGTGGTGGTGGTGGTGGTGGTGGTGGTGGTGGTGGTGAACTAATCCAGCAGGACTTCGCCAAGCTATGCCAGACTAATCTAGACAAAGGAGACAATCTATGGAGGAGAGGGCATCACGTGGCTTTTCACGTGTTTGTTGCCCTCAAAACCTCCACTATATATAGGAAAAAGAGGTGGGAGGTCTGCCTTGGCTCCTCCTCCAAGGAGGAGAGGTTCGTCCAAGCTAGGGAGGAGAGACGTCCTCCAATTCGATTTGGTGGAGGACTCCCTTCCTATTTGGTCTCTTCCTTCCTTTTCTTTCCTTTTTCCTTTTCTTTTTAAACTTGGACAAAATAGGTCTTATTGGGCTAGCCACACCAACCCACTAGGGGCTGATGCGCCAACTTTAGGCCTACTAGGTCCCCTCCCGGGTAGGTGGCCCCTCCCGGGTGGGTGGCCCCTCCCTGTGAAACCCCAAAACACATTCGTCACTCCTGGTACTTTACCTGTAGTGCCCGAAATGTTTCCGAAGCCAAATGCAACTTTCCTATATATTAATATTTACCTCCGAACCATTACGGAGCTCCTCGTAATGTCCGACATCTCATCTCGGACTCCGAACAACTTTTGGTCACCAACATACATAACTCAATAATACCGAAATGTCACCAAACCTTAAGTGTGCAGACCCTACGGATTCGAGAACTATGTAGACATGATCGAGACACTCTCCGATCAATAACCAATAGCGGGACGTCGATGTCCATATTTGCTCCTAGTATTCAGTTCACCATAGACCTACGGGTCCATAGCTAGTAGCTAGATGGCTTCTTCTCTCTCTTGGATCATCAGTACAAAGTTCTCCATGATCTTCATGGAGATCTATCCGATGTAATCTTCTTTTGCGGTGTGTTTGTCGAGATTCGATGAATTGTGGATTTATGATCAGAATATCTATGAATCTTATTTGAGTTTCTTCTGATCTCTCTTATGCATGATTTCATATCCTCGTAATTCTCTTCGAGTTGTGGTTTTTTTTGGCAAACTAGATCTATGATTCTTGCAATGGGAGAAGAGCTTGGTTTTGGGTTCATACCATGCAGTGACCTCACCCAGTGACAGAAGGGTTAGCGAGGCACGCATCGTGTTGTTGCCATCAAGGGTAAAAAGATGGGGTTTTCATCATTGGTTTGAGATTATCCCTCTACATCATGTCATCTTGCTTAAGGCGTTACTATGTTCGTCATGAACTCAATACACTAGATGCATGCTGGATAGTGGTCGATGAGTGGAGTAATAGTATTAGATGCAGAAAGTATCGGTCTACTTGTCTCGGACGTGATGCCTATATGTATGATCATTGCCTTAGATATCGTCAAGACTTTGCGCGGTTCTATCAATTGCTTGACAGTAGTTTGTTCACCCACCGTAATAATTGCTATTTTGAGAGAAGCCTCTAGTGAACACTATGGCCCCCGGGTCTACTCCACACCATATTTTCAGCCTTACACTTTTTACTTCGTTGCACTTTCCGCCTTCAGATTTCACTTTGCAATCAACTTGAAGGGATTGACAACCCCTTTAAAGCGTTGGGTGCAAGCTCTTTTGTGTTTTCGCAGGTACTCTAGACTTCACGAGATTCTCCTACTGGATTGATACCTTGGTTCTCAAACTGAGGGAAATACTTACTGCTCCTATGTTGCATCACCCTTTCCTCTTCAAGGGAAAAACCAACGCAAGCCTAGTCTCCGTCAACGTGTCAATTTCTGGCGATGTTGTCTGTTGCCATAGCAGAAGAATTTCTGGCGCCGTTGCCCGGGAGGATCAAGTCAAGAACTCATCCAACTAAGTGTCGCAAACTCATCTCTTGCATTTACTTTGTTTTCCAGTTGCCTCTCGTTTTCCTCTCCCCCACTTCACCTATTTTCCTTTTTCGTTCACCCTTTTCTCTCGCTTGCTTTCTGTTCGCTTGTGTGCTATGTGCCTTCAATATGCTTGCATCTTCGCTTGCTAAAAATCTATTGATATGGATCCTCATCCCCTTGCTAATCTCTTTAAGAGATCCAATTATGTTGATCCAATTGCTAGTAAGTTGAGTGCACTTGACTATCTTTATGGAGTTTTGCTTGAGATGCGTGAATCTGAAAATCGTGATCAAGAAATTCATGAAGTGATTCACGAGGGCTCCTTGAATGAAAAGCATGATTGCAATGGTTTCACTATAAATTCTATTAGTGACAATCATGCTAAAAATATGCAAAACCCTAAGCTTGGGGATGCTAGTTTTTCTTTGTCCACTACTTGTTGCAATGATCGTGATTGGGGTAATGATTTTTCTTATGATCTTGAAATTTTTTTAAGCCTCATGATGAATATGATGTTTGCAATAAGATTGTAAGTGGGCTTGGAGAAGTCATGACTTTAGGTGATGATAATCCCGCTATTTTTGAAGAGCGTCAACTTTGCATGCATGTGGATCATGAAAATAATATCCTTTGTGATAGCTATTTTTTTGAATTTGATTATGATCCCACATGTAATTGCTATGAGAGAGGAAAATATTGTGGTAGAACTTTCATGTTACCAAATTACCTCTCGTTATGTGGAGATTGCTATTGTCTCTTTCTTCTTCCTTGCATATGGCAGCTATTGGTTGTCTTGATAATTTGTTTTCCTACAAAATGCCTATGCATAGGAAGTATGTTAGACTTAGATGTGATTTTCACATGTTTCATGATGCTCTCTTCGTGTCCGATTGCTATCTTTTATATGAGCATCATTGAAATATCAATGCCTAGCTAAGGGCGTTAAACAATAGCGCTTGTTGGGAGGCAACCCAATGAATTTATCTTTTTTCTTTCTGTTTTTTTGCGTCCACACCATCATAATTCTGTTGTGATTGTGTTTTTTGTGTTTCTTTTTGTGTTTGAGCCAAGCAAAACCTTTATGACTAGTCTTGGTAATGGTTGTTTGATCCTGCTGGAAAAAGACAGAAATTTTTCGCTCACGAGATGATTTTTCATTTTTATTCAGTAAGAGATTTTGAGTTTATTATTTTTGCTGCTGGTTGATATTCCTTTTTCCCAGGTAGTCGTAAGTTTTCAGAATTTTTGAGGTACTAGAAGTATACCAAGTATACAGATTGCTGTAGACTCGTCTGTTTTTGACAGATTCTATTTTTGTTGAGTTGGTTGCTTATTTTGATGAAACTATGGTTAGTATCGGGGGGTACTAGGCATGGAAAAGTGAGAATACAGTAGCCCAACACCAATATAGATAGAATTCAAGTTTGCTATAGTACCAAAAGAGGTGGTAGTTTGTTTTTTTGTGCTAATGTTATCACGAGTTTCTGTTTAAGTTTTGTGTTGTGAAGTTTTCAAGTTTTGGGTGATGTTCTCATGGAAAAAGAGATAAGGAGTGGAAAGATCTCAAGCATCCCCAAGCCAAATTCAAGGACACCAAAAAGCCTAAGCTTGGGGATGCCCCGGGAAGGCATCCCCTCTTTCGTCTTCAATCCATCGGTAACATTACTTGGAGCTATATTTTTATTCTCCACATGATATGTGTTTTGCTTGGAGCGTCTTGTAATGTAGGAGTCTTTTATTTTTGTTGTGTCACAATCATCCTTGCTGCACACCTTTTTGAGAGAGAGAGACATGCATTCATCTGATTTTTCTAGAATGCTCATAGTGCTTCACTTATATCTTTTGAGCTAGCTAATTTTGCTCATAGTGCTTCACTTATATCTTTTGAGCTAGATAATTTTGCTCTATGTGCTTCACTTATATATTTTAGAGCACGGCGGTGCGTGACTAGGTAGTTCGCTTATGATATGAAAGTAGTCCCAAAGGTGATAGGTACCCAAAGAGGATACAAAAACCTCCATCTTCATGTGCATTGAGTAGAAAGAGAAGTCTTGATTCCTCTCAATTAGTTTTGAGACGTGGATTCGGTAATATTAAGAGTTATGTTAGTAGGGTGTTTTGAATCTAGAAATACTTGTGTTGAAGTTAGTGATTCCCGTAGCATGCACGTATGGTGAACCGCTATGTTAGGTAGTCGGAGCATAATTGATCTATTGATTGTCATCCTTTGGGTTGAGGTCGGGACCGCGCGATGGTTAACACCTACCAACCTTTCCCCTAGGAGTATGCGTTTAACACTTTGTTTCGATTACTAATAAAAAAATTCGCAACAAGTATGTGAGTTCTTCATGACTAATGTGATTCCATGGTATAGATGCACTTTCACCTTCCACCTTTGCTAGCCTCTCTAGTGCCGCGCAACTTTTGCCGGTACACAAACCCACCATATGCCTTCCTCAAAACAGCCACCATACCTACCTACTATGGCATTTTCATAGCCATTCCGAGATATATTGCCATGCAACTCCCACCGTTCCGTCTCATGAATTGTACCTTCACTCTCATATTGCCATTGCATGATCGTAAGATAGCTAGCGAGTTGTTTCAACGTCATACGCCAAGCTAGATCGTTGCACATCCCGGTACACTGCCGTAGGCATTTCCTATAGAGTCATCATCGTTCTAAGCTTTGAGCTGTGAGTAAATAAAAGTGTGATGATCATCATTAGAGCATTGTCCCATGTGAGGAAATAATAATAAAAAGAGGCCAAAGTGCCCAATAAAAAAAGGAGAAAAGAGAAAAAAAGAGGCCTAAGAGCCCAAATAAAAAAAGAGAGAAAAAGAGAGAAGGGACAATGCTACTCTCTTTTTCCACACTTGTGCTTCATAATAGCACCATGTTCTTCATGATTGAGAGCCTCTCATTTCATCACCACCATATGCTAGTGGGAATCTTCATTATATAACTTGGCTTGTATATTCCAATGATGGGCTTCCGCAAAATTGCCCTAGGTCTTCGTGAGCAAGCAAGTTGGATGCACACCCACTAGTTCTACTTTTGAGCTTTCACATACTTATAGCTCTAGTGCATCTCTTGTATGGCAATCCTTACTCATTCACATTGATATCTATTAATGGGCATCTCCATAGCCTTTTGATACGCCGAGTCAATGTGACCATCTCCTCGTTTTTGTCTCACAACCACCACCACACTCTATTCCACCTATAGTGCTATATCCATGGCTCATGCTCATGTATTGCGTGATAGTTATAATTTTTTTGAGAAAGTAAGAGTGCGAAAACAATTACTTGGCCAATACCGGGGTTGTGCATGATTTACATTAGTTGTGTGAGGATGATGGACCATAGCCAGACTATATGATTTTGTAGGGATAACTTTCTTTGGCCTTGTTATTTCGAAAATTCATGATTACCTTGCTAGTTTGCTTGAAGTATTATTATTTTCATGTCAATAGCAAACTATTGTTTTGAATCTTACGGATCTGAACATTCATGTGACATGAAAGAAGATGCAAATGACAACTATGCTAGGTAGCATTCCACATCCAAAATTCATTCTTTATCACTTCCCTACTTGAGGACGAGCAGGAGTTAAGCTTGGGGATGCTTGATATGTCTCCAACGTATCTATAATTTTTCATGGTTTCATGCTATTATCTTGTTAAACTTTGGATGTTTTGTATGCCTTTTATATATTTTTTGGGACTAACTTATTAACTCAGTGCCAAGTGCCAGTTCCTGTTTTTTCCATGTTTTTTACCCCTTTCAGAGGTGGATTTTGAACGGCGTCCAAACGGAATGAAACTACCAAAAAGATTATTTCCGAAACAGAAAAAGATCGGGAAGCCGGAGAATCAGGGAAGGGGGCCTGCAGGGACCCCACAAGCCCTCATGGCGCGGCCAGGGGGCCCGCGCCACCCTGGCTTGTGGGCTCCTTGGGCCACCTCTGCCCTAGGTTTTGCGCCTATATATTCCCTAAAATCCCAGAAAAAAATCAGGAGATCATCGAAAGTACTTTTCCGCCGCCGCAAGCTTCTGTCTACGCAAGATCCCATCTGGGGCAAATTCTGGTGCCCTGCCGGAGGGGGGATTCGGACACGGAGGGCTTCTTAATCAACACCATGACCTCTTAGATGATGCGTGAGTAGTTCACCATACACCTACGGGTCCATAGCTAGTAGCTAGATGGCTTCTTCTCTCTTTTGGATCTTCAATACAAAGTTCTCCATGATCTTCATGGAGATCTATCCGATGTTATCTTCTTTTGCAGTGTGTTTGTCGAGATCCGATGAATTGTGGATTTATGATCAGATTATCTATGAATCTTATTTGAGTTTCTTCTAATCTCTCTTATGCATGATTTCATATCCTTGTAATTCTCTTTGACTTGTGGTTTTTTTGGCCAACTAGATCTATGATTCTTGCAATGGGAGAAGTGCTTGGTTTTGGATTCATACCGTGCGGGGACCTCACCCAGTGACAGAAGGGGTAGCGAGGCACGCATCGTGTTGTTGCCATCAAGGGTAAAAAGATGGGGTTTTCATCATTGGTTTGAGATTATCCCTCTACATCATGTCATCTTGCTTAAGGCGTTACTCTGTTCGTCATGAACTCAATACACTAGATGCATGATGGATAGTGGTCGATGTGTGGAGTAATAGTAGTAGATGCAGAAAGGATCGGTCTACTTGTCTCGGACGTGATGCCTATATGTATGATCATTGCCTTAGATATTGTCATGACTTTGCGCGGTTCTATCAATTGCTTGACAGTAATTTGTTCACCCACCGTAATACTTGCTATTTTGAGAGAAGCCTCTAGTGAACACTATGGCCCCCGGGTCTACTCCACACCATATTTTCAGCCTTACACTTTTTACTTCGTTGCACTCTCCGCCTTCAGATCTCACTTTGCAATCAATCTTGAAGGGATTGACAACCCCTTTAAAGCGTTGGATGGAAGCTCTTTTGTGTTTGCACAGGTACTCAGGACTTGACGAGATTCTCCTACTGAATTGATACCTTGGTTCTCAAACTGAGGGAAATACTTACTCCTCCTGTGCTATATCACCCTTACCTCTTCAAGGGAAAAACCAACGCAAGCCTAGTCTCCGTCAACGTGTCAATTTCTAGCGATGTTGTCTGTTGCCGTAGCATTTCCTTGGTTTTATCTCTTTTTACCATGCCCGCACCTAGCCGAAACCACATGTATCGCGCTGGGGAGAAGACAACGAAGGTCCCCCCCCCCGCGGCATGCGCGTGTAGGTTTACCTTGGGCCTCATGCTCGCGGGGGCTGGGCATGGTGTCCTAGCCTGGGTCTGCCTTGGTGGTGCTGAGAACCTGGAGAACTGGGTTCTAGCTCGCGGGCACACTCCATGCGAACGCCACCTCATCTAGGCCCCCGGGGCCTATACTTCTCGCACAACGCCCAGATGCAAGTGGACAAGTGCACACCATCAGGACAGGGCATCTTCTCCGCGGGACTTCCCTCAAGGGGCCTCACGAGGCAGGCCCCACAAGCAACAACCACTCGCATGAGCCGCTCGGGCGAGGAAGACAAGCCCTTGAGCGTCGTGCCTGAGGATCCCTCATACCCATGCTCGGGGGCTGGGCCTTAGCGCCGCAAGGCGTTGTATGACCTTGGAAAGGGTTCAAGCGCAACAAAAAGTACCAAGGAGAAGTTTATTTTCGACCCAAAATAGCGTTTAAATCAATTTGAAGTGTGAAGGACATGACCCCTTTTAGACGCCCCTGATGGGGTTATAGTCCTAGGGTAGGGTCATAGGCCTGCCCTATAGGTCCTACCCTAGGACTACCCTTCATAAGGGACAAGGCCCTTAGTCAGTTCCGACTGAATTAAGGACTTCCCATCATCCAGTCGGTGACGATTCCTCCATCATCCAGTCGGAGATGAGCAGTCGGAGCGTATCAAACTTACCGATTGGATTCCACTCTGTACATCGTAACCCCCCTGGAGGGCAACGATCATACGTTTTCATGTACCTTTATTAGCATTTAAGGCATACGTTACCTGCAATGTAGGCATTTATTCGCCACTACTCCACCCCTGTGCACCGAACCGTTGTGAAGGGCAGCGCACTCTATATAAGCCACCCTTCCCCACTGGTGCAGGGGTTAGCAATTCACTGTAATCCATATTCCACTCGACAACAAGCTCCCAAGAGCACTGAGACGTAGGGCTTTTACCTCCACCGTAGAGGGGCCTGAACTCATACAACCTCGCCGTAGCTAAGGCTCTGCCCATCCTTTCGTACCCTACACATCTACTGTCAGACTTATACCCACGATAGTTGGCGCCCACCGTGGGGCAGGCGTCTAAGCGACTTCCGGCGAGTTTGCGACTACATCTTTTCATCATGTCATCCGGTGGAGATTTGTGCATGGGTCATGAGATCCTCTTCGGAGCTCTCTCCTTCATCGTTGACGATTCGACATGGCTTCGGGATGCCCCTCACGACGTCGAGGAGCTCCCCAGTCGCGGGGCTATGCACTTTCGTGCCGGCGCCCGCGGCATCCTTCTTCTCCAGCAGTCGGCTCCGGTGTCGATCTACGCCCCCATCGCGCGCCGCAACAAGCGGTCCCGCCGTCCGCGGCTCCAGCGTTGGGTGTAACACGCCCAGGCGCGCCAGAACGCGTCTTCACAAGTGGCGGTCCTCGAGTCGGTTGTAGTTGCGCCGCCGTCCCAGCGCTCGGACTCAGTTCCGACTGAGTTTCCTTCCGAGTACTTGGGTCGCGGGCCTGCAGCCGAAGTGCACATGGCCAACTCCCATGAAAGTCCCCGCCAAACCGGCCGGAACGAGCACGAGGTCGGCGAAACATCCGGCGCTCGCCGTTAGCCCCGCCGTTCTGCTAGTCGGCACACTCATCGGAGCAACGTGGAGGTGTTCCGCACACCTGTCCTCAACCTGGCTGCCGCCGCCAAAATAGCCGATTCCCTCCAGCCGACTGATTCAGAGGCTCGCAGAGGGATCGAGCAAATCCGTGCCCTGCTGCACATGGCGCAGTAGCAAAATTCGGCGGTCTCCCAGTCGGACAACAGGATCCACAATAGTTATGTTCACGCGAACACGCATCGGTCAGTTCACAACCCCGGTTCTCATCAGCGACACAGGGGAGGCAGCCGTTCCATGAATCCCAAAGATCGTCGCCGTTCACGCAACCCTCCGCGGGGTGGGCCCTACGGGCCCCGACATCATGATGATCGGTGTTCGGTCGGTGACACTTATGATCCAAGGCCCGACGCAAGAGGATATATCGCCCAGAGGAGGGTCGACAAGGGCTGGGCCCACCACGATGGTCACGATATAGACCGTCCGAGCGGAAGCAGGACCAGAGACGACCAGGTCGCCATGAAACATCTCCCCCTGATGCTCGACGGCTCGGCACGAGCGTGGCTGAACCAGTTGGCTCCTTCAAGCATCTACAGCTGGGCAGATCTGGCCCGAGTCTTCATCAGGACCTTCGAGGGGACGTGCAAACGCCCTGCTGGTCTCGTGGAGCTCCAGCACTGTGTCCAGAAGCAGAATGAGCCCCTGCGCGACTTTATCCAGCGTTGGACAACCCTCTACGACACGGTGGAGAATGTCACGGAGCACCAAGCAGTCTGCGCCTTCAAGGCAGGCGTGCGGTATAGAGATCTATACCTGAAGTTCGGTCGGACAGGCGACATCTCCATGAGCAAGATGATGGAGATAGCGGCACGCTATGCAAATGGCGAAGAAGAGGACCGCATTCGTAGCGGCAAGCACAAAGCAGTCGCCGATGGAGATGGGAACAACACTCGGAAGCAGAAGCAGAAAGCTCCATCCACTCCGTAGGCAGAGGCCGTAGCCGTTACCAATGCCAAGTTCAAGGGCAAGGGGAAGGCTCAATTCACCCCCAAGAAGAAGCAGTTCGGAAACCACATCCTGGACCAGCCATGTCCAATCCACACGAAGATGGATGAAGAGGGCAACGCCATATTTCCGAAGCATACCACTCGTCAATGTCGCCTCCTGATCCAGGGGTTCGGCGAAGGGCAGCCGAGTGAAAAGGACAATGAACAGGATGAGGAGGACAAGGAGGATCCGTTCCCCCAAGTCCATGCAACACTGATGATTTTTGCTGACGTTGAAAGCAAGAGTCGACTCAAGTTGGTGAACAGGGAGGTGAACATGGCCACCCCGGCCAACCCCACGTTCCTCAAATGGTCTCAGACTGCGATCACCTTTGACCTGTCGGATCGTCCAGCACACGTACCCACCCCAGGGAGGCAGGCCCTGGTCGTCGACCCGGTGGTGGAAGGAGTCCGACTGCGCAAAGTCCTCATGGACGGCGGCAGCGACTTGAACATCATGTACGCTGACACTCTCAAGGGGATGGGCATTCTGATGTCCAAACTTAGCCAGAGCAGCATGCAGTTCCATTGAGTCGTCCCTGGACGAAAGGCCAAGTCACTCGGCCAGATCGCGTTGGACGTCGTCTTCGGCTCCGACAAGAACTTCCGCAAGGAAAAACTGACGTTCGAGGTGGTGGACTTCCAGAGTGCGTACCACGCGATTCTGGGCCGCCCGGCGTATGCGCATTTCATGGCCCGTCCATGTTACGTGTACCTGAAGCTGAAGATGCCAGGGCCAAAAGGTGTGATCACTATCACGGGCAATCGGCAGCGGGCCGAGGAGTGTCTGCAGCAGGGATCGAGGATCGCCGATCAGCAGATGGCTGTCCTCGAGCTTGACGAGTACAAGAAGACAGTCGACCCCGCGGACTTGATGCGTTTGAAGAAGCCAGCTTCGGGGTCCGCATTCCAATCGGCGGGAGAGACGAAGAAGGTCAGCATCCACCCGATGGACGACACCGCTGCCCCGATGAACATCTCCACCGCCCTCGATCCTAAATAGGAAGCCGAGCTCATCCAATTCCTCCGTGAGAACTGGGACATTTTCGCATGGAAGCCCGCTGACATGCCAGGTGTACCCAGGGAGTTGGTTGAGCACCGACTGCATGTGGATCCTGCTGCTCGGCCTGTCCGAGAACGCCTGTGTCGGTCCGCCGCGCACAAGAGGAAGGCAATCAGAGAAGAGGTGGCTAAGCTTTTGGCAGCCAACTTCATTCGCGAGGTACACCACTCCGAGTGGCTCGCCAATGTTGTCATGGTGCCCAAGAAGGACAAGTCTCTCTGAGTGTGCATCGACTTCAAGCATCTCAATAAGGTCTGCCCAAAAGACCATTTCCCGCTCCCTCGCATCGATCAAATTGTTGATTCGACTGCGGGTTGCGAGCGTTTTTCATTCCTCGATGCCTACTCGGGCTATCATTAGATCCGTCTGTATGGCCCCGATGAATTAAAAACAGCCTTCATCACCCCATTCGGGTGCTTCTGCTACATCACTATGCCATTTGGTTTGAAGAATGCAGGAGCAACCTTTATGTGCATGATCCAAAAATGCCTCCTTGACCAGATCGGTCGAAATGTGGAGGCATATATGGATGATATCGTAGTCAAGTCACGCAAAGGTTCCAACTTGCTGACTGACTTGGCAGAAACATTCGCCAACCTTCGTAGGTACGATATCAAGCTCAACCCAGCCAAGTGTTCATTCGGTGTTCCTAGAGGAAAGTTACTCGGTTTCTTTGTTTCCGAACGAGGGATCGATGTCAACCCCGAAAAGATCGGGACCATCGTCCGAATGGAGCGGCCGGTCAGAATACACGATGTTCAAAGGCTCACAGGTTTCCTAGCGGCTTTGAGCAGGTTTATCACTCGACTCGGTGAAAAGGCGCTACCTCTGTACCGACTCATGAAGAAATCAGATACTTTCGAGTGGACAGACGAAGCCCAAATCGCATTCGACGACCTCAAAGTCCTACTTTCCACCCAGCCGGTTCTTACTGCTCCGCTCAGTAAAGAACCCCTTCTTCTGTACATCGCGGCCACAAATCAAGTCGTCAGCACTGTTATCACAGTCGAACGGGAAGAAGAAGGCAAAGCATACAAGGTTCAGCGGCCAGTGTATTATGTCTCCGAAGTCCTGACTCCTTCCAAGCAGAGGTATCCCCACTATCAAAAACTTATCTACGGGATTTACATGACTGTGAAGAAGGTGGCTCATTATTTCCAAGACCACTCGGTGTCTGTCATTTCTGATGCTCCGTTGTCGGAAATCCTCCACAATCGGGACGCATTGGGCTGAGTGGCGAAGCGGGAAATGGAGATGTTATACTGCGACATCAAGTTCGAGGCCAAGAAAGCTATAAAGTCTCAAGCTCTGGCTGACTTCATAGCAGAATGGGTAGAACAACAACAACCGACCCACATCTACTCGGCTCATTGGACAATGTTCTTCGATGGGTCCAAGATGTTGAATGGCTCCGTCGCTGGCGTTGTGATCATATCGCCAAAGGGCGACAAACTCAAGTATGTGTTGCAGATACACTTTGATTCCTCCAACAACGAGGCAGAGTATGAAGCTCTCCTTTATGGACTGCTCATGGCCATCGCACTCGGCGTCCGTCGCCTGATGGTCTACGGCGATTCGGATTTGGTGGTTAATCAAGCGATGAAGGAGTGGGACGTCAGGAACCCTACCATGACCACATACTGCAATGCGGTGAGGAAGCTCGAGAAAAAGTTTGAAGGTCTGGAACTCCACCATGTTCCGCGACTGAAAAACCAAGCAGCTGGTGAATTGGCGAAACTTGGATCCACTCGGAGACCAGTCCCGAGTGACGTCTGCCTCGAGGACCTTCACCTTCCCTCAGTTAATGAAGATCCTTTCATAGAGGAACTAGTACAACCAAAGAGCTCGATAGATCCGACTGAAGTTGAAGTCCCTGCTGTGGTTGATTTGATCATGGAGATTCTTGCCATAATCCCCAATTGGACTGTGCCGTTCATTGCATACATCCTGAGACAAGAATTACCAGAAGACGAAGTCCAAGCCAGAAAGATCGTTCGCAGGTCAAAGTCGTTCACTTTCATTGATGGCCAGTTGTACAAGGAAAGCGTTTCAGGCATCCTTCAACGATGCATCTCCCCTGAGGAGGGACAGTTAATCCTGGAAGAAATTCACTCGGGAACCTGTGGTCATCACGCCTCCTCAAGGGCAATCGTCGCCAAAGCATTCAGAGCTGGCTTCTTCTGGTTGCAGGTGAATGAAATGGCGAAGGATATGGTCGACCGATGCGAAGGCTGTCAGTTCTACTCTAACAAGTCCCACAAGCCAACATCTGCGTTGAAGACAATCCCTCTTGTTTGGCCGTTTGCAGTGTGGGGATTAGATACGGTCGGTCCATTCAGGACAGGCCAAGGGGGATTCACACATCTGTTGGTGGTAGTCGACAAGTTCACAAAGTGGATTGAAGCCAAGCCCATCAAGAAGATCGACGCCCTTACGGCCATCAAGTTTGTCAGGGACATCATCTCCAGATTCGGGGTACCGCACAGCATAATCACTGACAATGGCACAAACTTTGACTCAGACAGGTTCAAAGGTTTCTGTATAGGCCAAGGTATCTGAGTGGATTTTGCATCTGTGGCGCATCCCCAAACAAACGGGCAAGCAGAGCGGGCGAATGGACTTATTCTGCAAGGTTTGAACCCTCGACTCCTGCGAGAAGTGGGACATGCTGCCGGCGCATGGGTCACCGAGCTGCCTTCGGTGCTGTGGGGTCTCCGCACAACCCCAAATAGATCTACAGGGCGATCCCCGTTCTTCCTCGTTTACGGAGCAGAGACAGTCCTTCCGAGTGACTTGCTTCACAATGCTCCACGAGTTGAACTCTTCTCTGAAGCTGAAGCAGAGCAAGCAAGGCAAGACGGAGGGGATCTTCTAGAGGAGGAGCGCGAGATGGCACTGACTCGCTCAACCATTTATCAACAAGATCTGCGGCGTTTTCACGCGTGACACGTCAGGAGTCGTACATTCCAAGCAGGCGACCTAGTGCTCCGAGTGGATCAGCAGAGACCTCACAAGTTGGCTCCCGCCTGGGAAGGGCCCTTCATCATCTCCAAGGTGCTGAACAACGGAGCATATCGTCTCTACAACCTCGACAGGGAAACGAATGAGCCGCGAGCATGGAACGGAGATCTCCTGAAGCGCTTCTACACGTGACCGTCGACTGAAGCAATGTAAAGAACAAGTATCGTTGAAATAATACAAAGCAGATTGAGTTTTTGTAGATTCAAAATTCTTCCGCGTTCGCAGGCTCCGGTCTCAAAAAAAACTTAGCTGCGATCCAGAATCGCCTAAGTACTAACCTTCTCCGAGTGTGCACTAAACGTCGCAGTCGGGGACTTAGCTGCGATCCAGAATCGCCTAAGTACTAACTTTCTCCGAGTGTGCACTAAATGTCGCACTCGGGGACTTAGCTGCAATCCAGCATCGCCTAAGTACAAACTTTCTCCGAGTGTGCACTAAACGTCGCACTCGGGGACTTAGCTGCGACCCAGAATCGCCTAAGTACTAACTTTCTCCGAGTGTGCACTAAACGTCGCACTCGGGGACTTAGCTGCGATCCAGCATCGCCTAAGTACAAACTTTCTCCGAGTGTGCACTAAACGTCGCACTCGGGGACTTAGCTGCGATCCAGAATCGCCTAAGTACAAACTTTCTCCGAGTGTGCACTAAACGTCGCACTCGGGGACTTAGCTGTGATCAGGAATCGCCTAAGCACAAACTTTTTCCGAATGTGCACTAAAACGTCACACTCGGCGACTTAGCTGCGACCCAGAATCGCCTAAGAAACAACTTTCTCCGAGTGTGCTCTAAACGTCGCACTCGGGGACTTGTCTGCGATCAAGAATCGCCTAAGTAAAAAAGCTTCCTTCGAGTGTATCTTACAGATCCACTCGGAGGCTTAGCAGACCCTCATTGAGGCTCATGTAGATGTCAAGATAACTGACAATTACATGAGTAGCAGACCCTCATTGAGGCTCATGTAGATGTCAAGACAACTGAAAATTACATGAGTAGCAACTCGCTCCGAGTACGACCTTACAGTCGCGCTCGAAGACTTAGCTGCAATCACGAATCGCCTAAGTAAACAATTTCCTTCGAGTGTATCCTACAGATCCACTCGGAGACTTAGCAGACCCTCGTTGAGGCTCATGCATATGTGAGGCCAACTGACAACTGCATGCTCCACATGTTTTCCACTGGCTTCACCAAGAAACGCCAAACAAAAATCACGAGCCAAAATTGTGTCAACAATCCTTTGGCAAAGGAAGAGCAAAATATTCGATTCAAATTCAAAGTAGGTTTAAAGATAGTCGGTTCGGTGTAGATCAAGCTTATCCACACCGAACCACGAATGTGACGGCCAACAGCAGTGGCCAAAGTTTGATACAACTACCACTCGCCATACCGAGGTAAAGTTTTTTCAAGCGTCGCCAGGACTGGCACTGGGACTGGCAGGCTCCACGAAACCGTCGAGATCGATCCCGTCTGCGATGCGAGTGGCACTCTCAAGGAAGGTCTCCATGAAATCTTCGAATCGAAGCTTCTTGGTGTTGGCGACCTGCAGCGCCTTCAGCTTCTCTTCGCGAGCCTCCTTGCAGTGCACTCGGACTAGCGACAGCGCCACGTCCGCACCACAGCGAGCAGCAGACTTCTTCCACGCCTGCACTCGGTTCGGGACGTCCTCCAGCCGAGTCATCAGATCTTCCATCTCCCGCCGGGACTCGTCTTCGGGCCACAGCTCCTTGTCGATTCGGCCGACGACGTCTCTCAGGCGACCGATGAAAGGTCCCACTTTGCCCAGGCGAATGTGCGCTCGGAGCATGTCTCGATTGGCGTCGTCGCCGAGTGGAACGTTCAGAATAACCGATCGCTCAACGTCAGTTGCTTCAGCCTCAGCGTCCATACAAAAATCTGCAAAGACAAGACGAGCAGAAAGTAGGCGCAGAATGAAATACACAGTCAAGAAGAACTCGGAATAAACTTACCACCGAGCAGCGCAATCATCTTCCTAGCCCAGTCACTGACGTACTTCTCCTGCGATATGCACCGACTGTTCAACGACCTCATCTGACCCATCAGCTCAGTTCTTTGTTTCCCCATTTTCTCCATTTCGGCCACCAATGCCTTGTTCGCCTCACGGGACTCCTCCAAGGACTTCTCTCGTTCAGCCAGAGCGCCCTTCACACCAGCCAAGTCATGCACAGCTCCCTCCAATTCCGCAGCAAGCTGGATCTTTTCAGCCTTCAGAGCGTTGTACGTTGATCCCATCTCGCAAGTCTTCTGCAAATCAGCGCGAAGAGAAGATCAAACAAATTCAACAAGGAAAACAATAAAAGCTCGAAGTTCTTCAGACCCCTGCCGATGCAAGCAGTCGACAGCGGTCTCGGGGACTACACCCAGTGGGTTCACTAAGAGTGACCCCACTGGCATGAAGCTCAAACAGGTCCGCCCTATTGAGCTACATAACAAAAAACAAGCCTATGAGGCTAATACTACCCGACCTGAGTAAAATTACTCTCGGGGACTAATTCCAGTAGGTGCACTCGGAGTGCCCCCACTGGTAACATTCGAACAGATTCGTTTTGATCTAATCAAGTTAAAGAAAATGTATATAAAGACAACTCCCGGTGCAAGCACTCGACAGAAGTCTCGGGAACTACACCCACTGGGTTCACTAAGAGTGAACCCACTGCAAAATAATCATACTGCATCCGAGTATATTGCTTAAACACCCAGTGGGTTACAAGAGGAAAGTAAATATTTACTAGCCCACTTACTCGGATACCGTCCCGGAGTTCCAAGCTTCGCTTGTACACAGACGCGATGGAGTCGTACGCACTCTTGGCATCGCCCGCCATCAACTCCGCCTGCACCATGGCCCCCTTGGCAGCTCCCACTTGATCTTCCGGGAGGCATTGGGCGTCGTATTGGACGGTCGACAGGCACCACAAGAGACTCCTTGGGCATCCCAAGTCCTGCTCTAGTCGGTTCAACAGCGATGAGCGCCGTTTCAGTCGACGACATCGTCTCGGTTGGCGGCGCGTCCATGGAGGGAGTAGTAGCAGATGGAACAGCCTCAAGGACAGGCATCGCAGCTTGCTCGGACCTCTTCTGGTCGTCCTCCTCCACATGAATCACCTCTGATGGAAGCCCGACCGAATGACGTGAGACCACATGAAAAAAGGCAAGATCAAACACAGAATTCGTGAAACAATAATGTAAGCTCTCGGAGTCGCCACGACGTACCTTGCTGGGATGTGGAAACGTTGTCCGTATCCATGGGATCGCCTTCCTGGCGTGGCAGAGAAGTGGCAGAGGTGGCAGCTCTGTCGAGTAAAATTCACTCGACCGATAAGCATGAGTTCAATCAAATACTAGAAAAAGATAGGAGAACAATACACTTACGTTGAGGCAACGGGAACGGCGATCCTCATCCGCGGCAAAGCCTTCCGAGGCTTGGATCCACTCGGTTTAGCCACCTTAGAAGGCTGGCCCGCGGGCTCAGCAGCAGAGTCCCTGGTCCTTTTTGTGCTCCGAGCACTCGGAACCACGGGAGTAGCTGGCAGGGCACTCGAAACCACAGGAGGAGATGGCGGGGCACTCGAGTCCGCTGGAGGAGCCGACGGGGTCACGGGTTCGTGACGACGCTTAGTTCGAGGCTCTGGTGGTGGGGGTGGCGAGTTCTGTTCCTCATCTTCCCCCTAATCTTCTTCGGACTCCTCCTCCGTCTCCCCACTGTCGGAGACATACTCGACGCTCTCCACGCTGCCCTCCTGGCTGCCTTCCTCTTACTCAGCCGGATTCCCGTTCGAGACGGGAGAAAACCAGTTGGTCCATGCCTACACGAGATACAGTCGACAACATCAGACGTCAGATAGTGATACAAGAAAAAGCGATAAATCTAAGACAATTGTGAGCGCTCGACAAGTTATACTCACCTCATTCGGAGGGGGGTTGTCCGTGCGGAAGGGCTTCACTCGTCGGGCTCCTCTGGGGTTATCGCAGGCGCCTGTGATGCTGCGGACCCACGCCGTCACAACCTCCCCGGTCACGCACTCGGGGTGAGTCCGAGTGGAGTCCTCAGGCCCCGTGTAGTGCCACATGGTGTGGTGTCGAGCTTGCAAAGGCTGGATACGCCGACCCAAAAAAATCTCCAGCAAATCTATGCCGGTGACTCCCTTGCGGACGATGTCTACCAGCGCGTCGACCAGAGGCTGGATCTGGATCTTTTCCATCTTTGTGAGCGCAAGCTGCCTAGGCAGAGCCGGTCGTTCTAGGCTAAAAGGTGGTAGTCCAGTTGTGGCATTCGCAAGCGACATCCTGGCAGTAGAACCAAGTCGACTGCTAGTTCCTAACGGATTCAGACAACTGAAGAGCGGGATAGCTACTTTTACTTTTCTTCTGGAAGCCTAAGCCTCCGCAGAGCTGGAGGAGATGAGTTTTGTCGTCCGACTGGCTAAGTCTTTTGATGGTTTGGGATCTAGCGGAGAAGATGTGCTTAAAGAGCCCCCAATGGGGAGGACAACCGATAAAACACTCGCAAAGGACAAAGAAGGCAGAGAGATGAGCTATTGCGTTGGGAGGAAAATGGTGGAGCTGCGCCCCGAAGTGGTTCATTATACCTCTGAAGAAGGGATGAGGAGGCAGAGAGAAGCCTCGGTACACGTGACTAAGCAGCAGGACGCGCTCCTCCTCCTGGGGCGCCGGCTCCGTCTCGCCCTCCGCCGGCAGCCTCCACGTCTTGTTCTCGATCATGCCTTGCTCCACCAGCTCCAGCATGTCCGCCACCGTCACCGTGGAGGGGAGGAAATCCCCTTGGATCCAAGCCGCCGGCAGTGCCCGCTGTCGCCGCTGAGCAGGAGCCGCCGCCTTCTTCTTCTTCTGCGCCTCGAGCTTGCTCGTCTTCCCCTTCGTCATGGTGGAGGTTGCAGATCCGCGGGGGAGGAGAGGAAGGAAGGAGCTTGGGGTGCGCAGGAAGCCACGGGAGAAGCGGGGCGAGTGCTAGTTATCACGCGAGTGCAACGAGAAAACCTCGCTGGAGAGGTTTAAATAAGGTTCCGACTGGGTCACTAGCAGGTGGCCCCGAAATCTTATCCCCCGACCGATTGCTGCGATATTAGTGGAGGAGATGAAGTCACGGAAATCAAGGCGGCAGATACTACTCGATGACGATCTCGCCATCCCCGCTGAGCGCGCGGCAACCGAAATTTGAGGATCCTAGAAAATCCGCCGCTGTCAGTTGACCGGTCACGTCAAAAGATATATCCACTCGGATCACTGGTCAAGAAGATAAAATGGATCGAGGCAAACAACGCCAAAGTCGCATCCATACCAGTCGGATCCGTACTCCAAGCATCGCTTCGTCGTTCCAACCCCGATCCATTCGGGGACTAATGATGGGGTTATAGTCCTAGGGTAGGGTCATAGGCCTGCCCTATAGGTCCTACCCAAGGACTACCCTTCATAAGGGACAAGGCCCTTAGTCAGTTCCGACTGAATTAAGGACTTCCCATCATCCAGTCGGTGACGATTCCTCCATCATCCAGTCGGAGATGAGCATTCGGAGCGTATCAAACTTACCGATTGGATTCCACTCTGTACATCGTAACCCCCCTGGAGGGCAACGATCATACGTTTTCATGTACCTTTATTAGCATTTAAGGCATACGTTACATGTAACATAGGCATTTATTCACCACTACTCCACCCATGTGCACCGAACCGTTGTGAAGGGCAGCGCACTCTATATAAGCCGCCCTTCCCCACTGGTGCAGGGGTTAGCAATTCACTGTAATCCATATTCCACTCGACAACAAGCTCCCAAGAGCACTGAGACGTAGGGCTTTTACCTCCACCGTAGAGGGGCCTGAACTCATACAACCTCGCCATAGCTAAGGCTCTGCCCATCCTTTCGTACCCTACACATCTACTGTCAGACTTATACCCACGACAGCCCCCACGGGCAAGCATGTTGCGTTACAGGAAAAAGAAGGCGAAGCAAAAGAAGGAAGATCGGGCTCTCGAAGCACCACCACCAGGGTCCTCAATGCCTCGTCGTGCGCGCTTAGCCGGAGTCCTCCTCCTCCTTGACGTGGGTGCGTGGGAAGCCATCAGAGTCGATGTCATCGCACGCTCCCCTCGGAGGAGGAGCTACCGCTGCCGTTGGTGCGAGAGGGGCTGATCGTGGCGCTACTGTCACCTTCCATGCAGTAGTCAAGGTGTCCGCTGACGCTTCCGAAGGTCTTCACGAAGAGCATGGCGGCCCCATCGAATTTGAAGTAGAGGACGTGCCCTTCCTACAGGCCTTGATCAAGGGTGAACAACATCCACCCACACCCCATGAACATGAAGCCAAGGGACTTGAACTCCGTCGCCACCTAGGTAGGCCCATTGCAACAGCCATCTGGTTGCAGCCACATGCCCAGGGGCACGAGCTCCTCCATCTCCTCCACGAAAGAGCCCGGGAGCCGGAGGCAAGTGTGAGACCTATCTTCCATTCGTACAATGAACTCACATGCCATGTCGGCTGAGTGACTTCGTGACCTGGGAGGCCGGGTGCCTGCGCCACCCCACCAGCCCCGTCCGTGGTCGCCTTGTGTGTCGCGCTCGTGAAGGGAACCCCTCTCACGGCTGCTCGGGCCGGCATGAGCCATTGGCGGGGAGCGCCCGCGTCCCTCGAGAGGTTCCGAGAGCAAGGGGACGGGCGCACGTGGCCGGCCTCTTCCCCTCGCTGGCTGTAGCATGCCCGCTCCCCTCTTCGCTGTCATCTCCTTCTCGGCGGCAGAGAATCTCTTCACCGGTGCCATCAGAGCAGCGACAACGAGCAAGAACGAAGATCAAGGATGAGGAGGTTGGGGTAGAAGACCCCTTCCCCTTGCCCTTATATGGGGCCTCAAAGCGGGCGTTCAGTCTGAGCATCCTTGCCCGCATTCCACGAGCGGAAGGTTAATGGGGGCAATGATGGCCCCGCACTGGGCGTAGACTTTATGTCAGCGCCGAGTAGTGGTCGAGGCGGCGTGGGGAAGTGGGAGCGCCCCACGCACCATCGTGCGCCACATGTCGTGCTTGAATCTTCGAGAAGGAGGGCCCGTGTTGTCCCGATTCCCATCAATAGATGAAGCGCGCCCAGTGCGCATCTGTGGACTACATTGCTAGTCCCGAGGGGCTGGAGAACACCAGAGGTGCCTGCTTGCGACCTCGCGGCGCGTGCCATGACTTGGGATCGGTCCATCGTTGGGCTACACAGACAAGGCCCTCGTGAAGGCACCAGCCTCGCGAAACTTGCACAAGCAACCATCATCAAGGGCTTCGAAGCGCCCCCGCGGTGCCACACCGAGAAGCTGACCTTGAGGTCTCTGTGGGGTCGTATGTCCAAAGGAACGCGAAGCTATAGCCTAGCCAGGTAAGAGCGAGTACTAAAAGGTTCTCGAGGGCTGTCACCCCGAGGATCCCATCGCGCCTCAGGGGAGAGGGCCTCAGGATCCGCGTGCTATGGTACCACTTCGGCTAGAGCACAGGAAACACGCGAAGGGCAGTGGAGGACCTCACAGAAGGAACAATGGCACCCCAAGCATAACAGGCAAAAACTACTTAAAGCAAAAGTATATTACATAATGTCTAAGGCCCCCAAGGGCCAAGTGATTCTTGATGCAAAAGGAAAGGGATAAAAAGCCTAAGCGGAGGAGACAGTGTCCTCTTCATGGCCCCCAGATGCCTCAGCGCCGAGGTTGCCGCTCTCCTCGGAGGGTGCAGCCTGGACGAATCGCCTGACCAGGGACTCCACATGCTCGCGCACCTCGTCCCTGAGAGGGCTCCGGAGCTTCGCATGTACCGGCTCCATCATGCGGGAGAGGTCGAATGCGGGGTCGTGGCGGTGCAGGTTGGAGAAGACACGCGTCAGCACGCTGTCCAGGAGGTCGCGCGCGCTGGACTCGATGTCTTCGTCCACCATGGAGATGCCCGATTCCAGCACCTCCACCACCTAGAAGAAGAAGTTGAGGTAGCCCAATCGCCATGTGCACGCGGCAGCGCCGAGGTGTCCTCAATGAAGCGGTGGAGTGTGTCGTTCATGCGGCTGACAAGCTCTACGAACTGCTTGGTACGCTGCGCCTCCATCATCCGCGCATGTACAACATGGTCCCTAGCTGCCTGCACGACATCAAGACCTTCACCAACTTGGGCCTGAAGCACTGCCAGCTCCTCCTTAGCACCCTCCTCGCCCCTGAGGGCGGCCTGGAGAGCGTTGCTACGACAACACACAACAACGCCAGAAATTGACACGTTGACGGAGACTGGGCTTGCGTTGTTTTTCCCTTGAAGAGGAAAGGGTGATGCGGCACAGGAGCAGTAAGTATTTCCCTTAGTTTAAGAACCAAGGTATCGATCCAGAAGGAGGGTCTCGTCAAGTCCAGAGTACCTGCGCAAACACAAACAAGCTTGCACCCAACGCTTCAAAGGGGCTGTCAATCCCTTCAAGATTGTTTGCAAAGTGAGATCTGAAGGCGGAAAGTGCAACGAAGTAAAAAGTGTAAGGCTGAAAATATGGTGTGGAGTAGACCCTGGGGGCCATAGTGTTCACTAGAGGCTTCTCTCAAAGTAGCAAGTATTAAGGTGGGTGAACAAATTACTGTCGAGCAATTGATAGAACCGCACAAAGTCATGACGATATCTAAAGCAATGATCTAGCATATAAGCATCACGTCCGAGACAAGTAGACCGATACTTTCTGCATCTGCTACTATTACTCCACACATCGACCGCTAACCAGCATGCATCTAGTGTATTGAGTTCATGACGAACAGAGTAACGCTTTAAGCAAGATGACATGATGTAGAGGGATAATCTCAAACCAATGATGAAAACCCCATCTTTTTACCCTTGATAGCAACAACACGATCCGTGCCTCGCTACCCCTTCTGTCATTGGGTGAGGTCACCGCACGGTATGAACCCAAAACCAAGCACTTCTCCCATTGTAGGAATCATAGATCTAGTTGGCCACACAAAACGAACAACTCGAAGAGAATTACAAGGATATGAAATCATGCATAAGAGAGATCAGAAGAAACTCAAATAAGATTCATAGATAATCTGATCATGAATCCACAATTCATCGGATCTCGACAAACACACCGCAAAAGAAGATTACATCGGATAGATCTCCATGAAGATCATGGAGAACTTTGTATTGAAGATCCAAGAGAGAGAAGAAGCCATCTACTTACTAGCTATGGACCCGTAGGTCTATGGTGAACTACTCACGCATCATCGGAGAGGTCATGGTGTTGATGGAGAAGCCTTCCATGTATGAATCCCCCTCCGGTAGGGCACCAGGAGGTGCCCCAGATGGGATCTTGCGGAGACAGAAGCTTGCGGCGGGGGGAAAGTGATTACGATGCTCCCCTGATTTTTTTTGGGAATATTTGGGAATTTATAGGCACAAGATCTAGGTCAGGGGACCTCCAGGGGCCCACAAGCCTGCATGGCGCGCCCCCCTGGCCGCGGGGTGGGGGCTTGTGGGGCCCCTGGGGCTCTTCTGGCTTGGCCCCCAAGCTCTCCGATCTTCTTCCGTTCCAGAAAAAATATTTTCGGGGATTTTCTTCCTTTTGGACTCCGTTTCAAAATCTCCTCTAAAAGGGGTCAAAAACATGGAAAAAACAGGAACTGGCACTTGGCACTGAGTTAATAAGTTAGTCCCAGAAAATAAATAAAAGGCATGCAAAACATCCAAAGTTTGACAAGATAATAGCATGAAACCATGAAAAATTAGAAATACGTTGGAGACGTATCAAGGGCTTGTGGGGCCCCTGTCCCCCCTGCCTTGGCTCTCAAGTCTCCTGATCTTCTTCCGTTACAGAAAAATTCTTTTTGGGGATTTTATTCCGTTTGGACTTCGTTTCAAAATCTCCTCTGAAAGGGGTCAAAAACATGGAAAAAATAGGAACTGGCACTTGGCACTGAGCTAATAAGTTAGTCCCAAAAAATATATAAAAGGCATGCAAAACATCCAAAGTCTGACAAGATAATAGCATGAAACCATCAAAAATTATAGATACGTTGGAGACGTATCAAGCATCCCCAAGCTTAACTCCTGCTCGTCCTCGAGTAGGGAAGTGATAAAGAATGAATTTTTGATGTGGAATGCTACCTAGCATAGTTGTCCTTTGCAACTTATTTCACGTGACATGAATGTTCAGATCCATAAGATTCAAAACAATAGTGTGATATTGACATGAAAACAATAATACTTCAAGCAAAGTAGCAAAGTAATCATGAACTTTTAAAATAACAAGGCTAAGGAAAGTTATCCCTACAAAATCATATAGTCTGGCTATGCTCCATCATCCTCACACAACTAATTTAAATCATGCACAACCACGGTATTGTCCAAGTAATTGGTTTCGCACTCTTACTTTCTCAAACTTTTTATAACTATCACGCAATACATGAGCGCGAGCCATGCATATAGCACTATAAGTGGAAAAGAGTGTGGTGGTGGTTGTGAGACAAAAAGGAGGAGATGGTCACATTGAATCAGCGTATCAAAAGGCTATGGAGATGCCCATTAATAGATATCAATGTGAATGAGTAGGGATTGCCATACAAGAGATGCACTAGAGCTATAACTATGTGAAAGCTCAAAAGGAGAACTAGTGGGTGTGCATTCAACTTGCTTGCTCACAAAGACCTAGGGCAATTTTGAGGAAGCCCATCATTGGAATATACAAGACAAGTTATATAATGAAGATTCCCACTAGCAATTGGGCTCTTAGGCCTCTTTTTTTCTTTTTTCTCTTTTCTCTTTTTTTTATTTTTGGGCTCTTTGGCCTCTTTTTTTTATTCCCTCACATGGGACAATGCTCTAATAATGATGATCATCACACTTTTATTTACTCATACCTCAAAATGATGATGACTCTATGGGAAATGCCTCCGACAGTGTACCGGGATGTCCAATGATCTAGCATGGCGTATGACGTTGAAACATCTCGTTACCTATCTTACGATTATGCAATGGCAATATGAGAGTGACGGCACAAGTCATGACACGTAACAGTGGGAATTGCATGGCAATATATCTCGGAATGGCTATGAAAATGCCATAGTAGGTAGGTATGGTGGCTGTTTTGAGGAAGGCATATGGTGGGTTTGTGCACCGGCGAGAATTGCGCGGCACTAGAGAGGCTAGCAATGGTGTAAGGTGAAAGTGCATATATACCATGGACTCACATTAGTCATGAAGAACTCACATACTTGTTGCGAAAGTTTTTATTAGTAAACGAAACAAAGTGCTAAACGCATAATCCTAGGGGAAGGGTTGGTAGGTGTTAACCATCGCGCGATCCCGACCTCAACACAAAGGATGTCAATCAATAGATCAATTATGCTCCGACTTCCTAACATAGTGGTTCACCATACGTGCATGCTACGGGAATCACTAACTTCAACACAAGTATTTCTAGACTCAAAAGAGCCTACTAACATAGCTCTTAATATTACCAAATCCACGTCTCAAAACTAATTGAGAGGAATCAAGACTTCTCTTTCTACTCAATGCATATGAAGTTGGTGGTTTTTGCATCCTCTTTCAGTACCTATCACATATGGGACTACTTTCATAGCATAAGCCAACTACCAAATCACGCACCGCCGTGTTCTAAAGGATATAAGTGAAGCACAAAGAGCAAAAGTATCTAGCTCAAAAGATATAAGTGAAGCACTATGAGCATTCTAGCAAAATCACGATGAGTGCAGGTCTCTCTCTCTCAAAAAGGTGTGCAGCAAGGATGATTGTGACACAACAAAAAGAAAAGACTCCTAAGATACAAGACGCTCCAAGCAAAACACATATCATGTGGTGAATAAAAATATAGCTCCAAGTAATGTTACCGATGGATTGAAGACAAAAGAGGGGATGCCTTCCCGGGGCATCCCCAAGCTTAGGCTTTTTGGTGTCCTTGAATTTGGCTTGGGATGCCTTGGGCATCCCCAAGCTTGAGCTCTTTCCACTCCTTATCTCGTTGTCCATGAGAACATCACCCAAAACTTGAAAACTTCACAACACAAAACTTAAAGAGAAACTCGTGATAACATTAGCACAAGAAAAAAAACTATCACATCTTTTGGTACTGTAGCAACCTTGAGTTCCATCTATATTGGTGTTGGGCTATTGTATTATATTTTCCATGGATAGTACCCCCCGATACTAACCATAGTTTCATCTAAACAAGCAACCAACTCAACAAAAAACAGAATCTGTCAAAAACAAACCAGTCTGTAGAAATCTGTATACTTCGTATACTTCTGGTACCTCAAGAAATCTGAAAAATTACGACTTCCTGGGCAAAAAGCATATAAACCAGCAGCAAAAATAATTAACTCAAAAGCTCTTTCTGAATAAAAATGAAAAATCATCTCGTGAGCGAAAAGTTTCTGTCTTTTTCCAGCAGGATCAAAGAACCAATACCAAGACTAGTCATAAAGGTTTTGCTTGGCTCAAACACAAAAAGAAACACAAAAAAACAATCACAACATAATTTTGATGGTGTGGACGCAACAAAACAGAAATAAAAAGATAAATTCATTGGGTTGCCTCCCAACAAGCACTATTGTTTAGCGCCCTAAGCTAGGCATTGATAATTCAATGATGCTCACACAAAAGACAAGAATTGAAGCACAACGAGAGCATCGTAAAGCATATGAAAATCACATCTAAGTCTAACATACTTCCTATGCATAGGCATTTTATAGGAAAACAGATTGTCAAGACAACCAATAGTTACCATATGCAAGGAAGAAGAAAGAGACAGTAGCAATCTCAACATAACGAGAGGTGATTTAGTGATATGAAAGTTTCTACCACCATATTTTCCTCTCTCATAGTAATTACATGTGGGATCATATTCGAATTCAACAATGTAAATATCACATAGGATATTATTTTCATGATCCACATGCATGCAAAGTTGACGCTCTTCAAAAATAGTGGGATTATCATCAACTAAAGTCATGACTTCTCCAAACCCACTTTCCATAATATTGCAAATATAATATTCATCATGAGGCTTAAACAAATTTTCAAGATCATAAGAAAAATCATCGCCCCACTCATGATCATTGCACCAAGTAGTGGACATAGCAAAACTAGCATCCCAAGCTTAGGGTTTTGCATATTTTTAGCATGATTTTCACTAATATAATTTATAGTGAAACCATTGCAATCATGCTTTTCATCCAAGGAGCCCTCGTGAATCACTTCATAAATTTCTTCCTCACAATTTTCAGATTCACGCATCTCAAGCGAAACTCCATAAAGATAGTCAAGTGCACTCAACTCACTAGCAATTGGATCAACATAATTGGATCTCTTAAAGATATTAGCAAGTGGATGAGGATCCATATCACTAGATTTTAAGCAAGAGAAGATATAAGCATATTGAAGGCACATGGCACACAAGCAAACAGAAAGCAAGCGAGAGAAAAGGGCGAACGAAAAAGGCAAATTGGTGAAGTAGGGGAGAGGAAAACGAGAGGCAACGGGCAAACAAAGTAAATGCAAGAGCTGAGTTTGCGACACCTACTTGGATGAGTTCTTGACTTGATCTTCCTCCCCGGCAACGGCGCCAGAAATTCTTCTGCTACGGCAACAGACAACAGCGCCAGAAATTGACACATTGACGGAGACTGGGCTTGCGTTGGTTTTTCCCTTGAAGAGGAAAGGGTGATGCAGCACAAGAGCAGTAAGTATTTCCCTCAGTTTGAGAACCAAGGTATCGATCCAGAAGGAGGGTCTCGTCAAGTCCAGAGTACCTGCGCAAACACAAACAAGCTTTCACCCAACGCTTCAAAGGGGTTGTCAATCCCTTCAAGATTGTTTGCAAAGTGAGATATGAAGGCGGAAAGTGCAACGAAGTAAAAAGTATAAGGCTGAAAATATGGTGTGGAGTAGACCCTGGGGGGCATAGTTTTCACTAGAGGCTTATCTCAAAATACCAAATATCATGGTGGGTGAACAAATTACTGACGAGCAATTGCTAGAACCGCGCAAAGTCATGACGATATCTAAGGCAATGATCCTACAAATAGGCATCACGTCCGAGACAAGTAGACCGATACTTTCTGCATCTACTACTATTACTCCACACATCAACCTCTATCCAGCATGCATCTAGTGTATTGAGTTCATGACGAACAGAGTAATGCCTTAACCAAGATGACATGATGTAGAGGGATAATCTCAAACCAATGATGAAAACCCCATCTTTTTACCCTTGATGGCAACAACACGATGCGTGCCTCGCTGCCCCTTCTGTCACTGGGTGAGGTCACCGCATGGTATGAACCCAAAACCAAGCACTTCTCCCATTGCAAGAATCAGAGATCTAGTTGGCCAGACAAAACCCACAACTCGAAGAAAATTACAAGGATATGAAATCATGCATAAGAGAGATCAGAAGAAACTCAAATAAGATTCATAGATAATCTGATCATAAATCCACAATTCATCGGATCTCGACAAACACACCGCAAAAGAAGATTACATCGGATAGATCTCCATGAATATCATGGAGAACTTAGTATTGAAGATCCAAGAGAGAGAAGAAGCCATCTAGTTACTAGCTATGGACCCATAGGTCTATGGTGAACTACTCACGCATCATCGGAAAGGTCATGGTGTTGATGAAGAAGCCCTCCGTATCCGAATCCCCTCTCCGGCAGGGCACCAGAATGTGCCCCAGATGGGATCTTGCGGAGACAGAAGCTTGTGACGGTGGAAAAGTACTTTCGATGATATCCTGATTTTTTCTCGGATTTTAGGGAATATATAGGCGCAAAACCTAGGGCAGAGGGCTTCCAGGGGGCCCACAAGCCTGTGGGCCATGGCCTCCCCCCTGGTCGTGGGGTGAGGGCTTGTGGGGCCCCTGGGCCCCCCTACCTTGGCTCTCAAGTCTCCTGATCTTCTTATGTTACGGAAAAATTCTTTTCGGGGATTTTACTCCGTTTGGACTCCATTTCAAAATCTCCTCTGAAAGGGGTCAAAAACATGGAAAAACAGGAACTGGCACTTGGCACTGAGTTAATAAGTTAGTCCCAAAAAATATATAAAAGGCATGCAAAACATCCAAAGTCTGACAAGATAATAGCATGAAACCATAAAAAATTATATATACGTTGGAGATGTATCAAGCGTCGTGGGAGCGTGCCCACCTCCTCCTTGAGCGCGTAGCACCTGATCTGGAGGCGGTTTTCACCCCGGGGCGAACTCGTCGTGATGCTCCTCTAGGGCGGCCGCCCGCTCTAGGGCCACCGTCGCATCCGCATCAGTGAGGGCTTCCTCTCGCACTGCCACAAAGGTCGCCTCGTCCACATGTACGCGCTGGCCTCGAGTTCACTCTCGTTGCACCTCCCGATCGAAGTTGGTCCAGGTGGCCTCCCGCTCGCGGAGATCCACGTCCTCTTTCAACTTGACAATAGTCGCCTCCCTAAGGGCTAGGTCCGCCTCACGCCTAGTGGTTCGAGAGGCAGATGTGGTGGATTGGACGGCGCATCCTCATGGCCTTGCTGTCGCCGCGGATGGGGGGTGCGGGTCCTCCGGGACTCATTAGGCCAAGCGCAGAGGAGGAGGCCTCCTCAGGAGGCGGCGCAGAAGAGGACGCCCCTGGTGGGCCAACGTGGCGCCTCTAGGGTGTCGGTACCCTGGGAACTTTGATGGCCAGATTCATTGGGACAGAGAAGGTACCCAAGAAGAAGCAATGTCGACGACGCACTTACTCACCGGTGGCAGCCGAGCACCGTCGGAGTTAGGGCAGCCGCAGCTCCGAAGGCCCCGTGTGCGCCTCTGCACTTGAGGCATCCCTCCTAGATGTCATGGGAAGAGAAGAAGGAGGAAGAAGGCGACATTTACATAAGAATGGCGAAGCAGCGTAGGAGGGAGGCGGAAGGGAGAAGCAGTGTGGTGGCGGCTCCTCCCCATGAGTGTGGCAGTTTTATATAGCCGTGACTGCAGCCCCCGAGGAGTCATGGGAAGTGGAGGTGACACACGCTCCGTCGTGAGCCACGTGCCAAGCCTGGCCCGCGGACGTTTATGGCTTGTGTCGCCTCGTTCCTCCAATAGGCCATTCCACGTGTGCCGTGGGCACAAGAGCAATCCTACGCGGGAAGGATGGCAGAAGTGGGTGGCGCTGGTCAAGGGAGCAATGATGGACGATGTTGCACGCATGCATTACGTCAACTCACCCGGGCCGGTTCCCGAAGCGTCACATGAAGGAGAAGAGCCTCACGACCCGCGAGGTGCCACGCGTCGAGCCTGGGCCACAAGCGGTTAGGGAGCGCACCGCTTTGCCCCCCATCGCATGGAGTCGTGCACGACGCGGGCCCGGGGGCTACTGTCGTGCACTTCGGACCGACAGTACCTTGGCCCGTTGGCTTGCGGCCCCAGACGCGACGCGCTACACAAGCTTGGGTCGGCCATCGACAAGCTCGACAAGGAAGACACTCATGAGGGCCCTCGCCTCACGAGGCGAGCACCTGAGGATCATCGCCAAGGACCACAAGAGGTTGCCCGCTGCAAGGACGCGTCGTGAGGCCACCCATGAGGCTCTCGCAGGGCGGACTCGCCAAGGGCAACCTAGGAGGGTCTCATGACCCTGTGCTCTCGCGTGGCTGACGCAGGCTACACATGCGGCGCATGAGCGGTGCCAGCGGACATGGACAGGAGGACTTTCCACTTTTATGCTAAGGAAGCGGGGCCAGCTGGCGGCCCCCAAAGCAACCCCCAAAGGTTTCCCGTTTGGTGGAAGAGGACCAAGGCTGGGGGCTCGATAGGCCGAAGGTCACCCCCGAGCCCACCAGCACATCATGGCGAAGGGATTTTGCACACGAATACCACCTTTGTCAGGGCATGCCACAGTCTTGTCCCCTTTCAAAATGGCCGTTGTGGCAACCCTTCCCGACGAGTGTTTTCGGGGGAAGAGGACCTAGGGTAGTATATAAAAGAGAGGCTCGGCCTCCGTAGAGGGAGAGATCCATCGTCTCCACTAAGGCAAGAACCCGCCTTTGTACTCGCCTTCCACCTCAAGTAATCCAGACAAGCAGGAGTAGGGTTTTACACCACAAGGTGGTCTGAACCTGGGTAAACTGCTCGCGTGTTCTTCTTTTCTTTCCATAGCTCAAGTCGTCGAAGAGTCGCACTGAAGTTGAGAGGTAGAACAGGGTAGGAGAGCGAGCGCACCCCACAGTTCGAACCTTTGTGGGTTTGCGGAGCCACGCTTCCGACAAAATCAGGATAGTCGCCTCCATGCTTTCCCACAAGCTCAGACTCTTGGATGGAATCCTTTTGGACCACCGCTCCATTTGAGAATTTGGCAACGTATCGAATGTATCAAATATCTAGGAATAAGAGAAGTTCCAAGGAATTAGAAGTTGCGAAACAATGTATCGAGAACTTACTTGATGTACGACCACACTTGTGTTAGGTTGTTTCAAAATATACAATGAAATGGTCCGCCATTCTTCGACATCCAACACTATTGGTTTCGAAGCACCGGTTGGTGCGAGATTCCCTTTGAATAGGCTAAGATTGGATCCACCTATTTAGGGTTGCGAGCATTATACCGCGGCTTTGAATTATGCAAATGACGTTTGTTGCTGGCTACGCCTATAGGGATTCCCTTGGCAAATATGCAAAGGATTTCCTCGCGGCCTTGGAGCCTTGAGTTGGTGTTCCCTTGAAGAGGAAAGGGTGATGTAGCACAGCGGCGGTAAGTATTTCCCTCAATTTGAGAACCAAGGTATCAATCCAGTAGGAGGATCGTGTCAAGTCACAAGTACCTTCACAAAAACAAAGAGCTTGCACCCAACGCTATGAAGGGGTTGTCAATCCCTTATAGATTGTTTGCAAAGTGAGAACTGAAAGCAAAAAGTAAACAAAGCGAAGTAAAAGTAAAAGCGGAGATGATAATTGTGAATAGACCCGGGGGCTATAGTGTTCACTAGTGGCTTCTCTCATGAAAGCAAGTAGATGGTGGGTGAACGTATTACTGTCGAGCAATTGATAGAACCGCACAAAGTCATGACGTTATCTATGGCAATGATCATACATATAGGCATTACATCCAAAACAAGTAGACCGATACTTTCTGCATCTACTACTATTACTCCACACGTCGGCCGCTATCCAGCATGCATCTAGTGTATTGAGTTCATAAGAACAGAGTAACGCCTTAAGCAAGATGACATGATGTAGATGGACAATCTCAAATCTATGATGAAAGCCCATCTTGTTACCCTTGATGGCAACAACATGATGCGTGCCTTGCTGACCCTTCTGTCACTGGGAAAGGTCACCGCACGGTATGAACCCAAAACCAAGAACTTCTCCCATTGCAAGAATCATAGATCTAGTTGGCCAAACAAAACCCAAGACTCGGAGAGACTTACAAGGATATCAAATCATGCATATAAGAAATCAGCAAAGACTCAAATATAATTCATAGATAATCTGATCAAAAATCCACAATTCATTGGGTCTTGAAAAACACACCGCCAAAGAGGATTACATCGGATAGATCTCCATGAAGATCATGGAGAACTTTGTATTGAAGATCCAAGAGAGAGAAGAAGCCATCTAGCTACTAACTACGAACCCGTAGGTCTGAAGTAGACTACTCATGAGTCATTGGAGAGGCAATGATGTTGATGTAGAAGCCCTCCAGCTCCAAAGTCCCCTCCGGCAGGGCACCAGGAAGGGTCTCCTGATGAGATCTCGCGGAAACGGAAGCTTGCGGCGGCGGAAAATTGGTTTCGTGGACGCCCTTATTTTTTCTGGGATTTTACGGAATATATAGGCTAAAGAGCTAGGGCAGGGGAGCTCCAGGGGGGGCACAAGCCTGGTAGCCGCGGGCCCCCCTGGCCGCGTCTACAGGGCTTGTGGGCTCCCTGTGGGCCTCCTGCCTTGGCCCTCAAGTCCCCCAATCTTCTTCTGTTCCGGAAAAATTCATTTCGGGGATTTTATTCCGTTTGGACTCCGTTCCAAAATCAGATCTGAAAAGAGTCAAAAACGCAGAAAAAACAGGAACTCGCACTTGGCACTAAATTAATAAGTTAGTCCCAAAAAAGATACAAAAGGTATATAAATTATCCAATGTTGACAAGATAACAGCATGAAACCATAAAAAATTATAGATAATTTTGAGACGTATCAACGATTTCTGGCTTCGTAGTGTGCTGCCACAAAATTTGCCAAGCACTGGCCGTCGATCCTTAGTAATGAATGCATTGGCCATCGATCCTTCAATTCTATGTTTATTTTTAAATTTTTCTCAAAGCGTCTTCTGCATCCTCTTAGTTGCAAAGCACCAACAATTTTTCATGCCCCCCAATCTTGCCTCGGCCGGGAGATGTAAAATCAAATGCTGCATTGGATTAAACAAGCCCGGTGGAAAGATCTTGTCATGCATAGCAACTCACGCGCCAACTCCCCCTTGTCATCTACCACATGAGGCGATAGTTCTTTCGCACAAAGAACACGGTAGAAATAGCTCAGCTCTGCTAGTAGTAGCCATTCATCCTCAAGAATAAAGACACGCAACATCACACGCATTACCTGCTCAAGCCATATGTGCCAATCATGACTTTTGACACCAAATATTTTCAATTTTTCAAGACTCCTCCCCTCTTTAGATTCTTTGCATTCCTATTGGGGAACATCAACTGCATTTTGACCCACAAGATAATTTCGCTTATAGCTCCCCTTTTTAGATTGAACCGTGCCTTTGGTTTCGACCAATTTTGCTTTCCTTTTCATTGTCGCATGTTTTGTAACGGTCTATCACATAGATTCTGCTAATAAACTTTAGCCTTAGGATTATCCTTTGACTTCCCCTCTATGGCAAACAATGTACCAAAAATGGCCTCTCCGATATTCTTTTCACTCGGCATCATGTCGATGTTGTGTGGAACAAGGAGGTCTTTGAATTAAGGCAGATCCCACAAGCATGTCTTGTGAGTCCAGGCTTCTTCAGAATTATACCCCTTGAAACACTCTGGTCGCTCTAGATTTGGTTCGACACCGTTTAACTGATCCAAGATCTGTTGGCCTGTCAACGCAAGTGGTGTAGAGTTTTTGACAATTGTACCTTTGATGAAGTTCTTCTTGTCTTTTTTGAACTCCTAGCGAGGATCCAGGAACTATCTATTCAGATCAAAGCAAGAATACTTATGACCCGCCTGCAGCTAATGAAACAGAAGAGCTGCCTTGCATGTGGGGCACGGGAACCTTCCATGCACACAACAGCCAGCGAATAGCGCATATGTCAGCAAGTCATGCGTCGAGTACATGTACCAAGCATGCATTTTCAAGTTTTCTTTTCTAGCAACATCGTATGTATTGAACCCATCATCCCAAGCTTCTTGCAATTCATCCTTAAGCGGCTACATGTACAAATTCATATTCTTCCCCACATAGTTGGGCCCTAGAATTATTAACGTTAGGAATATGTTATTTCTTTGCATAATCTGTCCCAGGGGGGCGATTGAGTGGAATGACAAATACATGCCAACAACTGTATTGGGTTGCCGTCATACCAAACGGATTGAAGCCATTTGTGAGAATGCAGACTTGAGGATGCCTTGGATCTGCTACTTTATCCGGATGTAATGGATCAAAGTGCTTTTGCGCGAAAGCATCTGATGTGTGTACCAACATCTGATTCCCATCTCCATCTAGTTCGGTTCTTTTGCCCAATTTGTGCCATGTCATATGTCTGACCGCCTATTCGACCATGAAAAGACATTCAAGTCTTGGTATGATTGTCATATCCCAAAAAACATTAACAGGGATTTTGGTCTACCTCTTCTCACCCATACCGTTGTCTACCATAACATACCTGGAACACTTGCAAATGGGACAATAGTTCAAGTCCGCATACTCAAGCCTAAATAAGGCGCATCTTTTCCATAGACATTTATCTTCTCATAGGGCATCTTAAGTACACGGAGTATTTTTTTCGACTCGTACAGATTTGTAGGCATGACATGGCCTGTGGGTTGAAAGCGTCCAAATAGTGTCATCATTGCGTCGTAGCGTTCTCTACCCAAGTTGAATTGATCCTTCAGATATATTACTTGTGCAATGGCATCCAGCGGACAAAGCTGAGTGGGCTCAAGGAGAGGACATTTTGAAGACTCCAACATTTCATAGAAGGCCTTTGCAGATTCCTCCATCTCATCGTGTCAATCCCGAGCATCATCAAAGTCTTGTACCATATCTTCAATCCCGGTACCATGCTCGTCGGTGCAACAATGAACCACCTCAGCTATTTTACATTAGAAAGACTCACTATGAAATGTCCACATCGTATTATCAGACGTAAAACCCCTCTTGTGTAGGTGTTTACCCATTTCATCATGTGTCATTTATGAAAACTTGTCGCACTTATGATAGGTGCACCAGGTTTTTATCTGGCCATTTGCAAATGCGGCCTTCACAAAGCCCTTGGTTTTTGTTAACCATTCATTGGTCATCTCTTTCTGACAAGTGTGATCGATGTACAACCACGCATGATCACCCATGCCGCTACTTGTACTGACAATACGGGTACCAAAATTCATATTCATCAAGTTATATATAATGTAATTAAGACTAGATACATAACTAATTACTGTTGTCATATTATTTATGCCACAATTTCATTTTTTAATCATAGAAAAGGGAAACACGCATTCATGGATCGAATCCTATCTCTAATAAGTAAAGATGGGTCCTAATACCACCCGAGTACGTGTAGATTGCGTTCGTTCCCCGTGCTCTACTCTTGTCCAAGGCAAAGTTTCGGCAGCACCTATAGGATTCCAAGTATGTCTAGAGGGGGGTGATTAGACTACTTGACCAAATAAAAACTTAGCCTTTTCCTGATTTTAGTTGTGGGCCAGTTTTAGCAATTATGACTAGTCAAGTTCACACTACACATGCATAACTAAGAGTATAGCAGCGGAAAGTAAAGACATGCAAATGTAAGTAGATGGTAGGGAAGGAAGATCAAACGCAAAGGTTGACACGACGATTTTTGGCATGGTTCCGATAGGTAGTGCTATCATACATCCACGTTAGTGGAGACTAAAACCCACGGAGGGTAACGGCTGCGAGATTCCACGGAGGGCTCTACCCACAAGGGGTCAATGAAGAAGCGGCCTTGTCTATTCCACCATGGCTTATGTCCATAGACGAGTAACCTCACTCGGGTAGATCTTCACAAAATAGGCGATCCATTGCCCTTACGAAATTCTTGGTTCCACTCCACAACACAAAGTAGGAGGCTCCCAAGTGACACCAAACGAATCTAGGAGGCACCACCCTCCAAAAGGTAATAGATGAGGTAGAACGATGAACTCCTTGCTCTTGTGCTTCAAAAGATAGTCTCCTCAACATTCAATCACTCTTTGATAGATTTATCAGGGTAGGAGAGATTGATTTGGTGGAAAGCAACTTGGGGAGGCTAGAGATCAAGTTTCAAATGGATGAATTGGAATCTCTTGATCTCAACACATGAGTAGGTGGCTCTCTCTCAAAAAATGGATATGGAAAGTGTGTGTGTGTTCAGAGTGCTTCCTCTATGAATGAGAGGTGGTGGAGGGGTATATATAGTCATCTCCCAAAATCCAACAATTAAGACATTATTGCCCAACTCGGTGACACTAAAATGAGTCTCGGTGATACCGAGTTGCACTAAATGTGGAAACTTTTGAATTCTTGATGAGACCAATATATAAATCTCAGTGGTACCGATTCAGTGACCTAGGGCAGTTTCCAATTCTCGATGAGATCGATTTCAAAACTCAGAATTTCCGATTCTTGAAATCGACATAATAGAAAATTGGTCACTCTCTTTCAGTGGCACCGATATGAAAGTTGGTGGTACCGAGAGAATTTGGTTTGGAAAAGGTTTTGTGTCTCGAAAAATCGGTAGGGCCTAAATAGATTATTGTGAGGCCTTGGAGAAACATTATTGTGAGTGAATGGATGAGTAGTTTTGGTGGCTATCTCTAAGAATTTGAGCAACCAATTCATCATAAATACCTCACCACATTTTAATAGTATTGGCTTTCCTATGGACTCATAAGTGATTTCTCACAAATATAAAATGTAGAGTCCTGTTGCTTGAATCTTGGACAATTGTGTTCCTTTCCTTGCATCAAGGAGTTTATCCTCAGAATCCTTTAGCCAATGCATCTTTGAACTTTTTTGAAATATACTTGGATATAATCATTAGTTCAATGATACATATGTTGTTATTAATTACCAAAACCACCTTAGGGAGCAATTGTGCTTTGAATCTCCCACCTTTTTGGTAATTGATGACAACATATAGATCAAAGCTTCGACAAAAGATATAATCAATGATTAGCATTGTTCCTTTGAGAAGTATGTGAAAACCAAGAGCTCCCCCTAAATTTGTGCATTATTCCAAATTTGTGTTTGAATGCAAATGCACAATCGATTAGGATCATGGGTCACTCTTCCATGTCCCATACATCTTGGTGGTGCGCATAAATGATATGAATGAATATTAATGCACATAACACCAAAACAAATGAATGAATGATCATCATGTAGATAACTCAAATGTATCATGTAGTAGCATCAACAATCAAAGCGTATGATCAAACACAGAAGTTTAAATCATCCAAAAGACCTAATGTTCTGTAAAACCAAAAAAGAGCAAATAAAAGGAAAAGCTCTCTCTCTCTCTCTCTCTCTCTCTCTCAGCCCTAATTTATCTATACACTCTCCCTTCGGCAACAAGTTACCAAAAAGTTCGAAGGTCTAGAACTAAGTGTCACTCTTGGCTCGATCTCATCCGGTAGTAGTTGATGGAGTAGACAGGAGAGCGCCGACAAAGTCTTCTGTGGATGTCCTTGGAGGTGGAGGCGTAGACACTGGAGGTGTAGGACTTGGAGCTGAAGGCGCTGATGCTTGAGCTGATGAAGTTGGTCTTGGTTCCGTCACTTGCACAGTTGCAGACCTAGATTGGGTCCTGGACTGAGTAGTTGTTGGAAGAGGCAAATCTTTATCATCACTGCTAGAGCAAGGAATATGCACTGCATCAACCTCATGCTGGAGCTGCTCAACAGTTGTAGCCAACTCTGTCACTTTGACATCCAGGTCATGGAATTTATTCTCCACGATCCTCTCAAGAATCTTCTGGTTCAGCAAGAATCTGAAATACTCTTCTCCATCCCTTGGATGTTGCTGACAAGAAACGACATCTGCTCCTCTCTAGATCTGAGCTGTGGAGCTAGAGCATCTCTGCCTGCCTTTGCCTCTCCTACCTCTGCCTGCTGACGCGCTATAGCTGAGCTGGGATGGTTGGGGTCTATCACAACTTCACTGTCCTCGAACTCTAGCTATAGTGGCAGGTGTGGACGATCAAGTTGATATGCATGCTTGCCAATCTTGCCATATTTGAACATCTGAATATATGGTGCATACCCACATGATCTCTTCTGATCTACATCAGTCCTCCTCACACTCTCAACTATGAGATCCATCACTCTAATCCTGGTGTGGTTGTCTAACTGGTGTAGCATGTTGATGGAATACTCTCTGATCATCTTGTCATCTTTTGATTTAGGCATGAGGGCGAATCACATAATGGTGTTCGTAGTTGGTATTCCTGCTTGCAAAAAATAGACAGAGCCAAATTTGTGTGTCTACCGATAATGATGGGGCACTGGATTGTACATGTTTTCCATAGTGTTATGATCCATCTTGGACTCTGATTACACATCCAAATCTCCCTCTTGGATCTCAGGGGCACCAATGATAGTGTCCCACTCATGTACGATACACTCATACCGGTGACCTTCCGTAATCCACACTATCCTTCCATCTGGATAGAAATGAGAAATTGAGTAGAATTGCATAATCATTTCATCATTCCAAGTTGTCATCTTTCTGCCAACAAAATCTTCAGTATCTATCAGCATGAAGTTCTCTCTCACATGAGAGAAGTAGTCCTCATGTTCCTTGATGTAATCCCAGTCAACATATCTCATGTCACTGACTGCAGGACTCTTGTCTAGCAACAGTGTATCATAAAAGTCTTGTTGCTCCCTAGTGTGAAAACGAGGATCGACAATAGTTCTTCTCCTAACAGCATATGGATCAACTGACCTCCACTATCTCAGACCTTGATCCCTCCTCTTCTTCGTATCTTCAGCGACAGGATGAGCAGCATTGTGCAATGGCGAGTGAGATCTCAATTTTCCCATCACACATGCATTTTCTTCCTCCACTTCAGCAGCCTCTCTAGATGCAGAGCTCTTGTTCTTCTTGGGTCCAGATATGTCCATAGTAGTCTTCTTGGGTGCTACTGGCTTCTTAGGCTTGGGTGCTGAAGATTGAGGTGCAGACCTACTAGGCATATCATCTACCATGATCTTGTTCTTCTTAGATGGAGGTGCATTAGCAGAACCCTCTTTTTCCTCTTCCTCAACAGCTTGTAGTGGACGTTCATACATGGATGTGTGCCTTCCAACAACATGCACCACTCTCTTCCTCGCTCTTTTCTGACCTCGCTTCTTAGCCTACTAGGAAGATGGGTTCTCAAGTGTAAGCTTCATCCCTTTTTAGCAGCCTCTAGAACTCTCATGAAATCTGGTGTGACATACTCTTTTCTCACAATCTTTTTGACTGTGACTCTCTCCTTTTTCTTCTGGGGGATGCTCTCCTGTGGGCTAAAATCAGCATCCTCATGAGAATTAAGCTTCTTTCTAGACCTGGTAGCTGCCTTTGGCAAATCATTGGAACTAGGAGTACCTGGGTCAGAGGCAGTCCTCTATGGACTAGTGCCTGAATCCATCTCAACACTGGGCTCTCTGAAGTCATTCTGACTGTCCTCTGAACCTGCCATGCTGACAATAAACCAAGCAAACAAGCTGACCGTATCAAAAGATCTAGAAGAGCTGGAGTGGATGAGCATCACAAAAATTCATAAGTTTTTGCAAGTTTGAACTATGAAAATCTGAAGTTTAGCTTTCTACAAAAAGGGACATTGGTTCCACTCAGACAAAATTTCGGATCCACCGAGACTAAAAATCTCATCAACAGAAACTTGGCATACTTTTCGGTTCCACTGAGAAGTGTAACTTGGTTTCATCGAGACTGTTCTCACCAGCCCAAAACCAAAATCGGTAGGACCGATTTTTCTGACTCGGTGACACCGAGATTTGATTTTGCGGACTGCTAAACCTAAAATTTTCTTTGTTCTCTAATCTACTCGAGCCTTGTTTTGTATAGGAAGAGTGCAAACATGGACTAAAGATGGCAGATCCAAATTGCGCAAGATTCAGACTTGGGAGTGCAAGAAGGGGCCGAGACCTTACCCTAATGCGGTGAAGGTCTCGTTACGTCAATGACGGCGATGATTTTTGCGGCGAGGGCGTGCTGGAGACTAAGTAGATGTCCTTGGGACTAGGGCTTGGTAACGATGAGGTTTGGGGAGGCGAGGTTCGAGGTGTTATTTCAAACGTCAGGTCCATGAGGAATATATACCCATTGGCTATCCGTGACACCGAGTTGGATTTTTTGGTTCCATCGAGTTCCATAAATGTCACGTGAAAAAGAAACTCGGTGAGGCCAAAAACATCGTATCGATGGTACCGAGATTGGACAACCAGATCAACCCTAGGCTTCGTTGGGACCGAGTTTCTGTGGTTGGTCACACCGAGATGTAATTGGGAGGTTTTGGAAGCCAGCCTTTCTCGAGACGGATCTCCGAGTGCTCCTCACACAGAGTGTCCTTAAAGTCTTTGCTCAAATTTTGTGATGTAGCATGAATTGAATTTGAGACAAGAAAGCATAGATAGCTAGAGAGAGGTACTTAGGCATTCTTGTATATCCAATTGGCTAAATAAAATAGAAAGGTAAATATCAACAATTGGATATCCTCGAATGAGCAAGAATATGCATACTAACATGCTCACACAATAGGTGTCAAATAAAACATGGTGAAACATGCACAAACACTCTAGTATCTACCAAGCACTTTGGCGATGACAAATTCATCTATATATGAGTATATTGACATAGGAGGCAAGTAAGAATACTTGATCATAGGTCATATTGGTTGTTTTAACTACATGTGGGGTTACCACTTTTACATAAAGCTTTCAATGTGTTCACATTATAAGAGATTCTTATACTCAAGTCTTAGAATAAAGCTCCCCCTTGATGTGACACCCCCCTAAGAGGGATAAACTAACCTTGGGTTTTGTCGTAGAAGACTTCATGTAGGTGAAGTAGTGGTGGATGCTCATTATTGATGAAGATCATCTTGAGTGGGGAGCTATCCTTGTTTTTCTTACTCTTCTCACCTACATGGTTTACTCCCAAAGCACAAGGAACATATACAAGGATATCTATGGACATGGAGTGAAGTGCACGTGAGATGATGTCAAAATATACATTAACTAACTTGTCCCTTGCTTACCTTTGAGGGAATGTGTGACTCCTTGAACTAATGCATAAGATTGAAGTTGGTTGCATATAGTTCTTGACAAAATGAATAAGAGTAAATTTCATTGGTGGAGTCACCCCTTAAGAACTTCTCTAGTTCTTCTTCTTGGGGACCCACATCAACTTGATAGGGATCCTTGGAGTTGTGGTAGCACTAGATGAAGTAGAGCTAGTAGTGTCCTTGGGAATCCACTTGACCTTGGCTTGGGGTTCTTCCTCAAATGAGTCAATCTCCTCTTGAAGCTTACCCTTGCCCTTGTGGTCTTGTGGTAGAAGGTCATCTTGAGAGCTTGTTCCCTTGGGGAGAGTAGGATCATACTTCTTCTTTTAAGAAAAAACTTCGGAATGGGATATTGATCTTCTTCCCATTCAACTCCGTTGGCATTGAACTAGTCAACACCTTACTTCTTCCATTGTCGTCCTTGCTTGTGTACAATTTCCATGAATTGCTTAATTCCAACAAGACTCATGAAGACACCTCTGTCTATAATTCCTTTCAATAAATCGTTTACTTTCTCAAGTGTAACTTGGCTAAGAGAATCATTAGTGGAATCAAGAGAGTTACTAGGAACAACATCATTTGATTTAACTTTAGAACTGTTGTTACTAGAGTAAGAAACTTTCTTGCCTTTGTTACTAGTGTTCTTAGATTTAACTTGTGGAACAAAAGTAGACAAGAGTAATCATTTGGCTAGATAAGAAGAAATCTTCTGTCGAAGATCATCATTGATCGCTTTTAGAAACTCATCCTCTTGCTCTAAATTTAACTTCTCGAAGCATAACTTCTCATGAGTTCTTGCAATCTCTCTATGATCTTCGAGAGAAGTTTTATGAGCTAACTTAAGAGTGTTTAGTTCTTTAGTTAGTCGTTCAATCTCTTTCTTATCATCATCATTCGACTTATCTTGACTAGCATGCTTATTATCAAGTTCATTTTTATGATTGTCACTAGTTTTATCAAAGAGTAAGTCATCTAATCTAACAAGTCATCCTCATCACTATCAAAGTCAAAGTACTCGGGGTGTGATACCTTGGGGCCTTTTGCCATGAAGGAGTTTCCAATCACCTCATTTTGTATGTCGTAGGAGTTAGAGGAAACTAGTGCAAGACCGACAACACCTTCATCTTGACTGTAATTTGAGTTGGAGTGGTAGCTTCTCTCGGATTGGTTGTAGGACTTGGAGCCGGATACTGGTTCACCAACATGAGCTTGATGTCTTCTTCTTGAGTGGCTCTTGGTGTACTTGTCCTTCTTCTCCGTTTCCTTACTTCTCCGGGAGTGTCTTCATTCATAACGATCTTCTCTACTCATTCTCTCCCTGCGAGGTGACTCTTCTCTCGAGCTTTGTCTTCTAGGTGACTCTTCTCTTCGTTTGTGGGGAGCCGAGCACTCATTGGAATAGTGTTCAGGCTTTCCACAATTGTAGCAGTTTCTGTCACGACTAGATGAACTCTTCTCTTCATATATTGAGCTAGAGCTTCTCTCTTTGCCTCTACTCTTGTAGAACTTGTTGAATTTCCCGACCATGAGGCTTATCTATTCATTGGTAACAAGGTTGTCATTTTTTAACTGAAAGATAGTAGGAGAGGCTCCTACTATGTTATATTATAAAATAATAATATTTTCATGAAGAGGAGGAAAGTCCTCAAAAAGGAAAGATAAGAATACAAAGAGAGTCTAGAGATTGTTTACAAGGGAAGTGATATAATCACTCAGGTTAGTAGACACTCTATATCTAAGCCAACTAAGATCAGCTTTAGTTCCCTGAAGCCAAGCATTATATGTGGGACTAATCTGATTAAAGATAAAGTTGTTCCTCTCCTTCCAAATATTCCAGGCAGTAATAGTGAAGATTTCAAAGAATAGTCTGCCAGAATAAATTTCTTTTGCTCTAATTGTGGCTCCAATCCTTGAGATATTAGAGTTGTAAGATATACCGTTCTTGGCCCAGCAAGCTTGACTGAAGGGGAAATTAAAGATCAAGTGATCAATGGTCTCTTCCTCTTGAGTTGTGCATAGAACACATGATTCCATGTCAACAATGTGATAATGCCTCCTTTTCAGCATGTTCCTCTATCTGCTAATCAGAACCACATGAATACTTTCAATTTCATTTGTAGTTTTGATTTCCATATCCATTTGAAGGGATCTAGACAGGTAATGTGTCTATGGAAGTGTTTATAGTATTTTTGGGCCGAATAAACAGGTCCCCATGGGTATGACCACTTGTCTTCACATTGGGACTGCACCACATTTGGTGGTTTTAAACTGTTTATAGTGTGCAACTCTATGAGTGCCTCAGGGAATAGGGGCAGTTGGAACAACATGCTCAAATCTTTAGTCTGGTAATATGTATGAACTAATTTATCTTTAGCCTTTGCATATGAATATAGACACCCATAGTTTTCAGCCAGTATTAGACCATTCCAATTATCATGCCACATGGAAACGTGTTGACCATTTTGAACTTCACATTTGGCAAATCCTTTGTAAATAGGCATTAATTTAATCATAGATCGCCACCAGAATGAACCACACTTAGGAAGAGCATGGGGGACAGAACCTTCGTAGTATGATTCCCATAGCAATTTAACCCATTGAAAGTCTGCATGATTGTAAAATTTATCCAAGAACTTCAAAAGAAGAGCTTGATTATGCACTCTGATGTTAATTACTCCAAGGCCTCCTTTATCTTTAGGGCAACATACTCTATTCCAGGCAACCAAAGAATTACAGGATTCACCATGATCATTGTTTTTGTGCCATAAACATCTCCTTCGAATCTTGTCAGACGTTTCAAATAACTTAACTGGCAGCTCCAAAGTGCAAGACACGAACGTGATCATTGAGGATACCATCGAATTTATAAGAGTGATTTTTTGACCGTGGCACATGAGAGTCGAGGTACTAGAGATGCGACGTTGCACTCTATCAATTAAGGTCATGAGCTCATTCCTGGAGGGTTTTCTGGTACCAAGAGGTAATCCAAGATATGTAAAGGGAAAGGATCCAACTGAACATCCAAAAATGTTTGCTAAATCTGAAGCTTTCTCACCAGATATATTGATGGGGATAAGATTGGATTTTTGGAAATTGATCTGAAGCCCGGTGGAGATGGCAAAGTCATTCAATACTCTTTTGAGGTTGGCAAGCTGAACTGGGAAAGCTGGAATAACTAAGATGGTATCATCCACATATTGTACAATAGGGTACACACCAGAGCGAGCAATTGGGCGATGCAACCTACCTTCGTTGTACTCATTGTTAATAATGTACTGCAGCAGATCCGCAGCTATATTAAACGGGAGAGGTGATATGGGATCTCCTTGACGTATGCCACGTTTGCAACGGAAACTCTTCCCAGGGGTGCCATATAAAAGAACCGAAGAATGACCATAGGTAAGAATAGATTTTATCCAGTGTATCCATTTGGAGTCAAATCCCAACTTTTCCAACATCGAAAGGATGACATCATGTCTAATTAGATCGAAGGCTTTTTCAAAGTCTAATTTGTGGATGATCACTTCATTTCCAGATTTCTCACATTGGAAGATGTATTCAAAGGCCCAAGCTAGACAGTCGTTAATCATACGCCCTTTTATAAACCCATAATGATTGGTAAACGCTTGTGGCCAGTGCACCGGCCGAACCGTTCGGGCGGCCGCACGCGACCCGCGCCTGAGCTGACTAGGCATGCAACTTTTATCCCGTTTAAATTTGTTGCAACCAGTGTTCATATTTTCTACCAACGTTTTTTATTTGTTACATCTGTTCACTAAAAAAAAGTTGCATCCACGGTTGGTTGCAACTCGAGTTCGTTGGATTTTTGCTACAACCGGCATTTTGACTTTTGCTACAATCGTGTTAATTTTTTCTACAACCGGCATCATTTTTTGCTGCAACCGTTCACTAAAAAAGTTGCATACCCGTTCACGTTAATATTTGCTACAACCGGTGTTTGACTTTTGCTACCACGCACCATCAACTTCTTTTTTTTGGTATGATCACGTAGATATTTTTTGCTACAATTATTGTTTTTTTACAACCGTTGATGAAAATTGCTGCATCGAGAAAAAATTGTTGCATGAAGATCTAACGGCGCGGTCCGCCTACATCTGGCGGATCGGGCGGCCCGCGCGCGGCCGGCCTAATCATTCAGCCGGCGCGCCGGCGCAGAGCATCGCCCATACTGATTTGTATGCAGCAAAGATAAAATAACCTTTTGAAGACGATGAGCAAGAAGTTTTGTGATGAGTTTGAGGCAGCAGTTCAACAGAGATATAGGACGATTGTCATTGACCGAAGTGGGGTTCAGATTTTTTGGGATAAGAGTAATCAAGGAAGCATTCAAGCAATTCAAATAGATAGATCCTACCCAAAAACTGGTGTATAGGTTATAGAAATCCGGTGCAATCAAGTGCCAACACTGCTTTAGAAAGTAGCCATTGAATCCATCCGGGCCTGGAGCTCTATCAATGGGCATTTTAGCTACTACATCATCAATCTCTTCATTCGTGAATGGTTGCGAGAGACTCTCAAGATTTCCCACAGGTGGGATGAGACTGCCAAGATTAAATTTCATTTCATGATGAACCGATACGCCCAGTCTCGCTCTGAATGCGTGGAACAGAACTTCAGCTTTTGCATCATGATCCTCAACCAGAGAGCCATTAGGGAGAGATAAAGAGGTAATAGAATTTTGTCTGTGTCTTTCAATGGCCAAACATTGGAAGACTTTTGTATTTTCATCGCCACCCTGTATGTATCTGATTGTGCAACGTTTACGCCAAAATTGTTGTCTGTAAGATTCTAGACGGAATATGTGGGTTTTCAGAATTTTTCGAGTTCCATTCCTGAATGAATAAAGGTCGTTTCTTTTCTAGACCATCCAAATGAGCAAGAGCTGAGTGACAGTTATTTAATAGCAACAAAATCTTAGATAATCCTTTACTCCATCTTTTAAGAACTCGTCTCACGTTTCCGAATTTAGCCGAAAGACCTAATGCAGCGTCAGAAGAGTATATAGGAAGCTCCCAGGCGGATTTAACAGTATCTTTAAAACGAGGGTGTAAGGGCCAATAATTTTCAAAATGAAAAACCTTTGAGCGTGGAATGCTAGATTGAACCGAAATCGGGCATGGTATGTGATCAGAAACTGGCCTTGGGAGAGCTTTGACAGTTGTATTTGGATATGTACAGGCCCAATGATTGGAGGTAAAAAACTAGTCTATTTTTCTAACAATGGAATAGACTGCATATTACTCCAAGTGAACGATGCACCCTGTAATGGTAAGTCCACAAGAAGCTGGGAGCGAATAATATCATTCAAAGTGATCATATCGTTGATATTACCTCCCGGGCGATTATGGTTTTCACGCGAGCGGATGAAGTTAAAATCCCCCACAAGTAGCCAATTCTCCTCGTCGCCAATATCAAGATTGTAAAGCCAATTAACAAAATTCTCGCGTTTAACACCCACACACGGACCGTAAACATTGACCACCATCCAAACATCAGGCGATAATGTGGATTTAAAGTTTAGGATTTGAGCCCATTGTTGATTTTCAATCGTTGTAGTAGAGAAAACAGCGTTGTTCCAAATTACAATGAGGCCACCTGAATTACCGATCGAGGAGACAAGAACGTTGTAACAAGGTTTTCATTTGAAGTAGCGGGATTATCACTTGAAGCTTTGTAAGCACCGCTTGACTTATTGTGCAGCTCATCTTTTTCCTTGAGTGACATTTCATGAGCATCAATCCTTCCAATCAAAGTTTTCAGAATCGCGACTTTGAATCGGATCACAGCTTCGTTGCTAGGATCGTGTATCGTAAAATCATAACTATCAGGATCATAGAAACTTAGATTGTATGAGCAAAATTGTAGGGTCGGGGAGCCTAGTTTGGATCGTAAGACCATAAGATTCTAAGACATGACTCGCAATTCTAACAAGTTTGCTTCCAATGGCTTCCGTTAGCTTGAGATCCATGTAGTCTAGCATCATTTGGATCAATGTGCACACGATGTCGTATCTTCCATTCAGGGCTCTAAGTATCTTCTTGATGATGAATTTGTCGGTCATCTCTTTGCTTCCTAAGTGGGAAATCTCATTTTTTATGAGAGCTAGCCTAGAGTACATCTCAGCGACTCCTACACCATCGTTCATCTTGAACTTGTCAAGCTCACTTTGTAGCACATCCAACTTAGATTCCATGACAGATTTTGTACCTTCGTGCATATCAACCAAAGTATCCCAAATTTCCTTTGCATTCTCAAGGCGGCTGATTTTGTTGAATTCTTCGGGACACATGCAGTTGAACAGAATGTCACAGGCTTGAGCATTGTATTGCAACATCTTAAATTCTTCTGTTGTCGCATCACGATCCGGTTACCTTCCATCACCGAAGAAATCACCGTGCACACCAGCATGAACAACAACCCAAACGGTAGGGTTATGACCAAGAATATGCATTTTCATCTTATGCTTCCAACTACAAAAGTTTGTACCATCAAAATATGGACCTCTGCGATGGTAATTTCCCTCACTAGATGCCATACTGTCCTAGGTTGTGAAACCAATGCAATGCAGACCAATGCTCTAATACCACTTGTAAGATCCGAAGTATGTCTAGAGGGGGTGATTAGATTACTTGACCAAATAAAAACTTAGCCTTTTCCCAATTTTAGTTGTGGGCCAGTTTTAGCAATTATAACTAGTCAAGTTTACCCTACACATGCATATCTAAGAGTATAGCAGCGGAAAGTAAAGACATGCAAATGTAAGTAGATGGTAGGGAAGGAAGATCAAACGCAAAGTTTGGCATGATGATTTTTGGCGTGGTTCCGATAGGTGGTGCTATCATACACCCACGTTAGTGGATACTTCAACCTAGAGAGGATAACAACCGCGAGAGTCCATGGATGGCTCCACCAACAAGGGGTCCACGAAGAAGCGGCCTTGTCTATTCCACTATGGCTTACGTCAACACAGGACTACCCTCACTCAGGTAGATCATCGCGAAGTAGGTGATCACCTTGCCCTTACAAACTTCTTGGTTCAACTCAACAACACGAAGTAGGAGGCTCCCAAGCGACAAATAACCAATCTAGGAGGCACCACCCTCCAAAAGGTAATAGATGCGGTAGAATGATGAACTCCTTGCTCTTGTGCTTCAACAGATAGTCTCCTCAACACTCAATCAGTCTATCGGAGATTTGGCATGGGTAGGAGAGATTGATTTGGTGGAAAGCAACTTGGGGAGGCTAAGGATCAAGTTTAAAATGGATGGATTGGATTCTCTTGATCTCAACACATGAGTAGGTGGCTCTCTCTCTCTCGGAAAATGGATATGGCAAGTGTATGTGTGTGTGTGTGTGTGTGTTATGAGTGCTTCCTCTGTGAATGGGAGGTGGTGGAGGGGGTATTGTCGTGGTTTTGTCACGGTAGATGTCCTAGTGAAAGGACTTAGGTGTGAGGCCATCGCAACTATGTGGCAGCTTGAGAGGGGTTGGTTGGAATCGAGAGGCGCGGGTTTACCCAGGTTCTGCCCCTCGAATGGAGGTAAAAGCCTACGTCGTACTTGTGTTTCATTGATGAAGATCCCGATTACAAGGGTGTGGAATCACTACAACTAATATCGAGGGTTTCTAATCTCTCTAACCCTAATGATTTTTTTTGTCCACACTTAACTTTTCCCTCTTGGGGTGCCCTGCCCCTCCTTATATAAGTTGAAGGGGTATGCTTAGATAGAGTCCTACTTGGACTTGGATTAGATTCTCATGAATCCTAGCGTGGGTCTCGCTTCCCTTGTGGAGGGAAATCAACCTCTTCTTGGGCCTTCTCCATGAGCCTCCCTCCAGGCCTTTCCATGATCTACCTTACGCGGGCTTGCATGGTGGGCCTTGTTGTCCAGGTTAACTCGGTAAATGAGGTGACATATGAGCAGCCAAAAATTGGGTCGGGTCATTCCTCCTGGTCGAGTCAGACCATGGGGTTATATCCCCAAGATTAGCCCTGAGGTTAGCTTGAATTTATTCATGGTAAGCTCCTGAAATAAGAATAATAAATATGTTAAGGGACCAGCTTGCTCCTTGGTCGGCTTATTTCAATGAATTGGATCCTCGAAAATCTGGGTTTCTTCTTCATATCAACGAGCCGTCTTCATAATCATCTAGCAGGCCCGTATCCTTTGCAATGAAATATTGGGAATAATAACCCATCTGCTGTCGAGTCGGCCTCCAATGCTTTGATTTGAAAAAAAAACTTTGGGGTTAAAGAAATCCATGTGATAATGAGACAACTTTCAATGTCTCCGCTCCACTTAAAATTGATCGCTTGAGGATGTTCTTCCTCTCTCCTTTTTATCTCCGTATTACCTGTAGCCCCAGTGTCGGGTTGTCTTGCCTGCAGAAGCCTGGGACTTGAAATTGTATTATACTTATAAACTTCAGCTAGTGTAGCCCCAAATGGCCTTGTTGTCTTGCTTGCAGCAAACCGGGACTTGAGAATTTAGTTTTTGAATGTTGTAGATAGCTTGGAGAAATCTGAGTTGTCCATCTAAGTCGCTAATTATAAGCTGAAATTTTAGCTTTTCACATGTGTAGCCCCCAAGGGCCGGCTCATTAGTATGTGATGGGACCAGTCTTTAATTTGGACCTCATAATCTGTTAAACACGTGAATACTGTAGCCCCCAAGTGCCGAGTCACATGCTTGCAATGACTTGGGGCTTTAGAAAATTTGATCTGAGTAGTGTGGCCCCCAAGTGCAGGGTATATTCTTGCAGCAACTTGGGACTTAGGTGCACTCCTTCGAAAAGAAAAACCATCATATGATGTAGGCCCCAAGAGTTGGTTTTCCTCCCGAGATGGTCGAGTCTTTCCCATTGCAGAACAAAGAAAGTGGTGCATTAGCCCCCAAGTGTCATGTGGATTGCTTGCAACTTTTCATGGGACTAAGTCAATTTGATCGAATTTTTTCAGAATTATGTAGCCCCAAGTGCCTGGTCTTTTTCTTGTGGCGACTTGGGACTGTGTGAGAATAGTATAACCCATCATAATGCACTTCAGATGTTCTCTTTGAACTTGGATGAATCCTTGACCGTGCTTGTAATGCAACCAGGTAATTTATTGGCCGTATGAATATTCCGGAATAATGCCTTTGTGCTTGGAATGGAATCCCTACTCGTGGTTGGGGTGCAAACCAACAAATATATGTTTGAGAAATCCATCAGTGTTGTAGTTTACTACAAACACAAGTTAAAGAAATCCAAGTGTTGGTCAATTAGATGACCCAGCATTATAAATGATGAGCCAGCTAAGCATTATGTAATATACCAGCACAACAATATGTGAGAATCAGGTTTTTCAAGAATAATTATTTCTCTTGAGCTGTTTTTTGAAAAATCCCAATCATTTAATGCTGGTTATGATAAACCATCGTGAAAATCTAGCCATTATCGCTATCAAGGATTTTATTGCTCCTGTAGAAGTTTATGCTATAACCCGGTTTGAAGACTAGCATGATATGTATGTATGATGTATGATGCAATGATGCAATACAGGATGATGCATGTATATGAAAGAAAAGTGTCGTTTTTTAAGACTCGAATCTTACTTCAGTGAAACTAGCATGATAGCCGTTGGTTTATCCTCGCTTTCTATAAGCCGGCCCTCACATGACCCAACCGATGTTTTAACCTAATAAGTTCGGACACGACTTATCGAGAGTACGCGAGATCAGAGTAGCAGCTTGCGAATAGGCAGGTTTAACCAAGTTTCAAAGAAGGCGGCTTAATAGCCCATGGAGTATCCTAGCTTTCCGTAAGCCGACTCTCACATGACCCAATCGATGTTTTAACCTCATAAGTTCGGATACGACTTATCGAGAGTATACGAGGTTCGGAGTAGCATCATACAGACATGCAAGTTTAACCATGAATTTTTCGCCAATAAGATAGGACACCTATGTTTGAACCACGCTTCATGGCAGCTGGTCCTCTTTGGTTACCTTTAGTTTTTCGCCGATAAGGTAGGACACCCATGTTTGAACGACGCATCATGGTAGCTAGTCCTCTTTGGTGACCTTTAATTTTTCGCCAATATGGTAGTGATACATGTCCGTCGTATCTAATTTTCCTAACGCTCTTGCTCTTGTTTTGGACTCTAATTTGCCTGATTTGAATGTAACTAACCTAGACTAATACCATTTTTAGCAGAAATACCATGGTATTGTTTTTGTGCAGAAATAAAAGTTATCGCAATGGAACAAAACTTTTTGGAGATTTTTTCTGGAATAAATGAAAAATACTGGAACCAAGACCCACCAAAGTGGAGGCCACATGCACCCACTAGACACCAGGGCAAACGAGCCCCCTGGCGTGGCCTGGTGTCTACTGGGCCCATCTGGCTCCATTGACCCTAATTCGAGCGCCATAAAATCCTATTTTCGGAGGGAAAAATAGAGAGGAAGTTTCATCGCGTTTCACGATACGGAGCCGCCGCCACCTCCTATTCTTCATCGAGAGGCCTAATCTTGAGTCCGTTTGGGGCTCTGGAGAGGGGAATCTTCGGTCATCGTCATCACCAACCCTCCTTCATCGTCACTTCCATGATGCTCTCCACCAGCAGTGAGTAATCCCTTAATAGGCTTGTTTTCCGCTTAAGAGCTGGATGAGATTCATCATGTAATCGAGTTAGTTTTGTTAGGGCTTGATCCCTATTATCCACAATGTTTGGAGATTGATGTTGTTATGACTTTGCTATGCTTAATGATTGTCACTAGGGCCCGAGTGCCATGATTTCAGATCTGAACCATTTATGTTTTCACCATTATATCTATGTTCCTGATCCGATCTTGCAAGTTATATGCACCTACTACGTGTTAGGATCCGCATGCCCCAAAGTGACAATAATTGGGATTCTTTCGGGTGATTACCGTAGTATGAGGACTTCATGTATTCACTATCTGTTAATTCTTTGTTCCGGTTCTCTATTAAAAGGAGGCCTTAATATACCTTAGTTTCCTTATGGACACCGCTGACCCGGGAGGGTGGGACAAAGGATGTCATGCAATTTCTTTTCCATAAGCACATATGACTATTTACAGAATACATGCCTACATTATATCGATGAACGGGAGCTAGTTCTGTGTTGCCCTATGTTGTCACTATTATATGATGAATATTATCGAGCAATATCACTGATCTAGTGCCTACGAGTTTTCCACATATTGTGCTTGCTAAGTTACTACTATTGCTATTGTTGTTACAACTGCTACAAAACTGCTATCACTATTACCGTTACTACTACTACTATTACCACTACTAACAAAACTATCATATTACTATGCTACTGATCACTGTGTTGGAGATACTGAATCTCCAAGTGTGGTTTAATTGACAACTCAGCTGCTAATACCTACAAATATTCTTTGGCTCCCCTTGTGTCAAATCTATAAATTTTGGTTGTATAGTCTACCCTCGAAAACTATCGCGATCCCATATACTTGTGGGTTATCAAGAACATTTTCTGGTACCGTTGCCATGGAGCATAGCTATATTTGCTGAGTCACCTGGATATCTATTTATTAATCACTATTAAGAATCTAAAAGATCCAAGAACCAAGATCGTTCCCTCTAGGACGAGGAGAGGTAAGGAACTGCCATCTAGCTCTGCACTTGATTCACCCTCTCTTTTGAATAGACATGCAACACCACCACCACATGCTATTGATCCTGATATGTCGCATGTTATTGATGATGCTACCTCTGCTATGAATGATACTGATGATGATGCTAGTATCTTGCTTGATGATACTGTGCCACTAGGTGAATTTATCAATGAACAACTTTCTAGAGCTAAAGAAATTGAGCATGCTGAAATTGATGGTACTATTGAAATTGATGAAGTCTTTGCAACTGAAAATATTGAAATACCTTTTGTACATGACTATCCTAGAACTGAAATGCCTAAAATACCCGAAGGTTATGTTATGGGTGAAGAAATTGCCAGAGACTTTCTTGCTTGTGAGGATAGAGAAGATCTTAAGAAAATGCTAGAATGAAATATGATCCTAAGTTTGCTACTTCGCCTATCTTTGTTACCGATAAGGATTATGAATTCTCCATCGACCCGAAGGTAATTACTTTGGTTGAATCTAATCCTTTTCCTAGCTATGAAAATGAAACTGTTGTGGCGCATCTCACTAAGCTAAATGATTTGGCCACCCTATTTACTAATGATGAGAAAATTCGTTACTACTATATCCTCAAATTGTTTCTGTTCTCATTAAAGGGTGATACTAAGATTTGGTATAATACTGTTGCTCCTCGTTTTGTGCATAGTCCCTAGGAGATGATTTATTACTTCTGTGAAAAATATTTTCTTGCTTATAAGAAACAAGTTGCATTATAGGAAATATTTAACTTTGTGCAAATTGAAGAAGAGAGCCTCCCACAAGCTTGGAGAAGGTTTCTCCAGTTACTTAATGCTTTTCCTGATCATCCTCTTAAGAAAAATGAAATACTTGATATATTTTATAATAGACTAACCGATGCTTCTAGGGACCACCTAGATAGTTGTGGTGGTTGTGTTTTCAGGGAATGAACTGTTGAATAAGATAGGGAATTATTGACTAATATAATGAAGAATTATGATGAATGGACACTTCCTGAACCACCGCCTGAACCCACTCCAAAGAAGAGGGGTATATTATTCCTTAGTCTTGAAACTATGCAAGAGGCAAAGAAATGTATGAAGGAAAAGGGCATTAAAGCTGAAGATGTTAAGAATTTACCACCTATCAAAGAATTCCATGGTCTCAAAACACCACCCCATGTGGTGGAGGTAAATTCTCTTTTAAAGTTTGATGAAGGTGACATCCCTTACAATAAACATCCTAGTCAATGCTTATATGAGTTTGTTAATTACATTATAAAGGAAGATCATTTCAACATCCTAGTCAACATCCTAGCTCACATGAAATAATTGAAACAAAACTTTGATATGATTGCTCGCTTAAGTGACTTATTATTTAGAATCACCAATTATGTAAGAGGTGTGGTCAAACATGCTTCTATGGTTCAAAGCCAATTAGAACAAGTTGCTAAATCTCAAATTGAGCTACTTCATGAAATGACTAATAGTATGAATGATCACGCGGTTAGAGTAATGACTGCATGATGAACAATGACTCAAGATCGACTATATGAAGAAGTTCATCCTAAAAGAACTGAACAAGATTCCCAAAGAATTTATATTGATGGACCTAGTCCTTCTAGGAAGAAAAATAAAAATAAAAATGATAGGACCTTGCATACTTCTAGTGAATCTGAAGTAGAAAAAGCTTCTGCTAATACTAATGATATCTCTATCTCTGATGTCGAAACTCAATCTGGTAATGAGCACTCAGCTAGTGATAATGAAAGTGATAATGATGATGCTCAGGTAGATGCTCAACGTGACAATGATAAAGAACTAGATAATGATGTTGAGATAGAACCTGCTATAGATATTGATAACTCACAACCTAAGAATAAACGTTATTATAAAAAAGATTTTTTTGCTGGAAAGCATGGTAAAGAAAGAAAGCCCTGGGTTCAAAAACCCATGCCTTATCCACCTAAACCAACTTAGAAAACGATGATGAAGAATTTGAATGCTTTGCTGAAATGCTTAGGCCAATCTTTTTGCGTACTTGTTTAATTGATCTTTTAAAGATGGCCCCTTATGCTAAGTACATGAAAGACATCATCACTAATAAAAGAAAATACCTGAATCTGAAATCTCTACCATGCTTGTTAATTATACCTTTAAGGATGGAGTACATAAAAAACTAGGAGATCCAGGAATACTAACTATACCATGTTCCATCAAAAGTAACTATGTGAAAACTGCTTTATGTGATCCAGGAGCTGGTGTTAGTGTCATGCCTTTCTCTTTATAAAAAACATTTGAGTTGACTAAACTCACCCTACTTTAATTTCATTGCAAATGGCTGAAAAATCAACTGCCATAACTATTGGTATTTGTGAGGATGTACCCGTTGTTGTTGCAAATGTTACTATCTTGACAGACTATGTTATACTTGATATGCTCGAGGATGACAACATGTAAATTATCCTTGGTATACCTTTCTTAAATACTGCAGGGGCTGTTATTGATTGCAACAAAAGCAAGGTCACTTTTCATGTCAATGGTAAAGAACATACGATGCATTTTCTGAGGAAATAATTTCAAGTGAATGTTATTAATGTTATTGAAAAATCTCCGACTATCACCAATGAAAGTTTTCAACTACCTCTACCTACTTCCAAAAATAGATTTTAGATACTTATTGTTGGGGATATGCACATCCCCATTGAGGTAACTTAGTGTTGTACAAAAATACTTCGGGATCATGCTAATTGGAAGTGGTTTTTAATACGACTTGATCAACCTTGTTAATGGATTATTTTCAAGAGGCATGAGGCCGATGAATTCAATAGGCACAACTATTTGTACCCATTTTGTTTTTCCTGTTATTTTTAGTTAATTACAATAAATGTCATGATTATCCTATTTTATGATTTTTCCGCGCAATAAAAAATTGCCCAAAATTAAAAGATCTCCAAATGACCTGAAATTTTTTCATGATTGTTTCTTGAATATTTGAGAATATCTCGCACTAAAAACACTTCAGCCCACCCCACGCGGCCAGGTGTCTATTGGGTCCCTCGGGGGTCCGCTCACTTATTCCTTCAACTCACTTCGTCACCTACCTAAATAAAATTCATGTATCCCTCTCTCACGTGTTCTTGCTCTCAAACCCATGGATTTTGATCTCTTTGCTCAAAACTCTGTTTCTGAAACTGGTTTTGGGGGATTTCTCCTTGAAATTTATATGTAGGAATAATGAGCTGATTAAAGAGGAGTTCTTTGTGGAGGAAGTCCACAGATGCATCATTGATTGAGAGTCCAATACAACAGTCTTGTGCTGAGCCAAGTGAAAGTTCGGTGCGAGAAGTTTGGTGTGAGAAGCTCACGCCAAATCATGCTTTTGGCCAAGTGATGACTTCATGTTTCGTGCATGCATTAAGGAAGAATTTGAGCAATACATTCATAATACTGAGCTCGCTCCCTTCATCTCAGATAAGAACACACAACATTATAATATTACAAAAACTTTCACGAAGGGATTTAAATTTTATCCTCGAGAACTTAGAGTCTCCTTTAACTTCTATGAAAATGCCTTCATTATGTCTCTAGATGATTTCTGTGATGCATGTAAAATTCCACGTTGGAGTTTGCTAGACGAACCACCAAACTGTGAATATGAGGCAATTTAACTAATATTTGCTTTGGTGAAGATAGGGGAGTAACTTAAGGCAGAAGAAATAGTATACATTGTCCTTCAATTCATTACCTAGCACTCTTTAATGAAAATTACATAGTGGGCAAGCAAGATTGTAGTACGTTATGTGCCCTAGACTTGAGTCTCCTGCATACTGCGTTAACTCGAATTAAATGTTATAATCTTGGAGCGATCATATCACACAAATTGCAACGCAATTCTGATAGTGGCAATTTTTATGGCGAAATTTACGCCTCCCGTTTAGCTAAGAAGTGTGGCGTGTCACCGCGGTCTAGTGACCCTATTATTCCAACTCACTATTTAGATTCTGAGGCCATGAAGTGCCACAAGTTCATAAAGGCCACCTCTACTATTTATAACTACAAACTAATGTTTAAAAATAATTCTATTGTGTCTGTTATTTTGCCTGCACCTACCCCCTTTGGTTATCATGGAAAAGGAAGATATTATGTCTATGATAGAGAGGTGCAGGAATACAAGCGACAATGGAGGCTGCATCAAGGGCTTCCATGAGTTACCATACTATCTTTTACCCAGGTCACTAGGGATGGTGATTACCAAGCTAGGCCAAAAGCCTAAGATTGGGGGAGTACGTGTTTCCATGGACTTTACATTCATGCTTGCATATTATAGTTGTCGGTGTTCACACTCTTACATTGCATAATCCATGCTAGATTTATTTTCTTGCTTTCTTCTTATGTGTTCGAAAAACTTGCAGAAAACCCAAAAAGATTTCTCTTTTCTTCATTTACTTGTTGGGAGCTTTCCCATGCAAATAGTTTTTCTCCTTTTAGTTTTCCCTTATTTAATTTCCTTTTTATTGAAAAACTAAAAACTCCAAAAATATTTTGGTGTGTTTCTCTGAATTTATTTTCCCTTCTTTAAGTTATACCCAAGGGGAAGTCCGCGATGAAAATGTTGAGTGGCTCTCATCTGCATTGTTATTGATCTAACAAAGACCCATATTACTTTGTCTTCTCCTTTTTAATAAAGTGTTGCAGATTCTAGCTTAGTCCATGACACTCTTGCACTACTATTATTTTCATATCGTTCGGTCATGCAAGTGAAAGGCAATAATGACGATATTTGATGAAGTGAGTGTGGCACAGAGAAGCGGGTATGAACTCAACTTGTTTTTTTTTTGTAAATATGTTTAGGCCAGTATCCATGATTCAAGGTATTATGACCAAACATGTTTGCAATAACAATTAGAGATTACAGTTTTTCATGCCATGCTTAAGTAGCTAGGAGTGGATAATGATTTATCTTGCACGTCGACATGCATTAAAATGGTTTTGATGTAGTATGATGATATGGTATCCTCCTTTGAATGTTCGAGTGGCTTGTCTTGGCACATGTTCACGCATGTAGTTGAATCAAAACCAACATAGCATCCACGATGTTTATGTTCATGGTGTTTATATCCTACTCATGCTGGTATGCAACTATGATTATTCATAAAGCTTGTTCATGACCATCTTTGCCCTCTAGCTGGCCGCTTCCCAACCTTTTTGCTAGCCTTCGCCTATACTAAGTCGGAATACTAATTGTACATCAAAATCCTTGAAACAAAGTTATTCCATATGAGTCCACTATACCTACCTATATGCGGTATTGCCCGGCCATTCCAAGTAAATTTGCATGTGCCACCTCTAATATTTCAAATGAACTTCTGTTTTGTGTGCCTCGACCGCTCATGGAGTAACAGGGGGCGGTCAGTATCTTCCATGCTAAGCGGGTTATTCTCATGATGAGTGTTTATTCACTCGTCCTTGCACAAGAGGGGCTGGTAAAAAGGGACTCCCATCCCAAAATCACAAATCACAAATAGTTGACCAAAACTCCCCCCTAGATTATTGTTGGTATGGACGACACACGTGGATTCGACTAGCCTGGGTTGTGTTTGTTGGGTGAGGGGGGGGGGGTAAACCTTTACTTTTACCATTTGGGAACCATCACTAATTTGTTTTGCATGAAATATACCGATAACTCTTGGTCGTAACATTGACAGGAAGGGTGTACCTCCCAAAATAATTTATCTCTGGTTTTTGCTATGAGCTCTGGCACCTCTAGAAATCCCTGCTTCCCTCTAGGAAGGGACCTTATATTTACTTTCATGTTATTCTATTTTTACTTTGAGTCAAAACCTTCTCAAATAAGCACCATACCTAAGAGCACTTCTGTCATCCTCATGCTCCGTGTCGTGGTTTTGTCACGGCATATGTCCTCATGAGAGAACTTGGGTGTGAGGCCATCGCAACTATGTGGCGGCTTGAGAGGGGTTAGGCAGAATCGAGAGACGTGAGTTTACCCAGGTTCGGCCCCTCCGATGGAGGTAAAAGCCTACGTCTTTCTTGTGTTTCATTGATGAAGATGATGATCTCAATTATAAGGGTGCGGAATCGCTACCTCTAACCTCGAGGGTGTCTACTCTCTCTATCTCTCATGACTTGAACTTGTCATGGCCTAACCTAACTTGTCCCTCTTGAGGAGCCTTTCCCCTCCTTATAGAGGTGGAGGGGGTAGGTTTACATGTAGAGTTCTACTAGGAGTAGGACTAGGGCTAGTCTCTCTTGAATCCTAATCCGGGTCTTTTTTTCCTTTGTGAGGGAGTCCTTCCTTTCCTCGGGCCTTCTCTATGAACCGGCCCTCCCATGAGTCGCCTTCTAGTCCGTTAGGTCTTTGTCATTTGTTTGAGTCGCCTGTCGGGTCATGTATGAGCCGCCTGCCAGGTCACTAATGAGTCGCTAGTGAGTCGCCAAGTCCTAGCCGGGTCATACTTCAAGCCGGGTTACATCGCGGGGTATATCCCCGACATTATCCCCCAGGTTAGCTTGAATTTATTCATGGTAAGCTCCTGAAATAAGAATAATAAATATGTTAAGGGACCGACTTGCTCTTGGCCATCTTATTTCAATGAAGTGGCTCCTCGAAAATCCTGGTTTCTTCGAGCCTCTTTACAATCATCTTGCATGTACATTTCCTTTGCAATAAAGTACATATGCCATTGAATCGGCCTCCATTGCTTTGGTTTGACAAAAATATTGGACTTAAAATATCCTTCTCGTGTCGAGCCAGCTTTGAGTACTTCCATCTTGAGGAAGTTTTGATCTTATGAGGTTGCGATCATTGAAATTGTCGGGTTATGATTGGTAATGCCGGGTCATGATTTTTGGCAATGCCCGGTCAAACAACTAAACTCCAATTGATTTGATCAAATTATTGGGGATGAACAAAACCGTGTGATGTTGAGCCGGTCTTTCAATGCTTCAACTAGATAAAAATATGCTGAGCCGGTCTCTCAATGCTTCAACTCCATGACGAAATAAAAAGTGCTCTTCAATTTTTTTTGATATATCCTTATTACTTGTAGCCCCCAAGCTCCAAATTTATCAGATCGTGATGACTTGGAGATTTGCAATAATATCTTTGACCATGTACCCCCCAAGTGCCGGGTTGTCTTGCCTGCAGCAGCCCGGGCTTGTAATCATATTATATTTATAAAGCTTCAGCTGGTGTAGCTCCCAAGGGCCGGCTCATCACTGTGTGATGGGTCCGGTCTTCAATTTGGACCTCATGATCTGTGAAACAACTTGAGTGCCGGGTTGTCTTGCGTGCAGCAACCTGGGACTTTGCAAATTTTGATCTGAGTAGTGTAGCCCCCAAGTGCCGGGTCGATTGCTTGCGACGACTCGGAACTTACACGTTCTTCTCCTTTGAAAATAAAACATCATATGATGCAGCCTCCAAGGACCGGGTCATTATGCAATAATGAGCAGGTACTTTTGTAGATCTGATTATGTAACCTTGAGCAGCAATGTGTAGCCCCCAAGGATCGAAACATTATAAAAATGATGAGCTGATTCTTCCTTGAATCCATACTTGAATAAAGAGTGACCTATAGCCCCCAAGGGCCGGCTTATCTCCTTGAAATAGCCGGGTGTGTTGATGATGTGATGATTTGAAAAAGCAGTTTGCATTAGCCCCGAAGTGTCATGGTGCATGCTTGCAGCGACATGGGACTTTCATACTTTGAAGTATTCTTGATTTGAATAATGTAGCCCCCAAGTGCCGGGTCGTGTGCGTGCAGCGACTCAGGACTATTCTTTCCATTGTAGAATAAAATCATATCCACTCTGTGAACTGATGATGCCTTTGTGATGAAAGAAATCCTTGACAGTGGTTGCAATGTAACCCGACAAATATATGTTTGAGAAATCCTTAAGTGCTATAGTTTACTATAGAGCACAAGTTGAAAAAAATCCAAGAGCCGGTCAATTAGATGACCCGACATTATATGTGATAGGGCGGCTCTTCGACAATAGTTAATTCTTCTAAGCTGACTTAAAACCCCAATCATTTAACACTTGTTATGATAAACCATGATGAAGATCCAACCACATTGGCTATCAAAGATCTATTTGCTCCTGCAGAAGTTTATGCATTGACCCGGTTTGAAGACTGACATGATATGTATGTATGATGCATGATGCAATGCAAGATGATGCATGTATATCATAAAATAACGCTGGTTTTCTGAGAAAAGGTAACACCATAGTATGGCGTCAAGTTATTTTAAATAAGCCGGCTCAGTGAGGCACGACAGGGAGACGGGCTTGCAAGGCTCTAGTCATACCCTAAGATAGGTTTTTGCAATAACGTTTTATAATTTAGAATGGCGGATCAAGCTCAAGTCAGGCTTGAGTGAAACGGGTTCCATGAACCCATGGTTTTTTTTTTCCATATGCCGACTCTCCACGACACCTCAATGTTCTAACCTTGGTAAGTTTAGGGTCCACGATGGATTGACTCACCAAGAGTACACAGGGCCAATAAGGGGAGTCGCTCGAACATACAGTCGAGTATAACCATTGTAAAGCGTTAATTTTTCGCAGACCAAGAGGGTGAGAAATCTAAAACCAGTGAGTTGGAAGCCCCCAAATCACCTATGATCAGGAAAAAGCCGAGCATAGGATTGCAAAAGACAATGCTATTACTGCTAAACAATATGGGGACTAGTAGCCCCCAGATAAGCCAACTTGATACTCTTGACTACCGTTGGTGCCTATGTTTGAACCATGCATCATGGCAACTCATCCTCTTTGGCTCATAACACCTATGTTTGGATGGTGCGTCATGGCATGTCATCCTCTTTGGCATCGTTTAGCGTCCATGTTTGAATGGCCATCATGGCGGCTCATCCTCTTGCGCGACTTTTAAATCACCCACCAACGAGGCAGGGCACCCATGTTTGAACGGTCGCATTATGGTGGCTCATCCTCTTGGGCGACTTCAAATCTCTAGCGAATGAGGCAGCAGCCCCCCGGACCGGCTTAACTTTCCTGTAATGACCCGAGATTCTTGAATTATTCAGGCCGGTTGTATCTGTCGAGCCATGTCTGTGTAGACCCCGAGTCTTAAATCGACTCAAGGAGGAGGCTTGAGAGTCTCCATACTCGATTGTGACCTAAGTCGGCATAAGGTTGACGGTTGAATGTTGGACTTTATCCAAATTGGAGACGACGAAGTGAGCTGATGATCATTGTGGCGCTTATCATATGTCTTTAGCAAATATTGTGGCCAAATTAAGTGTATATGCCTCTTGGCCCATGCTTCATTCTCAGATAGGCCGGCTCTCCTGGCTTGTCCAGGGCCATTCTTTTTTCCTTGTCGCTTGCTTTGGAATCACCGGCTCAACGATGGCCGGCTCAATTTATAGTTTCATCAGGGAACTTTCCTTCTTGACAAACTCTCTGTTACTTTTGATATGCCGAATTAGATAGTATTGGCCAATGCGTGTATCCATTGAACAACCCAACACAAGTGGGAGCTGGTCCGTGTTTTGATGATGTTGTGTAAGAAGTGAATGTCATTTTCTCCTTTGCTCCCATGTTGTTGGGGGAGACGGGCCATAGAGGCAGCTTGCATGCGTCTGTTGGGCGGCTCGTATAGGCGAGCACTGCACCGATATGTTGATGGAGAACAGACCGTGGGGATGGCGGCTTGCACCATCTGTTGGGCGGCTCGTCCATGCGAGCACTGCACCTGCGGGTTGATGTAGATGGGACCATGGGGACGACGGCTTGCGCGCATCTGTTGGGCAGCTTGTATAGGCGAGCACTGCACCGACGGTTTGAATTGAGTGCGAGAGTTGTTTGGCGATTTGGCACGGACTCGAGAATCTGTCGCGGCATTGTAAGCCGCCTTGGTCGTGCGGACGTGAGATTTGGCCGCATCGTTCTAAGCCGTCTTGGTCACGCGGACGTGAGAGTTGGCCGTGTCATTGTAAGCCGTCTTGCTCGCGTGAACGTGAGAGTTGACCGCATCATTGTAATCCGTCTTGGTCATGTGGACGTGAGAGTTGGCCGCGTCATCGTAAGCCGTCTTGATCGCGCGGACGTGAGAGTTGGCCGCGTCATCGTAAGTCGACGCAGTGCGACATAGACGAACGCCAATCTAGACTGATGTTAGTGTGCCTCCATCTCCGCTGTATCGTGCCATTTTGGTAATGAATAATTGTCGTGCATAAAAATATGAATGGACAGAGTAATTGTTTTCAAAGAATTTAAATATAAAAATAGTATGGATAGATATCACGTGTTATTTGTATCGGATGAAACGTATATACTCTGTTGGCCCAAATATATTTCGAGTGCAGACTTTGGGTGCTTCCACGTCAGAATCTTGATGTTTAAAGGTGATCCGTGCAAAGCTCTCCAGACCATTATCTACCTTATCCTCTCACGCAAGAAAGGGAAACGTTTCCCTTCGGCGCGTCGGTGGAACCAACGCGCCGGTCGCTCGCTCGCTTGCGCGGGGCATGCATCATTTTTTTGAACGCGCACGCTTCGTTGATCAGTTGATGCAATTTTTATACCATGTAAATTTGCTGCAACCATTGTTTAATTTTGCTACTAGCGTTTTTCATTTGTTACATCTGTCCACTAAAAAACTTGCATCCACGTTTGGTTGCAACTCGACTGCGCTGGCTTTTTCGCTACAACCGGCGTTTTTTGACTTTTGCTACAACCGTCTTAATTTTTGATATAACCCGCATCATTTTTTGCTGCAACCGTTCATTAAAAAAGTTGCATACACGTTCACGTAGATATTTGCTACAACCGGCGTTTGACTTTTTGCTATCACGCATCATCAGCTTCGTTTTTTTGCTACGATCACGTAAATATTTTTTTTTCCTATAATTTTTTATTACAACCATTGACAAAAATTACTGCATCACGCCAAAATTTCGATGCATCGAGGAAAAATATTGCATGAAGATCTAACGGTACTGACGCACGACCGTTGACGGATAGTGCGGCCCGCAAACGGTCGGCTGAAGTTTCGGCCGGCGGCCGGCGCGCTGGCCCTCAAGAAAACTACCGCAACATTTCCTTGCCGTAACATTGTCTTCCCCTGTAGATCGAGGCCTACACAGCCCCTGGTGCCACAAAATTTGCTCCGCCTTTGTTGCTTCTCCTGCCTGCTGAGCAAAAAAAAGGGGAAGACGCCACTGCCCACAGCCGCGGTGGTGCGGTCGGTGCTAAGGTGGAGTCGGCTCTGGCCAAGGCCGCGGTTGCGGCGTGAGCTACCATGGTGGCGGCAGGCGCGCCATGGCGGCAGAGGGAAGCGCGGCCGTGAAGGCGAGCTACGGCAGCGGCGGGTGGCTGAGCAACTGGAAGATGGGCGGCTGAGACGACCCGGTAGCGTGAGTCGCGGTGGAGCCGGCGAGGGCGCGGCATGGCAACAGAGGCCAGAGCAAGCTATCCGTCTTTCACCATATCCATCCACCAAAGCAGTCATCCATCCAGTTACAGAGGCAAGCAAGGCGGGGGTTGACTCGGACAGGAAGTTGGCTCGGAGTCGAGCGAGGTGACGGAGGCCGGTGACGCGGAATCTGTCCGACGCGAGGTGGCGAGATGGAGGCACTTGATGAATCCGATCTTGAGACACCTGTCACGGCTTCTTGATTTGTGAGAGATTACCATGTACTAACAGTGCTCCTTCTAGAAGTAGTAGGAATTTGTTTTTTTATCTTGGCTGGAAGTAGTAGGAATTTGTTTTTTCATCATGGCCTTCTTGGAGAGTTGTAGTATTAGAGCAAGTACAATAGAGCTGAGTCAGCTGGCTATAAGGAATAAACTAATATTTTTTTGCTTAGTTAGAGAAAAGAGAAGAGGTGAGAGAAGGTAAGCGGGCTCTTAGCTAAGAGCCAGCTCTAGCACATGCTCCTAGGCATTTTGTGAGTATGAAAGGTGGGTTATATAATAAAGAAGTAGTACACTTTTATAATGAACTATTATACATGTTGGTTATAAGATAGGCTATATATGACATGTCAATGGCTTATAGCCAACAACTGACTATACTATTGTACTTGCTCTAAGGTTGTGACCACGAGCGACTCAATAAATTGAGCATAGGAACTTGACCCGACGGTCGGCCTTGTCTCCATTGGCAGTGCAATAGCATACGCTAAAACTTGCGGTTGTACGCTTCGTCAAAAATCCTTTCGAACTCTAGTCGCTTCCGATTACGGCGTAACCAAAATTGATCCGGCTTCGACGAATCGCTCGGTCGCATACGGTGGTGCTCGCAGACGTGACCTTATCTTTCCTTTATTCTTTCATCATCTTGGTTGATGTTGTGCTACCACACAACCAATCGTGAATCTTGGATGATTTGATGAATCGCATGTGGTAGCTTTTTCTAGCGTTCAACGGATCTCATCGGATATATTCTAATGATCCGATTGACATCGACTTTGGAATTTTACGTGGATTCTTCCGTGTCAGCTTTGGCGGGTCATAAGCTTCTCGATCCTAGTAGATATCTTTTCAAGAACACGACATCACCGTGTGTTGGTCCCATAGTGGGCGTAAAATTTAATGGTTTTGTCACGACATATGTCCTCGTGAGAGAAGTTAATTGTGAGGCCATCACAACTATGTGGTGACTTGAGAGGGGTTGGTCGGAATCGAGAGACGCGAGTTTACCCAGGTTGGGCCCCTCCGATGGAGGTAAAAGCCTATTTCTTGCTTGTGTTTATTGATAAAGATGATGATCTCGATTACAAGGGTGCAGAATGGCTACCTCTAATCTCGAGGGTGTCTAGTTTGTCTATCTCTCATGACTTGAACTTGTCATGACTTAACCTATCTTGTCCCTCTTGGGGCGCCTTATCCCTTCTTATATAGGTGGAAGGGGTAGGTTTACATGTATAATCCTACTAGGAGTAGGACTAGGGCTAGTCTCTCTTGAATCCTAATCCGGGTTCTATTTTCCTTTGTGAGGGAGTCGTTCCTTTCCTTGGGCCTTCCCTATGAACCGGCCCTCCCATGAGCCGCCTTCTAGGCCATTGGGTCTTCGTCGTTTGTCTGAGTCTCCTGTCGGGTCATGTATGAGTCGCCCGCCGGTCACTAATGAGTCGTCAAGTCCCAGCCGGGTCATACTTCAAACTGGGTTACACCGTGGGGTATATCCCCGACACTATGTGTCTAGTTTGTCGTTGTGTTGCAGCATGACTGGATCTCTTTTACAATGATTTACAATATCTAGTCGCTCCTTGAACTTTGGAGGTGCTCTGCATTTATGTTTTGTGGTCTCAGAAAGAGCTAACGAGATACCATTATTGTCATATTATATCATGATCATTTTGACCAAGTGATTGGCTTTTGAGTTATCTTATTATTGCTCACAAGTTGATATGCCATTGATATGAGCTAATATAGTTTCTAAGGGTTAATGTTGATACGATCAGTCATGATTTATGGTGAAAACCTGGTGCCCTGTAAGCATGTATATGTAAATAAGAACAAAAGAGTTCGTAAAAGTTTTTCTTTGCCATTTTCAGTTTGTCAACTGAATTGCTTGAGGACAAGCAATGGGTTAGGCTTGGCGGAGTTGATACGTCTCGATCGTATCTACTTTCCCTAACACTTTTGTTCTTGTTTTGGACTCTAATTTACGTAATTTGAATAAAACTAACCCGGACTGACGCTATCTTCAGCAGAATTACCATGGTGTTATTTTGGTGCAGAAATAAAAGTTCTCGGAATGGAACGAAACTTTTTGGAGAATTTTTCTGGAATAAATGAAAATTACTGGAACCAAGACCCACCAGAGGGGAGGCCACACTCTCCCACTAGACACCATGGCACGAGAGCCCCCCTGGCCTGGCATGGTGTTTAGTGGGGGCCCACGTGGCTCCGCTGACCCTAATTCCAGCGCTATAAAATCCTATTTTCTGAGAAAAAATGAAGAGGAAGTTTCATCGTGTTTCGTGATACACACCCGCCTCCACCTCCTATTCTTTATCGAGAGGCCTAATCTGGAGTCCATTTGGGGCTGTAGAGATCAGAATCTTCGGTCTTCGTCATAACCAACCCTTCTTCATTGCCAATTCCAAGATACTCTCCACCGGAAGTGAGTAATCCCTTCGTAGGCTTGCTGGTTGATGAAGAGTGGGATGAGATTCATCATGTAATCGAGTTAGTTTTCTTAGGGCTTGATCCCTAGTATCCACTATGTTCGGAGATTGATGTTGCTATGACTTTGCTATGCTTAATGCTTGTCACTAGGGTCCGAGAGCCATGATTTCAGATCTGAACCGTTTATGTTTTCACCATTATATCTATGTTCCTGAACCGATCTTGCAAGTTATATGCACCTACTACGTGTTAGGATCCGCATACCCCAAAGTGATAACAATTGGGATTCTTTCCGGTGATTACCGTAGTATGAGGAGTTCATGTATTCACTATGTGTTAATGCTTTGTTCCAGTTCTCTATTAAAAGGAGGCCTTAATATCCCTTAGTTTCCTTATGGACCCCACTATCACGGGAGGGTAGGACAAAAGATGACATGCAAGTTCTTTTCCATAAGCATGTATGACTATTTACGGAATACATGCCTACATTATATCGATGAATGAGAGCTAGTTGTGTGTCACCCTATGTTGTGACTATTTTATGATGAATATTATCCAGCAATATCACTAATCCAGTGCCTACGAGTTTTCCACATATTGTGCTTGCTAAGTTACTACTGTTGCTACTGCTGTTACAACTGCTACCACTATTACTGTTACTCCTGCTACTGTTACCACTGCTATCAAAACTATTATATTACTATGCTACTAATCACTGCACTACATATACTAAATCTCCAAGTGTGGTTGAATTGACAACTCAACTGCTAATACCTGCAAATATTCTTTGGCTCCCCTTGTGTCGAATCTATAAATTTGGTTTGAATAATCTACCCGCGAAAACTATCGCGATCCCATATACTTGTGGGTTATCAGGTAGTAGCCCCTAGGATATAAAACGGCTCATATAAATTTAAGTGCCCCCAATTAACATGGGAAACTAAAGTGTTTTTAATAAACAATGCTTTTAACAAGCTAAGTTTTCAACAAACAACTTTTGCATTGAACACAAATATAATGGTTGGTTGAACCGCACAAAAATTAAAAATTGAAAAATGGTTGAGCATGTAAGTGACTTAGCTGGTTAACGTGCTCGGTTTTGATGACCTGGGTCAAGCTTGTAGCGGGCCAAGCTCCCAGCCCCCAAGTTGGTCACAACGTAGTCGATGAAGAAATCGGCTTGATGAAGTAACAACACAACACTTCATAAGGGCGAGGCGAGACCCCTCGTCCAGCCGAGGCGAGAGAGTAGTCCGATAGTCAGCCGACCATGTTGATGGCACAATATGGTTGATGGAGGGGGACGACAATGTCGTTCATGCCATGGTGACTGATGATGCAGTCGAGGTTAATTACCCGTGCCCACAATATAGTGCGAGCCAAGAGTAATAACAAATGAAGGTAATAAAGAATTCCTTCTACTTAATTAATTAAGTGAAGTGAAGATTAAGAAAAATATGGACTAAGTACCGTGGTCAGTTCGGCGGAGTGACAACGCGAATATATCGGCACAGGGACACGCACCGTGGTGACACCATAACTTGATCGACAGAGGCGGGACAACGACATTGATTTGCCGAGGTGGCGGCGTGTCATGGTTGAGGTTAATCAGTTCATGCATGAAATAGCACAAGCCAAATAATAATAACAACAATAAATAAATATTCTTTACATAATTATTTATGTGAAATAAATGATTGAACAAGATTTGGCCTGGCGCGAGGCCTATGTGGCGAGGCGAAGCCCGTGGTCCAGCTAACATGACGAAGCTGGTCGGCTAGTGACATCGAAGTTCCCGAAGCAGGTTCACGAAGTGATGGTGAAGCCCCGCTCTAGCCCAGGTGATAGAGCAGATCGGTAAGGTGACACTACACCCCCATGCCAGCCGACGTGTCGAAGGAGGTCAGCGTGGTGGACGTCGACTTGAAGAAGCAATGGCACAACGATGCCGACGCGGGTCGGAATTTTTGATGCAGTCCATGGTGGCTTGATGAAGCAACTGCGTGCTCGACCCATGCAACCCATGGGACGACTAGGTTCTCTTGATGATTATTCAGTCCTTGTGATGCCGAACTCCTGGTTATCTCATCGAGGTGATGATCCGGGGTGGTTGCCGTTGGCTCGACGGAGCGACGGCACAGTTGATGCTAGCGCAACTCAGAAGTCGTGGAGCAACATTGTTGCCAGTTTGACACGAGCGTAATGGTGAAGATTGCCTTGGAAAAGGCTCAAAATTTATGGACATGTGTTTTAGAACAAGACATAATACCTTAAAATTTTTTATTCAAAAAGGATGTTCAAAACCCCGTTCATGAAGATAGATTTACTCTGGTTGGATTCGGTTTTACGAAGAAAATAGATCCGAAAAATTGATGCATTCATCGGACGTTTCCCGGAGTTGGAACGGTCGGATCGAGTTGAAATTTTGAGGGGTCATCTATATAGGAAATCCATAGCTGATGAACAATGGGATTTTCCAACTGATATCCGAACTAGATAATAGACACCTCACCCTAAACTCATCCAGATTTCCGTCTAGATTCGACAGGGCTCAAGTATATTGAAGATCGCTGGAGATTCCTTCATCATAACACAGCAAAAATTTGCAGGATTGTTGTAGATACAATCCCTCATAATACCTCTAAATAAATCATCAACATGATGCCCGGGGAGACGGGGACGATGAATACAAGTTCACTGCCCAGAAAAATCTGGTGCCAATAAGCAGACGAGCCATCAATCCTTTGGCGATCCCATAATGGAACTCTCAATACGAAAGCACCAATGTTGTGTCAAAATTGGCAGATCTTGGGTAGGGGGTCCCAAACTGTGGATCTTGGATCGATGGGTAACAGGATACATTAGAGATGATATTACCCAGGTTCAGGCCCTCGTGATGGAGGTAATAACCTTCGTCATGCTTTATTTGTATTGATGATGATGTATCAAGTAGAGAGTTGATCTACCTCAAGATCGTATGTTGTGGTCTAAAACCCTATGAGTAATGATTTTTTCGTGTCTCAATATGAGAATGTCTATCGACTAGCCTGACCTCGGTTTCTATAATTCACCATATGCCTAGGATAACAAGAGTCCTAGTTGGCTACGTCTGTGTAGAGGAGTCCTTGTCTTGATCACCAAGTCGTGTGGAATCTTCCTCATATGTGTCATCGGCTACCCGAAGTGGCCCAAGAGTCCGGCCCGTAGATATAGACCGGAGGCCCGAGGACCCCTTAGTCGTAGAGTCCATTAATGGACGCGCCCTGTTGGCTTGTGGCCAGCGGGTGGACCCCCTCCCGTATATTTTTGTCCCAGTAATTCTTAAATGTTCTAGAAAAAATCTCCATGAAGTTTTAGGTCATTTGGAGTCTGTTGATTTTTCTGCCTTTTTCTCAGTTTTTCGGTCAAGAATTCCAATTTCCAAATATTTCCCTTTTTCTGATGTACCTTGCATATTTACAGAGAAAGGACATAAGAACTGTATGACAATAGGGAATAATATACAAGAATAACACAAATATCAATAATAATTCATGATGCAAAATGGACGTATCAACACTCCCAAGCCTAGACCTCGTTTGTCCTCAAACGCAAGCCGAGCTCGAAGATAATGACCACATGATTTGAGAGGGAGGAATCCATAAAAATAAAATATGGACAAGAGAGCATCATCAATATTAGCTTTGCAACAAGTAACAATCCATTCACAACTATGAAGCATAAAAATTATTGACAATCAACAAACTATGTTCTCAGTCATTGGGACAATCATATTTCGCATGAGAGTCTATGTAAGAGCTTTCTTATTAGCAAGTTCACAAACTCAACTATCATTTAATATTCTATGATTTCTCACACTCAAGTCATATTTTTGGAGCTCGTGTTTCCGTAGGACACATAGGAAGATAAGGGCTTAAATGATTTGCCACCCAACTTGTTTACCTCAAGGATAATGTCAACAATAATAAATCATGACAATCTACATCCACTTGAATATATAAGTATGAATCTTTTCTCAACACATGATGCTTGCCACTATAGAGTTAATAGGTAGGAAGAGGAGTAAGCTTTATTGACTCACACACATGAATGAACTCCTCAAGATAAAAGATAGTCCCTTCGCAGAGAGAAGAAGAGGTTGTCATGCACTTTTAAGTTTTTGGATATGCAAATGCTTAATGCAAATGTACATCACTTTATATTTCCCCTTGTGATAGGAAACTTTATTATGCAGTCCATCACTTTTATTTATTTGCCATCACAACACCGTACTAAGCTTATTTTCCCTTCCAATAAAAGATCATACATGTTTAGGAGCATTTTTTATTGCTTGATGCACCGATGACAACTTACTTGAAGGATCTTACTCAATCCATGGGTAGGTCCTCTATCGTCATGTTGCTTAGATTGCATCAATGACTAATACTATGTTTGTTTACTCTCAAAAGTTCTATCACTAATACTGTTTTCCATGTGAAGTCATTACTTCTCACGAGATAAGCATATGATCTTTCTATTTCTTTTATTGCCATGCTATGATGATGGGTGCACACAAGTAAAGCGCACAAGTTCAACTAATCTTTATTATATAACTCTCACACTCGATTACTAGGATAGATGGATCTCAAATAAAAAATCTAAGCAAAGAAAATATGAAATTTTATTTCTCTAAATCACCTAACAACTAAGGATTAAACTAAGGTAGATGGTAATGGTGGAAGTGATGGTGATATGGTACCAGGGCACCCCCAAAGCTTGAAACAAGCTAAGGTTGGTCCTGTATCCATGTACTCAGGCGTCCTTTTTGGGTAATGATGGAGATGATGATGATGCAGGTCGGTCTTCCGCCTTCCACGAAATTGGCTCACCATTTTAGAAATAGAATCTTGTCTCCGGAATCCTGAAATTTGCAGCGCTACTCATCCTCTTGAACCTCAATTCATACTCACAGTTTTGGCTTTGGAGGTCAAAGATATGAGCATGGAGATATTCAATCCGCTCTTGAAGCTTGACGAGGGCCTCTCCCATCTTCTTGGTGTCCGACTTGTTGTCCCGGATGAAGTATTTGTTCATAGAATGATTAGCACTCAAACATGTTCAACAATCCCTTGGCACTTGAAGATATCCTGCTCCACCACTACAAGAACGGACATCTCGCTTCCCTCCTTCTTCGGTCCTTGGACATCACGTATGTGAAGCACCCCCTAATACGTCTCCGACGTATCTATAATTTTTGATTGTTCCATGCTATTATATTATCTGTTCTGGATGTTTTATATGCATTAATACGTTGTTTTATATTATTTTTTGGACTAACCTATTAATTTAGAGCCTAGTGCCAGTTTCTGTTTTTTCCATGTTTTTTAGTACTGCAGATATGGAATATTAAACAGAGTCCAAACGGAATAAAATCTCCAGAATGATTTTTCTTGGACCAGAAGAAACCTAGAAGACTTGGAGTAGGGGGTAGGGCACCTGCCGGGAGGCCACAAGCCTGCAGGGCGTTCCCTTGGGGGGGCACCCCCTGGCTTGTGGGTCCCCTGCAGGTCTCCTAACCCTATTCTTCGGCCGATAAATTCCCAAATATTTCCCATCGCAAAAGAGAGCCACAAAAATATTTTTCCGCCGCCGAGAGCCTCTATTCCCGTGAAATCCAATCTGGGAGCCTTTCCCGGTAATCTGCCGGGGAGGGAATTGATCACGGAGGGCATCTACATCAACTCCATTGCCCCTTCGATGATGCGTGAGTAGTTCACCATAGACCTACGGGTCCATACCTAGTAGCTAGATGGCTTCTTATCTCTTTTTGATCTTCAATACCATGTTCTTCATGATCATCATGGAGATCTATCCGATGTAATACTCTTTTGCGGTGTGTTTGTAGAGATCCGATGAATTATGACTTTTTGCTCAAATTATCGATGAATACTATTTGAATATCTTCTAAATTCTTATATGCATGATTTCATATCTTAGCAAGTCTCTTCGAGTTATTGGTTTGGTTTGGCCAACTAGATTGGTAATTCTTGCAATGGGAGAAGTGCTTAGTTTTGGGTTCAATCTTGTGGTGTCCTTAACGAGTGACAAAGTAGGGGTAGCGAGGCACGTATTGTATTGTTGCCATCGAGGATAAAAAGATGGGGTTTCATCATATTGCTTGAGTTTATCCCTCTACATCATGTCATCTTATTTAATGTGTTACTCTGTTCTTCATGAACTTAATAATCTAGATGCAGGCAGGAGTCGGTCGATGTGTGGAGTAATCTCTATTATTAAAGGGAGATTTGTTGTCGTGATGGTTCAACCAACCTTTGCACCTTCCTTTGTACACGACACCGTGCAGAAAAAACTCACTGGAAAAGGCCCACGTTCAATTGCCAGCAAAAAAAACGGAAGAACCGCACGTTCTCCACCTCCTCGCTCCCTCCCCCAAACCCAAACCACTACATGCCCTCCCTTCCCATGTCTCCTTCCTACTACATCCCCCGCCGCCGCTCCGGCCGCCCGCGCGGCTGGATCGCGCTCTGCGACGGCGACGTCGTCCGCCCAGACGACGCCTGCGAGATCATCTTCTTCCACACGCGCACGGCCAAGCGCCTCCGCGTCCCCTTGCCGGAGCTCCGACAGCACAGAATCGTCGGCTTCACCGACGGCCTCGTCATCCTCATGGACAATCTCATAACCACGGTCCGCGTGCTGCACCCGTTCACGCACGACGCACTTGACTTCCCGCCCCTCGTCACCATGTACTGCCAGGTGGTGGGGCACAAGGCGTCCGTGCTGGACATAAACGTCGCGGTGTGCAGCAGCGCGTCCTCCGCAGAATCCATCGTCGTGGTGGTATGGTTCCCCTGCACGAATGTGATGCTCGCCGCCGACCTGGGCTCGCCGGATTGGGAGGTCCTCCACAGCGGACTCAGTGTTCTCTGCGCGTTGCCCTTCCAAGGAAGGCTCTATGACACCCTGTCTCGTTCGAGTGAGATCGTGCAGCTATACCCTCTCAGACGAGAAGGACCGCTCGAGAACTCTGTGCTGATTGCTGATGCTCCACATTCTGCTCACATCAACCTCTTTGTTTTTACCTCGTGGAGTCTGGTGGAAGGATGTTGCTCGCAGTCCGGAAGCCAGCTCATTATGCAAATGGGTCAGAATGGGATGCGTTGGACTAGTCGGGACAAATAGTCCGCAGGCTCTATGTAGTGGATCTCAACATCCAGCAGTGTAAGCTTATCCCGGTGAAGAGCATAGGTGACCACGCGCTTTTCTCACCCGCGACCGATGCATGTCTGTTTCAGCCAGCGATCTCCCTTCTTTGAGCAGCAAGTCCATTTAGTCACTCTACCATAGTACCCCGTTCTGGTGATGTCGCCGGGGACTGGTTTGTCCGAGCGATTGGTAGACTCCTGCCAAATACACGACAACAAGGAGAGGATTCGCCCCTCTTTGCGTCCCTTCACTATTGCTCATCATATTATCACCTACTGCAATCCTCGCGAGTGGTATGTATGTTTTACTTCTTGGTTACCTCCCCGGCACAGTTGCACCTGATCAATATTTACCGCATTGAATATATGTGTAATTGTTAATTCTAATGTCATCTCTTCCTGAACATATGTAGGAATAAAGGGCTCATGTTCCACAAGTAGCACACTATATACCTCAATCTTTCGAGGAGTTGATCAAGAAAATAAGGGCACAAAAGAGGGAACTGGGGATTCCACGCATCACTGTGCATTCACAATGAAGGAACGAATGTGATGCTTCACATTACTCACCGAATAACAAAGGTATACATAATGCCAGTAGACACTAGGCACAACTTCTTACAACCGTCTCAGTTGGCGTTTTCAATCACGCAGCTTCTAACCTCACATGTTGTTTGTTTGATGTGATTTTAATCATTTTATCATGTATTTTGTGTGTGTGCCAAAAGATTCATTTTTTCAAGAAAGGGAATATATTAATATCGCGAAGATACGAATTACACCACGCCTGTGTACCAGCAAGACGCCGAAAGATATCAAGGATACACATAGCCAAAAAAAGGCCCCGCCACAGTGATCAATCACTAGCAACAGTAGCACTCTATCCATCACCGAAGACAACACCCGGATAACAAAGGAGGTTCTCCAAAAGCAACGCCTCCAAGAAGGAAACGGTATACAAGCGTTGTCGTTGCCCGATCAAAGATCTTGAGCTTTTAATATGGAGGAAGTCTGAGTTCACCCAAAAACAATGTCTTCAAAAAGCCCATTGCCAGGTACAACCAATAAAGGCTAGACCTTGGGTTTTCACCCTGAGAATCGAGACTCGATACTTGACGAGCACCACCAAAATTGTCGTCCTCCAGTGCTGCTGCCCCCACTTGCCGAGGCCACTACTGCAAGTCACCAAACATCTAGCACACATTATTCATTGCATCCACTAAACCTTTCCGCCAAGGCTTCAAGACCTCCAATCACCATCGCCATGACTTTCTCCACCTCTATCAATGTTTTGGGAATCTTGACTTAGACATGTCCAATGACTGATAAAAAAGCAAAGCTTCACACTGCGTCCTATTGAAGCCATGCCAGCTGATAATACGAGCACGCACGACCGGAGCCTTTCCGATTCATATATTTAGGGGCGACATACACCAATATGTATACATCTCGGACCCAAAAAACTGGAACTCGTCAGTAGCTAGACCGAAAAGGTTGGAGTCCAGTAGAAAGATGACTTGGCGGACGAAGAATGCTAGGACCAAACCACCACAGCACCAAGTGCCTCCACGCCTTGCCAGTGTGCCACCGCAGAAGCCAGAGCCACCGACAAGCAGCCGCCTCACGCCATGGCCCACCTATGCTCAAATGCCTAGAACTCCCCATGCAGGTGCGTTAACTTCAGACCACGACCATCAAGGTCATCATTGTGACCAGATCCAAGTCATCTAGCCTGCAGGTAAACCAACACAAGCTGGCAAGGTATCCCTACTACCGAACGCGACCAACCACAACGGTGCCATGAGAGCAACACGAAGCCCGGTGAACACCAGATCGGCCAGCACGAACCCGCCACCCAGCCCTGAGCAGCCACCAGCACGCCGTCGATGCATCTCAGCAGCACCTCAACCTTGTAGCCGACGCAAAGCGCGAACGTTGGCCGCCATCCGAGGGCAGCCGCCACAAGCTCCCCAACCCGCGAACGCCAACGAGAAGAGTAGGCCCCGTCGCCACTGGATCCGCGCATTCTTCACCCGACGGATCTCACAGGCGGCGGCGAGGTGAGGAGGATGGGTATGGGGTGCGGTCGAGGAGATCAGATATGTGTCGCCCCGGGGAAGGAGCGACTGAGCAACTCCCACTTCTAATGGTCCGTGAAAATTTGCATATTTGACTAATGCAATTTCCAATTTGTAGATTCCTACCAAGCGTAAGAGATGTAGTTAAACTACGAGCAATGTGATCTTATTTTAACATAGCGTTCACACATATGAGTGAATCATTATATGTTTTGTGGGCATCAATTGTTTGTCTCTCCTATTAAATGGGGATCTGCCGTCGTCGTGATGGTTCAACCACCCCTTGTACCTTCCTTCGTACACGACCCCGTGCAGAAAAAACCGACTAGAAAAAGGCCCACGTTCAATTGCTAGCAAAAAACTAAAGAACCACACGTTCTCCACCTCCTTGCTCCTTCCCATCTCTCCTTCCTACTACATCCACCGCCGCCGCTCCGGCCGCCCCCCGCCGCCATCAACCATCTATCCCCCTTCCTACCTCCATAGCATCATCGTGTTTCACCTGCGATACATCCCAGCGCAACCGCTGCTGCACTTTGCCCTCTTTTTGAGGAGATGGCGGAGGCCGTGAAGTAAAGCAACGAAGCGTCACCGCACCGAAAAAGGGAAGGCGACATGGGCAGAGCAGCTGCAGCGTGAGCTCGCCAGCCGCAGCCTCGCCATCGCCTCCGTTCCAGGGAAAGGTCGCAACCTCGTCGCGCCCGCAACTTCTTCCCCGGTAACCCCGCCCTCTCTTCCCTCCCTCGGCCGCAACCTTTTTTGCCCCTATATGCGGACCTGGCCATGAACCGCTCGACAAAATGCCCAAATGAATGTCGCACGTAGAATTTGCTAGGATGGACAATATTGGTCCTTGAGTCGAGCTTAGCCCGCTGGTGTATGTATAATCAAGCTCATGTGGTGGGATTCTGCGGCGGTTTTGCAGGGGACGTGCTTATTTTCTACGAGTAAAGTGCATCTCGAACTATTTTAGAGGTGTCACGTAGGTCCTCAAACTATGAAAATCGTCATCTATGTCCTCAAAATGCAATATGTGTGTCATCTAGGTCCTCGAAATATTTTAAAAGTATCACATAGGTCCTTCAACTATTTCACACGTGTCACATATATACATAGTTATTGCACTTCAAGGATTTTCAGGACCTAAATGACACTTTTCATAGTTTAAGGACCTCGATGAGACCTTTGGAATAGTTCGAGGACCTAGGATGCACTTCACTCGCCAAGAAGCCTATGTTTCTACGTCCAAGAAGATCTTAGTTGGATCGAGCTGCAACCACTTCTTTGCCTTCGGTAACTTGACGAAGTGCTCGGTTTGTTGAGTAGCTTACTGCGGGAGCCGCGTACCAGGTTCGGACTTTGCCCTTCGGTTATTTCACTCCGTTCATGGGCAAACACATGCTTTTGTTGCCGCTGTTACAGCCCACCCTCTTTCCGAGGAGATGGCGGGGGCCCGAAACCTTATCTACTCTATGGCTCGCCATCACTGGAGATGAAGACCACGACAGAAGCGGTCACATGGGAGGAGGTGTGCGCTGGAGAATGCATTGATGGGGTGGGAGGTCGGTGTGGTCCGAGCTATTGAGGAAGTCAAGGAGGAGGAAGAGGAGAGGTCGTGAGCCGCACAGTGACGGAGGTCGAGGAGGAACAGGAAACATTACTCGAATTAAATTATTTGCCGCCAGCCTCTTCTTTGCCATCTGTTGGCTGATGGCAAAGACCCTATTTGCCGTCAGTCACCAAAAACCGGACGGCAAAGAGCAGTCTGGTGGCAAAGATACTCTTTGCCATCAGTCTTATCTTTGCCGTCTGCTGGCGCACGACAAAGAGCAGGAGGGCAGATGGCAAAGAGCACGGGGCGGCCCACCACACACCCCCTCCCACCCCATAACGGGCGCTCTCTTTGCCGTCTGCCCTCCTGCTCTTTGCCGTTGGGGGGCGGACGGCAAAGAGAGGGACCCCTAACGGCCGTCTCCCCCACCCCACGTCCCCCTATCTCCGACAGGTTCCTCGCCCCCTCTCTCTGTCTCTCTCACCCCCTCTCTCTGCCCCCCCCTGCCCGCCCCAGCTTCGCTTCCCCTCCGCTCGCCCCAGCATTGCCGCCACCCCTCCTTCCCGCCCCCTCCGCCCGCCCCAGCACCGACGCCACCCCTCCTCCCCGGAGCTTGGCCTCCCCTCCTCACCGGCTCCCCATCGCCCTGGCTACCCACTACTGCGGCGACAAAAACCTTCTGTCGTCTCTTGAGCTTGCGTTGGTTTTTCCCTTGAAGAAGAAAGGGCGATGCAGCATAGGAGCAATAAGTATTTCCCTCCGTTTGAGAACCAAGGTATCAATCCAGTAGGAGAATCGTGTCAAGTCCAGAGTACCTGCACAAACACAAAAGAGCTTGCACCCAACGCTATAAAGGGGTTGTCAATCCCTACAAGATTGATTGCAAAGTGAGATCTGAAGGCAGAAAGTGCAACGAAGTAAAAGTGTAAGGCTGAAAATATGGTGTGAAGTAGACCCTGGGGCCATAGTGTTTACTAGAGGCTTCTCGCAAAATAGCAAATAATACGGTGGGTGAACAAATTACTGTCGAGCAATTGATAGAACCGCGCAAAGTCATGACGACATCTAAGGCAATGATCATACATATAGGCATCACGTCCGAGACAAGTAGACCGATACTTTCTGCATCAACTACTATTACTCCACACATCGACCGCTATCCAGCATGCATCTAGTGTATTGAGTTCATGACGAACAGAGTAACGCCTTAAGCAAGATGACATGATGTAGAGGGATAAACTCAAACCAATGATGAAAACCCCATCTTTTTACCCTTGATGGCAACAACACGATGCGTGCCTCGCTAGCCCTTCTGTCATAGGGTGAGGTCACCGCACAGTATGAAACCAAAACCAAGCACTTCTCCCATTGCAAGAATCATAGATCAAGTTGGCCAAACAAAACTCACAACTCGAAGAGAATTACAAGGATATGAAATCATGCATATAAGAGATCAGAAGAAACTCAAATAAGATTCATAGATAATCTGATCATAAATCCACAGTCCATCGGATCTCGACAAACACACTACAAAAGAAGATTACATCGGATAGATCTCCGTGAAGATCATTGAGAACTTTGTATTGAAGATCCAAGAGAGAGAAGAAGCCATCTAGCTACTAGTTATGGACCCGTAGGTGTATGGTGAACTACTCACGCATCATTAGAGAGGTCATGGTGTTGATGAAGAAGCCCTCCGTATCCGAATCCTCCCTCCGACAGGGCACCAAGACGTGCCCCAGATGGGATCTTGCGGAGACAGAAGCTTGCGGCGGCAGAAAAGTATTTTCGTGGATCTCCTGATTTTTTCTGGGATTTTAGGGAATTTATAGGCGAAGGAGCTAGGGCACGGGAGGCCCAGGGAGCCCATAAGCCTGGGAGGCGCGTCCCCCTGGCCGCGCCATGAGGGCTTGTGGGGTCCCTGGTGACCCTCTGCCTTGGTTCTCAAGTCTCCCGATCGTCTTCTGTTTTGGAAAATATCTTTTCGGATGTTTTATTCCATTTGGACTCCGTTTAAAATCCTCCTATGAAAAGGGTCAAAAACACGGAAAAAACAGGAACTGGCACTTGGCACTGAGTTAATAGGTTAGTCCCAAAAAGATATAAAAGGTATACAAAACATCCAAAGTTTAACAAGATAATAGCATGAAACCATCAAAAGTTATAGATACGTTGGAGACGTATCAAGCATCCCCAAGCTTAACTCGTGCTCGTCCTCGAGCAGGGAAGTGATAAAGATTGAATTTTTGATGTGGAATGCTACCTACCATAGTTGTCCTTTGTAACTTATTTCATGTGACATGAATGTTCAGATCCGGAAGATTCAAAACAATAGTTTCCTATTTACATGAAAACAATAATACTTCAAGCAAACTAGCAAGGTAATCTTGAACTTTCGAAATAAGAAGGCCAAATAAAGTTATCCCTACAAAATCATATAGTCTGGCTATGCTCCATCATCCCCACACAACTAATTTAAATCATGCACAACCCTAGTATTGGCCAAGTAATTGTTTTTGCACTCTTACTTTCTCAAACCTTTTACAACTATCACGCAATACATGAGCGTGAGCCATGGATATAGCCCTATAGGTGGAATAGAGTGTGCTGGTGGTTGTGAGACAAAAAAAGAGGAGATGGTCACATTGACTCGGCATATCAAAGGGTTATGGAGATGCCCATTTATATATATCAATGTGAATGAATAGGGATTTCCATACAAAGGATGCACTAGAGCTATAAGTATGTGAAAGCTCAAAAGGAGAACTAGTGGGTGTGCATCCAACTTGCTTGCTCACGAAGACCTAGGGCAATTTGAGGAAGCCCATCATTGGAATATACAAGCCAAGTTATATAATAAAGATTCCCAATAGCATATGGTGGTGACAAAACAAGAAGCTCTCAATAATGAAGAACATGGTCCTATTATGAAGCACAAGTGTGGAAAAAGATAGTAGCATTGTCCCTTCTATCTCTTTCTCTCTTTTTTTTGTTTGGGCTCTTTGGACTCTTTTTCTTTATGTGGGCAACTTTGGCCTCTTTTTTTTCTTCACATGGGACAATGCTCTAATAATGATGATCATCACACTTTTATTTACTCACAGCTCAAAGCTCAGAAAGATGATGACTCTATAGGAAATGCCTCCGGTAGTGTACCGGGATGTGCAACGATCTAGCTTGGCGTATGACGTTGAAACATCTCGCTATCTATCTTACGATCATGCAATGGCAATATGAGAGTGACAACACAAGTCATGAGACGAAACGGTGGGAGTTGCATGGCAATATATCTCGGAATGGCTATGAAAATGCCATAGTAGGCAGGTATGGTGGCTGTTTTGAGGAAGGCATATGGTGGGTTTGTGCACCGGCGAAAATTGCGTGGTACTAGAGAGGCTAGCAATGGTGGAAGGTGAAAGTGCATCTATACCATGGACTCGCATTAGTCATGAAGAACTCACATACTTGTTGCGAAAGTTTTTATTAGTAATTGAAACAAAGTGCTAAACACATACTCCTAGGGGAAGGGTTGGTAGGTGTTAACCATCACGCGATCCCGACCGCAACACAAAGGATGACAATCAATAGATCAATTATGCTCCGACTTCCTAACATAGCGGTTCACCATACGTGCATGTTAAATGAATCACTAACTTCAACACAAGTATTTGTAGATTCACAACACCCTACTAACATAACTCTTAATATTACCAAATCCACGTCTCAAAACTAATTGAGAGGAACCAAAACTTCTCTTTCTACTCAATGCACATGAAGATGGAGGTTTTTGTATCCTCTTTGGGTACCTATCACCTTTGGGACTACTCTCATAGCACAAGCCAACTACCAAGTCACGCACCGCCGTGCTCTAAAAGATCTAAGTGAAGATGATAGAGCAAAATGATCTAGCTCAAAAGATATAAGTGAAGCACGATGAGCATTCTAGCAAAATCCCGATGAGTGCGTGTCTCTCTCAAAAGGTGTGCAGCAAGGATGATTGTGACACATCAAAAAGAAAAGACTCCTACGATACAATACGCTCCAAGCAAAACACATCTCATGTGGTGAATAAAAATATAGCTCCAAGTAATGTTACTGATGGATTGAAGACGAAAGAGGGGATGCCTTCCCGGGGCATCCCCATGCTTAGGCTTTTTGGTGTCCTTGAATATGGCTTGGAATGCCTTGGGCATCCCCAAGCTTGAGCTCTTTCCACTCTTTATCCCTTTGTCCATGAGAACATCACCCAAAACTTGAAAACTTCACAACACAAAACTTAAACAGAAACTCGTGATATCCTTAGCACAAGTAAACAAACTACCACCTCTTTATGTAGTGTAGAAATCTTAATTTCTATTTGTATTGGTGTTAGATTACTGTATTACACTTTTCCATGGCTAGTACCCCCTGATACTATCCATAGTTTCATCAAAACAAGCAACCAACTCAACAAAAACAGAATCTGTCAAAAACAGACAAGTCTGTAGGAATCTGTATACTTCGTATACTTCTGGTACCTCAACAATTCTACAAAATTACTACTTCCTGGTAAAAAGGCATATCAAACAGTTGAAAAAAGAATCAACTCAAAATATCTTTCTGAATAAAAATGAAAAGTAATCTCGTGAGCGAAAAGTTTCTGTCTTTTTCCAGCAGGATCAAACAACCATCACCAAGACTAGTCATAAAGGTTTTGCTTAGCTCAAACACAAGAAGAAACACAAAATACACTATCATAACAGAATTATTATGGTGTGGACGCAACAAAACAGAAAGATAAAGATAAATTCATTGGGTTGCCTCCCAACAAGCGCTATTGTTTAACACCCTTAGCTAGGCATAAACCGATAGAATCACGTATCGTCGTCTTTGGTGCTCAAACCATAAGTAGGCCTCATCATAGATTCATAAGGCAATCTTATTTTCTTTCTAGAAAAATTCTCCGTGCCCTTCTTTAAAGGAAATTGAAATCTAATATTCCTTTCCTTCATATCTATGATAGCACCGATAGTCCTTAGGAAAGGTCTACCAAGAATGATAGGGCATGTAGGATTGCAATCAATGTCAAGCACAATGAAATCCATGGGTACATAGCTCCTATTTGCAATAATAAGAACATCATTGATCCTTCTCATGGGTTTCTTGACAGTAGAATCCGCAAGATGCAAATTAAGAGAACACTGCTCAATCTCATTAAAACCCAGAACATCACATAAAGACTTTGGAATCGCGGAAACACTAGCAGCCAAATCACACAAAGCATTGCATTCATAGTTTTTGATTTTGATTTTGATATTAGGTTCCCACTCATCATGAAGCTTTATAGGGATAGAAACTTCCAACTCAAGTTTGTCTTCAAGAGATTTTATCATAGCTTCGACGATATGATTGGTAAAGGCCTGGTTTTGGATATAAACGTGTGGAGAGTTTAGCATGGATTGCATCAAGGAAATGCATTCAATCAAGGAGAAACTATCATAATTGAATTCCTTGAAATCCAAAGTAGTAATTTCATGACTACTCAAGGTTTTAATATCTTCTACTCCACTTTCAATACTTTTAGCATCAAGATAGATGGACTCCGAATCATTGGGGCGTTTTTTTAACCAAAGTGGATTCATATCCAGCCCCATCATCATTAGGTTTGACACAAGAAAACAAAGATTCAATGGGAGTCACACCAAGCACTTTAAGATCTTCATGATTCTTATCACGAGAACACGCCCTTTAAGCCATTCATGTCTAGCACGAATTTGGGTGGTTCTTTCTTTGCTCTTACTCATGGAAACACGCATAGCTTTCAAAGTTTCATTCGTATTGATCTTGGGAGGAGCACATCTAACTTTCAAAGCATCAATATCACTAGACATTCTATCAACGCTCCTAGCCAAATCATCAATTTTGAGTTGTTTTTCCTCTATGGATGCATTGAATTCTTTTGCGAGTTGATAAACTCTTTGATATTACTCTCTAGATCAGAGGGTAATCTATTGTAATTTCCATGAGTATTGTTGTAGGAGTTGCCAAAGTTATTAGAAGGGTTACCAGGAAAAGGCGTAGGAACATAGTTTCCTCTAAAAGCATTGTTGTTGCCAAAATTATTCCTACCAACAAAATTAACGTCCAAGCTAGCGTTGCTACTCTCAATCAAGGAAGACAAGGGCCTGTCATTAGTATCTAAAGGAGCACTTCTACTAGCAACCAAATTCATTAACTCATCCATCTTAGCACTTAACGAGTTAATTTCTTCTATAGCATGTACCTTTTTACTAGTAGGTGACCTTTCAGTGTGCCACTGAGATTAGTTCGTCAAGATATTGTCTAGGAGTTTTGTGGCTTCTCCTAACGTGATTTCCATGAATGTTCCACCTGAGGTGGAGTCCAAGATATTTCTAGAAGCGAAATTCTAGCCAGCGTAGAAGATTTGTAAAATCATCCAAAGACTCAAGCCATTAGCGGGACAATTTCTAATCATCAATTTCATTCTCTCCCAAGATTGTGCAACATGTTCATGATCAAGTTACTTAAAATTCATGATATCATTACGGAGAGAGATAATCTTAGACAGCGGGAAATACTTGGATATATAAGCATTTTTGCACTTGTTCCAAGAATCAATACTATTTTTGGGCAAAGACGAAAACCAAGTTATTGCTCGATCTCGCAACGAGAAAGGAAAAAAGCTTCAATTTAATCACGTCATTATCCACATCTTTCTTATTTTGCATATCACAAAGCTCAATGCAGGTATTAAGATGGGATGCGACATCTTCACTAGGAAGGCCGACGAATTGCTCTTTCATAACAAGATTCAGCAAAGCAGCATTGATTTCGTATGATTCCGCGCTAGTGGCGGGAGCAATCGGAGTACTAATAAAATCATTATTAGTATTCGAGAAGTCACAAGGTTTGGTGTTTTCAGTCATGGTGACTTCATCAAGCAAACAAGCACACAAGCGAACAGAAAGCAAGCGAGAGAAAAGGGCGAACGAAAAAGGCAAACGGAGAAAAGGGCAAATATTTTTGTAATTTTTTATTTTTCAGAAGTGGGGGAGAGGAAAACGAGAGGAAAAAGTAAATGCAAGAGATGAGTTTGTGACACTTACTTGGAGGAGTTCTTAACTTGATCCTCCCCGACAACGGCGCCAGAAATTCTTCTGCTACTGCGACAGAAACCTTCTGTCGTCTCTTGAGCTTGCGTTGGTTTTTCCCTTGAAGAGGAAAGGGCGATGCAGCACAGGAGCAGTAAGTATTTCCCTCAGCTTGAGAACCAAGGTATCAATCCAGTAGGAGAATCGCGTCAAGTCCAGAGTACCTGCACAAACACAAAAGAGCTTGCACCCATCGCTATGAAGGGGTTGTTGAAAGTGCATGCTATGTCCCTAATCGACTTTTGGTGTTAAATGACAACACATACATAGGAAACTAATCCTATTTGTTGAGTGTATCTCAGGATGGCAAGTACTTTAGTAGATTGAGAATTATGTGCCAAAGGTGGTCTGAGAAGATCGGGATTTATATTTCGAGAAGGCTCAGGATTAAGAAAAGATGATGTAGACTATACTTTTGAGTTTACTGATATTGAGTATAGGGATCCCGCACTATTAAGAGGGGATCACAGGTTTTGCGATGAACTTGCTCATACCACATCTTCACTGTCATACCCAATACCACATATTCTCCACTCTGTTCCTATCTCAAAACAGGTCTATTGCCTCGGACTTCCGGCTCCCTCCGGACGTCCGAGGGCCGGACGACCAGCAGGATTCGGAAATCCGGAGCCCTCCACGAGAAGTATGTGAGTCATATAACTCGGATTTCGGCTCCCTCCGGACATCCGAGGGCCGGATGTCCGACCAGCATTGGAAATCCGGAGCCCTGCACCAGAAGAACATGAGCTCTATAACTCGGATTTTCGGCTCTCTCCGGACGACCGAAGGCCGGACGTCCGTCCCCCTTCTGAAATCCGGAACCTCCCACCAGAAGAAGTTGAGTCGAATAACTCGGATTTCCGGTCCTCTTCGGACGTCCGGTCGTTGTTCAATTCACAGTATTTTCAGTCATATCTACAGGCCTCGGACGACCGACCCCTGTCGGACGTCCGACCCCTCACGGACGCCCGGACTTCCGGCAACTGTCGGACGTCCGGACCCTGTGTGACTTTAAGTGTCCCCAACGGCTGTTTTTCACTCCCCACTATATATACTCTTCTCCCACCTCGTGAGAGGGTGTTCAATACAGCTAGAATACATCCAAGAACACCTTTCTTCTCACTCACTCTTGTCTACACGAAATCCTAGATCCCAAGAGCATTTGTGAGTCCCTTTGAGTGTTGTTCCAATCAAAAGATAGATCGTCTCCCTCTCCTCCTTCCCACCAAAGTGATTTGTGATTTGAGCAACTTTTGAGCAATCCCCTTGATCTTGTTACTCTTGGAGGTTGGAGACTCCTAGGCGGTAGGAGTCTTCGGAGAGGAATCAAACCATTGTGATTTCCCCCGGAAAGTTTGTGAAGGTTTGGAAGCCACCTCAAGGCTTACCACTAGTGGTTGAGAAACGCCTTCGTGGAGTTATCTCAAAGGGAGAATAGGCTGAGCCTTCGTGGCATTGGTGTGCCTTCGTGGTAACATCCGGCCCTCTAACGGTGACGTAGCTTCCCTCCAAGGAAGTGAACATCGGGATACATCCTTGTCTCTCTTGAAGTTTCGGTTATTCCTAACCCTAACTCTCTACTTGTGTTAATCCTTATTACGTACTTGTATTTGATTATTGTTTACCGCTTGTCTTACTTCACTCTAAATAGCTTACTCCTTATCATAGCAATTATTAGGCCTACACTCATATTCCGCACTTTTGCCTAAAATTGCTAAGTAATTAGTAAAATTTGGAATTGTACCTATTCACCCCCTCTAGGTCCATCTCGATCCTTTTCAATTGGTATCAGAGCCTCGTGCTCTATTCTTGTGGCTTAACCGCCCTAGAGCGAGATGGATGAGGTTCCAGCTACGGTAGCTCCAGTGCAGAGGGACGGGACTTCCACGGAAGTCAAGTCTTTCACCTCTGAGGACCTGGAACGGGCCCTTGCCAAGCAAAAATAGGAGCATGATGCTTCTCTTGAGGCCATGGTCCAAATGAGACTGGCATCACTTACCACGGGGACACCCACGTCCCCGAGGGCCTCAGGGCCACATGTGCATGGTACTTCATTTGGCCAACAACCTCCGGAAAGGAACCAAACCAGTGTTCCATGGCTTTATGCTAGATCTCAAATTGAGAAACCTAAGTACAATCCTGGAGGAAAACCTCCCTTGCTTGATGAAAATTCTGATTTTGCTTTGTGGAGAGTTGGTATGCATGATCATCTTAGGTACGCCAATGATGAGATGTTGGACATCCTCGAGCATGGGTACAATCCTGCAGATCCAAGGTGCCTCACTCCCAGAGAAACTTATGACAAGCATCTCAATGACACTGCGATCATGTGCATAAGAAAAGGAATGAATGACAAGCAACGGAGACCGTACATTCACATCACAAGTGCCAAGGAACTGTGGGATAGCATTATAAGGACCAAGACCGGTACCTCCACTCTTCGGCTTGCTCAATATGAAATTGCCAAGGGGCAATTACAGAATTTCTGTATGGAAAAGGGTGAATCTCCCAAGCAACTAATAGAACGGCTCATGACTCTCGCCGCAGACATTGAGTCATGTGACTGTGACAAGATGCAAGATGGTTTCAATCTGACCAAGAGATTTCTTGTGGACAAGTTACTTCACGCTCTTGCTCCGTATCACCATCAAATGCTATGGGACATGAGGCAGCACCATGGGTTCAAAGAAATGACTCCAGATGACATCATATCCACTTTCCAATTATTTGAAGAGTCAAAGGCAAATGCAACAAAGCACCTTGCCATGCATGGCACTTCAACATCAAAGATCAATCTTGCTTTGAAAGCCAAGCATGAATGTGACGAAGAAGAAAGTGAAGAAGAAGAAGGTGCTGATGACTACGAAGATGGTGATGGTGTTGACTCTCATGAAAGCCCATCTTATGAGGACATTGCTCTCTTTGTAAAGAAGTTGAGTGCAGGAAAGTTGAAGGGAAGATTCCCAAAGAAGAAGGTAAGGAAATGCTATAACTGTGAGGAAACCAACCACTTCTCCAATGACTGTCCTTATGAGAAGAGAGAAGACAAACCAAGGTTTCCAAAGACCTTTGTTAAGAAGAAGTTGCCAAACCCTATGAACTCCAAGCTCAAGAGGACAGATGGAAGAGCAATGGTTGCACAAGAAGAATCAGATCCAGAAGATGTTGGTGGAGTTGCCGGAGTAGCTCAGGATACACAAAACACCTTGAGGCTAGTCAACAAAAGTGGTGATGTTGTTCACTACAACTATATGAAGGAATACAAGGGCAATGATCACAAGTGTTTGATGGCAAAGACTGCCATGGGAGATTAGGAAGACCAAAGCTCCCATGATAAAGTTAAGGTAACTCCACGGTTAACCTCCTTCAGTCTAACTTCTACTCCATCTGATGAGTATCTTGATGCGGAAGATCACTATGAGGAGAATGACTTAGATCATCCCATGTTTGCTAAAATAAACAAATTTATGTGCTTTCTTAAAGGAAAGAAGCTCACTATGTTTCGCATACTTATGGAAATGGTGAGTAAGCACACCAATACCATCAAGGAACTCGAAACCCTCGCCACTGAGGAGAAGGAAAGAAATGAAATCCTTGAGCAGAAAGTCATGTATGAGGAAGCACAAAATGATGCATTATGCACAAAAGTAGGTGAAAACCTTGATAAACATGCTAATGATCTTGCCTCCTTGAAAAAGGCTGAATCTGTGTGCAAAGAATTACTAAATGATAATGTAACATCCCAAAATTATAAATTTTGGAATGTTAATATAATACTTAGATTGATTGTTTGTTGTTTGCCTGAGTGATTGAAACTTGTGTGAAATTTGAAACTTTTCGAAACTTTTGAATGAGAGGGAATAAAATGACTTTCCCCCTTCTCCGGTGAATTCAAATTCAAGCTTTTAAAAGCAACGAGAGAAGATGACATGACTTCTTCAACCACAAAGAATTTGAACGGAGATATTTGCATTTGAATTCTTTTGCATTTCCATTCGTTTTCTTCATGCAAGAAATTCCGGGAAATTCTTTCGTCTTTTGTTTTGCATTTCCATCGCGCGAGAAAAGCCCGGAGAAAACTCTCTTGCACGCAAGAGAGAGAGCGGAGGAAAATGACACTCCAAAGTGCGGGCAAATCTCTGAAATAATTGAGCAAAGAAAACCCAAAATTCTTTTGCAAAAATAATTGCAAAAAGAAATAGCAAATTTGGGAATTTCTGAAAAATCATTTTTTTTCAAGTTTTTATTTTGGCTTTAAAAAAATGTTATTCGGGTAGAGATTCTTTTTCTGATTTTTTTGATATATTATACCATATATTAATATTTTGATTTACTTTCTTTTTTGTCGTTTTTATTTTCTGTTTTGGAAAAACTTAGAGATTAGGAAGTATTATTTTTTTTAGTAGCACCCGCCCTGGGTGTATCTTAGCCGAGCCCGATCCCCACTTCCTTAAAAATCGGCCACCTCCTCTTCTCTCTGCCTGTGGCCCCCACCCGAGCCCCTCTCCTCCCCGTCATCTTTCTTCTCCCTCGTCCCTTCCTTTCTTCTCTGCCGAGACCACGTCCCCCCCAGCACGGGATTCCCTTCCCCACCGCCTCCCTCTCCTTCCTTACTCCCCCTCTCCCTGGCCTATATAAGTGCCTCCACCACCGCGACCCCGTTCCCGTCCTTACTTCACCCCGCCGCCGCCCGAAGCCGCCACACCACCGCCCTCCCCCGCAGAAGCTTCTGCCCACCTGCTGCCCACCTTCGGCCAGGAGCACCCCAGCACCACCCGAGCCGCTGCACCACCCGAGCCGCTGCACCCCTCCACCGCCGCCCCTTGCCACCCCCGCCACCCCTCCACCCCCTTGCTGCACCTCCCACCCGCCTCCACGAGCAGCAGCACTGCACCCCACCTTCGGCCTACAGAAGCAGCAAGCTCCACCCGTCTACCCCACCCTGCCACACCCCCCGAGTTCCCCGAGCGCCACCCCGCGGAGGAGAAGGACCCCGCCGTCGCCTCCCCGACGCCACTGCCGCCCCGGAGCCCCCCTCCCTCGCCGGCCAGCCTGCCCCCGCCGGAGCAAGCTGCTGCCAGCACCCAGCCATGGTAGCTATCTCCCTCTCTCTCTGTATTTCATGTTCTGTTGTTTTTAGCCGTTAGATCTGGGATATGAGGCCTAGATTAGAGCACTAGGTAACCATTCGGTTTAGTCCAGAAAACGAGTAGGTTTTTTTTTGTCACTTAAGTTTTAACCAGCGAACTTGCTTAGCTTCGGCCGTTTGCCCGAAGCGTTGAAACAAACACCCCTCCGCAGCCACTAGCATCTGGACACGTGTACCCCATTGTTAGTACTAGTTAGCTGCAGTTTTTCTGTCAAAATTAGCAAAAACAGCACCTTTCAATCTTGTTTTGCCCACAACTGTTGATCCCGAAGTCCAATCATAGTGATTCTTTTTCCAGTAGCTCAAAACTTTCTTGTAGTTTTTAAAAACATATAAGTTGTCTATATTTGAAATTTTTAAATATAAGTTAGAGAAGATTTAGTTTAAACATTGTTTTGCCTGTTCCAGGAGTTTGAAAAATGATTTTGAGTTGATTCTTTTTGCTACTGCTTCCTAGTGATAAAATATTACTGTGGTAGAAGTTTCAAATTTTTTAAAGTATTTTTACTCGTGTTTTCAATAGAAACAAGTTTCTGCCATACCGGCGCGTGATGAATTCTTTTACGTAGGCTTTAGCAAATACTTACTTGCGATGTTATTTTTACTTGTGGCTTGATTGAAGTGTTTATGGTGTGCTTTGTGTTTGTATCGGTAGATCATCCGGAGTGCGAAGCGTGTTACTTAGAAGCGCTCGAGCAAGACAACTATCATCAAGGCAAGTCATTTTGATCATGTTATTTTACCTATGTTTTCGATGCATGGTAGATCACCTTCTTTGCCCAATTGCATGCTGCCTAGGTACTTGGAAACTTTAGTATAAGTTGTAACACCATGTGGTAGGAACACAACAACCCCGATACTTGGCCCCGGGACGACAATTTCTTAATGCTATGCTTGAGTAGACGGGTTTATCGGTTGAGTGTATACCACGAGTGATGCGAGGTTGATATAATAATCAAGACCTGCTAAGACAAGATTTTCAAGACCTCGGACGCAATGCAACACTGGGTGAAGGACGGTTGATTGGCTCCCTGGAAAACCCAGTGGATGCCCGGGATGCTGGAGAGGCCATGTCATCCTGCGGAAAGCTTCACCCAGGCTCAAAGAGACAGACGGATATTTTCAAGACCCAAGGCTTACCTGCACAGCCACAAGTCATTATGGGCTCTGGCTTGGTTGGACAACGCGGCGACTCTGGACAAGCGGTACTAGCAGATGTAGACGAACGGTAGGAATGGATGGGCACCGACAGGGATTCAGAGGGACCCGTTGAAAGACCATGTTTTGATCATCCGGTCTTCAAACACCCTGAAGTGCGAGGACAAACCCGGAGGCGATCAAATCTTGTGGGGAACGTGTGCAAAACTCTGCAGAGTATTCAAACCTAATCGGTTAGCCGTGTCTACGGTCATGGACAACTTGAGCCAAAGGAACTGAAGTTATCTGGATTTCTCAACACCATTAAATATATTTGATGAGGGTAACTATTGATAACTCGGGTACGAGAACTGGTTGGCGGAACCATCTCGTTAACAACCAACAATGTAGTAACATTTTGCTTTTAGCCCACTCTTGATGTAGGAGAAAACTTGCTTTTTGCTAAAAACTTATAGCCCCACCTGCCATATATGCATATAGTATAGATGATTACTTTTCACCCCTCTCTTATGTGACTTGCCGGCATATTCAATATGCTGACCTACACGGCTGCAAAGTCTTATGTTGCAGATATTTTTCTTCGACGAGTAAGAGTACGATTCAGGGTTATGGTCTACACTCAACTTGCCGTTGGTGTTTATTGGGACTCCACTCCCTTGACTGCTTCCGCTGAAATATTTAAGGTATATCTCAGTTTTACGCTATTTACATGTGATTGCACTTTGATATATACATTGATGTACTGTGTGTGCCAGCATACGGATCCAGGGATGGCACAGGAACACAGAGGCTTGACTCGTCTTGAGTCGGGTCGCTACAGAGATGGTATCAGAGCACATGTTGACTGTAGGACGTGACCCTAGAAATAGGAAATCTCTTAGGAAAGGATATCTCAAAAAACTTTATTTTCAAGAACACCTTTTACTTCTCGTCTCTTCTGACTTCATCAAATGTTCTCCCTCACCTCCAATAGTTAGACAATACCCTTACCCCTTTGACCTCATGAAGAATCAACGGATTTCTACTTCAAAGTAAAGAGGATTTCATCATGCATTTGAAGAATTGGAGCTGCGCCAAATTCAAGACTCTCAAGACCCGAAGAATTCGAAGACCCTGAAGTGTTCGAATAATTATATGACCATTAGAAGTCCAAACCCCAATTATATACCCACGTTAGATACGATGATTTGTGAGCCGTCATTGGTGTGTGTTTTCCGACAGCCACAAATAAAACCTATCTCAAAAAAATTTTGTTTGTATTGTGTGTATCTCCCTCCCTCTCTTACCCGTCTCATCCCCAAAACCTCAACCCTACCAGATGGAGTATGAAGCTGGACTTGTAGTCTCTGGACCAATGACCCAGCTGGAAGCTGAAATATGGATTCAGAACATGGAGAACCACTTCGGGAGCAACTTGATCTCAAGGAAGTATGAAGTGGAACACGCTCTTCAGTACTTTACACAAAGTGCTGCAATCTGGTGGCAAATGCACCATGCCATACAAGGATTTGGTGGAGCAAAAAGTTGGGAAGAATTCAAGGGGACTCTGTTAAGATCCCGACTTATTCAGAAGTGCTATGATAATCCGAAGAAGAAGACTTGTGCATGCAAGATCTGTGGAGAAATAGGACACACCCAGGAAGAACACAAGGATGGATGCACTCATTGTGAAGAAAATCACCCAGATGAGGAGTGCCCAAGTAGTCTGGTGACTTGTTTCCTTTGTGAAGGAACCACCCACTACCCAGCTCAATGTCACATTTACCCCAAGGTGCAACAAGTTGTCAAGCAGCAGAAAGATGCAGTGAAGGAAACCCTCAAGAAGAAGATTCTAGAAGAGCCAGTGATGAACGAAAATATTGAAGACCCTGATGGACAAGGTTTGACCAGATTTTTCTCCAATGCATGCTACTCATGTGGAGAAGAAGGACATTATTCACAGGATTGCACGAAGAGAAGCCAAGAGTATCTGGGAAACTTCCGGACGGAAGAAGTGGAGTTTGATCCACTTGAAATAGAAGAACTGGCCAAAATAAAGGAGTCCGGAAAGAAGAGAAAGTACCCTCGGAAGAGCCAAATCTCTGCAGACATAGACCTGAGTCATGTGAGATGTTACAAGTGTATGGAATTTGGCCACCACAAATACATGTGCTCAGGAAGCAAGCCGGAAACCCAAGGAGCAAAAGCAGAAGCTAAGAAGCCTCGAGACTGATCAGAACTCATTTGCTTTTGTTGCAAGGAAGCAGGACATTTTGCTAGCGATTGTCCACAAAGGAAGAAAACTAAAAAGGAGTAGTTAAGTTTTGACCGCGGCAATTAGTGTAATCTGAAGAACTCTTGTTTTTCATGATATCATGGAGTGAATTTCTTTTGTAACCAAGTCCCTGAGATTGTAATAACATCATGAATAAACGGAATTTATTGTCTCATGATTGCCTATGTTGAAACTGTATGCGTTGTTTTCTCTACGAGCAAAGATCTCTGAACAATTATGAGGATATGAAAAAATATGGTCTATGCAGGCATGAGTATAATTCATTTAAGTGTGGTAGTAATCGGTAAACCCGCAGGATCCACTGAGTAGGAATGTACCAGGAATACCTGAGTGAAGTACATGCAGAGATAATGGAGATGAAAACTCATGACCACCAGGATGAAGCAAAAGATGGATGATTTCCAGGAGCACCACGGAAAGTTCGAGTGGAACGAAGTACCTCCCAGAGAGGCAGATGAATAGAGTTGGCAGAAATGCTCGACCATACCGAACAATGTGGATGGCAGCATTTGTAATAGAGTACTTTTGAATTGGAGTTTTTGATAAGAAATTAAGGATGTAATAAAGGATTGATTATGAAATGCATATGATTTATGGAAGAAGCTATGATGGATCAGCAAACGTTTTCTTAGGAGCATACGAAAACCCGAGAGTTGTGAAGATACGATAGATGTTTTGTTGAGCTTGCAGAACCAACGGATTATCCGAACTTCGTTCGTGGACAAGAGAAATTCTGCAACGCTTGTGAGGATGCCCAAGTGTTAGAATGTGAGATTCGCTAAACCTTATACAGAGAAATGATTTGGGTGCGGAATGGATTGATCACCATGACGACTTACTCTTATCATTTATCTTTCTATTCGGAATGGTAAATCTGAGAGACTTACCCATAGTGAGAGACGACGTTCTTTGAAGCTTTTGTTTAAGCCTTAGAGTGGTATAAGAAAAGCCCATGTACATGGCACTTGTTATCACGCGTAGGAAATTTTACGGTGAGGATGAAACCAAGACCCCTCTCTCTGCTGGATAACCACAAATGGTAGACCACCATGATAACCATCGATATGTTATTTAGAATTGACCACAAGACTGTCAGTTAAGAAGACCCAGTGACGGAAGAAGCTTATATCAACGGGAGAGCATCACCAAAGGATTTAATATGAAGACTGTGCGATGTCAGTTGCCAAAACCCCACAGGATCGTTAAAGCATTTTGAGGGACCAGTATCTCTCATTTTAAGTGTGGTAGCATCCCACCTTGCCGGAGGTTGGATTTGTTAGAAGACCCCCAAACCCTAACCTTTCTTTCTAGCCTCTTCGAATCTCGAGGACGAGATTCATTTTAAGTGTGGTAGTTTGTAACATCCCAAAATTATAAATTTTGGAATGTTAATATAATAATTAGATTGATTATTTGTTGTTTGCCTGAGTGATTGAAACTTGTGTGAAATTTGAAACTTTTCGAAACTTTTGAATGAGAGGGAATAAAATGACTTTCCCCCTTCTCCGGTGAATTCAAATTCAAGCTTTTAAAAGCAACGAGAGAAGATGACATGACTTCTTCAACCACAAAGAATTTGAACGGAGATATTTGCATTTGAATTCTTTTGCATTTCCATTCGTTTTCTTCATGCAAGAAATGCCGGGAAATTCTTTCGTCTTTTGTTTTGCATTTCCATCGCGCGAGAAAAGCCCGGAGAAAACTCTCTTGCACGCAAGAGAGAGAGCGGAGGAAAATGACACTCCAAAGTGCGGGGAAATCTCTGAAATAATTGAGCAAAGAAAACCCAAAATTCTTTGCAAAAATAATTGCAAAAAGAAATAGCAAATTTGGGAATTTCTTAAAAAACATTTTTTTTTCAAGTTTTTATTTTGGCTTTAAAAAAAATGTTATTCGGGTAGAGATTCTTTTTATGATTTTTTTGATATATTATACCATATATATTAATATTTTGATTTACTTTCTTTTTTGTCGTTTTTATTTTATGTTTTGGAAAAACTTAGAGATTAGGAAGTATTATTTTTTTTAGTAGCAGCCGCCCTGGGCGTATCTTAGCCCAGCCCGATCCCCACTTCCTTTAAAATCGGCCACCTCCTCTTCTCTCTTCCCGTGGCCCCCACCCGAGCCCCTCTCCTCCCCGTCATCTTTCTTCTCCCTCGTCCCTTCCTTTCTTCTCTGCCGAGACCACGTCCCCCCCCAGCACGGGATTCGCTTCCCCACCGCCTCCCTCTCCTTCCTTACTCCCCCTCTCCCTGGCCTATATAAGTGCCTCCACCGCCGCGACCCCGTTCCCGTCCTTACTTCACCCAGCCGCCGCCCGAAGCCGCCACACCACCGCCCTCCCCCGCCGAAGCTTCTGCCCACCTTCGGCCAGGAGCACCCCAGCACCACCCGAGCCGCTGCACCCCTCCACCGCCGCCCCTTGCCACCCCCGCCACCCCTCCACCCCCTGCTGCACCTCCCCCCGCCTCCACGAGCAGCAGCACTGCACCCCACCTTCGGCCTACAGGAGCAGCAAGCTGCACCCGTCTACCCCGCCCTGCCACACCCCCCCCCAAGTTCCCCGAGCGCCACCCTGCGGAGGAGAAGGACCCCGCCGTCGCCTCCCCGACGCCACTGCCGCCCCGAAGCCCCCCTCCCTCGCCGGCCAGCCCGCCCCCGCCGGAGCAAGCTGCTGCCAGCACCCAGCCACGGTAGCTATCTCCCTCTCTCTCTGTATTTCATGTTCTGTTGTTTTTAGCCGTTAGATCTGGGATATGAGGCCTAGATTAGAGCACTAGGTAACCATTCGGTTTAGTCCAGAAAACCAGTAGGTTTTTTTTGTCACTTAAGTTTTAACCAGCGAACTTTCTTAGCTTCGGCCGTTTGCCCGAAGCGTTGAAACAAACACCCCTCCGCAGCCACTAGCATCTGGACACGTGTACCCCATTGTTAGTACTAGTTAGCTGCAGTTTTTCAGTCAAAATTAGCAAAAACAGCAACTTTCAATCTTGTTTTGGCCACAACTTTTGATCCCGAAGTCCAATGATAGTGATTCTTTTTCCAGTAGCTCAAAAATTTCCTATAATTTTTAAAAACATATAATTTGTCTATATTTGAAATTTGTAAATATAAGTTAGAGCAGATTTAGTTTCAACATTGTTTTGCCTATTCCAGGAGTTTGAAAAATGATTTTGAGTTCATTTCTTTTTGCTACTGCTTCCTAGTGATAAAATCTTACTATGGTAGAAGTTTCAAAGTTTTTAAAGTATCTTTACTGGTGTTTTCGACAGAAACAAGTTTCTGCCATTCCGGCGCGTGATGAATTCTTTTACGTAGGCTTTAGCAAATACTTACTTGCGATGTTATTTTTACTTGTGGCTTGATTGAAGTGTTTATGGTGTGCTTTGTGTTTGTATCGGTAGATCATCCGGAGTGCGAAGCGTGTTACTTAGAAGCGCTCGAGCAAGACAACTATCATCAAGGCAAGTCATTTTGATCATGTTATTTTACCTATGTTTTCGATGCATGGTAGATCACCTTCTTTGCCCAATTGCATGCTGCCTAGGTACTTGGAAACTTTAGTATAAGTTGTAACACCATGTGGTAGGAACACAACAACCCCGATACTTGGCCCCGGGACGACAATTTCTTAATGCTATGCTTGAGTAGACGGGTTTATCGGTTGAGTGTATACCACGAGTGATGCGAGGTTGATATAATAATCAAGACCTGCTAAGACAAGATTTTCAAGACCTCGGACGCAATGCAACACTGGGTGAAGGACGGTTGATTGGCTCCCTGGAAAACCCAGTGGATGCCCGGGATGCTGGAGAGGCCATGTCATCCTGCGGAAAGCTTCACCCAGGCTCAAAGAGACAGACGGATATTTTCAAGACCCAAGGCTTACCTGCACAGCCACAAGTTATTATGGGCGCTGGCTTGGTTGGACAATGCGGCGACTCTGGACAAGCGGTGCTAGCAGATGTAGACGAACGGTAGGAATGGATGGGCACCGACAGGGATTCAGAGGGACCCGTTGAAAGACCATGTTTTGATCATCCGGTCTTCAAACACCCTGAAGTGCGAGGACAAACCCGGAGGCGATCAAATCTTGTGGGGAACGTATGCAAAACTCTGCAGAGTATTCAAACCTAATCGATTAGCCGTGTCCACGGTCATGGACAACTTGAGCCAAAGGAACTGAAGTTATCTGGATTTCTCAACACCATTAAATATATTTGATGAGGGTAACTATTGATAACTCGGGTACGAGAACTGGTTGGCGGAACCATCTCGTTAACAACCAACAATGTAGTAACATTTTGCTTTTAGCCCACTCTTGATGTAGGAGAAAACTTGCTTTTTGCTAAAAACTTATAGCCCCACCTGCCATATATGCATATAGTATAGATGATTACTTTTCACCCCTCTCTTATGTGACTTGCCGGCATATTCAATATGCTGACCTACACGGCTGCAAAGTCTTATTTTTCTTCGACGAGTAAGAGTATGATTCAGGGTTACGGTCTACACTCAACTTGCCGTTGGTGTTTATTGGGACTCCACTCCCTTGACCGCTTCCGCTGAAATATTTAAGGTATATATCAGTTTTACGCTATTTACATGTGATTGCACTTTGATATATACATTGATGTACTATGTGTGCCAGCATACGGATCCAGGGATGGCACAGAAACACAGAGGCTTGACTCGTCTTGAGTCGGGTCGCTACAGATAAAAACCGACTTGTGAACTCTCATGCTTCTCTTTCTAAGGACTGTGAGCGTCTATCCTTGTCTCTCAAAGACAAGGAAGAGAAACTCACTGTTCTTACAAATAGCTTTGAGGCACTTAAGGTTACTTATCTTGACACTTTCGCTAAGGCCTACTCCTCACCTATCATTAATGTTGATACCTGCACTACTAACTCTAGTAGTGAACTGACATCTATCCTTGAGGAAAACTGTTCGCTAAAGGCACAGTTAGACAGAGGTCTCATGACATGTGCACAAGGACAAAAGACTCTCAATGAGATCTTAAGTCGACACAAAGGAGGCTTCGCCAAGGAAGGGCTTGGGTTCAACCCAAGCACCACCAAGAAAAGTGCATCTCCTCTCAAGTGTACCACTCCGCTTAAAGAAATATTTGTACGAGAGGGACACAAGGAGAAAGGTAAGGTTGTGAGTGGATCGGCCACTAGGGGTTCGGCTACTCACAACAAGACAACTGAATTCATGCCTCCATCCTATGTACTACGGAAATCAAAGAAAGGAGAGGTTTATGCTAAATTCGTTGGTCCCCGTAATGCATTCCGATTCTATGCTATTTGGGTCCCTAAGACTCTTGTAACTAATGTGAAAGGCCCCATGACAAAATGGGTACCTCAAACCAAGTCTTAATTCGTTACAGGTTGTTTTCTCCGGAGGAGCCAAATGGGTGATCGACAGTGGATGCACCAATCATATGACCGGAGATAGTAACTTGCTCTATGACTTCATGCAAGCCATTCGACCATACATGAGCATTGTATTTGGTGGAGGGTCGAAAGGGCAGGTAATTGGGTTGGGCAAGGTGGCAATCACTAATGACATGTCTATTGCAAATGTCATGCTTGTCCAATCTCTTCAATATCATTTACTTTCAGTTCGCCAATTGGCTTCCGTCGGTTATGACACATTATTTGGACTAAAGGATGTGAAAGTCTTTAAGAGAGACACTCTTGATGTGGCCTTTGTTGGAGAGTTGGATGGCAACCTTTACACGGTTGATTTCTCGAAAGAGAGCACCTTCCATACAACTTGTCTAATGGCCAAGGCCGACATGGGATGGCTGTGGCATCGCCGGCTTGCTCATGTTGGCATGAAAAATCTTCAAAATCTCTTAAATGGAAATCACATCCTTGGACTAACAAATGTATCTTTTAAGAAAGATCGTGTGTGCAGTGCATGCATAGCTGGGAAACAACATCAATCAAAACATCCACCCAAGAACATTGTATCCACTTCGAGGCCGTTAGAGCTCCTTCATGTGGATCTGTTTAGGCCTCCTTCATGGGCAAGTCTTGGAGGGAAAAAGTATGGCCTAGTCATTGTTGATGATTACTCAAGATATACATGGGTGTTCTTTCTCAAGTCCAAGGACGAGACGAAGATCCCTTTCACTGATTTTGCCAAACAAGCCCAGCGGAAGTTTGACAAGGACATCAAGGCAGTAAGAAGTGATAATGGCTCTGAGTTCAAGAACTACACCCTAGAAGAATTTCTTAGTGATGAGGAAATTGAACATCAGTACTCCGCACCTTACACCCCTCAGCAAAATGGTGTGGCAGAGAGGAAGAACCGGACACTTGTGGAAATGGCAAGGTTCATGTTAGACGAATACAAGTCACCACATAGTTTTTGGGCTGAGGCCGTCAACATAGCATGCCATGCATCAAACCGGCTCTTCCTTCGATCAATATTGGAGAAGACTCCATATGAGCTCCTAACTGGGAACAAGCCCAATGTTAAGTACTTTCATGTGTTTGGATGCAAGTGTTTCATCCTCAACAAACGGGAACGGTTAGGAAAATTTCAATCCAAAACAACTGAAGGGATTTTTGTTGGCTATGGGTCAAACTCTCACGCCTACAGAGTCTACAACAAATCCACTTGATGTGTTATAGAAACCTGTGACGTGACGTTTGATGAATTTAATCGCTCCCATGGGGAGCAAGTTGATCTAAATGATGCAGGTGAAGAAGACTCCCCACAAGATATCTTAAACATGGGTGTAGGTGCACTTCTTCCCATGGAACAAAGACCCCATGATGATGATGAAGATGATGAAAGTATGTCTCATCCTCAAGACAGTTCACTGCCCGTACCTCCACAAGATACTAGCAAACACATCATGCCAGTTGTTGAGGATCAAGTGGGAGAACATGTGTCTCACCCCGATCAAACTCAAGAACAAGTTGATCTTCAAGAGGTAGACCAAAGTATGGGTATGTTTGATGATGAACCTCAACAGGTGCAACGCGAAGAGGAATATCTTCCTCCGCACATAAATGATCCATATGTTGAGGACGTTGATGATGGAAACGAAGTCGAACCTCGTGAAACCTTGACCTCCATCATGCCACGTGTGGCCGGTCGTGTTGATATTGATCAAATCCTCACCGACGTGTCGGAAGGTAGAGTGACTCGTAAACAATTAACAAACTTTTGTGCTCACTTTTCGTTTGTCTCTAGTACTGTGCCACACAGGGTTCAGGATGCATTGTGTGACAATGACTGGCTCCTTTCTATGCAAGAGGAACTAAATAGTTTTACACGCAACGAAGTATGGTCATTGGTAGAACGACCAACTGAGGAACACAATGTCATTGGAACTAAATGGATTTTCAAGAACAAGGAAGATGAGAATGGGACTGTCCTACGCAACAAGGCAAGGTGAGTAGCATAGGGAACTCCCAAGTTGAAGGTTTGGACTTTGGTGAAACTTTCGCCCCTGTTGCTCGTCTTGAGTCCATTCGCATTTTATTGGCCTATGTTGCTTTCAATGGTTTTACTTTGCATCAAATGGATGTGAAAAGTGATTTTCTTAACGGTCCGCTACAAGAAGAGGTATATGTATCACAACCACCTGGGTTTGTTGACCCTCACCATAAAGACCATGTATACAAACTTCACAAGGCTCTGTATGGCCTCAAACAAGCACCCCGTGCTTGGTACAATCATCTTAAGAAGTTCCTACTCGATGATGGCTTTGTGGTGGGGGTGATCGATCCCACTCTTTTTACTAAGAGGGAAAATGGTGATTTGATCTTATGCCTAATCTATGTAGATGACATCATTTTTGGTTCTCCTAACATCCATTTATGCAAGAAGTTTGCGGCCTCCATGACCAAGACCTTTGAGATGTCACTCAACACGGACTTGAAGTTCTTTCTTGGGTTTCAAATACAACAATTTCAAGAAGGGATTTTCTTGTCTCAAACTAAGTATCTCAAGGACATTCTTGAAAAATTTGATATGACAAATGCTAAACCTATGAAGACACCCATGGCCACAGATGTAGTTCTAAATGAAGACACCAACGGTATTCCTTTTGACCCATCTACTTACCGCTCCATGATTGGTTCGCTACTTTATCTTTGCGCGTCTAGACCGGACATCATGTTAAGTGTAGGCATATGTGCTAGATTTCAAGCTTCCCCTAGGGAAAGCCATCATACGGCGGTTAAGCATATTCTTAGATACCTTGTTCACACCCCAAAGTTAGGCTTATGGTACCCTGAGGATGCAAAGTTCGATCTTATTGGGTACTCCGATGCGGATTGGGCCAGTGACAAAGTGGGACGGAAATCCACTTCCGGTGCATGTCAGTTTCTTGGACGCTCCTTGGTAAGTTGGTTCTCGAAAAAGCAGAACTGTGTTTCTCTCTCCAAAGACGAGGCCGGATATATTGCAGCCGCAAGGTGTGCAACCCAACTTCTATGGATGAGGCAAACACTAAAGGATTATGGTATCACATATCGACACGTTCCTCTTCTCTGTGATAATGAAAGTGCCATAAAGATCTCCGAGAACCCCATTGATCACCCTCGCACAAAACATATTGATATTAGGTATCATTTCTTGAGAGACCATGTGCAAAAGGGTGACATTGATATTACCCATGTGGGTACCGACATGCAGCTAGCCGACATTTCACCAAGCCACTTAGCGTAGCTAGGTTCTGTCAACTTAGGCGTGAACTTGGTATCTTGGAGCTTGACAACATAACTTGAAACCTTGCACACATACACATACTCACATTATGTTTGTGTCTTGATGTGGGCATGCATTTAGGGGGAGTGAGTCTTATTTTTCTATTTTTGAGCTTGCAAAATACACATAAATCAATTTCTGTCCACAAGTAGTATATGTAATGCTTGTAGACAACTATGTTCGTACTTTTTGTGAGAAACCATGAAAAATCATCATCTCATCAGCAAAAATTTCAGAACCAGCCTCTACCTCCTCCTCTCTCTCGGTCGTCCGACGTGTCTCGGACGTCTGGCGGCAAATCCCATTCCGGTCGTCTGACCAGTGTCGGTCGTCCGATGGCACAATCCTCTCCGAACGTCCGACGCCTGTTGGACGTCCGATGCTTCGGGGCATATAAATAGCTGGGCGCGGGGCTGGGCTTTGCCCTAGCCCTCACGCGCCCCCTTTTTCTCCTACCGCCGCCGCCACCAGCTCCTGGAGCACTCGCCAGTGCCGCCCTTCCCGAGATCTGCCCGATCTCCTCCGCGGATCCTTATCTCCTTCCTCTTCTTCCTCCGCGGGATCCGTCTACAGCTATCTCCTCCGTTTGCCCTCGCGTTTGGTTCCCTCTCTCCCAAGTCTCCATGTTCGTTCCTATGGTTTGACCATGTTCGTTCCTCATTTGGGGTTTCCATCCGTATAGGTTATTGAGCACCATGCCCAAGACCAAGCACGCCGCACGGAAGAACGTTGCTGGGTCATCCTCTCGCGCCCCTACTGGCACGGGGTCGGACTCCGACGGGCCACGTCGTCCCTTCAAACGGACTGCCCGGCGTTCTCCGCCTCCACTGCTCCCCTCGTCGTCTGATGGTGATGACTCCGACTTCGAGGATGAGCTTGCCGCCGAGGACCTTGCTGACCAGCCCGCCGATCGGAGGTCCAAGCCAAAGCCCGGGACTCGCAGGGCGTCCTACATGCCACCACCTCCTCCTGCTCAGCCCACAGGTGAAGCTCGTCACATCTCACTAGAACCCCCTGCTACCTTAGGTTGTGCAATCACGAACTTCACCACACTTGCCAAGTCGTCATACCTCACTTTCCTCCGCGACATTGATCAATACGCTGTCGTACGTGACTCTACAGACTCACGTTTCCGCACATACGTCCAGGCGGACATTTTTACTAAAGTCATAGTTCCTAAGGGTCTGTTTGTTCATCTCTACATAGATCTTGAGCATATTCCCATGCCCCCGGTGAAATACCCGGGTGCCATTGAGCTTATTGAGGCATCAGGGCTTGCCGCTCCGTTTGCTTTTCATCGCGATTTTAATGCTGCTGCCATTCACCAGTTCTATGCCACATGCTACTTTTCTCCAAACCACATTGTCAGCTGGATCACCTCTGACGTTCGCTTCACAGCTACTTATGATACATTTATTGCCGCACTTGGTTTCCCCAACTCCGGCTTTAAAATACATAGGGATGATCCTAACCATGCGCCTAAGTCCATTGAGGCGTGTGGGTATCTTCTCAAACCACTAAGTGAGCTTGATGCGGATGAACGCATGAAGGACCTTAACCAGGTATCCATCTGGTGCTCACCTTACTTCATCATTTTTCAGTGTCTCATCCGCACCATCTATCCCAAGATGGGTGATAAGGGCTCTTGCAGTGGCTATTGTATTGACATCATGTCTCACTTGTACGAGCACCCCAAGAGCTAAATTAATGTGCCTCATTTTCTATGGCATGAGATTCGGCTTGCTAGCTTTCAGTAAAAGCGAGCCTTTCCTCATGCCCCCTTCATCCAGGCTCTTATTAACCATGTTGCTGATTTCTCTGTGGCTGTCACTCACAAACATCGCAAATGGGTCATTCCCGCTCACATGGCGGATAACTATGCTCCCAAGAAAGCCCCATCCTCCACATCCACTCGCCGCACTTCTGCCCAGTCAGCCACCCCCTCATCTAGCTCCGCTCCTCTCGGTCGCATTGCCAAATTCCTTGGCAAGGCACATTCTGCTATGATGAAGGCCATCTCTTTCCAGTGTGGTCAAACCCATGATGTGGTTTCTCGCTTAGTCTCCTCCAAGAATGCCCTCAAGGCTCGTCTGAGAGCCTCAGGCGCTCTTGATCTGAGTCATAATGAGGCCCCTCCTGCTGCTCCTCATACTGACTTTGGCTTCCCATCTGGTCCTGAGTGGGCTGATTTCCTTGACGAGGCTGGTGGCAGTGGCTTGCCCGATGATGCTGATGATGATGCTGATGAGCTCTGAGCGTGGTTGGTGTTGTTGGTGCCTCCCTTTTTGGTACTTGGTGCCAAAGCGGGAGTAATGTATCGTAGTTTTTAGTCTTTGGAGATTTAATGTAATGGATAAACTCATGTATGGCTACTTATGAATGATTGTGATTGCTATGGATTGATATGATATCGTCATAGACTATTATGTTTTGCTCCACTACTTCTATGATGATCTATTGTCTTTCTATGATGATCAATTATATTTACATGTTGATCCATTATATGTTCGATAAACACATTAAAGGGGAGCTCCAATATTTTATCATGCATATACTAAGGGGGAGCTCCGTACTAAATATCTCCTAGGCTATAATGTATGTTAAATCTTTTTGAGACCTATGTATATGTTGTCATCAACTACCAAAAAGGGGGAGATTGAAAGTGCATGCTATGTCCCTAATCGACTTTTGGTGTTAATGACAACACATACATAGGAAACTAATCCTATTTGTTGAGTGTATCTCAGGATGGCAAGTACTTTAGTAGATTGAGAATTATGCGCCAAAGGTGGTCTGAGAAGATCGGGATTTATATTTTGAGAAGGCTCGGGATTAAGAAAAGATGATGTAGACTATTCTTTTGAGTTTACTGATATTGAGTATAGGGATCCCGCACTATTAAGAGGGGATCAAAGGTTTTGCGATGAACTTGCTCATACCACATCTTCACTGTCATACCCAATACCACATATTCTCCACTCTGTTCCTATCTCAAAACAGGTCTATTGCCTCGGACTTCCGGCTCCCTCCGGACGTCCGAGGGCCGGACGACCAGCAGGCTTCGGAAAGCCGGAGCCCTCCACCAGAAGTATGTGAGTCATATAACTCGGATTTCCGGCTCCCTCCACACATCCGAGGGCCGGACGTCCGACCAGCCTTGGAAATCCGGAGCCCTGCACCAGAAGAACATGAGCTCTATAACTCGGATTTCCGGCTCTCTCCGGACGTCCGAGGGTCGGACGTCCGTCCCCCTTCGGAAATCTGGAACCTCCCACCAGAAGAAGTTGAGTCGAATAACTCGGATTTCCGGTCCTCTCCGGACATCCGATCGCTGTTCAATTCACAGTATTTTCTGACATATCTACAGGCCTCGGACGACTCACCCCTGTCGGACGTCCGACCCCTCGCGGACGCCCGGACTTCCGGCAACTATCGGACGTCCGGACCCTGTGTGACTTAAAGTGTCAGCAATGGCTGTTTTTCACTCCCCACTATATATACTCTTCTCCCACCTCGTGAGAGGGTGTTCAACACAGCTAGAATACATCCAAGAACACCTTTCTTCTCACTCACTCTTGTCTACACGAAATCCTAGACCCCAAGAGCATTTGTGAGTCCCTTTGAGTGTTGTTCCAATCAAAAGATAGATCGTCTCCCTCTCCTCCTTCCCACCAAAGTGATTTGTGATTTGAGCAAGTTTTGAGCAATCCCCGTGATCTTGTTACTCTTGGAGGTTGGAGACTCCTAGGTAGTAGGAGTCTTCGGAGAGGAATCAAACCATTGTGATTTCCCCCGGAAAGTTTGTGAAGGTTTGGAAGCCACCTCAAGGCTTACCACTAGTGGTTGAGAAACGCCTTCGTGGAGTTATCTCAAAGGGAGAATAGGGTGAGCCTTCGTGGCGTTGGTGTGCCTTCGTGGTAACATCCGCCCCTCTAACGGTGACGTAGCTTCCCTCTAAGGAAGTGAACATCGGGATACATCCTTGTCTCTCTTGGAGTTTTGGTTATTCCTAACCCTAACTCTCTACTTGTGTTAATCCTTATTACGTACTTGTATTTGATTATTGTTTACCGCTTGTCTTACTTCACTCTAAATAGCTTACTCCTTTGTCAGCTAAGCCATGTGGCCCGAGGAACAGGCGAGCTGAACATAGGCAGAGAGCGCGGGATGGTCAAGTTGATTTGGGCATGTAGCTAGGGAAATGGGCTGGGCCTGTTGTGTGTGTGTGGAGGTAATCTGGGCCAGCTATATATAGCGGAGCCTTGTACTGTTTTGGACATGTTTTGAAAAACGAATATTCTCTCCTGCATTCCCTCCTCGCTGTCTTATCCCTTCCCGAGCATCCTCTACCTCCCGTTCCGTTCTCGAGCTCCCTCCGGTTCCCTCTCTCTCGCCGGCCACACCACCGCCGAACCCTGCTACCCGCACCGGCGATCAACCCACAGAGAGGTCGTGACAATCTGGTATCAGAGCCTCCAGGCCGCCGCGCGCTCCAAATTTTTTCTCCCGAATCGTACCCGCCAAATCCGAGGCGAAGGTTGCAGTTCATCCCTAGGGTTGATCCGCCTAATTCCTGACCTGATGTGGGTTAATTTAGGGCACAGCAGCGACGACGGCGAAGTTCAAGCCCAACCCGCAGTCACGCTTCCTCGCGGACGAGGTGGAGGCACTGTAGGAGCGGATGCTGCAGGAGTTCGTCGAGATTCGGGCCGCGCAAGGGAAACTCAGTCTGGTGGATGGGATTTGTGAGCAGTTGGCGGCCGTCAATGCCAAGCTGTCCCAGCACACGGTACGCCTGGATCAAGTTCAGATGAAGGTAAATCTCTCGTGTGATACTCTCGGACAAGTGCAACAACAACAACAGTTTCAGGGGGGACAGAGAGCCAAACAGCACGTGGGGGCGGAGAGTTTGTCACCAACGGCTTCGGATGGATCTGAGGGAATACTGGGAGCAGCTCCTCGCCTCAGTGTTTTACCCTCCCCGCGTCAGATTCAGGTATCAGCTGTACCACCATTAGTGCAGAATGCGATACCAGTTTCTGGAGAGGATGTTGGGGGAAAGAGGCAGTGGATGCCCAAAATGGATTTTCCTAGGTTTGATGGATCTGGGGTGAGGGTGTGGCTGGACAAGTGTGAAGCATTCTTCCAATTGTACCACATTCCTGATAATTTTAAGGTGGCTTCTGCTTCTCTGCACCTTTCTGACAATGCAGCACGTTGGTATCAGGCTTTTAAGCAGTCGGGAGGTTTTCACTCTTGGGAACAGTTTGCTGCTGCAGTGATCCAAGAGTTTGATGTGGATGTGTACAGGCAACACATGAAGGAATTACTCATGCTGAAACAAACAGATACAGTAGAGCTGTACAAATAGAAATTCCTGCATATAGTGTACTCTGTCAGGTTGTATGAGCCTACTATCAGTGACACCTTCCTGGTCACTAGGTTTGTTATGGGACTTAAGGAAGAACTGAGAGCAGGGTTGGAGGTTCAAATACCTCAAACTGTGCAGATGGCTACATTTTATGCTTCTGTTCAGGAAGGGTTACTAGCTCCACAGAAGAGCAATAAGTTCCAGTACACAAAAGAGGCCTATGCAAAATCTGACATTAGGCAGGGATTGGCACCAGGGGAACTATGGAAGGCTAAACAGTTAAAAGAGTACAGGAGAGCTAATGGTGTGTGCTTTAAGTGTGTTGAGAAGTTCATTCCTGGCCACTTATGCTCTTAGCCTGGAACCAATAACCCCCAGCTTGAAGCTGCTGAGATGGTGGATCCCCATGAAATAATATTTGATGCTGTATTGGATGCTCTAGTGGGTTGTGCTGCTGAAGAATGTGCCACAATTTTAGTAAATGCACTATCAGGAGCAACCCATCCTAAGACAATTCAATTAAGAGCATTGGTGGAAAACAAAGTGGTACTCATTTTGGTGGATTCTGGGAGTACTCACACCTTTGTGGATCCGTCAATGTTGAGCAAAATTTCAGCACCCACTGTGAAGTTAAAACAACCAATGAATGTGAAGGTAGTTAATGGAACACTTATACCTTGCATTGAGATGGTACCAGCCCTGAATTGGTGGATACAAGGGCATACTTTTAGTAATGCCATGCAAGTGTTGCCCTTAGGGGGCCATGACATCATTTTGGGCATCGATTGGTTAGAACAGTGGGGAGTAATGCAATGCCATTGGGCAGAGAAATGGATCCAGTTCCAACACATGGGACATGAAGTGAAACTACAAGGGGTTCTGCCTGCCCAGCAAATTCAACTGGAAGAAGTGTCTATGGAACAGTTGCTGAAATGGGAGAAGGGAAATGATGTGTGGGCCACTGCAGTTTTGAACAGAATTATGATGGCTCCAACTACAGAAATACCTCAGGCAGTACATCAAGTGTTGGAAAGAAACAAGGAAGTGTTTGAGGAACCCAACAAGTTACCACCTCACAGGGCTTTTGATCACCAGATCAACCTCACTCCTAGAGTTGTACCAGTAAATTGTAGACCATATAGATATTCTCCCCTGCAGAAGGATGAGATTGAGAAACAGGTTAAAGAAATGTTGGAGGCTGGTCTGATTACACCTAGCATGAGCCCTTTTGCAGCTCCTGTGCTGTTAGTTAAAAAGAAGGATGGCACTTGGAGGTTTTGTGTGGACTATAGAAGGCTCAATGCAGTAACAGTTAAAAGTAAGTTTCCCATGCCAGTAATTGATGAGATTCTGGATGAATTAGGAGGTGCTAAGTGGTTCTCTAAGTTGGACTTAAGAGCAGGGTATCACCAGATTAGGATGAAAGAAGAGGATGAATACAAGACTGCTTTTAAGACTCATCATGGCCAGTTCCAATTCAGAGTGATGCCTTTTGGTTTGTCCACCGCCCCAGGCACTTTTCAATGTGTCATGAATTTTGCTTTTCCAACATCCAACGGAAAATATGTTTTGATTTTCATGGATGATATACTAGTGTTCAGTGGTACTTTAGAGGAACATGTGGAACATATCCAGTCAGTATTTGATGTCCTGAAAGAGAACCAATTGTTTGTGAAAGAAACCAAGTATGCTTTTGCTCAGCAATGTTTAGAGTATTTGGGTCACATCATTTCTGATAAAGGTGTAGCAACTGATCCTGCTAAAACTGAGGCTATGGTGCAATGGCGAACTCCTCAAAATGTTAGTGAGTTGAGAGGATTTCTGGGGCTAACTGGTTATTACAGAAAGTTTGTGAAAAATTATGGAATACTGGCTAAACCATTAACTGCATTGCTCAGGCTTTTGTTTGGTCACCTGAGGCACAGATAGCTTTTCAAACACTCAAACAAGCAATGGTGAGCACTCCTGTGTTGGCTTTACCAAACTTTGAGAAGCCTTTTACTATAGAAACTGATGCTTGCAACACAGGGGTTGGGGCTGTCCTGTCTCACGAGGGTCATCCTATTGCTTTCTACAGCAAAGCCTTGGGGGTCAACAGCCAGAAATGGTCCATCTATGAAAAAGAATTCCTAGCAATAATGATGGCCATTGATAGGTGGAGATCTTATTTTTCCAGAGCTCATTTTGTGATAAAGACTGATCATCAAAGTTTGTGTCACTTGGAAGATCAGAATCTAACTTCTGATTTACAAAGAAAAGCTATGACCAAGCTAGTGGGACTACAGTTCTCTATCCAATACAAGAAAGGAGTAGAAAATGTGGTGACTGATGCTTTATCCAGGGTAGCTCATTTGTTTTCCATTCAGCAAACATCCTCCAGCAAACCTGTCTGGGTGCAAGAGATTTTGAATTCATATCCTGTGGCTCAATTAATGTTGCAGAAACTGTCAGTTCATGCAGATGCTTGCCCTGGATTTTAGTTGATGGATGGCCTTATTAAATAGGATTAGAAGATTTGGGTGGGATCTAACTCTGGACTGCAAACTAAATTGATCCAATCTTTTCATTCCACTCCTGTAGGTGGCTACTCAGGGATTTTACCCACTTATCACAGGGTCAAGCAGCTGTTCAGTTGGACAGGGATGAAAAAGGATGTGGACAACTTTGTGAAACAATGTGCAGTGTGCCAACAGGCAAAACATGAGCTGTGCAAGAAACCTGGTCTGCTGCAACCTTTACCTGTTCCTGATAGTCCTTGGCAGGAAATTAGCATGGATTTTGTGGAAGGATTACCTAAGTCAGAAGGCTATTCTGCTATTCTGGTAGTGGTGGATAGGCTGACTAAAGTAAGTCATTTCATTCCTCTAAGGCATCCTTTCACAGCTGCTTCTATAGCCAAGGCTTTCTTACACAACATTGTCAGACTACATGGGTTGCCTCTGGTGATAGTGTTAGACAGGGACAAGATATTCACGAGTGCCTTTTGGAAAGAGCTGTTCAGAACTTGGGGCACTGAATTGCACATGAGCACAGCATATCATCCTCAGTCTGATGGGCAAACAGAGAGAGTGAATCAGTGTCTGGAGATGTACCTGAGATGTGTCGTGCATGATTTTCCTCATAAGTGGGCAGCATGGATACCTCTAGCTGAATTTTGGTACAACTCTACTTATCACTCTGCTCTAGGCTACACTCCTTACAAGGCTCTGTATGGGCATGATCCAAATATGGGACAACTGCTGGGTCACCCTACTTCTCTAAATCCTGATGTCAACACTTGGTTAGAATCACATGCTGATCATACTACAGTGATTAAGGAACATCTGGCAAGGGCACAGTGCAAATACAAAAGTTTGCTGACAGGAAACGAGTGGACAGGGTGTTTACTGTGGGGGAAATGGTATACTTGAAACTGCAACCATATGCCCAGTCCTCTGTGATCAATCGTCCTTGCAGGAAGCTAGCTATGAAATATTTTGGACCATTTAAAATACTGGAGAAGATGGGGCTGGCGGCCTATCGCTTGGAGTTACCCAGAGGGAGTCAAGTTCATCCTGTGTTCCATGTGTCTCAGCTAAAGGAACATATACCTGATCACACTCCGGTTTTTACGACCTTACCAGCACCAGTTGATCTATCGGCGCCAGGGCTGGTCCCCGAGGAGATCCTGGACAGAAGATTGGTGACGAAAGGCAACGCCTCGCACTTGCAGGTTCTGGTGAAATGGGCTACGTTACCAGCGGAGTCGGCCACCTGGGAAGATCATAGCGTGCTGCTGGTGCGTTTTCCATCTGCACCAGCTTGGGGACAAGCTGGTTCTTCACGGGGAGGTACTGTCAGCTAAGCCGTGTGGCGCGAGGAACAGGCGAGCTGAACATAGGCAAAGGCGCGGGATGCTCAAGTTGATTTGGGCCTCTAGCTAGGGAAATGGGCTGGGCCTGTTGTGTGTGTGTGGAGGTAATCCGGGCCAGCTATATATAGCGGAGCCTTGTACTGTTTCGGACATGTTTTGAAAAAGGAATATTCTCTCCCGCATTCCCTCCTCGCTGTCTTATCCCTTCCCGAGCATCGTGTACCTCCCGTTCCGTTCTCGAGCTCCCTCCGGTTCCCTCTCTCTCGCCGGCCACACCACCGCTGAACCCTGCTACCGGCACCGGCGATCAACCCACGGAGAGGTCGTGACATCCTTGTCATAGCAATTATTAGGCCTACACTCATATTCCGCACTTTTGCTTAAAATTGCTAAGTAATTAGTAAAATTTGGAATTGTACCTATTCACCCCCCCTCTAGGTCCATCTCAATCCATTGCAGTTGTCAGTCCCTTCAAGATTAAATGCAAAGTGAGATGTCAAGGCAGAAAGTGCAAAGAAGTAAAAGTGTAAGGCTGAAAATATGGTGTGAAGTAGACCCGGGGGCCATAGTGTTACTAGAGGCTTCTCTCAAAATAGCAAATAATACGGTGGGTGAACAAATTACTGTCGAGCAATTGACAGAACCGCGCAAACTCATGATGATATCTAAGGCAATGATCATACATATAGGCATCACGTGCGAGACAAGTAGATCGATACTTTCTACATCTACTACTATTACTCCACACATCGACCGCTATCCAACATGCATCTAGTGTATTGAGTTCATGACAAAGAGAGTAACGCCTTAAGCAAGATGACATGATGTAGAGGGATAAACTCAAACCAATTAAGAAAGCCCCATCTTTTTACCCTTGATGGCAACAACACGATGCGTGCCTCGCTACCCCTTCTGTCACTGGGTGAGGTCACCGCACGGTATGAACCCAAAACCAAGCACTTCTCCAGTTGCAAGAATCATATGAAATCATGCATATAAGAGATCAAAAGAAAATCAAATAAGATTCATAGATAATTTGATCATAAATCCACAATTCATCGGATCTCAACAAACACACCGCAAAAGAAGATTACATCAGATAGATCTTCATGAAGATCATGGAGAACTTTGTATTGAAGATCCAAGGGAGAGAACAAGCCATCTAGCTACTAGCTATGGACCCGTAGGTCTATGGTGAACTACTCACGCATCATCGGAGAGGTCATGGTGTTGATGAAGAAGCCCTCCGTATCCGAATCCCCCTTCCGGCAGGGCACCAGAACGCGCCCCAGATGGGATCTTGTGGAGACACAAGCTGGCGGCGGCGGAAAAGTATTTTCGTGGATCTCCTGATTTTTTCTGGGATTTTAGGGAATTTATAGGCGAAGGAGCTTGGGAAGGGGAGGCCCAGGGAGCCCACAAGCCTGGGACGCGCGGCCCCCTGGCCGCGCCATGAGGGCTTGTGGGGTCCCTCGTGACCCTCTGCCTTGGTTCTCAAGTCTCCCGATCGTCTTCTGTTTCGGAAAAAATCTTTTGGGAAGTTTTATTCCGTTTGGACTCCGTCTAAAAAACTCCTCTGAGAATTGTCAAAAACACGGAAAAAACATGAACTGGCACTTGGCACTGAGTTAATACGTTAGTCCCAAATAAGATATAAAAGGTACACAAAATATCCAAAGTTTGACAAGATAATAGCATGAAACCATAAAAAATTATAGATACGTTGGAGACGTATCACCCACCGCCCCGGCTGCCCCTCCTCCCCGGCTGCCCACCGCCCCGGCTACCCCTCCTCCCCGGCTGCCCACCGCCCCGGCTGCCCACCGTCCCGGCTGCCCCTCCTCCCCGGCTGCCCACCGCCCCGGCTGGCCACTGCCCTCCTCCTAATAGGTGAGTTTTTTTGTTATATGATTAGATTTAGTTAGTTGATTTAGTTATTTGGTTTAGTGGTAGTTTAGTTAGTTGATTTAGTTAAATCGTAGATTTAGTCCTAGGTTTAGTTAATTAGTGCTAGGTTATTTTTTATTTGTTAATTTAGAGGTAGATTGTATTTTGTTAATTAGTGGTAGATTCTTTTTTAGTTAATGATTGGTAGATTTTGTTTTTGTTATTTTTTTGCTGTTTAGTGCTATATAGGTTTAGCGATAGGTTTAGTGATAGGTTTAGATTCTACATAGTCATAATTGAAATAAGTAGAAAAAAATAGGAATAAAAGAAGAATAAGTAGATAAGGGAAGAAGAATAAGAAGAAGAGGAGGAGGAGGAGGATAAAAAGAAGAAGAAGAAGAAAAAGAGGAGAGAGGAGAAGAATAAAGAAAACGAAAAATAAAAAGAAGGACGAAGAAGAAGAAGAGGGAAATGGAAAAGAAGGAAGAAGAAGAAGAAGAAAAGGAAGGAAGGAAGAAGAAGAAGAAGAAAAGGAAGAGGAGGGAAAAAAAGAAGATGATGAAGAAGAAAATGACACCCTGACACCCCGACACGATGCCCGAAACCCGGACACGACATCCTGACGACACCCTAGCAGAAAACTCCGTGCAGCTGTTAATACGCCGCCTCCGACGCCACTGACCCCCAACCCCCGACCTCCGACACCTCTTCGACCTCTCGTTGACCGAAAAGTCCCCTGACCACCGACCCCCGACGCCACTGACCCTGGACCCCTGAATACACTGACCCCCGACCACCGACGCCACTAACCCCCGAACCCTGACGGCACCGACACCCGACACCATCGACCCTCGACGGCACTGAGTCCCGACACCACTAACCCCCGACCTCCGACAACTCTTCTGCCTCCGGTTGAACGAGAAGGTGCTTTTCGGCCTTCCACAAGCCGACGGGGTCATAGTTTTGTAAATTATGAGTTAGGTCACATATTTTCCGATTATGTTTTAAAAACATCATATTTGTTTTGATCGTGTGAATTTCAATGTGTAGTTGTTCGACGTCCTCCACGTGCATTGGACGAGCTCCGCCCCTGCGTTTGTTGGTGAGCACAAATGACTTCTCCTCCTACCCCCTTAATTTGCTCTGTTCCGGTCTTCGTGCCAATGAAACTTGCTAGCTATAGGTTTCTTCAATCATGAGTATGCGTGACCAGTATGCGTCTCCCGTTCGAAAGGGCGACATCTATAAATATGCATGTCTTTGCATATTTATAACCGCCATCCTTTCGAATTGTCCAACGTTATCCATTGACAACCCGAGTATGTTGAGATTGGGTTCGTTTTCCCGTATGCTGTGCTCCGGATCCGATGCGGAATTTCGTCAATGCCTCCCTGTTGTTCTCCGGGTACACATCCTCTCTGCTTATTGCCGAGACGTGTATCAGGAGAACAGCAGGGAGGTGCTGCCGAAATTCTGCGTCGCATCTGGAGCCCCTGTCCCAAGTGCGACAACTGGAAAAAGCAGACAGAGTTTGAAATGGGTAAACACCTGCAGAAGTGGGGTTTTACGCCTAATTATATAATGTGGACTTTTCATGGTGAGTCTGACTAACGTGCCATAGATGAGGTGATTCGTCATTGCATCGACGAGCATGGTACCAGGATCGAAGACATGGTGCAAGACTTTGATGATGCTCGAGATTCGGACGATGAGATGGAGGAATCTGCAAAGGCCTTACATGAAATGTTGGAGTCTTCAAAACGTCCTCTCCACGAGCAGACTGAGGTTTGTCAGCTGGATGCCATCGCGCAAGTAATGGCTTTGAAGGCTCAATTAAACCTAGGCAGAGAATGCTACGACGCGATGATGATGATATTTGGACGCTTTCTTCCCAAAGGCCATGTACTGCCTGCAAACATGTACCAGTCAAAGAAAATCCTCCGTGTACTTAAGATGCCCTATGAGAAGATACATGCCTGTGAGAATGGATGTGCCTTATTTAGGCTTGAGTATGCGGCCTTGAACTATTGCCCCATTTGCAATTCTTCCAGGTATATTGTGATAGACAATGGTATGGGTGAGAAGAATCAGACCAAAATCCCCATTAATGTTCTTCGGTATCTGCCAATCGTACCAATACTTCAACGTCTTTTCATGGTCGAAGAGACGGCCAGACAGATGACATGGCACAAATTGGGCAAAAGAACCGAACTAGATGCGGATGGGAACAAGATGCTTGTACACACTTTAGATGGTTTTGCGTGGAGGCACTTCGATGCATTGCATAAGGATAAATCGGAAGATCCAAGGCATCATAGAGTTGCCTTCAGCACGGATGGGTTCAATGTGTATGGTATGACGACAACACAATACAGTTGTTGGCCTGTACTTGTCATTCCACTCAATTTCCCACCCGGAGAGATTATGAAAAGAAAGAACATTTTCCTGACGTTGATAATTCCAGGGCCCAAATATCCGGGGAAGAATATGAATGTGTACATGCAGCCGCTTAAGGATGAGTTGCAAGAAGCCTGGGATAATGGGATCAAGACCTACGACGCCGCTACCCAAACAAATTTCAAAATGCATGTGTGGTACATGTACTCGACGCATGATTATCCGGCGTTTGCGCTATTCGCTAGCTGGTGTGTGCATGGAAGGTTCCCGTGCACCACATGCAAGGCAGCTCTTCAGTTCCGTTGGCTGCAGTCTCGTCATAAGTTTTCTTGCTTCGACATGCATAGATGCTACTGCAACAAAAGACATTCCAACGGCGCCAGAAACAAGCATGCTGACGGGAGACTATTCTTGTCTTGATACTCCTCAGCAACGGCACCAGGAATCCTTCTGCTATGGCTACGCCTTTAGGGACTTCCTAGGCAAATATGCAAAGGATTTCCCCATGGCCTTGGAGCCTTGCGTTGGTGTTCCCTCGAAGCGGAAAGGGTGATGTAGCAAAGTGGCGGTAAGTATTTCCCTCAGTTTTGAGAACCAAGGTATCGATCCAGTGAAGGAATATCACAAGTACCTGCACAAACACAAAGAGCTTGCTCCCAACTCTATGAAGGGGTTGTCAATCCCTTATAGATTGTTTGCCAAGTGAGAACTGAAAGAAACAAAGTAACAAAGCAAAGTAAAAGCAAAAGTGGAAACGATAGGTGTGAATAGACCCGGGGGCCGTAGTGTTTACTAGGGGCTTCTCTCATGAAAGCAAGTAGACGGTGGGTGAACGAATTACTGTCGAGTAATTGATAGAACCGCGCAAAGTCTTGACGTTATCTATGGCAATGATTATATCTATAGGCATGATGTCCAAAACAAGTAGACCGATACTTTCTCCATGTACTACTATTACTCCACACGTCGACCGCTATCCAGCATGCATCTAGTGTATTAAGTTCATGAGAACAGAGTAACGCCTTAAGCAAGATGACATGATGTAGATGGACAATCTACGATAAAAGCCCATCTTGTTACCCTTGATGGCAACAACAGATGCGTGCCTTGCTGCCCTTTCTGTCACTGGGAAAGGTCACCACACGGTATGAACCCAAAACCAAGCAATTCTCCCATTGCAAGAATCATAGATCTAGTTGGCCAAACAAAACCCAAGACTCGGAGATACTTACAAGGATATCAAATCATGCATATAAGAAATCAGCAAACACTCAAATATATATCATAGATAATCTGATCACAAATCCACAATTCATCGGATCTCGACAAACACACCGCCAAAGAGGATTACATCGGATAGATCTCCATGAAGATCATGGAGAACTTTGTATTGAAGATCCAAGAGAGAGAAGAAGCCATCTAGATACTAACTACGGACCCGTAGGTCTGAAGTGAACTACTCACGAGTAATTGGAGGGGCGATGATGTTGATGAAGAAGCCCTCCAACTCCAAAGTCCCATCCGGCAGGGCACCGGGAAGGGTCTCCAGATGAGATCTCGCGGAAACGGAAGCTTGCGGCGGAGGAAAAGTGTTTTCGTGGACGCCCTGATTTTTTCTAGATTTTTTGGGAATTTATAGGCCAAAGACCTAGGGCAGGGGACTGATACGTCTCCATCGTATCTACTTTTCCAAACTCTTTTGCCCTTGTTTTGGACTCTAATTTGCATGATTTGAATGGAACTAACCTGGACTGACATTGTTTTCAGCAGGATTGCCTTGGTGTTATTTTTGTGCAGAAATCAAAGTTCTCCAAACGTCCTGAAAATCTACGGGGAGCAGTTTTGGGAAATATGAAAAATATCTGCGCCAAGTTCCACCTCAGGGGGTGGGCCAGTGGGCCACAAGCCGGGCTCCGCCACCACCCCCTAGTGGCGGTGGGCAGGCTTGTGGGGCCCACACGGCTCTGCCGCCCCCAACCTCATGTCTATAAGTTCACTTTCGTCCCAGAAAAAGAGAGAAGTTTTCGTCGCGTTTACGATACGGAGGCGCCGCCACCACCTGTTCTTCATTTGGAGGGCAGATCTGGAGTCCGTCTTGGGCTCCGAAGAGGGAAATCGTCGCCATCGTCATCATCAACCTTCTTCCCTCTCCAATTCCATGAAGCTCTTCGTCGTTCGTGAGTAATCTATTCGTAGGCTCGCTGGGCGGTGATGAGTAGGATGAGATCTATCATATAATCGAGTTAGTTTTGATGGGGATTGATCCCTAGTATCCACTATGTTCTGAGATTGATGTTGCTACTACTTTGCCATGCTTAATGCTTGTCACTAGGGCCTGAGTGCCATGATTTCAGATCTGAAATTATTATGTTGTCACCAATATATGTGTGTTTTAGATCCGATCTTGCAAGTTGTAGTTACCTACTATGTGTTATGATCCGGCAACCCCGGAGTGACAATAACCGGAACCACTCCCGGTGATGACCATAGTTTGAGGAGTTCATGTGTTCACCAAGTGCTAATGCGTTGGTCCGGTTCTTTATTAAAAGGAGAACCCTAATATCCCGCAGTTTCCTTTTGGACGCCGCTGCTATGGGAGGGATGGACAATAGATGTCATGCAAGTTCTTTTCCCTAAGCACGTATGACGACACACGGAATGGATCCTACATCACATTGACGAACGGGAGCTAGCCACATATATTTCCGTGTTATAACTTTTGCATGATGAATATCATCCAAACAAATCACCGACCCATCGCCTACGAGTTTGTCCTACTGCTGCTGTTGTTACTACTGTTGCTACTGCTGTTACTTGTCTTGCTCTGCTGCTATTACTACTCCTACTGCTGCTGTTACTTGTCTTGCTCTGCTGTTGCTGCTACTACTGTTACTACTACTGTTGCTACTTGCTACTGCTGTCACTACTGTTGTTACTTGCCACTGCCATTACTCGCTACTTTGCTTTTACTACTTTGCTTGCAGATACTAATCTTTCAGGTGTGGTTGAATCCGACAAATTCAACTGCTAATACTCAAGAATATTCTCTCACCTCCTGTTTTGGCGATCAACAAATTTGGGTCGAATAATCTACCCTCGAAAACTGCTACGATCCCATGCGCTGGTTGGCCGTCAACAATATTCTTCTAGTTTTGATTGTCGGAGAGTACTAGCAGCATTCTTCTGGTGCCGTTGCAAGGGAAGGTCTGCTGTTACGGAGTCAACATTTTTGTGGCGCCGTTGCCAGGGAGGTATTCCTATATTCTCTGAGTCACTTGGGATTTATATCTGCTGATCACTATGAAGAATCTGAAGGATCCAAAAACCAAAGTCTTGCCCTCAACTACGAGGGGAGGTAAGGAATTGCCATCTAGCTCTGCACTTGATTCACCTTCAGTTATGAGTAAGTTTGCGACATCACCTCCTGCTAGAAATCTTGATATGTCGCCTGTGGTTGATGATGCTACTGCTAGAGATGCTATGCTTGATACTATGTCTGATGATACTATGCTGGATACTATGCCTGATACCGCTAGAGATACTATGCCTGATACTGCTAGAGATGCTATGCTTGATAATGCTAGAGATGCTATGCTTGATACTGCTTTGCCTGATGATGCTAGAGATGCAATTTTGCCTGATGATGCTATGCTTGATACTGCTAGAGATACTACTATGCCCGATGTTCCACTAGGAGTGTTCCTTGATGCTCATATTGCTAGAGTTACTGCCAATGCTCGTGATGCTTCTGATACTGCTGCTACTATTGAGATAGAACCTGCTAGGATTTTCTTGCGTTTAAGGATGCCTATGACGCTGATAAATTACTTCTCAAGCGGAAGGAAAAATCTCGGGAAGCTAAGATGAAATACGACCCGAAGTTTGCCACTTCACCTATCTTTATCACCGATAAGGATTATGAATTCTCTGTCGATCCTAAGATAATATCTCTAGTCGAATCTGATCCTTTTCACAGTTATGAGTCTGAGACGGTCGTAGACCATCTTGCCAAACTACACGATATAGCCACCCTTTTCACTAATGAGGAGAAGATCCGCCACTACTATATCCTTAAGTTGTTTCCTTTCTCTCTAAAGGATGATGTTAAAGCCTGGTTCACCTCTCTTGCTCCTGGATGTGTCAGTAGTCCCTAGGAGATGGTCTATTACTTCTGTGAAAATATTTCCCTGTCCATAATAAGCAAGCTACCTTGCAGGAAATATAGAACTTTGCTCAACTCCAAGAAGAGAGTCTCCCACAAGCTTGGGGGAGACTCGTCCAGCTACAGAATGCTTTGCCTGATCACGCTCTTAAGAAGAACGAGATACTTGATATCTTCTATAACGGACTTACCGATGCCTCTAGAGACCACCTAGATAGTTGTGTCGGTTGTGTTTTTAGGGAACGAACTGTAGAACAAGCTGAGACTCTACTGAATAACATCTTGATCAACGATAATGCTTGGACTATTCCCGAACCACCTCCTAAGACAACTCCGAAGAAAAGAGGTATTCTATTCCTCAGTCCCGAAGACATGCAAGAAGCCAAGAAATCTATGCAAGAAAAGGCATTAGATCTGAAGATGTCAAAAATCTACCACCTATCGAAGAGATCCATGGTCTCGATAACCCGATACACGTAGTAGAAGTGAATTCTCTGCGTAGGTTTGATGAGAGTGATATTCCTTTTTATAAACCTGCTAGCCTATGCTTTGATGAATTTGACAACTTTGTTGCCAAACAACAGAGTTTCAATGATTATGTTAGCAGACATTTGGAACAAAGTACTCATACGCTTAGCCATTTAAGTGCTTGTGTAGAGAGAAACGTCAATGATCTGAAGCTTCTGAGTAAACATGCCTCTATGATTACTATTCAGGTAGAACAAGTACTTCAAGCTCAGAATGACTTGCTCAGTGAATTAAATGACAACTTTGTCAGAGTCATTACTAGAGGAGGCAAAATGACTCAGGAACCTTTGTATCCTGAAGGCCACCCTAAGAGAATTGATCAAGATTCTCAAGGAATCAATGCTGATACACCTAGTCATCCTAAGGATAAGAAGAAGGATGATAGGAACCTACATGCCAGTTCACCAAATACTGTCACACCGGAAGAACCTAATGATATTTCTGCGTGTGATGCAGAAACACAATCTGGTGATGAACATGAACCTGGTGACAATATGGACAGTGATGTTCATAATAATGCTCAACCTAGAAATGCTGAGGATGTGGAGATTGAACCTTCGGTAAATCCTGATAACCCACAACCTAAGAAATACGACACGGATGACTTCACTGCTAGGAAGCATGGTAAAGAAAGGGAGCCATGGGTTCAGAGACCTATGCCCTCCTAAGCCATCCAAGAAAAAGTATGATGTCGATTTTGAGCGCTTCGTTGAGATGATAAGACCCATCTTTCTGCAGATGCAGTTAACTAATATGCTCAAGATGTCTCCATATGCCTAGTACATGAAAGATATCGTGACTAATAAACGGAAGATACCAGATCTTGAGATCTCCACCACGCTTGCCAATTACACTTTCAAAGGTGGAACTCCTAAGAAACTTGGTGATCCCGGAGTGCCCACTATACCTTGCTCTATTAAAGGAAACTACGTAAGAACTGCCTTATGTGACCTTGGAGCCGGTGTTAGTGTTATGCCGCTCTCTCTTTATCGTAGACTTGAGTTGGATAAGTTGCCACCCACTGAAATTTCTCTGCAAATGGCCGACAAATCAACTGCTTTCCCTATCGGCATTTGCGAGGATGTGCCTGTTGTGGTTGCTAACACCACTATCTTAACAGACTTTGTTATCTTGGATATTCCTGAGGACGATGCCATGGCTATTATCCTCGGAAGACCCTTTTTAAACACGGCAGGGGCTGTTATAGATTGCAACATAGGCAATGTCACTTTCCATGTCAACGGTAATGAGCATACCGTGCACTTTTCGAAGAAACGATATCAAGTACATTGCATCAATGCTATCGAAAGGACTTCATCGATTCTTATTGGGAGCTTTGAATGCCCTATCCCTCGTGTCAAGATGAAGTATGATTTGCTTGTTGGGGAGATACATATCCCCATTGAGGTGACTTAGTGTCTATTAGAAAATTCTCCGTTCTCTCTTGCGATTCGAGAAGGTTTTGTCATGAGGACTTGATCAACCCCATTGACGGATTTCTTTCGATGACCATGAAACAAATTAATCAAAGAGTCACATACCTCTGTTTTAAGCTTTCATTTTCTTTTCCTTAGGAGAAAAATTATAGAATTAGTTTAGCTTTTCCTGTTTTCTGTTTTAGCGTCCTGGAGAAAAATACCTCGAAAATAAAAGTTCTCCGATGGTCCTAAAAATTTAGTATGATTTTCTCTGGCATTTTTGAAAATTACTGGGCCTGAGAGTTGGCCTGGGGGCCAGACTAGTGGGCCACTAGCCCTGCCACCGCCACCTACCCCCTGGTGACGGAGTGCAAGCTTGTGGGGCCCACAGGCACCCCCTCCACTCATTCCAGCTCCCAGCCTCTTCTTCCACCTCCAGAAAAATTTTGTTTCGCAGCTCAAACCCGTGTTCTTGCTCATTTGGCTGTGATTTTCGATCTCCTTGCTCAAAGCACCATTCTCCGAACCGTTTTGGGGGAATTACTCCTTCGTAAGTGACTCCTCCATTGGTCCAATTAGTTTTTGCTCTAGTGCTTTATTGAAAGTGCGTTATATCGACTAGAGGGGGGTGAATAGGAGATTTTTAGAATTTCATCACTGAGGAAATTCCTTCTGAGGAAATTCCTCACTGATGACTAACTTTCAGCGGAAACAGTAAAGGATCAGATGTGTAAAGTTTCACAACAGCAGTTTTTCAGAGTGAAGAATGTGAAAACAGATTGCACTGTGAGCAGGCATGCAGAATACATATGAGGATTAACTAACGTGATGAATTTGGGGTTGAGGAAATTCAGAGGAAGTCTTCAACAAATTCTTCAAACAGTCGCAGTGAAAGTCATCAACACATAATACGAGGGAAGTAAGGAGTTGAGGAATTAGAACCCGTTTCTCAGTGAAGACAGTCGTTGATGACCCAGTTCCAACTGCTGTGACAGTCGTACATCTGGTTTGGAGCAGCTTGGTATTGAAACCAAAGGACACACAGTCCCGGGACACACAGTCCCTACCGTATTCTCCTTGAGCTAAGGACACACAGTCCTCGCCCAACACTCGTGGTAGGTCTTCAAGGCAGACTTCCAAAGCCTCACAAACTTGGTCACCCGACGATCCACAATTGACTGCTGGAAAGCTCTAGACCATGACGCCTAACCGTCCGGAGGATGCACAGTCCTCAAAGGTAAAAGGCTTCAGTCCCACACGGGAACAACTTCTTCAGTGATGCTCAATCACTAGGTTTGGTTTGTGGTTTCGGTGTATGGTGTATTTCCTCACTGATGAATTACTCTCGAAGGTTCTAAGGAATTGGGTTGCTCTTATGACAAGTGTCAGTTTCTAACGGAGCAGCCAACCAGCTACTGGTTGTGGGGGGTGGCTCTTTATAGCCTGGGAGCATCCCGACATGATTTGACACTAATGCCCTTAAGTAATATGACCGTTGGAGTGGATAAGACCAGTGACTTGGCGTGGCTATCGAAACGGTCGGAACCCTCAACTGTGAGAGTCCTCATGTCACTCGTATTCCTCATTTGAGGATTTTGGTAGGATTAGGCTTGGGTTGAGCATCATGAGGAAATTCATTCCATAGTGTAACTTCGACCCCCATTAACAATACGTTGTTCCTATTACTCGAATGCGAAGAAAGTAAAACAGAAAGTGTAAATCTTCATGCTTCAATTCTTCACAGTGATTTTCTTCAGGAACCGCCGGACTTCTCAATATCAGTATCTTCATGAGGAATATCAATTTCATCGCATATTCCTCGCGATTCATTTCTTAGGCTTCAGACCAATTTCTTCAACTGAAGACATATATTTTTAGGGGTCGATATTCTTCAAATATCTCAAACTCCTCAATGACTTATAGATCCTGTGTACACTCACAAACACATTAGATACTTGACCTATAAGTCTTCAAACCACCAAAATCACTAAGGGGCACTAGATGCACTTACAATGTCCCCCTCTTTGGTGGTTGATGACAATTAGGTTAAGTCTTCAACACGGATCAAAAATATGAAGTGTAAATATTCATTTGAGGAATTTGAAATCAAGATTCAGAGAGATTCCCCCTGAAGATGTGCATATTTTGAGGATTTTTCTTTTTACAGCAAATGCACATTGATGATTTGTATCATGGAGATCTCCCCCTGAGTCTTGTAAATCATGCATACATGTAACATATCATATGAAGAAAATGAAGATGCATGATGACAAATGGTATCTGACGAATTCCAGCATGCGTGCATTAAAACTTGAGGAATAAGCATGCGAAGAAAAACGTTCAAAAGTGTCAGAGTACCATCGGGCTTAAGTTACAACTCATTACATAAAAACTTCAGAAGAGCCAAGAGTTTGTAACTTAAATATAGTTCATAAGCCCCAAAAATATCCAGCTTGAAGACTAACTCTCAAGTTTCTCCCCCTTTGTCATCAAGTGACAAAAAGGGACAAACTGAGGACTAACGCTCGTGAAGACTTCACTTCCTGGCGGTTGAGGAAGAGCCGTGATGCTTCTTGGGAGTAGTCTTCTTCCTTGGACCAGTAGCAGTGTCGAGCTGTTCTTCATCAGTTTCAGCAGTGCAGAATGAAGAAAAGGAGCTGTCTTCAAGGTCTGGCACTCGAATAGGCCTGAACTTCTTCTTGGGAGGCCACGACCATTCAAAGTCTCGCTCAAAGTCCATTTCTTCAAGCTCAGTCTGAGTCTTCAGATGTGCAAGTGTAGCCCAGGTGCGATCGAAAACCTCATGCAGATAGTGATGGTTGAGCTTCACAGAGTTCTGTGTTTCAGTGAGGGTTTTCACAATGGCACCAAACTGGCGTTTGACCCATTTGTGGTTGCGATCCACCTTCTGGTGAAGACCGAGGAGGAGCTCTGTGGTATTCATCACGCGAGGAGGAACGGGGCTTGCCGGACGAGTCTTAGTATCATCTCATGAAGAATAAGCTTCTGGCTCTCTGAACTAGCCATCAAGGGGCCTACTGCCTTCGTCAATCATAGATTTTCCTTTTCCTTCAATGGACTCGAAAGTCTTCTTGTTGACCCGGATAGGAGGCATATAACCCATATGGTTTTGGAAATCAGCGTGGAAGTTGATGCCTGTCCTTGTCTTGATGAATCTCATGATCCATGGGGCATATATCTTGTGATCAAAAGGACACATAGCATTGTCGGCCAAAGTCCTCAAGAATAAATCATGGATGTTGATAGGAATACCATGGATGATGTTGAATAGGATATTCTTCATGAGGCCTACAACAGCTTCATCATCATCATGGCCTTTGATCGGCGCGAGCACATTGCGGAGGATTCTGTAGACAGACCTGGGTGTGTACTTGAGCTCGTGGATGAGGAAGGTTGTTCTCGGAGATTTTCCTTCAGCCAAAGGCTTCATGAGGACTTCCATCATTCCATTTGGCAGCTCACGCTCACCATAAAGCTTCACATCCTCATCTGAGGGAATTGGTACAGGAAGTTCTCTGAGGAGTTCAGTAGCAGGAGCCTTGTAGTGAGTGTTTTGTGACATCCAATCAAACACCCAAGTGTTAATGTCTTCAGGGTTGCCACATATGTGAAGAGTGGCATAGAACTGAAGAATTAACTCGCTGTTCCAGTCAGATATGTCGGAGCACATTGGGAGTAAACCTGCATCATGGAGTACACTGAGGACTGGCTCCAGGCACGGTATTGCTTCAAGTTCAACATGAGGAATATGCCTGTGCTGGAATATCTTGTTTCGTCCACATAGCACAGAGGCATAGTAATTCATCTGACTCCTAGTCCAAAACTTCAGATGCGTCATTTGAGGTTTGTCATAGGAGTTCTCTCCAATGAAGTACATGCATTCTTCAAAGAAATTTTCCTTTTGAAACTTTGGACGCTTGGAGAATGGCTGACGCTGAACTGGCTAAAGATTTTGCTGAGGAATAGGAGGGGAGACAACAATGGCAGTCTCTGGGTTGAGCACGACGAATGCATTGTCTTGGTCAGGTGCATTCTCCTCAGCAATTTCCTCAGGGTGAGGAATTTCAGCAACTGGTACTTTAGTCTGAGGAGATGGTGCTTGCTCGGCGTCAGGCTGAGGAGCTTGCTCTGGCTGTGCTTCAGGCTGAGGAATTTCTTCTTCTTGCTCAGTTGGAGGAGTTGGATCAGCCTGTTCCTCATCTTGAGGATTCTGCTCAGAGTGTTAAATTTCATCAGCTTGAGGATTTTCAGTTTGTTCTTCCTCAGCTGGTTTTGTGGCAGAGGCAGTTTCATCAGCTAGTGCAGCTGATGCTTGAACATTGTCTGTTTCAGGAATGAAAGGTTGAGGACTGTCGTCTATCTGAATTTCCTTGTCAGTGTGTTCCTCAGAGGCGACATCTTTCATTTCCTCATCTGCCTTTTTTGCTGGATCATCAATGATGACCATTTCATAGGAAGGAGCGACATTCAGGGGCACAGGGTCCAGAGGAGCAGCTTCTTCAAGTGCTTTGAGGTGCTTTGCCTCTGTTTCTTCTTCTGCTGAGGAGGCCTTTCTCTTTTTGGCTTCCTTTTCAGCAGCCCTGGTTTTCTTCACGTCTGATGCAGACGGAGTCATCTTCTTCACCTTTGAAGCTTTTGGTGAAGGGGTTCTCTCTACAGATTCTTCAGCTGGTATTGAGGAACCAGCTGGAACAGAGTCATCAGCCTGCTTTGATGAAGCAGCTGGATCAGGGGCAGTCTCATCAGCTAGAGTTTCCATGATGATTTCTTCAATAGCCGGTTCATCAACACGGCGCTCTTGGTGTATTTCCTCAGCTTGAGGAGTTTCCTCATCATGAGGAGATTCATCTGTTGGCTCCTCAATCAAGGGCTGAGGAGTTGGTGGTGGGGGTGCGGCCTTCTTATTGTAGTCATCAACAACACTAGTGGCCAGCTTGATGAAATTGCTCTTGAGGCTTTTACGATCTGACAGCTTGGAGTACTTGTCAGTCAATTTCTTCAGCTCTGCCTGTGTTGACACCAGTGCATGAGGAGTCAATTTGAGGAGATTCTGCCTGAGGAATTTCTCCTTTTTAATCTTTGCAACTTTGGCCTGCCTGGCGTGCTGTTCTTTCCACTTGGCTTCATTGATGAAAGTGGTCACCATGTGGCTGATGCCAGGCGGAAGCTTCAAATCATCAACTGGAGTGTTTGGGTCCTCATACCAGATGTTGATGTAGTCAAGGAGGACCTTGGGGTCCATTGCTAGGGGAATGGCACTGCCTGATGCTTGAGCTACTCTTTCCTGCTTGTTTCTAATGATGGCTTGTAGGGTTTCATCATCAAATTCATCACTTCCCTATGTTGCAGACGGGACGGTGATGATTTTGCTTGGGTTGGTCAGAGTTGCACGTTCAACAGTTACCAAAGTCTTCGCAGGAGGTGTTTAAGACTTTGCCTCTGAGCTGGTTGCAGCTGGGAGTGAGGAGCTGGAGCTGGCGGTCATAGGCTTCATGACTTGCTTCTGTACTGGTTTCTCTCGAGGCTTTGGAGGTGGAGCTGAGGATTTTGTAGCTGAGGAGATTGGTACGAGGGCTTTGGCACTGTTGGTTTTGGTATTGAAGGTTTTGGTGCTGAAGGTTTTGGTGCTGAAGGTTTTGTGACAGAAGCCTGAGCAGACTTCTCTTGAGGCTTTGGAGCCCTTGGCTTTGATGGCACAGACTGCATTTGAGGAATTTCTGAGCCAGAGGTTTCTGCGGCAGAGGAAGTAGCAGCACCTGAGGATTCATTGCATTTCCTCACTGCAGCTTCTGCCTGCTTTTTGAGCTTACCCAGATGCTTTTCCTTCTCATCTGGATAGTCATCAATAGTCAAGAGGCTTGAGCGATGTGCTACTTGATGATCCTCAAGTGGGGCCCTTCTGCCAGGGGGCTTCAGAGCGAATTTCTTCGCATATTTGGGAGTCACAAACCTGTGTTCCTTCCATTCCTTCGCCCATCGGCATTCTATCTTCTGCAGCCGTATCTTTCTCTTGGCCATTGTCTCATTTTCATCAGGCGTGCAATAGTCCAAGTAAATATCCTCCGGGATATCCACAGCTGTGTTTTGCTCAAGTTTCTTTCCTCCCTTGTGTTTTCTGTCTTCCTCCATTTTCTTCAGTTGAGGATTTTGCTGATGAGATTGAACTCTTGAGGATTCTGATGAGACTTGAAGAGTTTCTTCCAGAAACGCTGCAAATGAGTTAATGTGATGAGAACCGAGAGATTCATCAGCTGACATGTGTGTACCTGTGAACAGAGTATAGTTGCGAGGAATTTGGAGAGGTCATATGCGTTCTCAGATTTGAAGAAAATGAAAAAGTTTGACAGTTTGAGGAATATAACTAGTGGTTGAGGAATTTGCCTAAGCATACTGTTCTTGGGTTCCAGAGTTGTACAGATCCGAAAATTCGCACAATTGAGGAATCTCGTGAAAATCTTAGATGCTTAGCATAGTTCATTAATGATGTGGGGATAGGCAGTGTTTGAGGAATCAAGTGCTTATCGTTTCTTGAGGAAAAACAGATTTCACATAGAAGATGTAAAATTTTAGATCTAACTTGTTGTAAAAATGGGGTTTATTTACCCTGGAAGGTGCGCACGAAGAACACAGAAAGGTGTGTGTGGAGAAGCTCTTCGGTCGCGTGTCCAATGCACCCTAACCCGGCAACAGAGGACGTCTACGACGGCGGCAGACGAGGATGGTCCAACTCCGTCGTGGTTCCGGCGACGGAGAAGTTGAGGCAGTGAAGCTCTTCCTCACCGGCGACGAGACTACTAGCGATGGCGCTAGGGTTCGGAGGTGTACGCTGTGGCAGGAGAGCGATGGAGTGAAGAAGAGTATGCCGAGGGGGATAAGGACATATTTATAGCCAAAAGTTACTGTTGGCGCGAGAATTTCGGACCAAACAGCCCCTGCCTCTACGTCTCTGCAGGACACATGTAGCTCCCGTACGATGCGGTGGAGATAATGGAGATCGTGGTTATCCGATCGTGGGAAGTGGGGTTCAGTTACTGTGTCTTAAAGAAACCATATTTGAAGATTTGAGGATTTTGGTTACAAAATCATCAGCTGACAAGGACGCAGTGAGGATTTTGAACAAAGTTTCAAGTAGAACGCATATGAAGAATTGAATAGACTGGATGAGTATAACATAGAGAGAAAGTAGGGTCCGATCACATTCACTTAGCAGAAATATCAACTTGAAGAAATACCAATAAGTGAATGCTGTTGAGGACTTGAAATCACAGTCTATCTAGTCAAATGAAAGTCATCAAGTGTTTTTGAAGATTTTGTGATAGATCATCACAATGAAGAACAGCTGTTTTGAAGAAAAACACATTTTGAGGAAATTTGAACATTTGAAGAAAATCGACTTGAGAAATTTCACATTGGGCGGTGGCGTGACCCACCATATAAGAATGTTGATTACAGACGCCGCGTAAAATTGTCGTAGGGCCCTGAGAATCAATTTCTTCGTTAATTTCTTCACGTTCAGAGTGACATTCTTCATTAGTTGAAGAAAATCGATTCATCATGTGTTGCACATCTAAGTCATCAACTTTGCATAAGTGTTAGGATGTGTGCATGTTTTTACAAAACATTTGAGGATTCTAAGATATTTAGCTCACACCGTAACTTGCAAAACCTTTTCTCGTCCACGGGCTTAGTGAAGATATCTGCCAATTGATCATCAGTCTTCACATGGTCGATGAGGATATTGCCCTTGAGAACATGGTCCCGAAGAAAATGATGACGAATCTGGATGTGCTTGGTATTCGAGTGCTGTACTGGGTTGTATGCAATCTTGATAGCACTCTCACTGTCACAGTAGAGAGGCACATTCTTCATGTTGATGCCGTAGTCCTTGAGGGTTTGCTTCATCCATAGTAATTGAGCACAACAAGATCCAGCAGCAATGTACTCAGCTTCGGCAGTGGAGAGTGATACACAATTATGCTTCTTTGAGGACCAGCAAACTAGTGATCTTCCAAGGAAATGGCATGTGCCAAAAGTTGACTTGCGATCCACAAGGTCACCAGCATAGTCAGAATCAGAATACCCTACCAGATGAAGATTTGAGCCCTTGGGATACCATAATCCTAGTATTGGTGTGTGAGCTAAGTATCGAAGAATATGTTTCACAGCCTTATGGTGTGATTCCTTCGGTTTTGCTTGAAAACGTGCACACATGCAAACACTAAGCATTATATCTGGCCTAGATGCACATAGATACAATAAAGAGCCAATCATAGAACGATATACCTGCTGATCGAATTCTTTACCATTTTCATCAGTGCCGAGGTGACCGTTTGTAGGCATTGGAGTCTTGGCACCTTTGCATTCATGCATGTCGAATTTCCTCAGAACATCCTTGAGGTATTTCTCCTGTGATATGAAGATTCCATTGCTTTGTTGACGAATTTGAAGACCTAAGAAGAATTTCAGCTCCCCCATCATGGACATCTGATATTCTTCACTCATCATGTAGGCAAATTCATCACTGTATTGTTTGTCAATATAGCCAAATATGATATCATCGACATATATTTGACATACAAATAGCTCATTATCATAGGATTTTGTGAAAAGAGTTGGATCGAGTGAACCAGGTTTGAAGCCTTTCTTCATGAGGAATTCCTTCAATGTATCATACCATGCCCGAGGGGCTTGCTTGAGACCATAAAGAGACTTTTTGAGTCTGAAGACTTTGTCTGGATTCTTTGGATCCTCAAAACCTGGGGCTGAGAAACATATACTTCTTCCTCAAGCTTACCATTGAGGAATGCACTTTTCACATCCATTTGATATAAAATGATGTTATGATTATTAGCATAAGCAAGTAGTATTCGAATAGCTTCAAGTCTAGCAACAGGTGCAAAAGTTTCATCGAAATCTATTCCTTCAACCTGGGTGTAGCCTTGGGCTACAAGTCTTTTGCCCTTGTTTTGGACTCTAATTTGCATGATTTGAATGGAACTAACCTGGACTGACGCTGTTTTCAGTAGAATTGCCTTGGTGTTATTTTTGTGCAGAAATCGATGTTCTCCAAACGTCCTGAAAATCTACGGGGAGCAGTTTTGGAAAATATGAAAAATATCTGCGCCAAGTTCCACCTGAGGGGGTGGGCTAGTGGGCCACAAGCCCTGGCTCCGCCACCACCCCCTGGTAGCGGTGGGCAGGCTTGTGGGGCCCACACGCCTCTGCCGCCCCCAACCTCAGGTCTATAAGTTCACTTTCGTCCCAAAAAAAAGAGAAGTTTTTGTCGCGTTTACGATACGGAGGCGCCGCCACCACCTGTTCTTCCTCTGGAGGGCAGATCTCGAGTTTTCGTATCCCTTTGGATAACTACCCCTTTTGAGACTACTTTCATAGCATAGATCAACTACCAAGACACGCACCGCCGTGCTCTAAAAGGTATAAATGAAGCACATAGAGCAAAAGCATCTAGCTCAAAAGATATAAGTGAAGCACATGTGAGCTGAATTGTCTAACCAAAGGATATAAGTGAAGCTTGACCACGGTGAGTGCATGTCTCTCTCTCTAGGTGTGCAGCAAGGATGATTGTGACACAACAAAAATAAAATACTCCTAGGATACAAGACGCTCCAAGCAAAAACACATAACATGTGGTGAATAAAAATATAGCCCCAAGTAACATTACCGATGGATTGAACACGAAAGAGGGGATGCCTTCCCGGGGCATCCCCAAGCTTAGGCTTTTACGGCATCCTTGAATCATCTTGGGGTGCCTTGGGCATCCCCAAGCTTGAGCTCTTGCCAGTCTTTATCTTTTTTTCCATAAGAACTTCACCCAAAACTTGAAAACTTCACAACACGAAACTTAAACAGAAACTCGTGATAACATTAGTATAAGAAAGCAAACCACCACTTCCTTAGGTACTGTAGCAAACATAAATTCTACTTATGTTGATTTTGGGTTACTGTATTTTCAATATTCCATGGCTAATACCCCCCGATACTATCCATAGTTTCATCAAAATAAGCAACCAACACAACAAAACAGAATCTGTTAACAGCAGACCAGTCTATAGCAATTAGTATACTTCATATACTTCTGGTACTTCAAAAATTCTGAAAAATTACGACAGTCTGAAGAATTTGCGTAGCAATCAGCACAAAAAGAATAAGCTCAAAATCTCTTATAGAAAAAAAATGAAAATTCTTTTCGTGAGCAGAAAGTTTCTGTCTTTTCCAGCATGACCAAATGATCATCCCCAAGACTAATCATAACGGTTTTGCTTGGCCCAAAGCCCCAAACGCAAAAAGAAACACAAAAATCACAATCATAACAGAATTATGAAAGTGTGGAAAACACAAAACAGAAAGAAAAAGGATAGATTCGTTGGGTTGCCTCCCAACAAGCGCTATTGTTTAATGCCCTTAGCTAGGCATAAGGTGATGGAATCACGTATAGTCATCTTTGGTGCTCAAACCATAAGTAGTGTGATCATTTATCATTTTAAGATATTCATATTTATTGGATGACTCACCACTAGCTTTAGGAACAAAAACAGACTTGACGGTCTTTTTGAGAGTGAGATTTGGAGTATTTTGCACAGCGGCAAAAGCGGAACCCAAGTTGGTTATGACATCCTCTAGTTTGCCAATTCTAGAGGAATCATTAACTATAGGTTCCTTCTCCCTTAAAATTTTCAGAACATTTACCACTTTGGATCCATACTGAGTAATTTGATTGTGGATCTTTCTATCCAAACCCTCAAAAAGTTCAACTGTGGCAATTTTGTTTTCAATAGCGTCAAGCCTTTGCATCACGTGTTCCAAGGTTAAGGTAGTTCCATTAACCATGAGCGGGGGTGAGCCTACCAAATTCATGATAGCTCCATAGGAGTCAACAGTATGGCTTGATACGTCTCCATCGTATCTACTTTTCCAAACTCTTTTGCCCTTGTTTTGGACTCTGATTTGCATGATTTGAATGGAATTAACCTGGACTGACGCTGTTTTCAGTAGAATTGCCTTGGTGTTGTTTTTGTGCAGAAATGGAAGTTCTCAGAACATCCTGAAAATTTACGAGAATATTTCTGGAAAATATGAAAAATACCTGCGCAAAGATCCACTGGAGGGGATGGGCTAGTGGGCCACAAGCCCTGTAGCCGCCACCCCCTGGTGGCGGCTAGCAAGCTTGTGGGGCCCACGTGGCTCTGCCGCCCCAATGTCAACTCAATAAATTCACTTTCGTCCTAGAAAAAAATGAGAGAAAATTTCGTCGCGTTTGCGATACGGAGGCGCCGCCACATCCTGTTCTTCATCTGGAGGGCAGATCTGGAGTCCGTTTTGGGCTCCGGAGAGGGCAAATCGTCGCCATCGTCATCATCAACCTTCTTCCCTCTCCAATTCCATGAAGCTCTTCATCGTTCGTGAGTAATCTATTCATAGGCTCGCTGGGCGGTGATGAGTAGGATGAGATCTATCATGTAATCGAGTTAGTTATGACGGGGATTGATCCCTAGTATCCACTATGTTCTCAAATTGATGTTGCTACAACTTTGCCATGCTTAATGCTTGTCACTAGGGCCCGAGTGCCACAATTTTAGATCTGAAATTATTATGTGGTCACCAATGTATGTGTGTTTTAGATCCGATCTTGCAAGATGTAGTTACCTACTATGTGTTATGACCCGGCAACCCCGGAGTGACAATAATCGGAACCACTCCCGGCGATGACCATAGTTTGAGGAGTTCATGTGTTCACCAAGTGCTAATGCGTTGGTCCGGTTCTTTATTAAAAGGAGAACCTTAATATCCCGTAGTTTCCTTTTGGACCCCGCTGCCACGGGAGGGATGGACAATAGATGTCATGCAAGTTCTTTTCCCTAAGCACGTATGACGACACACGGAATGCATGCCTACATCACATTGACGAACGGGAGCTTGCCACATATCTCTCCGTGTTATAACTGTTGCATGATGAATATCATCCAAACAAATCACCGACCCATTGCCTACGAGTTTGTCCCACTGCTGCTGTTACTTGCTGCTGTTGCTACTTGCTACTGTTGTTACTTGCTACTGCTGCTACTTGCTATTGCTGTCACTACTGCTGTTCCTTGCCACTGCTGCTACTCGTTACACCGTTTCTATCATACTACTTTGTTGTTGATACTTTGCTTGCAGATATTAATCTTTCAGGTGTGGTTGAATCTGACACATTCAGCTGCTAATACTTGAGAGTATCCTTTCACTTCCTATTGGCGAACCAACAAATTTGGGTTGAATACTCTACCCTCGAAAACAACCTCGATCCCACGCGCTGGTGGGTTATTGCAAGACAATTTCTAATTGTTCAGCAATCGAGAATAGCATTCGTCTAGCCATTGCCAGAGAGTGCCAATCATCATTTTTCTGGCGCCGTTGCCGGGGAGGTATTGCTTTATTCTCTGAGTTATTTGGGATTTTTATTTGCTGATCACTATGAGGAATCTGAAGGATCCGAAAACCAAAGTCTTGCCCTCAACTACGAGGGGAGGTAAGGAACTGCCATCTAGCTGTGCACTTGATTCACCTTCAGTTATGAGTAAGTTTGCGACATCACCTCCTGCTAGAAATCTTGATATGTCTCCTGTGCTTGATGATGCTTATGATGTTATGCCTGATACTCCTAGAGATGCTATGCCTGATACTTCTAGAGATGCTATGCCTGATACTGCTTTGCCTGATACTGCTAGAGATGATATGCCTGATGATGCTAGAGATGCTATTATGCCTGATGATGCTATGCTTGATACTGCTAGAGATACTACTTTGGCTGATGTTCCACTAGGGGTGTTCCTTGATGCTCATATTGCTAGAGTTACTGCCAATGCTCGTGATGCTTCTGAAACTGCCGATACTATTGAGATAGAACCTGCTTTTGCTCCTCCTAGATCTAGCTCTCCTAGATATGAATTGCCTGATATACCTGAGGCTTACGTTATGGAGGGAGAGATAACAGAGGATTTTTATTGCATGTAAGGATGCCTATGACGCTGAGAAATTACTTCTCAAGTAGAAGGAAAAATCTTTCAAAGCTAGGATGAAATACGACCCGAAGTTTGCCACTTCACCTATCTTTATCACCGATAAGGATTATGAATTCTCTGTCGATCCTGTGATAATATCTCTAGTCGAATCTGATCCTATCCACGGTTATGAGTCTGAGACGGTCATAGCCCATCTTACCAAACTACACGATATAGCCACCCTTTTCACTAGTGAGGAGAAGATCCGCCACTACTACATCCTTAAGTTGTTTCCTTTCTCTTTAAAGGATGACGCTAAAGCCTGGTTGACCTCTCTTGCTCCTCGATGTGTGAGTAGTCCCTAGGATACGGTCTATTACTTCTGTGAGAAATATTTCCCTGCCCATAAGAAGCAAGCTGCCTTGCAGGAAATATACAACTTTGCTCAACTCAAAGAAGAGAGTCTCCCACAAGCTTGGGGGAGGCTCGTCCAGCTACAGAATGCTTTGCCTGATCACCCTCTTAAGAAGAACGAGATACTTGATATCTTCTATAACAGACTTACCGATGCCTCTAGAGAACACCTAGATAGTTGTGCCGGTTGTGTTTTTAGGGAACGAACTGTAGAACAAGCTAAGACCCTACTGAATAACATCTTGATCAACGATAATGCTTGGACTATTCCCGAACCACCTCCTAAGCCAACTCCGAATAAAAGAGGTGTTCTATTCCTCAGTCCCGAAGAGATTCAAGAAGCCAAGAAATCTATGCAAGAGAAAGGCATTAGATCTAAAGATGTCAAAAATCTACCACCTATCGAAGAGATCCATGGTCTCGATAACCTGATACAAGTAGTAGAAGTGAATTCTCTGCGTAGGTTTGATGAGAGTGATATTCCTTTTGACAAACCTGCTAGCCTATGCTTTGATGAATTTGACAACTTTGTTGCCAAACAAGAGAGTTTCAATGATTATGTTAGCAGACATTTGGAACAAAGTACTCGTATGCTTAGCCATTTAAGTACTTGTGTAGACACAAATGTCAATAATCTGAAGCTTCTGAGTAAACATGCCTCTATAATTACTACTCGGGTAGAACAAGTACTTAAAGATCTGAATGACTTGCTCAATGAATTAAATGACAACTCTGTCAGAGTCATTACAAGAGGAGGCAAAATGACTCGAGAACCTTTGTATCCTGAAGGTCATCCTAAGAGAATTGATCAAGATTCTCAAGGAATTAATGCTGATACACCCAGTCATCCTAAGGAGAAGAAGAAGGATGATAGAAACCTACATGCCAGTTCACCAAATACTGTCACACCTGAAGAACCTAATGATATTTCTGCGTCTGATGCAGAAACATAATCTGGTGTTGAACATGAACCTGGTGACAATATGGACAGTGATGTTCATAATAATGCTCAACCTAGAAATGATGAGGATGTGGAGATTGAACCTACGGTTAATCCTGATAACCCACAACCTAAGAGATACGATAAGGATGACTTCACTGCTACGAAGCATGGTAAAGAAAGGGAGCCATGGGTTCAGAGATCTATGCCCTTACCTCCTAAGCCATCCAAGAAAAAGGATGATGAGGTTTTTGAGCGCTTCGTTGAGATGATAAGACCCATCTTTCGTCAGATGCGGTTAACTGATATGCTCAAAATGTCTCCATATGCCAAGTACATGATAGATATCATGACCAATAAACGGAAGATACCAGATCTTGAGATCTCCACTATGCTTGCCAATTACACTTTCAAAGGTGGAACTCCTAAGAAATTTGGTGCTCCCGGAGTGCTCACTATGCCTTGTTCCATTAAAGGAAACTACGTAAGAACTGCCTTATGTGTCCTTGGAGCCGGTGTTAGTGTTATGCCACTCTCTCTTTATCGTAGACTTGAACTGGATAAGTTGACACCCACTGAAATTTCTCTGCAAATGGCCGACAAATCAACTGCTTTCCCTATCGGCATTTGCGAGGATGTGCCTGTTGTGGTTGCTAACACCACTATCTTAACAGACTTTGTTATCTTGGGTATTCCTGAGGACAATGCCATGGCTGTCATCCTCGGAAGACCCTTTTTAAACATTACAGGGGCTGTTATAGATTGCAACAAAGGCAATGTCACTTTCCATGTCAACGGTAATGAGCACACAGTGCACTTTCCGAAGAAACAATATCAAGTACTCCCTCCGTAAACTATAGAAGAGCGTTTAGATCACTATTTACTTATCTAAACACTCTTATATTAGTTTACAGAGGGAGTACATTGCATCAATGCTATCGAAAAGACTTCATCGATTCTTATTCGGAGCTTTGAATGCGCTATTCCTCGTGTCAAGATGAAGTATGATTTGCTTGTTGGGGAGATACATATCCCCATTGAGGTTACTTAGTGGCTATTCGAAAATTCTCTGTTCTCTCTTGCGATTCGAGAAGGTTTTTTCATGAGGAATTGATCAACCCCATTGACGGATTTCTTTCGATGACCACGAAATGGATGAATCAAGTCACATACCTCTGTTTTAAGCTTTCACTTTCTGTTGCTTAGAAGAAAATGATAGATTTAGTTTAGTTTTTCCTGTTTTCTGTTTTAGCGTCCCGGAGAAAAATACCCCGAAAATAAAAGTTCTCCGATGGTCCTGAAAATCTAGTATGATTTTTTCTGGAATATTTGAAAAATACTTGGCCTGAGAGCTGGCCTGGGGGCCAAACCAGCGGACCACAAGCCCTGCAGCCGCCACCCCCTGGTGGCGGCTAGCAAGCTTGTGGAGCCCACAGGGACCCCCTCCACTCATTCCAGCACCCATCCTCTTCTTTCACCTCCAGAAAAAATTGTTTCGTAGCTCAAACCCGTGTTCTTGCTCATTTGGCTGTGATTTTCGATCTCCTTGCTCAAAGCACCATTCTCCGAACCGTTTGGGGGAAATTACTCCTTGGTAAGTGACTCCTCCATTGGCCCAATTAGTTTTTGCTCTAGTGCTTTATCCTTCGTGTATTCGTGCTACCTTGGTGACCCTGTTCTTGAGCTTGAAATGTTGATTTAGCTCGTCCCAAGTAGTTTTAGCGCGTGATACGGTCTCTAGGCACTAGTAGGAGTAGTTACTACAAGTTGGGTTAATCTTTATTCACTTTTCTTTCGAAGTCTCTAAAAATTTCAGAATTTTTCAGAGCTAGAAAAAGGAAAAGATGAGGAGGTTCTTGAGAGGCTCTTCAAGCCGTAACCCCAAGGAGGATGAGAAGAACCACCCCAAGTACATAGTCCCTCGAGTCACAGAAGTTCGAGCATGTGAGTGGCCAACTGATGCATTTTTGTGCGTCGCTGGGCTTTATGAATACTTTTACTACTTGGTGGAGAACGCATGTCTTACTGCGTTCGCTGAAGATAAGTGCTCACAATACCTCCTCCTCACCAATATTTTCGTTCAAAGCTTCAACTTTTATCCGAGGAAGAGTCCTCCCATGGTTGAGTTTATGATATACGATATTCCCCAGTGCATGACACTACAGGATTTTTGCAATGTATGCAAATTACCTTATGTTGGGGATATCCGTGACCCTCGTCCATGGGACTTGGGGGATTTCATTGGTACTATTGTTGTTGGAGAGGAGAGAGGAGTATCTCGCGCTAGGATTGCTAGCATACATTTTCCTGTGCTTCGGTACTTCTCATTATTTGTGGGAAAATGGTTGATTGGCCGTGGGGAGGCCGGATCACTTAGTTCTCCGGACCTTGCGGTTTTGCGCGAAGGCCTTTATAATGATAAGACTTATAGCCTACGTGTTATAGTAGCCCAGCGGTTGAACACCAACCGTTCCAAGGGTGTCGTCTATGGAGGTATCTATGCTACTCGTCTTGCCACACACTTTGAGATACACATTAGACTGGGAGAGGAAGGAGAGATGCTTGTCCCTGAGAAATATCTGGATCATGACAGCATGGTTCGCCATGATTTTCTGGATAGAGATGCTAGTAGACGGATGATTTATAACCTGGTATTTAGTCAGGGTACTCGAGAGACTATTACTTTCCCTGCTCCTTCTTTGTTCGATCTTCATGCATGCAGGTACACTATTATGCCCTCGGACATCTACGCATATTGAGGCTTGGCCCAACCACAGGTGCCCGTGCCCGAACCACCAGTCGAGTACCAGACGCCAGTTTATCAGTGGGAGCCAGAGGAGCTCACACAGCAGTGGCATCCACAGTCTGCACCGGAGTATCCCGGAGCTGGTTATTTCCCACCTTGGGAGTAGACCAAGATAGGCCAAAAGCCTAAGCTTGGGGGAGTACGTGTTCTCACTGACCTTACATTCATACTTATGCTTTCACTTTGTTAGCCGGTGTTTACACTTTGCCAATGTATTATCCATGCTGGTTTATTTTCGTTTTCTTGTTTTGTGTCCTTTTGAGAAAACCCAAAAAGATTTTTCCTTTCTTCTTTTGCTTGTTGGGAGCTTTCCCGTGTAAATAGTTTTCTTTTTCTTTGGGTCAAGGTAGAAGATATTGGTTTCAATGTTTAGTGGTTCTTGCATGCATACCAGTTTAGCTTTCAAAGAGCCATATTACTTTGTCTTCCCCTTTGTGTTTGCCTGCAGATTCAGCTTAGTCCAATGCACGAGCACTCTTATTATTGTTCACATCGTTCGATCGTGCAAATGAAAGGCAATAATGATGATATATGATGAAGTGACTGAGACTGGAAAAGCTGGTATGAACTCTATCTATTTTGTTTTTGTAAATCTGACTAGCTTGTCATGCTTGATTCAGCCTTGCTGTGAGAGAACCATGTTTGCAATGACAACTTAGAGATCATAGTTTCTGATGCCATGCTTAAGTAGCTGAGAGCTTATAATGGTTTGTCTTGAATGCCAACATAGATTTTGAGATGACTATGATGTAGTATGATACGATGGTATTCTCCTTTGAATGATTCAAGTGGCTTGACTTGGCGCATGTTCATGCTTGTATTTGAAACAAAATCAACATAGCCTTTATGATGTTCGTGTTCATGGTGATTTATATCTTGTTCATGCTTGCATTCAATGTTAGTCAAACTCATTGCATCTTGATGACTGTTGTCGCTCTCTAGTTGGTCGCTTCCCAGTCTTTTGCTAGCCTTCACTTGTACTAAGCGGAAGACTGCTTGTGCATCCACTTCCATAAACCCAAAAGTTTTTCCATGAGAGTCCAGCATACCTACCTATTTGCGGTATCTACCTGCCGTTCCAAGTAAATTTGCATGTGCCATTCTCTAAACCTTCAAGAAATAATCTATTTTGCATGCCCGAACCGCTCATGTGGTGACAGGGGCTATTCGTATCTTCGATGCTAGGAGTGTTATCCTCGACATGTGTTTATTTACTGTCATTCACGAGAAAGGGGCCGGTAATTGGAATGCCCAGTTCCACGCTTAAATCGAAAACATAACTGTAAAACAAGACTCCCCCCGGATTGATGTTAGTATGGACGGTACCAGAGGAGTCGTCTAGACGTGGAGTGTGATTGATTGGTGGTGGGGGAGTTAAAACTTTACTTTTCTGTTTGGGAACCGCCTCTAGCATGAGTAGAATGGAAGATATTGAGAACTCTTGGTCATTGCGTTGACAATGAAAGCATGCCACCCAAAATTATTATCTCTGTTTTCAAAGCTTGAGCTCTGGCACCTTTGCAAATCAATGCATCCCTCTGCGAAGGGCCTGTCTATTTATTTTCCTGTTGAGTCATCCTCCTCTTATATAAGAACCAATTAGAGAGCACCTCTTTCATTTTTATACTTTGATTTTTATTGATATTGAGTATGACTATGACTGGATCTTAGTTGCTATGAATTACAATGTTTAGTCAGCCCTTGATCTTTGAAAGTGCTCTGCATTTATGTTTTAAGGTCTCAGAAAGAGCTAGCGAGATACCACCTATTCATATTGTTTCATGCTTGTTTTGATTGAAGTGTTGGTATTTGAAAGTCATTATTATTTGCTCGTTAGCTGATTATACCATTGATATTAGTTTCCATGAAGCTCTTCATCGTTCGTGAGTAATCTATTCGTAGGCTCGCTGGGCGGTGATGAGTAGGATGAGATCTATCATGTAATCGAGTTAGTTTTGACGGGGATTGATCCCTCGTATCCACTATGTTCTGAGATTGATGTTGCTACTACTTTGCCATGCTTAATGCTTGTCACTCGGGCCCGAGTGCCATGATTTCAGATCTGAAATTATTATGTTGTCACCAATATATGTGTGTTTTAGATTCGATCTTGCAAGTTGTAGTTACCTACTATGTGTTATGACCCGGCAACCCCGGAGTGACAATAACCGGAACCACTCCCGGTGATGACCATAGTTTGAGGAGTTCATGTGTTCACCAAGTGCTAATGTGTTGGTCCGGTTCTTTATTAAAAGGAGAACCTTAATATCCCATAGTTTCCTTTTGGACCCCGCTGCCACGGGAGGGATGGACAATAGATGTCATGCAAGTTCTTTTCCCTAAGCACGTATGACGACACACGGAATGCATGCCTACATCACATTGACGAACGGGAGCTAGCCACATATCTCTCCGTGTTATAACTATTGCATGATGAATATCATCCAAACAAATCACCGACCCATTGCCTACGAGTTTGTCCCACTGCTGCTGTTACTTGCTCTGTTGTTACTTGCTGCTGTTGCTACTTGCTACTGCTGTTACTTGCTACTGTTGCTACTTGCTACTGCTGTCACTACTGATGTTCCTTGCAACTGCTGCTACTCGTTACACCGTTGCTATCATACTACTTTGCTGTTGATACTTTGCATGCAGATATTAATCTTTCAGGTGTGGTTGAATCTGACACATTCAGCTGCTAATACTTGAGAGTATCCTCTCACTTCCTATTGGCGAACCAACAAATTTGGGTTGAATACTCTACCCTCGAAAACTGCCTCGATCCCACGCGCTGGTGGGTTATTGCAAGACAATTTCTAATTGATCAACAATCGAGAATAGCATTCCTCTAGCCATTGCCAGAGAGTGTCAATCATGGCTCTCCAAAAAATTCCCGCCTACGATGGTATCAAGAATATACCTATTCCAAGGAGAGATTCCAACATAAAAACAACGAAGAAGAACGGTAGTGGATTGCTTACGAGTAGATCTACTTTGAGCATTGCAAATCATGTACCAAGCATCCTTTAAATTTTATTCCTCATTCTACTTGAAATTGAGAACTTCGTTCTCAGGTGTATCGTTCAGAGTGGTGGGTCTAGCCATTGATGGACTATCCCACACACCAACAAGCAGGAAGTAAGAGAGTGAAACGGGCAAAAGAGAACGGCAAAAAGGAAAAAGAAAAAAGGCAAAGGAGAAAGGCAAATGAAAATGGCAAATGTGAAGTGGGGGAGAGGAAAACGAGAGGCAACTGGCAAAAAAAGTAAATGCAAGAGATGAGTTTGTGAGACCTACTTGGATAGATCTCTCCTTCCCCGGCAACAGCGCCAGAAATACTTCTGCTAATCCAACAAAAGACCTTCCAACAGCGCCAGAAACAAGCGTGCTCATGGGAGACTATTCTTGTCTTGATACTCCTCAGCAATGGCACGAGGAATCCTTCTGGTACGACTACGCCTTTAGGGACTTCCTAGGCAAATATGCAAAGGATTTCCCCCGTGGCCTTGGAGCCTTGCGTTGGTGTTCCCTCGAAGCGGAAAGGGTGATGTAGCACAGCGGCGGTAAGTATTTCCCTCAGTTTTGAGAACCAAGTTATCGATCCAGTGAAGGAATATCACAAGTACCTACACAAACACAAAGAGCTTGCTCCCAACGCTATGAAGGGATTGTCAATCCCTTATAGATTGTTTGCCAAGTGATAACTGAAAGTAACAAAGTAACAAAGCAAAGTAAAAGCAAAAGTGGAAACGATAAGTGTGAATAGACCTGCGGGCCGTAGTGTTTACTAGTGGCTTCTCTCATGAAAGCAAGTAGACGGTGGGTGAACGAATTACTATCAAGCAGTTGATAGAACCGCGCAAAGTCGTGACGTTATCTATGACAATGATTATATCTATAGGCATCACGTCCAAAACAAATAGACCGATACTTTCTGCATCTACTACTGTTACTCCACACGTCGACCACTATCCAGCATGCATCTAGTGTATTAAGTTCATGAGAACAGAGCAACGCCTTAAGCAAGATGACATGATGTAGATGGACAATCTCATATCTACGATAAAAGCCCATCTTGTTACCCTTGATGGCAACAACATGATGCGTGCCTTGCTGCCCTTTCTGTCACTGGGAAAGGTCACCACACGGTATGAACCCAAAACCAAGCACTTCTCCCATTACAAGAATCATAGATCTAGTTGGCCAAACAAAACCCAAGACTCCGAGAGACTTACAATGATATCAAATCATGCATATAAGAAATCAGCAAAGACTCAAATATATATCATAGATAATCTGATCACAAATCCACAATTCATCGGATCTCAACAAACACACCGCCAAAGAGGATTACATCGGATAGATCTCCATGAAGATCATGGAGAACTTTGTATTGAAGATCCAAGAGAGAGAAGAAGCCATCTAGCTACTAACTACGGACCCGTAGGTCTGAAGTGAACTACTCACGAGTCATTGGAGGGGCGATGATGTTGATGAAGAAGCCCTCCAACTCCAAAGTCCCCTCCGGCAGGGCACCAGGAAGGGTCTCCAGATGAGATCTCGCGGAAACGAAAGCTTGCGGTGGCGGAAAAGTGTTTTCATGGACGCCCTGCTCTTTTCTGGATTTTTAGGAAATTTATAGGCCAAACACCTAGGGCAGGGGAGCGTCAGGGGGTCACAAGCTTGGTTGCCGCGGCCTCCCCCCTAGCCACGACAACAGGGCTTGTGGGCCCACTTGCTTGGCCCTCAAGCCTCCCGATCTTCTTCCGTTCTGGAAATAATCATTTTGGGGATTTTATTCCGTTTGGACTCCGTTCCAAAATCAGATCTGAAAAGAGTCAAAAACAAAGAAAAAACAGGAACTGGCACTTGGCACTGAGTTAATAAGTTAGTCCCAAAAAAGATATAAAAGGTAAACAAAACATCCAAAGTTGACAAGATAACAACGTGAAACCATCAAAAATTATAGATACGTTTGAGACGTATCAATAGACAATTCCTGGATCCTGACCATATGTTCAGAAAAGACAAGAAGAATTTCATCAAAGGTAGAGTTGTCAAAAACACTGCACCAGCTGCGTTGACAGGCCAAGAGACCCTTGATCAGTTAAACGCTCTCGAGCCTGATCCTTTGCGTCGAGGATACTTCAAAGGGTATAATACGGAACATGCCTGGACTCACAAGTCATGCTTATGGGATGTGCCTTACTTCAAAGACCTCCTTTGCCCACACAACATCGACGTGATGCACACTGAAAAGAATATTGCAGAGGCCATTTTTGGTGCATTGTTCGGCATAGAGGACAAGTCAAAAGATAATCCTAAGGCTAGAATCGACCTGGAGGCTCTATGTGATAGACCGTTACAAAACTTGCGACAACGGAAAGGAAAGCAAAGCATAGCGAAGCCAAAGGCATGGTTCAATCTTGAAAGGCCAGCTATGAGGGAAATGCTATTGTGGGTGAAAATGCTGTTGATGTTCCCCGATGGGTATGCTGCGAATCTAAAGAGGGAAGCGAGTCTTGAGAAATTGAAAATATTTGGTCTCAAGAGTCATGATTGGCACATATGGATTGAGCGGGTAATGTTGGTGATGTTGCGTGGCTTTATCCCTCAGGATGAATGGCTAGTACTGGCAGAGCTCAGCTATTTCTTCCGCTCTCTTTGTGCGAAAGAACTATCGCCTGGCGTGCTAGATGAGATGGAAGAGTTGGCGGCGGAGTTGATCTGCAAACTAGAAAAGGTCTTTCCACCGGGCTTCTTTAATCCAATGCAACATTTCATTTTGCATCTCCTAACCGAGGCAAGATTGGGGGGCGTTCAAAATCGATGGTGCTACTCAACTGAGAGGATGCAGAAGACGCTTCGAGCTAAGTGTAAAAATAAACGTAGAATTGAAGCACTGATGGCCGAGGCATTCATTACTGAGGAGGCGGCAAACTTCGGTACAGCACACTACGAAGCCAAAAATCATCATTTGCATAAACCGAAGCCTCGGTACAATGATGGCGATCCAAAAAAAGTTTGATCCAACCTCAGCGTATTCAAAGGGAAGCTCGCACCATCCGGTGCTTCGAAAGGGAAATCGTTGGATGTCGAAGAATGGCGGACCATTTCATTGTATATCTTCACCAACCTAACAGAAGTGCGGCCGTACATCGAGTAAGTTCTCGGTAAATTATTGTTCCTCAACTTATAATTCCTTTCAACTACTCTTATTCCCGGATATTTGATATAGTCGATACGTCACCGAATTCTCGGATGGAGCGGTCATCGAAAAGGATTCCGTCGAAGAGTATGATCTTCTCGCAAAGCATGGAGGCGACTATCCTGGTTTCATCTGTTGGTTCAAACAAAGGGAATTAATTACCATTAATGGTCCATTTGATTTCTTGGTCTAATTTGCGGCTAATGCATCCATTCTTTCATATTAAACTTGTAGGCTGGTGCAGAGTCTATGGACGCCGAGTTGAGACAAGTCGCTAATGGTTCTGACTATAAGGTCCGTTCATTTGACAAATACAACATCAACGGGTATCAATTCCGTACCCTTGGCAAAGAGTTATCTATGCCCGACCTAAAGCCTACAAATTGTTCTGTCTCTGCTATCGGCGAAGGAGGCACCGAGTATTATGGAAGAGTTGAAGCAATTTATGAACTTCTATTCTACGGTGAAAACCTACCGACCGTCGTAGTCTTCAAATGTTATTTGTTTGAGCTGAGGGAGACTAGAAGGACTCATGAACATATAGTACTAGTCAAAATCAACCAAAACACCCACTTAGATGTTCCCGATGTCTATATTACGGCTCAACAGGCGACACAAGTTTTCTATCTACCGTGGGCCTGCCAAACTGATCCAAATCTCAAAGGTTGGGATGTCGTTTATGAAGTGCCACCACATTTTAGACCACCTACCCTCAATGAAGAGGATTACGAACCCCACATTAACCCAGACACATATGAAGGACAATTCTTCCAAGAAACACGTATGTCCAAGAAACGTTTCAAGAACCGCTCTACTTCACCCCAGAACTTTGAAGTAGACAGCGACAGTGAATCTGTCTTAACCCCTGAGCCCGAATAGGAAGAGCCGGAAGAAGAAGAGGTTACTGTTGCGAATGACCTGTCACTTCTTGACCGATTACATAATGGTGGCCTTCCAGATGTTCTTCCTGATAGTGATGATGATGATGCATTTATTGATGATAGTGATGATCATGATGCATTTATTGACTCTAAAGCATATATAGACGAGCACGATTGTTATTAGTTCATGTCAGTTATTCAACTGTGACTATATATAAATTTTGAGTTCATGTTAGGTATTCAATTTTTATTAGTCATGTTGGTATTTATGATGATGATACACTTAAATTATATACATTTTATTACTCATGTTGGTATTATGTTGTACTAATTTCATTTACTCTTTGTGATGACAGGTGTTGAAAGATGGTGGGAAAGGGTCAAAAGCACTCCGCGGCTCCTTATTCGTCGGCGGGTGGTGGGACGGGTACTTCCATTCCTCCCTCGCCTCTTAGGAGAGCGTTGCTCTCTACTCGGCATGGAGTGGCCGCTTCTTCGACTCTCGCGGCCCCCGTGAGAGGAGGTGGACCCCCCGCGAAGCCGAGAGGTACTAAAGGTATTACTCATGTTGGTATTTATGTTGTACTCATGTTGGTATTTATGTTGTAGGCATGTTGTTATTTATATACATTTTATTACTGATGTTGGTATTTATGTTGTACTAAAGGTACACGTGGCCGCGGGAGAGGTAGGGCGGTGGCCGCCACTCCTTCCTCGCCGCCACCCCAAGCTGATTCACCTGAGCACATGACTTCTAGGGTGGATTTGTCTGAGGTGGAGGCTACAAGGTCTCCGGTTCATGAGCCTCAGGTCGACGAGCCTTCGACCCACGAGACTCGTGTCTCAGAGGCTTCATTCTAGGCGACTCCGGAGCAAAGCAGGGATGAGGGTACGTCTCGAGAGACCCCATGGGATACTTGGGCTGAGCCAAGTGGCCATGCTAATAGCGACGAGGAGCTGGGTGAGGGGGCTACCGTCTACCAGCGTGGTAGTTTGGGGCTCCCTCTCGTGCCGGAGACCCGTGAGTAGAGGTGGTCGATTAAGCCAAATGGGGACAAGTAAGTTAATTTGCTCTGATTTAACCTTTTACCTTCAGAGTTTCTCAAATATCTAATGTTTTGGCTTTAATTTGTCATACTGCAGGGGTTGGATTGTTGCCAAGGGTGTCCGCAAGCCCAACAGCGTCCTTGGTGTGCTTTTCCGTCAAACCTTCCCGGGGTTTGTTACATTGCCCGGTCGGGAGCGAGAGGTAGGAATAACCTCGGAGCATTACTTGGGTGCCCCGGCCCCGCCGGAGGTGGAGATCGACAGTGTTTTGTGCCACACGAGGGCCGACATGGTGATCTGATAGTTCTGGGTAATTTCTCCTTCACACAATTATAAATCAACCCTAGCTAGTTATTGTATTAATCGATGTTGTCTCGTTTGTAGACCTATTACAGGTGTGAGGAGCGATACGAGGAGGACGCGGCAAAGGTTATCAAAACTGAATGTCGCCGCTTATTTCAAAACTTTTGGCACGAGGCTCGGGTGCAGGCTGTTCGAGACTACTATGCCTCGCAGCGTATTAGGAAGGACAAGGCGAAGTGCCGCGATTCTAAGATGGAGAAGGAGCATTACATGAAGGTAATTACATATTATTAAGGCTTTGTAGTTAGTTTCCTTGATTTGGTTCTTACCCGCTCAAATTTCTCTTTATTAACTCAGGTGCCCCCGAGATGGTGTGTGGATAAGATGGATTGTTGGGAGGCCTTGGTGGATCAGCGGTGCTCCGAAACTTGGGAGGCCAGCCACAAAAGAGGCGTCGCAAAATGGTTGGTGTGCCACACCATCAAGGGAGCATCAACTTAATCCAATTTGGCGAGAACTAGGTATGTGTTTTGCTTCATGCCTCATGCAATTCATTATTAATGCTATCTTGAGCCCTTTAATAATACAATTTTCCTCTCTCTCTCTTTTAGGCGCGTCACAATAAGACAGAGGTGCCACAGATGTACGACCTGTATGCGATGGCCCATACTGCCTCGGACAAGAAGGTCAAGGCATTCTCTGAGTCTGACCTCGAGCATCCAGAAAACTTCACCAACATCTCCTCCCACCACAAGATCATGAACTAGAGAGATCACGCGAAGGCGAGGAAAGGGGAGGACTTTAACCCGAGCGAGGGGCCTATTGATCCAGAGCTAGTGATGATAGCTTGCAATGGTAGGCCCCATGGCTCGATCGCCATTGGAGACGGCCTTATACGTTGTCCTAGCACTCTCCGACAGATAAAGGCACGCCAAACGAGCTCCTGTCCTGAGATAACACCTCGTCCACGGCTAGTCGAGCTCGCCATCGAGGTTAGTTTAATTATGGACTCAACTATCTTTCCGCATTATGTTGTGCGTTGGAACCAATATGATTACAATGCTAACAACGAGTTGTGTTGCAGGCTGCTATTGTGAAAGAGAGAGAGGCAATGCAGGCAGTTTTGGCGGAGAAGGATAAGGAGATGGAGGAGCTGGAGGAGAGGACGACTGCATTGGTGGATGCGGAGAGGGCACGGAATTATGCGTCTAACAGGGCCATATCCGAGCTCTTCGTGGTAAGTTTCTTATTCATATTATTTCAAATCTTGCATCTTAATGTCCGTTTCATTAATAACTAAAAAGTTTGATTTGTTGAAACCAAATGTACAGTCTATGTGCGAGAAGACCGGCCAAGTCCCTCCGGCGATGCGAGTCATTAACATGGCGGGGACGATGAGTTTCATTTCAATGCAGTGATCATAAGAGTGTCATCATGCTAACGATACATTGCAAACGATGTTTGGTGCAGAATATCTCCCGAAACGCATCGCACGACCCTTCTACAGTGGAGCCTTCTACAGGGCATCCTCCTCCAGGTGAAACAAGCCAGAGCCACCGTGCTTCACCGCCGTGATGACGATAATGGTATATTATCCTCCTTATTCTTCTCTCCTCCTTCTTTTCCTCCTTCTTCTCCTTCTTCTTTTCTTCTTATTCTCCTCTTCCTCTTCCTTCTCCTTCTCCTCCTCCTCCTCCTTCTTCTTCTTTTTCTTCTCCTTCTTCTTCTCTTCTTGCTTTTTCTCTTTCTTCTTCTACGTAGCTTATTTTCCCCAACATAGACATACTTAGCTAATTGTCCTCCAAAATGACATAATTAGCTTAGTTAGGTAAAACCATCATAAGAACCTTGGTTAGCTCATTAAAATGACTAATTTAGCTCCAAAATGACATAATAAGCTCATAATGGCCTATTTAATAAAAAATGACCTATACATACCTAATTATCCTCCAAAATGACATAATTAGCTCCAAAAAGGCATAATTAGCTAATTTAGCTCGAAGAAGAGGAGAAGCAAGAGGAAAAATGAAAAGAAGGAAGAAGAAGAAGAAGAGAATAAGAAGGAGAAGGAGAAGAAAGAGAAGGAGCTAGCCCCCTCCTTCTTCTCTCCTCCTTCTTTTCCTTCTTCTTCTTTTCTTCTTCTCCTCTTCCTTCTCCTTCTCCTTCTCCTCCTTCTTCTTTTTCTTGTCCTTCTTCTTCTCTTCTTGCTTCTTCTCTTTCTTCTTCTACATAGCTTATTTTCCCCAACATAGACATAGACATACTTAGCTAATTATCATCCAAAATGACATAATTAGCTCCAAAAAGGCATAATTAGCTAATTTAGCTCGAAGAAGAGGACAAGAGGAGAAGAAAGAGGAAAAATGAAAAGAAGGAAGAAGAAGAAGAGAAGAAGAAGAGAAGAAGAATGAAAAGGAGAAGAAGGAGAAGGAGCTAGCCCTCCTTCTTCTTCTCTCCTCCTTCTTTTTCTTCTTCTTCTCCTCTTCCTTCTCCTTCTCCTTCTCCTTCTCCTTCTCCTTCTCCTTCTCCTTCTCCTCCTCCTCCTCCTTCTTCTTTTACTTCTCCTTCTTCTTCTCTTCTTGCTTCTTCTCTTTCTCTTCTTCTACGTAGGTTAGACTCATCCAACAAAGACTAAATTGGCTAATTATCCTACAAAATGACATACTTAGCTTAGTTAGGTGAAAACATCATAAGAACCTTGGCTAGCTCATTAAAATGACTAATTTAGCTCCAAAATGAAATAATAAGCTCAAAATGGCATAAGAACCTTGGTTAGCTCATGAATATTATATACTTAGCTTGGCTTCCACCTAAATGACATAATTAGCCAATTCAGCTCCAAAATGCCTTAATAATCATAGTTGGCCCCAAGATGACATATTTTACCCAAGTTAGCTCTAGAATGGCCTATACTTAGCTTGGGTTCCAACTAAATGACATAATTAGCTTAGTTAGCTCCAAAATGGCCTATTTAATAAAAATGACCTATACTTAGCTAATTATCCTCCAAAATAACATAATTAGCTCCAAAAAGGCATAATTAGCTAATTTAGCCCGAAGAAGAGGACGAGAGGAGAAGAAAGAGAAAAATTGCAAAAGAAGGAAGAAGAAGAAGAGAAGAAGAAGGAGAAGGAGAAGGAGGAAGAAGAAGGAGAAGGAGGAGAGAAGCTCCTTCTCCTTCTTCTCCTCCTTGTTCTCCTTCTTCTTGTCCTTCTTGTTTTCTTATTCTTCTCCTCTTCCTTCTCCTCCTCCTTCTCCTCCTCCTCCTCCTCCTTCTTCTACTTTTTCTTCTCCTTCTTCTTCTCTTCTTGCTTCTTCTCTTTCTTCTTCTACGTAGCTTATTTTCCCCAACAAAGACATACTTAGCTAATTATCCTCCGAAATGACATAATTAGCTTACTTAGGTAAAAACATCATAAGAACCTTGGTTAGCTCATTAAAATGACTAATTTAGCTCCAAAATGACATAATAAGGTCAAAATGGATTCATAGTTGGCAACAAAATGACATATTTTATCCAAGTTAGCTCTAGAATGACCTATACTTAGCTAAGTTCTCTCCTAAATGACATAATAATGCTATGTAGATCCAAGATGACCTATTCCACCTAACTTAGCTATTAAATGGCCTATACTTTGCTAAGTTCTCTCCGAAATAACCTATACTTCTCTTCTTCATCTAGTATTCTTCTTCTAACTTTCTTATTTGTCATTTTGCAGATTACATTCACTTCACGGGAAGCTTGGATTATATTAATGGAATGCTTGAATACGGTTTCTTGTACCATGGCTTCACACAAGCTTGTATTGAAACTATTGTAGTATATGGATATATATGAAACTTTGTATATGCATGGATGAAAGTGTTGTAATATATGGTTTGGTACGGATGCAACTTGCATAATATGTATGTACTATGGATGAAAGTTATTTTAATATGGTTATGAGTACGGAAACAAATTTATTTCTGTCAAATATATATATATCTTGATTATTGTGAAAATTGCTGGATATAGTAGAAAATAAAATAAACATGGGCTGTTTTGAGCCTTTGTCGTCCGCCCACCGACGGCAAAGGCCATAGGGCTGATGGCAAAGGTGGGAGGGGCTGGGTGCAAAGGTGGAGGGAGAGAGGGGCTGGGTGCCCCCTTTGCCGTCGGCGTCAAAGATGGTTGACGGCAAATAGAGGAGGGCAGACGACAAAGGGAGGAGGGCTGATCGAAAAGGTGGGAGGGAGAGAGGGGCTGGGTGCCCCCTTTGCCGTCGGCCCTAAACGTGGCTGACGACAAAGAGTTTAGGGCAAACATCTAAGAGGAGAAGCCCGACGTTAGCACTTGACGGGAGCGTCTGTGGATCTGCCGTCTTATTTTATTTGTCGTCTACCCCCTCATGGCAAATATTTTTTTGCCGTCTAGTTTGCCGTCAGCTGACGGACGGCAAAGCCTTTGCCGTCCGGGTTTCCCCCTTTGCTGTCAGCCATGGCAGACGGCAAATTCTCATATTCCTGTAGTGAAAAGTACGTGCTCGTCATGCTGTACATGTTGCTCGTCCAAATGCCACATAGATGGGTGTCGCCGCGGTCACCGGCGGGGTCAATTTGGACGTCAACTCCAGCTGCGTCACCGGTGCTGGCCTCTGCTTCTTCAGGTGTGGCAATCTCAAGGTTGTGGATCTTGCTTGTGAATAGAATTTAGCTCTTCGTGTGTTGTGACTTGTGAGCCTTTTTGGTCTGCGATTTGAGTTTTGAATTTAGGGGAAATGGTGCAGAAATATGGTGACCAAAGAGGTTCCCCTTGATTCCGTGATGTATCGTATGGGAATGTGTGGCATGTTGTGAGCATGTGTTCGTCAAAGGTGAGCTGTATGGTATGCTTTACGGGTGTAGTGTTGATGGCATCCTGGCCCCTCACTACGGTGTGTACTTCTGTGTTTCCATTCTTGTAGTGGATCCTTATACTATGTTGATGATATGCATACTATTCTCTTTATTTGGTGATATTTACATTTGAAACCGAATTAGTCCTCCTTTTTGTGTTCCAAGCCTAGGGGGTAGCTTTTTGCACTGCAAACCAAGGGGAATATGGTGTTCTTGAACATTATGATGATTGTGCGGGTTTCAAATGCGTGCCACGATCCATCTTTTATCTACCACAATATTACCTAAATTGCGGAATATCTGGTGCATTTGTCTTCTCTCCTGTTTAACATTTTTATTCTGTATTCCACTGTATTACATTGCCTGAGACAGTCATGATTAACACTTGTAGTATATGAATTGACGGAATTTGCAGTTACATAATTGGGATCTGTGATTTTCTTTTCTAGCTTCCAAATTCATAGGGAATAGCGCAGCTACAAAAATTTAGAGATATCATATGGAATTTAGTTAACCTTAGGAGTTGTTTCTCATAGAGATCATGCATAGCAGATTTAGTGAACCAAACAACTCCGTGCAATAGTCTAAAATATCTATTCTTGAATTATTTACTTATTTCTCATTGTTTCCTATTGAGAAAAAAAATATGGATATCTTATTTGGTGATGGTACATTGAAATTTCAAAATAGCAAAGGTATGCATTTTTCTTTGTTCTGTCTAGTACTTTTCAGACAATACATAGTTATTTAACAATTTTCTATGCCATGGTTGCTTACTCACTATAGTTATATTCCATAATCATCATTTACTAATGTTTACCACGCTTCTATATGTGATGTTGATTATTTAGTTACAATCGTAACTCTTTCATTATTTTTTCTTATGTTCTTTTCATCATTGCCAGGCTTGTCCTCTTTATGTTCTTCATTTTGTATTCAGATGTGCATATTGTTCTCCACATTTAGTGCTCTGAATGGACCAACCATCTGGTTCCATGCAAAATATTTCTTGCTTGACAATTTATAAAATATTATATTATTTTGTGAGCAGACTGTGAGAGGTATGTTTTGTTTCTCAACAGTTCTATTTGCAACTCGGTTTCGGTGTCTTCTCAACTTGACAATAGTTTTAATTTGAAGATGGTACTTGAGAACACTTGACCACTAAGGACTCTTCCTCAAAGAAGGATGTTTAGTACTTATACCCTATGAATTAGAGTTTACTAAGTGCATGCTGAGTGGTAATGCTACAGCAACAAAAGACCTTCCAACGGCGCCAGAAATAGGAGTGTTGCTTGATACTCCTCAGCAACGGCACCAGGAATCCTTCTGCTACGGCTACGCCTTAAGGGACTTCCTAGGCAAATATGCAAAGGATTTCCCCCGTGGACTTGGAGCCTTGCGTTGGTGTTCCCTCGAAGCGGAAAGGGTGATGTAGCACAGCGGTGGTAAGTATTTCCCTCAGTTTGAGAACCAAGGTATCGATCCAGTGAAGGAGGATCACAAGAGCCTGCACAAACACAAAAAAGCTTGCTCCCAACGCTATGAAGGGGTTGTCTATCCCTTATAGATTAATCGCCAATGAGAACTGAAAGCAACAAAGTAACAAAGCAAAGTAAAAGCGAAAGTGGAAACGATAGATGTGAATAGACCCGGGAGCCGTAGTGTTTACTAGTGGATTCTCTCATGAAAGAAAGTAAACGGTGGGTGAACAAATTACTGTAGAGCAAATGATAGAACCACACAAAGTCATGACGATATCTATGGCAATGATTATATCTATAGGCATCATGTCCAGAACAAGTAGACCGATACTTTCTGCATCTACTACTATTACTCCACACGTCGACTGCTATCCAGCATGCATCTAGTGTATGAAGTCCAAAAGAACAGAGTAACGCCTTAAGCAAGATGACATGATGTAGATGGACAATCTCATATCTACGACAGAGCCCACCTTGTTACCCTTGATGGCAACTACACAATGTGTGCCTTGCTGCCCCTACTGTCACTGGGAAAGGTCACCACATGGTAAGAACCCAAAACCAAGCACTTCTCCCATTGCAAGAATCATAGATCTAGTTGGACAAACAAAACCCAAGACTCGGAGAGACTTACAAGGATATCAAATCATGCATATAAGAAATCAGCAAAGACTCAAATATATATCATAGATAATCTGATCACAAATCCACAATTCATCGGATCTCGACAAACACACCGCCAAAGAAGATTACATCGGATAGATCTCCATGAAGATCATGGAGAACTTTGTATTGAAGATCCAAGAGAGAGAAGAAGCCATCTAGCTACTAACTACGGACCCGTAGGTCTGAAGTGAACTACTCACAAGTCATTGGAGGGGCGATGATGATGATGAAGAAGCCCTCCAACTCCAAAGTCCCCTCCGGCAGGGCACCGGGAAGGGTATCCAGATGAGATCTCGCAGAAACGGAAGCTTGCGGCGGCGTAAAAGTATTTTCGAGGCTCCCTTGATTTTTTCTGATTTTTAGGGAATATATAGTTGCAAGATCTAGGTCAGGGGGCGCCAGGGAGGCCACAAGCCTGCCCACCGCCGCCTCCAACCGTGTGGCGGAGTGGGGGCTTGTGGGCGCACTTTAGCCCTCCTGGCTTGGCTCACAGGCCCCATGATCTTCTTTCGTTCGGGAAAAAATCATTTCGGGGATTTTATTCCGTTTGGAGTCCGTTCCAAAATCAGATCTGAAAAGAGCCAAAAACAAACTTGGCTCTGAATTAATAAGTTAGTCCCAAAAAGTTATAAAAGGTACATAAAACATCCAAAGATGACAAGATAACAGGATGAAACCATCAGAAATAATAGATACGTTTGAGACGTATCAAGCATCCCCAAGCTTAACTCCTGCTCGTCCTCGAGTAGGGAAGTGATAAAGAATGAATTTTTTATGTTTTCATGCTACCTAGCATAGATGTCCTTTCTAACTCCTCTTATGTGACGTGAATGTTCAGATCCATTAGATTCAAAACAATAGTTTGCTATTGACGTGGAAACAATAATAATTCAAGCAAACTAGCAAGGTAATCATGAACTTTCAAAATAACAAGGCCAAAAGAAAGTTTATCCCTACAAAAGCATATAGTCTGGCTATGCTCTATCATCATTGCACAACGAATTTAAATCATGCACAACCCCGGTATTGGCCAAGTAATTGTTTCACACATTTACTTTCTCAAACCTTTTCAGCTCTCACGCAATACATGAGCGTGAGCCATGGTTATAGCACTATAGATGGTGTGGAGTGTTGTGGAGATTGCAAGACAAAATAAGGAGAAGATGATCACATTAATTAGGCATATCAATGAGCTGTGGAGATGCTCATCAATAGATATCAATGTGAATGAGTAGGGATTGCCATACAAATGATGCACTAGAGCTAAGAGTATGTGAAAGCTCTTAAAGGAAACTAGTGGGTGTGCATCCAACTTGCTTGCTCACAAAGACCTAAGGCAATTTTGAGGAAGCCTATCATTGGAATATACAAGCCAAGTTATATAATGAAAATTTCCCACTAGCTATATGGTGGTGACAAAACGAGAGACTCTCAATCATGAAGATCATGGTGCTTAATATGCAAAAGTGTGGAAAAAGTGGTAGCATTGTCCCTTCTCTCTTTTTCTCTCATTTTTGGTGGGCTCTTTGGCCTATTTTTTTTGGTGGGCTTCTTTGGCCTCTTTATCTCCTCACATGGGACAATGCTCCATTAATGATGATCATCACCTTTCAAATCAAAACTTAGAGCAATGATGACTCTATATGGAATGCCTTCGGTAGTGTACCGGGACAATGATCTAGCATGGCATAGACATTAATGGAAACATCATGCTAGCTATCTTACGATCATGCAATGGCAATGAAGACATGATGGCACATGTCATGGTGGTAGTTGCATGGCAATATATCTTGGAATGACTTTGAAAAAGCCATAGTAGGTAGGTATGGTGGCTGTTTTGAGGGATGCTAATGGTGGGTTTTGTGCACCGGCGAAAGTTGCACGGCAGTAAGAAGATAGTGATGGTGGAAGGTGAAAGTGCATCTAAACCATGGACTCAACATTAGTCATGAAGAACGCATATACTTGTTGCAAAAGTTTTATTAGTAATCGAAACAAAGCATTCACCGCATACTCCTAGGGGAAGGGTTGGTAGGTATAAACCATCGCGCGATCCCGACCGCCCCGCAAAGGATGACAATCAATAGACTAATCATGCTCAGATTTCATCACATAGCGATTCACCATACGTGCATGCTACGGGAATCACTAACTTCAACACAAGTATTTATATATCCACAACACCTAATTAGCATAACTTCAATATTACCACAACCATATCTCAAAACTAATTGAGAGGAATCAAACTTGTCTAACTATTCAATGCACATGAAGGTGGAAGTTTTCGTATCCCTTTGGATAACTACCCCTTTTGAGACTACTTTCAAAGCATAGATCAACTACCAAGCCATGCACCGATGTGCTCTAAAAGATATAAGTGAAGCACATAGAGCAAAAGTATGTAGCTCAAAAGATATAAGTGAAGCACATGTGATCTGAATTGTCTACCAAAAGATATAAGTGAAGCTCGACAAAATCATGGTGAGTGCATGTCTCTCTCTCTAGGTGTGCAGCAAGGATGATTGTGACACAACACAAATAAAAGACTCCTATGATACAAGACGCTTCAAGCAAAAACACATAACATGTGGTGAATAAAAATATAGCCCCAAGTAACGTTACCCATGGATTGAAGACGAGAGAGGGGATGCCTTCCCGGGGCATCCCCAAGCTTAGGCTTTTACGACATCCTTGAATATCTTGGGGTGCCTTGGGCATACCCAATCTTGAGGTATTGCCACTCTTTATCTCTTTGTCCATAAGAACTTCACCCAAAACTTGAAAACTTCACAACATGAAACTTAAACAGAAACTCATGATAACATTAGTATGCGAAAGCAAACCACCACTTCCTTAGGTACTGTAGAAAACTTAAATTCTACTTTTTCTGATGTTGGGTTACTGTATTTTCAATCTTCCATGGCTAATACCCCCCGATACTATCCATAGTTTCATCAAAATAAGCAACCAACACAACAAAAACAGAATCTGTTAACAGCAGACCAGTCTGTAGCAATATGTATATTTCGTATACTTCTGGTACTTGACAAATTCTGAAACCTTACGAAAGTCTGAAGAATTTTCTTAGAAATCAGCAGAAAAAAGAATCAACTCAAAAGCTCTTACAGAAAAAAAATTAAAATTCTTTTCGTGAGCAGAAAGTTTCTGTCTTTTCCAGCATGACCAAACGATCACCCCCAAGACTAATCATAACAGTTTTGCTTGGCACAAACGCAAAAAGAAACACAAAAAACACAATCATAACAGAATTATGAAATTTTCGAAAACACAAAACAGAAAGAAAAGGGATAGATTCGTTGGGTTGCCTCCCAACATGCGATTTTGTTTAACGCCCTTAGCTAGGCGAAAGGTGATGGAATCACGTATAGTCATCTTTGGTGTTCAAACCTTAAGTAGCCCTCATTATAGATTCATAAGGCAATATTATTTTCTTTCTAGGGAAGTGCTCCATGCCCTTCTTTAAAGGAAACTGAAATATAATATTCCCTTCCTTCATATCGATGATAGCACCAATAGTCCTTAGGAAAGGTCTACCAAGAATAATGGGACATGAAGGATTGCAATCTATGTCAATTACAATGAAATCCACGGGTACATAGTTCTTATTTGCAACAATAAGAACATCATCGATCCTCCCCATGGGTTTCTTTACATTAGAATCTGCAAGATGCAAATTAATAGACCACTCTTCAATCTCATGAAAACAAAGAATATCACATAAAGACTTTGGAATCGCGGAAACACTAGCACCCAAATCACACAAAGCATTGCACTCATAGTTTTTGGTATTGATTTTGATAGTAGGTTCCCAGTCATCATCAAGTTTTCTAGGTATAGAGACTTCTAGTTCGAGCTTCTCTTCAAGAGATTTCATCATAGTATCTACGATATGCGCGGTAAAGGCTTTGCTTTGGCTATAAGCATGTGGAGAGTTTGCAATGGATTGCATCAAAGAAATGCATTCAAACAAGGAGCAATTATCATAATTTAGTTCCTTGAAAACCAAAGTGGGAGTTTCATTACTACCCAAAATTTTGATTTCTTCTACTCCACTCTCCACACCTTTATCATCAAGATAGGTGGACTCCGAATCATTGGGGCGTTTTTCAACCAAAGTGGATTCATATCTAGCCCCTCCATAAATAGGTTTGACACACGAAAACAAAGATTCAAGAGGAGACACACCAAGCATTTTAAGATCTTCGTGATTTGCATCACTAGAACGCACCCTTTTAAACCATTCATGCCTAGCGCGAATTTGGGCGGTTCTTTCTTTGCTCTCATTCATGGAGACACGCATAGCTTTCAAAGTTTCATCCAAGTTGACATTGGGAGGAGCGCATCTAACTTTCAAAGCATCAATATCACAAGACATCCTATGACCGCTTTTAGCCAAATCGTCTATTTTGAGTAGTTTTTCCTCTATGGACGCATTGAAAATCTTTTGAGAGTTGATGAAATCTTTCATATTACTCTCTAAATTAGAGGGTAATTTGTTGTGATTTCCATAAGTGTTGCTGTAGGAATTTCCATAATTGTTAGAGGAGTTACTAGGAAAAGGCCTAGGAACATAGTTTCCTCTAAAAGCATTGTTGTTGCCAAAATTGTTCCTACCAACAAAATTCACGTCCAAACTAGCGTTGCTACTCTCAATCAAAGAAGATAGTGGCATGTCATTAGGATCTACAGTAGCGTTTCTACTAGCAACCAAATTCATCAACTCGTCCATCTTAGCACTAAGCGAGTTAATCTCTTCTATAGCGTGTACCTTTTTGCTAGCAGGTGACCTTTCAGTGTGCCACTGAGAGTAGTTGGTCATGATATTGTCTAGGAGTTTTGTAGCATATCCTAACGTGATTTCCATGAACATTCCACCTGAGGCGGAGTCCAATATATTGCGAGAAGCGAAATTCAAGCCAGCGTAAAAGATTTGTATAATCATCCACAAACTCAAGCCATGAGTGGGACAATTTCTAATCATAAGCTTCATCCTCTCCCAAGATTGTGCAACGTGTTCATGATCAAGTTGCTTGAAATTCATGATATCGTTACGTAAGGAGATGATCTTATCCGGCGGAAAATACTTGGATATGTAAGCATCTTTGCACTTATCCCAAGAATCGATACTATTTTTAGGCAAAGAAGAAAACCAAGTTTTTGCGCGATCTCGCAACAAGAAAGGAAAAAGTTTCAACTTAATCACGTCATTATCCACATCTATTTTCTTTTGCACATCACAAAGCTCAATGAAGGTATTGAGATGGGATGCGGCATCTTCACTAGGAAGGCAAGAGCATTGCTCTTTCATAACAAGATTCAGCAAAGCTGCGTTGATTTCATACGATTCCGCACTAGTGGCGGGAGCAATCGGAGTACTAATAAAATCTTTATTATTGGTACTCAAGAAGTCGCAAAGTTTGGTGTTTTCAGCCATGATGACTTCAACAAACTAACAAGCACACAAGGAAGCAAGAAAACCAGCAAAGGAAAATGGCAAAAGGCAAAAGGCAAAAGAAAACGGCAAAGGAGAAAGGCAAACGAAAATGACAAATGTGAAGTGGGGAGAGCAAAACGAGAGGCAACTGGCAAAAAAGTAAATGCAAGAGATAAGTTTGTGAGACCAACTTGGATAGATCTCTCCTTCCCCGGAAACGGCGCCAGAAATACTTCTACTACTGCAACAAAATACCTTCCAACGGCGCCAGAAATAGGAGTGTTGCTTGATACTCCTCAGCAACGGCACCAGGAATCCTTCTGCTATGGCTACTCCTTAAGGGACTTCCTAGGCAAATATGCAAAGGATTTCCCCCGTGGCCTTGGAGCCTTGGGTTGGTGTTCCCTCGAAGCGGAAAGGGTGATGTAGCACAGTGGTGGTAAGTATTTCCCTCAGTTTGAGAACGAAGGTATCGATCCAGTGAAGGAGTATCACAAGAGCCTGCACAAACACAAAAAGCTTGCTCCCAACGCTATGAAGGGGTTGTCAATCCCTTATAGATTGTTTGCCAAGTGAGAACTGAAAGCAGCAAAGTAACAAAGCAAAGTAAAAGCGAAAGTGGAAACGATAGATGTGAATAGACCGGGGGGTCGTAGTGTTTACTAGTGGCTTCTCTCATGAAAGCAAGTAGACGGTCGGTGAACAAATTACTGTCGAGCAATTGATAGAACCACGCAAAGTCGTGATGATATCTATGGCAATGATTATATCTATAGGCATCACGTCCAGAACAAGTAGACCGATACTTTCTGCATCTACTACTATTACTCCACACGTCGACTGCTATCCAGCATGCATCTAGTGTATGAAGTCCAAAAGAACAGAGTAACGCCTTAAGCAAGATGATATGATGTAGATGGACAATCTCATATCTACGATAGAGCCCACCTTGTTACCCTTCATGGCAACTACGCAATGTGTGCCTTGCTGCCCCTACTGTCACCGGGAAAGGTCACCACACGGTAAGAACCCAAAACCAAGCACTTCTCCCATTGCAAGAATCATAGATCTAGTTGGCCAAACAAAACCCAAGACTCGGAGAGACTTACAAGGATATCAAATCATGCATATAAGAAATCAGCAAAGACTCAAATATATATCATAGATAATCTGATCACAAATCCACAATTCATCGGATCTCGGCAAACACACCGCCAAAGAAGATTACATCGGATAGATCTCCATGAAGATCATGGAGAACTTTGTATTGAAGATCCAAGAGAGAGAAGAAGCCATATAGCTACTAACTACGGACCCGTAGGTCTGAAGTGAACTACTCACGAGTCATTGGAGGGGCGATGATGATGATGAAGAAGCCCTCCAACTCCAAAGTCCCCTCCGGCAGGGCACCAGGAAGGGTCTCCAGATGAGATCTCGTGGAAACGGAAGCTTGCGTTGGCGGAAAAGTATTTTCGAGGCTCCCTTGATTTGTTTCTGATTTTTAGGGAATATATAGGCGCAAGATCTAGGTCAGGGGGCACCAGGGAGGCCATAAGCCTGCCCACCGCCGCCTCCCCCCTGGTGGCGGAGTGGGGGCTTGTGGGCTCCCTGTAGCCCTCCTGGCTTGGCCCACGGGCCCCCTGATCTTCTTTCGTTCGGGAAAAAATCATTTCGGGGATTTTATTCCGTTTGGACTCCGTTCCAAAATCAGAGATGAAAAGAGCCAAAAACACAGAAAAAACAGGAACTGGCACTTGGCACTGAATTAATCAGTTAGTCCCAAAAAATATATAAAAGGTACATAGAACATCCAAAGATGACAAGATAACAACATGAAACCATCAAAAATTATAGATACGTTTGAGACGTATCAGGTAACTTCTCTTAGATTTTGAATTTTCAGTTAGCTTTACAAGCTTTCTTTACTCCATCGATATACATGTACCTCATGTGCAGGACAATATTTTTATTGGTAGTGAAATCTTCAGCTACGAGAAAACAATTGGTTTCTTTGGCAGGTCGGCGTATATTCTAAAGTGGATCCCCAGCTAGGATACAAATGCATTTCGCCATTTCCCACGTCCGTCGGAATTTTGTTCTAGGTGAGAGCTGCATATATCTTTTGGGAAACGAAAGAACACACATCTTTAAATTTTGAGCAAGTATTATCTCGCTAAAAGAATTTGATGTGGTAGCATGCATGAGTTTTTGAATGAATTTGCATAAGTTTTTGCTCTCAAGTATATTTTTGTTGTAGTATTTTAGCTACCTCTACTGGCATGCATATTCCAAACAAATTGGCATGCACATTCCTGTTTTTCTGCCATAGTTACTATTGGTGCAATTGTCACAAAAGGGACGTAATAACGTTGAATAGTTCAATTATAATTGTCATGAACTTGTTCAATATCCTATCATTCGTAGAAAAATTTGCTATACATTCTTGTCGAGAATCAGACGTTTGCTCCTTTTGACTAATTTAATGTTTGAAGAGTTCGTTTCGAAGGGACCTAGAAGAGTGTGAGTGTCTGCCATAGTGAGATAAAGCATGAGCAACCCCTTCATTTTGTTGAAACTACTTGCAGATCAAGTTATGCTCAATAATAATATGATGGCAGGGTATGACCGCTTCTCATTGTGCTTCAAGTTGTGCCATATTCTCCCCAACTTAACTCATCTTCCTAGGCCATAAAAGCTTTACTTGTTTTCTAAATCTTCCGTCCACCTCTGGTTGGCAAGAGTCGTGACATGTTCCTCAGTTGTGAGTTTGGAGCCCACCAATGATTATGAGGCTACAACTTGGGTCTGAATTTGTATCAATTTGTGCCAACAAAAATTGAGTTAGTTGTACTATTCTATTATTGGTGTTCATTTATATTTAAAAATAAAATTGTAACTCAAGTATGTTATTGGGGGTGAACAAACGACGAAGACTCCACGCGTGCAGTCATGGCGGTACCGATAGGCTTGGTTGGGACCATACATACCAAGCTGGTGCCATCGACAATCGAGGGGACACTGAAAAAGTTGTTATCTAAGTAGCATCTAGGAGGGAATGCAGGACAGAGGAGGAGGGACCTTGGTTGCAAGTTCATGGGTAGGTCGGAGGAGTTGATGGCTTCTGCATAGATAGAATGAAAACATGAGAGGACAAAGACAATGCCTTGTGTTGTTCATGTTTGGGCATTTGAGAAGGAAGCATTTGTATTGGAGGAGGAAAATTAGAGGAATGTGTGATGGTTTCTAAAGCGATGTTGGGTTGCAATCTTAAATCTTATGCATAGCTCTTAGAGGTTATCACATTTATATAAATGGTGCGTTATGCACATGTCTTAAAGCTAATTAGATATAAAAATAATCTAGACCGTAGCAACGCACGGGCACCCAACTAGTAGTAGTAGATGCAGAATCGTTTCGGTCTACTTGAGACGGAGGTGATGCATATATGGATAATCATTGCCTTGGATATCTTCATAATTATTTGTGTTGCTCTGAGATGCACCGCAACGATACATTGTTGGGCCGCGTGCGGTACAACTCCCCGGCCGGCAGGCAATAGGTGGTGGCCTGCCGAACGACATGCTCCGCCCCCTCGTCCTCCGTGGGGATGTCACCACAAATCAGGTAGGCCTTAAGCTCAGTGATCCAATCGCCCTATTGAGGCTCAAGTGTCAGTAGAAGCTGATCCCCTGACGGTGGGCCAAAGTCCGGCACACCCATCGTTGGTGCAGGCGGCAGCCCTTCGGGCAGCAGCGCAGTGCTGTCGATAGGCGGCACGGCTAATATCTTGAGGAGCCGCTCCTCGGAGACGCCCGGCTGTTGGGACTCCCGGCGCGATGCCCACTTGGCGATGTCGTCAGCCTATTGGTTGGGGTCGTGAGGGATGTGCTGCAATTCCAAATCGAGAAATCATTTCTCAAGTTTATGTACCTCCTCGGGGTAGGCCGCTATGTGCTCGTCCTTGGTTGTGTACTTCTTACTGGAAAAGTTACCAGGAGCTGGGAGTCGCCTTTTACTACGAGGTGCTTGACACCAAGGGCCGAGTTGGCCTTAAGGCCGGCGATCAGGCCTTCATACTCAACAATGTTGTTGGAGAGCTTCATGTCGTGTTTGAAGCACAATTCGACCACGTAGTAGAGATTGTTGCCTTTCGGCGAAGCTAGCACTACGCCAGCCCCAGCGCCCTATACGGAGAAGGTTCCATCAAAGCGCATGACCAAGCCTCAAGGCTCTTCATCCCCAGGCAGGGTGGATTCACCCTCGCGAGGCTCTCCTTCACTCGAGTCCGTCCACTCTGTGACAATGTCGGCTAGGGCCGCACCCTTGATGACCCTGGTGGTGCAGAATTCCAACTCGACGGCTTGCAGCTCGATGTTCCATTCGGCAACCCTGCCAGCAGTGTTAGGGCTGCGCAAGATCTACTCCAAGGGGTAGGCAGAGATAACCTTGACCGGGTGCTCCTTGAAGTAATGGCGCAACTTCCTGGAGGCGACGAGGAGTGCAAGGAGGAGCTTCTGATGCATAGGATAATGCTCGTGCGCATCCCTCAGTACTGTGCTAACGTAGTACACGGGGTGCTATTAATGCCTTGCAACTTTGGTGTCATCGTCGCATTCGACAAAGGGCTCGTGGGGTGGAGGCGCGGAGACCAGCGAAGGTGCGGATTCACGGGTCTCGGGATCCCCGGGCGGCGAGGCAGCCTCCCGAGGCGAGATGTCTGTCGGCGATGCTAGATCGACACCTATGGGGATCAACGTGATACCCTTGTGATCTTAGGGCGGGGAAAAACAATGTCAAGAGCAGACCCAACGATCAACACCCGACAAGCCTTTTTACCAAGGTTCGGACCGCTTAAGCGTAAAACCCTACGTCCTGCTTGTCTGATCGTATTAAGCATTCTTTGTTGTTTGTTACAGTGATGATAACTGTCTTCTTGGCCAATCTCCAAAAAGTCTAACCCATTGTGAATGAGCTAAGGTCCTCCTTTTATAGGCAAAGGGGTCACCTACAGTGCTCGATGGTAGGTTCACGAGATGTTACATTGAACCTAGAGCGACGCTTATCCATCTACCGCTGTCAAGTGCATTAAATGCATGTCTTGTCCTTGTCAGCAAAATGCTAGTGAAAACATGTGTCTAGGTGTTTCGACACCTGCACGCCGTTGGCGCATGCGGAATGCGCTGGAACTCGAGGGGGGGGGGTGGCACTGTGGCAAGGGCGGTCGCCCTCTAGTGTCTTGCCACATCATCCCGTCAAGGGTGCTTGCCGGGGCCTTGATGCTTCGTCCCGGCAAGGAAGCTTGCCGGGGGCTTCGGCAGTCTTCCCGGCGTGGGAGTCTCGCTGGGGTCTTGTGCTAGGTGCATTCGTCACGTCCATTAAACGGACGTGGCCTTGGGTGTCTTCCCAGCAAGGCAGGCTTGCGAGGGCCTTGGATATCTTGGGGGTGCGCCTCGTCTGGACTCTGCCTCGCCCTGCCCTCAGGGGCTCTTCGCGCCTGTGCACAAGTCTTGGGCACTAGAGACCCCAGTTTTAGTGCACCGAGAGGAGCCCCCGGGCCTGGGCCACACACACGTGCAGAGCGTTGTTGGGCCAGGCCCTAAGAGGTGTACGTGCCTTTGTGGCTGGATCTGGTGGCAGTTGCCTTTCCCCACGCCGCACATCAGATGCGCAAAGTGGGTGGTCGTGCATGGAGTGGCCTCTCCACCTCCTGAAATGCCTCTGCCATGCGCGTGGCATGCGCAGTCATTGATGGACAGGTGGTAGACGAGGCCTTGAAAGGCGCAGCAGTGTCTAGGCCCGCCCGTGCATGCATTGGCGCATCAGGGCGGTTTTCTATTCGCTCGTGAGCTCGAGCGATTGGTCGTAGAGGGTGGTGGCTTCTGGAGTAAGTGAGGCCAGCCCCCGTGCCCCGTCCTATAAATTGGGAGGGGTTTGCGAGGGGTTTTGCTCACCCAACTCCCTCTGAATCCACCAACTTCTCGGTCTTGGCATTCTGAATCTTCTTCTGTCTTGTGGTGGCGCTTGTCAGGTCGGCCGTGAGGGCGGCAAGGGGATCCCATTCGGATCATGCCACAACTTCTGAGGGTGCCGCGGCGGAAGGCGGCCCGGACGCCCGTGGTGGAGGAAGGGCGAGGGGCCGAGGTCGTCGCTGAGGTCGAGGTCGGGGGAGGCGGAGCGCTACTCCAACGCCTCCGCCCTCCCCGGGGCTTCCTCGTGTGGCGGCCCTCCATGTTTCTTTAGGGGGCCCCATGTGTGCTTCTTGACTACCGCGAAGGTCGCTTGAGCGACATTAGGAGCTCCGCTTTGAGCGGTGGTGACAAGGGGGATGGGGCGGTGAGGGTGTTGGGCCTAGTCACGAGCCCGGGGATGCGGATGGCGATTCCCCCGGCTGGGACTGAGTGCTTCATGCAGTGATGCGGCCCGGCTACGCCCCTCCCTCGCCTCAAAGGGGGGATCTCAACCAGATCCGTCGCCCCCTTCTCGCGGCTTGACGAGGCCGAACCCGCTTCCATCGGTACAATGCTGGGAGAGCCAGCGTGGATGTACAGCGGGCCTTGACGCGTCGTGTCTTCATGAACTCCAATTCCTCCGTGTAGGTTAATCCTCGTCAAAAGGCAGAGTCTTTAGGTTAGGATAACCACTCTTTGTAAGTGAAGCTAAATGTATCAATTCATATGAATGAAAAATACTATTTTTCCATTTTTCGATCCCATTCTTTGTATGATTCGTTTTTGCATAATCTGGGAGCTTGCCGGCGACTACCGCCAAGGCTCCTTGTCGTGTTCGGTGAAACCATGGAAATCGCCAAGTGCAACTTGAGACAAAATCAGGTCCTACATAGCCGCTTGCTCTGTCGATCAGGTTCGCAACAGTTTGAAGGCGCTCTGTGGCCGTTCAGGTCGTTTGAACGAGTTCGAAACAAAGACAAGGTGCACGGAGATTTGGGAAGGTCCCAGTACATGCAAACTCCTCACACAAAGATTGGAAACTTTCAACGGGAAAAAGCAAAGGATCTATCTACTTCAGATCTGAATCTCAAACTTAAAAACTTATCTGTCCGCGCCGTGGTTGCGAGGCGCTCGAATCTTTTGTCGGGGCGTCGGAACCCTCGGCAAGCGGGAAATCACCACTACTGGTGATCTCTTCTCCGGCAAGGAATTCTTGTTGACGGTCCGTGACCGTCGCTTGGAGGAAGAGCCAGCCAGGGTGTAACCCATTTTTCTTTTCTCTTCCTAGGCAGTGCTTGCGGAGCCCCCGGGCGCGTCTTTGGGCAACGATGTGACGCTCTCAGGGGCGCAACATTCGCACTGGAGTGTGCGTCGGGGCTTCGGGACCGTGTGGCACATCCTCAATGACTATGCATCGCTCCGCGGAGGTGCGTCCGCTGGAGTATGCACCGAGGCCTCTATGAAGCGCCCATGCACACCCTCAACAACTGCGTGTTGGCCCCTGCGTGACACATTGGCCTGACAATGTTGCTCTTGGAGCCTCCGCCTTCCTGCCCCGCGTGCGCGTGTAGCAACGCGCTCGTGCAGGCCTTGGGAAGCCGTAGCAGAACAGGGCGCCCGCCGCGGTACCCCGTTTCCGGGGGAACGCGACATAGCGCCCAAACTTTGATGGAGCCGATGTTGAGCTTGCTCCGATTCACGCGTCTCTTCCCCGCCACCTACCTGGCGCGCCAAAGATGTCGGCGATGCTAGGTCGACACTTATGGGGATCAACGTGATATCCTTGTGATCGTAGGGCGGGGAAAAACAACGTCAAGAGCAGACCTAATGATTAACACCCGACAAGCATTTTTACCCAGGTTAGGTCCGCTTACGCGTAAAACCCTACGTCCTTCTCGTCTGATCGTATTAAGCACTCTTTGTTGTTCGTTACGGTGATGATAACCGTATTCTTGGCCAATCTCCAAAAAGTCTAACCCCTTGTGAATGAGCTAAGGGCCTCCTTTTATAGGCAAAGGGGTCACCAACAGTGCTCGATGGTAGGTTCACGAGATGTTAGAGTGAACCTAGAGTGGCGCTTATCCATCTACCACTGTCAGGTGCATTAAATACACGTCTTGTCCTTGGCAGCTAAGTTCTAGTGAATACATGTGTCCAGGTGTTTCGACAACTGGACGCCCCGTTGGCGCATGCGGAATGCGCTGGAACTCGGGGGCAGTGGAACTGTGGCATGGGCGGTCGCCCTCTAGTGTCTTGCCACGTCATCCCGGTAAGGGTGCTTGTCGGGGCCTTGACGCTTCGTCCCGGCAAGGAAGCTTGTCGGGGGCTTCGGCTATCTTCCCGGCGAGGGAGGCTCGCCGGGATCTTGTTCTAGGTGCATTCATCACGTCTATTAAACGGACGTGGCCTTGGGTGTCTTCCTGGCAAGGCAGGCTTGCCGGGGCCTTGGATATCTTGGGGGTGCGTCTCGTCTGGACTCTGCCTCGCCTTGCCCTCAGGGGCTCTTCGCGCCCGTCCACAAGTCTGGGGCACTAGAGACCCAGTCTTTAGTGCACCGACAATGTCCTTCAGGGGGAGACTAGTCTCCTGGGAGGGGACACTCGTGAGGGTTGTGGCGGCCTCCCAAGGGTCATCTGTGACAGGGCTCGACAGGTCCCGCGCCAGCCCACGCAGCGCCTGTGACACGGCCATTGGCTGCTTTTTGGGGAGAACGGGGCCTTCCCCCTCCATCACGGGGGCTGCATTGGCCGTCTGTGGGGTGGCTACCAGGTATAGTAGCAGGGGCTCGCGAGGCCGCGATGCAACCATGGTGAGAGGGCTCGTGAGGTGCCACTTGAGGTCTGCGAAGTTGACGTCAGCCTCCGGAGTCCATGCGAACAGGCCCGACCTCTTCATCAGCTTGAAGAACAGCAACGCCCGCTCGCCGAACTTCGAAATGAAGCGCCCCAGGGACGCTAGGCATCCCACCAGCTTGTTCATTTGTTTGAGGGTTCGGGGAGGGCGCAATTGCTCGATGGCCTTGACCTTCTCTGGGTTCGCCCCTATCCCAGGAGCTTGCCCAAGGGGATCCCAAAGACACATTTGTCGGGTTGAGCTTTAGGTTGACCTTTCATAGATTGGCGAAAGTCCCCTCCAGATCCACGACGAGCGTTCTGGCCTCGTGCATCTTAACCTTGATATCATCGACATAAGCCTCAGCGTTCCTCCTGAGATGGTCCCCAACGCAATCTGCATCAGCCGTTGGAAGGTGGCACCAACACTCTTCAGGCCAAAGGGCATGCTCACTGATACGTCTCCAACGTATCTATAATTTTTTATGGTTCCATGCTATTATCTTGTCAAACGTTGGATGTTTTGTATGCCTTTTATATCTTTTTTGGGACTAACTTATTAACTCAGTGCCAAGTGCCAGTTCCTGTTTTTTCCGTGATTTTGACCCTTTTCATAGGAGGATTTTAAACGGTGTCCAAACGGAATAAAACTTCCAAAAAGATTTTTTCCGGAACAGAAGATACGCATGGGACGTGAGAACCAAGGCAGAGGCCACCAGGGGAGGCCGCAAGCCCCCTTGGCGCGGACAGGGGGGCCGCGCCTAGCAGGCTTGTGGGCCCTCTGTGGCTCGTCTGCCCTACCTCTTCCGCCTATAAATTCCCAAAAAATCCAAAACTGCGCGAGAGATCCATGAAAATACTTTTCCGCCGCTGCGAGCTTCTGCCTCCGCAAGATCCCATCTGGGGCACGTTCTGCTGCCCTGCCGGAGGGGGGATTCGGATACGGAGGGCTTCTTCATCAACACCATGGCCTCTCCGATGATGCGTGAGTTTTTCACCATAGACCTTCGGGTCCATAGCTAGTAGCTAGATGGCTGCTTCTCTCTCTTGGATCTTCGATACAAAGTTCTCCATGATCTTCATGGAGATCTATCCGACGTAATCTTATTTTGCGGTGTGTTTGTCGAGATCCGATGAATTGTGGATTTATGATCAGATTATCTATGAATCTTATTTGAGTTTCTTCTGATCTCTTATATGCATGATTTCATATCCTTGTAATTCTCTTCGAGTTGTGGGTTTTGTTTGGCCAACTTGATCTATGATTCTTTCCATGGGAGAAGTGCTTGGTTTTGGGTTCATACCATGTGGTGACCTCACCCAGTGACAGAAGGGGTAGCGAGGCACGCATAGTGTTGTTGCCATCAAGGGTAAAAAGACGGGGTTTACATCATTGGTTTGAGTTTATCCCTCTACATCATGTCATCTTGCTTAAGGCGTTACTCTGTTCGTCATGAACTCAATACACTAGATGCATGCTGGATAGCGGTCGATGTGTGGAGTAATAGTAGTAGATGTAGAAAGTATCGGTCTACTTGTCTCGGACGTGATGCATATATGTATGATCATTGCCTTAGATATCGTCATGACTTTGCGCGGTTCTATCAATTGCTCGAGGGTAATTTGTTCACCCACCGTAATATTTACTATTTTGAGAGAAGCCTCTAGTGAACACTATGGCCCTGGGTCTACTTCACATCATATTTTCAGCCTTACACTTTTACTTCGTTACACTTTCTGCCTTCAGATCTCACTTTGCGATCAATCTTGAAGGGATTGACAAACCCTTTATAGCGTTAGGTGCAAGCTTGTTTGTGTTTGCGCAGGTACTCTGGACACCTGGCTTGATTCTCCGACTAGATTGATACCTTGGTTCTCAAAACTGAGGGAAATACTTACTGCTTCTATGTTGCATCACCCTTTCCTCTTGAAGGGAAAACCAATGCAAGCTCAAGAGGCAGCACTCACATAGCAGTATGCCCCGCAAGAGGAGACGAAGGCCCTCTTCTTCACATCTTTCTCCGCCATCTTGAACTGATGGCAACCCGAGAAGGTGTCCAAGAAGCACAACAGATCGGAGGAGGCAGTGGAGTTCACGATTTGGTTGATGCATGGGAGAGGGAAGGGGTCTAGTTGGCAGGCCTCGTTGAGGTTGGTGAAGTTGACACACATCCATTCCTTGCCTCCCTTCTTGGGGACGATGACGGGGTTAGCGAGTCACACCGGGTAGCGCACCTCGCGGATGACCCCGACTTCTTGAAGCTTCTGCACTTCCTACATGATGAAGTGTTGTTTCTCAGGTGCTTGGTGCCGCACCTTCTGTTTGACAAGGAATGCGTTGGGGAACACCTCCAAGTGATGCTCGATCACGTGCCTCGGTACACCGGTTATGTTAGTTGCCTTCCACGCGAACACATCCGTGTTGGCCCTAAAGAAGGTGATGAGCGCGCTTTCTTGTTCAGGGGGGAGGTCGACGCCAATGACGAAGGTGGGGCCCGAGCCACCGTCATCCAGCGACACCTTTTTCATCTTGGTCCGATCTTGCATGAATTGCGGCTTTTTCCTCGTCAGGTCTGCCTTGAGTAGGATCTTGGGAGGCACCGTCTCGCCCCCGCTTGTTAGACACACAACCACCAAAATCGCAGCTCCGCGCGTTTGGTTGAGGTAGCTCATCGCATTCCTCTCGTCACACCTGTAGGTCAGGACACTGTTGCTGTCGGGGATCTTTACAATGTTGTATAACGGGTGAGCTTCCGCCATGAATCTGGCAAGCGCGAGGTACCCCAGGACATTGTTGTACGGGAGGCTGATGTGCACCACGTCAAAGTCTAAGATCTCGGTGCGGTATTTGCGACGGGTGCCGAAGGTGACGGCGAGGCGGATTTGGCCGAGAGGAGGCGCAACCTCGCCGACTACACCATAGAGGCCCGACAGGATGCAATTGGCTGTAAGGCACCTGGAGCGCCTCAAAAACCATGACAGAGATGATGTTGATCCCGGCGCCCCGTCGATGAGGGTCTTGGTGACGGCGACCCCGTTGATGGTGGGGGTGCACACCATGAGGAGGGCGCCCGAGGCCACAAAAGATGTGAGGCGATCCTCCGCGTCGAAGGTGGTACCATGGATCGGCCCGCGGGCCCAGGGGTGGCCTCCGGGAGCCCCGTGCCCTGTCACCTCCCGAGGACCGCGCCCGCCCTGCGGAAGGACAACTTGGAGTGATGGCCGCCGCCCAATGCGTGGGCCGAGGATGCACACGACCTCGCATCGCCCCCGGCGGGCCGCGGCGCCCTCGCGGACCGAGGGCGCGTCGCGCCGACACACGCCTGGGCCGATGCCCCGAGATCCGCACTCTGTACCCCCCCCCCCCGCCCCACGCTTGTAGTATCGGGGGGGAGAGGTGGTGGAGGCACCATGGCCCCTTTGGGAACGACGCCGAGCCTGGCGCACCGGTCTCTCCTGACGGTGGGCCCCACGTCCGCCAGCTGAGGGCGGAGGACCCCCTACGCAGCAAGGTGTGGCACCTTCCCATCCGCGGGCAGTTTACTCAGCAAAGGCGATGGTGCCGACGCGTCGAGCTGCTGCTCGCTCTGCGCACGGATGGTGGGTGTCCACCATGGAGTCGGTGAAGCTCGAGTCGAAACCGGAGCCGGAGAACGAGTGCGCATCCATACGTGGCGCGCCAAATGTCAGAATGAGGGCTCTGTGGGCTCAAGGAAGGGTTCAAACACTGGGTGCGCTTGTTTTCCTACCCTGTTCTACCTCGAGGCTCCACGGCGACTCTCTGGTAGCACGAGATAGGAAGACGAGCTGAAACACACAACAGTTTACCCATGTTCACGCTACCACGCGGTGTACAATCCTACTCGTGCTTTTGCTGGGATTGCTTGAGGTGGAAGACAAGTACAAAGGTGAGTTCTGACCCTAGCCGGGGATGAGATTTTATCCCCTTCTACGGAGGCCGGGCCTCTCCTATATACCGGCCTTGGTCCTCTTCCCCCCAAAAACATTGGCGGGAAGGCGTCCGGTCATGTGTCCCTACAGAGTCGCCCTCGGCGAGACCAATCCGCGAGGGTCTCAGAGGGAAACCTTGTGATGGATGCTACGGCAACAAAAGTCCTTCCCCGTCAACGCCGGGAATTCTTCTTGCTACTTCTCTTGCTTGCGTCGGTTTTTCCCTTGAAGAGGAAAGGATGATGTAGCACAGGAGGAGTAAGTATTTCCCTCAGTTTGAGAACCAAGGTATCAATCCAGTAGGAGAATCTTGTCAAGTCCAGAGTACCTGCACAAATACAAAGAGCTTGCACCCAACGCTATAAAGGGGTTGTCAATCCCTTCAAGATTGATTGCAAAGTGAGATCTGAAGGCGGAAAGTGCAATGAAGGAAAAGTGTAAGGCTGAAAATATCGTGTGGAGTAGACCCGGGGGCCATAGTGTTCACTAGAGGCTTCTCTCAAAATAGGAAATATTACGGTGGGTGAACAAATTACTGTCGAGCAATTGATAGAACCGTGCAAAGTCATGATGATATCTAAGGCAATGATCATACATATAGGCATCACGTCTGAGACAAGTAGACCGATACTTTCTGCATCTACTACTATTACTCCACACATCGACCGCTATGCAGCATGCATCTAGTGTATTGAGTTCATGACGAACAGAGTAACGCCTTAAGCAAGATGACATGAAGTAGAGTGATAATCTCAAACCAATGATGAAAACCCCATCTTTTTACCCTTGATGGCAACAACATGATACGTGCCTCGATACCCCTTCTGTCACTGGGTGAGGTCACCGCACGATATGAACCCAAAACCAAGCACTTCTCCCATTGCAAGAATCATAGATCTAGTTGGCCAAACCAAACCCACCACTCGAAGAGAATTACAAGGATATGAAATCATGCATAAGAGAGATCAGAAGAAACTCAAATAAGATTCATAGATAATCTGATCATAAATCCACAATTCATCGGATCTCGACAAACACACCGCAAAAGAAGATTACATCGGATAGATCTCCATGAAGATCATGGAGAACTTTTTATTGAAGATCCAAGAGAGAGAAGAAGCCATCTAGCTACTAGCTATGGACCCGTAGGTCTATGGTGAACTACTCACGCATCATCGAAGAGGTCATGGTGTTGATGAAGAAGCCCTCCGTGTCCGTATCCCCCCTTCGGCAGGGCACTAGAACATGCCCCAGATGGGATCTTGCGGAGACAGAAGCTTGCGGCAACGGAAAAGTACTTTCGATGATCTCCTGATTTTTTGGGATTTTAGGGAATACATAGGCGCAAAACCTAGGGCAGAGGTGGCCCAGGGAGCCCACAAGCCAGGGAGGCGCGGGCCCCCCTGGCCGCGCCATGAGGGCTTGTGGGGTCCCTGCAAGCCCCCTGCCCTGATTCCCCGTCTTCCTGATCTTTTTCTGTCTCGGAAAAAATCTTTTTCGCATTTTCATTCCGTTTGGACTCCGTTCGAAATCCTCCTCTGAAAGGGGTCAAAAACATGGAAAAAACAGGAACTGGCACATGGCACTGAGTTAATAAGTTTGTCCCAAAAATTGTAAAAAAGGCATGCAAAACATCCAAAGTTTGACAAGATAATAACATGAAACCATAAAAAATTATAGATACGTTGGAGACGTATCAAGCATCCCCAAGCTTAACTCCTCCTCGTTCTCAAGTAGGGAAGTGATAAAGAATGAATTTTTGATGTGGAATGCTACCTAGCATAGTTGTCCTTTGCAACTTCTTTCATGTGACATGAATGTTCAGATCCGTAATATTCAAAACAATACTTTTCTATTGACATGAAAACAATAATACTTCAAGCAAACTAGCAAGGTAATCATGAACTTTCCAAATAACAAGGCCAATGGAAGTTATCCCTACAAAATCATATACTTTGGCTATGCTCCATCATCCTCACACAACGAATGTAAATCATGCACAACCCCGGTATTGGCCAAGTAATTGTTTTCGCACTCTTACTTTCTCAAACTTTTTATAACTATCACGCAGTACATGAGCGTGAGCCATGGATATAGCACTAAAAGTGGAATAGAGTGTGTGGTGGTTGTGAGACAAAAAGGAGGATATGGTCACATTGACTCGGCATATCAAAGGGCTATGCAGATGCCCATTAATATATATCAATGTGAATGAGTAGGGATTGCCATACAAAGGATGCACTAGAGCTATAAGTATGTGAAAGCTCAAAAGTAGAACTAGTGGGTGTGCATCCAACTTTCTTGCTCACGAAGACCTAGGGCAATTTTGAGGAAGCCCATCATTGGAATATACAAGCCAAGTTATATAATGAAGATTCCCACTAGCATATGGTGGTGACAAAGCAAGAAGCTCTCAATCATGAAGAACATGGTGCTATTATGAAACACAAGTGTGGAAAAAGATAGTAGCATTGTCCCTTCTCTCTTTTTCTCTTTTTTTTATTTGAGCTCTTGGGCCTCTTTTTTCTCTTTTCTCCCTTTTTTATTGGGCACTTTGGCCTCTCTTTTTTATTCCTCACATGGGACAATGCTCTAATAATTATGATCATCACACTTTTATTTACTCACAGCTCAAAGCTTAGAAATGACTCTATAGGAAATGCCTCCGGCAGTGTACCGGGATGTGCAACGATCTAGCTTGGCGTATGACGTTGAAACATCTCGCTAGCTATCTTATGATCATGCAATGGCAATATGAGATTGACGGCACAAGTCATGAGACGGAACGGTGGGAGTTGCACGGCAATATATCTCGGAATGGCAATGAAAATGCCATAGTAGGTACATATGGTGGCTGTTTTGAGGGAGGCATTTGTTGGGTTTGTGTACCGGTGAGAATTGCGTGGCACTAGAGAGGCTAGCAATGGTGGAAGGTGAAAGTGCATCTATACCATGGACTCACATTAGTCATGAAGAACTCACATACTTGTTGCAAACGTTTTTATTAGTAATAGAAACAAAGTGCTAAACGCATACTCCTAGGGGAAGGGTTGGTAGGTGTTAACCATCGCGCGATCCCGACCTCCACACAAAGGATGAAAATCAATAGATAAATTATGCTCCTACTTCCTAACATAGCGGTTCACCATACGTACATGCTACGGGAATCACTAACTTCAACACAAGTATTTCTAGATTCACAACACCTTACTAACATAACTCTTCATATTACCAAATCCACGTCTCAAAACTAACTCAGAGGAATCAAAACTTCTCTTTCTACTCAATGCACATGAAGATGGAGGTTTTTGTATCCTCTTTGGGTACCTATTTCCTTTGGGACTACTTTCATAGCATAAGACAACTACCAAGTCATGCACCGCCGTGCTCTAAAAGATATAAGTGAAGCACACACAGCAAAATTATCTAGCTCAAAAGATATAAGTGAAGCACTATGAGCATTCTAGAAAAATCACGATGAATGCATGTCTCTCTCTCAAAATGGTGTGCAGCAAGGATGATTGTGACACAACAAAAAGAAAATACTCCTAAGATACAAGACGCTCCAAGCAAAACACGTATCATGTGGTGAATAAAAATATAGCTCCAAGTAATGTTACCGATGGATTGAAGACGAAAGAGGGCATGCCTTCCCGGGGCATCCCCAAGCTTAGGCTTTTTGGTGTCCTTGAATTTGGCTTGGGATGCCTTGGGAATCCCCAAGTTTGAGCTCTTTCCACTCCTTATCTCTTTGTCCATGAGAACATCACCCAAAACTTGAAAACTTCACAACACAAAACTTAAACAGAAACTCGTGATAACATTAGCACAAGAAAACAAACTACCACCTCTTTTGGTACTGTACCAAACTTGAATTTTATCTATATTGGTGTTGGGCTACTGTATTCTCACTTTTCCATGGCTAGTACCCCCGATACTAACCATAGTTTCATCAAAACAAGCAACCAACTCAACAAAAACAGAATCTGTCAAAAACAGACCAGTCTTTCGAAATCTGTATACTTCGTATACTTCCTGTACCTCGAAAATTCTGAAAAAATACGAATGACTCTAAAAAGGCATATCAACCAGCAGCAAGAAGAATCAACTCAAAATCTCTTTCTGAATAAAAATGAAAAATCATCTCGTGAGCAAAAAGTTGCTGTCTTTTTCCAGCAGGATCAAACAACCATTACCAAGACTAGTCATAAAGGTTTTGCTTGGCTCAAACACAAAAAACACAATCACAAAAGAATTATGAAAGTGTGTACGCAACAAAGCAGAAAGAAACAGATAAATTCATCGGGTTGCTTCCCAACAAGCGTTATTGTTTAACGCCCCAAGCTAGGCATAAAAGCAATAGAATCACGTATCGTCGCCTTTGGTGCTCAAACAATAAGTGGTCCTCAGCACGGATTCATAAGGCAATATTATTTTATTTCTAGGTAAGTGCTCCATGCCCTTCTTTAAAGGAAATTTAAATCTAATATTCCCTTCCTTCATATCGATGATAGCACCGATAGTCCTTAGGAAAGGTCTACCAATAATAATAGGGCATGTAGGATTGCAATCAATGTCAAGCAGAATTAAATCCACGGGTCCATAGTTCCTATTTGCAATAATAAGAACATCATTGATCCTTCCCATGGATTTCTTGACAGTAGAATCCGCGAGATGCAAATTAAGAGAACACTCTTCAATCTCATTAAAACCCAGAACTTCACATAAAGACTTTGGAATCGCGGAAACACTAGCACCCAAATCACACAAAGCATTGCATTCATAGTTTTTGATTTCTATTTTGATAGTAGGTTCCCACTCATCATGAAGCTTTCTAGGGATAGAGACTTCCAATTCAAGTTTCTCTTCAAGAGATTTTATCATGGCTTCGACGATATGATCGGTAAAGGCCTTGTTTTGGCTATAAGCGTGTGGAGAGTTTAACATGGATTGCATCAAGGAAATGCATTCAATCAAGGAGCAACTATCATAATTGAATTCCTTGAAATCCAAGGCAGTAATTTCATTACTACTCAAAGTTTTAATATCTTCTACTCCACTTTCAATGCTTTTAGCATCAAGATAGATGGACTCCGAATCATTGGGGCACTTTTCAACCAAAGTGGATTCATATCCAACCCCATAATCATTAGGTTTGTCACAAGAAAACAAAGATTCAATGGGAGTCACACCAAGCACTTTAAGATCTTCGTGATTCTCATCACGAATTTCAGGTTTAGCAGCCATTTTATTGACTAAGGTAGCCTGCTTATCAAAAATCTGGCCTACCAACTTTTCAAGACGAGCAAACTGAGCATTTAGCGCAAGGAATTCTTTGGCCATATCATCAACTTCTCTACTCATAAAGGCCAGAAAAGAATTTTGCTCCTTCAGTTCTCTACGAAAGTAACTATTATATTCAAATTGTGTAGACATGAAGCCTTTAACACTAGTTTCAATCTCTTCCATCTTTGCATAGTGAGCATCAAAATCCCTTAGTTGGGCCATGAGAGTTTTAGCAGGACGACAAGCGGGCAAAGAGCAAGCAAGAAAAAGGGTGAACGAAAAGGCGAAAGAAAAAGGCAAATTGGTGAAGCAGGGGAGAGGAAAACGAGAGGCAACTAGCAAAGAAAGTAAATGCAAGAGATGAGTTTGCGACACTTACTTGGATGAGTTCTTGACTTGATCCTCCCCAGCAACGGCGCCAGAAATTCTTCTGCTACGGCAACAAAAGTCCTTCCCCGGCAACGCCAGGAATTATTCTTGCTACTTCTCTTGATTGCGTCGGTTTTTCCCTTGAAGAGGAAAGGGTGATGCAGCACAGGAGCAGTAAGTATTTCCCTCAGTTTGAGAACCAAGGTATCAATCCAGTAGGAGAATCTCATCAAGTCCAGAGTACCTGCACAAATACAAAGAGCTTGCACCCAACGCTATAAAGGGGTTGTCAATCCCTTCCAGATTGATTGCAAAGTGAGATCTGAAGGCGGAAAGTGCAACAAAGGAAAAGTGTAAGGCTGAAAATATCGTGTGGAGTAGACCCGGGGGACATAGTGTTCACTAGAGGCTTCTCCCAAAATAGCAAATTTTACGGTGGGTGCACAAATTACTGTCGAGCAATTGATAGAACCGCGCAAAGTCATGATGATATCTAAGGCAATGATCATACATATAGGCATGACGTCTGAGACAAGTAGACCGATAATTTCTGCATCTACTACTATTACTCCACACATCGACCGCTATGCAGCATGCATCTAGTGTATTGAGTTCATGACGAACAGAGTAACGCCTTAAGCAAGATGACATGAAGTAGAGGGATAATCTCAAACCAATGATGAAAACCCCATCTTTTTACCCTTGATGGCAACAACATGATGCGTGCCTCGCTACCCCTTCTGTCACTGGGTGAGGTCACCGCACGGTATGAACCCAAAACCAAGCACTTCTCCCATTGAAAGAATCATAGATCTAGTTGGCCAAACAAAACCCACAACTCGAAGAGAATTACAAGGATATGAAATCATGCATAAGAGATATCAGAAGAAACTCAAATAAGATTCATAGATAATCTGGTCATAAATCCACAATTCATCGGATCTCGACAAACACACCGCAAAAGAAGATTACATCGGCTAGATCTCCATGAAGATCATGGAGAACTTTGTATTCAAGATCCAAGAGAGAGAAGAAGCCATCTAGATACTAGCTATGGACCCGTAGGTCTATGGTGAACTACTCACGCATCATCGGAGAGGTCATGGTGTTGATGAAGAAGCCCTCCGTGTCCGAATCCCCATTCGGCAGGGCACCAGAACGTGCCCCAGATGGGATCTTGCGGAGACAGAAGCTTGCGGCGGCGGAAAAGTACTTTCGATGATCTCCTGATTTTTTCTGGGATTTTATGAAATATATAGGCGCAAAACCTAGGGCAGAGGTGGCCTAGGGAGCCCACAATCCAGGGATGCGCGGGCCTACCTGGCCGCGCCATGAGGGCTTGTGGGGTCCCTGCAGGCCCCCTGCCCTGATTCTCTGGCTTTCCGATCTTTTTCTGTTTCAGAAACAATCTTTTTGGCAATTTCATTCCGTCTGGACTCCGTTCAAAATCCTCCTCTGAAAGCGGTCAAAAACATGAAAAAAACAGGAACTGGCACTTGGCAGTGAGTTAATAAGTTAGTCCCAATAAATATATAAAAGGCATGCAAAACATCCAAAGTTTGACAAGATAATAGCATGAAACCATCAAAAATTATAGATATGTTGGAGACATATCAATGAACGCCCTCCCGAGGCTCTTGGCGATGACCTACAAGTGCTCTCCTTGCGAGGCGAGGGCCCTCGCGAGGGTCCTCTTTGCCGGGCTCGACGACGGGCCGAACCAGGCTTATTCGGCCACAACGATTCTGGGGCCGCACGCGGGCGGGCCTGGGTACCCCCGGTCCTAGGGGCTCGACACTCCTGCCGGAAGTGTCAACACTGGTCGTAGTTGTAGCAGCGCCCACGGCCTCACTTCTTCCATCCGCTGCTGATACTTGTGATCTGCGTTGGGTTTTTCCCTAAAGAGCAGGCAATGATGCATCATAGTATAGATAAGTATTTACCTCGGTGAGGACCAAGGTTATTGGACCAATGGGAGGACCACACAATTTCCCGTCTTCAGTGCCTACACACAAAAGAGCACACTTGCACCCAACGCGGGCAAGAGGGATGCCAATCCCCTTGATGTCGTTACTTGCAAGCGATACATCGTGATAGATAGATAATTAAAATATATTAAATATAAAAAGTAAAATACAAATAATAAAAGGAAGTGAGGTACTTATAGTTTTATTAATATATATTTGTGAATAGACCCGGGGGCCATAGTTTTTGCTAGAAGCTTCTCTCTTGTAGAAAGCATAGAGTGGGTAAACAAATTATTGATGGGCAATTGTTTGATAGAAAAGCACATAGTTATGTAATATTTATTCATGGAAATGATCATTACAATAGGCATCATGTCCGTAAGCAAGTAGACCAACTCTTGTCTGCATCTACAACTATTACTCCACACAACGACCGTTATCGAGCATGCATCTAGAGTATTAAGTGAAAATAGAGTAATGCTTGGGGAACAATGACATGATGTAGACAAAGTAAATCCAATTAATATGAATCAACCCCATCATCTTACCCTCAGTGGAAGAAATACAATATATGTCATGTCCGTTTCTGTCACTGGGATTGAGCACTGTAAGATTGAACCCACTACAACACACCTCTCCCATTGAAGATAGATCAATCTAGTCGGCCAAACCAAATCAACAGACATGAGAGAATTACGAAGCTATCACAATCATGCATATAATAATTCACAGAAGGCTCAAATATTATTCCTGAATAAACTGAACATAAATCCACAATTTATCAGATCCCAACAAACGCACCACGCAAGGGTGATTATATAATACTCCCTCCGTTCCTTGATATAAGGTGTATAAATTTTTGAGAAAAAAATCTGAAATATAAGGTGTATTGCATTGCACCACTCGTTTGGATAATTTTTTTAGGGATTTGATTACATTTCCTTATACCAGGCAAGCTCCTCTATTTTCTGATGCAATTAGCTAGGTGTAATCTCAACCAAAACATGTGAAATTTTCTCTCCACTTGCATTCTTTAATTTTCGTGCCAAAAACTATACATCCTATATTTAGGAATGGAGGGAGTATATATCAGTGCGGGAATCATGGAGACCATGTGAACGAAGAACATAGAGAGAGATAGCCATCTAGGTACTAACTACGGATCCGTAGGTCCGTGGTGAACTACTTACACATCACCATGGGAGCAGGAAGGTTGATGTAGAGGCCCTCCATGATCGGCACCCCTCTAACAGGGCAAGGGAATAGGGCTCCAGATAGGCACACAGCGGAACAAAGACTTGCGGCATCAAAAAAGTGTTTCGTGAGGCTCCTTGGGTTGTTTGGGATTAATGTGAATTTATAGGACACACACGAGGGCCAGCGGCGAAGGGAGGTGGCCCCAAGCCACCAGGGCGTTGTCACCCCCCTGGGCGCACCCTGTTGGCTGGCGCCACATCGAGGGGTCTCCGGTCTCCTTTCGAAGCTTCCAGGTCCTTATTTTGTCCAGAAAAAATCATTAATTTTTTTTGGGGTATTTGGACTTCGTTAATACAATATTTCTCAAAAACCAAAACCATGCAGAAAACAACAATTGGCATTTGGCACTCGTTTAATAGGTTAGTGCTAAAAATAATATAAATCAGATGTCTAGAAAGCATCCTAGAATGATAATATAATAGCATGAAACAATAAAACATGATAGATACGTTGGATACGTATCAGCTGTCCGTAGTCGTGTTGCCGTCGTCGTCGTTATCACAATGGAACCCGCCACCGTGCTCACGCCGCCCATTTAGCTGCCATGAGCATGAGTTGGTCACCGCCCCGTGTGCCTCTGTCCTGAGTACGCTGCCCCATTCGTTCCTCGAACTCCTTCAGTCGCCCGAGCGCCTCCTTGAACTGCATCTTGTCGACATCACAAAACTGCTCGATTCTGGCCACCGCTGCATACAGCTGGTCCAATAGGTTGTCGAGTAGTTTCTTCACCATTACCGCGCTGTCGAGCGTCGCTCGGAGGCCCGCATACCTCGCCGCCATGCCGCTGATCCTCCCGACGTACGCATCTAGGTCCTCACTATCCTCCATGCGCATGTGATCAAACTCGTCGCGAAGAGTAGCTAGCTTGTCGCCCTCATCCGATCCGTGTCGATGAATCGCGTCTTGAAGCTCGTCCAGAGCTCCGCTGACGTCTTCTTTAAGGACACCTGTAGCAGGATGTCTTAGGAGAGCGTTGTGAGGAGGTATGACCTTGCTGGCTTGTCCTTCTTCGCGATTACCGCCGTCGTCACGTCCTCCACCGAAACCACCACTTCACATAGCTCGTCCGCGTCGAGGTTGGCCTCCACCTTGATAGCCCACACGATATAGTTGTCATCGCTGAGCACCGGGCATTGTATGGGCAGCAAGCTCCCTGATCCACCAGCGTAAAGTACGAGCGATATCATCAGCGTTCACCTCGGCAAGCGTAGCTCCGATACCAAATGTTGGGTATAACCATAGACTACTCTCTCTCTCTCTCAGTGTTGGATGGAGGTAAAAGGAAGAAGAAGGAGGTGAACACACGAAAGTTTTCGACGACCAACGTCCGGCTGTGCGTACAACCTTTTTTGTGAGCCCAAACTGGCTCACCCCTACAACACACACATCGATTAGCATGGCTACTAGCCTAGAAGCCCGCACAACGCACTAGAGAAAACCTACGAGCACACACGTGCACACCTGACGACCCAGCCACTCTCGTGCATAGGGACATGCAAATCCCTTACAAGTATCGTCCTCCACGCCTCAACTCTGTTGCGCGCGCACGATCCATATGTTCAACCATAACCACGATGTGCACGACGCGCATGATACGGCCTACTCAAACAGATCATTGCGGCCCTTTGCTACCGACACCAACAGTCTAACTACGATCGCAAGCGCACACACATTCACGATGCACATACGTACATTCACGGCTGTGATCAAACCCACGAACTTGACATGATACACTCACGTTGGTCGCATAGCCATGGATCCAACCCGACGCACTGATGCCGGTCGTCATCATGATCGGTCACGGCTTATTCCCAACATCTAGTGTTAAGTTTCAATCCTTGTATTGTTGAAATCTTAGATGGGCTAAAGGCCATGAGACAATTCTAGAAATCTCTAAGGGCCCATGTAGATGGTGGCATGACAATGTGGTGGTGGAAAGTTTAGTCCCATCCCGCTAGTGGAGAAGGAGTTGGACCCCTTTATAAAGCTCTCCCTTCTACATGCTATTGGAGCATGAGAAGAGAAGATGCCCTCACGCACTCCTCCCGACCGCCCGCCTCGCTGCATTGCGGGTTGCGGGAATGAGCTGAGCCGAGCTCACACCTGATTAGATCGCCTCTGCCTCACGTGCTCGTTCCTTTTGCTGCTGCTGCCGTCGGCGACTCCGTCCCGTTCACCACGTACACGGTCGAGGGGAGAGTAGGTCTTCGAAACCCCACCTCTCCAGATCCTGTACGGGAGACGCGTGATTAGGTTTTTGGGGAGCGATCACGCGACTGCTCGCCTGCACCCATTTGCTTTGTCTACGTCCGTGTCGCCTTCGTCATGGCCATGTTTTCACCAACTGAAGCCGGCAGTCTAGCTTGCGAGAAGGCCGAAGCCAAGAAGAAGGTGGCAGAGGATGATGTCGCTGCCACCACTGCTGCTACGGCCAACTGACTGATCGGAGGGTATAACTCGTTTATCCCGCCTGGTGTGTAAGTTGTTGAAATCTTTATATGGCCCGAGACAAACACCTAAGCAATGACATGATAAGTTTAATACAACTTTGACATCTGTTGGCTTCGTTGTTAATGAAGATGACAACTATGTATACTATCGACATGGTAGGGGCGAAGGAGTTATATTGTGCTTGTATGTTGATGACGTACATATATTTGGAACCATGCTCAAAGTGATTGAGGAGGTTAAGTCTGTTTTGTCTGAGAACTTTGAGATGAAGTACCTTGGTGTTATCTTGAACATCAAGCTCTTGAGAGAAGCTGAGGGTGGGATTACACTTTTGCAATCCCACTATGTTGAGAAGATTTTGAGTCGCTTTGGATATTCAGACTGCAAAATTTCTCAAACATCATATGATCCTAGTGTGCTGATTTGAAAGTTCAGAGGCACATCTATAGATCAATTGAGATACTCTTAAATTATTGGTTCACTTATGTATCCAGCTAGCGCAACGAGGCCTGACATCACGTTTGCTTTGAGAAAACTGAGCTGGTTTGTTGCCAATCTGGGTGATGTTCATTGGCATGCTGTTGGAAGAATTGTGTGCTATCTGAAAGGTACTATCAACCACGGATTTCACTATACGGGATACCCGTCGGTACTTCAAGGGTACAGTGATGCAAATTGGTTGTCTGATGCAAATGAGATGAAGGCCACTATTGGTTATATGTTTACTCTTGGAGGTGGTGATGTTTCTAGGAAGTCTTGCAAGCAAACGATCTTAACGAGATCGACAATGCAAGCAGAATTAACAGCATTAAACACATGTAGTGTCGAAGCAGAATTTCTTCGAGATCTTTTGATGGACTTTCGTGTGGTTGAGAAGCCGGTTCTAGCTATCCTTATGAACTGCGATAATCAGATAGTTATTGTCAAAGCGAAGTGTTCAAAGGACAACATGAAGTCCTACCAAACTATAAGAATGAGATTGAAGTGTGTCAGACGTTTAAGAAACTCCGGAGTGATAACATTTGATTACATCCAAACGGCTAAGAATCTAGCACATCCCTTTACTAAAGGGCTATCACGTGTTGTGAAAGATACTGCACTGAGGGAGATCGGTATGAGACCACGTGAGTTGCCATGGCAGTAACCCAACCTATATGATCAGAGATCCCGTGAAGTAGGACCTCAGAAACGAAGCCAGTGGTGAACCGAGGAGAGTAACTTTACTAAACTCACTCCATTGGGGATGCAATACTCTCTGATACTGTACGGTAGGATGACTACTGTCTTAATGTGTTCTAAAGCTTATATCTAAGCAAGATGCTGTCCAACACAACTATATTTGGAGGAACACACCTATATGAGCCCAAATGCTGGACACTGTCTATGAGATTGGGGTGATCTCTAGTAAACTCATTAATAGGCCAAGGGTGTGACGAATATGCTCCACCCGAGGGGTCAGCCTTCGACAGCCTAGTACTAGTAAGACTTGTGGTGAAGCTTCTTTACGCCAAACTGACAATTCAAGGCATAGTCCATTGTTCATTTGTAAAGGAGTGTGGCTGGTTGCTCTAGGTGAAGCTCAACCTTAACAGGTCTTCACTGAAATGCTAGTATATCAAAACAATGATTGGAACAAGAGGACATATTGTGCCCTTAAGATATGGTGGGGGATTGTTGAAATATGAGATGGGTCTAAGGCCCATGAGGCAATTTCAGAAATCTCTAATGGCCCATGTAGGTGGTGGCATGACGAGGTGGTGGTGGGAAGTTTAGTCCCACCCCACTAGTGGAGAAGGAGTTAGACCCCTTTATAAGGGTCTCTCTTCTACATGCTATTGGAACATGAGAAGAGAAGAGGCCCTCACAAACTCCTCCTCCGCCGCCCGCCTCGCCACGCCACGCCTCGTCACGACGCAGGTTGCGGGAATGAGTCGAGCTGAGCCGAGCTCATACCTACGCGCTTATTTTTGCCGGTCAGGAACAGAGAATATGTAACACAGAAATCCCACCTCTCCAGATCATGTATGGGAGAGGGGCGATTAGGTTTTTGGGGAGCGATCATGCGAATGCTCGCCTCCGTCCATCTGCTTCGTCTACGTCTGCGTCGCCTTCGTCATCACCATGTCTTCACCAATTGAAGCCGACCGGCTCGCCCGTGAGAAGGCCGAAGCCGAGAAGAAGAAGGCAGAGGATGCTGCCGCACCACTGCTGCTAGGGCCAACTGGCCGATTGGAGGGTATAACTCATTTATGCCGGTCATGTTTATCTTGGTCCTAGTAGTACTAGCTATATGCGTAGATCTTTCTACTATATGCATAGTACTTGCTAGTCTGCTCCGTAATCAGTACATCATCAATCTAGTCAATGTCGTGTTAATAATTATTTCGTGGATTAATCTATTCGGAAAGTTGCCTATTTACTCAACAATCCAAAAACCTAATATGTGTAGGAATTTTTCGAGTTGTGGTTTTGATGCTGCATTGTAACCGGATAAGTTTACCGGTACTTATTTCAAGCGTTGGCAGACAAGAACCACCTTATGGCTCACGGCTATGAACGTGTTCTGGGTAGTCTGTGTGACTCCTACGTGAAAGCTCAATCCTAAGCGGGAGAAGACGTTCAAGGAGTCCACCGTCTTCTTTCTTGGAGCAGTTTTAAGTGTGATCGGAGATAAGCTGGTTGATGGATAATTACATGTGGACATTGCCAAATTGGGATGCGCTCGAACCAAAATTCGGGCCACCGATGCTGGGAGCAAGATGTATGTTATGGAGCAGTTCCATTTATTATAAAATGGTTGAGAACCGTTCTGTATTGGAACAAGCTCGTGAGATAATATGCATTGCTAAAGAACTTGAGGTTCTCTAGGGCGATTTACCTGGCAAATTTGTCGCGGGGTGTATAATTGCTAAGCTCCCTAATTCCTGGAGGAACTTTGCTACCACTATGAAACATTAGAGGCGTGAATTCTCAATAGAGGATATCATCAGCCATCTAAGTGTTGAGCAGAACTCGAGAGCAAAGGACTCGCACGGAAAATCAGTCGAAGGTCCTTTTGTTGCCAATACGGTACATCAGAGGAACTTCAATTCCCACAAGCCCAAGAGGAAGAATTCTGTCCAACAGAATATCGACTTTAAAAAGAAGGGTAAGAAGACCTTCAAGAAGAATAAGAAGGGAGATGGCTCCTTCAATTGTGGTTCTCGGGAACATTGGGCTAGTAAGTGCCCAAACAAGTACAAGAAGCCAGGACATGACTCCAAGTATGCCAATATAATTGTGAGCAACAATGAAAGTGGTGCATCTAGGTACGGTAATTTGTTTACTGTATTTTTGGTTTGTTAATCTACTGATTGGTGGGTGGACACATGGGCAAATATTCATGTGTGTGCTAACATCTCATTGTTCTCTTCTTACCAGGTCACAGGCCAAGGGTTTGTATTGATGGTGAATGGCGCGAGTGCTTCTGTTCTTGGTGTTGGCACGGTCGATCTGAAATTTACTTCGGGAAGGATCGTACAGCTGAAGAACGTGCAGCATGTCCCCGCCATCAAGAAGAACCTCGTTAGTGGCTCCCTTCTGTGTAGAGAAGGGTTTAAGTTGGTCTTCGAGTCTAATAAAGTAGTTGATACAAAATATGGACTTTTTGTTGGTAAAGGTAATGAACACGGATGTTTGTTCCGCCTTTCCCTTGCAGATTTTTGTAATAAAGTCGGGAACAATATTCATTCGAGTCTAATGAGTCTGAAATTTGGCATTCACATCTTTGTCAGATAAGTTTTGGTGTTATGTCGCGGCTAGCAAAACTGAATTTAATCCTGAGTTTCACTTTAGCCAAAGTTTCTAAGTGCCATTCATGAGTGCAAGCAAAGCAACCTCACAAGGCTGCAGAGGAGAGACACTTGGTGCCATTAGAACTCATACATTCTGATCTTTGTGGGATGAATGGTGTGTTGACTAAAGGTGGAAAGAAATATTTCATGACATTGATAGATGATTCCACTAGATATTGCTATGTGTATCTGTTAAATGCTAAATATGAGGCTCTACACTACTTTAAAATCTATAAGGTGGAAGTTCAGAATGAACTTGAAAAGAAAATTAAATGAATCAGGTCTGATTGTGGTGGAGAGTACTTCTCAAATGAATTTGATTCTTTTTGTGCGGAACACGACATTATTCATGAGAGGACGCCTCCCTATTCGCCCTAGTCAAACGGGATTCTTGAACGAAAAAACCATACTCTAACTGATTTGGTTAACGCCATGTTAGATACATCGGGTTTATCCAAGGCATGGTGGGGGGGCTATATTGACTGCATGTCATGTCGTGAATAAGGTTTCTACAAAAGATAATGAGGTCACACCCTATGAGGAGTGGTCGAAGACAAGGACGACGCTCTCATACTTACATACTTGGGGCTGCTTGGCGAAAGTCAATGCCGATCCCCAAAAAGCGTAAGCTTGGACCAAAGACTATGGACTGCGTTAATTTGGGATACGCTAAGAATAGCGTTGGCTATAGATTTCTAGTAGTGAAATCTGAGGTACGTGACGTGAAGGTCGGTACAATAATGGAGTCGAGGGATGCTACATTCTTTGATGATATTTTTCCCATGAGAGATATACAAAGCACTTCTAGACAGGAATTTGAGGATACTCCCGAGCCTGCCATTCCTATAGAATATTATGAACAAACACATGATGAAAATCCTGAGGAGGATGACGAGGAAACCCTTGGTAGGGGTAAGAGACAAAGGACTGCAATGACCTTTGGTGATGATTTCTTTGTATACCTCGTGGATGATAATCCCACTTCCATTTCAGAAGCGTATGCATATCCAAATGCCGACTACTGGAAAGCTGCGGTCGTAGTGAGATGGATTCCATCATGGCTAATGGGACATGGAAAATTACTGATCTTCCCTATGGTTGCAAACCATTAATATGCAAGTGGGTGTTCAAAAAGAAGCTTAGGTCCGATGGTACAATTGAAAAGTACAAGGCTAGGCTTGTGGCTAAGGGCTATGCCCAGATAGAAGAAGAAGATTTCTTTGACACTTACTCACCTGTGGCCAGACTGACCACCATTCGATTACTACTCTCGTTGGTGGCCTCGCATGGTCTTCTCGTTCATCAAATGGACGTTAAGACGGCTTTCCTGAACGGAGAGCTAAACGAGGAAATATATAAGCAATATCCAGACTGGCGAGGAAGGAAAAGTGTGTAAGTTGTTGAAATCTTTATATGGCCTGAGACAAGCACCGAAACAATGGCATGATAAGGTACTATCAACCACATACTTCACTATACGGGATACCCGTCGGTACTTCAAGGGCATAGTTATGTGAATTGGATCTCTGATGCTCATGAGATGAAGGCCACTACTGGGTATACGTTTACTCTTGGAGGTGGTTCTGTTTCCTGGAAGTCTTGCAAGCAAACGATCTTAACGAGACCGATAACGGAAGCAGAATTAACAGCATTAGACACATCTGGTGTCAAAGTAGAATGTCTTTGAGATCTTTTGATGGACTTCCTGGGGTTGAGAAGCCGGTTCCGATTATCCTTATTAATAGCGATAATCAGACAGTTATTGTGAAAGTGAAGAGTTCAAAGGACAACATGAAGTCCAACCAACATATAAGAATGAGATTGAAGTTTGTCAGACGTTTAAGAAACTCAGGAGTGATAGCGTTGGATTACATCCAAACGGCTAACAACTGGCACCTCCCTTTACTAAAGGGCTATCACGTGTTGTGATAGATAGTGCATCGAGGGAGATGGGATGAGACCCATGTGAGTTGCCATGGCACTAACCTAACCTATATGATCGGAGATCCCATGAAGTAGGACCTCGAAAAACAAGTCAGTGGTGAACTGAGGAGAGTAACTTTACTAAACTCACTCCGTTGGAGATGCAATACTCTCGGATATTGTATGGTAGGATGGCTACTATCTTAATGTGTTCTAAATCTTATATGTAAGCAAGGTGTTGTCCTACAGAGAGACGTTTCGAGGAACACACCTATATGAGCCCAACTGCTGGTCACACTGTATAAAATTGGGGTGATCTCTAGTAAACTCATGAATTGGCCACGAGTGTGACTAATATGCTCCACCCGAGGGGTCAGCCTTCGGCAGCCTAGTACTAGTAAGACTTCTGGTGAAGCTTCTTTATGCCAAACTGAGAATTCAAGGCATAGTCCATTGCTCACTTGTAAAGGAGTGTAGCTGCTTGCTCTAGGTGAAGCTCAACCTTAACAGGTCTTCACTGAAATGTTAGTATATCAAAACAGTGATTGGAACGAGAGAACATAATGTGTGCTTGAGATTTCGTGGGGGATTGTTGAAATCTGAGATGGGCCTAAGGCCCATGAGACAATTTCAGAAATCTCTAAGGTCCCATGTAGGTGGTGGCATGACAATGTGGTGGTAGGACGTTTAGTCTCACCCCGGTAGTAGAGAAGAAGTTGGATCCCTTTATAAGGGTCTCTGTTCTACATGCTATTGAAGCATGAGAAGAGAAGAGGCCCTCGCGCACTCTAGCTCCGCCGCCCGCCTCGGGTTGCGGGAATGAGCTGACCCGAGCTCATACATACGCGCTTATTTTTTGCCGGCCAAGCACGAAGAATATGTAACGGACGTGCCACGATCCGAGACGTCGGATCGTGGGCTGTTACTGACTCGGATGTGGGTCCAGCCCACGTCTCTCCACCCGCCCGCCTATATAAGCAGGGGTAACGCTAACCCTAGCCGTCACAAGATCAAATCGCCTCTGCCTCACGCGCTCGTTTTTTTTGTTGCTGCTGCTATCGGCGACTCTGTCCCGTTCACCGCGTATATGCTCGACATGAGAGCAGGCCTCCGAAATCCTGCCTCTCGAGATCCACGGAAGAGGGGTCATTAGATTTTTGAAGAGCGATCATGCGACTCCTCGGCTCCGTCTGTGTGCTTCGTCTACGTCCGCGTCCCCTTCGTCATCGTCATGTCTTCACCAACTGAAGCCGACCGTCTCGCCCGCGAGAAGGCCGAAGCCGAGAAGAAGGCGGCAGAGGATGCCACCGCCGCCACCACTGCTGCTACGACGAACTGGCCGATCGGAGGATATAACTCGTTTATCCCGCTCATGTTTGTCTTAGTCGCAGTATTACTAGGTATATGCGTAGATCTTTCTATTATATGCGTAGTACTTGCTAGTCTGCTCCGTAATCGGTACATTATCAATCTAGTCAATGTCACGTTAATAATTATTTCATGATTTAATCTATTCGGAAAATTACGTGTTTACTCAACATATATTCCTTGGACGTCTCGCCATGTCCATGCCGCACAACAAAATCCAGTGTCGTTATAGCACCGCGAAGGCAGCCGTTCATCCTTTCGCCGGGAGAAAAGCCATTAGTCTTATATGCCAAGTGGTCCATCATCCATGTGACCTTCGCGTTGAGCGGAAGCATCTGCACCGATCTGTGGTGAATCGTCGCAAAAGGCGTGGCTCAAGTTGCATACATGTCTGCATCATTGTTCTCCCTGGTGAGCTCGCATGGTGATGTCCATGATGACTTCCAGCGCAGCAGAAACGAAACTCCAACATTAAACTACAGCCCGACGGATCTACCAAACCGAGCACCTCCAAATAGAGAGCGGAGAAGTCGTAATTGGGTAGAGTATAGCTCAGGGGAAAACAGCCAAAAGACAATGGATTTTAAGCAGACCGAAGTGCCATATACTCTCAGGATATCAGACTTATGGTATTCCCGAACGGCCGGTGGCCGAACTTTAAAAACCCTCGTACAGTCTTGCAGATGCAGCCTGGCGTGTCATGGCAGACAGCTCCATTACGCACGTTCAGGCCAGCTGATTTGCGAAGTATGGAGACCGATATCTCTATCTAACCAACCACCGAATTTGTGTAGAAAGAATATTTGAGTGCGTTCATATATGTACTACACCCTCCGTTCTTAAATATAACATCTTATAATGATTCTACTACAGACTACATACGAAACAAAATGAATAAATTTACAATTTAAAAATATGTCTACGTACATCTATATGCAGTTTATAATAAAATCCTTAAAATGTTTTATATTTAGAAACACAGGAAGTAGAAGGGTTGGACGCGTTTGCTACGTTGTTGATATTTTTGATATTTCATAATTTTTATACTTAATCTATCTTAAAATATAAGATTTATTAGTTTTTAAAAGTTAAACCTCTTTAAATTTCACCAGTTTTTTTATAGAAATATATCTGTATCTATAATATCAAATCGGATTTTTAGATTTATCATGAAATGAATTTTCATATTTTCATATTTTTATCTCTGAACTTGGTCAAAGATAAAAAGGTTAACTTTTCAATAAACTATTAAAAAAGTTAACTTTTCAATAGACTATTAATGGATGTCAATAAATTTTTCAATAAAGTGTTACACCTTACATTTTAGGATGGAGGTTCGATTAATGTGGAAGATGATGGAGTGTGTTTTCTTTTTTATTAAGATAATGTGGTGTTGTAAAGGGTTTCTCACGGTGTGATTTTGTGATCAGATAATGAATTTATATTTATGTGGAAAAAAATTCTGCGTCGATGACTACAGGTACTATATTGATTCTATAGTATCACATGTTGATATTATTTTTTTAGATGATGAGAGGGTGTGTAGGATTGATAAGTTTTTTATAGACCAATTGCTTCCAGTTGTTTTGGAACATTACTGACCGAGTTAAATTCATGAAAGAAAAACTACATATAGAATTAAAATAATTGATTGAAAGAGTTGACCCGATCAAAATGGATGACGCAATTCAATATTAATTAATGATCTCAATTAAATGAGAGGCCTTTAATAGTAGAGAGTTTAGTGATATTGTATAATGTATGGCTGACGGGCCATATATTCTACAGGTGTGCAGTGACAAGATCTTATATCTATCTGGCGGACAGAGACGTGGAAAACAGCATTCTACCTGCTGCTTGACGAAAGTCAATATTTGAGACGTACTACTACTGAATAAACATGTGTAATTTGCCCTTTTAGTCATCTTTAGGTACCTTTGAAAATGAACACTACTATCTCCGTCATGGTTTAGAAGGCACGGTTAAATTTACGTGCATTTTCATAATAGACAAGCTTTAAAACGCGTTCCATTTACTCCTAGCAGCTAATTAGTATTTTGTTGTACTACTTCTATAGGCATACGTAGTGTGAATGTTATTTTTTAACTTATTTCATAGCCAATGAATAACCACCTTGGTCTAAAAAAATTTCATACACGCCTTTTAAACCGTGACGGAGGAAGTAAAGAACTACTATTGTTTTCCTCAAATGTTGCCATTCTTCACACGTGGTTCTAATTAAAATCAGACTACTATTTTTCAAAAAGTAAAAAAATAGCTGATCGATCGTTTACTATCTCTCACATATCATGGTGAATAACCTATTGAATGAGGCAATGCCAGTTGCCCTCCCGACCATCTCTAGCCGATTTCGTATAATGTTCCGATTCGTAAAATAGTTGTTAAAATACAGGTCTGTATAAAAAAAGTTGCCCGATCAGACCCTACGAACGTGTCGGACTCGTAAATATTTTTGCATGGTAAAAAGCTTCTCCTGATTTGTAAAATTATAGTTTACGCGATCGTTTCTACGGTGCCTTGTATCGAGAGAAAGCAGTTGGCGGGAGCCCAACAATTACGAAAACTTTCGTGTCCGCCCTCCATGCCCACGGTACGCTGCCTCAGACGTTGCCCCGGTCGTCGGCCGCCCATCCCCGGACGCCGCCCCGCCCGTCTGACGGCCATCCTGCTCGTCCTGGTCGGATTCGGCGTCGGAAGCGAGCTAGCTAGCTCCAGGCTTCTGGATGGATTCGTGGGCACCGGAGCTAGCTAGCTTCGGGCTTCTGGATGGATTTGTAGACACCGAAGCTAGCTAGCTCCTCGATGGATTCATGGACACTCGAGCTAGCTAGCTCTAGGCTCGTGGATGGATTCGTAGACACCGAAGCTAGCTAGCTCATGGATGAATTCTTGGACACCGGAGCTAGCTAGCTAGCTCCTGGAGCTAGCTTCTGGATGGATTCGTTGATCGACGCCTCCGTATTTAGGAACAAATTTAGTTGATCATGGACACGGTCGAGAGGAAGAAGATGTGGGGAAAAACGTAAGAATTTTTTTTTCGATTTACAGTTTAAATTTAAGGGTTATGTTCTGTCACAGCTCGAGGTAACCCGTAAAAGAGCATCTTCTGTGAATATTCCTTTTTACGAATTCACTTCGTAGGGTGTGAATCTACCTTCGTCCGCGCCGGCCCGTAAAACCGTTTTTTCACAAACTATAAATAGGTTCTACGGGCCGGTGTTATACGGATCTGCTAGAGATGCTTTTACACGATCATGAAAAACCGACCTGCTTTTCGAAAGCTCAAAATCAAACCAATTAAGCGTCACGGAAGGAGCGTCCGCTCGCACTGGCCACAACAATTTTAGTATTTGATTTCCGTTGATTGAAGAGGGGGCGCAAGGCTTGGACCAGATGAGAAAGGCTGGTTGGTGGACGGTGGGAGAGGAAGTTCCGTAGCTACCTCGCCCGCGGCAAAATGGAAAAATTTAACCCAAGAACGAAACTAATTCATAAAATAAACTGTCTGCAAAAAAAATCATCCGTCTCACACTTTTTTATGGCGTCTTTGTTTTAGACGCCACACTATATTGTGTGACGCCTGATAGTACGTTGTGTGGCGTTTGAGATCTATTATGGCGCCTAAGACATAGGCACCTCACTACATTGTGTGGCGCCTAAGGCAAAGGAGCCGTACAATGTAGTGTGGCGCCTGACTGTCGGATGGCACACAAAAGGGTCAGTTGCGTGATTTTTTTTCAAACGTGGTCCAGTTTATGAAATACTTTCGTTCGCATGTCAAATTTGACAATTTTGCCTTGCCCCGCACAAAACGACTTTTCCTCACACATGTCTCATCCTCTTTCCCTCACTTTCACGGGCACACAGAGGCAACCGTTTGAGAAGAGCAGCAATGCTCGATGCGGTCGTCGGAGGAGCAGCCATGTGCTCCTGGCAGCAGCAACCGGCAGAAAGATGTGGTGGTCGATAGTGAAGGAGGAGCGGTAACCGACGACAATAGACCAGATCGGCGCATCACGGGAGCGGACACGACGATCGTCACGAGCAGCTCGGAACCAAGTCGGCGCAGAGACGGGCGCGATTTGGAGAATCAGTGGATGTTGGTGCGCGGTCGGGGCAGACGCGGCCTGGGTGAGTTGGAGGCGAGGTGACGGTGTTGACCAGGACAACTTCCCAAACGCTCACTATGCCACCGGGAGATGAGCTTATTGAGGATCCCCACTTCTCCACTGTGTAAATTGTGTTGGGAAGCATACTACCACTCGAAGGTGGCCGCTGGTATATATTGATTGAGGCGAACAACCTGTCGTGGCTTACAAGTGTGGAACGATCGCTGGGATCGTGAGAGAGGGGTTTAAACAGAAAGAAGTAGAGATAGAGAAGATACAAATACAAACTAACTCTATCTATATCTTCTTGACTAACACTCCCCTTCAATCGAAACTCTATGAACTTGTGCCAAGATTGAGATTGTACTTGAAATCGTGTAACCTTCTCATAATGAGAGGTTTTGTAAACCCATCAACTAGTTGATCACCAGTAGGAATGAACCTTATGTCAAGAAGTATTTGAGCTACTCTTTCTTGAACAAAGTGAAAATCAAACTCAATATGATTTGTCCTTGCATGAAAAACAGGGTTAGCTGAAAGATAGGTTGCACCAAGATTATAACACCATAACCTTGCAGCTCGTGGAGTTTTAATGCCAAGCTCATATAGCAAAGTTTGAATCCACATGACTTCAGCTGTAGCATTTGCTAGAGCTTTATATTCAACCTCAGTACTGGATCTAGAGACTGTAGGCTGTTTTCTTGCACTCCATGACACAGGGTTTTTTCCCAGGAATACAACAAATCCACCTGTGGATCTTCTATCATCGGCACACCCAGCCCAATCTGTATCTGAATAACAGTAACAAGTGTAGATGGAGATTTGATGATCTGGAGTCCAACTCCTTTTGAGAATTGGAGATATCTAGCAATCCTCTTAACTGTTGTCCAATGAGTAGTACTAGGTTAGATATTGACATACTTTGTTTACAGAATAAGAAATATCAGAACGTGTAAGAGTCACATACTGCAATGCACCCACAACACTCCTATAATTTGTTGCATCCTCCGGTCCAAGCGGTAATCCATTATCAACTGTAAGTTTTTGTGAGGTTGAGATGGGTGTACTTACAGGCTTGCAGTTTTTCAAACCAACTTTTTTGAGTATATCAGTGGTGTATTTTTCCTGAGTAAGAAGTATACCATCATTTATCCTTTTAACTTCTATCCCAAGAAAATAATGAGGATCTCCCAAATCCTTGAGAGCGAACTCCAACTTGAGGTCCTTAAGGAAGCAAGTGGTGGCATCTGAACTTGAACTGGCAACAATTATGTCATCAACACAAACAAGCATAGAAATAGTAACATTGCTTTTGTTATAAAAGAACAATGAAGTGTCAGCCTTTGATGGTGTGAACCCTAGTTTTTGTAACCGTGTGCTCAATCTTGAGTACCAGGCTCTTGGGCCTGTTTCAAACCATACAAAGCCTTTTTTAACTTGCAAACATGACGAGGTGTGCTTTTGCTTTCATATCTTGGTGGTTGCCTCATAAAAACCTCTTCTTCCAGAACACCATGAAGAAACGCGTTCTGAACATCTAGCTCACATAGGATCCAACCTTTGGAAACAACAATCAAAGTACAAGTTGAATCGCAACTGCTTTAACAACAGGACTGAATGTATCCTCATAATCAATACCAAACCGTTGCTTGAATCCTTTTGCGACTAGTCTAGCTTTGTACCTGTCTATGCTACCATTAGATTTTCTCTTTATTTTATACTCCCACTTGCAATCAATTACATTCTTGCCCTCTTGTCATGGTACTAAATCCCATGTTTTATTTTTCATAAGTGCTTCATATTCACTATACATGGCCTTTTTCCACTCTTGACTAGCCAGTGCATCATGCAAATGAATAGGTTCACCCATGATAGCAAGAAAGGCACACTTAATTTTATCATATCTGATAGTCCCATCAGTGTACTTTTTTCTCTAAACACACCCGACTGTGATCTTGTATGACGACGTGGTAGTCCTCATGCACATTCAGAAGCAGAATCTGCAGCTATAGAAGTCTCACCTGATCTATGGATAACTCCTGAGCCGCACCAGTGAGAGCGGTGGATAACTCTTGAGCCGCACCAGTGGGAGCGGTGGGTAAATCCTGATCCGCGGTGGGTAACTCCTGATCTGCGCCAATGGAAGCCATCTGAGTGGTGGGTAACTCCTGAGCCGCTTTTTCGATTGTGCCCCCCAGCTCCGCATACACCTCCATGTGTCCCCCATCGGAGACGCAACCTCCCTTTGCAGTGTGCGATGGCTTGGCCCACCTTGCGAAGGCACAAGGGAATAAGCGAGGGAAGTAGGAGAAGACAGGGTTGGATATCGCCGGAGGAAGAGGGAGAGTCGTGGAGGAAAGGAGAGGTTGCATGCCGAGGGGCGGCGACAGGTGTAAATCTACCTAGGCGATGAGTAGGATGAGGCGATGATGGTGCTCACCCTGGCATCCACTCAGGGAAGAGAACATGAGAGAGACGAGTAAATTGCACAGTTGCTCAGGTTTGGGATGGGGATACCCTTAGATTGTATTTTCGGAGATGTGTAGATCGAGCAGGCTTAGCCCTCTGGGACCATCTGGTTGAGGTGGTGAGGCAGCATGCCTTGTCTAATGATCCCGATCTCCCCATATGGACTCTAGAGGCTAATGGCAAGTATTCGGTCAAGTCTTTCTACAGTCAAAGTAATTTTGGAGGAGTGGTTTCTACCTTTGGTGATAACTTGTGGAAAGTTATTTCCCCACAAAAAATACATGTGTTCCTCTGGTTGTGTATTTACAACAAGGTGCTGACAAGAGATAACCTGGGGAAATATAGGCCAGTAGAACATTCTACTTGTTTATTTGCAGTTGTAAAGAATTTGTACAACATTTGTTCTTTGATTGCATAGTTGCGAAACAATTGTGGGGGTTTATATCTCTGGTGGTTAATAAACCCGAAGTGTCAAATTTTGCTGATATTATTGCCGTGAAACAATCCTAAAAGTTATGTTGTTCTAAATATGATGATTGCTGCCTCCTTAGGAAGCATTTGGAAGTTAAGAAATGAATTCTGCTTTCAGGGCCGATCTTGGAAAAGTGTATAATGCATTTTCACAAAGCTGGAAGTCTACCTGAACCAATGGAAGATTCTATTCACCGATGTGCAAGCAGCTCTTCTGCGGGACTACATCAGATTGTTGAACAAGAAATGTGGGGAATTGCTTCGGATCGCGTGGAGGTGATGCTGGGAGGACACAAGGGAGTGGAGTAATGTCCTTTTGTGTCTGTAATGAATATGTTTGATGTAAACATGTTTAGAGATGTTGGCTCATTTTGTTGCTGCTTTTGGCTGTCTCCTAGTTTAGATGGTCTGAGTTGGTTTCTGTAGCTTGTTGTTGTCTTGGTAAGGTTTGTAAGACTCTGTTGCTTCGTATTGAAATAAGATGGGGCAGGGGGGAAACCCATTTCGTTCAAAAACACCATTCTCGGTCCGATGGTTCATCTTAATATCCATAACGGGGCTTCTCTGTATATATCTATTTATTTATGCTGCTATTTTCTGCTTCAAATCTCAATTACTTAATTAAAACAATCATTACACACGCTAATCATAACAAAAAAGTGTGTTAAAGGGTCGACGACTAGCTTGCACAGACCAACTCCCCCTCAAGAGGCATGCCACGGGTGCACCCCAGCACCTAGTCCTCCTAAAAATTAGGATTTTTTGATAGCGGGTAGTTCAGGGAATCCTTCCTGAGTATGCAACTTTGAAACATCGCCATATATATCAGAACGATTGCTAGATGTGATCTCTTCAAATCTTTAAATGAAGATTTGATGAACGCTGTGGTGCGTTGTTCCCATGCTAGGAGCTTCTGGACGGTGGCGCAAGAGGAGCTTGATCTCAAACTACCGCGGTTGCATCCTGGTATTGGACTAAGGCGACTGCTACGTGATCGTTCGATGCGGCGTGGATGATCGTTTGATCATGGCAACGCAGTGACTTTCTAATGTGCGTCCACCTGATGCTTTCTTCTCTAATCCCCATCTACCTTATGCTTTCTTCTCTAATCCTCATTCACCTCATGCGGAGCAACAACGCAGCAACCCCCGGTGGCACGTTGCGTCAGTCACCTCGCGTCACCGGAGCCGCCGGCGGCCGCTTCATAGCAGCTCCAAGAGCCACCGTCTACGGCTGCATTGCAGTACAGGGAGCCACCGGGGCGGCGACAAAAGCTTGGACGCAACACCGACGATGCCCACGAGAAGCTTCATTGGAGCTCCGACGAAGCTTCATTGATGCCCCAGCGAAGCTTCATTGCCGTGTTGCGTGCTTCGATGCAACTCTGCCACCGGCCATGGCGGCAGCTCAGAGCTCTCTACTGCTGCAATGCAGCTTCATCGTCATTGTGCAACAACGTCCTGATACCATTGCCTGTTGAAGCGCAGCTGTGCCGTCGGCCGTGGCAGCAGCTTGTAGAAACTCCTGCTCCAACGCAGCTCTGTCGTCGACGTGGCCGCAACGTCAGCTCGCATCGCCTGCTGCAACGCAGCTCAACCGTCGGCCATGGCAGCAGTATCTTCTCAGTGAAGGGTAATGGTGCTAGTGCGTTTTGTTGTGTGCTCGAAGGAAGAAGAAAAGAAGAAAAAGGAACGAGTGGCTGAGGCTAGTGGAGGAAAGGGATAAGGATGGGGTGAGCGACCCCGTAGGGGACACGTGGCACGCGTCAGAGGCAATTTACATCCGTGAAAAATCATTCGGATGATTTTGATCGTTTTCCTTGGACTAAAGATATCGTCTTGGATGATTTATTCCCTTCGGTTGAGAGGTGCAAAATCATCACACTAATACATGCTATATGGACAGCTCGTAAACGGTGGACTCATGATCAAGAGGTTTTGACCTCCTTCAATCCATCAAACGGGTGCACAATGATTTGTCAGTCCTAGTAATGCCACATGATCATCGTCATTTTCCAGCAGGTCTGAACTGTGGCCGCGTAAACCAGGATGGTGAAAATTAACACAAACGATGCTATAGATTTGAATATACAAAATGGAGGAGGAGGATGAGGTGTTGCCAGATCTCATCTCTCTTTAATGGTCTTGTGGAGCAAACCCTTCCCAGGTGTCCCAGGCCCTTTCATCGTCGAGTCCCTTGCACTGCGATAAATGGCTATCTTTGTCCAGCTCCAAGGTCTCTTGTTTGTGATGATGGAAATAGATTGTCATGTGGACCAAACTCTTATCGAGTGTCTCATGCCCTTTCGTTGCCGAGTCCCTGGCGCTACGAGAAGGTGATATCTTTGTCCAACACCAAGATTTCTCGTATACGATGATGGAAATAGATTGGTTGGAGATTGTCAACCTCTCGTCGTTGTGTCACGGTTAAAGGTGAATTTTAGCGTCTATCTTAAAATAAATTAGGGAAATATCTGAAGTTTTTGTCTCCTGGGTTCAGGCTGTTTTCAGGGATGCTAATGTTCTAACATATATGTGTGCTAAGTATGCTACTTATCTTAGGAGCTCTTAGTGTTGGATAGAATAAATCCTTTATGTTAAGCAATAAAGATCCCAAATTTCAAGTAAAAAAGATATTATTTTGAATAGCCGACCGATCTAGTGCATGGCGTCTGCTGCCTCCTTCACTCAATGCGCGAACTACTAGACCACCCACGTCTCTCATCTTATCTCTGCAACGACGATGTTGTTAGGGTGTGTTTGGTTCCAGTCACGAGGTGGAATGACATGGACCTACTCCAGAGCCTCATTCTTGCATTTGGTTCGTAGTGTAACAACAACAAAGTTATTCAACGAATATCCGCCCAATATCCGGGAATGTGTTTAGACCTCTAAATCGGAGGCATCACGTGGAACCAACCGTCGCTCTTTCCTCTCTCTCCCCCCGAAATCCTATCACGTCTCTTCCTCGTCTCTCCCTTACTGATATGCCCCGCCTCTACTCCTCACGTTATTCGTGCTCTCGACTACTACTCTCCCTCGATCCACACAGTCGGCAACTCCTTTGCCTCATTTCCTCCTCTTTGGAGTGTGGCATGACGGACGATGGATGCGACACGGCGGTCTTGAAGCTTAACGGCAGGGTAAGGGGGAACTACAACGACGACAGGGACCAGGCCTCCAAGGGAGCAGCAGCGATCTGATCCATGGGTCGGCGGTGGCCTGGCCTGCTGGTTAGAGGGTGCTAATTTTGTAGGGTGCATTTGTGGCTGGGTGAGGGACAACTATCAAGGAGCAGGGGCGGCAGCCACGTGTGTGTTGGTCGTCGAGGACTACGGGGAGCGACGACGGAGCTATATACGATGTTGCAAGGGCCATGCCCCCCAGCTTTGATAAAAAGTAGGAAGAATTTTTTTGAAGGTCTGCTTAAATTAGAGAAAATATAACCCTTAGCCCCCCACTCAAACATACATATTTTGCATTTGCCCCTCCCCCTGAATATCTTTCCTAGCTCCGCCACATTGGCCTGGATGTGGAGCAGATGGTATGGTAGCAGTTAGATTGCAAATGGCAACGAGCTAACTGGTTAATTAGCCTTAGCTGACTTGACCGTGGCATGCTCACGTTCATATCTTCTTTCTATCTTCATATATTCTTGATTCTTGTCGAGACTATGAATTTATGATCTCGTGTCTATTTTTTTGGGTGCAATATGAGATAGTTGTCTATATCGTTGATGTTATATGTTCATATATTAATTTACAAAGAGTGAAATCAAATCCATTCCATTTCATCTTTCCAACCATACACCAAAATGTTACCATTCCATTTCACATGTTTTTCTCAAACAAACACACAAACGTGAATCAACCCATTCTAATGGAATGGAACCATTACATTCCATTTTACTTTGTTCCTCTTCACTGTGGGAATCCTCGTGATATGCTTTTCAAAACTAGATCCGATATGGATATGTTTCAATGAACTTTTTTATGTGCAATTTAGTCCTTGTTTGGTGCACTTATCTAGAAGTCGATTTACAACTAAGTGATAGGTGGTGTGCAACTAAGTGGCAGGCGATGTGGAACTTCACCCCTACTAATGGACATGCATTTTTTATTGAGGACACCTCCACTCCAAACTACCCCCTACAAGTGTTATGTGCAACTTTGTCAGCTCCCCCGGCCAACTGCCTAGTAGTCAAGGTGCAACTTTCCTCCAGACCGGTGAATTGCAGTTTTTACGTTTGCAGTCTTGGCCAACTGCCTAGCAATGGATGTGCAACTTCAGATGTTGTCCCATCCAACTGTCTACTTTCCCGTACCCAATATAAGTGTACTTTTCCCTGCTAATAGCCCGTCCAAATCACCCCTAGTAGTGAGTTATGGAAATTTTACACTCCCTCTATATGCAACTCTTCAGTACCTGATGGCTATGCAATTTTCACCATTCCACTATCCTTGCTAGTGAGATTTATAATTTTATATGCTGCCCAGGCCAACTGTCTAGTAGACAATGTGCAATTTCGTCCAATTGGTTTTAAAAAAAAACTTGCACCATGCAGTACTAAAGTTGCAATGTAGTAATAGAGTTGCACCATATAGCATCAAAGTTGGCATCAAAAAAATTCATCGAAGCATACTCATGCGGGGTTTAGTTTGGAAGATCTCATCACGAGGTTCCAACGATAAAACGGATCTGAATTTCGACTTGTGGTTTGAAATATATAGCTTTTCTAAATTTGAAACCCAAATAAATGCATTCAGATTTGTTTTCCCACATGTATGAACGCATTTAATGTCAAACAATTACATGCGATAGCAAACAACAAATAGATACATGTTGTGCGGCTGCTCGTAATCATCAAATAATGCACGCACACTTTTTAGGTTTTAGGTATATTCTACATTATCGTGTAAACATGCTTCAACTTGTTAGCGTACCTTAATCACGCAGGAGAAAAGGTGTCCGACGGCGTCTTTAATACCAACCCTTAATACAGACATATTATATTCATGAAATAGTTCAAACCAGTCCATAAACATGAATGCAAAAATCAGTTATCCAATTATATGTTCTAAACTTTTGTATAGGTGTGGTCAATTTCATTTCAAATGCATAACAATTATAGTGTGATATTCATAACGTCCGATCACAATTCAAAAGATGCCGTTGTTTGGAAATGGATTTTTTCTAAGTACCCATGAAATTTCATTCAATATTATGTTGTATTATGTGCTGCTCAAGAAAGGCAAAATTTCGGCCAAAAACAACAAAAGATAACCCCCTAACTTGTATGTATTTTTCAATTTTTATCTTTTACACATGAGCACGTATATTAATAAAAAATTGGCATGTTATACTGCACTACTATAGGTGGATGCACACAGAAATTTGAAAATTTTCGAGTCGACTTTTTTTGATTTTTTGAACTTAAAAAAACAAGAACTATGGGCCCGTGCTTAGTATGTTCATAGTATTTATGTGCATCCCACTACATAAGTATCGGTCCAACAATATGTAAAAATGACAATTTTCACCTCCGAGACTAGGTATCCGAACCTCCACGCTCATTTTATCATCGGCTCCTATTTGCCATCTTCCTCTTTCTTGGTCATCTCCTTCTTTGCCGTTTCAATCTCGGCCACCAAATGCCTCAACAGCCTAACACGGATGGCTTGCACGATCATCCTTGCATCATCATTCATCCAACTTGTCTATCTTCAAGTTCGACATCTTTGTATCCCCCTGAATGTGCATTATATCAACTAGAGGGGGGGGGGGTGAATAGGCGATTTTTATGAATTCGTTAGTGAGGAATTTCCATGTGAGGAAATTGCTAACTCACAAACAACTTGCAGCGGAATAAGTACTCAAGCGTAAGTGTAAAAATGCAGAAGCATGGTCATCATGATGAAATGAAACAAACACTTGGTGCTAGTAGCGTGATTAGGATAAGCAGGTAAGAACAAGTGATGTGCAGAATTTGAGATGACGAAATTGATAAAGTCTTTAGTCCAATTCTTTAAATAGTAATGATCAATTTCATTGACACGTAAATGAGGAAATAGAAGGGTTGAGGAAATAGAACCAGGTACTCGGTGACGACGGTTATTTGATGACCGAGTTACAACAACCCTCATAGTCGTGCTTCTGATTTGGAGTAGTTTGGTATTTAAACCAAAAGACATGCAGTCCTAGGACACTAAATCCTTAACGTATTATCCTTGAGCTAAGGACACACAATCCTCACCCAACACTCGTGGTATGTCTTAAGGGCAGACTTTCAAACCCTCACAAACTCGGTCACCCGACACTCCACAATTTACTGCTCGATGCTCTAGACCAGTGACACCTAACCATCTGGAAGATGCAAAGTCTTGAAAGGTAACAAGCATCGGTTCCACACAGGAACAATCTCTTCATTGATGCTCAATCACTATGGGTTTTGGGGTTTTGGTTTGGATGTTTGGGTTTTTCCTCACTGATTATTTTATCTCATAGTCTTGAGAGTATGGCATGTTCTCTAATGAAAAATGTCAAGTTCTCTCTCAAAGCTGGCACGTGGCGCACCAACGGTTGGAACTTTCAAGTTGTGGAAGACCTCATGTCTCTTATATTCCTCACTTGTAGGTAATTTGCACTAGCGAAATCCTACCTCCTCAGTTAGAGCAATTTCCTCAGTGACTAAAAGATCTTTGTATCTGTCACTTAAGAAATGACCAAAGTATCTTTGTATCACGCACAAAAAGTTCTGGACAAGAACTCAACTCAATTACTATGCTGATGTGCTTTTTGGGAAAAGGAAGATATTTCATCACACCCACATTCCTCATTGTGACATGAAGGAAATTCCTTGTTTCACCCCAGTACTGAGTGTTCTTCATGAAGCAGGGTTGCTGCCATTCTACACAGATATTGGTGACTGGAATACAGACATTATTCTTTAATTCTATGCCAGACTGCATATCACTCGTGACCCCAAAAACATCAGCTCTTGGGTCTTGTACAAGATGACACAACACACCCACTACAAAGCTCCAGCCACTGAATTGCTTAGCGCTTTACCAATCTCAATTCCTTCACATGAAGCAATTAACCTGTATGATGAAAGGGATCTGCTAAATCAGCTAATGGAAGTCCACATGAAACCTTTGGCTCCGGGCCAACCTCCAAGGATTAGATTCCTAGTAAAGGAATTGAAGTATGTGCCCAGAACTGTCTACAGAAATTTGAAATATTCAATTGCACCTATCAAAGGGCATGATAAGGAAGAAGATGTTGTTGGAATCATGAAGAACATCCTGTTCAACGTCATTCATGGCATCAAAATGAACCTTCATGATTTCTTCTTGAGGACTTTGGCTCACAATGCTTTGTCACCATTTGAGCTGAAGATTTATGCGCCTTGGATCATGAGATTCATTAGAAACTAATTCACCATCAACTACCAAGCTGACTATCAGAATCACCTCGATTATCTTGTACCTCTCAAAGTCATCAAGAATTCTTTTGAACCAGTTGAAGTCAAAGGCAAGTGAGTGATTGATGAAGGAAATCGGCCACTGGATGGTCAATTTTGCAACGCTCCCTCCTATTCCTCATATGATGACACTTCCACTCAAGAATGTGATGGCAGAGCAAAACCTCCAAGCCCAACTGCCCCAAGGGTGATGACTAACACAGAGCTTCTCCTCAGTATTCATTAGAAAGTTGATCACAATCATAAATGGGTAAACGCCAGTTTGGCTCAATTATGAAAACCCTCAATGATACTCAGAATGATGTGAAGAAAAATCACTATTATCTTCATGAGGTATTTGATCACACTTGGGCCATATTGTCCCACCTGAAGACTCCCAAGGAACTTGAATTATTGGAATTCACTCGCGACTTTGATTGGTCATGGCCACCAAAGAAGAAATTCAAGAATATTCTAGTTCCTGACTTGGTGGACAGCTCATTCTTTTCATTCCGCACTTCTGATTTAGATGAAGAATGTCACATCCTATTTTCACCTCACTTTCATTGTAGTTTCAAATTATGAGTTTATTAAAAAAAAATCAAAAAACCAATGCTGTGAGTGCCATGGTTATCATTGTATGTTTGTATGCTTGAATAAGTGGATTCAAAAACCATATTTTGATAACCTAAATATTCCCAAGATTCTTTTTCTTATTTTTGATTAATTCAAAACCTTTGCTTTGGGTTGTACTACAAGTCCTTGATAGCAAGGGAGTGCTCTTACCCAAAGATGGTTATATGGTTTTAAAACTATTTTAAGTCTCCAAAATCATAAAATAATTATTTTACAAATTATTTTCCTATTTTATATGCATGTCCATTTCTAAGGCCGGAAATGATATTTCTATATGAAAAATTACTTTCCTGCCTTAGAAAAATCTGAGAGAATATGGAGATACTTAGAGGACATATATTTTCCATACATAAGATTTTCAACCCCTATTTTTTTCAAAATATTAGAGCAACACCTTGAAAACCTATTCTGTTTGTTTTGATCTTTTGAAATATTTCCAATAAAATCCTAGAAAATTCCAGCAACCTTCGTAAGCTATATTTGGTGTCCACACCAAGTTTCACCTCATTCCAAGGTGGTTTGTTCACTAAATAATCCGAAAACCCTCTCTTTCCAGAACCAAGTCTAAACATATCTACATTGCAAAGTTTATCCAAATGGGTTGAAACTCTGTAGGACTGTTAACACCCCAAATGAGGAGTCCCTGCCAAAAATGGGATTTGCAGGAGGTAATCTACCCACATTCCGTTTGGAAGGGACAGATCTACCCATTTGGGGGTTATTTCAAGTTTGCATTGCCAAACTTGTCCAATGAAGCTCAAATTTGGTGGATCATCCTATTTTTTTGCATCAAAGTTAATCCTATTAACTCGCATCACTACTGGTGAGGTATTGCTATCCCAAAAACCAGTCGAACACCTTTTGTCATAATAGTAAATCAGCTCCTACCTCCCTCCACACCCATGCTTTTTCATCCAAACTCTTTGACCAAGCAGACAACACCACTCCCCAACTGCAGGAGAGTGGCCCCTCCTTGAATCCAAGCAGAAGATCAAAAAACCTCATTCTAAGATCTGGTTCAAAGCTAGCATCACTCCTGTAATCACACCCCATGGCCAACAAAGGGTCTCTCGGCTCCCAAACGGCTAGGCATCTCCAGACCCAGCCCTAGGATACTCCAGACACGGCCAAGGTGCCCAGAGCGCGCTAGCATGCCGTGGCATGCCAAAACTGCGCTCTGGGCGCGCTACTGGGCGCACCCGAAGCAAAGGTGGCCAGCCCCGGCCAGTTTGAGCCTCCCGCGTTGCCCATTCGTGTCCCCGACAACCTCTCTGTATGAGGGCAGCCCCAGGGCCCCTCCTCCCTCGCTCTGTTGACCAGAGTGACGCGTGCCCGCACGCGCCAGATTTGGCGAGAAGACCGCGGCCACGCATGCACGCTCCTCCTCGCTCTCTCTCCCTCTCAGCGGGTAACATGGGTCCTAAACCACGTCCGCATACCGTGGTTTCGACCCCGAGCCCTCACAGCCCCTCCTGCGAGTTGCGGTGAAACCACCGGTGCCTCCGGCTCGGTGCACCATCGGGGGCCTATAAATAGGCCTCCCCCCTCGCTCCAGCACCCCCATCCCACTCCTTCAGAGCCTAAATTCCACCCCTAGCCACTCCATTTGTGCACAGCGAGCTCCTCTGCTCGAGATCGACCGAGGCCCTGCCGCTTCGGAGCTCCGTCGATCTCGGGCTACGGGCCAGCTCCTACGCTCCTATCTCCTTCTCCGTGACCCTAGCAGCGTTAGGGAGCTTCCCCATCACCTCCCCAAGCTAATCCATGCCCGTAGCACCTAGTTCATCAACCTACCGAATCGGCTCCGCCGCAGCCACCTCGACGCCGGTGAACCAAGGCCTCCTCATGACCCCTCGACCACCAGCACGTAGGCGATGGTGAGCTGGTTCCATTTGTGCCATTAGCTGGGCTCGAGGGCACCGGTAGCGTCGCAGGTGTGCCTCCCCTCCCCTCTGTCGAGAGGTGGAAGACGACTCCCATAGGTGAGGCACACCTGTTGGTGGCTCTTCTCTCTCCCCCTCTCTCCTCTCTGTCGCTGACCACAGGTGCCCATGCGTCAAGTTTGAACCTAGCTGCGCGCGCGCTTGGGCTGGCTGGCTAGCTGGGCCGGCCCAAGCCATAGGCCGAGCCAGGCCTGAGCCTTAGCCTCTTTTTCTTTTTCTGTTTGATCCAGTTTTAGAGGATTTTTATAAAAAATTGTTATCCAATATATTTTTATTATTTTCCACCATAATTCTTCTAAAAATGAGTAGAATTTAACAGAGCCTTTGCACAATTTTTTAAGACAACTTTTTTGTTTAATTATAATTAAAAAGGCTATTTGGAATATTTTTGCTTCTGTTAAAATGATTTTTAAAATAATCCTTTCACTAAAACGAGAGACAAATATTTTTAAAATAACAATATGGATATATCACAATAGGACAACATTTTAAAAGTGAGTTTGTGATATGTTTTTTGAGTGAGCTACTTATTACTTATTTATTTATTACGACGATAGAAACCACGTTTGATGAAGGAGTTTGACTTGAAGACCCGAAAGACCTCGGATATTTAGCTGATCAAGGCAAGCAACCCTTTGACCATGTTTGAGCATATGTTATATTGCTTGCTAGTAGAGCAAATACTCCCGTTGCATATGATCATGAATATTCGGTAAATCATCGATATGATGTTTCCGATGGCTCCTCCGGAGCACTTGCATTTTGAGCATGATCCTACCACCTATGAGGATCACACTAAAATCATGTTGACAAGTAGAGCTAAGGGTAGTAGAAGCATGGGCATGATGATGGTAATATCAAAGGTTTATAAAAACCCGTCGGGTGCCACGAATGCCCGAGGGTGATGATGAGTTAGGTGGCCCCTTGTGATGAAGTGGTGCACCGGGTATATTTTTGTGTGAGTGGTTTCGGAAATGGGATTAGATTTATGACATGTCGACTGTCCCAACCTTACATGTGCGACCACGTTACTCCTTTATGGGACGGGGCTTTGTTGATTACTTTGGTCAGTGCTAGCAAAGAGCCACATTACTAGTGGCGGGAGTGATGCGTGGTCACTTGTGACGGAGTCGTGCCAGGTAGGATGACTATGCCGTTTTTACATGTTCCGGGCACACCGTTGGTCCCCTCATGGATGATACTGTCCAAAGTCGGTGCTCGAAAGACATACATCATGTGTGCTTGGTACCAATCGAGTGGATCTTTTTTTCTAGTATCGTTAGGGGAAAGGCATTGATCGGGTACTTAACTCTGGTATGTTATATACCGCGAGTCGTGGATGGCACGAAAGTTTCCCGGATCTCGTGGGTACAATGTAAAACCTCTACAGAGTGTTAAACTATTCGAATAGCCATGTCCACGGTCAAGGATAGTTGGGTGGTGTTGCTTAAACTACGTCCAGTCGTTTCCGGATAGACCAAGTGTGAGTATATGTGTGTTAAAGGTGTTACCCGAGAAAGAGTTGATATGACCAAGTTTCGTGACTTGGCATATTGGGTGAACCGGAGTGTCCGGCCCTCATCAGATGTATTGATATCTATAACCTGTTCTTCTAAGTACCATCTAGCTTAAGTTGCATATCCAGCTATGACCATGTTCACTGTTAAGTTGCTATCCACCAATATTGCATATTACTTGTTATACTACCAAATGCATGGGATGTTTGCGAGTACATTCAAAGTACTCATTGGCTTGCCACTGGTTATGTTATTGGCCAGACATGGAAGGACCAGAGTTTGGAGAAGAGTACGTCATTAGAGACGGACCTGTGAACTAGGAAGCTTCCCACTCAGAATGCATGTTGGTGTAGGCTGATGCCATGGGCACCCGCTTAGCCCCAAGATTTCCTCTACTAGATGTACCAGTGTGTTTTGGCCTTATAAGCCCTACCTATGTGAACTTGACCTTACTAGTCATGTGTTGTATTATTTTGGTAAGATGGATGTAAGACTCTTAATATTCAGCATCTGTGTGTTCGGTGAGCACTGATCTCTCGGATCACTGAGCACGTTCATTCGGCAATCTCGACTCGTAAGTCGGGGTCCTCACAAAGAACCTGCTGATACTGCAACTCGCCCAACAAGGAAGTCTGACTTGAAGAATGCTCACGCCTCTTCCTCAACACAAAAGTGAAGATCTTCATGGCTGTTAGTCCTCAGTTTCGTCCCTTTCCGTCACTTGATGACAAAGGGGAAGAAATCTGAGAGTAGTCTTCAAGCAGGTTAAATTTATGGGCTTATAAACTTTATTAAGTTACAAACTCTTGGTTCTTCTGAAGTGTTTGATTTAATGAGTTGTAACTTAAGCCCGATGGCATTCTGACACTTCTGAAAGTTTTTCATCGCATGCTTATTCCTCAAGTTAATTAATGCATGCATGCTGAAATTCGTAAGACACCATTTTTCATCATGCATTTCAAATTACTCATACTGTATGTCAAATGCATGCATGAATTACAAGATACAGGGGGAGATCTCCATGATATATATCATCAATGTGCATTACCTGTTCAAAGCAAATTCCTCAAAACATGCACATCTTCAGGGGGAGTTTCTCTGTATCTTACCTTCAAATTCCTCAAACTCAGTACTTACATTTCATAGTATTATTCCCATTGAAAACTTAACCTATTTGTCATCAACCACCAAAAAGGGGGAGATTGTAAGTGCATCTAGTGCCCCTTAGTGATTTTGGTGGTTTGAAGACTTATAGGTTAAGAGACTGATATGTTTGTAACTGTACACATGCTCTATAAGTTGTTGAGGAGTTTGAGTTATTCAAAGAATATCGACCCCTAAAAATGTATGTCTTCGGGTGAAGACTTTGGTCATTCCTTGAAGACTTTGATCGCGAAGAAATTGCAAAGAAATTGATATTCCTAATGAAGAAATTGAAGATGAGGAATTCGGTGTGTCCCGAAGAAAACACTCTGAAGACTTTGAAGCTTGAAGATTTACTCTTTGTGTTTCATTTTATTTATACTTGAGTCATAGGAACACCGTACTATTAAAGGGGGTTGAGGTAAAACTATGGAACGAATTTCCTCATGATGCTCAACCCAAACCTACATCCACCAAATCCTCAAAGTGAGGAACATGAGAGACATGAGGACTTACACAGTTGAAAGTTCAGATCTTTGCCACACCACGCGCCACCTGTCCCAGATCTTATCCACCCAACAGTCATATTATTAAAGGGCATTTATGTCAAATCATGTCGCGATGCTCCGAAGCTATAAATACCACCCCCACAACCACTAGTTGGTTGGCTTGTCTGAGATAAACTAACACTAGTCATTTAGAGAAACTCAAATTCCTCAGAACCTTTGAGTGAAAATCATCAAGTGAGGAAATACCCCAAACACCCAAACCCAAACCAAAACACAAGTCATTGAGCATCAGAGAAGAAGTTATTCCTATATGGAACTGATGCTTGTTACCTTTGAGGACTGTGCATCCTCCAGACGGCTAGGCGTCATGGTCTAGAGCATCCAACAATCAATTGTGGATCGCCGGGTGACCGAGTCTGTGACGGTTTGAAAGTCTGCCCTGAAGACTTACTACGAGTGTTGGGCGAGGACTGTGTGTCCTTATCTCAAGGAGAATACGGTATGGACTGCGTGTCCCGGGACTGTATGTACTTTGGTTTCAATACCAAGCCACTCCAAACCAGACGTACAACTGTCACAACAGTTGGAACTCGGTCATCAACAACTGTCTTCATCAAGCTACTAGTTCTATTTCCTCAACTCTCTCATTTCCTCAATTGCATGTTGAAGACTTTCACCTATACTGTTTGAAGATTTTGACTAAATACTTTCTTTGAATTCCTCACCTCAAATTCTTCACCTGCTTATCCTATACTTGTGACATGTGCAAACCGAATCTTTGAAATCACGTTGAGTACTTTGTTGTAGACATTTTTGCACTTCTAACTTTGTACTATTTCTAGTGCACTCAGTTCATGACTGGGGACTTTCCTCACTAGGAATTTCCTCAGTGATGAAATTGTAAAAATTTCCTATTCGCCCCCTCTAGTCGATATAATGCACTTTCAATTGGTATCAGAACAAGGTACTCCCTTATTTTGTGTGATTTTGGTTTAACAGCCTGGAGTTTTAGTTATGTCGACCGCAGGTATGATCAAGGTTAGTGTAGGATGTCCTACCTTCTAAGGAAAGGACTGTCCCTACTAGAAGACCAAGGTGCAAATGCATCTTCAAGCAATTGACAATGATCTCTGGTATATTGTGGAAAATGGCTTTCCATCCATCACTGCTATTGTCTCTGTCACTGATGTGACGAAGTTCAAGCAACTTGACTCGCAAGCGAAGAATATCATGTGCGGCCACCTGAGCAAAGGTCAGTATGGCAGAGTTAGCGCTTTGGGCACTGCTAAGCTTATCTAGGGTAGGGTGTCCAAAGTCAACGAGGAAGTCTCAACACAACGTGACTCTCGTGTCGATGTTGTTCGCAATCTCTTCAATCGTTTCAAGAGGCTTGACAATGAAAGCTGCCAAGATACCTTTGATCGCCTCACTGACATCTCAAATAAATTGCAAGCTCTGGGAGCTAGAGACATCACTGACCATGAAGGTGTGAAGAAACTGTTACGATCTCTCGATCCATCATTTTTCACACTCGTTCTGATGATCCAAGAAGGAAGAGACTACAAGATGCTTGATCCTGCAGATATACTTGAGAGGCTCAATACTCATGAATTCCAACAAGAATAAAAGATAGATATGTATGGACCAAGCTACTCTAGACATTGTGAACTGAAAGCTAAGGCTATTTCCTCATCTGAAGAAGAAGAATCTGATTGCAGTCTTGGTGACCCTGAAGAACTTGGACAGGAACTTGCAATGCTCGTGAGAAAATTCCAGAAGTTCACAAAGTGTGGCCAGTTTGGAAAATCTTCAAGAAAATATATGAGGAAATTAGAAACTTCATCTTGGGACTACAAGAAAAGAACCTGCCAAAATGTAAGAAATCTGGTCACCACGTTGTTTTTTTCCTCACTGGGTGAAAGAATCATGAATGATTCTAGTGACTATGAACCTGATGATTATCAAAAACCCAGTTACTATAAACTTGTCAACATTGCTACTAAGCAACAAAGTGCTATTGAAAAGCTTCAGATATTGCTAGACAAAAGCGATGATCTGTTGAACGATGAAATGAATCATACTCAAGTCCTCACTCAAGATGTTAAAAGTATTCATTCTAGTTTTGATAGCCTTCAAGATTGCTATGGCACACTCTTGGCTGATCATGAGTAACTTTCCAATGAATTTATTCAAAGGAATCTTGAACTTGAGAAGTTTATAATGCCTCAAGATGATCTTCGAATGGAAAATGATTCATTGCTTTCTCAACAGATCAGTACCGCTCAGGTTGAATTCATTCCACTATGTTTGAAATGCATTGAGCATGACACTGCTAATTCTTCATCTGAATCATCAAATGTTTCCATCGCTACAAATTCTTAAACAATTCTTATGGTATCAAATTCTTCACTTGAAGAAACCACAAATGCTATTGACGAAAATACAGGGTTGAAGGAATTGTACGTGACACGCATATACAAAAGTCGCAAACGGCATCAAACCCTTTGCGATGTGCTCAAAAAGTAAATGTTGAACAGGAACCCGAGGAAAGAGGGCATTGCCTTCAAGAGGAAATTGAATGTTGATGGATCGTACTGGAAACCTTAGCAGTATCCCGAAACCTCATTGATTACTGCTAAAGGCCCTCCCATTGATCCATCCACTCTATCAGGCTTTGCATGTGAAATATCCTATTCCTCTGATGAGTCATTTGACTCCAATTATAAACTGTTCAAAAATCAATCTGGTGAAGTATTTGCTCGATATGTTGGAACTAACTACAGGAATGACCTCCCCAGAGGAAAATCTGGGTTCCCAAAAGTTGATTGGAAAATCTTCAGGTGAATGTCCTCATGACACAACCTGTGAAGAATCAGAACCCCAGATCAAATTCCCCAGGTGTACCAAAGTCTTCGCGAGGATCAAATTCCTCAAATGGTCAAAATTATGCTCGTACTCACTCTAATGCTTTTGATATGCAGGGAACCTACAAGGGACATGAATATGAGCACTACTCTTCAAATCATTATGTTCATAAGTCCTCAAAGAATTTCTCTGCCTATTCATTTGAGTACTCTAACCCCCCTACTGTGAAAAGAAGTGCATTAGCTTCAATGCCTCCATTCTCATATGGTGATCGCATGATGATGAACTCTTTGCCACCCCTTCATATGTGGGTGGTGAAGAAATTAAACTAATCACTTCTATAGGTCAGGTCTCGAGATGAAAGTCATCATCTGAAGAATTTGCTCGAGACCTCAGGAAAATGATTAATTGGACGCAAGCTAAAACATGATGAAATGATTTGATGAAATTCTTATCTGATGAAATTGATATCATATTCTTCAAGTACGAAGCATATGAGATGGTAAGATGTACTAATTCATCTGCAGGATGACAAACCCAAGAATACAGAGTGGGTTCTTGACAGTGGTTGCACAAATCACATGGCTGGTGATAAAAGCTTATTGATGAATATACCACTCACTCCATCAGCACTGAAGCAAATCACTTACGCTGATAAAGGTAAAAGCAAGGTATTGGGACTTGCTAAAGTGGTTATCTCTAAGGATCGACACATGGACGAAGTCATGCTTGTCGAATCCCTTGGGTTTAACCTCATGTCAGTCTCAATGCTTTGTGATCTTCATATGATTGTCATCTCTGGAAAATATAGATGTGTAGTCATCATGGAATCTCACAAATGCAAAGTCTTCGAAGGCTTTAGGAGAGGATATTTGTACATTGTTGATTTTTTTCAAAGGTCCTCAACCAGCCACATGTTTACTAGCAAAAACCTCAAAAGGCTGGCTATGGCATCGACGACTTGGTGATGCAGGCATGAGGAATTTGCACACACTGGTGAAGAAGAAGCATGTCATCAGCATCGAGTCGGCCAAATTCCTCAAGGACCATCTCTGTAGTGCTTGTGAGTCTGGAAAAATGACCAGATCCAAACACCCCTCGAAGACTATCATGACTACTACTCATCCGTTTGAATTACTTCACATGGATCTGTTTGGACCTACTCATTATGCTACTCTAACCAATGTAGCATCTTTATATGGCTTTGTCATCGTTGATGACTATTCTCCCTATACTTGGGTACAATTAATTGCTTACAAAAATGAAGTGCATGAAGTCTTCAAACGATATTCCTCAAGGGTCTCAACAAACTTCGAACTCAAGATCAAACACATTAGGAGTGATAATGGGACATAATTCAAAAATACTGGTCTTGATGATTATCTTGATGAACTTGGTATTACTCATGAATTGTCTGCTCTTTATACTCCTCAGCAGAATGGTGTCGTTGAATGTAAGAATAGGACTATGGTTGAAATGGCATGGACTATGATTGTAGAATATCAGACTCCTCGTCATTTTCGGCGTGAAGCAATCAACACTGCTTGCCACATCATCAACATGGTATATCTTCACAAATTCCTCAAGAAAACCTCATATGAACTCCTCACTGACAAGAAACCCAATGTAAGTCATTTCAAAGTCTTCGATGCAAGATGCTGGATTAGAGATCCTCACCATAGCTCAAAGTTTGCACCTAAAGCACATGAGGGTTTTATGCTTGGTTACAGAAAGGACTCCCACACCTATAGAGTCTTCAACACCTATCACAAGGTTGTTGAAACTGTAGATGTGCGGTTTGATGAAACTAATGGCTCGCAAAGAGAGAAACTGCCTCGTGTGCGAGATAAATTGACTCATGTGGAAGCCATTAAGCACAAGGCTACTGAAGATATCATTCCTATTGAGGAACAACCCCTTGTTCAAGAAGTCATCCCCAACAATGATGAAATTCAAGTAGGTGCACCTGAGGAAAATGCTACAGATCAAATTCCTCAGCCCAACCACAGTATTCAACCAGCTCATCCAAGGATTGCAAATGAAGTGGAACTCCACAAAATCCTCGATGACATCAATGCGCCAGGTCCTCTAACTCACTCAAAAGCTTCACATTTAGTTAACTTTTGTGGGCATTCCGCTTTTGTGTCTATAATAGAAACCTCAAAAATTGCTGAAGCCTTCATGGAACCTGAGTGTATTCAAGCCATGCAAGATGGACTTCTTGAGTTCAAGCTAAATGACGTATGGGAACTCGTCAAAATACCAGATCCTCGCAAGCACAATGTCATTGGCACCAAGTGGATCTACCGAAACAAGCAAGATGAGGATGGTCAGGTTGTGAGGAACAAGGCAGGACTTGTAGCCCATGGCTACACACAGGTTGAAGGAATTGACTTTGATGAAACTTTTGCACATGTTGCTAGACTTGAAGCAATTCTAATATTACTTGCTTATGCTAATCATCACAATATTACTCTATATCAAATGGATGTGAAAAGTGCATTCCTCAATGGTAAGCTTGAGGAAGAAGTATATGTTGCTTAGCCCCCAGGTTTTGAAGACCTGAAGCATTATAACAAAGTCTTCAGACTCAAAAAGGCACTCTATGGCCTCAAGCATGCCCCTCGGGCGTGGTATGATACATTGAAGGAATTCCTCATGAAGAAAGGCTTCAAACCCTGTTCACTTGACCCTACTTTTTTCATGAAATCCTAAGACAATGAACTATTCGTGAGCCAAATATATGCCAACGACATTATTTTTTGTTGTACTGACAATTGTTACAGTGATGAATTTGCCTACATGATGGGTGAAGAATATCAAATGTCCATGATGGGGGAGCTGAAATTATTCTTAGGTCTGAAAATTCGTCAACAACACAATGGCATCTTCATATCCCAAGAGAAATATCTCAAGTATTTCCTGAGGAAATTCGGCATGCATGAATGCAAAGGTGACAAGATTCCTATGCCTACCAACGGCCACCTCTGCACTGACAAAAATGGTATAGATTTCGATCAGCAGGTATATCGTTCTATGAGTGGATCATTATTGTACCTATGTGCATCTAGGCCACACATCATGCTTAGTGTTTGCATGTTCGCACATTTTCAAGCAAAACCGAAGGAATCACACCATAAGGCTGTGAAACATATTCTTCGATATCTAGCTCACACACCAACACTAGGATTATGGTGCCCCAAGGGCTCAAATCTTCACCTTGTTGGATATTCTGATTCTGATTATACTAGTGACCGTGTGGATCGCAAGTCAACATCAGGCACATGTCATTTACTCGGACGATCTTTAGTCTGCTGGTCCTCAAAGAAGTAGAACTGTGTATCACTCTCCACTACTGAAGTTGAATACATTGCTGATGGATCTTGTTGTGCACAACTGCTATGGATGAAGCAAACCCTCATAGATTATGACATCAACATGAAGAATGTGCCCCTCTACCTCGACAATGAGAGTGAAATCAAGATCGCCTACAACCCAGTACAACACTCGAATACCAAGCACATTCAGATTCGTCATCATTTTCTTCGTGACCATGTACTCAAGGGCAATATCATCATCGACCATGTGAAGACTTATGACCAGCTAGCAGATATCTTCACAAAGCCCTTGGATGAGAGAAGGTTTTGCAAGTTGCGGTGTGAGCTAAATATCGTAGAATCTTCAAATGTTTTTGTAAACATGCACACATTCTAACACTTAAGCAAATGGATGACTTAGATGTGCAACACACGAAGTAACGATTTTCTTCAATCAATGAAGAATATCACTCTAAGTGTGAAGAAATCAATGAAGAATTTGGTTCTCAAGGCCTTACGACAATTATATGCGGTGCCTGAAATCATCATTCTTATACGGTGGGTCACGCCACCACCAAACTTTGAAATTCCTCAAGTTGGAAATTCTTCAAAGTTGAAATTCTTCAAATCTAAGACATTTCACAAATTCCTCAAAATTTTCAAAGTTTTCAAAATTTTCAAAGTCCTCAAAATTTTCTGTGATGATCTTCATTGACTATATATATATATATATATATATATATATATATATATATATATTATAATGAGCTTTTAATGTCCTCAACAACATTTGCTTATTGCTAAGTGTTCACGTTGGAATTTCTTCTAAGTGAATGTGATCGGACCCGTCTCCCCTCTATGCTAAGCTCAACCCAGACTATTCTCAATTCTTCATATGCGTTTATTTGACACTTGTTCAAAATCCTCACTGAGTCCTTGTCAGCTGAGGACTTTGCAACAAAATCCTCAAAATTAAAAAAATTATTTCAATGTTACCACAGTAACAGCAACCAATACTCACGATAGGATAACCACGATCTCCACTGCTTCTATCGTGGGTAGCACGTGTCATGCAGAGACGAAAGGGCAAGGGCAGTTCCATCTGATTTTTTTTGCTTCAGACCGTTTTCGCCTGAGCTATTAATAGCCCCTTACCCCCTCAGTCAAAAAATCTTCTCTCCCTCTCGACTCCTCCGCTCGAGCTCAAAACCTAGCGCCGCCGCTAACATCCTCGTCGCCGGTGAGGAATAACTCAATCTCGCTGTCGTAGGACTCACGGCGACTGCGAATCATCTGCCTTCGCCGCCACCGTAGTTGTCTTTAGTCGCCAAGTTAGGGCACTAAAGATGTGAACCGAAGAACTTCTTTTTTTACTTCCCGAGTTCATCATGTTCTTCAAACAGGGTAATGAAAATCCTATTTTACTGTCCCTCTTGATCCCTTTATTCTCTTCAGATTCGTGAAATCAGTTTTTCCTCACAAAAACTTTCAGCTGTGCACAACCAAGTCTAGAACACTTGATGAATTTCACTAAGCCACTGAATTCTTCATGAGATTCCTCAATTGTGTAAATTTACGAATCTGCACAACTCTGGAACCCAAGAACAGAATGCTTAGTCAAATTCCTCAACACAACGGTCAAATTCCTCAACTTAAGTAATTTTTCAATTTCCTCAAATCTGAGAACGCATATGACCTCTCCAAATTCTTCGCACCTATACTCTGTTCACATGTACAAAATGTATGGTGATGAATCGCTAGGTTCTCATCAACTTTACTCATTTGCAACATTTCTTGAACAAGCATTACCCGTGTCCTAAGATTCCTCAAAAAAACAAATTCCGCAGCAAAAACCTCAACTGAAGAAAATGGATGAAGATGATACGTCCATTTTGCATCATGTTTTCATGTTGATATTTATCGCTTCTTGGGCTGTTATTTCACTTCACGGTACAATTCTTGTGCCTTTTCTCTCCTATTTTGCAAGGTTTACATGAAGAGGGAGAATACCGGCAACTGGAATTCCGGCCTGAAAGTGGAGCAAGTTTGAGATACCTATTCTGCGCAACTCGAAATGCCGTAAAAATCAACGAGGATTTTTTTTCCGATTTATCAAAAATACTTGGCCGAAGAAGTGCGAGAGGGGGCATGCAGGTGGCCACAAGCCTGCACGGCGCGACCACCCCCCATGCCGCACCATGAGGTCTTGTGGGCACCCTGCAGGTCCACTTGCCCCCCTCTTTTGCTATATGAAGGGTTTCGTCTAGGAAAAAATCAGAGAGGAGCTTTTTCATGGTTTTGCCGCCGCCACGAGGCGGAACTTGAGAAGAACCAATCTAGAGCTCTAGCAGGACGATCCTGCCGGGAAAACTTCCCTCCCGAAGGGGGAAATCGTCGCCATCGTCATCACCAACACTCCTCTCATTGGAGGGGACTCGTCACCATCAACATCTTCATCAGCACCATCTCATCTCCAAACCCTAGTTAATCACTTGTAACCAATCTCCGTCTCGCGACTCCGATTGGTACTTGTAAGGTTGCTAGTAGTGCTGATTACTCTTTGTAGTTGATGCTAGTTGGATTGTTTGGTGGAAGATTTTATGTTCAGATCCTTGATGCTACTCATTACCTCTCTGGTCATGAATATGATTATGCTTTGTGAGTAGTTACTTTTGTTCCCGAGGACATGGGATAAGTCATGCTAATAGTAGTCATGTGAATTTGGTATTCGTTCGGTAATTTGATGTGTTGTATGTTGTTTTTCCTCTAGTGGTGTTATGTGAACGTCGACTACATAACACTCCACCATTATTTGGGCCTAGAGGAAGGCATTGGGAAGTAGTAAGTGTTGGGGAACTTCGCAAGGGAAACAAAAAATTTCCTACGCGCACGAAGACCTATCATGGTGATGTCCATCTACGAGAGGGGATGTTCGATCTACGTACCCTTGTAGACCGCACAGCAGAAGCGTTTGTGAACGCGGTTGATGTAGTGGAACGTCCTCACGTCCCTCGATCTGCCCCGCGAACCGTCCCGCGATCAGTCCCACGATCTAGTGCCGAACGGACGGCACCTCCGCGTTCAGCACACGTACATCTCGACGATGATCTCGGCCTTCTTGATCCAGCAAGAGAGACAGAGAGGTAGAAGAGTTCTCCGGCAGCGTGACGGCGCTCCGGGGGTTGGTGATGATCTTCTCTGAGCAGGGCTCCGCCCGAGCTCCGCAGAAACGCGATCTAGAGGAAAAACCGTGGAGGTATGTGGTCGTGCTGCCGTGGAAAAGTCGTCTCAAATCAGCCCTAAAACCTCCGTATATATAAGGGGAAGAGGGGGAGCCTTGCCTTGGGGCTCAAGGAGCCCCAAGGGGGTCGGCCGAGCCAAGGGGGGAAGGTCTCCCCCCCAAACCGACTCCAACTTGGTGTGGTGGGTGGAGTCCTTCTTCCCTTTCCCACCTCCTCCTTTTTTTTTCTTTTCTCTTTGATTTTCTTCCTATGGCGCATAGGGCCTTCTTGGGCTGTCCCACCAGCCCACTAAGGACTGGTGTGCCACCCCCAAGGCCTATGGGCTTCCCCGGGGTGGGTTGCCCCCCCGGTGAACTCCCGGAACCCATTCGTCATTCCCGGTACATTCCTGGTAACTCCAAAAACCTTCCGGTATTCAAATGAGGTCATCCTATATATCAATCTTCGTTCCCGGACCATTCCGGAAACCCTCGTGACGTCCGTGATCTCATGCGGGACTCCGAACAACATTCGGTAACCAACCTATAACTCAAATACGCATAAAACAACGTCGAACTTAAGTGTGCAGACCCTGCGGGTTCGAGAACTATGTAGACATGACCCGAGAGACTCCTCGGTCAATATCCAATAGCGGGACCTGGATGTCAATATTGGATCCTACATATTCTACGAAGATCTTATCGTTTGAACCTCAGTGCCAAGGATTCATATAATCTCGTATGTCATTCCCTTTGTCCTTCGGTATGTTACTTGCCCGAGATTCGATCGTCAGTATCCGCATACCTATTTCAATCTCGTTTACCGGCAAGTCTCTTTACTCGTTCCGTAATACAAGATCCCGCAACTTACACTAAGTCACATTGCTTGCAAGGCTTGTGTGTGATGTTGTATTACAGAGTGGGCCCTGAGATACCTCTCCGTCACACGGAGTGACAAATCCCAGTCTCGATCCATATTAACTCAACTAACACCTTCGGAGATACCTGTAGAGCATCTTTATAGTCACCCAGTTACGTTGCGACGTTTGATACACACAAAGCATTCCTCTGGTGTCAGTGAGTTATATGATCTCATGGTCATAGGAACAAATACTTGACACGCAGAAAACAGTAGCAACAAAATGACACGATCAACATGCTACGTCTATTAGTCTGGGTCTAGTCCATCACATGATTCTCCTAATGATGTGATCGTGTTATCAAGTAACAACACTTGGCTATGGCCAGGAAACCTTGGCCTTCTTTGATCAACGAGCTAGTCAACTTGAGGCTTACTAGGGACAGTGTTTTGTCTATGTATCCACACAAGTATTGTGTTTCCAATCAATACAATTATAGCATGGATAATAAACGATTATCATGAACAAAGAAATATAATAATAACTAATTTATTATTGCCTCTAGGGCATATTTCCAACAGTCTCCCACTTGCACTAGAGTCAATAATCTAGTTCACATCACCATGTGATTCAAACGAATCCAACACCCATATAGTCATGGGGTCTGATCACGTCTTGCTCGTGAGAGAGGTTTTAGTCAACGGTTCTGAAACTTTCAGATCCGTGTGTTCTTTACAAATCTTTATGTCATCTTATAGATGCTGCTACTACGTGCTATTCGGAAATGCTCCAAATATCTACTCTACTATACGAATCCGTTTCACTACTCATAGTTATTCGGATTAGTGTCAAAGTTTGCATCGACTTAACCCTTTACGACGAGCTCTTTAACCACCTCCATAATCGAAAAAAATTCCTTAGTCCATCAGTTACTAAGGATAATTTTTGACCGCTGCTAGTGATTCAATCATGGATCACTCTCTGTACTTCTCAACAGACTTTGAGTCAAGGCACACATCAGGTGCGGTACTCAGCATGGCATACTTTAGAGTCTACGGCTAAGGCATAGAATACGACCTTCGTCTATTCTCTTTATTCTGCCATGGTCGGGTTTTGAGTCTTACTCAAATTCACACCTTACAACACAGTCAAGAACTCCTTCTTTGCTGATCTATTTCGAACTCCTTCAAAACTTGTCAAGGCATGCATCTTGTTGAAACTTCCATTAAGCGCTTTCTATGTATCTCCATAGATCTTTGATGCTCAACGTTCAAGTAGCACAATCCAGGTACTCCCTTGAAAACTCCTTTCAAACAACCTTGTATACTTTACAGAAATTCTACATTACTTCTGATCCACAATATGTCAACCACATATACTTATCAGAAATTCTATAGTGCTCCCACTCACTTCTTTGGAAATACAAGTTTCTCATAAACCTTGTACAGACCCAAAATCTTTGATGACCTCATCAAAGTGTATATTCCAACTCCGAGATGCTTGCACCAGTCCATTGAAGGATCACTGGAGCTTGCATACGTGTTAGTATCTTTAGGATCGACAAAACCTTCTGGTTGTATCACATACAATGTTTGCTCAAGGAAATCGTTGAGGAAACAATGTTTTGACATCCTACATGCAATATTTCATAAATAATGCAACAACTACTAACATAATTCTAACAGACTTTTAGCATCGCTACGAATGAGAAAGTCTCATCATAGTCAACTGTTTGATCTTGTCGGAAACATCTTTGCGACAAGTCGAGCTTTTCTTAACAGTGACTTATCACCATCGTCGTCTGTCTTCTTTTTAAAGATCCATCTTTACTCAATAGTCCTACGACCATCAAGTAGTTCTTCCAAAGTCTACACTTTGTTTTCATACATGGATCCTCTCTCGGATTTCATGGCTTCCAGCCATTTGTCGGAATCTGGGCCCACCATTGCTTTCTCCATAACTCGTAGGTTCACTGTTGCTCAACAACATGACCTCCAAGACAGGGTTACCGTACCACTCTGTAGTAGTACGCGACCTTGTCAACCTACGAGGCTTGTAGTAACTTGATCCGATGCTCGATGATCACCATCATCAGCTTTCACTTCAATTGGTGTAGGCGCCACAGGAACAACTTCCTGTGCCCTACTACACACTGGTCGAAGTGATGGTTCAATAACCTCATCAAGTTCTACCACCCTCCCACTCAATTCTTTCGAGAGAAACCTTTCCTCGAGAAAGGATCCGTTTCTAGAAACAAACACTTTGCTTTCGGAACTCAGATAGGAGATGTACCCAACTATTTTGGATATCCTATGAAGATGCATTTATCAGCTTTGGGTTCGAGCTTATCAGGTTGAAACTTTTTCACATAAGTGTCGAAGCCCCAAACTTTCAAGAAACGACAGTTTAGATTTCTCTAAACCTCAGTCTATACTGTGTCATCTCAACGGAAATACGCGGTGCCCTATTTAAAGTGAATGCGGTTGTCTCTAATGCATAACCCATAAACGACAGTGGTAATTCGATAAGAGACATCATAGAATGCAGCATACCAAATAGTGCGTGGCTATAATGTTCAAACACATCATCACACTATGATGTTCCAGGTGGCATGAACTACGAAACAATTTCCACATTGTCTTAACTGCGTACCAAAACTCGTAACTCAGATATTCATTTCTATGATCATATCGTAGATAGTTTATCCTCTTGTTATGACGAACTTAACTCTGAAAAAGAATTGAACTTTTTAACATTTCAGACTTGTGATTCATTAAGTAAATACTCCTGTATCTACTCAAATCGTCAGTGAAGTAAGAACATAATGATATCCACTGCGTGCCTGAGCACTTATTGGACTGCACACATCAAAATGCATCACTTCCAATAAGTTACTATCTTGTTTCATATCAATGAAAACAAGGCCTTGCTCATGTGGTATGATTTGCATGTCACTAGTGATTCAAAATCAAGTGAGTATAAAGATCCATCAGCATGGAGCCTCTTCATGCAATTTATACCAACATGACTCAAGCTGCAGTGCCACAAGTAAGTGGTACTATCATCATTACCTCGTATCTTTTGGCACCAATATCATGAACATGTGTAACACTACGTTCGAGATTCAATAAACCATTGAAGGTGATTATTCAAGAAGATAGAGTAACCATTATTCTCTTTAAATGAATAATCGTATTGCAATAAACACGATCCAATCATGTTCATGCTTAACGCAAGCACCAAATAACAATTATTTAGGTTTAACACCAATCCCGATGGTAGAGGGAGCGTGCGACGTTTGATCATATCAACCTTGGAAACACTTCCAACACGTATCGTCACCTCGCCTTTAGCTAGTATCCGTTTATGCCGTAGCTTTCATTTCGTGTTACTAATCACTTAGCAACCGAACCGGTATCCAATACCCTCATGCTACTAGGAGTACTAGTAAAGTACACATCAACATCATGCATATCAAATATACTTCTTTCGACTTTTGCCAGCCTTCTTATCTACCAAGTATCTAAAGTTGCTCCGCCTCAGTGACTGTTCCCCTCATTACAGAAGCACTTGGTCTCGGGTTTGGGTTTAATCTTGGGTCTCTTCATTAGTGCAGCAACTGTTTTGCCGTTTCACGAAGTATCCCTTCTAGCCCTTGCCTTTCTTGAAACTTAGTGGTTTTACAAACCATCAACTATTGATGCTCCTTCTTGATTTCTACTTTCGTAGTGTCAAACATCGTGAATCGCTCAAGGATCATTGTATCTATCCTTGATATGTTATAGTTCATCACGAAGCTCTCACAGCTTAGTGGCAGTGACTTTGGAGAACCATCACTATCTCATCTGGAAGATTAACTCCCACTTGATTCAAGTGATTGTCGTACTCAGACAATCTGAGCACACACTCAACGATTGAGCTTTTCTCCTTTACTTTGTGGACAAAGAATCTTGTCGGAGGTCTCGTACCTCTCAACAACGGAACGAGCATGAAATCACAATTTCATCTCTTTAGAACATCACTTATGTTCCGCGACGTTTCAAAACGTCTTCGATGCCTTGCTTCTAAGCCATGAAGTATTTTGCACTGAACTATCGTGTAGTCATCATAAACGTGTATGTCGGATGTTCACAGCATCCACATACGACACTCGAGGTGCAGCACACCGAGTGGTGCATTAAGGACATAAGCCTTCTGCGCAGCAACGAGGACAATCCTCGGTTTTACAGACTCAGTCTGCAAAGTTTGCTACTATCAACTTTCAACTAAATTTTCTTTAGGAACATATAAAAAACAGTAGAGCTATAGCGCAAGCTACATCCTAATTCGCAAAGATCATTAGACTATGTTCATGACAATTAGTTCAATTAATCATATTACTTAAGAACTCCCACTCAAAAAATTACATCTCTCTAGTCATTTGAGTGGTACATGATCCAAATCCACTATCTCAAGTCCGATCATCACGTGAGTCGAGAATAGTTTCAGTGGTAAGCATCTCTATGCTAATCATATCAACTATACGATTCATGCTCGACCTTTTGGTCTCATGTGTTCCGAGGCCATGTCTGCACATGCTAGGCTCGTCAAGCTTAACCCGAGTGTTCCGCGTGTGCAACTGTTTTGCACCCGTTGTATGTGAACGTTGAGTCTATCACACCCGATCATCACGTGGTGTCTCGAAACGAAGAACTTTCACAACGGTGCACAGTCGGGGAGAACACAATTTCGTCTTGAAATTTTAGTGACAGATCACCTCATAATGCTACCGTCGTTCTAAGCAAGATAAGGTGCATAAAGGATTAACATCACATGCAATTCATAAGTGACATGATATGGCCATCATCACGTGCTTCTTGATCTCCATCACCAAAGCACCGATACGATCTTCTTGTCACCGGCGTCACACCATGATCTCCATCAACGTGTCGCCATCGGGGTTGTCGTGCTACTCATGCTATTACTACTAAAGCTACTTCCTAGCAAAATAGTAAACGCATGTGCAAGCACAAACGTTAGTATAAAGACAACCCTATGGCTCCTGCCGGTTGCCGTACCATCGACGTGCAAGTCGATATTATCTATTACAACATGATCATCTCATACATCCAATATATCACATCACATCGTTGGCCATAACATATCACAAGCATACCCTGCAAAAACAAGTTAGACGTCCTCTAATTTTGTTGTTGCATGTTTTACGTGGTGACCATGGGTATCTATTAGGATCACATCTTACTTACGCAAACACCACAACGGAGATATATGAGTTGCTATTTAACCTCATCCAGGGACCTCCTCGGTCAAATATGATTCAACTAAAGTTGGAGAAACTAACACTTGCCAGTCATCTTTGAGCAACGGGGTTACTCGTAGCGATGAAACCAGTCTCTCGTAAGCATACGAGTAATGTCGGTCCAAGCCGCTTCAATCCAACAATACCGCGGAATCAAGAAAAGACTAAGGAGGGCAGCAAAACGCACATCACCACCCAGAAAAACTTTTGTGTTCTACTCGAGAAGACATCTACGCATGAACCTAGCTCATGATGCCACTGTTGGGGAACTTCGCAAGAGAAATAAAAATTTTCCTACGCGCACGAAGACCTATCATGGTGATGTCCATCTATGAGAGGGGATGTTCGATCTACGTACCCTTGTAGACCGCACAGCAGAAGCGTTAGTGAACGCGGTTGATGTAGTGGAACGTCCTCTCATCCCTCGATCCGCCCCGCGAACCGTCCCGCGATCAGTCCCACGATCTAGTGCTGAACGGACGGCACCTCCGCTTTCAGCACACGTATAGCTCGACGATGATCTCGGCCTTCTTGATCCAGCAAGAGAGACAGAGAGGTAGAAGAGTTCTCCGGCAGCGTGACGGTGCTCCGTAGGTTGGTGATGATCTTCTCTCAGCAGGGCTCCGCCCGAGCTCCGCAGAAACGCGATCTAGAGGAAAAACCGTGCAGGTATGTGGTCGGGCTGCCGTGGAAAAGTCGTCTCAAATCAGCCCTAAAACCTTCGTATATATAGGGGGAAGAGGGGGAGCCTTGCCTTGGGGCTCAAGGAGCCCCAAGGGGGTCGGCCGAGCGAAGGGGGGAAGGTATCCCCCCCCAAACCGAGTCCAACTTGGTTTGGTGGGTGGAGTCCTTCTTCCCTTTCCCACCTCCTCCTTTTTTTCTCTTTATTTTCTTCCTATGGCGCATAGGGCCTTCTTGGGCTGTCCCACCAGCCCACTAAGGACTGGTGTGCCACCCCCAAGGCCTATGGGCTTCCCCGGGGTGGGTTGCCCCCCCGGTGAACTCCCGGAACCCATTCGTCATTCCCGGTACATTCCCGGTAACTCCGAAAACCTTCCGGTAATCAAATGAGGTCATCCTATATATCAATCTTCGTTTCCGGACCATTCCGGAAACCCTCGTGACGTCCGTGATCTCATCCGGGACTCCTAACAACATTCGGTAACAAACAATATAACTCAAATACGCATAAAACAACGTCGAACCTTAAGTGTGCAGACCCTGCGGGTTCGAGAACTATGTAGACATGACCCGAGAGACTCCTCGGTCAATATCCAATAGCGGGGCCAGGATGCCCATATTGGATCCTACATATTCTACGAAGATCTTATCGTTTGAACCTTAGTGCCAAGGATTCATATAATCCCGTATGTCATTCCCTTTGTCCTTCGGTATGTTACTTGCCCGAGATTCGATCGTCAGTATCCGCATACCTATTTCAATCTCGTCTACCGGCAAGTCTCTTTACTCGTTCCGTAATACAATATCCCGCAACTTACACTAAGTCACACTGCTTGCAAGGCTTGTGTGTGATGTTGTATTACCGAGTGGGCCCTGAGATACCTCTCCGTCACACGGAGTGACAAATCCCAGTCTCGATCCATATTAACTCAACTAACACCTTCGGAGATACCTGTAGAGCATCTTTATAGTCACCCAGTTACGTTGCGACGTTTGATACACACAAAGCATTCCTCCGGTGTCAGTGAGTTATATGATCTCATGGTCATAGGAACAAATACTTGACACGCAGAAAACAGTAGCAACAAAATGACACGATCAACATGCTACGTCTATTAGTTTGGGTCTAGTCCATCACATGATTCTCCTAATGATGTGATCCCGTTATCAAGTAACAACACTTGCCTATGGCCAGGAAACCTTGGCCATCTTTGATCAACGAGCTAGTCAACTAGATGCTTACTAGGGACAGTGTTTTGTCTATGTATCCACACAAGTATTGTGTTTCCAATCAATACAATTATAGCATGGATAATAAATTATTATCAAGAACAAATAAATATAATAATAAATAATTTATTATTGCCTCTTGGGCATATTTCCAACAGTAAGTAGATGATGGGTTGCTAGAGTGACAGAAGCTTAAACCCTAGTTTATGCGTTACTTCGTAAGGGGCTGATTTGGATCCACTAGTTTAATGCTATGGTTATACTTTGTCTTAATTCTTCTTTCGTAGTTGCGGATGCTTGCGAGAGGGCTTAATCATAAGTGGGATGCTTGTCCAAGTAAGGGCAGTACTCAAGCGCCGGTCCACCCACATATCAAACTATCAATGTAACTATCGTGGGTATAAGTCTGACAGTAGATGTGTAGGGTACGGAAGGATGGGCAGAGCCTTAGCTACGGCGAGGTTGTATGAGTTCAGACCCCTCTACGGTGGAGGTAAAAGCCCTACGTCTCAGTGCTCTTGGGAGCTTGATGTTGAGTGGAATATGGATTACAGTGAAATGCTAACCCCTGCACCAGTGGGGAAGGGCGGCTTATATAGAGTGTGCTGCCCTTCACAATGGTCCGGTGCACAGGGGTGGAGTAGTGGCGAATAAATGCCTACGTTACAGGGAACTTTTGCCTTAAATGCTAATAATGGTACACGAAAATGTATGGCCGTTGCCCTCCAGGGGGGTTACGATATACAGAGAGGAATCCAGTCGGTAAGTTTGATACGCTCCAAATGCTCGTCCCCGACTGGATGATGGAGGAATCGTCACCGACTGGATGATGGGAAGTCCTTAATTCAGCCGGAACTAACTAAGGGCCTTGTCCCTTATGAAGGGTAGTCCTTGGGTAGGACCTATAGGGCAGGCCTATGACCCTACCCTGGGACTATAACCCCATCATTAGTCCCCGAATGGATCGGGGTTGGAACGACGAAGCGATGCTTGGAGTACGGATCCGACTCGTATGGATGCGACTTTGGCGTTGTTTGCCTCAATCCATTTTATTCTCTTGACCAGTGATCCGAGTGGATATATCCGTGAAACGAACAATCGGACACCGAGTGCTTCCGTGGAATCTTTGTACGTGACCGGTCAACTGACAACGGTGGATTTCCTGGGATCCTCAAATTTCGATCCTCAACGGTAGTTTCTGCCACCTCGATTACCGCGCCTTCATCTCCTCCACTAATATCGCAGCAGCCGGTTGGGGGATAAGATTTCGAGGCCACCTGTTAGTGACCCAGTCGAAAGCTTATTTAAACCTCTCCAGCGAGGGTTTCTCGTTGTGCTCACCTGATTACTCGCACTCGCCCCGCTTCTCCCGTGGCTCCCTGTGCACCCCAAGCTTCCTCCTTCCTCTCTTCCCGTGCGGATCTGCAGCCTCCACCATGACGAAGGGGCAGACGAGCAAGCTCGAGTCGCAGAACGTCGCTTGTCCGAATGCCGTAACGGGGCTGCCACCTTTTTGCCTAGACTGACCGGCTCCGTCCAGGCAGCTTGCGCTCACGAAGATGGAAAAGATCCAGATTCAACCTCTGGTGGAAGCGCTGATAGATGTCGTCCACAAGGGAGTCACCGGCACGGATTTGCTAGAGACTTTTCTGGGTCGGTGCATCCAGCCTCTGCAAGCTCGACACCATGCCATGTGGCACTACGCGGGGCCCGGGAACTCCACTCGGACTCATCCCGAATGCCTGACCGGGGAGGTTGTGACGGCGTGGGTCCGCAGCATCACAGGCGCATGCGATAACCCCAGAGGAGCCCAGCGAGTGAAGCCCTTCCGCGCTGACAACCCTCCTCCGAATGAGGTGAGCATATCTTGTCGAGTGCTTACAATTCTCTTAGATTTATCGGTTTTTCTTGTATCAATGTCTGACGTCTGATGTTGTCGACTGTATCTCATGCAGGCGTGGACCAAATGGTATTCTTCCGTCTCGAACGGGAATCCGGCTGAGGAAGAGGAAGGCAGCCAGGAGGGCAGCGTGGACAGCGTCGAGTACGTCTCCTACAGTGGAGAGACGGAGGAGGAGACCGAAGAGGAGGAGGGGGAAGTTGGGGAGCAGAGCTCGCCACCCCCACCACCAGAGCCTCGAACTAAGCGCCATCACGAACCCGTGACTCCGTCGGCTCCTCCAGCGGCCCCGAGTGTCTCGCCAGCTCCTCCCGTGGTTCCGAGCGCCTTGCCAGCTACTCCCGTGGCTCCGAGTGTTCGGAGCACAAAGAGGACCAGGGACGCTGCTGCCGAGCCCACGGACCAACCTTCCAAGGTGGCCAAACCGAGTGGATCCAAGCCGTGGAAAGCTTTGCCTCGGATGAGGATCGCTGTTCCCATTGCCTCAGCGTAAGTTTCTTGTTCTCCTATCTTCTTTCAATATTTGATTGAAATCATGCTTATTGGTCGAGTGGATTTTACTCGACAGAGCTGCTACCTCCGCCACCTCTCTGCCATGCCAGGAAGACGATCCCATGGATACGGATAACGTTGCCACATCCCAGCAAGGTACGTTGTGACGACTCTGAGAGTTTGCATTATTGTTTCTTGAATTCTGTATTTAATCTTGCCCTTTTTTCGTGGTCTCATGTCGTTCAGTCGGGCTTCCTTCAGAGGTGATTCATCTGGAGGAGGATGACCAGAAGAGGTCCGAGCAAGCTTTGGTGCCTGTCCTTGAGGTTGTTCCATCTGCTACCGCTCCCGCCATGGACACGCCGCCGACCGAGACGATGCCGTCGACTGTGACAGTGCTCCTCGCGGCTGAACCGACTGGAGCGGGACTTGGGATGCCCAAGGAGTCTCCTGTCGTGCCGGGTCCGTCGACCGTCCAGTACGACTCCCGACACCTCCCGGAAGATCAAGTGGGAGCCGCCAAGGAGGCTATGGTGCAGGTGGAGTTGATGGCGGGTGATGCCAAGGGGGCGTACGACTCCATCACATCTTTGTACAAGAGAAGCTTGGAGCTCCGGGACGATATCCGAGTAAGTGCGCTAGTAAGTATTTGCTTTCGTCTTGTAACCCACTGGGGGTTTAAGCGATATACTCGGATACAGTAGGATTATTTTGCAGTGGGTTCACTCCGAGTGAACCCAATGGGTGTAGTCCCCGAGACTTCTGTCGAGTGCTTGCATCGGCAGTTGTCTTTATATACATTTTCCTTGACTTGATCGGATCAGAACTAATCTGTCCGAATGCTACCAGTGGGGGCACTCCGAGTGCACCCACTGGAAGTAGTCCCCGAGAGTAATTTTACTCATGTCGGGTAGTAGTAGCCTCATAGGCTTGTTTTTGTTATGTAGCTCAATAGGGCGGACCTGTTCGAGCTTCATGCCAGTGGGGTCACTCTTAGTGAACCCACTGGGTGTAGTCCCCGAGACCGCTGTCGACTGCTTGCGTCGGCAGGGGTCTGAAGAACTTTGAGCTTTTATTGTTTTCCTTGTTGAATGTGTCTGATCTTCTCTTCACACTGATTTGCAGAAGACTTGCGAAATGGGATCAGCGTACAATGCTCTGAAGGCTGAAAAGATTCAGCTTGCTGCAGAACTGGAGGCAGCTGTGAATGACTTAGCATGTGTGAAGGGGGCTCTTGCTGAACGAGAGAAGTCCTTGGAGGAGTCCTGTTAGGCAAACAAGGCATTGGTGGCCGAAATTGAGAAAACGGGAAAGCAAAGAACTGAGCTGATGGGTCAGATGAAGTTGATGAACAGTCGGTGCATATCGCAGGAGAAGGACGTCAGTGACTGGGCAAGGAAGATGATTGCCCTGCTCGGTGGTAAGTTTTTTCCTAGTGCTTCTTGACTTTGTATTTCATTCTGCGCTTACTTTCTGCTCGTCTTGTCTTTGCAGATTTTTGTATGGACGCTGAGGCTGAAGCAGCTGTCATTGAGCGGTCAGTTATTCCGAACGTTCCACTCGGCGACGAAGCCAATCGAGACATGCTCCGAGCGCACATTCGCCTTGGCAGAGTGGGGCCTTTCATCAGCCGGCTGAGAGAAGTCGTCGGCCGAATCGACAAGGAGCTGTGGCCCGAAGACGAGTCCCGGCGGGAGATAGAAGGGTTGATGACTCGGCTGGAGGACGTCCCGAACCGAGTGCAGGCGTGGAAGAAGTCTGCCGCTCGGTGTGGTGCGGACGTGGCGCTATCACTGGTCTGAGTGCACTGCAAGGAAGCTCGCAAAGAGAAGCTGAAGGCGTTGCAGGTCGCCAACACCAAGAAGCTTCGATTCGAAGATTTCATGGAGACCTTCCTTGAGACCGCCACTCGCATTGCAGACAGGGTCGACCTTGACACTTTTGTGGAGCCTACCAGTCCCGGTGGCAGTCCTCACGATGCCTGAAAAACTTTACCTCGGTATGCCGAGTGGTATCTGTATCAAACTTTGGCCACTACTGTTGGTCGTCACATTCGTGGTTCGGTGTGGATAAGCTTGATCTACACCGAGCCGGCTATCGTTGAACTAACTTTGAATTCGAATCGAATATTTGCTCTTCTTTGACCAAAAATTTTTTTGACACGATTTTGGCTCGTGGTTTTTGTTTGGCGTTTCTTGGTGAAGCCAATGGCAAACATGCGGAGCATGTAGTTGTCAGTTGTCTTCACATATACATGAGCCTTAGTGAAGGTTTGCTAAGCCTCCGAGTGGATCTCTAGGATACACTCAAAGGAAGTTTTTTACTTAGGCGATTGTTGATCGCAGCTAAGTCCTCGAGCGTGACTGTAAGGTCGCGCTCGGAGCGAGTTATGACTCATGTAATTGTCAGTTGTCTTCACATCTACATGAGTCTCAATGAGCGTGTGCTAAGCCTCCGAGTGGATCTCTAGGATACACTCGAAGGAAGCTTTTTCACTTAGGCGATTCTTGATCGCAGCTAAGTCCTCGAGCGCGACTATTAGGTCGCGCTCGGAGCGAGTTGCGACTCATGTACTTGTCAGTTGTCTTCACACCTACATGAGTCTCAATGAGGTTCTGCTAAGCTTCCGAGTGGATCTCTAGGATACACTCGAAGGAAGCTTTTTACTTAGGCGATTCGTGATCGCAGCTAAGTCCTCGAGTGTGACATTTAGTGCGCACTCGGTGATAATTTTGTACTTAGGCAATTCTGGATCGCAGCTAAGTCCCCGAGTGTGACGCTTGGTGCACACTCGGAGAAAGTTTGTACTTAGGCGATTCTGGATCGCAGCTAAGTCCCCGAGTGTGACGTTTAGTGCACACTCGGAGAAAGTTTGTACTTAGGCGATTCTGGATCGCAGCTAAGTCCCCGAGTGTGACGTTTAGTGCACACTCGGAGAAAGTTTGTACTTAGGCGATTCTGGATCGCAGCTAAGTCCCCGAGTGTGACGCTTGGTGCACACTCGGAGAAAGTTTGTACTTAGGCGATTCTGGATCGCAGCTAAGTCCCCGAGTGTGACGTTTAGTGCACACTCGGAGAAAGTTTGTACTTAGGCGATTCTGGATCGCAGCTAAGTCCCCGAGTGTGACGCTTAGTGCACACTCGGAGAAAGTTTATACTTAGGGGATTCTGGATCGCAGCTAAGTCCCCGAGTGTGACGCTTAGTGCACACTCGGAGAAAGTTTGTACTTAGGCGATTCTGGATCGCAGCTAAGTCCCCGATTGTGACGCTTAGTGCACACTCGGAGAAAGTTTGTACTTAGGCGATTCTGGATCGCAGCTAAGTCCCCGAGTGCGACGCTTAGTGCACACTCGGAGAAAGTTTATACTTAGGCGATTCTGGATCGCAGCTAAGTCCCCTAGTGTGACGCTTAGTGCACACTTAGGGTTTTTTCTTTTTTTTTGAGACCGGAGTCTGCCAGCGCGGAAGAATTTTGAATTTGCAAAAAATCACTCTGCTTTGTATTACTTCAATGACACTTCTTCTTTACATTGCCCCAGTCGGCGGTCACGTGTAGAAGCGCTTCAGGAGATCTCCGTTCCATGCTCGCGGCTCGTCCGTTTCCCTGTCGAGGTTGTAGAGTCGATATGCCCCGTTGTTCAGCACCTTGGAGATGATGAAGGGTCCTTCCCAGGTGGGATCCAACTTGTGAGGTCTCCGCTGATCCACTCGGAGCACCAGGTCGCTTGCTTGGAATGTACGACTCTTGACGTGCCGCGCGTGAAAACGCCGCAGATCTTGTTGATAAATGGTTGAGCGAGTCAGTGCCATCTCATGCTCCTCTTGTAGAAGATCCACTCCGTCTTACCTGGCTTGCTCTGATTCGGCTTCGGAGAAGAGTTCGACTCGTGGAGAGTTGTGAAGCAAGTCACTCGGAAGTACTGCCTCTGCTCCATAAACGAGGAAGAACGGGGATTGCCCTGTAGATCTATTTGGAGTTGTGTGGAGGCCCCACAACACCGAATGCAGCTCGATGACCCATGCGCCGGGAGCATGTCCAACTTCCCGCACGAGTCGAGGCTTCAACCCTTGAAGAATAAGTCCATTCGCCCGCTCTTCTTGCCCGTTTGTTTGGGGATGCGCCACAGACGCAAAATCCACTCGGATACCTTGGCCTGTACAGAAACCTTTGAATCTGTCCGAGTCAAAATTTGTGCCATTGTCAATGATTATGCTGTGCGGTACCACGAATCTGGAGATGATGTCCCTGAAAAACTTGATGGCCGTAAGGGCGTCGAGATTCTTGATGGGTTTGGCTTCAATCCACTTGGTGAACTTGTCGACTGCCACCAACAGATGTGTGAATCCTCCTTGGCCTGTCCTGAATGGACCGACTGTATCTAATCCCCACACTGCAAACGGCCAAACAAGAGGGATTGTCTTCAGCGCAGATGTTGGCTTGTGGGACTTGTTCGAGTAGAACTGACAGCCTTCGCATCGGTCGACCATATCCTTCGCCCTTTCATTCGCCTGCAACCAGAAGAAGCCAGCTCTGAATGCTTTGGCGACGATTGCCCTTGAGGAGGCATGATGACCGCAGGTTCCCGAGTGAATTTCTTCCAGGATTAACTGCCCCTCCTCAGGGGAGATGCATCATTGAAAGACGCCTGAAACACTTTCTTTGTACAACTGGCCATCAATGACGGTGAACGACTTCAACCTGCGGACGATCTATCTGGCTTGGACCTCGTCTTCTGGTAATTCTTGCCTTAGGATGTACTCAATGAACGGCACAGTCCAATCGGGGATGATAGCAAGAATCTCCATGATCAAATCAACCACAGCGGGGAGCTCGACTTCAGTCGGATCTGTCAAGCTCTTTGGTTGTACTGGTTCCTCTGTGAAGGGATCTTCTTTAACTGAGGGAAGGTGTAGGTGCTCGAGGCACACATCACTCGGGACTGGTCTCCGAGTGGATCCAAGTTTCGCCAATTCATCAGCTGCTTGGTTTTTCAGTCGTGGAACATGGTGGAGTTCCAGACCTTCAAAATTTTTCTTGAGCTTCCTCACTGCGTTGCAGTATGTAGTCATGGTGGGGTTCCTTATGTCCCACTCCTTCATTACTTGATTAACCACCAAATCTGAATCGCCATAGACCATCAGGCGACGGACGCCGAGTGTGATGGCCATGTGTAATCCATAAAGGAGAGCTTCATACTCTGCCTCGTTGTTGGAGGAATCGAAATGTATCTGCAACACATACTTGAGTTTGTCACCTTTTGGCGATATGATCACAACGCCAGCGCCGGAGCCAGTCAACATCTTGGACCCATCGAAGAACATTGTCCAATGAGCCAAGTAGATGTGGGTCGGTTGCTGTTGTTCTACCCATTCTGCTATGAAGTCAGACAGAGCTTTCTTGGCCTCGAACTTGATGTCCCAGTATAACATCTCCATTGCCCACTTCGCCACTTGGCCTGATGCGTCCCGATTGTGGAGGATTTCCGACAACGGAGCATCAGAAACGACAGACACCGAGTGGTCTTGGAAATAATGAGCCACCTTCTTCGCAGTCATGTAAATCCCATAAATAAGCTTTTGATAATGGGGATACCTCTGCTTGGAAGAGTCAGGACTTCGGAGACATAATACACTGGCCGCTGAACCTTGTATGCTTTGCCTTCTTCTTCGCGTTCGACTGTGAGAACAGTGCTGACGACTTGATTTGTAGCCGCGATGTACAGAAGAAGGGGTTCTTTACTGAGCGGAGCAGTAAGAACCGGCTGGGTGGAAAGCAGGGCTTTGAGGTCGTCGAATGCGATTTAGGCTTCGTCTGTCCACTCGAAAGTATCTTATTTCTTCATGAGTCGGTACAGAGGTAGCGCCTTCTCGCCGAGTCGACTGATAAACCTGCTCAAAGCCGGTAGGCAACCTGTGAGCCTTTGAACATCGTGTATTCTGACCGGCCGCTCAATTCGGACGATGGTCCCGATCTTTTCGGGGTTGACATCGATCCCTCGTTCGGAAACGAAGAAACCGAGTAACTTTCCGCTGGGAACGCCGAATGAACACTTGGCAGGGTTGAGCTTGATATGTACCTACGAAGGTTGGCGAATGTTTCTGCCAAGTCAGTCAGCAGGTCGGAGCCTTTGCGTGACTTGACTACGATATCATCCATATACGCCTCCACATTTCGACCGATCTGGTCAAGGAGGCATTTTTGGATCATGCGCATAAAAGTTGCTCCTGCATTCTTCAAACCGAATGACATAGTGATGTAGCAGAAGCACCGGAATGGGGTGATGAAGGCTGTTTTTAATTCATCTGGGCCATACAGGAGGATCTGATGATAGCCTGAGTAGGCATCAAGGAATGACAAACGCTCGCAACCCGCAGTCGAATCGACGATTTGATCAATGCGGGGGAGCGGGAAATGGTCTTTCGAGCAGACCTTATTGAGATGCTTGAAGTCGATGCACATTCGGAGAGACTTGTCCTTCTTGGGCACCATAACAACATTGGCGAGCCACTCGGAGTGGTGTACCTCGCGAATGAAGTTGGCTGCCAAAAGTTTAGCCACCTCCTCTCCGATTGCCTTCCTCTTGTGCGCGGCGGACCGACGCAGGCGTTCTCGGACAGGCCGAGCAGCAGGATCCACATGCAGTCGGTGCTCAGCCAACTCCCTGGGTACACCTGGCATGTCAGCGGGTTTCCATGCGAAAATGTCCCAGTTCTCACGAAGGAATTGGATGAGCTCGGCTTACTATTTTGGATCAAGGGTGGTGGAGATGTTCGTCGAGGCAGCGGTGTCGTCCGTCGGGTGGATGCTGACCTTCTTCGTGTCTCCCGCCGACTGGAATGCGGACTCCGAAGCTGGCTTCTTCGAACGCATCAAGTCAGCAGGGTCGGCTGTCTTCTTGTACTCGTCGAGCTCGAGGATAGCCATCTGCTGATCGGCGATCGTCGACCCGTGTTGCAGACACTCCTCGGCCCGCTGCCGATTTCCTGTGACAGTGATCACACCTTTGGGACCTGGCATCTTCAGCTTCAGGTACACGTAACATGGACGGGCCATGAAACGCGCATATGCCGGACGGCCCAGAATCGCGTGGTATGCACTCTGGAAGTCCACCACCTCGAATGTCCGCTTTTCCTTGCGGAAGTTCCTGTCGGAGCCGAAAACGCCGTCCAACGCGATCTGGCTGAGTGACTTGGCCTTTCGTCCAGGGACGACTCTGTGGAACTGCATGCTGCTCTCGCTAAGTTTGGACATCGGAATGCCCATCCCCTTGAGACTGTCGGCACACATGATGTTCAAACCGCTGCCGCCGTCCATGAGGACTTTGCGCAGTCGGACTCCTTCCACCACCGGGTCGATGACCAGATCTTGCCTCCCTGGGGTGGGCACGTGTGCTGGATGATCCGACTGGTCAAAGGTGATCGCAGTCTGAGACCATTTGAGGAACGTGGGGTTGGTTGGGGTCGCCATGTTCACCTCCCTGTTCACCAGCTTCAGTCGACTCTTGCTTTCCACGTCAGCAAAAATCATCAGTGTTGCATGGACTTGGGGGAACGGATCCTCCTTGTCCTCATCATCCTGTTCATTGTCCTTTTCACTTGGCTGCCCTTCGCCGAACCCTTGGATCAGGAGGCGACATTGCCGAGTGGTATGCTTCGGAAATATGGCGTTGCCTTCTTCGTCCATCTTCGCGTGGATTGGACATGGCTGATCCAGGATGTGGTTTCCGAACTGCTTCTTCTTGGGGGTGAACTGAGCCTTCCCCTTGCCCTTGAACTTGGCATTGGTAACGGTTGCGGCCTCTGCCTGCGGAGTGGACGGAGCTTTCTGCTTCTGCTTCCGAGTGTTTTTCCCATCTCCATCAGCGACTGCTTTATGCTTGCCCCTATGAATGCGGTCTTCTTCTTCGCCATTTGCATAGCATGCCGCTATCTCCATCATCTTGCTCATGGAGATGTCGCCTGTCCGACCGAACTTCAGGTATAGATCTCTGTACCGCACGCCTGCCTTGAAGGCGCAGACTGCTTGGTGCTCTGTGACGTTCTCCACCGTGTGGTAGAGGGTTGTCCTACGATGGATGAAATCGCGCAGGGGCTCATTCTGCTTCTGGACACAGTGCTGGACTCCACGAGACCAGCAGGGCGTTTGCACGTCCCCTCGAAGGTCCTGATGAAGACTCGGGCCAGATCTGCCCAGCTGTAGATGCTTGAAGGAGCTAACTGGTTCAGCCACGCTCGTGCCGAGCCGTCGAGCATCAGGGGGAGATGTTTCATGGCGACCTGGTCATCTCCACCACCGATCTGGACTGCCACTCGGTAGTCGTCCAGCCACGTTACTGGCTTGGATTCTCCTGTAAACTTGCTGATCCCCGTCGCCAATCGGAAGTTGGGAGGGATGTCAGCCGAACGAATGGCCCGACTGAAACACTCGGGGCCAGAGACGATGGTCCTGCTTCCACTCGGACGGTCTGTATCGTGACCATCGCGGTGGGCTCGACTCCTGTCGACCTTCCTCTGGGCGATGTACCCTCTTGCGTCGGGCCTTGGATCATAAGTGTCACCGACCAAACGCCGATCATCATGATGTCGGGGCCCGTAGGGCCTACCCCGTGGAGGGGTGCCTGAACGGAGACGATCTGCGGGATTCATGGAACGGCTGCCTCCTCTTTGTCACTGATGAGAATCGGGGCTGAAAACTGACCGATGCGTGTTCGCGTGAACAGAACTGTTGTGGATCCTGTTGTGCGACTGGGAGACCGCCGAATTCTGCTGCTGCGCCGTGTGCAACAGAGCACGGATCTGCTCGATCCCTCTGCCAGCCTCTAAATCAGTCGGCTGGAGGGAATCGGCTATCTTGGCGGCGGCAGCCAGGTTGAGGACGGGTGTGCGGAACACCTCCACGTTGCTCTGACGAGTGTGCCGACTGGCAGAACGGCGGGGCTGCCGGCGAGCGCTGGATGACTCGCGGACCTCGTGCTCGTTTCGACCGGTTTGGTGGGGACTTTCATGGGAATTGGCCATGTGAACTTCGGCTGCAGGCCTGTGACCCAAGTACTCGGAAGGTAACTCAGTCGGAACTGAGTCCGAGCGCTGGGACGGCGGTGCAACTACAACCGACTCGAGGACTGCCACTTGAGAGGACGCGTTCTGGCGCGCCTCGGCGTGTCGCACCCAACGCTGGAGCCGCGGACGGCGAGACCGCTTGTTGCAGCGTGTGACGGGGGCAAAGATCGACACCGGAGCCGACCTCCGGAGAAGAAGGATGCCGCTGGCGCCGGCACGGAAGTCCGTAGCCCCACGACTGGGGAGCGCCTCGACGTCGAGAGGCGCATCCCGAAGCCATGCCGAATCGTCGATGATGAAGGAGAGTGCGCCGAAGAGGATCTCATGACCCATGCACAAATCTCCACCGGATGACATGATGAAAAGATGTAGTCGCAAACTCGCCGGAAGTCGCTTAGACGCGTGCCCCAAGGTGGGCGCCAACTGTCGTGGGTATAAGTCTGACAGTAGATGTGTAGGGTACGAAAGGATGGGCAGAGCCTTAGCTACGGCGAGGTTGTATGAGTTCAGGCCCCTCTACGGTGGAGGTAAAAGCCCTACGTCTCAGTGCCCTTGGGAGCGTGATGTTGAGTGGAATATGGATTATAGTCAAATGCTAACCCCTGCACCAGTGGGGAAGGGTGGCTTATATAGAGTGCGCTGCCCTTCACAACGGTCTGGTGCACAGGGGTGGAGTAGTGGCGAATAAATGCCTACGTTACAAGTAACGTATGCCTTAAATGCTAATAATGGTACATGAAAACGTATGACCGTTGCCCTCCAGGAGGGTTACGATATACAGAGTGGAATCCAGTCGGTAAGTTTGATACGCTCCGAATGCTCGTCCCCGACTGGATGATGGAGGAATCGTCACCGACTGGATGATGGGAAGTCCTTAATTCAGTCGAAACTGACTAAGGGCCTTGTCTCTTATGAAGGGTAGTCCTTGGGTAGGACCTATAGGGCAGGCCTATGACCCTACCCTGGGACTATAACCCCATCAGTAACAAACGCGAATCATATCAACATGATGAAAACTAGCATGACAAAAATTCTCGTGTGTCCTCGGGAGCGTTTTTCCTCCTATAAGACTTCGTCGAGGCTTGTCCCTTGCTACAAAAGGGATTGGGCCCCTTTGCTGCACCGTTTCTACTTTTTTTACTTGTTGCTTGCTACGAATCATCTCACCACACAATCACTTGTTACCGACAATTTCAGTGCTTGCAGATACTTCCTTGCTGAAAACCACTTGTCAGATCCTTTTGCTCCTCGTTGGGTTCGACATTCTTACTTATCGAAAGGACTATGATTGATCCCCTATACTTGTGGGTCATGAAGAGTCTTTTCTGGCGCCGTTGCCGGGGAGTGAAGTGCCTTTGGTAAGTGGAACTTGGTAAGGAAACATTCATATAGTGTGCTGAAATTTATTGTCACTTGTCACTATGGATACTAATCCTTTGAGGGGCTTGTTCGGGGTATCTTCACCTCGAACGGAAGCACAGAGAGTTGCTCCTCAACCTGCTGCACCTACTGAAAATATTTGCTTTGAATTTCCTTCGGGTATGCTTGAGAAACTGCTGCCTAATCCTTTTACACGAGATGGAACATCACATCCAGACTTGCATCTAATCTATGTAGATGAGGTTTGTGGTTTATTTAAGCTTGCAGGTGTGCTCGAGGATGAGGTCAAGAAGAAGGTCTTTCCTTTATCTTTGAAGGATAAGGCGTTGACATGGTATAGGCTATGTGATGATACTTGATCATGGGACTACAATCGGTTGAAATTGGAATTTCATCAAAAGTTTTATCCTATGCATTTAGTAGATCGTGATCGGAATTATATTTATAATTTTTGGCCTCGTGATAGAGAAAGCATCGCTCAAGCTTGGGGGAGGCTTAAATGAATGCTATATTCATGCCCCAATCATGAGCTCTCGAGAGAAATTATCATTCAGAACTTCTATGCTCGGCTTTCTCATGATGATCGCACCATGCTTGACACTTCTTGTACCGGTTCTTTTATGAAGAGATATATTTACTTCAAATGGAATTTATTGTAGAGAATTAAACGCAACTCTGAAGATTGGGAGCTTGAAGAAGGTAAGGAGTCAGGTATGAATTTCACGTTTGATTGCGTTAAATCCTTTGTTGAGAGAAATACTTTTTGTGACTTTAGCGCTAAGTATGGACTTGACTTTGAGATAGTAACTTCATTGTGTGAATCCTTTGCTTCCCATATTGATCTCCCCAAAGAGAAGTGGTTTAAATATCATCCTCCTTTAGAAGTCAATGTAGTTAAACCCAATCTAGTTGAAGAGAAAGTCATTGCCTATAATGATCCTGTGGTTCCCAGTGCTTACATTGAGAAACCACCTTTCCCTGTTAGGATAAAGGATCATTCTAAAGCTTCAACTATGATACGTAGAGGCTACATTAGAACACCTACACCCCATGAGAAAATTAGAGTTGAACCTAGCATTGCTATTATCAGAGATCTCCTGTCCGACGATGTTGAGGGACATAATATTCACTTCTGTGAAGATGCTGCTAGAATTGCTAAACCTCACGTTAGAGAGAAACATAGGACTGTTGTTGGCATGTCTGTGGTTTTTGTTAAGATAGGAGATCTTTGTTACCATGGTTTATGGACGTGGGTGCTAGTGTTAGTGCAATACCTCAATCCTTATACGATGAAATGAAAGATGAGATTGCACCTGTTGAGATAGAGCCTATTGATGTCACTATTCAGCTTGCCAATAGATATACTATCTGCCCTGTGGGAATTGGTAGGGATGTTGAAGTTTTGTGTGGTAAAACGAAGTATCCTGCTGATTTCCTCGTTCTTGCTACTGCACAAGATAGCTTTTGTCCCATCATATTTGGCAGACCTTTTCTCAATACCGTCAATGCTCATATTGATTATGAGAAGCAAACTGTCACTGTTGGCTTTGAAGGTGTGTCACATGAGTTCAATTTCTCCAAGTTTGGTAGACAACCTCATGAAAAGGAGTAGCCTAGTAGGGATGAAACTATTGCCTTAGCTTCTATTGCCGTGCCTCCTACTAATCCCTTAGAGCAATACTTGCTTGACCAAGAAAATGATATGCATATGGCTGAAAGGGATGAGATAGATAGAGTTGTCTTAGAACAATATCCTATCCTTAAGAATAACTTGCCTGTTGAACTGCTTGGGGATCCACCTCCACCAAAGGGTGATCCTGTGTTCGAGCTTAAACAGTTGCCTGATACTCTTAAGTATGCATATCTTGATGAAAAGGAGATATATCCTGTCATTATTAGGGCTAGCCTCTCAGAGCATGAAGAAAAGAAGTTACTAAAAACTCTGAGGAAGCACCGTGCTACTATTGGATATACTCTTGATGATCTTAAGGGCATCAGTCCTACTCTATGCCAGCACAAGATTAAAACTGATCCTGACTTCAAACCAGTTGCTGATCATCAAAGGGGATTGAATCCTAGGATGAAACAAGTAGTAAGAAAAGAAATACTAAAGCTCCTGGAAGCGGGTATTATCTATCCTGTTGCTCATAGCGATTGGGTGAGTCCGGTGCATTGCGTCCCTAAGAAGGGAGGCATTACCGTTGTCCCTAATGATAAGGATGAATTGATCCCACAGAGGATTATTACTGGCTATAGGATGGTGATCGATTTTAGGAAATTGAATAAACCCACTAGGAAAGATCATTACCCTTTGCCTTTTATCGACCAAATGCTAGAAAGGTTGTCCAAACACACACACTTTTGCTTTCTAGACGGTTATTCTGGTTTCTCCCAAATACCAGTTGCACAATCTGATCAGGAGAAAACCACTTTCACCTGCCCTTTCGGTACCTTTGCTTATAGACGTATGCCTTTTGGCTTATGTAATGCACCTGCCACCTTTCAAAGATGTATGATGGCTATATTCTCTGACTTTTGTGAAAAGATTGTTGAGGTTTTCATGGATGACTTCTCCGTTTACGGGTCTTTATTTGATGATTGCCTCAACAGCCTTGATCGAGTCTTACAAAGATGTAAAGACACCAATCTTGTCTTGAATTGGGAGAAATGCCACTTGATGGTTAATGAAGGCATCGTCTTAGGACATAAAATTTCTGAAAGAGGTATTGAAGTCGATAAGGCTAAGGTTGATGCAATCGAGAAAATGCCATACCCCACATATATGAAAGGTATAAGAAGTTTCCTTGGTCATGCTGGTTTGTATAGAAGGTTCATTAAAGACTTCTTTAAGATTTCTAGGCCTCTTACCAATCTCTTGCAAAAGGATATTCCTTTTGTCTTTGACGATGATTGTGAGGAAGCCTTCAAAATACTTAAGAGGGCTTTGATAAGTGCAGCTATTGTTCAACCACCTGATTGGAACCTACCTTTTGAGATCAGGTGTGATGCTAACGATTATACTGTTGTTGTTGTTCTAGGGCAAATAGTTGACAAGAAGTTGAATGTTATTCACTACGCTAGTAAAACTCTAGACAGTGCCCAGAGAAACTATGCTACTACGGAGAAGAATTTTTAGCAGTCGTGTTTGCATGTGAAAAGTTCAGGTCTTACATAGTTGATTCCAAAGTCACTATTCACACTGATCATGCTGCTATTAAGTACCTCATGGAGAAGAAGGATGCTAAACCTAGACTTATCAGATGGGTTCTCTTGTTACAAGAGTTTGATTTGCACGTTGTCAACAGAAAGGGTGCTGATAACCCAGTAGCAGGTAACTTGTCTAGGTTGGAGAATGTTCTTGATGACCCACAACCTATTGATGATAGCTTTGCCGATGAGCAATTGAATGTCATCAATGCTTCACGTAGTGCACCGTGGTATGCTGATTATGCAAACTATATCGTTGCCAAATACATACCACCTAGTTTCACGTACCAGCATAAGAAGAAATTATTCTTTGACTTGAGACACTACTTTTGGGATGATCCTCACCTTTATAAGGAAGGAGTAGATGGTGTTGTTAGACGTTGTGTACCTGAACATGAACAGGGACAGATCCTACAGAAGTGTCACTCCGAGGCCTATGGAGGACACCATGCGGGAGATAGAACTGCACACAAGGTATTGCAATCAGGTTTCTATTGGCCCACTCTCTTCAAGGATGCTCGTAAGTTTATCTTGTCTTGTGACGAATGTCAAAGAATTGGTAATATTAGCAAACGTCAGGAAATGCCTATGAACTATTCACTTGTCATTTAACCATTTCATGTGTGGGGATTTGATTATATGGGACCTTTTCCAAAATCCAACGGGTATACTCATATCCTAGTTGCTGTCGATTACGTCACTAAGTGGGTAGAAGCTATCCCCACTAGTAGTGCTGATCACAACACCTCTATCAAGATGCTGAAAGAAGTTATCTTCCCTAGATTTGGAGTCCCTAGATATCTAAAGACCTATGGTGGTTCACACTTCATTCATGGTGCTTTCCGTAAAACGCTTTCTAAGTACGATGTCAACCATAGAATTGCGTCTCCCTATCACCCTAAGTCGAGTGGTCAAGTAGAGCTAAGTAATAGAGAGATTAAACTAATTCTGCAAAAGACTGTCAACAGGTCTAGAAAGAATTGGTCTAAGAAGATCGATGATGCACTGTGGGCTTATAGAACTGCCTATAAGAATCCCATGGGCATGTCTCTGTACAAAATGATGTATGGTAAAGCGTGTCATTTACCTATTGAGCTAGAGCATAAAGCTTATTGGGCAATCAAAGAGCTCAACTTTGATTTCAAACTTGCCGGTGAGAAGAGGTTATTTGATATTAGCTTGCTTCATGAGTGCAGAACTCAGGCATATGAGAATGCCAAGTTGTTCGAGGAAAAGGTTAATAGGTGGCATGATAAGAGGATACAAAAGCATGAGTTCAATGTAGGTGATTATGTCTTGCTATATAACTCTCATTTAAGATTCTTTGTAGGAAAGATTCTCTCTAAATGGGAAGGTCCCTATGTTGTTGAGGAAGTTTATCGTTCCGGTGCTATCAAGATCAACAACACGGAAGGTAATTGTCCGAGAGTGGTAAATGGGCAGAGAATCAAGCATTATATCTCAGGTACTCCCATTAATGTTGAAAGCAATATCATCAATACCATAACTCCGGAAGAATACCTAAGGGATATTTATCAGCCTGTTTCAGACTCCAAAAACGAAGAGGTATATGATTCGGTAAGAAACAGAGTCCAAAACTTTTACAGTAGGAAATTTTCCCCGTTTTGGAATATTTGAAAAAATACAAAAACTGGAAGTAGTCCGGAAAGTGCGCGAGGAGGCGACAAGCCTGCACGGCGCGGGCCCACCCCCTCGCCGCGCCGTGAGATCTTGTGGCCACCTCGTGCGCCTCCCGGACTCCGTTTTCGTGCAGGGTACACCTTCTGGTCTGAAAAAAATCATTATATATACTTCTGTTTGGTCTGACCCCTGCATCACGCAGATTTCCTCTGTTTTTTGTTTCGACCTGCTTGTGTTGCAGATCTAGATCGCTATGACTTCCCCAAAAGCTCCGAAGGACAAGATCTTTGAGAAGGTCATCAATCCCTACCTCACGGGAGTGCTGCAACACCCTCAATCTATCGAGATGCATGAGGGGATGTTGCACATCTGTGATGTTGAGGGGCCTAAGAAGAACGAAAGCATGGAGACGAGGCTCGAAGCAATGGAGCAACAATTCTTCAAGTGCCAAGGGATGGTGGAGCGTGGACTCAACGCCAACCACATGATGATCATGGAGTTCACCAACAAGCACAAGATTGATGCCAATGACATTGGGAAGCATCTCTACAGGCTCTATGACAGGATTGATCAACTTCAGGGCCAGATCTATGACCTGCAGAACCAAAACTGTGAGTATGAGTATAGATTTAAATCAATACGGTTGGCTGCAGATCTGAGGATTCCAGAGGCTCGTTCATCTTTCCACGATGGAGCACCTATGCCTTGGAAGACGGAGGATCAAACTCATGTTGCAACAACTCCACCATCACCACCAAAGGAAGACAACTGAGCATTGGTATGGGCAATCCCCTTGGCTTGTGCCAAGCTTGGGGGAGTTGCCCCGGTATCGTATCACCATCACATCTTTTGCCTTTACCTTTGTTTTAGTTTTCCTTTTCAGTTTTCTCTTTCTCCAGTAGTTTAAAAGTCTTAGTGTTTTAGTCCCGAGTCTTGCTTTGTGTCACCCCGATGTATTCGAGCTCGTGAGCCATATAATAAAGAGTGTCTTAGTTGAAGGGCTTTGCCTCTTACCATGATCAAAAGAGTGAGAATAGAACAAAAGCATGAAAGATCATGTAATGATCTTATGGGAAGTGATGGCTTCACATATAAAAAGAATGAGGATTGAAACTTGTTGAGGGTAGGCAAACGTAGACCTTGGTCATTGTTGCAATTAATAGGAAGTGATAAAGAATGAGAGGTTCACATATAAATATATCATCTCTAACACCATCTATGATGTGAACACTCAGTAAACTATTGCATGCCTAGAAGTAGATGTTGGACAAGGAAGATAACAAAATGAATTGTGTTTGCTTGTTTCCCAACAATGATATATGATTAGAGATCCCTTAGCATGTGACGATTGCTTCCACCTCATACTAGCCAAAACTCCCGCACCAAGTAGAGATACTACTTGTGCATCCATAAACCATCAACCTAGTTTTGCCATGAGTGTCCACCATACCTACCTATAGATTGAATAAGATCCCTCAAGTAAGTTGTCATCGGTGCAAGCAATAAAAATTGCTCTCTAATCTGTATGATCTATTAGTGTGTGGAAAACAAGCTTTGTATGAACCTGTGATGAGGAAGACATAAAAGCGACAGACTGCATAATAAAGTTCTTTATCACAGGAGGCAATATAAAGTGACGTTCCTCCGCACTAAGAGGACACACATCCAAACCTCAAAAGGGCATGACAACATCTGCTTCCCTCTGCGAAGGGCCTATCTTGTACTTTTACTTTTTGTCCCTGAAAGAGTCATGGTGATCTTCACCAATTCGTTATTTTGCCTTTGTCTTGGCTACCGTCACATGCTTAGGAAAGATCTATATTCATATGTCAACTTGGAGGTAAGTATTCATGAATTATTATTGTTGACATTACCCTTGAGGTAAGCAGTGGGGAGGCAAAACTATAAGCCCCTATCTTTCTCTGTGTCCAGCTGAAACTTTGATCTCATGAGTACCACGTGAGTTGTAGCAATTGTAGAGAACAAAAGAATGATTGAGTATGTGGATTTTCTTTACAAGATCTTATTTGACTCTTTCTGATGTTGTGATAAATTCCAATTTCTTCAGTGACTAAAGGCTATCGGTTGTTACTTCTCGGTAAGGTTCTTGATCCATGCTTTACTTTGTGAAGGTATTATCACTTTAGCATGAGAGATTATATGTTAGTATTGCTGTTCTGATTATGAGCATGATGCATGCATGTTCGTATCTTGTTTTGTCAACACCTCTCTCCCTAAACATGTGGACATATTTATTGAGCTAGGCTTTCGCTTGAGGACAAGCGAGGTCTAAGCTTGGGGGAGTTGATACGTCCATTTTGCATCATGTTTTCATGTTGATATTTATCGCTTCTTGGGCTGTTATTTCACTTCACGGTACAATTCTTATGCCTTTTATCTCTTATTTTGCAAGGTTTACATGAAGAGGGAGAATACCGGCAACTGGAATTCTGGCCTGAAAGTGGAGCAAGTTTGAGATACCTATTCTACGCAACTCCAAACGCCGTAAAAATCAACGAGGATTTTTTTCCCAATTTATCAAAAATACTAGGCCGAAGAAGTGCTAGAGGGGGGCGTGCAGGTGGACACAAGCCTGCATGGTGCAGCCACCCCCCAGGCCGCGCCATGAGGGCTTGTGGGCACCCTGCAGGCCCACTTGTCCCCCGTCCTCTTTTGCTATATGAAGGGTTTTGTCCAGGAAAAAATCAGAGAGGATCTTTTTCGTGGTTTTGCCGCCAACACGAGGCGGAACTTGAGAAGAACCAATCTAGAGCTCCGGCAGGAAAATCCTGCCGGGGAAACTTCCCTCCCGGAGGGGGAAATCGTCGCCATCGTCATCACCAACACTCCTCTCATCGGAGGGGACTCGTCACCATCAACATCTTCATCAGCACCATCTCATCTCCAAACCGTAGTTCATCACTTGTAACCAATCTCCGTCTCGCGACTTTGATTGGTACTTGTAAGGTTGCTAGTAGTGTTGATTACTCTTTGTAGTTGATGCTAGTTGGATTGTTTGTTGGAAGATTTTATGTTCAGATCCTTGATGCTACTCATTACCTCTCTGGTCATGAATATGATTATGCTTTGTGAGTAGTTACTTTTGTTCGTGAGGACATGGGATAAGTCATGCTAATAGTAGTCATGTGAATTTGGTATTCATTCGGTAATTTGATGTGTTGTATGTTGTTTTTCCTCTATTGGTGTTATGTGAACGCCGACTACATAACACTCCACCATTATTTGGGCCTAGAGGAAGGCATTGGGAAGTAGTAAGTAGATGATGGGTTGCTAGAGTGATAGAAGCTTAAACCCTAGTTTATGCGTTAATTCGTAAGGGGCTGATTTGGATCCACTAGTTTAATGCTATGGTTAGACTTTGTCTTAATTCTTCTTTCATAGTTGCGGATGCCTGCGAGAGGGGTTAATCATAAGTGGGATGCTTGTCCAAGTAAGGGCACTACTCAAGCGCCGGTCGACCCACATATCAAACTATCAAAGTAATGAACGCGAATCATATGAACATGATGAAAACTAGCATGATAGAAATTCCCGTGTGTCCTCGGGAGCGTTTTTCCTCCTATAAGACTTTGTCCAGGCTTGTCCCTTGCTACAAAAGGGATTGGGCCACTTTGCTGCACCGTTGCTACTTTTGTTACTTGTTGCTTGCTACGAATCATCTCACCACACAATCACTTGTTACCGACAATTTCAGTGCTTGCAGATACTTCCTTTCTAAAAACCACTTGTCAGATCCTTCTGCTCCTCGTTGGGTTCGACACTCTTACTTATCGAAAGGACTACGATTGATCCCCTATACTTGTGGGTCATCAGAAGACAGAAAACAGAAGGGTGGCAAGAAACTTGAACAAAACACTGCTTTTGAAATCCCAGAGGAAATATATGCTGAGTACTGCACCCGTGATGAGGAAATTTAGGGAAAAGAGACAATGGAAAAACGCAATATGAGGCTTCAAAAGATTGAGCGAAGATGAACATAGGAGTGGAAGGAATACACGTATGTCACTCCAAAGTTTGCCAAGAAGTTTAGCCTGAAACCTCCTTGCAAAAGAGTGCCACTCGGAGAACAACAAAGTGCAACCCTTCTAGTGTCGCCACAATTGAAGACTATCCTAATGAAAAATACAATTATTTGTCTGAGCTGGAAAAAAGGAAAAAGTTGTTGTCACAAAGTTTAATGAGGATTTTGTTGGTGCAGCTACTGCTCGCACTTCTGCTGCTGCTGAGGCTTCTGCTACAGAAAAACCTTAGAAGAAGGTTCTAATGAAGAAACCAGGTCTCAAACCAAAATCCTCAACAACATTATCAAAAGAGAAAATTCCTCAGAAAGTATCAAATAGAACGCATCTGAAGAATTTGAGAACATATTGGGTTGAGCTTAGCATAGAGGGGGAATGGGTCCGATCACATTCACTAGGAAGAACAAAAACTTAAAGACTTAGCAATAAGTGAATGTTGTTGAGGACTTTGAAAGATCTAACATAAATACATATGTATATAGTCAATGAAGAACATATGTTGAAAAAGTTGTAAGAATATGACCTTTTGAGGAATTTGAAAATTTGAAGTTTTGAACAATTTGCAAAAATCTCAACTTTGAAGAATTTCAACTTTAGTTGGTGTTGTAACCCACTGTATAAGAATGATGATTTCAGACACCACATACAATTGTCGTAGGGTCCTGACAATCAGATTCTTCATTAACTTTTTCACACTTAGCTGGTTAGTCTTCATTGATTGAAGAAAAACGTCACTTTGTGTGTTGGACATCTAAGTCATCAATTTTGCATAAATGTTAGGATGTGTGTCCTTTCACAAAACATTCGAAGATTCTAATATATTTAGCTCACACCGCAAATTGCTATATCTCTTTTCATCCAAGGGCTTAGTGAAGATACCTGCGAGTTGTTCTTCAGTCTTCATGTGGTCGAGGAAGATGTTGCCCTTGAGTACATGATCGTGAAGGAAATGATGACGAATCTAGATGTCCTTGGTCTTCGAGTGTTGTACTGGATTGTTTGCAATCTTGATTGCGCGCTCATTGTCGCAGTAGAGTGGCACATTCTTCACATTGATGTCGTAGTCCTTGAGGATTTACTTCATCCACAATAGTTGAGCACAACACGAACCAGCAGCAATATATTCAACTTTAGCAGTGGAGAGTGACACGAAGTTCAGTTTCTTCGAGGACCAACACACTGAGGATCGCCTGAGGAAAAGGCATGTCCTTGAAGTTGACTTGTGATCCACACGGTCACTAGAATAGTCAGAGTGAGAATATCCAATGAGATGAGGATTTGAGCCATTGGGGGTACTGTCATGGTTTTATCACGGCAGATGTCCTCGTCAAAGGACTTCATGGCGAAGCCATTGCAACCATGTGGCAACTCAAAGGGGTTGATCGGGACCGATAGACGAGATTACCCAGGTTCGGCCTCTCTGATGGAGGTAAAAGCCTATGTCCTGCTTTCTATGTATTGATAATGAGATCGATTACAAGGGTGCGTATTCGCCTGACCTAGCTTTCGATTGATTCTCGCTTAAGTCTACCAACCCAAGAGACTCGCCTTTATATACAGGTCGAGATCCTAGGTTTACAAGAGTCCCGGTCACATTATGATCCGTGACCTGTTATGTCTCTAACTCGCCTTGCTCCTTAAGCAAGGAAACTCCTCGCGACCTTCTCCCTTGTGGGCCATGAGTCGCCATCTTCGTGTCTTGGGCCACTGCCGGCTCTCGTTGGTAAACCACCTTGTGCCTCCTGCTTTGTAGGTCAGGGCCCATCTAGAGTATGAACGTGGAGCCGCCATCATCTTGACCCGACCTCTTAAGGAGGGTCATACGGCGGGGTAATATCCCCAATAGATACCATAATCCAAGCGTTGGTATGTGAGCTAGATATCGAAGAATATGCTTCACAACCTTATGGTGTGATTCCTTCGGTGTTGCTTGGAAACAGGCACACATGCAAACACTAAGCATAATATCTGTCCTATATGCACATAGGTACAATAAAGAGCCAATCATGGACCGATCTACCTTCTGATCGAAATCTTTACTATTTTCGTCAGTGCACATGTGGTTGTTGGTAGGCATTGGAATCTTGACGCCTTTGCAGTCTTGCATGTCGAATTTCTTGAGGACATCATTGAGGTATTTCTCTTGAGAGATGAATATGTGATTACGTTGTTGACAAACTTGAAGACCTAGGAATAATTTCAACTCCCCCATCATGGACTTTTGTTATTGTTCACCCATCATGTAGCCAAATTCGTCACTCTAATGTTTTTTCAGTACAACCAAAGATAATATCGCTTACATATATTTGGCACATGAATAGTTCGTTGTTGTAGGATTTTGTGAAAAGAATTGGATCAAGTGAACTGCGTTTGCAGCCTTTCTTCATGAGGAATTCCTTCAACGTGTCATACCACGCCCGAGGGGCTGATACGTCTCCAACGTATCTATAATTTTTGATGGTTTCATGCTATTATCTTGTCAAACTTTGGATGTTTTGCATGCCTTTTATATATTTTTTGGGACTAACTTATTAACTCAGTGCCAAGTGCCAGTTCCTATTTTTTCATGTTTTTGACCCCTTTCAGAGGAAATTTTGAAACGGAGTCCAAACGGAAGAAAATCCCCGAAAAGATTTTTTCTAGAACGAAAGAAGATCAGCGAGCTTGGGAGCCAAGGAAGGGGAGCCTCACGGGCCCCACAAGCCCCCACCCCGCGGCCATGGGGAGGCCGCGCCATCCAGGCTTGTGGGCCCCCTGCGCGCCCCCTGACCAAGGGGTTGCACCTATAAATTCCCTAAAAATCCCAAAAAAAATCAGGAGATCGTCGAAATCACTTTTCCGCCGCCGCATGCTTCTATCTCCGCAAGATCCCATCTGGGGCACGTTCTGGTGCCCTGCCGGAGGGGGGATTCGGACACGGAGGGCTTCTTCATCAACACCATGACCTCTCCGATGATGCGTGAGTAGTTCACCATAGACCTACGGGTCCATAGCTAGTAACTAGATGGCTTCTTCTCTCTCTTCGATCTTCAATACAAAGTTCTCCATGATCTTCATGGAGATCTATCCGATGTAATCTTCTTTTGAGGTGTGTTTGACGAGATCCGATGAATTGTGGATTTATGATCAGATTATCTATGAATCTTATTTGAGTTTCTTCTGATCTCTCTTATGCATGATTTCATATCCTTGTAATTCTCTTCGAGTTGTGGGTTTTGTTTGGCAAACTAGATCTATGATTCTTGCAATGGGAGAACTGCTTGGTTTTGGGTTCATACCATGGGGTGACCTCACCCAGTGACAGAATTGGTAGCGAGGCACGCATCGTGTTGTTGCCATCAATGGTAAAAATATGGGGTTTTCATCATTGGTTTGAGATTATCCCTCTACATCATGTCATCTTTCTTAAGGCGTTACTCTGTTCTTCATGAACTCAATACACTAGATGCATACTGGATAGCGGTCGATGTGTGGAGTAATAGTACTAGATGCAGAAATTAGCAGTCTACTTGTCTCGGACGTGATGCCTATATGTATGATCATTGCCTTAGATATCGTCATGACTTTGCGCGGTTCTATCAATTGCTCGATAGTAATTTGTTCACGCACCGTGATATTTGATATTTTGAGAGAAGCCTCTAGTGAACACTATGGCCCCCGGGTCTACTCCACACCATATTTTCAGCCTTACACTTTTTACTTCGTTGCACTTTCCGCCTTCAGATCTCACTTTGCAAACAATCTTGAAGGGATTGACAACCCCTTTGAAGCGTTGGGTGCAAGCTTGTTTGTGTTTGCGCAGGTACTTTGGAGTTGACGAGGCCCTCCTTCTGGATCGATTCCTTGGTTCTCAAACTGAGGGAAATACTTACTGCTCCTGTGCTGCATCACCCTTTCCTCTTCAAGGGAAAAACCGACGCAAACCACAGAAGTAACAAGAAGAATTCCTAAGCGCCAGGGAAGGACTTTTATTGCCGCAGCAGAAGAATTTCTGGCGCCGTTGCCGGGGAGGAAGATCAAGTCAAGAACTCATCCAAGTAGGTGTCGCAAACTCATCTCTTGCATTTACTTTGTTTGCCAGTTGCCTCCCCCACTTCACCACTTTGCCTTTTTCGTTCGCCTTTTTCGTTCGCCCTTCTTCTCGCTTGTTTTTTGTTCGCCTGTGTGGGATAGTCTACCTGTCCTCGTGGCTAGATCCACCACTTCGAACGATACTCCCAAGAGCGAAGTTATCAATTTCAAAAAAATTGAGGAAGAAAACTTAAAGGACGCATGGTATAGGATTTGAAGTGCTCAGAGTAGATCTACTCATAAGCAATCCACTACCGTCCTGCTTCGCAGTTTTTATGTGGGTGTTTCTCCTTGGAATAGGTATATTCTTGACACCATCGTAGGTGGAAATTTCTTGGGTAGCCATACTGTTGATTCTTACGGCGCCGTAATAAATTTGGAAGGCTCACCCCCACTCATGGTTAAAGGAACTACCTTAACTCTCGAACATGTGGTGCGTAGGTTGGACGTCATTGAGAATAAAGTTGCTACGATAGAACTCATTGAGAATTTGGATAAAAAGATCCACAATCAAATCACTGAGTATGTATCCAAGGTGGGAATGGTTTTGAAAAATTTAAAGGAGAAGGAACCCACAATTAACGAAAATCTAGGTCATGAGTCCGCTAGGATTGGCAAACTTGAGGATGTTATAACCAACTTGGGTTCCGCTTTTGCCGTTGTGTAGAATACTCCAAATTTTGCCCACAATAAAATCACCAAGTCTGTTTTTGTTCCTAAAAATAGTGGTGAATCTTCTAGCAAGAAAGATGAAAACCTTAAGATGATAAGTGATCACTCTACTTATGGTTTGATCACCAAAGACGACGATACGTGATTCTATCACTTTTATGCCTAGCTAAGGGCGTTAAACAATAACGCTTGTTAGGAGGCAACCCAATGAACTTATCTTTTTCTTTCTATTTTGTTGCTTCCACACCATCATAATTCTATTGTGATTGTGTTTTTTTGTGTTTCTTTTTGTGTTTGAGCCAAGCAAAACCTTTATGACTAGTCTTGGTAATGGTTATTTGATCCTGCTGGAAAAAGACAGAAACTTTTCGCTCACGAGATGATTTTTCACTTTTATTCAGAAAGAGATTTTGAGTTGATTCTTTTTTCTGCTGATTGTTATGATTTTTGCCCAGTCTTTCAGATTTTTTGAGATACCAGAGGTATACGAAGTATACAGATTGCTACAGGCTGGTCTGTTTTTGATAAATTCTGTTTTTGTTGAGTTGGTTGCTTGTTTTGATGAATCTATGGTTAGTATCGGGGGGGGTACTAGCCTTGGAAAAGTGAGAATATAGTATCCCAACACCAATATAGATGGAATTCAAGTTTTCTACAGTACCAAAATAAGTGGTAGTTTGTTTTCTTGTACTAATGTTATCACAAGTTTCTGTTTAAGTTTTGTGTTGTGAAGTTTTCAAGTTTTGGGTGATGTTCTCATGGACGATGAGATAAGGAGTGGAAAGAGCTCAAGCTTGGGGATGACCAATGCATCCCAAGCCAAATTCAAGGACACCAAAAAGCCTAAGCTTGGGGATGCCTCGGGAAGGCATCCCCTCTTTCGTCTTCAATCCCTCAGTAACATTACTTGGAGCTATATTTTTATTCACCACATGATATGTGTTTTTCTTGGAGCGTCTTGTATCGTAGGAGTCTTTTCCTTTTGTTGTGTCAGAATCATCCTTGCTGCACACCTTTTTGAGAGAGAGAGACATGCACTCATCGTGATTTTGCTAGAATGCTCATAGTGCTTCACTTATATCTTTTGAGCTAGATACTTTGGCTCTAGTGCTTCACTTATATCTTTTAGAGCACGACGGTGTGTGATTTGGTAGTTGGCATATGCTATGAAAGTAGCCCCAAATGTGATAGGTACCCAAAGAGGATGCAAAAACCTCCATCTTCATGTGCATTGAGTAGAAAGAGAAGTTTCGATTCCTCTCAATTAGTTTTGAGACGTGGATTCGGTAATATTGAGAGTTATGTTAGTAGGGTGTTGTGAATCTAGAGATACTTGTGTTGAAGTTAGTGATTCCCGTACCATGCACGTATGGTGCACCGCTATGTTAGGAAGTCGGAGCATAATTGATCTATTGATTTTCATCCTTTGTGTTGAGGTCGGGATCGCGCGATGGTTTACACCTACCAACCCTTCCCCTCGGAGTATGCGTTTAGGACTTTGTTTTGATTACTAATAAAAACTTTCGCAACAAGTATGTGAGTTCTTCATGACTAATGTGAGTCCATGGTATAGATGCACTTTAACCTTCCACCATTGCTAGCCTCTCTGGTGCCGCGCAGTTCTCGCCGGTGCACAAACCCACCGAATTCCTTCCTCGAAACAGCCACCATATCTACCTACTATGGCATTTTCATAGCCATTCCGAGATATATTGCCACACAACTCCCACCGTTCCATCTCATGACTTGTGCCGTCACTCTCATACTGCCATTGCATGATCGTAAGATAGCTAGCGAGTTGTTTTCAACGTCATACGCCATGCTAGATCGTTGCACATCCCGGTACACTGCCGGAGGCATTTCCTATGGAGTCATCATCATTGTGATCTTTGAGCTATGAGTAAATAAAAGTGTGATGCTCATCATTATTAGAGCATTGCCCCATGTGAGGAATAAAAAAAAGAGGTCAAAGAGCCCAAAAACAAAAAAAAGAGAGAAGAGAAAAGAAAAGAAAAAAAGAGGCCTAAGAACCCAAATGAAAAAAAGAAAAAAAGAGAAAAAGAGAGAAGGGACAATGCTACTATCTTTTTCCACACTTGTGCTTCATGATAGCACCATGTTCTTCATGATTGAGAGCTTCTTGCTTCATCACCACCATATGCTAGTGGGAATCTTCATTATATAACTTGGCTTGTATATTCCAATGATGGGCTTATTCAAAATTGCCCTAGGTCTTCGTGAGCAAGCAAGTTGGATGCACACCCACTAGTTCTCCTTTTGAGCTTTCACATACTTATAGCTCTAGTGCATCCTTTTGTATGGCAATCCCTACTCATTCACATTGATATCTATTAATGGGCATCTCCATAGCCTATTGATACGCCGAGTCAATGTGACCATCTCCTCTTTTTTGTCTCACAACCACCACCACACTCTATTCCTCCTATAGTGCTATATCCATGGCTCGCGCTCATGTATTGTGTGATAGTTATAAAAAGTTTGAGAAAGTAAGAGTGCGAAAACAATTACTTGGCCAATACCGGGGTTGTGCATGATTTACATTAGTTGTGTGAGGATGATGGAGCATAGCCAGACTATATGATTTTGTAGGAATAAATTTCTTTGGCCTTGTTATTTTGAAAGTTCATGATTACCTTGCTAGTTTGCTTGAAGTATTATTGTTTTCATGTCAATAGAAAACTATTGTTTTGAATTTTATGGATCTGAACATTCATGTCACGTGAAATAAGTTGCAAAGAACAACTATGCTAGGTAGCATTCAACATCAAAAATTCATTCTTTATCACTTCCCTACTCGAGGACGAGCAGGAGTTAAGCTTGGGGATGCTTGATACGTCTACAACGTATCTATAATTTTTGATGGTTTCATGCTATTATCTTGTCAAACTTTGGATGTTTTGCATGCCTTTTATATATTTTTTGGGACTAACTCATTAACTCAGTGCCAAGTACCAGTTCCTGTTTTTTCCATGTTTTTGAGCCATTTCAGAGGAGATTTTGAAACGGAGTCCAAACGGAAGAAAATCCGTGAAAAGATTTTTTTCTGGAACGGAAGAAGATCGGGGAGCTTGGGAGCCAAGGCAGGGGAGCCTCAGGGGACCCACAAGCCCCCACCCCGCGGCCAGGGGGGAGGACGCGCCATCCAGGCTTGTGGGCCCCCTGAGCGCCCCCTGACCTAGGGGTTGCGCCTATAAATTCCCTAAAAATCCCAAAAAATCAGGAGATCATCGAAATCACTTTTCCGCCGCCGCAAGCTTCTGTCTCCGCAAGATCCCATCTGGGGAACGTTCTGGTGCCCTGCTGGAGGGGGGATTCGGACACGGAGGGCTTCTTCATCAACACCATGACCTCTCTGATGATGCGTGAGTAGTTCACTATAGACCTACGGGTCCATAGCTAGTAACTAGATGGCTTCTTCTCTCTCTTAGATCTTCAATACAAAGTTCTCCATGATCTTCATGGAGATCTATCCGATGTAATCTTCTTTTGCGGTGTGTTTGTCGAGATCCGATGGATTGTGGATTTATGATCAGATTATCTATGAATCTTATTTGAGTTTCTTCTGATCTCTCTTATGCATGATTTCATATCCTTGTAATTCTCTTCGAGTTGTGGGTTTTGTTTGGCCAACCAGATCTATGATTCTTGCAATGGGAGAAGTGCTTGGTTTTGGGTTCATACCGTGCGGTGACCTCACCAAGTGACAGAAGGGGTAGCAAGGCACACATCATGTTGTTGCCATCAAGGGTAAAAAGACGGGGTTTACATCATCGGTTTGAGATTATCCCTCTACATCATGTCATCTTGCTTAAGGTGTTACTCTGTTCGTCATGAACTCAATACGCTAGATGCATGCTGGATAGCGATCGATGTGTGGAGTAATAGTAGTAGATGCAGAAAGTATCGCTCTACTTGTCTCGGACGTGATGCCTATATGTATGATCATTGCCTTAGATATCGTCATGACTTTGCGTGGTTCTATCAATTGCTCGACAGTAATTTGTTCACCCACCGTGATATTTGCTATTTTGAGAGAATCCTCTAGTGAACACTATGGCCCCCCGGGTCTACTCCACACCATATTTTCAGCCTTACACTTTTTACTTCGTTGCACTTTCCGCCTTCAAATCTCACTTTGCAAACAATCTTGAAGGGATTGACAACCCCTTTGAAGCGTTGGGTGCAAGCTTGTTTGTGTTTGCGCAGGTACTTTGGACTTGAAGAGGCCCTCCTTCTGGATCGATACCTTGGTTCTCAAACTGAGGGAAATACTTACTGCTCCTGTGTTGCATCACCCTTTCCTCTTCAAGGGAAAAACCGACGCAAACCAGAGAAGTAACAAGAAGAATTCCTAAGCGCCAGGGAAGAACTTTTGTTGCCGCAGCAGGGGCCTACTTGAGGCCATAGAGAGCCTTGTTGAGTCTGAAGAATTTGTGAGGATTCTTTGGGTCTTCAAAACCTGGGGCTGAGCATCATATACTTCTTCCTCAAGCTTACATTTGAGGAATGCACTTTTCACATCCATTTGATATAAGGTTATATTGTGATGGTTAGCATAAGCAAGCAGTATACGAATAGCTTCAAGCTAGCAAGAGGTGCAAAAGTTTCATCAAAGTCAATTCCCTCAACCTATGTGTAGGCTTGTGCCACAATACGAGCCTTATTCCTCACTACCTGACCATCTTCGTCTTGCTTGTTTTGGTAGATCCACTTGGTACCGATGATATTGTGCTTGTAAGGATCAGGCCGCTTGACAAGTTTCCACACATTGTTTTGAGCTTGAATTGATGTAGTTCTTCTTGCATTGCTTGAATCCACTCAGACTCCATGAAGGCTTCATCAACCTTTGAGGGTTCTGTGATAGATAAAAAGGAGGCATGCCCACAAAAGTTAGTTAAATGTGAATCTTTTTAGAGTGTGAGGGGACCTGGTGCATTGATGTCATTGAGGATTTTGTCAATTTGCACTTCATTTGCAACCCTTCAATGTGCAGGTTGAAGACTTTGTTCGAGTTGAGGAATTTGATCACCGGCATTTTCCTCAGATGCACCACTACGAATTTGTTCATTGTTTGGGATGACTTCTTCAACAAGTTGAGGTTCTTCAGTAGGGTGATATATTAAGTAGCCTTAAACCGAATGGATTCGTCGGGAGGCATTTCATCTAGAACAGGAGGCAGGTGCTCTCTTTGCGAGCCGTTAGTTTCATCGAATCACACATCTATAGTTTCAACAACTTTGTCGTGGTAGTGTTTGACGACATGAGTAATACCATGTTCATCAACATAATCATCGAGACGAGTGTTTTTTAACTGTGTCCCATTATCACTCCTAAGGTGCTTGATCTTGACACCGAAGTTCGTTGAGGCCCTTGTGGAAAATCGTTTGAAGACTTCGTGCACTTCAATTTTGTAATAGATAATATGCACCCAAGTCTAAAGTGAATAACCATCAACAATGACAAAGTCATATAGATATGCAATAATGGATAGTGTGGCATAATGAGTAAGTCCAAAGAGGTCCATGTGAAGTAATTAAAAAGGAGGAGTGCTGGTCATGATAGTCTTCGAGGGGTGCTTGGATCTGGTCGTGTTTCTAGAATCACAAGCCCCGCACAGATGATCCTTGAGGAATTTGACACCCTCGATGCCAATGACATGCTTCTTCTTCATGAGAGTGTGCAGATTCCTCATGTGTGCATGACAAAGTCGTCGATGCCATAGCCAGCCCTGTGAGACTTATGCAAGTAGACACGTGGCTGGCTGTGGACCTGTAGAAAATCAACAATGTACAAGTCTCCTCTCCTAAAGACTTCGAGTACTTTGGATTTGTCAGATTCCGAGACGACTACACAACAAGATCTGCCAAAGATGACAATCATATCAGGATCACAAAGCATTAAGACTAACATGAGGTTAAACCCAAGGGATTCGACAAGCATGACTTTGTCCATGTGTCGATGCTCGGATATAGCAACCTTACCAAGACCCAATACTTTGCTTTTTTTCCTTTGTCTTCATAGGTGATATGCTTCAGTGGTGATGGAGTTAATGGAATGTTCATCAATAGACTCTTGTCACCAGTCATCTGATTAGTACATCCACTGTCAAGAACCCACTCGGTGGCTTTAGGGGTGTCATCCTACATATGAATTAGTAGTTTAGTACAGCTTACCATCTCATATGCTTCAGAGTGAAGAATATGATATCAAATTTATCAGACTTGAATTTCATCACATGCTGTAGAGTTAAGATAATGTGAGGACGTGTGAAATAATATTTATTTCATCGTGATTAGTTTGCGTCCTATCAAGCATCTAATCTGGTCTCCCACAAATTCTTCAGATGATCAAGTTCATCTGGAGACCTAACCAGCATAAGTGGTTAGTTCAATTTCTTTACCACCCATATCTGAAGGGGTGACAAAGCGTTCATGATCCTGCGATCACCATATGAGAATTTAGGTATTGAAGCGCCCTTGTATTTTCCCTGCATACCACAAGCATTAGCACGAGTATGAGTAGAATTTTGACCATATGAGGAATTTGATCCTCGTGAAGACTTTCCACTTGAGAAATTTGATCTGGGGTTCCTGTTCTTCATGGGTGGTGTCATGAGGATATTCACCTGAAGATCTTCCAAGATGCTTTTGGGAACCCATGTCTTCCTCAAGGGTGGTCCATTCCTACAGTTAGTTCCAACATATCTAGCAAATACTTCACTATTCTGATTTTTGAACACTTTATAGTTGGAGTCAAATGACTCATCGGAGGAATATTAAGTTTCACATGCAAATCTTGATACTTCTCAGGTATGTAGTATGATCCATCAGCATTCAATTTCCCCTCAAATCCAATACCCTCTTTCCTACGGTTTCTGTTCAGAATCTTCTTTTTGAGCACATCGCAAAGGGTTTGATGCCCTTTGAGACTTTTGTATATGACTGCCACATACAATTCCTTCAACCCTGAATTTTTCACGAGTGACATTTCTGGTTTTCTCAAATGAGGAATTTGTGACTATAGATATAGTCGAAGAATTTGTAGCAATAGAAGCATTTCTACTTTTAGGTCAAAGATTATCAGTTTCATGTTCGATGCATTTCATGCATGGTGGAATGAATTCTTCATGAGCGAAACTGATCTGTTGAGAGAGCAAAGAGTCATTTTCACTTCGAAGATCATCATGGGACGCTCTTAGTTTCTCAAGATCTTTCTTTCTTTGAAGAAATTCATAAGAAAGTTTCTCATGATCAGCCAAGAAAGTGTCAGGACGTTGTTGAATACTATCAAACTTTGAATATCATCATTCATGATTTGAGTCCAATCCATTTCTTGTTTCAACGGGTCATTGTTTTGTCTAGTAGTTTCTGAAGCTTTTCAAGAGCATTTTGTTGCTTAGTGGCACTATTAGCAAGTTTGTAGTAACTAGATTTATGATAATCATCACGTTCAGTGTCACTTGAGTTAGAAGATAAGTGTGTTTGGGTACCTTGGCACCTTTTGCCATGAAGCAATAGGTGGGAGCAAAGTTGTTGTTGCAGTCATCAGTGTTGTTGACGTTGTCATTTTTTTTGAGGTTGAACATGGACTTGCTGACGAATGTGGTAGCAAGGGCTAGACTTGCCACACCAGACTCACACTCCTCTTCAGATCCTTCCTCTTCATCACATTCCTTAGATTCTTCCTTAAAATCAATTTGTTGGCCAATAAGAGCCCATGCCTTTTTGAAACTGTTCTTCTTGTGCGGTGAGGCCCTTGATGATGAAGATTTCGAACATTTATTCTTTTTCTTCGAGTCATCAGAATTGTCGTCAATGTACTTCTTCTTCTATGATTCCTTTACCCAGCGAGGATAATAAGCAATGTAGTGACGTGACTTCTTGCATTTATGGCAGGTTCTTTTCTTGTAGTCCTCACATGAAGATTCTGGTTTCCTCACATATCTTCTTGAAGATTCTCTGAACTGACCATGTCTGGATAACTTCTAGAATTTTCTCACAAGCATAGAAAGTTCCAGACCAAGTTCTTTAGTATCACCAAGACTGCAATCAAATTCTTCTTCTTCAGATGAGGAAACAGTCTTTGCCTTCAGTGCACGAGATCTTTCATAGCTTGGTTCATAGAGATCTCTCTTCTCGGATTGTTGAAATTCATGAGTATTGAATCTCTCAAGAATATCAATATGATCTAGTAATTTGTAGCCTCTACGCTCTTGAATCATTCGAACTAGTGTACTGCATGAAGAATCAAGAGATTTCAGCAATTTCTTCACCACCACATGGTCGGTGATGTTAGTGGCCCCAAGAGCTTGTAGCTCATTGGAGATATAAATGAGGCGATCAAAGATTTGCTAACAATTTTCATTATCGAGTATTTTGAAGCGATTGAAGAGATTGCGAAGAACATCAACCCGGGAGTCACGTTTAGTTGAGACTCATTCGTTCACTTTGGACAGTCTGTCCCAGGTGAGCTTTGCAGATCCGAAAGCACCCACTCTGCCATACTGACCTTTGCTCAGATGGCCACAGATGATATTCTTCGCTTGAGAGTTGAGTTGCTTGAATCTCTTCACATTAGCAGTGTTCATGGTGGGGGTGATAGAGGGAGCACCATTTTCCACAGCATACGAGAGATCATTGTCAATTGCTTCAAGATGCATGCGCATCTTGTTCTTCGAGTAGATGTAGTCCGTCCCTTCAAAGGTAGGACTGCTTGGAGTGACCTTGATCATACCTGCGGTCGACATAACTAAAACTCTAGGTGGTTAAACCAAAATCACACAAAACAAGGGAGTACCTTGCTCTGATACCAATTGGAAGTGCGTTATATCGACTAGAGGGGGGAGGTGAATATGCGATTTTTATGAATTCATCACTAAGGATTTTCCTTGTGAGGAAATTGTTAAGTCATGAACAGCTTCCAGTGGAATAAGTACTTATGCATAAGCGTAACATTGCAGAAGCATGGTTATCATGATGAAATGAAACGAACACTTAGTGCGAGTAGCGTGATCAAGATAACAACGTGAACAACAAGTGATGTGAAGAATTTGAGATGAGGAAATTGAGAAAGTCTTCAGTCAAATTCTTCAAGCAGTAACGATATATTTCATCAACACGTAAATGAGAAAATAGAAGGGTTGAGGAAATAGAACCAGGTACTCGGTGAAGACAGTGATTTGATGACCCGTTTCCAACTACTGTGAGAGTCGTACGTCTGGTTTGGAGCAGCTTGGTATTTAAACCAAAGGTCACACACTCCCAGGACACTAAGTCGTTACCGTATTCTCCTTGAGCTAAGCACACACAGTGCTCTCTCAACACTCGTGGTAAGTCTTAAGGGAAGACTTCCAAACCCTCACAAACTCGATCACCCGACAATCCACAATTCACTGCTCGATGATCTAGACAAGTGACGCCTAACCGTATGGAAGATGCACAGTCTTGAAAGGTGACAAGTGTCGGTTCCACACAGGAACAATCTCTTCATTGATGCTCAATCACTTTGGGTTTTGGGGTTTTGGTTTGGGTGCTTGGGTTTTTCCTAACTGATGATTTTCTCTCGAACTCTTCAAAGGACGGGATGCTGTCAAATGGGAAGTGTCACGTTCTCTTTCGGAGAAGCCAATGACCTAGTGGTTAAGGGGGAGACTATTTATAGCCGGGGAGCTATCCCTACATGATTTGATATAAATGCCCCAATGATATGACCATTATGTGGATAAGGTTTTGGGACACTTGGCGCGTGGTGCAACAACTCAAGTCTCTCATATTCCTCACTTCTAGGTTATTCGCACTAGCAAAATCCTGGATCCTCAGTTAGAGTAATTTTCTCACAGACTAGAAGATCTTTGTATGTGTCACTAAAGAAATTGACAAAACTCTAAAAGATTTCCAAAGGCTTCACTCGAAGGATCGGGTATGTGTAGGCTTTGAGATGAGCATCACTTGGAAACTTTTCCTTAGTTTTACCTCAACCCCCTTTAACAGTATGGTGTTCCTATGACTCAAAAGAAAGGAAATGAAACTATGAAAACAAAAGTATTTGCCCTTCAAAGTCCTGGCATCAACATCTTCAAGGACACACCAATTTCCTTACATCCAAAATCTCTAGAAAAGTATGAAAGTATTCAGTTGAAGACAATCATTTTTAGGGGTCCATATTCTTCGAATAACTCAAACTCCTCAGGGCCTTATAGATCCTATGTACACACACAAATGTATTAGTCTCTCAACATATAAGTCTTCAATACACCAAAATCACTAAGGGGGACTAGACGCACTTACACACCTGAAGCAGTAGCGAGCACAATCCTCCTATTTTCATCTTTGAGCTTCTTTTTCGGTCGTCACCATCATGATGTAAAATCTCTCGACTTTTTTCTATCCTTCGCGTCGGAGCGCTTAACACACACCTACTCCTTATTTGCCAATATATTCTCAAACCTCTCCGTCACCTTGGCACAACCCCTTCTCGCTTCTTCTTATTCTCCTCCCACTTCTTTCCTCGAAACCCCCTGCTAACCTATTTGGGTGGCTCTTTTGTTGGGTCGATTAGATCACCTACTTCCTCCTCGGTGCTAATGTCAGCAGCCTTGATGGACTTGACAATAGATAAGTTCCACTTTGGTTGCCCATTCAACTTCGACCAACAATGCATGAGGATGAAACTCCTTTTTTTACCTTCAAGAACATATTGCACGCATGGGAGGGCTAGAAGGAAAAAATATTATCAACAAGTTGAATATCTGGCAAAATGAGTAGCATGTAGAACATATCCGGCCACCAAGTTACATATCCGGCCAAATGACCAATAAATATAAGAACTTACTTGCTCGGTGATTAGCGCACCACTTGCTCAACGACCAATCAATTGTTTCAAATGGCCGCAATACTTGCCGCTTGGATGGTGTACCACTGATGTTTGAGAGACTTCCTCACAATTAGGGATGATTTCGTTGTAGTAGTGCTCGAAATTCTTGTGCCCGTGTAACCATGTATGCATGTTGGGTCAAAATATTGCGCCCTTCTTACCATGTCATGGATCGGATCGGTGCTAGTGCCCAACAATGCAACGCACAACAACTTATCCTCCCACATGTCAAAGCTTTCTTCTCTACCCCCACTTATTTGGATTGGGTGCAAATTGTTGTGGATAATCTTCATTGTAGTCGTCCTATTTCCGATGGGGTGGGCAAATTCGGATGATCAGTGTACGTGCCTGATAACCCACAAGTATAGGGGATCGCAACAGTTTTCGAGGGTAGAGTATTCAACCCAAATTTATTGATTCGACACAAAGGGAAGCGAAAGAATATTCTCAAGTATTAGCAGCTGAGTTTGTAGTTTCAACCACACCTGAAAGATTAGTGTCTGCAAGCAAAGTATCAGTAGCAAAGTTGTATGATAGCAACGGTGTCAGAAAAAGATCTGTTGACGGCAGACTATTCCTAACTGTTGTATCAATGGTGCCAGAAAAGTGTTGCGGCAAGTAACAACAAAGTAGCAAGTAACAATAGTAGTGACAACAGTAGCAAGGAACAGCAGTAGCAGCAGCAGTAGTAACAACAGAGTAACAACAGTAGCGATAGTAGTAGCAGCAAAGTAACGTAGCAAGGACCAGTAGTAAAAGACTCGTAGGCAGTGGATCGGTGATGGATGAGTATACCGGATGTGATTCATCATGTAACAGCTATAACACGGAGACATAAGTAACAGAGATAATAATTTTGGGTGGCATGCTTTCATTGTCAACGCAATGACTAAGAGTTCTCAACATCTTCCATGCTACACATGCTATAGGCGGTTCCCAAATAGAAAAGTAAAGTTTTGACTCCCCGACCACCAATCAATCACACTCCACGGCTAGCCGAATCCTCGGGTACCGTCCGTACCAACAACAATCCTGGGGGAGTTTTGTTTGCAATTATCTTTTCAATTTGAGCATGGAACTGGGAATTCCAATTACCGACCCCTTTCTCGTGAATGATAGTGAATAAACACATATCGAGGATAACACGCCTAGCATGGAAGATACCAATAGCCCCCTGTCACCACATGAGCGGTTCGAGCATGCAAAACAGATTATTTCTTGAAGGTTTAGAGAGTGGCACATTTAAATTTACTTGGAACGGCAGGTAGATACCGCAAATAGGTAGGTATGGTGGACTCATATGCAACAACTTTGGGTTTATGGAAGTGGATGCACAAGCAATATTCCCGCTTAGTACAAGTGAAGGCTAGCAAAAGACTGGGAAGCGACCAACTAGAGAGCGACAATAGTCATCAAAATGCATTGAGATTAACTAACATTGAGTGCAAGCATGAGTAGGACATAAATCACCATGAACATGAATATCATAGAGGCTATGTTGATTTTGTTTCAACTACATGCGTGAACATGCGCCAAGTCAAGCCACTTGAAACATTCAAAGGAGGATACCATCCTATCATACTAAATCATAGTCATCTCAACATTCATGTTGGCAACCAAGACAAACCATTATAAGCTCCTAGTTAAATAAGTTGTCATTGCAAACATGTTTCTCTCACAACAAAGCTGAATCAGGCATAATGAGTTAGTCATATTTACAAAAACAAAATAGATTGAGTTCATACCAGCTTTTCCAGGCTCAGTCACTTCATCATATATCGTCATTATTGCCTTTCACTTGCACGACCGAACGATGTGAACAATAATAAGCGTGCTCGTGCATTGGAGTAAAGCTGGAATCTGCAGGCAAACACAAAGGAGAAGACAAAGTAATATGGCTCTATGAAAGCTAAACAGGTATGCATGCAAGAGCCACTAAACATTGTAACCAATATCTTCTACCTTGAGCCAAAGAAAAAGAAAACTATCTACACGGGAAAGCTCCCAACAAGCAAAAGAAGAAAAATAAAATCTTTTTGTTTTTTCTCAAACTAGACACACACACGAAAATAAAACGAGAAAAAGAAAATAAACTAGCATGGATGATACAGTGGCAAAGTGTGAACACCGGCGAACAAAGTGAAAGCATAAGCAAGAATGTAAAGTCGGTGAGAACACGTACTCCCCCAAGCTTAGGTTTTTGGCCTGAGTTGGTCTACTTCCAAGGAGGGAAATAACCAGCTCCGGGGTACTCCGGAGTGGACTGAGGATGCCACTGCTGTGTGAGCTCCTCTGGCTCCCACTGATAAACTAGCGTCTGGTACTCGACTGGTGGCTCGGGCACGGGCACGTGTGGTTGGGCTAGGCCCCAATATGCGTAGATGTCCGAGGGCATAATAATGTACCTGCCCGCGTGAAGATTGAACAAAGAAGGAGCAGGCAAAGTAATAGTCTCACGAGTACCCTGACTAAATACCAGGTTATAAATCATCCTTCTATTTATATCTCTATCAAGAAAGTCATGGCGAACCATGCTATCGTAATCTAGATATCTCTCGGGAAGAAGAATCTCTTCTTCCTCCTCTGGTCTAATGGGTATCTCATAGTGTCTGGCAAGAAGGGTGTTGCGGTAACAAAATTCCTTACTTGGCGCTAGGAATTCTTCTTGTTACTTCTCTGGTTTGCGTCGGTTTTTCCCTTGAAGAGGAAAGGGTGATGCTGCACAGGAGTAGTAAGTATTTCCCTCAGTTTGAGAACCAAGGTATCGATCCAGAAGGAGGGCCTCGTCAAGTACAGAGTACTTGCGCAAACACAAACAAGCTTAGACCCAACGCTTCAAAGGGGTTGTAAAGCCCTTCAAGATTGTTTGCAAAGTGAGATCTCAAGGCGGAAAGTGCAACGAAATAAACAGTGTAAGGCTGAAAATATGGTGTGGAGTAGACCCTGGGGGCCATAGTGTTCACTAGAGGCTTCTCTCATAATAGCAAATATCATGGTGGGTGAACAAATTACTGTCGAGCAATTGATAGAACCGCGCAAAGTCATGAAAATATCTAAGGCAATGATCATACATATAGGCATCACGTCCGAGACAAGTAGACCGATACTTTCTGCATCTACTACTATTACTCCACACATCGACCGCTATCCAGCATGCATCTAGTGTATTGGGTTCATGACGAACAGAGTAACGCCTTAATCAAGCTGACATGATGTAGAGGGATAATCTCAAACCAATTATGAAAACCCCATCTTTTTACCCTTGATGGCAACAACACGATGCGTGCCTCGCTACCCCTTCTGTCACTGGGTGAGGTCACCGCACGGTATGAACCCAAAACCAAGCACTTCTCCCATTGCAAGAATCATAGATCTAGTTGGCCAAACAAAACCCATAACTCGAAGAGAATTACAAGAATATGAAATCATGCATAAGAGAGATCAGAAGAAACTCAAATAAGATTCATAGATAATCTGATCATAAATCCACAATTCATCGGATCTCGACAAACACACCGCAAAAGAAGATTACATCGGATAGATCTCCATGAAGATCATGGAGAACTTTATATTGAAGATCCAAGAGAGAGAAGAAGCCATCTAGTTACTAGCTATGGACCCGTAGGTCTATGGTGAACTACTCACGCATCATCAGAGAGGTCATGGTGTTGATGGAGAAGCCCTCTGTCTCCGAATCCCCCCTCCAATAGGGCACCAGATCGTGCCCCAGATGGGATCTTGCGGAGACAAAAGCTTGCGGCGGCGGAAAAGTGATTTCGATGATCTCTTGATTTTTTTGGGATTTTTAAGGAATTTATAGGCGCAACCCCTTGGTCAGGGGGCGCTCAGGGGGCCCACAAGCCTGGGTGGCGCGGCCTATCCCACTGGCCGCGGGGTGGGGGCTTGTGCGGCCCCTGAGGCTCCCCTGCCTGGGCTCCCAAGCTTCCCGGTCTTCTTCCATTCCGAAAAAAATCTTCTCGGGGATTTTCTTCCGTTTGGACTCCGTTTCAAAATCTCCTCTGAAAGGGGTCAAAAACATGGAAAAAACAGGAACTGGCACTTGGCACTAAGTTTATAAGTTAGTCCCAAAAAATATATAAAAGGCATGCAAAACATCCAAAGTTTGGCCTCTTTTATTTATTTCCTCACATGGGACAATGCTCTAATAATGATGATCATCACACTTTTATTTACTCACAGCTCAAAGATCACAATGATGATGACTCCATAGGAAATGCCTCCGGCAGTGTACCGGGATGTGTACGATCTAGCATGGCGTATGACGTTGAAACATCTCACTAGCTATCTTACGATCATGTAATGGCAATATGAGAGTGACAGCATAAGTCATGAGATGGAACGGTGGGAGTTGCATGGCAATATATCTCGGAATGGCTATGAAAATGCCATAGTAGGTAGATATGGTGGCTGTTTTGAGGAAGGAATTTGGTGGGTTTGTGGACCGGCGAGAATTCCGCGGCACTAGCGAGGCTAGCATTGGTGGGAGGTGAAAGTGCATCTATACCATGGGCTCACATTAGTCATGAAGAACTCACATACTTGTTGCGAAAGTTTTTATTAGTAATCGAAACAAAGTGCTAAACGCATACTCCGAGGGGAAGGGTTGGTAGGTGATAACCATCGCGCGATCCCGACCTCAACGCAAAGGATGGCAATCAATAGATCAATTATGCTCCGACTTCCTAACATAGTGGTTCACCATACGTGCATGCTACGGGAATCACTAACTTCAACACAAGTACCTCTAGATTCACAACACCCTACTAACCTAGCTCTCAATATTACCGAATCCACGTATCAAAACTAATTGAGAGGAATCAAAACTTCTCTTTCTACTCAATGCACATGAAGATGGAGGTTTTTCCATCCTCTTTTGGTATCTATCACTTTTGGGATTACATTCATAGCATAAGCCAACTACCAAATCACGCACCGCCGTGCTCTAAAAGATATAAGTGAAGCACTAGAGCAAAAGTATCTAGCTCAAAAGATATAAGTGAAGCACTATGAGCATTCTAGCAAAATCACGATGAGTGCATGTCTCTCTCTCTCAAAAAGGTGTGCAGCAAGGATGATTGTGACACAACAAAAAGAAAAGACTCCTACGATACAATAGGCTCCAAGCAAAACACATATCATGTGGTGAATAAAAATATAGCTCCAAGTAATGTTACTAATGGATTGAAGACGAAAGAGGGGATGCCTTCCCAGGGCATCCCCAAGCTTAGGCTTTTTGGTGTCCATGAATTTGGCTTGGGATGCCTTGGGCATCCCCAAGCTTAAGCTCTTTCCACTCCTTATCTCATCGTCCATGAGAACATCACCCAAAACGTGAAAACTTCACAACACAAAACTTAAACAGAAACTCGTGATAACGTTAGTACAAGAAATCAAACTACCACTTCTTTTGGTACTGTAGCAAACGAATTCCATCTATATTGATGATGGGCTACTGTATTCTCGCTTTTCCATGGCTAGTACCCCCCGATACTAACCATAGTCTCATCAAAACAGGCAACCAACTCAACAAAAATAGAATTTGTCAAAAACAGACCAGTCTATAGCAATCTATATACTTCGTATACTTCTGGTACCTCCAAAAATCTGAAAAATTACTACCGCCTGGTCAAAAATCATATCAACCAGCAGAAAAAACAATCAACTCAAAATATCTTTTTGAATAAAAATGAAAAATCATCTCGTGAGCAAAATGTTTCTGTCTTTTTCTAGCAGGATCAAACAACCATTACCAAGACTAGTCATAAAGGTTTTGCTTGGCTCAAACACAAAAAGAAACACAAAAAACACAATCACAACAGAATTTTGATGGTGTGGACGCAACGAAACAGAAAGAAAAAAGATAAATTCACTGGGTTGCCTCCCAACAAGCGCTATTGTTTAACGCCCTTAGCTAGGCATAAAAGGGATAGAATCACGTATAGTCATCTTTGGTGCTCAAACCATAAGTGGCACTCATCATGGATTCATAAGGCAATCTTATTTTCTTTCTAGGAAAGTATTCCATGCCCTTCCTTAAAGGAAATTGAAATCTAATATTCCCTTCCTTCATATCGATGATAGCACCGATAGTCCTTAGGAAAGGTCTGCCAAGAATAATAGGGCAAGTAGGATTGCAATCAATGTCAAGCACAATGAAATCCACGGGTACATAGTTCCTATTTGCAACAATAAGAACATCATTATTCATTCCCATGGATTTCTTGACAGTAGAATCAGCAAGATGTAAATTAAGAGAATACTCTTCAATCTCATTAAAACCCAGAATATCACATAAAGACTTTGGAATCGCACAAACACTAGCACCCAAATCACACAAAGCATTGCATTCATAGTTTTTGATTTTGATTTTGATGGTAGGTTCCCACTCATCATGAAGCTTTCTAGGGATAGAGACTTCCAATTCAAGTTTCTCTTCAAGAGATTTTATCATAGCTTCGACGATATGATCGGTAATGGCCTTGTTTTGGCTATAAGCGTGTGGAGAGCTTAACATGGATTGCATAAAAGAAATGCATTCAATCAAGGAGCAACTATCATAATTGAATTCCTTGAAATCCATGGTGGTAATTTCATTACTACTCAAAGATTTAACATCTTCTACTCCACTTTTAATGCTTTTAGCATCAAGATAGATGGACTCTGAATCATTGGGGAACTTTTCAACCAAAGTGGATTCATATCCAGCCCCATAATCATTAGGTTTGACACAAGAAAACAAAGATTCAATGGGAGTCACACCAAGCACTTTAAGATCTTCGTGATTCTCATCACGAGAACACGCCTTTTTAAGCCGTTCATGTCTAGCACGAATTTTGGCGGTTCTTTCTTGGCTCTCAATCATGGAAACACGTATAGCTTTCAAAGTTTCATCCATGTTGATTTTGGGAGGAGCACATCTAACTTTCAAAACATCAACATCACTAGACATTCTATCAACGCTCTTAGCTAAATTGTCAATTTTGAGTAGCTTTTCCTCTATGGACGCATTGAAAATCTTTCGAGAGTTGATGAACTCTTTGATATTACTCTCTAGATCAGAGGGTAATATATTGTAATTTCCATGGGTATTGTTGTAGGAGTTGCCAAAGTTATTAGAGGAGTTACCAGGAAAAGGCCTTGGAACATAGTTTCCTCTAAAAGCATCGTTGTTGCCAAAGTTATTCCTACCAACAAAATTAACGTCCAAGCTAGTGTTGCTACTCTCAATCAATGAAGACAAAGGCATATCATTAGGATCCAAAGGAGCACTTCTACTAGCAACCAAATTCATTAACTTGTCCATCTTAGCACTCAACGAGTTAATTAGCTCTATAGCGTGTACCTTCTTACTAGTAGGTGACCTTTCAGTGTGCCACTGAGAGTAGTTCGTCATGATGTTGTCTAACAACTTTGTGGCTTCTCCTAACGTGATTTCCATGAACGTTCCACCTGAGGCGGAGTCCAAGATATTTCTAGAAGCAAAATTCAAGCCAGCGTAAAAGATTTGAATAATCATCCAAAGGCTCAAGCCATGAGCGGGACAATTCCTCATCATTAATTTCATTCTCTCCCAAGCTTGTGCAACATGTTCATGATCAAGTTGCTTGAAATTCATGATAGCATTACGGAGAGAGATGATCTTAGCTGGCGGAAAATACTTGGATATATAAGCATCTTGGGATAAGTGCAAAGATGCTTACATATCCAAGTATTTTCCGCCGGCTAAGATTATCTCCCTACGTAACCATATCATGAATTTCAAGCAACTTGATCATGAACACGTTGCACAATCTTGGGAGAGGATGAAGTTAATGATTAGAAATTGTCCCGCTCATGGCTTGAGTTTGTGGATGATTATACAAATCTTTTACACTGGCTTGAATTTTGCTTCTCGCAATATCTCAGACTCCGCTTCAGGTGGAACGTTCATGGAAATCACGTTAGGAGATGCTACAAAACTCCTAGACAATATCATGACCAACTACTCTTAGTGGCACAGTGAAAGGTCACCTGCTAGCAAAAAGGTACACGCTATAAAGAAATTAACTCGCTTAGTGCTAAGATGGACGAGTTGATGAATTTGGTTGCTAGTAGAAATGCTCCTTTAGATCCTAATGACATTCCACTATCTTCCTTTATTGAGAGTAGCAACGCTAGTTTGGACGTTAATTTTGTTGGTAGGAAGAATTTTGGCAACAACAATGCTTTTAGAGGAAACAATGTTCCTAGGCCTTTTCCTAGTAACCCCTCTAACAATTATGGCAATTCCTACAACAACACTTATGGAAATCACAACAAATTACCCTCTGATTTAGTGAGTAATATCAAAGAGTTCATCAACTCTTAAAAGATTTTCAATGCGTCCATTGAGGAAAAACTACTCAAAATAGATGATTTGGCTAAGAGCGTTGATAGGATGTCTTGTGATATTGATGCTTTGAAAGTTAGATGTGCTCCTCCCAAGGTCAACTTGGATGAAACATTAAAAGCTATACGTGTCTCCATGAATTAGAGCAAAGAAAGAACCGCCCAAATTCGCGCTACGCATGAATGGTTTAAAAGGGTGCGTTCTAGTGATGCAAATCACGAAGATCTTAAAGTGCTTGGTGTGACTCCTCTTGAATCTTTGTTTTCGCGTGTCAAATCTATTGATGAAGGGGCTGGATATGAATCCAATTTGGTTGAAAAACACCCCAATGATTTGGAGCCCACCTATCTTAATGATAAAGGTGTGGAGAGTGGAGTAGAAAAAATCAAAATTTTGGGTAGTAATGAAACTCCCCCTTTGGATTTCGAGGAATTCAATTATGATAGTTTCTCCTTGTTTGAATGCATTTCCTTGATGCAATCCATTGCAAACTCTCCACATGCTTATAGCCAAAGCAAAGCCTTTACCGCGCATATCGTAGATGCTATGATGAAATCTCTTGAAGAGAAGCTCGAACTAGAAGTCTCTATACCTAGAAAACTTCATGATGAGCGGGAACCTACTATCGAAATAAAGATAAAAAACTATGACTGCCATGCTTTGTGTGATTTGGGTGCTAGTGTTTCCGCGATTCCGAAGTCTTTATGTGATATTCTTGGTTTTCATGAGATTGAGTGTTCTCTTAATTTGCATCTTGCGAATTCTACTGTCAAGAAACCCATGGGAAGGATCTATGATGTTCTTATTGTTGCAAATAAGAACTATGTACCCGTGGATTTCATTGTACTTGACATAGATTGCAATCCTTCATGTCCCATTATTCTTGGTAGACCCTTCCTAAGGACTATTGGTGCTATCATCGATATGAAGGAAGGGAATATTAGATTTCAATTTCCTCTAAAGAAGGGCATGGAGCATTTTCCTAGAAAGAAAATAAGATTGCCTTATGAATCTATGATGAGGGCTACTTATGGTTTGAGCACCAAAGATGACTATACGTGATTCCATCACCTTTTGCCTAGCTAAGGGCGTTAAACAATAGCGCTTGTTGGGAGGTAACCCAACGAATCTATCCTTTTTCTTTCTATTTTGTGTTTTCCACACTTTCATAATTCTGTTATGACTGTGATTTTTTTGTGTTTCTTTTTGCGTTTGGGCCAAGTAAAACCGTTATGATTAGTCTTGGGGATGATCGTTTGGTCATGCTGGAAAAGACAGAAACTTTCTGCTCACGAAAAGAATTTTCATTTTTTCTGTAAGAGATTTTGAGTTGATTCTTTTTGCTGCTGATTGCTACGCAAATTCTTCAGACTTCCGTAATTTTTCAGAATTTTTGAAGTACCAGAAGTATACGAAGTATACAGATTGCTACACACTGGTATGCTGTCAACAGATTCTGTTTTTGTTGAGTTGGTTGCTTATTTTGATGAAACTATGGATAGTATCGGGGGGTATTAGCCATGGAAGATTGAAAATACTGTAACCCAACATCAACATAAGTAGAATTTAAGTTTTCTACAGTACCTAAGGAATTGGTGGTTTGCTTTCTTATACTTATGATATCACGAGTTTCTGTTTAAGTTTCGTGTTCTGAAGTTTTCAAGTTTTGGGTGAAGTTCTTATGGACAAAAAGATAAAGAGTGGCAAGAGATCAAGCCTGGGGATGCCCAAGGCACCCCAAGGTGATTCAAGGATGCCGTAAAAGCCTAAGCTTGGGGATACCCTGGGAAGGCATCCCCTCTTTCGTCTTCAATCCATCGGTAACGTTACTTGGGGCTATATTTTTATTCACCACATGTTATGTGTTTTGCTTGGAGCGTCTTGTATCGTAGGATTCTTTTATTTTTGTTGTGTCACAATCATCCTTGTTTCACACCTAGAGAGAGAGACATGCACTCACCGTGATTTTATCGAGCTTCACTTATATCCTTTGGTAGACAATTCAGCTCACATGTGCTTCACTTTTATCTTTTGAGCTAGTTGATTTTGCTCTATGTGCTTCACTTATATCTTTTAGAGCATGGTGGTGCGTGGCTTGGTAGTTGATCTATGCTATGAAAGTAGTCTCAAAAGGGGTAGTTATCCAAAGGGATATGAAAACTTCCATCTCCATGTGCATTGAATAGTTAGAGAAGTTTGATTCATCTCAATTAGTTTTGAGTTGTGGTTGCGGTAATGTTGTGGATCTAGAAATACTTGTGTTGAAGTTAGTGATTCCCGTAGCATGCACGTATGGTGAACCGCTATGTGATGAAGTCTGAGCATGATTAGTCTATTGACTGTCATCCTTTGTGTGGCGGTCGGGATCACGCGATGGTTTATACCTACCAACCCTTCCCCTAGGAGTATGCGTTGAATGCTTTGTTTCAATTACTACTAAAACTTTTGCAACAAATATATGAGTTCTTCATGACTAATGTGGAGTCCATGGTTTAGATGCACTTTCACCTTCCACCATCACTATCTTCTTAGTGTCGTGCAACTTTCGCTGGTGCACAAAACCCACCATTAGCCTCCCTCAAAACAGCCACCGTACCTAGCTACTATGGCTTTTTCAAAGTCATTCCGAGATATATTGCCATGCAACTACCACCATGACATGTGCCACCACTTCTGCATTGCCATTGCATGATCGTAAGATAGCTAGCATGATGTTTCCATTAATGTCTATGCCATGCTAGATCATTGTCACGGTACACTACCGAAGGCATTCCATATAGAGTCATCATTGTTCTTAGTTTTGAGTTGTAAGTGTGATTATCATCATTGATGGAGCATTGTCCCATGTGAGGAAATAAAAGAGGACAAAGACGCCCACCAAAAAACAAAAAAAAGAGGCCAAAGAGCCCACCAAAAAAAATGAGAGAAAAAGAGAGAACGGACAATGCTACTATCCTTCCACACTTGTGCTTATTAAGCACCATGATCTTCATGATTGAGAGTCTCTCGTTTTGTCACCGCCATATGGCTAGTGGGAAATTTTCATTACATAACTTGGCTTGTATATTCCAATGATAGGCTTCCTCAAAATTGCCTTAGGTCTTCGTGAGCAAGCATGTTGGATGCACACCCACTGGTTTTCTTTAAGAGCTTTCAGATACTCTTAGCTCTAGTGCATCATTTGTATGGCAATCCCTACTCACTCACATGGATATCCATTGATGAGAATCTCCACAGCTCATTGATATGCCAATCTAATGTGACCATCTTCTCCTTGTTTGTCTTGCAACCTCCACCACACTCCACACCACTTATAATGCTAAAACCATGGCTCACGCTCATGTATTGCGTGAGAGTAGAAAAGGTTTGAGAAAGTAAAGGTGTGACAACAATTACTTGGCCAATACCGGGGTTGTGCATGATTTAAATTCGTTGTGCAAGGATGATAGAGCATAGCCAGACTATATGATTTTGTAGGGATAACTTTCTTTTGGCCTTGTTATTTTGAAAGTTCATGATCACCTTGCTAGTTTGCTTGAATTATTATTGTCTCCACAACAATAGCAAACTATTGTTTTGAATCTAATGGATCAGAACATTCACATCACATAAGAGGAGTTACAAAGGACATCTATGGTAGGTAGCATGAAAGCATCAAAAATTCATTCTTTATAACTTCCCTACTCGAGGACGAGCAGGAGTTAAGCTTGGGGATGCTTTCATGGTTTCATGTTGTTATCTTGTCAACTTTGGATGTTTTATGTACCTTATATATATATTTTTGGGACTAACTTATTAATTCAGTGCCAAGTGCGAGTTCCTGTTTTTTCTGTGTTTTTGACTCTTTTCAGATCTGATTTTGGAACAGAGTCCAAACAGAATAAAATCCCCGAAATAGTTTTTTCCAAAACGGAAGAAGATCAGGGGACTTCAGGGCCAAGGCAAGAGAGCCATAGGGGGCCCACAAGCCCTGTAGCCGCCATCAGGGGGGCGGCGGCTACCAGGCTTGTGGCCTCCCTAGAGCCCCCCTGCCTACCTCTTTCGCCTATATATTCCCTAAAATCCAGAAAACAAATCAGGGCATCCACGAAAACACTTTTCCGCCGCCGCAAGCTTCCGTTTCCGCGAGATCTCATCTGGAGACCCTTCCCAGTGCCCTGCCAGAGGGGACTTTGGAGTTGGAGGGATTCTACATCAACATCATCGCCTCTCCAATGACTCGTGAGTAGTTCACTTCAGACCTACGGGTCCGTAGTTAGTAGCTAGATGGCTTCTTCTCTCTCTTGGATCTTCAATACAAAGTTCTCCATGATCTTCATGAAGATCTATCTCATGTAATCCTCTTTGGCGTTGTGTTTGTCGAGATTCGATGAATTGTGGATTTGTGATCAGATTATCTATGTTATATATTTGAGTCTTTGCTGATTTCTTATATGCATGATTCGATATCCTTGTAAGTCTTTCCGAGTCTTGGGTTTTGTTTGGCCAACTAGATCTATGATTCATGCAATGGGAGAAGTGCTTGGTTTTGGGTTCATACCGTGTGGTGACCTTTCCCAGTGACAGAAGGGGCAGCAAGGCACGCATCATGTTGTTGCCATCAAGGGTAACAAGATGGGCTTTTATCATAGATACGAGATTGTCCATCTACATCATGTCATCTTGCTTAAGGCGTTACTCTGTTCCCATGAACTTAATACACTAGATGCATGCTAGATAGCGGTCGACGTGTGGAGTAATCTCTACTATTAAAGGGGGATCTGCGGTCGTGATGGTTCGACCTCGTACGATGGTTCGACCTCTTACCGCTAGCGTTTCCACCCTTTTACCGATTTTTTTTGAATCCCTCCATAAACCAGGCGAGATACCAACCGATTAGTTCAATAGAAAACCCTCTCGGTTTCTCTTATCTCGGCTCGAAAAGCCGGCCGGAAAAAACGACCAACAACCCACGCACCCACGTCCGAGCCCCCACCCACGTTGCTCCCGATCCCAATCTTCTGTGAGGTCCCAGGGGGCGAATCGGCCGTGCCGGCGCTCATGGAGGGGATGTGGAGGAAGGCCAAGAGGTCGATGGGCAATGGCATCTGCGCGCACCTCCCCGTCGTCGCCGGCGACTGGGACGACTGCGCTAGCGAGCGCTGCGCGTCCGACGCCTTCTCGCAGGACTCGGCGGCGCTGGCAGCGGCGGCGACAGCGCACGCGTCCGCGCCCAATACGCCGACGCAGGCGGAGGCAGCCGGCGCGCTGCTCCGGAGGTCCATGTCGGGAGTAAAGTCCTCGAAGGTGATCCCTTTCTCCCACATCCCTCCTTCTGATAATAAGTTCATGCATGGATCTCTTCCGGCTGATTCTCATACGTACGCACACAAGTACGGTAATAAGACCTAATAATCGACAAGTTTAGTCGATGTTCCTCTCGCACTGGTGCCGAACTGATGGCGGTTGAAAGTTCCCATCCTGAATTCCTGCCTGTTCAAATAAGCATATATTGTGATACTCTGACGCAACACGCCATCTAACTCTCACTCCATATGTGTGCAGCGTTGTCTACGAAAATGATTGCAAGTGACAGGGTGATAGAGGATGCAACTTAACGCTCATCACTTTCTACTGTGTGCCCAAAAACGGATGCCTGCTGTTTCCGTTTGGTACTATGAATGGTGACTAATCAACCAGTGAATGAGGCCATGGTTAACTCACCTCGACGTTGACGGTCTTTGTAATTCAGACGGTGTTGATTCTCTGTTCCTTCCTGTTGTTGACGGTCTCAACCAATGTATCAGTTGTTCGGGAACAAAATGGCCTTTCATGCACTGCAAGAATCAGAATCCTCGAAAAAGTGAAAACACTCATCATGGAATTTGAATCAAATCCGTCTTGCTGCATCCCTGTCTGTTCTCTGCTTCTTTCCTCCAGTGAACAAGCACTGCTCCAGCTCCGCGGTTACTGTCACCACGTACTACTGCAGCTACTATTGTTTGCAAGTGAAACGATTTCCCGTAGGCCGGCGGGCCGTCGTACGCGGTGGAGCTGGGGCGGCTGGACAGGCTGAGCTTGACGGCGAGCAGCGTCCCTGGCAAGCTGGCGCCGCCGACGTCCAGCCTCAACTAGCTCATGGCGCGCTTCGCCTCCAACGGGCTCTCGCAGACTGACATGATCGCCCTCTCCGGTACGTACGTATAATTGCGCATTCCTTCGATGATGTACGTATGGGCTCTGTGTGTGTTTGCTTTGCTTGCACATCGAAATCGAGTTAGGATTCGCCGCCGTCGAGGTCTGTCAGGAGTATGACCTGAGGGAGATTTGCATGTTGATGCAACCATTGATGCTGCAGGAGTATGACCCGAGGTCTGTGTTAGTATTTGTGCTTAGTTTCTCAGACCCACGATAACAATTTTCTATCTCCTAAATGCCTGCGGATGATGTTGTTAAGACAACAATTACTGGCCCGAGGATAGAGGAAGCTATGTATTGTACCCTTCGTTAGATTGATAGGTGCATAGCTGGTATGGTTATTAGTCTTGCCTCTTGGCCAAATTATATAGGAGTACCCATCTAGGTTTAGTAATCAACTATTTCCCATCTTCAAGTTAAAGCTTAGGATCATTTCACTCACTGCCTCTACTTATTTTATGGATTTAAGATGTATTGAAGACCATTTGAAACTCCGATAAGCATGTGGTTAACTAAAGTCTGGTATTTTCCTTCTTCCAATATTGTAGCTCACAAGAAACCTGATGTCCAAAACTTATTTGGGATCGTGCAAGGAGGATTAGATCCAGTTCTGAGGTTAGTTTATGTTACTTCTCGTAGTACATGCATGAAAGGTACGCATTCATACAATCAATACAGTTTGATAAGTTACTATGCAACTCTTTTAATTTCAGAGATATTTGCGTGAGAGGCTTGGTTGAGCGGAACCTTCCTGGGTATGTGAGACTAAATATTTCACCCATACATTCCATGCATAATTTTCTTATTTGCAGCCAAAAGATCTTTTTGGTTTTTCCATGACCTCCAATATCTGCCACATACTTGAAAACTTCATCTTACTTTATATGTTTTTTATGCATTTTCCATGACTCCCTGCTATTAATTCAACAGTTTAGTGGCTGAATTTTTGAATTTCTTGTTGCTAGATTCGTGGTCTTGCAGGTGGTGAAGATAAAGATTCATTTTGGCGCGTTGTTGCCAAGTCCACCGCTGGATTGCCTGAAGATAACCCACGATATGTTATGGTAAGTTATAATCTTCTCAAAGTGTTCATGTTAAGCTTTCAACCACGCAACACGCAGAACTTGTTTGGTTGACATTGTTGTTCTTCTCATATGCAGGTTGTTGGTTATCCCCTTGATATTGTAGTATGCAGTGCTTTGGGTGCAGATATGTATGACTGTGTCTATCCAACACGCACTGCTTGCTTTGGGAGTGCACTTGTGCCTGAGGTAGGAAAGTTCTTTCCCTGACAATCATATGCAATTCAAGCTAGAGGAACTGTGTGAAGCATTTTATTTTAGCACTGATAAGTATATCTCAGTCTTTTGCTTGAAACTTCCTACTGATCCTTGGCTTTCAAAGAACTTATCTTCCATTGGCCTAATATTGGTAAAAACAGTAACATATGCAACCATAGTCCAATCTGAACCCTGAGTTCACAATCTCTGTACTTTCCTAGCTCACCATTACTGCAACGGAATCACATGAGAGGTGTGTCCGTGTGAGTGAGTGGGAGGGGACATTGTTTCTTCTAGAAACCCCATAAGCTGGACTTGTTCATAAATCATTTGATGGTGGTGCAACGGGGACCCTGGCATTTATGCTTTTGGATATATTATCTAAATTAACCATGCTTGTTGTAGAAGCAAGCACATTTTTATAGCAGGTTTAGGCTTTAAGCTTATGTTTGAGGTAGTCTTGGTGCGAATCTACTTTATCTATCCCTTTAACTTTAATTCTCATTGATGATTTATGTGTCATTTTTCTTCCTGTATCTCCTTAGGGTGTTCTGAAGTTAAAACAAAACGCAATGGAAACTGATGAACAGCCCATTGATCCTTCCTGTCCATGTATGGTATGGCTTCAGCACCACTAGGAACAAAGTGGTAACTCGATTGATATAATTACAATCTTTGGAGTTCTGTATAAAATGCTAACATGGTGTTCTTCTTGTTCAGGTCTGCAAAAACTATACACGTGCATACTTGCATTGTCTTGTCACGAAAGATCATATGGGCTCTCAACTGTTGTCATATCACAATTTATCGTTTATGATGCGGGTACCCTGTCAATATTATTTTCCGATTAGTTCATTTTGAGCACCATCAGCTATTGTTTGATCACTCTCATTTCTGTTTCAGTTAAGTAGAGATCTCCACATGTCGATTCTTGAAGGACGATTTCCAGAGTATGTTGTCTCATTTGACATAAATCTGCCTGATTTGTCAGTGAAATAGTGTGTTGGTAAATAACGAAATTCTAGTGACATGTTGCAGATTCGTGAGAGGATTCTTGAGGGTGCAGGTTTGTCTTGTTCTCCAATCTCTATTCTATCATATATGCTTGAACCAAAAATAGTTGAGCAACAAACTACCCCCTTGTTTCATCTGCTACCCAATCATCTACAAAGCCAAAAACCATACCCTCTTTTGTTATTATGTTTCTTAATAGTTTAAGTTACCCGCAAACGCTAAAATCATGATGATGGCAGTTCCCGAAGGGCGACATGCCAAAGTGGGTTCACAATGCAATGGAGGTTGCCGGCATTGACATATCGGAGTGTTTCAACCCTACCAACTGTCAGCATGACGCAATGGAGGCCGCTGGCGTCGACATACCGGAGTTTTGCCCGCCGACCAAGTGCCCCTGACGCGGAACCCTCGGGGGAATTCATTCCAGATACCACAGTACCGGTTGACGATAGGAAGGGTTGCCGCGTGGAGGTGATCCTTCATACTTAACATGACGCGTTTTCACGAGGTTTTGCTTTAGATTGGGTTTCAGGTAAACAAGGAAAAGGTATAACTGTAGGAGTGAACACAATATTCTGCCTGAATAACTTTTGTGGCATTCGTCTGCTTTTGTTATGCAATGTGCATTGCTTCTATTGTGGTCATAGAAGGGGAGGTGGATGCTTGAGCTATAGGTGCTAAAGTTATTTTGAGAACTGAAAAAGTGAGTGTTTGCTTGTAAAAATGTTGTTGACATAAGAAGCTTCATGACTCATCTTCATAGGATGTTCTAATCTTCTAGCCATGTGGTGGTAGTAGTATAGTGAGTGATGATTGGCATGTATTGTGTGAGTGCTTGGTTCAATTTATTTTGGTCCAGTTACTTACTATGTTGATATGTGAAGTTTCAGGAGTGCTAAACTTAGCATCTTGATTATTGAGTATGGTGTTGTTATTGTCATAAATTCTATCAGTCGGCACTTTTCGCGCTTTTAGTGTAATTGAGGTGTTGGATCGAACATACAATTACTTACATCTGAATCTATTTACTAGCACCGCTATGGGTCTCCTCTTACATTATCGGATCACTTTTGACATCATAACTGTATTTTGTTTTTCTAATGTGAAGACTGTGAAAAGCAGTCGTTGCCCTTGTAGTACTGTTACTATTTGTGCACCGCCCTTCTTTCATTTTAAGAATTTGTTGATGAAATTTCAGGTATGCAGCTGCCAATGAAGTGAAGGAAGAGGTCAAGACCTTTGATGTGATGGAGAGGTTTAAAGTGGAAGCGGACCAAACTGTATTTTATTCCCTTCTTCGTGCTCTTTGCAGAAGTAAAAACATAGAACATGCTGAGGAGTTGCTTCTTGCAAGAAGAAATTTTTTCCCACTCACAGCAGAAGGTTTCAATATAATACTTGATGGTTGTTGTAACATATTCACTGATCTGGCCGAAGTAAAGAGAATTTGGAGAGAAATGTCAAATTGCTGCATTACTCCTGATGGTACGGCTTATGCTCTCATGGTCTGTTGTTTCTCTAAGGTAGGGAACCTTTTTGATACTTTGAGGGTTTACGATGAGATGAAGAAGAGGGGTTGGAGTCCTCGTATTGATGTCTATAACTAACTTATTTATGTTCTGACAAGAGAGAATTGCCTGAAGGATGTAAAATATATTCTCACTAAAATGGTAGGTGAAGGTTTCCAACCGGATGTTGAAACATACAACAGTATTATAGTTCCACTTTGTGAAAGTTGCAAGCTTGAGGAAGCGCGGAAGATAATGGAAGACATGAAAATGAAGGGCATTGTTCCAACCATTTCGACGTACCATGCATTTTTGAAACAGGAAGGGATTGACGAAACACTCCAGCTACTGAAGAAAATGTAACAAGATGGTTGTGGCCCTAATGGTGACACATTTCTCATGCTCATTGATAAGTTTATCCAACTGAATGAGTCTGGAAATGCTCTGAGGGTGTGGACTGAAATGCGAAGATACGACATTAGGCCTGGTTATGCACACTACATGGTAGTGGTCCAAGGTTTGGTTAAACATGGATGTATACCACGAGCTTTGGAGTATTATGATGAAATGAAGGCAAATGGTTTTGCTTCTAACCCGATACTTGAAAAGGAATTCAAAAAATTTCTATTGGCCAACAGAGACCATTGGCGAGGAGTAGGCAGATACAATCTTATTCCACATCGTACCAAACATTTTACAAGAACGACAAGAATTTCGTAACACATGTGTGAGTGTTAAGGGGTTATTTGTACGGCAGAAGTAAATGTGAACAAATGTGATTGTGAGGTATGTTGACTTACCAAGTTGGTATTGAATCCTATATTAATGAGCACTGAACAGCTACAGTTATTGCTTCCCCTGAAACAATTTGCCTTTGAGGGCCGTTTCCATGTCCCATGTACACGATGTAGTTTCGACATTGTTTATGGACCGAAAAAACCATGAAGGTGTACAACGAGTGCGTGGTGGAGCTTCGGGTGGGCGTGGAGGGGGCGTTCCACGTGGGGCGGGAGAGCGTGGACGAGTACTGCGAGGGGGCCTGCTTCGCCGAGACGGAGATGGCGCCGCGGTGTGTGGAGGAGGTCGCCCACGATGGCTTCACCTTATCCAACGGCGCCTCGCTGTTTGCCGTGAAGCAGGCGCTCGGCAGAGGCTACAGCTACACGCCCGAAAGAGGAACCTTCGACATACGTGAGCGCAGGGAGTGCCGCGATGAGTACGGCTACGGCTACCACGGCACACACGAGCAGCTCAGCTACGGCGAAGAGGGTGGCGACCGGCAGTACGAGTACCCGGGCGGTGCGTTCGACAACTACTGCTCCGGCGGTGGCCCGGTGCAGATGCTCCTCCTCGCCTCCTTCCTTGCCTCCGCGTCGGCGGCACTGCTTCTTGCCGTATGAGCGGTAGCGATTTCACCATGTACCATCTGTAACTATAGAAAGGACAGGTATTTGTCCATCATGTTTGACATACACTTCTGAATAACAATTATTTGATCAATGTATTTATATATATTTTTCTGTTCAGTGGCAACGCACGGTCACTAAACTAGTAGTAGTAGATGCAGAAAGTATCGGTCTACTTGTTTTGGATGTGATGCCTATAGATATAATCATTGCCTTAGATAACGTCACGACTTTGCGCGGTTCTATCAATTGCTCAACAGTAATTCGTTCACCCACCGTCTACTTGCTTGCATGAGAGAAGCCACTAGTGAACACTACGGCCCCCGGGTCTATTCACAACTATCGTTTCCACTTTCGCTTTTACTTTGCTTTGTTTCTTTTTGCTTTCAGTTCTCACTTCGCAAAGAATCTATAAGGGATTGACAACCCCTTCATAGCGTTGGGTGCAAGCTCATTGTATTTGTGCAGGTACTTGTGACAATCCTTCACTGAATCGATACCTTGGTTCTCAAAACTGAGGGAATTACTTACCGCCGCTGTGCTACATCACCCTTTCCGCTTCAAGGGAACACCAAAGCAAGGCTCGAAGGCCACGGGGGAATCCTTTGCATATTTGCCAAGGAAGTCCCTAAAGGCGTAGCCATAGCAGAAGGATTTCTGGTGCCGTTGCTGAGGAGTATCAAGATAAGAATAGTCTCCCGTCAACACGCTTGTTTCTGGGGCCATTGGAAGGTCTTTTGTTGCAGTAGCAGAAGTATTTCTAGCGCCGTTGCCGGGGAAGGAGAGATCTATCCAAGTAGGTGTCACAAACTCATCTCTTGCATTTACCTTTTTTTGGCAGTTGCCTCTCGTTTTCCTCTCCCCCACTTCACATTTGCCGTTTTCATTTGCCTTTCTTCTTTGCCTTTTTCTTTTGCCTTTTTGCCTTTCTCCTTCGCCGTTTTCTTTTGCCTTTGCCGGTTTTCTTGCTTGCTTGTGTGCTTGTTTGTTTGTTTGTTGAAGTCATCATGGCTGAAAACACCAAACTTTGCGACTTCGCGAGTACCAATAGTAATGATTTAATTAGTACTTCGATTGCTCCCGCCACTAGTGCGGAATCATATGAAATCAACGCAGCTTTGCTGAATCTTGTTATGAAAGAGCAATTCTCTGGCCTTCCTAGTGAAGATGCCGCATCCCATCTCAATACCTTCATTGAGATTTGCGATATGCAAAATAAAAGAGATGTGGATAATGACGTGATTAAGTTGAAGATTTTTCCTTTATCGTTGCGAGATCGCGCAAAAACTTGGTTTTCTTCTTTGCCTAAAAATAGTATCGATTCTTGGGTTAAGTGCAAAGATGCTTACATATCCAAGTATTTTCCGCCGGCTAAGATTATCTCCCTACGTAACGATATCATGAATTTCAAGTAACTTGATCTTGAACACGTTGCACAATCTTGGGAGAGGATGAAGTTAATGATTAGAAATTGTCCCGCTCATGGCTTTAGTTTGTGGATGATTATACAAATCTTCTACGCTAGCTTGAATTTTGCTTCTCGCAATATCTTGGGCTCCGCCTCAGGTGGAACGTTCATGAAAATCACGTTAGGAGACGCTACAAAACTCCTAGACAGTATCATGACCAACTACTCTTAGTGGCACACTAAAAGGTCACCTGCTAGCAGAAAGGTACACGCTATAGAAGAAATTAACTCGCTTACTCCTAAGATGGACGAGTTGATGAATTTGGTTGCTAGTAGAAATGCTCCTTTAGATCCTAATGACATGCCACTATCTTCCTTAATTCAGAGTAGCAACTCTAGTTTGGACGTTAATGTTGTTGTTAGGAACAATTTTGGCAACAACAATGCTTTTAGAGGAAACTATGTTCCTAGGCCTTTTCCTAGTAACTCCTCTAACAATTATGGCAATTCCTACAACAACACTTATGGAAATCACAACAAATTACCCGCTGATTTAGAGAGTAATATCAAAGAGTTCATCAAGGCTCAAAAGATATTAAATGCGTCCATTGAGGAAAAACTACTCAAAATAGACGATTTGGCTAAGAGCGTTGATAGGATGTCTTTTGGTATTGATGCTTTGAAAGTTAGATGTGCTCCTCTCAAGGTCAACTTGGATGAAACTTTAAAAGCTATGTGTGTCTCCATGAATGAGAGCAAAGAGAGAACCGCCCAAATTCGCGCTAGGCATGAATGGTTTTAAAGGGTGCGTTCTAGTGATGCAAATCACGAAGATCTTAAAGTGCTTGGTGTGACTCCTCTTGAATCTTTGTTTTCACGTGCCAAATCTATTGCTGAAGGGGCTGGATATGAATCCACTTTGGTTGAAAAACGCCCCAATGATTCGGAGCCCACCTATCTTAATGATAAAGGTGTGGAGAGTGGAGTAGAAGAAATCAAAATTTTGGGTAATAATGAAACTCCTCCTTTGGATTTCAAGGAATTCAATTATGATAGTTGCTCCTTGTTTGAATGCATTTCCTTGATGCAATCCATTGCAAACTCTCCACATGCTTATAGCCAAAGCAAAGCCTTTACCGCGCATATCGTAGATGCTATGATGAAATCTCTTGAAGAGAAGCTCGAACTAGAAGTCTCTATACCTAGAAAACTTCATGATGAGTGGGAACCTACTATCAAAATCAAGATCAAAAACTATGAATGCAATGCTTTGTGTGATTTGGGTGCTAGTGTTTCCGCAATTCCGAAGTCTTTATGTGATATTCTTGGTTTTCATGAGATTGAAGAGTGTTCTATTAATTTGCATCTTGCGAATTCTACTGTCAAGAAACCCATGGGAAGGATCGATGATGTTCTTATTGTTGCAAATAAGAACTATGTACCCGTGGATTTCATTGTACTTGACATAGATTGCAATCCTTCATCTCCCATTATTCTTGGTAGACCTTTCCTAAGGACTATTGGTGCTATCATTGATATGAAGGAAGGGAATATTAGATTTCAATTTCCTCTAAAGAAGGGCAAGGAGCATTTTCCTAGAAAGAAAATAAGATTGCCTTATGAATCTATGATGAGGGCTACTTATGGTTTGAGCACCAAAGCGCTTGTTGGGAGGCAACCCAACGAATCTATCATTTTTCCTTCTGTTTTGTGTTTTCCACACTTTCATAATTCTGTTATGATTGTGTTTTTTGTGTTTCTTTTTGCGTTTGTGCCAAGTAAAACCGTTATGATTAGTCTTGGGGATGATTGTTTGGTCATGCTAGAAAAGACAGAAACTTTCTGCTCACGAAAATAATTTTCATTTTTTTCTGTAAGAGATTTTGAGTTGATTCTTTTAGCTGCTGATTGCTACGCAAATTCTTCAGACTTTCGTAATTTTTCAGAATTTTTGAAGTACCAGAAGTATACGAAGTATACATATTGCTACAGAGTGGTCTGGTGTCAAGAGATTCAGTTTTTGTTGAGTTGGTTGCTTATTTTGATGAAACTATGGATAGTATCGGGGGGTATTAGGCATGGAAGATTGAAAATACTGTAACCCAACATCAATATAAGTAGAATTTAAGATTTCTACAGTACCTAATGAAGTGGTTGTTTGCTTTACTATACTAATGATATCACGAGTTTCTGTTTAAGTTTCGTGTTGTGAAGTTTTCAGGTTTTGGGCGAAGTTCTTATGGACAAAAATATAAAGTGTGTCAAGAGCTCAAGCTTGGGGATGCCCAAGGCACCCCAAGATGATTCAAGGATGCCGTAAAAGCCTAAGCTTGGGGATGCCCCGGGAAGGCATCCCCTCTTTCGTCTTTAATCCATCGGTAACGTTACTTGGGGCTATATTTTTATTCACCACAAGTTATGTGTTTTCTTGGAGCGTCTTTTATCGTTGGAGTATTTTATTTTTGTTGTGTCACAATCATCCTTGCTGCACACCTAGAGAGAGAGACAAGCACTCACCGTGATTTTGTCGAGCTTCACTTATATCCTTTGGTAGACAATTCAGCTCAGATGTGCTTCACTTATATCTTTTGAGCTAGTTGATTTTGCTCTATGTGCTTCACTTATATCTTTTAGAGCACGGCGGTGCGTGGCTTGGTAGTTGATCTATGCTATGAAAGTAGTCTCAAAAGGGGTAGTTACCCAAAGGGATATGAAAACTTCCATCTCCATGTGCATTGAATAGTTAGAGAAGTTTGATTCATCTCAATTAGTTTTGAGTTGTGGTTGCGGTAATATTGAAGTCATGATAGTAAGGTGTTGTGGATCTAGAAATACTTGTGTTGAAGTTAGTGATTCCTGTAGCATGCACGTATGGTGAACCGCTATGTGATGAAGTCTTAGCATGATTAGTCTATTGATTGTCATCCTTTGTGTGGCGGTCGGGACCGCGCGATGGTTTATACCTACCAACCCTTCCCCTAGGAGTATGCGTTGAATGCTTTTTTTCAATTACTACCAAATTTTTTGCAACAAGTATATAAGTTCTTCATGACTAATATTGAGTCCATGGTTTAGATGCACTTTCACCTTCCACCATCACTATCTTCTTAGTGTCGTGCAACTTTCGCCGGTGCACAAAACCCACCATTAGCCTCCCTCAAAACAGCCACCATACCTACCTACTATGGCTTTTCCAAAGTCATTCCGAGATATATTGCCATGCAACTACCACCATGACATGTGCCACCACTTCTACATTGCCATTTCATGATCGTAATATAGCTAGCATGATGTTCCCATTAATGTCTATGCCATGCTAGATCATTGTCATGGTACACTACCGAAGGCATTCCATATAGAGTCATCATTGTTCTAAGTTTTGAGTTGTAAGTGTGATTATCATCATTGACGGAGCATTGTCCCATATGAGGAAATAAAATAGGACAAATATGCCCACAAAACAAAAGAGGCCTAAGAGCCCACCAAAAAAATGAGAGAAAAAGAGAGAAGGGACATTGCTACTATCCTTCCACATTTGTGCTTATTAAGCACCATGATCTTCGTGATTGAGAGTCTCTCGTTTTGTCACCGCCGTATGGATAGTGGGAAATTTTCATTATATAACTTGGCTTGTATATTCCAATGATAGGCTTCCTCAAAATTGCCTTAGGTCTTCGTGAGCAAGAAAGTTGGATGCACACCCACTAGTTTCTTTAAGATCTTTCACATACTCTTAGCTCTAGTGCATCATTTGTATGGCAATCCCTACTCACTCACATGGATATCTATTGATGAGCATCTCCACAGCTCATTAATATGCCTAGTTAATGTGACCATCTTCTCCTTGTTTGTCTTGCAACCTCCACCACACTCCACACCACTTATAGTGCTAAAACCATGGCTCACGCTCATGTATTGCGTCAGAGTTGAAAAGGTTTGAGAAAGTAAAGATGTGAAAACAATTACTTGGCCAATACCGGGGTTGTGCATGATTTAAATTCGTTGTGCAAGGATGATAGAGCATAGCCAGACTATATGATTTTGTAGGGATAACTTTCTTTTGGCCTTCTTATTTTGAAAGTTCATGATTACCTTCCTAGTTTGCTTGAATTATTATTGTCTCCACATCAATAGAGAATTATTGTTTTGAATCTAATGGATCTGACATTCACGTCACATAAGAGGAGTTACAAAGGACATCTATGCTAGGTAGCATGAAAGCATCAAAAATTCATTCTTTATCACTTCCCTACTCGAGAACGAGCAGGAGTTAAGCTTGGGGATGCTTTGATGGTTTCATGATGTTATCTTGTCAACTTTGAATGTTTTATGTAACTTTTATATATCTTTTTGGGACTAACTTATTAATTCAGTGCCAAGTGCCAGTTCCTGTTTTTCTGTGTTTTTGACTCTTTTCAGATCTGATTTTGGAACGGAGTCCAAACGGAATAAAATCCCCTAAATAAATTTTTCCAGAATGGAAGAAGATCAGGGGACTTGAGAGCCAAGGCAGGAGAGCCACAGGGGGCCCACAAGCCCTGTAGCCGCCCCCAGGGGGCGGCAGCTACGAGGCTTGTGGCCTCCCTGGAGCCCCCCTGCCCTAGCTCTTTCGCCTATATATTCCCTAAAATCCATAAAAAATCACGGCATCCACGAAAACACTTTTCCACCGCCGCAAGCTTCCGTTTCCACGAGATGTCATCTGGAGACCCTTCCCGGTGCCCTGCCGGAGGGAACTTTGGAGTTGGAGGGCTTCTACATCAACATCATTGCCTCTCCAATGACTCGTGAGTAGTTCACTTCACACGTACGAGTCCGTAGTTAGTAGCTAGATGGCTTCTTCTCTCTCTTGGATCTTCAATACAAAGTTCTCCATGATCTTCTTGGAGATCTATCCGATGTAATCCTCTTTGGCGGTGTGTTTGTCGAGATCCGATGAATTGTGGATTTGCGATTAGATTATCTATGATATATATTTGAGTCTTTGTTGATTTCTTATATGCATGATTTGATATCCTTGTAAGTCTCTCCGAGTCTTGGGTTTTGTTTGGCCAACTAGATCTATGATTCTTGCAATGGGAGAAGTGCTTGGTTTTGGGTTCATACCGTGTGGTGACCTTTCCAAGTGACAGAAGGGGCATCATGGCACACATCGTGTTGTTGCTATCAAGGGTAACAAGATGGGCTTTTATCGTAGATATGAGATTGTCCATCTACATCATTTCATCTTGCTTAAGGCGTTACTCTGTTCTCATGAACTTAATACACTAGATGCATGCTGGATAGCGGTCGACGTGTGGAGTAATAGTAGTAGATGCAGAAAGTATCGGTCTACTTGTTTTGGACGTGATGCCTATAGATATAATCATTGCCTTAGATAACGTCACGACTTTGTGCAGTTCTATCAATTGCTCGACAGTAATTCGTTCACGCACCGTGTACTTGCTTTCATGAGAGAAGCCACTAGTGAACACTACGGCCCCCAGGTCTATTCACAACTATCATTTCCACTTCCGCTTTTACTTTGCTTTGTTTCTTTTTTGCTTTCAATTCTCACTTTGCAAACAATCTATAAGGGATTGACAACCCCTTCATAGCGTTGGGTGCAAGCTCTTTGTGTTGGTGCTGGTACTTGTGACAATCCTTCACCGGATCGATACCTTGGTTCTCAAAACTGAGGGAAATACTTACCGGCCCTATGCTACATCACCCTTTCCTCTTCGAGGGAACACCAACGCAAGGCTCCAAGGCCACGGGGGAATCCTTTGCATATTTGCCAAGGAAGTCCCTAAAGGCGTAGCCGTAGCAGAAGGATTCCTGGTGCCGTTGCTGAGGAGTATCATGACAAGAATAGTATCCCATCAACACGCTTGTTTCTGGCGCCGTTGGAAGGTCTTTTGTTGCAGTAGCAGTATGCGACATCTTCACTAGGAAGGCCAGAGAATTGCTCTTCACTAGATGGGATGCGGCATTGATTTCGTATGACTCCGCACTAGTGGCGGGAGCAATCGGAGTACTAATAAAATCATTATTATTAGTATTCCAGAAGTCACAAAGTTTTGTGTTTTTGTTCATGGTGACTTCAGCAAGCAAGCAAGCACACGAGCAAACAAAGAGCAGGCGAGAAAAACGGCGAACAAAAAGGCGGACGAAAAACGCAAACACAAAGGAAAATTGGTGAAGTAGGGGAGAGGAAAACGAGAGGCAACTGGCAAACAAAGTAAATGCAAGAGATGAGTTTGCGACACCTACTTGGATGAGTTCTTGACTTGATCTTCCTCGCCGGCAACGGCGCCAGAAATTCTTCTACTGCGGCAACAAAAGTCCTTCCCTGGCGCTAGGAATTCTTCTTGTTACTTCTCTGGTTTGTGTCGGTTTTTCCCTTGAAGAGGAAAGGGTGATGCAGCACAGGAGCAGTAAGTATTTCCCTCAGTTTGAGAACCAAGGTATCGATCCAGAAGGAGGGCCTCGTCAAGTCCAGAATACCTGTGCAAACACAAACAAGCTTGCACCCAACGCCTCAAAGGGGTTGTCAATCCCTTCAAGATTGTTTGCAAAGTGAGATCTGAAGGCGGAAAGTGCAAGAAAGTAAAAATTGTAAGGCTGAAAATATGGTGTGGAGTAGACCCTGGCGGCCATAGTGTTCACTAGAGGCTTCTCTCATAATAGCAAATATCACGGTGGGTGAACAAATTACTGTCAATCAATTGATAGAACCGCGCAAAGTCATGACGATATCTAAGGCAATGATCATACATATAGGCATCACGTCCGAGACAAGTAGACCGATACTTTCTGCATCTACTACTATTACTCCACACATCGACCGCTATCCAGCATGCATCTAGTGTATTGAGTTCATGAAGAACAGAGTAATGCCTTAAGCAAGATGACATGATGTAGATGGATAATCTCAAACCAATGATGAAAACCCCATCTTTTTAGCCTCGATGGCAACAACACGATGCGTTCCTCGCTGCCCCTTCTGTCACTGGGTGAGGTCACCGCACGGTATGAACCCAAAACCAAGCACTTCTCCCACTGCAAGAATCATAGATCTAGTTGGCCAAAAAAAATCCACAACTCGAAGAGAATTACAAGGATATGAAATCATGCATAAGAGAGATCACAAGAAACTCAAATAAGATTCATAGATAATCTGATCATAAATCCACAATTCATCGGATCTCGACAAACACACCGCAAAAGAAGATTACATCGGATAGATCTCCATGAAGATCATGGAGAACTTTGTATTGAAGATCCAAGAGTGAGAAGAAGCCATCTAGTTACTAGCTATGGACCCATAGGTCTATGGTGAACTAGTCACGCATCATCGAAGAGGTCAAGGTGTTGATGGAGAAGCCCTCCGTGTCCGAATCCCCCCTCCGACAGGGCATCAGAACGTGCCCGAGATGGGATCTTGCGGAGACAGAATCTTACGGCGGCGGAAAAGTGATTTCAATGATCTCCTGATTTTTTTGGGATTTTTAGGGAATTTATAGGCGCAACCCCTAGGTCAGGGGGCGCTTAGAGGCCCCACAAGCCTGGGTGGTGCGGCCTACCCCCTGGCCGCGGGGTGGGGGCTTGTGGGGCCCGTGAGGCTCCCCTGCCTTGGCTCCCAAGCTTCTCAATCTTCTTCCGTTCCAGAAAAAATCTTTTCGGGGATTTTCTTCCGTTTGGACTCCGTTTCAAAATCTGCTCTGAAAGGGGTCAAAAACATGGAAAAAACAGGAACTGGCACTTTGCACTGAGTTAATAAGTTAGTCCCAAAAAATATATAAAAGGCATGCAAAACATCCAAAGTTTGACAAGATAATAGCATGAAACTATCAAAAATTATAGATACGTTGGAGATGTATCAACGAGTAGCATAGATACTTCCATAGACAACACCTTTAGAACGGTTCAGGTTCAACCGTTGAGCTAGTATAGTGCCCAAGCTATAAGTTTTATCGTTATAAAGGGCTTCGTGCAAGACCGTAAGATCTGGAGAACTAAGTGACCCAGCCTTCCCACGGCCAATCAAACATTTTCCCACAAAAAGTGAGAAGTACCGAAGCACGGGAAAATGAATGCTAGCAGCTCTAGCACAAGACACTCCTCTCTCCTCTCCTACAACAATTTTACCGATGAATGCTTCCAAGTCCCGTGGACGAGGTTCATGAATATCCCCAACAAAAGGCAATTTGCAAACATTGCAAAAATCCTGGAGTGACATGCGCTGGGGGATATCATAAAGTTTAAACTCAACCATAGGAGGATTCTTCCTCGGATAGAAGTTAAAGCTTTGTACGAAGATATTAGTGAGGAGGAGGTATTGCGGACACTTATCTTCGACGAAGGCAGTAAGGCCTGCGTTCTCCACCAAGTGATAAAAGTCCTCATAAATTCCAGCGGCGCGTAAGAACACGTCGCTTGGCCACTCGCACACTTGAACTTCTACGACTCGAGGGACCAGATACTTGGGCTTCTTCTCACTTCCATCATCCTTGGGGTCACGGCTTGAAGAGCCTCTTAAGAACCTCCTCATCTTTTCCCTTTTATATCTCTACAAATTTCTGAAATTTTTAGTGATTCTAAGGAAAAGTGAATAAGGCCCAACGGAACTCGTAGAAACTACTCCAACAAGTGCCTAGAGGCCATATTACGCATCAAAACTACTTGGGACCAGCTAAAATCAGCATGCAAAGCTCAAGAACATGGTCACTAAGGCAACAAAAATATGTGGAGTATAAGGCACTAGAGCAAAAACTAATTGGACCAATGGAGGAGTCACTTACCGAGAAGTAATCCCCCCAAAATAGTTTGGAGAATGGTGATTTGAGCAAAGAGATCGAAAATCCCAGCAAGAGGAGCAAGAACACGGGTTTGAGCTGCAAAACGATTTTTTCTGGAGGTAGGAGAACCAGATGAGAGAAAGAATGAGTGGAGGGGGTGCTTGTGGGCCCCACAAGCCTGGGTGGCGCGGCCAGGGGGTGCTCGTGCCGTCAGGGCTTCTGGCCCACTGGTACAACCCCCAGACAAGCTCTTTGTCTCAGAATTTTTCAAAAATTCCTGAAAAATCATACTTGATTTTCAGGACGTTCGGAGAACTTTTATTTTCGGGGTACTTTTCTACAGGACGCTAAAACAGAAAACAGGGAAAACTAAACTAAACCTATCATTTTTCTTCTAAGCAACCTAAAGTGAAAGGTTGGAACAGAGGTTTGTGACTTCTCGATTCATCCATCTCATGGTCATCGAAAGAAAATCTGTCAATGAGGTTGATCAAGTCTCCTCGACAAACCTTTTCGACTCACAAAAGAGAACGGAGAATTTTCGAATAGTCACTAGGTCACCTCAATGGGGATATGTATCTCCCCAACAAGCAAATCATACTTCCTCTTGACACGAGGAATAGGGCATTCAAAGCTCCCAATAAGAATCGATGAAGTTTTTTCGATAGCATTCATGCAATGTACTCGATATTGTTTCTTCAGAAAGTGTACCGTATGCTCATTACCGTTGACATGGAAAGTGACATTGCCTTTGTTGCAATCTGTAACAGCCCCTGCAGTGTTTAAAAAGGGTCTTCCGAGGATGACTGCCATGGCATCGTCCTCAGGAATATCCAAGATAACGAAGTATGGTAAGATAGTGACATTGGCAGCCACAACAGGAACATCCTCGCAAATGCCGATAGGGAAAGCAGTTGATTTTTTTGCCATTTGCTGAGAGATTTCAGTGGGTGTGAACTTATCCAGTTCAAATCTACGATAAAGAGAGAGAGGCATAACACTAACACAGGCTCCAAGGTCGCATAAAGCAGTTCTCACATAGTTACCTTTAATGGAGCAAGGTATAGTGGGCACACCGGGATCACCAAGTTTCTTAGGAGTTCCACGCTTGAAGGTATAATTAGCAAGCATGGTGGAAATCTCAACCTCAGGTATCCTCCTCTTATTAGTCATAATATCTTTCATGTACTTAGCATAAGGAGACATTTTGAGCATATCTATCAAATGCATTTGCAGAAAGACATGTCTGATCATTTCAATGAATCGCTCAAAATCCTCATCATCCTTTTTCTTGGATGGTTTGCGACGAAAGGGCATAGGTTTCTGAACCCATGGCTTCCTTTCTTTGCCATGCTTCCTAGCAGTGAAGTCATTCTTATCGTATCTCTTATTCTTAGGATGTGGGTTATCAAGATCAACAGATTCAATCTCCACATCCTTATCATTGCCAGGTTGAGCATGATCATGAACATCACTATTGATATTATCATTAGGCTAATGTTCATCACCAGATTGTGTTTCAGCATAAGAGATGGAGACATCGTTTGGACTCTCAGGGGTAGCAGCAATAGGGTTGCTAGCGTGTAGGTTCCTATCATCTTTCTTCTTCTTTCTAGGATGACTAGGTGCATCAGTGCTAACTCCTTGAGAATCTTGTTCAACTCTCTTCGGATGACCCTCAAGATACAGAGGTTCCTGGGTCATTCTACCGCCTCTAGTGACGACTCTAACGGAATTGTCATTCAACTCGTTGAGCAAGTCATTCTGAGCTTTAAGTACTTGTTGTACCTGAGCAGTAACCATACAGGCATGTTAACTCAAAAGCTTAAGATCATTGACATTTTTGTCCACACAAGCACTTAAATGACTAAGCATACGAGCATTTTGTTCCAATTGTCTGCTAACATAATCATTGAAACTTTGTTGTTTTGCAACGAAGTTATCAAATTCATCCAGGCATAAGCTAGCAGGTTTATCAAAAGGAATACCACTCTCATCAAACCTACGCAGAGAATTTACTTCTACTACCTGTATCGGGTTATCAAGACCGTGGATCTCTTTGATAGGTGGTAGATTTTTGATATCTTAAGATTTAATGCCTTTCTCTCGCATCGATTTCTGGGCTTCTTGCTTATCTTCAGGACTGAGGAATAGAATACCTATTTTCTTTGGAGTTGGCTTAGGAGGTGGTTCGGGAATAATCCAAGCATTATCATTGATCAAGATGTTATTCAGAAGGATCTTAGCTTGTTCGATAGTTCGTTCCCTAAAAACACAAGATGTTATTCAGTAGAATCTCAGCTTGTTCTACGGTTCATTCCCTAAAAACACAATCAACACAACTATCTAGGTGGTCTTTGGAAGCATCGGTAAGTCCATTATAGAATATATCAAGTATTTCATTCTTCTCATGAGGGTGATCAGGCAAAGCATTCAGTAGCTGGATGAGCCTCCCCCAAGCTTGTGGGAGACTCTCTTCTTCAGCTTGAGCAAAGTTGTATATTTCCTGCAAGGCAGCTTCCTTCTTATGGGTAGGGAAATATTTTTCAGAGTAGTAGACCATATCCTGGGGGCTACGCACACAACCAGGAGCAAGCAAAGTAAACCAGGTCTTAGCATCATCCTTTAGCGAGAAAGGAAACAACTTGAGGATATTGTAGTGGCAGATCTTTTCCTCACTAGTGAATAGGGTGGCTATATCGTGCAGTTTGGTAAGATGGGCTACAACCGTTTCAGACTCATAACCGTGAAAAGGATCAGATTTGACCAGAGTGATTAACTCGGGGTCGACAGAGAATTCATAATCCTTATCGGTCACAAAGATAGGCGAAGTAGCAAACTTCGGGTCATATTTCATCCTAGTGTTCAGAGATTTTTCTTTCCACTTGTGCAGTAATTTCTCAACATCATAGCTATCCTTACACGCAAGAAAGTCCTCCATAACATAACGTTCAGGCATAACAGGCAATTCAGGCATAGTAGCAGGTTCTACTTCAATAGTATCAGCAGTTTCAGAAGTATCATCACGTCTAGCAGCAACTCTACAATTTGTGCATCAAGGAATGCACCTAGTGGCAAAGCAGTATCAAGAATAGCATCATCAGGCAAAGCAGTATCAGGCAAAGTACTATCAAGCATAGCATCATCAGGCATAGTATCAAGCATCGCATCATCAGACATAGTATCAAGCATAGGCGACATATCAAGATTTCTAGCAGGAGGCCATGTCGCAAACTTACTCAAAACTGAAGGTGAATCAAGTGCAGAGCTAGATGGCAGTTCCTTACCTGTCCTCGTAGTGGAAGGTAAGATTTCAGTTCTTGGATCTTTCGGATTCCTCATAGTGACCAGCAGACGTCAATCCCAAGTGACTCAGAGAATATAGCTGTGAATCCCCGGCAACGGCGCCAGAAAAAGGTCTTGATAACCCACAAGTATAGGGGATCGCAACAGTTTTCGAGGGTAGAGTATTCAACCCAAATTTATTGATTCGACACAAAGGGAAGTGAAAGTTTATTCTCAAGTATTAGTAGCCGAGTTTGTCAGTTTCAACCACACATGAAAGATTAGTGTCTGCAAGCAAAGTATCAGTAGCAAAGTTGTATGATAGCAACGGTGTCAGAAAAAGATCTGTTGACGACAGACTATTCCTAACTGTTGTATCAATGGCGCTAGAAAAGTGTTGCAGCAAGTAACAGCAAAGTAGCATGTAACAACAGTAGTGACAGCAGTAGCAAGGAACGGCAGTAGTGACAGCAGTAGCAGCAGCAGTTGTAACAGCAGAGTAACAACAGTAGTAGCATCAAAGTATCGTAGCAAGGACCAGTAGTAAAAGACTCGTAGGCAGTGGATCGGTGATGGATGAGTATACCGAATGTGATTCATCATGTAACAACTATAACACGGAGAGATAAGTAACTAGCTCCCGTTCATCAATCTAATGTAGGCATGTATTCCGTATGTAGTCATACGTGCTTAGGGAAAAGAACTTGCATGACATCTATTGTCCATCCCTCCCATGGTAGCGGGGTCCTAATGGAAACTATGGGATATTAAGGTTCTCCTTTTAATAACGAACCGAACCAACGCATTAACACTTGGTGAATACATGAACTCCTCATACTATGGTCATCTCCGGGAGTGGTTCCGGCTATTGTCACTCCAGGGTTGCCGGGTCATAACACATAGTAGGTGACTACAACTTGCAAGATAGGATCTAAAACACACATATATTGGCGACAACATAATAGGTTCAGATCTTAAATCATGACACTCGGGCCCTAGTGACAAGCATTAAGCATAGCCAAGTAGTAGCAACATCAATCTAGAACATAGTGGATACTAGGGATCAATCCCCGTCAAAACTAACTCGATTACATGATACATCACATCCAACTCATCACTGTCCAGCAAGCCTACAATGAGATTACTCACGAACGGTGAAGAGCATCATGGAATTGTCGATGGAGGAAGGTTGATGATGACGATGGCGACAATTTCCCCTCTCCGGAGCCCGGAACGGACTCCACATCTGCCCTCCAGATGAAGAACAGGAGGTGGCGGCGCCTCCGTATCGTAAAACGCGATGAATCCTTCCTCTCTGATTTTTTTCCGGGCAAGACGGAATAAATAGAGCTGAATTTGGGGACGGTGGTGCCATGTGGGCCCCACAAGCCCTCACGGCGCGACCTAGGGGGGTGGCCGCGGCCCAGGGGCTTGTGGCCCACTGGCTCGCCCCCTCTTGTGGATCTTTGTGCAGGTATTTTTCTTTTATTCCAGAAAAATTCTCCGTAAATTTTCAGGACATTCTGAGAACTTTTATTTCTGCACAAAAACAACACCATGGCAGTTCTGCTGAAAACAACGTTAGTCCGGGTTAGTTCCATTCAAATCATGCAAATTAGAGTCTAAAACAAGGGCAAAAGAGTTCGGAAAAGTAGATACGATGGAGACGTATCAGTGCCCAACTATTGGGTGTACATGTCGTGCTACTAGGTGTGCACCTCGGGCTTTGAGTCATCCACCTGCCCATCCTCGAAGCAGTCTCCATCGTGGATCACGTCCATCATATGCATGATCGCGTCTTCATACGTCAACTTGCCCGGTTGAGACATACGAGTGAAAAAAGATTGGGACCTACCTGATCCATGTTCGGCGTCCACGACCATGTAAGTTCACTACTAGGGAAAAGGTTATAGGTAGAATATTAACAATATAGTTGGGTAAATCAAATACGGTGCTATTAATTAGTAGTAGCGCTTACTCAAATGCATGTTACTGGTAATCGATAGCACTAGCGCAGCCGGTGCTAGGGGCGCTATTAATAGCTGTGGTACATTGTTTGCACACGGTCTAGCCACAGTAGTGCCGGCCCACGAAAGGCGCTACAGCTAATGAGATTAGTAGTAGAGCCTTTTATTGGCCGACACAACTAGTGTAGCTAGCCAGGCCCACTTTTGCTCCTCCAAGTTAGCAGTAGCACCCATCCCTTTCCGATGCACTACTGCTAGGTCCTTATCCGCTACTTCCCCGCGCCCATAACTCTCTCCCTCTCGATCCACTATCTCCCTCGCGTTGGTGCTCCTGCATTTCTTTGGCCCTCCTTGTCCCGGCCCTCTCCATGCGGCGGCCCTCCCCATTCTAGGTATCCACACAGTGGTAGCTCTCCCTCCCTCCTGTGTCCCACTCTCCCCCCTTCTCCCCCCTCTATTTTTCCAGTGCTAGATAAGATGAATGGACGGACAAATTGATGCATTTAGTTAGATGGATCCATGGTTAGATGAATGGATGCATTTAGATCAATGGATGCATTTAGATGGTTAGACAGATGGATGGATGCATTTAGATGATTGTCTGCATTTAGATGGATTGATGGATTCATTTAGATGAATGTGTGCATTTAGACGGTAAGATGGATGGATGTATACATTTAGATGGATGGATGTATACATTTAGATGGATATTACTACTTCATCGTTATAATATTGCTATGGAAATTTTTTGCATCATTTTGTTGGTGACACTTATATCATTTTGTGGGGAGCACCACCTAGTGCCTATGGTTTGCGAGAATGTTGATTCATTTCCGCTCCGACAAATTACAGGCGCTCGATATGTCCTATTTTAGCAATGGTAATTTTTTATGCAATGTTATTTGACTTATGACTTGGGTGACTTTCGGTTTGTTTGAGCTCCTCGTGTAACTTTCAGTATGTTCTTCATGGAGGAATACCGACACTTCCCATTGGGTTGCTTCCTCGTCTTTTCTTCTTGTGATATAAACCTCAGTACAATGTGCAAGGAGAAAAAAAGAGGTGCGAACAACACCGACTGTCAATATATTAGTGTGAGAGAGAGAAGAAGAGGAGGAAGCGACCAACACCAACGGTCAAAATATCACAGGAAGAGTCCCGACTGTTGTCGTGGGGGGGCTTCCTCCTTTGTTCCCATGTGCTAGAGATTTTGATAATGCACGTGGGAACGAAGGGAGGAGCGTTCATCACCGACGGTCAAAATAGTAGTGTGAGGGAGAGTCCACCCACATACACCACCATATCAGTGTGAGAGAGTGTGCACCATATACACCATGAGATATGAGAGTTTTTCAAGGAAGCCTCGACATACCAAACCTCATCCTGTCGTGGTTTTGTCACGACAGATGTCCTCGTGAACGGACTTAGTGGTGAGGCCATCGTCGCGATTTGGTGACTCGAAGGGGTTGATCGGGAACGAGATGCAGATTTACCCCGGTTTGGCCCCTACAATGGAGGCAAAAGCCTACGTCCTGCTTTGTTGTCTATATTGATGGAGATCTCGATTACAAAGATGTGGAATCTAACCTAGCTCTCGAGAGTTTCTTACTTGATCCTGTGGCTCGAGGGCTCTCCTTTATATATAGGTAGAGGCCTCGAGTCTACAATAGAGTCTGGGTCGAATAATCTCCCCTGCCCTATTATAATTCTACTTTATCTTGCTTCCCAAGCTAGGAAAGCTTCTCGCATCTCCCACCTTGTGGGCCTTGAGTCCCAGTCTTCTGGTGTTGGGCCATCTAGCGGCTCACTCGGTAAGTCTTTTGGTACGCCGTCTTTTCTTCTCTATGGTTTGACCCGGCCCAGGATGGCGGGTTATACTGCGGGGTTATATCCCCGACATTAGGCCCCAGGTTGACTTGAACTTGTTCACGTCAATCTTCCTTTCTCCCATCAACCAGTTTAGCCTGTGTCTTGTGTTTGTGTTTGCTCAGCTTCTTAAATTGCTGGCTCGCACGTCTTTCTGTCTTTAGTAATTTTTCCTTATGTCGTTCACCTATGACGTCACATGCGAGAAGTTAATGAGGACACGATGGCATCACGACCGATCTCTACATGCATCTTTGTCGTGAGAATCGAGGTGTCATTCCTTCAAAGTTTTACTGCCGCTCCTATGTTCTCGTTACTTGTGGTTGTCACTTCAAACATTATAAATATGGGTGGAGGGCCCCTTCCTCCACTTTTCACCTTCTGTTCGTGTCTTCTTCTTCTTCGTCTTGCCCGACCCGATCGTGTCGCTGCCACCACTTCATTTCTTAGCTTCGACGACTGCTCCGTGCTGCGGTGATTCCTTGTCTCCTCCTAGACTCATCCAAGCGTCTTCGGCATCTCCGTCGACCGACAAGGTTTTCCATTTCTATCCCCTTGTAATACTTCATCTTCGTTGCTTCTAAAGTTCCTCGGAGAAATCGAGGGTACCCTATCTGTTTGTAGCCATTGTTGCCTTCAACATGCTTCAAATCGCCATTGTCGCAATAGTTGTTGAAAATGAGGTGGTGATTGCAACGGCTTCCTTTCACACGTAGTATGCTCAAATCTTTTCTTTAGGAACTTGCGATATAGACCACTAGTGTTTCCATGTTTTTCAACAACTGTTTCTTTTTTCAATCCTTATTCAAATCCATAATTGTAGCGAAATTGATAGGTACCTATTTGTTATGCACTTAGGAGGATAAAAAAACCTCCATTTGGTGTAAGGCGCCTCAATCATCACGAGCTTATCTAAATGATCATAACCCGCGACATGTAGAGACTGACAGTTTCTGGGTACCGACTCGTTTTTGTGGCGATTCTTCTGCTGTAAACGTTTGTACTATCTTGTCCATGATTATAACACGGGTGTTTTTGCAATCTTGTCACTAGTGTTCAGGCATGTCATCGTGTCAAAAACTTCCGTCTGCAATTGGGTGCCTTCACAAGTTTCGGAGGGCTACTCCAAGACTATGCAAACCAAGGTCTGTTGCTCTCCAAAGAAGTAATTAGATGGCGGGATCCTGAAGGCGAGGCGTGCCCAAACCCCAATGAAGGAGAAGTTATAGTTTTCGTAGATCACCTTTTCAGAGGCTTTTCTCCTCCCAGGTCAAAGTTCTTCCGGGACACACTCAACTTCCTTCACTATCATCCGCAAGATTTGGCACCCAACTCCATATCAAACCTTTTCCAATTTCAAGTCTTGTGTGAGGTGTAATTGCGAATGGAAACCATCGTTCCACTTTTCCTGGAGTTCTTTTATCTGAATCGCCACACTAAGTGCATAGATGGCCCCATCCTTGAACTAGGTGGTATTTCACTTCCAAGATGTAGAAATGGTGGCTTTCCTTCTGCTGCTCTGCCAAGCCATCAAAACGGGTGGGCTAAAACTTGGTTTTACTATCGAAACACCGCACCAGAAAACAAGAACACTTACCGGGTTATAGACTAGAACGCCGCCCAATGGATTTTGAACTTCCTGGCCAGGCTTCTCAGGAGGAGCGTGATAAGTTTGTCTTCGTATTCCAAAAATTGGTGGCTCTTGAGTCGCGTGGACTAACCAGAGTGGACTTGACCCATTGTTGGCTATCTTGGATGACCCTCCCACTGAGTCGCCGAAGTGATCTTACCTGCAAATATTTCGATCGTGTGGATGACCCACAAAGATATAGTGAAGTGGTTTTGATAGAAGATGGCATAAATAAGGTTGTGAAGAAGTTGCTAGTGGAAACTCAAGCAGTGTGTGATGAAACTGGCTTAAAGCCTTTCAATGCTCCCAACCCAGCTCCTCCAGTACGAAACATACTCAAATATTCCCTGATTATCTTTGTGAAAGCTTTTCCAAGCTTCAAGTATTTTGCTTTTATTCGAATCACCCAAATCTGCAGAATTCTTCTCTATTTTGGAAAAGGAAAAGAGAAGTCCCGTCTCGCAAGCCTAAAGACGCCCCTACCAAGAAAAAGAGCAAGGCGACTGCCACCACTTCGTAATTTCAGGGCGAGTCTTCATGAGCTGGTGCATCTATGGAGGTAAAATTTGACTTCCTCGGCCGTTTCCTTATTGAACTTACTAATACTTTTTCCATTATGGTGACATTGCTATGAGTCGTGCCGACAATGCCGAGGTAATTTCTATTTCTGTCGTCTCAGAATCCTTGGCCTAAAAAACAAGACGGGTCATTCGGAAAGTAAGTTTTTCTCACTCAGATGCTTATTTGGATCCCAATTTTATTTTGAAGAAGACCAACATTCTTCAAGGCGCCAGACTCGGAGTGGCTCTGATATTCCTACGACCAGCTTACCCAGCGTGTCATTTGTTCGAAATCTTTAAGACGAGGTGCCTCATAGTCCAACTCTATATCATTCATAGGCTGGTCTTTTTAAACAACCTCTCAATCCTGCTGATTCAAATTATCACGAATCACCCCCTCATTTGGCGACTAATCTACCACAAAGTTGCCACCTTTTGTTATCAACCAAGGGTAAGTTTTTTCCTTCTTTTTTATCATCTGTTTGCGTGTTGAGACCCTCAATTTTCTTCATGTATTGTAGGTTCAGGGCCAAGAAGAGGAACCTTTATGGTTCTTTTGTTACTCCTAAACTTCGTGATCCAGAAAATCTTAACACGGCAGCTTCTGAGAGTCGAAGATCATCAAGAATTCCAAGTCGATCTACCTCAGCCTAAGGTAGAAAATGCAGTTGCTTCGTCCATTGTGTTTAAACTGACCTGCCAATTTCTCAAGAGTCTTCTGAAGATGTTTCTTGTGACAATAATGCAGAACTGGTCATCCTTCGGTCGAGTTATACTGCTCCTGGACCTTCTAATGCATTGGCCAAATTTGCCACAAAGGAGGAAATTGTCCAGTCTAACAAAGGAAAGGCTAAAATGGAGTCCATGAATTATGATACTTTTAGTGTCGATGAATTGCACACTGGTTACCTTGAGCGTCTTTATTCAAGCCTACAAATCGAAGATGGCCTTGTAAATACAATGAAAATGAAATTCGAGGTATGTTGTGTATTCCATATATACATATACCCTCCTGTAGCCCCCAAGGGGTGGCTCATCTTCTTGAGATGAGTTGGATCTTGATTTTTGTAGCTGAATTCGACCTATAGCCCCCAAGGGCCAGCTCATCTTCTTGAGATTTGGGTCTTGATGTTTTTTGTGATTGAAATTTGACCTGTAGCCCGCAAGGGCCGGTTCATATTCTTGAGATGAGTCGGATCTTGATCTATCTTGTGTTGAGGGAAGAACTGACATGCATTAGCCCCCAAGTGGCAACTATATTGCTTGGAATCTACTTGGGACTTGTTTATATTCTTCGTTATCATAGCCATAATCTTGTCCTGCCTCCGGCTTATCGTCACCCAAATTTTTGTGTAGGAAACTCTGAAGGCCATCAAATCGAAAGTAATTGACTTGACAAAGGCTCTTGAAGTAGGACAACACGCCCGAGCAGAGCTCAAAGAAAAGCTTCGTTTATCCTTGGAGGAAATGAAGAAGATCAAGGCAGGCTTTGTAACAAAAAGAAAATCCTTTGAAAACGAGAAATCCATCTTGACCAAGCACTCCAACAATGCTGAAGATAAACTGAAAATTTTCTCTGGAGAGCTATCCGGGTTGAAAAGACATATTGACCGCATGACCCAAGCCATCTTTGGTGAGTTTCTTTGGAGACCTTTCATTAATCCATTTATTATTCATCTGCTAAGACCAATCGTGCATCGGCTTATGTGCTTGATTCTTTGTAGGCCACTGTACGTGCAATCATCAAGATAATTGCTTGCTAAAGCTTAAAGCTATATATGTATTGACAGAACATCTCTATACTAGAAGCTTATGCACAATCAAAGCCATCGCGGGGAACAAAGAACTGGTCAATCTAATAGAAGATGTGCTCGCGTTCCTTTCTACAATCCCCCAGAAAATTGGAGAGCTCAGGAGATCAATCGCCCGTTCCGAAACCACATATTCTATGAGTCGTGCTCTAGCTTACTTGGCTGATCTTGACCCGGCTAAAATGGCTGGGGTATTTCCATAACTGAAGGCGGACGGATCAGCTTTCACAATGATGATTATCGTTAGTGCGTCTTGGCGGCTCATAAGCTGACCAGTTAGCTTGTAAGTGATACGTCCTTGAAGAGCTATCATACCGCATATGAGTCAAATAACGCCCAAATTTAAATCAGTTAGTATGACTCCGCAACGCCGCAAACAACTCTTTGCTCGTGATGTCGACCCGTCGCCTGTGTTGAACAAGGAAGCCATGTTTGAAGGCTTGACCCACTTCAACTGGAATTTGGATGATCTCCAGATTGTAGAACCGGTGGCTCGAGAAGAAGATGAGCCGAAGGCGTCTCAGACCAAAGATCAAGACAAAGCTTAACCCAAAAATGTAAAAAACAGGTTATATAAAATAAAACTTTGATTTCCTTTTGTTGCGCTTGAAGCGCCTTGTAATATATTTGAGCCAAGAGTTGTTTGTCTGTATCGTGTCTTTGTGCACGCCTTTAAACTCTTCAACCTTGTCATAATGGCAAAGAATCCATGTGTCAGCGAGTCTTTGTTAACTCGCTTTTAGTCCTTTATAAATGTGTATAAAATAGATCCTAGTATTTTAATCTTCTCCTTTTCAGCTAATCCTTTACTCAAAGTCTGGTTGCTTGAATTAATCAGAAGACGAGTTATTGTAATTGGCTCTAAAACTTTCTTCATAATTTTTCTTTGCTGAGCCATAAATTCTGAATTTTTCATGACAGTATTATGACTTCATAACCTGGGCATTATTTATGAGACGGAAAGAAATAGCATTTGTACCTGAAAGGATCAAGTGATGGTAATATAAACCAATAATAATTCGGCTCAGTGAGACACGGAAAAAAGAGACCGACTTTTGAGGCTCAAGTCTTGCTTCAATGAAGTGGGCATGATTACCCTTGGTTTATCCTTGCTTTCAGTATGCCGGCTCTCATGTGACAAACCAATATTTTAACCTTGCTGATTTAGGACCCACAATGGATTGAATAGACAAGAGTACATGGAGTCACCGAGTCTCATCAAACATACAGGCAGGTTTAACCATTTGGCGTCTTTGCTAGATCAAGTGGGTGAGAAAGCCAAACTCGATGAGTTGGAATCCCCCAAGTGACCTATGATCAATAGAAAAGCTCGATATAGGATTGCCGAAGACAATGCTATTACTGCCAAACAATCTGGGGACCAATAGCTCTTAGATAAGCCAACTTGATTCTATTGACCATGATAATTTATTTGGACTGGCAGCCCTGAGATAACATGTTTTGAAATAATAAAGACTCATGCTCAATTTGTAGGCTGAAAACAACAGAGACCCCGAGATTCAAGGTTGTCGGCTTTATTATGTTTCAAAGTTATAGAAGTATGTATAGAAATTGGGGGAGGTACAAGAGATAATTATCGAGTGGCTCTAAGTGTAATAAGGTCGTAGGTGAGCAATGTTCCAGGGCCAGTTTGTCTCTGCTTCAGTGGCGTTCTTACCGGGTTGTAGATCGATCAAGTAATATGAACCACTGTTGAGATTCTTGGTGATGATAAACGGGCCTTCCTAGGGCGGCGAGAGCTTATGCCTCCTCGTTTGATCTTGAATCAAACGGAGCACCAACTCGCCCTCTTGGAAGGTGTGGCTTTTAACCCTTCGGCTATGATAGTGACATAACTAATGTTGTTATATAGTTGACCTAGCTGTTGTTAAGTCTCGCTCCTGTTTGAAAGCAACTCAGGAATCTTGTCATGCTTGTTGATTGTCATCCTCAACATAAGCGGCGACTCTATAAGAGTAATGACGGATGTCACTTGGCAGCACGACCTTAGTACCATACTGTGACGGCTCGACACCGACGCTCCAGAAGATTCCCCTTTTATTTCGTTCTTTTCATGTGGTTCATTTGTTTGATGCACTCATCATCACATCATTCACATCACCAGCATTGCATTGGCACTCTGTTGCCGCCCATTTTCAAAACTTGCATCCGTTACTAGTTGTCGGTTCTCTCCGTTGTCGTCGTTGCCATTTTTGAGCCCAACCACACACGCACGCGCCCGCGGCATCGTCAAACATTGTTTTTCAAAGTGTGTATAAACTTTCTATGATAGGGTTGAAACTTTGCGTACGACCTTATTTTCATATAGGTAGGCCGCCTGCCAATTTTCGTCGCAATCGGAGCCTGTCTGGTACCGCGAACGGTCGACCGTAGCGGCACCATTATCGGTTATTCGTCGGACGTTTTTTGGTATTTTTAAATCGCGTTGCCGCGCCACACTACTTCCCTCTCATCTCCGCTTAAGCCACTATACACGGCCCATCTAGCCAAACCTAACCCTAGGACGTTTCCGGGATTGTCCGATCAAGACCGGAGGATCCCAAACGCCCGAATCGGCAAACCCTAGCCATGTTTGTCTATATATAGACCCCTAATATTAGCCCGTGCTAACCACACCCTAACCGCCAGCCACCGCAGCCTCTCTCCCCCTCCTGGACCGCCAGGGCCCGCGAGGCCCAAATCTGGCCCGCCCGGGCTCGATCCGGGCCACACAACCGCCAACGCCGGTCCAAGGAGCCGGATCTCGTGCTCCTTGTGCTGCCCTCGCTGGCGCTCCCGCCCGCCACACGACGCCAGCCCCGACGTCGGCGACCTCCAGGCCAGACCTCCCTCTCTTCCCTCTTCTCCTCCCCTCGCTCTCACCCTCCGCTCTCTTCCATGTTCTTCGCAGGAACCTCGAGCCGCCATGGTTGAGCGTGTTGGAGCTCCAGGAGGCCGGCCACCGTCGAGAATGGAGCCGCCCTACCGGATCCAAGGCCGGCCCCGCCAGATCGAACCTCCACCGGCCTCCAGCCGCCGCCCTGCGTCGTGCCGCCGGTTCCATGCGGCGCCGCCGCCTCCTCGGTTCGGGAGGTGCACGGAGGACGAACAACTCGCCCGCTCCTAGGCCAGCTCGCCCCACTCCTGGGCCGCACCGCCCGATCGGCCCAGCTGGCATGCCTCCTCTTCCCATTTAGCTTGAGACCACCAAGGTGAGAATCCCCCTGCCGCCCTATCCCTCACCTTGTGCAATGTTTAGTGGTCTTGTCCATGCCCAGATTCAGCCTGTGTAGGTTTTTGTAAGTTCTTGTGATTTTATTATTTTCAGGAAAAATGTCATATTTTAAAACGTTTGTACCTTTTAATCCGTGCATCGGATCGGAATAGTTTAAATATGTAACTTGATTAGTTTTTTGTGTATAACATTATTTTGCAACTTGCATGCATGTTTGGGGTAGTTTGACATATCGTTTGCATAGTTTTACCTGCTGTCCTATTAGGGTTAATATCCCGTAGTTATTTTTGTGCGTGTCCAGATTGTTCAAATCCCGTAGATAAAATGTTCATGTTGTTCGGGACCCTTTGCCATGTATTTTAGAGTATTTGCTTCCATTTTTTCATGCAGGACCTGTCAATAGTTTGCTATGTCGTGTTTACGACATATTCTCGCATGTATGTGTGGCGTTAGTTTTATTTTGCTATCGACATATTATATATGTTTTCAGGGTAGAAAAATCCATAGAATTTAACTGTGTATTTAGTTTTGCCTTCCTCATAAGTTTGCGTGCATGATATTTTGCCATGTTGCCCTCTTGTTTATTTTGTGGGATTTATTCCGTGCGTGATATGCATGAGTTGTGAACTAGAGATATGCTCATGGATGTGTAGGCAAGCCCTTGGTATTTTTGGTTGCGTTAGAAATCCATGTTGAGTTGTTGTTTTCTTGTTGTCAACTTACTAGAAAAATATTGCTGATTTGGAGATGCTGAAATATTTCCAGGTCTGAAATCTGTTATATTTTGTTGCTGTCTTGCCTTGAGTTTTGCTAGTGATCTACATCTCCTTTGAGGTTGCTGCAATGGAGTCATTTGTTGTCGTTAAGATTCTCTAGCATGTTGTAGATTTCATGTAGTTTTACTGCTGTCAATATGCCTTCTGGTCAAAAATTACACTGTTAACCTCGGATCTGGACAGAATTATAAATTAACGCATGAGGTCAGTTCGGAGATACTATAAGTCGTTTCCTACCTCATTTAAAATGCCTAGATAGGTAGATTAATTATGCTTCACCTCTTTCCATGTTTAACCACATTTAATACTGCCTTGTACCTAATCGGGACAGAACTGTAGCCGTTCATGCATCATTTGTGTTGTGCATCGCGTGGTGAACATCGTGTGTTGATTCTTGTTTTCGGTTTGCTTTGTCTCGATAGAGTTCCGCAAGCGTGTCGGAATGTGAGGACCCGTTCGACTACATCAGTACGTCTGCTTCACGGAGTTGTTCTTCTTCCAAGCGGGATGTCAGGCAAGATGATAATTTCCATAGATACCATTACTATCATTTCCATGCTAGTTGTTTTGTTTCTATCGTTATGTGTTGATGCCTACCACATGTTAAATATCAGCCTCCCGACATTGCCATGAAAACATTCAATCTGTTCACAACCTAGAAAACCACTGATTGGCTATGTTACCGCTTGCTTAACCATGTGTTAGCGTTGCTAGTTGCAGGTGCAGTTGCTTCCATGTGATAACATGGGTTCCTTGTTATATCACCATATTGATGCTATTTAAATTAATGCACCTATATACTTGGTAAAAGGTGGAAGGCTTGGCCTTTCTAGCCTGGTGTTTTGTTCCACCTTTGTCGCCTTAGTTTCGGCTACTGGTGTTATGTTCCATAAATGAGCGCTCCTAACATGCTTGGGGTTGTTATGGGGACCCCCTAGATTCTCGTTTTGGGATAAAGCTCATCTGGCAAGGCCCAACATTGGTACTATATTTTCCCAACATAATAATTGTGTTAATACTAAAAAACATTGGGAGTTAGCGCTACCCAAGGAGTAGTTCAACATAATACAAGGAGGGCCAGCGCTGATGGTGCTGGTCCAAAACAGAGCATCATGCGGGGCCAACCCGGGGCAAACTAGGTGATGTCTATCAGGCCACCGTACGCTTCGCTTATCCGTCGTGTCCTGAGAACGACATACGCAACTCCTATCGGGATCGTCGACACGTCGGGCGGCCTTGCTGGACTTGATTTACCCATATCGAGCGTCTTGTCCGAGGGATTCTCAGGATGCTTTGAGCTAACACAAGATTAAGGTTTCCCAATAGGAACCCGAGGAGATCACGGGTTCCCCTGATCAAGGTCATTCCATCGCAGCATGTGCTAGTTTGTGATGGACTACTTGGAGCACCCCTGTAGGGTTAAATCTTTCGGAAAGCCGTGCCCACGGTTATGTGGCAACGTGGAAACTTTGTTTAACATCCGGTTCTAGATAACTCGAATTAATCTTAATTAAAATATGCCAACTGAGTGCATAACCGTGACTGTCTCTTTCATGAGCTCCTTCTCCGATCGAGGACACGGTGGGGTTATGTCTGACGTAAGTAGGTGCTCAAGATCATTCTTTTGATCGTCAGTAGATCAAGTCCGTTATGTGTGAACATACCCCTGTTTATTCTTGTACTCGTAAGTTAGCCACCAAATAAATGCTTAGTCGCTTGCTGCAGCCCCACCAATTAATCATACCTCACCCATGTCGGGACCCCGATCCTAAGCCACACAATTCCAGGTTGTAACACATCATATCACTTTGGGGCCTCACGCACGGTAATCCCCACGACTGCCACCTTACCTTGGCCATGAGCATTTACGCCTTTTGGGTCATGTATATGACTATGTCGCCAACAATCATATGTCAGAGAACCTGGGTCGACATGGCTAGTTATGAACCCAAGTGGTACATCCGTACAGGGACAGGCACACATAACCCAGCAAAGCAAGTGTCGGTCAACAACGTGTGTAGATGAGTCGTAGCAAGCTACAAGGACTCCATTACATCCGTGAAATTTCCCCGAGGGGACAGACACAACATCTAAGAAGGATACATGTCGGTCAATCAATGTGTCCGTAACAGTAGCAAGCTACCAAGAGGAAGCACAAAGAGGCATTTCCTTGTAAAGAGTACTACTAGAGGCACACAACTAGGTGTCGAATCCCACACATACCAATGCATTTCAAACATACACACAATATGCATGATATGTGTAGATACAACAATGGCATCACAACATAACTCTATGACTCATCATTTATTTAATAGGCTCCGAAGAGCCAACACAGTATAATGTTACAAACACAGGGGCCACATGACCCAACATTCAGAGCATACAAGCATCAAGCGGAAGTCACATGTCTGGGTACAGACATCTATTAAAAGCGGCTGGAAGAGCCTAATAAGCTACAACGACCCTACCATAGGAGCCAGACCACTATCTGGGTTCCCAAGCTATTCCATCGATGTTAACGTCAACAGGAAAACATACAGAGAACAACGTCTATCTCTGAAAAATGAAAATAAGCTAAAGTGAGTACGAAGTTACTCAGCAAGACTTACATCAAAACTAACTACATATGCATCATGTATCAATGAACGGGATTGTGGAGTTTACTACAGAAAAGCCAGCTTTGACCTTTCGCTAACCTAAACTACAACAATATTTTATACCTCTCTCGTCTCCCTACGAGAGAGTGCAAACGAGTCCACATATCCACCACATCAATACACCACCATGGATCCTCTCTCGTCATCCTACGAGAAGGCCATCCATAGCACTCACACTTATCTGGACCATTTTAAAGTATCCGTTAAAGTTATCTATGAACCATGTAAGTATCCAAGTAGTCCATATCCGAGGACGTGGCTATTCGAATAGATAATTACCCTACAGGGGTGTACTTCGTCACACATTCTCCCGCCACTTATTGTGAAGTGCACATAAAAACAAGCACCTCGGCAACCTTCAAGCGGAAGCCGGCGAGGGAGTCGGCCACATACGTTAACCTACAATGACTCACGCCAAAGGCAGTCGCCTATCTGAGTTGGAACCCATGAAGGAAGTCCGGCCGCGGTTTCCAACATGGCCTCAAACGATGTGAGCAGGGCCCCAAGCCAGCCCCGGTTGGGCCGCTCATCCACTTAGCAGGCCGTGCCACAACCTATGAACGTTTCGAACTACTGCGACTCCTCGACTGAGAACAAAGTAGTTAATAGGCCAAGAGGGGTCGAGTTAAATGTACGGTGGTAGCTAGTCTTGGAACACCAACACAAGATCTCATGTCCTAAGTGCGGCAACAATGAGACAACCCACCATGTACTCCTACATGGCCTCTCATCGCTACCTTTACCAAAACAGGTTCACACACTTAACTCTCATCTATAGGACATGATCATTCCAATTCATCATCGAGATGATCAGACCAGCTCAACTCTAAGCATAGCAACCATATCAGGGTAATCGCACAACATGGCTCAAGCATCTACCAGGTATGCTAGGTTGCTTGGTTTAGCTATTTACCGTGACAAAGACATGTGATGCAAAGGAATGGGTTCATCTACCGTAACATAGGTAGCAGTTGAATCTTTATGTCCCAATGCATTGAAATGAGAGCAAGAGCGAGAGAGTGGGATTGTATTGGAATGCTCAAGGGGGTTTTGCTTGCCTGCTGATCTGAAGAACTCAGCTGTTCTTTGATGTCGGTGATAACTACATCTCGCAAGGTCTATCAACAAAATTAACATAGAACAAATTAAGCACGACAAAAGCCTCACAATGATGCATGAGCATGGCATGTTAATATGATGCTGGTTTTATCTAATGCAAGTGATCATAAGTTAATTGGGGTTTAATTGGTCAATATAGGTCAATTTTAAACTCCAAATATAAGCATTTATATGCCTATTGTGTAATTGTCCAATTCAACAAGCTTAAATTGTTCAAACATGCATGCAAATGGTACCATTTGATTCCTTGAATTTTTCTTATAATTTGTCATATATAAATTATTTTCATCCGAGTTATATTTTAATTTCTATGAATTTTCAAAGTTTTTGTATTTTTCTGGAATTATTTAAAATCAGTAATAGATTTACTGCGTGAGGCTGATGTCACCCCTGCATCAGCAGGTCAACTAGTTGGTCCAGGTCAAACCTGACCAGTGGGGCCCACTAGTCAGTGACCCAGGGCTAAACCCGCGCTGACCAACCCCTAATTGGGGTTTGACCAGGCGTTTGTCCCTCTGGCAGTGTCTCTGGGGAGGGGAATTAGGCCCTAATGGCCGGCCACGTCAACCCCCACCGGAGGTGGCCGGCGGCGACCAATCCGTGGTGGAGGACTCGCCGTAGTTGCCCTAACCGACGCTAAGGAGGTCCATTTTGCATGCGGTTTGCAGGTGCGGGACGTTGGCGAAGCGGCTCATCTTCCAGGGGTAGCAGGAGGGCTGGGGTGGCCGGAGCTGGCGCCGGCGACGAAGCGCGTGGCGGTCGAAGCTCGGCCTCAATGGGCACGGTGCTAAGGCGTGGGAAGAAGAGGGGAAAGAGAGGGAAAATGATCAGGAGCTCACTGTGAATCCATTTTAGGCGACGGAGAGGGAGGGGGAGCTTGGGGCAGGGTGAATCGACGATGAGAGCTCCGGCGACCGGAGGTTGAAGACGGCGATGGCGGCGGCGCTGCGGGGGCTTGCGGGTCGATTCCTCTGGCAAGGAGGTGCTTCTCGTGGTGGCGGAGCTGATGAGCCGGTCAGGGAGGCGTCGCTATGGCCGGAGAGGCTTTAGCGGAGCTTGGGCCGATCTCGTTAATGGCGGCGAGGAGAGGAGAGCAGAGGGGGGAATGGAGAGGAGGAGGAGATCGGGACGGCTCTGGGGAGATTGCTGGCATGGGGAGGCAAGGGGGAGGCACCACGGGAAGCAGGAGGTGGCGCCTGGGGCTGCTGCCGTGCTCGCCTTCTCCTCTGCCTACTGACAGGAGGAGGAAGACGACAAGGGCTCCTCGTGGGCTCGGCCTGGCACGTGAGCGCCAAGTAAGCCCTTCCTTCTTTTTTTTATATTGAATCTTTTATTTCTTTCTGGCATTTGTTTTGATTTGAAAATAATTCAAATCATCTTTTTAAAAACCCTAAATATTTTTATGTGACAGAAAATAATTATCTGATGCCACACAATTATTTTCAGAGTTTATGAAATATATTTTATATATACCAAATATAATTCCATTGCAAATAATTGTTAGATTAAATCAAAGGTCCAAAATAAATGTTTCTGTGATCGAAAAATATTGGTGGACACTTTTATATCATGCCAACATTTTATTGAAAAACGAGGGACATTTTCCTGGAGCTAATTGAAGAAATATTTATATTGCATATTTCTCAAAATTTTGGTTCCTGAGGCTAAACCACTTCACCATTTCGAATTCAAAAGAATTTAAATATGCATGCATGAATGCTTGGCAAGCAAATAGAAACAAGGGCTGTGACAACTCACCCCTGGTAAACCAGAATCTCGTCCCGAGATTCAGGCGTAGTCGGGAAGAGATCGGGGTACTCAATCCGAAGACGATCTTCACGCTCCCAGGTAGCTTCATCCTTAGAATGATGAGACTTCTGAACCTTGAGAAACTTGATGTTGCGATGTCGAGTGCTGCTCTCGGTTTCATCAAGAATACGAACAGGATATTCTCGATATGAAAGGTCATCTTGGAGTTCAAGCGTTTCGTGGTCCACTTCGCGGATAGGATCCTTGAAGCAACGCCTGAGTTAAGAAACGTGGAATGTATCATGAACTTTGGAAAGTTGCGGGGCTAGTTCCAATTGGTAGGCAACTTCTCCTTGTTTAGCGATAATGCGGAAAGGACCAACGTAACGAGGAGCCAACTTGCCCTTGATACCGAAACGATGGGTACCCTTGAGAGGTGAAACCCGAAGGTAAGCCTTCTCATCAACTTCATAACTTAGTTCCTTATGACGATGGTCATATTGGCTCTTTTGACGAGATTGGGCGGTTTTTAATGTCTCACGAATGATGCGAACTTGCTCTTCTGCATCCTGGATCATATCCGGCCCAAAGAATTGTCTTTCACCAGTTTCTGACCAGTTTAATGGCGTTCGACATCTTCTTCCATACAGAACTTCGAAAGGAGCTTTGCCCAGACTAGACTCGAAACTGTTGTTATAAGAAAATTCGGTGAATGGAAGACATTTCTCCCAATACATTCAAATGATATAACACAAGCTCTAAGCATATCTTTGAGGATTTGATTTAGTCTTTCTACTTGACCACTTGACAAAGGGTGATAAGGTGTGCTAAAGGAGATAGAGGAGTTCCCATAGCATTTTGGAAACTTTCCCAAAGTTGAGAGGTGAAAAGACTTCCATGGTCTGAATTGATTTCCAGAGGAACGCCATGAAGGGAAACTATTCGAGAAATATATAGGTCTACTAACTGACTAGCAGTTATACTCTCTCGAACTGGAAGGAAATGAACGACTTTCGAAAGACGATCGATGACCACCAAGATGTCATCATTCCCTTTCTTAGTCTTTGGACAGCCGGTGATGAAATCCATACCAACCTTGTCCCATTTCCACTCGGGAATAGCCAACGGCTGAAGGGTGCCAGCTGGCCTTTGATGCTCGGCCTTAACACGACGACAAACGTCACAATTAGCAATAAATTGAGCGATTTCTCTCTTCATCCGGGTCCACCAGTACCTCTGGCGTAGGTCCTGATACATCTCAGTACTACCAGGATGAATCGTGAGAGGAGATTCATGAGCTTCCTTGAGGATCAATTCTCGAAGTTGTTGCTTCTTGGGAACCACTAAACGATTCTCAAAGAATACAACACCTTTATCATTTACCAAGAAACGACCAGCAATCCTTTGGCAACACTGCTCTTGATCCAGAAAATTCTCGTATCATGTTTCTGACCTTCTATGATCTAATCCTCAAGAGTTGGTTTCGCCACCAAGGTGGAAAGGAATCCTTGAGGAACAATGTGAAGATTAAGCTTACGAAATTCCTCATGGAGAAATGGTTGACTTTGTATCAACATGAGGTTGTTACAATAGGATTTACGACTTAGTGCATCTGCCATGACATTGGCTTTTCCTGAGGTGTAAGATATTCCTAAGTCGTAGTCCGTGATCAACTAAACCCAACGTCTTTGCCTGATATTCAAATCTGGTTGGGTGAATATATACTTGAGACTTTGGTGATCAGTGTGTATTTTGCAACGATTACCCAGAAGGTAATGTCGCCAGGTTAACAGTGCATAAACTATATCGGCAAGTTCCAGATAATGTGTTGGATAATTCTTGTCATGTGGACGCAAATGTCGAGATGCGTAGGCAATCACATGACGATCTTGCATAGTAATGCATCCAAGTCCTTGACGCAAGGCATCACAGAAGATAATAAAGTCCTGTGTGAAATCCGGGGGCACAAGTACCGGGGCAGTAGTCAGTCGTATTTTCAACTCTTGGAAACTTTCCTGACACCGTGGGGTCCACTCGAACTTCTTATCTTTCTTGAGGAGTTCAGTTAGAGGTTTGGCAACTTTGGAGAAGTTCCCAACGAAACGGCGACAATAGCTCGCTAAGCCAAGGAAACTCCTAACTTGCTTCACCGATTCAGGTGGAGTCCAATCAAGAATGGCCTAAACTCTCTCAGGATAGAAAGCAATACCCTTCGCAGAAGTTACATGGCCTAGATAGGTCACTTCTGGCAACTAGAATTCACATTTAGAGAATTTGGCGTAAGGCGGTGCTCTGAAAGTTTCATCAATACCAGCCTAAGATGCTCGGCATGTTCTTCTTCGTTCTTCGAGTAAATAAGAATATCATCGAGGTAAACCACGACGAGTTTGTCCAAGCACTCCATGAAGATCGAATTCATTAAGCGGGAGAAGGTGGGTGGGGCATTGGTTAGACCGAAGGACATGACGGTGTACTCGTAATGGCCATAACGAGTGACAAAGGCCGTCTTAGGAGTGTCCCCGTTCCTAATTTTTATTTGATGATAACCTAATCTCAAATCCATCTTGGAAAAGACTGCAGATCCAGCGAGATAATCATACAGATCGTTGATCCTGTTGATCGGATATTTGTTCTTTATCTTAACCAGATTAACCGGTCGATAATCTACAACCATCCGATCCGTACCATCCTTCTTCTTGACGAAGAGGACAGGACAAGTGATACGTCTCCGTCGTATCTACTTTTCCGAACTATTTTCCCTTGTTTTGGACTCTAATTTGCATGATTTGAATGGAACTAACCCGGACTGACGTTGTTTTCACCAGAATTGCCATGGTGTTCTTTTTGTGCGGAAATAAAAGTTCTCGGAATGTCCTGAAAATTTACAGAGATTTTTTCTGGAATAAAAGAAAAATACCTGCACAAAGATCCACCGAAGGAGGTGGACCAGTGGGCCACAAGCCCACAGGCCGCGGCCACCCCCCTAGCCGTGCCGTGAGGGCTTGTGGGGCCCACGTGGCTCCACCGCCCCCAAACTCAGCATTATATCTTCCGTCTCGCCTGGAAAAAAAATCAGAGAGAAGGTTTCATCACGTTTTACGATATGGAGGCGCCGCCACCCCCTATTCTAGATAGATGTACGGTGATGAGTTGGATGAGATCTATCATGTAATCGAGTTAGTTTTGAGGGGGATTGATCCCTAGTATCCACTATGTTCTAGATTGATGTTGCTACTACTTGGCTATGCTTAATGCTTGTCACTAGGGCCCGAGTGCCATGATTTCAGATCTGAACCTATTATATTGTCGCCAATATATGTGTGTTTCAGATCCTATCTTGCAAGTTGTAGTCACCTACTATGTGTTATGACCCGGCAACCACGGAGTGACAATAGCCGGAACCACTCCTGGAGATGACCATAGTATGAGGAGTTCATGTATTCACCGCGTGTTAATGCGTTGGTCCGTTTCTTTATTAATAGGAGAACCTTAATATCCCGTAGTTTCCATTAGGACCCCGCTGCCACAGGAGGGATGGACAATAGATGTCATGCAAGTTCTTTCCCTAAGCACGTATGACTACATACATAATACATGCCTACATTAGATTGATGAACGGGAGCTAGCTACTTATCTCTCCGTGTTATAGTTGTTACATGATGAATCACATCTGTCATACTCATCCATCACCGATCCACTGCCTACGAGTCTTTTACTACTGGTCCTCGCTACGTTGCTTTGTCTAGGCTTGTCGCTTGCTACAAAAGGGATTGGGCCACTTTGTTGCTACTGCTGTTACTCTGTTGCTGATGCTACTGATGTTCCTTGCTACTTCGTTGTTACTTGTTGCAATGTAAGATCCCAAATTTTGGAATGTTAAAAATAATTATTAGATTGTTTGTTTGTTTCATTGAGTGATTGAAACTTGAGTGGAGTTTGAAACTTTTCAAAAACTTTTGAATGAGAGGGAATAAAATGACTTTCCCCTTCTCCGGTAAATTCAAATTCATCCAATTAAAAGCAATGAGAGAAGATGACATGACCTCTTCAACTGTAAAGAATTTGAACAGAGTTTTGCATTTGAATTCTTTCAAATATTTGCCCTTGCTTCAATATTTTTCTTCCCCGAGAAATACCCCGAAAATAATCCTTGCCAAGCAAGAAAGAGAGGAGGAACATGACCCTCCAAACCGGGGATATTCCTTTGAAATATTTGGACCATAAAACCCAAGGTTTATTTGAAAAATATTTGCAAAAATAAAATAAACCAATTTAGGGATTTTCTAAAAAAACATTTTTTTGAAGTATTTATTTTGGTAGTGGAAAAATGCCCATCTTTTTGGATTTATTTTTCTAAATTTTTTAATATATTATACCCCTATATTCCGAGGAATATTCCATTTCCTTTTAATCGTTTTAATTCCCGTTTTAATAAAAATTGGAAATTGGTCTCTTATTAGGAAGGTACCTGGGCCACTTTTGGAAACAAATGAGGCCCATTACTCCTCCTTCTCCTACCTCACGTTCATTCCTTGTGTGGCCATGGCAGAAACTTCCCAGGAAGCTTCCCCTCCGGGATTCGCGAGCTTCTTTCCCTCCTAGCACCTCCCACCACCCCTATAAGAACCCCCTCGACCTCCTCTTTCCATTCCCCTAGAGAAATACTCGTTTCCATGCCCGTAGCCTTGGCGCCACCATCGCCATCTTCTCTGTCGACCGGAGCTCGGCAGGAGTTTACCACCTCGCCCCCCCTCCAGGAGCTCCCTGCCTCGCCCAGTGCCTTCCCCTACCCCCTGCCGCGCCACCTCCAACAACCGTGGTACCCACAACACCCCCCTGCACCCCTCCCCATCCCCACGAGCTTCCTGCCAGGAACACCATCGCCAGGAACCCCCTGCCTCTCCCCATCGCCCCCCTGCGCCCCCCCTTCCCCAAGCGCCCCCTCTCCTCCACCGGCCCCCTCCTAGGAGATCCCTCCCCTCGCCGGAGTGCCTCTCCACCCTCGCCGGAGCAGCACCGGAGCTCCCAGCCTCATGTTTCCACGGTGAGATCCTCTCCCTCCTCTAGTTTTTCTTCTTTTTGTTTTTCCACCATAGGATCTTAGATCAATGGGTTAGATTAGATCCAGCATACCCCTTCGGTTCTTTTAAAAAGAACCAGTGGTTTTTCCTTATTAGTAAGTTTAGCCGAAGCGGTTTCTTATATAGCGGCCGTCCGCTGTTTAGCCTATGCAACACACACCCGACAACCAATCAGATCTCGCCACGTCGCCGTTTTCGTTTTCAGATTAATTCCATAACAGATTTAGTTTTGTTCTTGTTTAGCTTATAACTTTTGATCTAGAAGTCCAACGATGCTGATTCTTTTTGCGTTAGATCACAATTTTCTTGTAGTTTGCGAAAATATATAATTTGTATATATTTGGATTTATAAAAGTTGAGTTAGATCAGATTTTATTTAAAGCTTGTTTTGCTTATTCCGGGAGTTTAAAAATACCTTTTAACTTGATTCTTTTTGCTACTAATCACTAGTGATCCTATTTATCAGTGGTAAAAATTTCAGAATTGTTTGTGTATTGTAGCTCATTATTTCTTGTGAACCACTTTCTGTTTCACTTCTTTTAGGATTATTGCTATATTTATTTCTTTAGTTGTTTTTAAATTATTTTTCTTTTATATTTCAGAAAGATTATGTTTTGTTTCTATTAGTTAACAGTAGGTTTGCAACAAGTTTTGAATTTTATTTTTATATGTTATCATGAGATCAATTCTAGTTCTCTTATAACTTGCAATTGGTTTCTCTACTGTTTCAAATCCCGTTTGGAAATACTTTATATTATCTTAGTTAAATTTATATCTTAGTTCCCTGTTATTTAAGTATTTTATTTTTAGACAAAAACTATTTAGTGTTTGATGTAGTAGAAGACTCCCTAGTCTTATTTGAAGTTTCCTTCGGATTCTTATTCACTCTCTCTTTTGTTTTGATTGCTAGTATGAGTGCTTACGTGAATGATATGGTTGTTATATAGATTTCATCAAAGAGTGACGAGCAGTCTATCAAGTTATTCCTCGAGAACGAAAATTCTTCTTCGTCAACATCACCAGGCAAGTCATTTGATCAAGTATCACCTATGTTTTATGCATCGTAGTTCTACCATCCTATGCCCAATTGCATGCTGAGTAGGTACTTGGAAATTATGGTTACATATTGTAGTATCATGTGGTAGGCACCCAACAACCCCGTTACTTGGCCCGGGACGACAAATTTCATATTGCTATGCTTGAGTAGACGGGATTCTGGTTGAGAGTTTATCACGAGTGACATCTTTAATAACCAAGACCGGTTAAGTCAAGAGTTTTCAAGACCTCGTGATGCAATGCAACTCTGGGTGAAGGACGGTTGATCGGCTCCCTCGAGAAACCAGTGGATGACCCAGGATGCTGGAGACGTGCCATGACATCTTGCGGAAAGCTTCACCCAGGCTCAAGGAGACGGACGGATATTTTCAAGACCCAAGGCTTACCTGCACAGCCACAAGTCATTATGGGCTCTGGCTTGGTTGGACAACGCGGCGACTCTGCACAGGCGGTGCCAACAGATGTAGAAGAACGGTAGGATTGGATGGGCACCGACAGGGATTCAGAGGGACCCGTTGAAAGACCATGTTTTGATCATCCGGTCTTCAAACACCCTGAAGTGCGAGGACATACACGGAGGAGATCAAATCCTGTGGGGAACGTGTGCAAAACTCTGCAGAGTACTCAAACCTAATCGATTAGCCGTGTCCACGGTCATGGACAACTTGAGCCAAAGGAACTGAAGTTATCTGAAATTCTCAACACAAATAATAATATTAATGTGGGTATTATTGACAACATGGGTATGAGAATTGGTTGGTGGAACCATCTCGTTAACAACCAACAATGTAGTAACAATTTGCTTCTAGCCCTCTCTTGATGTAGGAGAAAACCTTGCTTTTCGCTAAAAACTTACGGCCCCACCTACCATATATGCATATAGAATAGATGATTACTTTTTCACCTCTCTCTTATGTGACTTGCCGGCATATTCAATATGCTGACCTACACGGCTGCAACGTCTTATGTTGCACATATTTTTCCTCGACGAGTAAGAGTACGATTCAGGGTTACGGTCCGCACTCAACTTGCCGTTGGTGTTTATTGGGACTCCACTCCCTTGACTATTTCCGCTGAGATATTTAAGGTATATAGCAGTTTTACGCTATTTACATGTGACTGCACTTTGATATATACATTGATGTACTGTGTGTGCCAGCATACTGATCCAGGGATGGCACAGATACACAGAGGCTTGACTCGTTTTGAGTCGGGTCGCTACATGCAAGACCTTGTCCGACACCATTGCCGGGGAAGAATATTTCCCGTCCATGTGCAACCTACCGGCGCCATTGATACAACAGTTAGGAATAGTCTACCGTCAACAGATCGTTTCTGGCACCATTTCTATCATACTACTTTGCTACTGATACTTTGCTTGCAGTCACTAATCTTTCAGGTGTGGTTGAATCTGACAAACTCAGCTGCTAATACTTGAGAATATTCTTTCGCTTCTTCTTTGGTGAACCAACAAATTTGGGTTGAATACTATACCCTCAAAAACTGTTGCGATCCCCTACACCTGTGGGTTATCAAGGCTTTTTCTGGCGCTATTGTCGGGGAAGCGCAACTATATTCTCCGAGTCACTTGGGATTGACGTCTGCTGATCACTATGAGGAATCCGAAAGATCCAAATAACTAAAATCCTACCTTCCACTACGAGGAGAGGTAAGGAACTGCCATCTAGCTCTGCACTTGATTCACCTTCAGTTTTGAGTAAGTTTGCGACTTCGCCTCGTGCTAGAAATCTTGATATGTCGCCTGTGCTTGATGATGCTACTTCTGTTGTCCATGATGCTTATCATGCTGCTATGCTTGATACTATGCCTAATGATGCTATGCTTGATACTATGCTTGATGATGCTATGCTTGATACTGCTTTGCCACTTGGTGCCCTTGATGCACATATTGCTAGAGCTGCTGCTAGATGTGATGATAGTTCTGAAACTGCTGATACTATTGAAGTAGAACCTGCTACTATGGCTATATGCCTCATACACGCTATGTTATGGAGGGAGAGATCGCTGAGGATTTTCTTGCGTGTAAGGATAGCTATGATGCTGAGAAACTACTGCTTAAGTGGAAAGAAAAATCTGTGAACGCTAGGATGAAATACGACCCGAAGTTTGCTACTTCGCCTATCTTTGTGACCGATAAGGATTATGAATTCTCTGTCGACCCTGAGTTAATCACTCTGGTCGAATCTGATCATGTTCATGGTTATGAGTATGAAACGGTTGTAGCCCATCTTACCAAACAGCACGATATAGCCACCATATTCACTAGTGAGGAAAAGATTCGCCACTACTATATGCTCAAGTTGTTTCCTTTCTCGCTAAAGGATGATGCTAAGACCTGGTTCACTTCTCTTGCTCCTAGTTGTGTGCGTAGTCCCCAGGATATGGTCAACTACTTCTCTGAAAAATATTTCCCTTCCCATAAGAAGCAAGCTGCCTTGCAGGAAATATACAACTTTCCTCAAGCTGAGGAAGAGAGTCTCCCACAAGCTTGGGGGAGGCTTATCCAGCTACTGAATGCTTTGCCTGATCACCCTCTTGAGAAGAATGAAATACTTGACATCTTTTAAAATGGACTTGCCGATGCTTCCAAAGACCACCTAGATAGTTGTGCCGGTTGTGTTTTTAGGGAACGAACCGTAGAACAAGCTTAGATTCTACTGAATAACATCTTGTGCAATGAGAATGCTTGGACTATTCCCGAACCACCTCCTAAGCCAACTCCGAAGAAAAGAGGTATTCTATTCCTCAGTCCTGAAGATATGCAAGAAGCCAAGAAATCTATGCGAGAGAAAGGCATTAAATCTAAAGATGTCAAAAATCTACCACCTATCGAAGAGATCCATGGTCTCGATAACCCGATGCAGGTGGTAGAAGTAAATTCTCTGCGTAGGTTTGATGAGAGTGATATTCCTTTTGCTAAACCTGCTAGCTTATGCATGGATGAATTTGATAACTTTCTTGCCAAACAACAGAGTTTCAATGATTATGTTAGCAGACAATTGGAACAGAATGCTCGTACGCTTAGTCATTTAAGTGCTTGTGTGGACAAAAACGTCAATGATCATAAGCTTCTGAGTAAACGTGCCTCTATGGTTACCACTCAGGTAGAACAAGTACTTCAAGCTCAAAATGACTTGCTCAATGAGTTGACTGATAATTCTGTCACAGTCGTTACTAGAGGCGGTAGAATGACCCAGGAACCTTTGTATCCTGAGGGTCATCCGAAGAGAATTGAACAAGATTCTCAAGGAGTTAGCACCGATGCACCTAGTCATCCTAGAAAGAAGAAGAAAGATGATAGGAACCTGCACGCTAGCAACCCTGTTGCTGCTACACCTGAGAGTCCAAACGATGCCTCTGTCTGTGATGCTGAAACACAATCTGGTGATGAACATGAGCCTAATGATAATATCAATAGTGATGTTCATGAAGATGCTCAACCTAGCAATGATAAGGATGTGGAGATTGAACCTAGCGTTGATTTTGATAACCCACAGCCTAAGAATAGAAGATACGATAAGAATGACATTGCTGCTAGGAAGCATGGTAAAGAAAGGGAACCATGGGTTCAGAAACCCATGGCCTTTCCTCCCAAACCATCCAAGAAAAAAGATGATGAGGATTTTGAGCGCTTCGTTGAAATGATCAGACCTGTCTTTCTGCAAATGCATTTGACACATGTGCTCAAAATGTCTCTGTATGCTAAGTACATGAAATATATTGTGACAAATAAGAGGAGGATACCTGAGGTTGAGATTTCCACCATGCTTGCTAACTATACCTTCAAGGGTGGAACTCCCCAAAAACTAGGTGATCCCAGTGTGCCCACTATACCTTGCTCCATATTAAAGGCAACTACGTTAGAACTGCATTATGCGATCTTGGAGCTGGTGTTAGTGTTATGCATCTCTCTCTTTATCGTAGACTTGAACTGGATAAATTGACGCCCACTGAAATCTCTCTGCAAATGGCCGACAAGTCAACTGCTTTTCCTATCGGCATTTGCGAGGATATGCCTATTGTGGTTGCTAACGTCACTATCTTAACAGACTTTGTTATTCTGGATATTCCCGAGGACGATGCCATGGCTGTCATCCTTGGAAGACCCTTTTTAAACACTGCACGGGCTGTTATAGATTGCAACAAAGGCAATGTCACTTTCCATGTCAACGGTAATGAGCATACGGTGCACTTTCCAAAGAAACAATATCGAGTACATTGCATCAATGCTATCGAAAAAACTACATCGATTCTTATTGGGAGCTTTGAATGCCCTATTCCTCGTGTCAAGATGAAGTATGATTTGCTTGTCGGGGAGATACACATCCCCATTGAGGTGACCTCGTGACTATTCGAGAATTCTCTGTTCTCTTTTGCGATTCGAAAAGGTTTGTCAAAGAGACTTCATCAACCTCACTGACAGATTTCATTCGATGACCATGAGATGGATGAATCGAGGAGTCACAAACCTCTGTTCCAAGATTTCACTTTAGGTTGCTTAGAAGAAAGATGATATATTTAGATTAGTTTTCCCTGTTTTCTGTTTTAGCGTCCGGTAGAAAAGTACCCCAAAAATAAAAGTTCTCCGAACGTCCTGAAAATCAAGTATGATTTTTTCTAGAATTTTTGAAAAATTCCGAGACAAAGAGCTTGTCTTTGGGCCATACCAGTGGGCCACATGCCCTAGGGGCGCGGGCACCCCCCTGGCCGTGCCACCCAGGCTTGTGGGGCCCACAGGCACCCCTCCACTAATTCTTGCTCTCATCTGGTTCTCCTACCTCTAGAAAAATTCATTTCGCAGCTCAAACCCGTGTTCTTGCTCCTCTTGCTGGGATTTTCGATCTCTTTGCTCAAATCACCATTCTCGGAACTGTTTTGGGGAAATTACTCCTTGGTAAGTGACTCCTCCATTGGTCCAATTAGTTTTTGCTCTTGTGCCTTATACTTTGCGTATTTTTGCTGCCTTGGTGACCATGTTCTTGAGCTTTGCATGCTGATTTTAGCTGGTCCCAAGTAGTTTTGATGCGTAATATGGCCTCTAGGCACTTGTTGGAGTAGTTTCTACGAGTTTCGTTGAGCCTTATTCAATTCTCGTTAGAATCACTAACAATTTCAGAAATTTTCAAAGATAGAAAAGGGAAAAGATGAGGACGTTCTTAAGAGGCTCGTCAAGCCGTGACCCCCAAGGATGATGGGAGTGATAAGAAACACAAGTATTTGGTCCCTCGAGTCGCAGAAGTTCGAGCGTGGAGTGGCCAAGCGACATGCTCTTACGCGCCGCTGGATTTTATGAGGACTTTTATCACTTGGTGGAGAACGCAAGCCTTACCGCCTTCGTTGAAGATAAGTGTCTGCAATACCTCCTCCTCACTAATATCTTCGTACAAAAGCTTTAACTTCTATCCGAGGAAGAATCCTCCTATGGTTGAGATTAAACTTTATGATATCCCCCAGCGCAATTCACTCTAGAATTTTTGCAATGTTTGCAAATTGCCTTTTGTTGGGGTTATTCATGAACCTCGTCCACGGGACTTGGAAGCTTTCATCGGTACAATTCTATAGGAGAGGAGAGAGGAGTGTCTTGCGCTAGAGCTGCTAGCATTCATTTTCCCGTGCTTCGGTACTTCTCATTATTTGTGGGAAAATGTTTGATTGGTCGTGGGAAAGCTGGGTCACTTAGTTCCCTAGATCTTGTGGTCTTGCACGAAGCCCTTTATAACGATAAAACTTATAGCTTGGGCGCTATAGTAGCTCAACGGTTGAACCTGAACTGTTCTAAAGGTTTTGTGTATGGAGGTATCTATGCTACCCGTCTTGCCACACACTTTGAGATACCTATTAGACTGGAGGAGGAAGAAGAGATTCTTCTTCCCGAGAGATATCTAGATTACGATAGCATGGTTCACCATGACTTTTTGGATAGAGATATAAATAGAACGATGATTTATAACCTGGTATTTAGTCAGAGTACTCGTGAGACTATTACTTTTCCTGTTCCTTCTTTGTTCAATCTTCATGCAGGCAGGTACACTATTTTGCCCTCAGACATCTTTGCATATTGGGGCCTAGCCCAACCATAGGTGCCCGTGCCCGAGCCACCAGTCGAGTACCAGACGCCAGTTTATCAGTGGGAGCCAGAGGAGCTCACACAGCAGTGGCATCCGCAGTCCACTCTGGAGTACCCCGGAGCTGGTTATTTCCCTCCTTGGGAGTAGACCAACTTAGGCCAAAATCCTAAGCTTGGGGGAGTACGTGTTCTCACCGACTTTACATTCTTGCTTATGCTTTCACTTTGTTCGCCGGTGTTCACACTTTGCCACTGTATCATCCATGCTAGTTTATTTTCTTTTTCTCGTTTTATATTCGTGTGTCTGTCTAGTTTGAGAAAAAACAAAAATATTTTATTTTTCTTCTTTTGCTTGTTGGGAGCTTTCCCGTGTAGATAGTTTTCTTTTTCTTTGTCTCAAGGTAGAAGATATTGGTTACAATGTTTAGTGGCTCTTGCATGCATACCTGTTTAGCTTTCATAGAGCCATATTACTTTGTCTTCTCCTTTGTGTTTGCCTGCAGATTCCAGCTTTAGTCCAATGCACGAGCACGCTTATTATTGTTCACATCGTTCGGTCATGCAAGTGAAAGGCAATAATGACGATATATGATGAAGTGACTGAGCCTGGAAAAGCTGGTATGAACTCAATCTATTTTTTTTTTGTAAATATGACTAGCTCATCATGCCTGATTTAGCTTTGTTGTGAGAGAAACATGTTTGCAATGACAACTTAGAGATGATAGTTGCTTATTCCATGCTTATTTAACTAGGAGCTTATAATGGTTTGTCTTGGTTGCCAACATGAATGTTGAGATTACTATGATGTAGTGTGATAGGATGGTATCCTCCTTTGAATGTTTCAAGTGGCTTGACTTGGCGCATGTTCACGCATTTAGTTGAAACAAAATCAACATAGCCGCTATGATGTTCATGTTCATGGTGATTTATGTCCTACTCATGCTTGCACTCAATGTTAGTTAACCTCAATGCATTATGATGACCGTTGTCGCTCTCTAGTTGGTCGCTTCCCAGTCTTTTGCTAGCCTTCACTTGTACTAAGCGGGAATACTGCTTATGCATCCACTCCCATAAACCCAAAGTTGTGCCATATGAGTCCACCATACCTACCTATGTGGGGTATCTACCTGCCGTTCCAAGTAAATGTGCATGTGCCACTCTCTAAACCTTCAACAAATAATTTCTTTTGCATGCCTGAACCGCTCATGTGGTGCCAGGGGCTATTGGTATCTTCCATTCTAGGCGTGTTATCCTTGATATGTGTTTATTCACTATCATTGACGAGAAAGGGGCCGGTAATTGGAATTCCCAGGTCCATGCTCAAATCGAAAAGATAATTGCAAACAAACCTCCCCCAGGATTGATGTTGGTATGGACGGTACCCGAGGATTCGGCTAGCCGTGGAGTGTGATTGATTGGTGGTGGGGCAGTCAAAACTTTACTTTTCTGTTTGGGAATCGCCTATAGCATGTGTAGCATGGAAGATGTTGAGAACTCTTAGTCATTGCGTTGACAATGAAAGCATGCCACCCAAAATTATTATCTCTGTTTTCAAAGCTTGATCTCTGGCACCTTTGCATATCAATGCTTCCCTCTGCGAAGGGGTTGTCTATTTATGTTCCTGTTGAGTCATCCTCCTCTTATAAAAGCACCAATTAGAGAGCACCTCTGTCATTTTTATGCTTTGCTTTTAACTGTGTTGAGTATGACTATGACTGGATCTTCATTGCCTTGAATAACAATGTTTAGTCAGCCCTTGGTCTTTTAAGGTGCTCTGCATTTATGTTTTGCGGTCTCAGAAAGAGCTAGCGAGATACCATCTATCCGTACTATTTCATGTTGTTTTGATTGAAGTGTTGATGTTTGAGACTTATTATTATTTACTCCCTAGTTGATTATGCCATTGTTATGTGTTTACCGTGAGACCTAGATGTCATTTGCTTATGTGGTTTGCTTTTGATCTTGCTGAAATTATGGTTATGAGTTAGACATAGTTGCAACCACAAGATCTAACAGAGTTCGTCAAAGTTTTTCTTTTGTATCTTTCAGTTTGTCAACTGAATTGCTTGAGGACAAGCAAGGCATTAAGCTTGGGGGAGTTGATACGTCTTCGTCGTATCTACTTTTCCGAACTCCTTTTCCCTTGTTTTGTACTCTAATTTGCATGATTTGAATGGAACTAGCCCGGACTGACGCTGTTTTCAGTAGAATTGCCATGGTGTTGTTTTTGTGCAGAAAAAAATTTCTCGGAATGTCCTGAAAATTTATGGAGATTTTTCAGCAGAATTGCCATGGTGTTGTTTTTGTGCAGATTTTTTCTAGAACTCTTTTGCCCTGCGCAAAGATCCACCGGAGGAGGTGGACCGGTGGGCCACAAGCCCACAGTCCACGACCACCACCCTAGCCGTGCCGTGAGGGCTTGTGGGGGCCCACGTGGCTCCACCGCCCCCAAACTCAGCTCTATATCTTCTGTCTCGCCCGGAAAAAAATCAGAGAGAAGGTTTCATCGTGTTTTACGATATGGAGGCGCCGGCACCCCTGTTCTTCATCTGGAGGGCACATCTGGAGTCCGTCTTGGGCTCCAGAGAGGGGAAATCGTCGCCATCATCATCATCAACCTTCCTCCATCGACAATTCCATGATGCTCTTCCTCGTTCGTGAGTAATCTCATCGTAGGCTTGCTGGACAGTGATGAGTTCGATGAGATCTATCATGTAATCGAGTTAGTTTGGACGGGGATTGATCCCTAGTATCCACTATGTTCTAGATTGATGTTGCTACTACTTGGCTATGCTTAATGCTTGTCACTAGGGCCCGAGTGCCATGATTTCAGATCTGAACCTATTATGTTGTCGACAATATATGTGTGTTTTAGATCCTGTCTTGCAAGTTGTAGTCACCTACTATGTGTTATGACCCGGCAACCCCGGAGTGACAATAGCCGGAACCACCCCCGGAGATGATCATAGTATGAGGAGTTCATGTATTCACCGCGTGTTAATGCGTTGGTCCGGTTCTTTATTAAAAGGAGAACCTTAATATCCCATAGTTTCCATTAGGACCCCGCTGCCACGGGAGGGATGGACAATAGATGTCATGCAAATTCTTTTCCCTAAGCACGTATGACTACATACGGAATACATGGCTACATTAGATTGATGAACGGGAGCTAGTTACTTATCTCTCCGTGTTATAGCTGTTAGATGATGAATCACATCCGTCATACTCATCCATCACCGATCCACTGCCTAGGAGTCTCTTACTACTTGTCCTCGCTATGTTACTTTGCCTAGGCTTGTCCCTTGCTACAAAAGGGTTTGGGCCACTTTGTTTCTACTGTTGCTACTGTTGTTACTCTGCTGCTGCTGCTACTGTTGTTCCTTGCTACTTCGCTGTTACTTGTTGCAAGACCTTTTCTGATACCGTTGCCGGGGAAGAATATTACCCGTCCACGTGCAACCTACTGGCGCCATTGATACAACAGTTAGGAATAGTCTGCCGTCAACAGATCGTTTCTGGCACCGTTGCTATCATACTACTTTGCTACTGATACTTTGCTTGAAGACACTAATCTTTCAGGTGTGGTTGAATCTGACAAACTCAGCTGCTAATACTTGAGAATATTCTTTCGCTTCTTCTTTGGTGAACCAACAAATTTGGGTTGAATACTCTACCCTCGAAAACTGTTGCGATCCCCTACACCTGTGGGTTATCAACAAACCCAAGGAGAAGAACTAGGACGGATGAAACCTTTCTTCAAAGATTCATCGAGTTGGATCTTAAGCTCAGCTAATTCTTGGGGAGACATCTTATAGGGTCTTCTAGCAATTGGAGCGGTTCCTGGAACAAGGAAGAACACTAGAACACCATCATCCTAGGGAAAATCGGATAGCATAACGGCTGTACCGGCATGAAATATGAGGCAACCTGCAAAAGATTTGGGCAACATAACAACTCAACATCACGGGTTCAAGGTGCAGCAAGAACATAGGCATCACTTCTCATAATTCCGATGGAAACAAGTTTTACACACGACCATCCTATAAGTCCATGGTTCAGTAACTCATCATACTAGCAGATAGGTAAGAAGCCTAGTCCTTAATCCTCGTAGAAGAGATGAGGGTGACTCATAATAGAGTGACTCGAGGAAAGGAGTAAAAAGATCCTTACGTTCCCTTCCACAATCAATTCCCTTATATAGCTATAGTGTTACTAGACTCAACATCGACCAGTTTGGCTTGGTAATCCTGCAGATAGTCAGGCTGTGATACCAACACTATTGGGACCCCGATCCTAAGCCACACAATTCCAGCTTGTAACACATCATATCACTTTGTGGACTCACGCACGGTAATCCCCACGGCTGCCACCTTACCTTGGTCGGGACCGTTTACGCCTTTTGTCTCACGTATATGACTATGTCGCCAGCAATCATATGTCGGAGAACCCGGGTCGACATGTCTAGTTATGAACCTAAGTGGTACATCTGTACAGGGAGAGGCATACATAACCCAGCAAAGCAGGTGTCGGTCAACAGCGTGTATAGACGAGTCGTAGCAAGCTACAAGGACTCCATTACATCGCGTGACATTTCCCCGAGGGGACCGACACATCAGCTAAGAAGGATACATGCCTATCAACCAATGTGTCCGTAACAGTAGCAAGCTACCAAGAAGAAGCACAAAGAGGCATTTCCCTATAAAGAGTACTACTAGAGGCACACAACTAGGTGTCGAATCCCACACATACCAATGCATTTCAAAGATACACACAATATGCATGATATGTGTAGATACAACAATGCAATCACAACATAACTCTATGACTCATCATTTATTTAATAGGTTCCGAAGAGCCAACATAGTATGGTGTTATAAACATATGGGTCACATGACCCAACATTTAGAGCATACAAGCATCAAGCGGAAGTTACATGTCTGGGTACAAATATCTATTAAAACCGGCTGGAAGAGCCTGAAAAGCTACAGCGACCCTACCATAGGAGCCAGACCACTATCTGGTTTCCCAAGCTATTACAACATCTACCTCTGCAAAAATGAAAATAAGCAACAGTGAGTATGAAGGTACTCAGCAAGACTTACATCAGAACTACATACATATGCACCATGTATCAATGAACGGGGTTGTGGAGTTTACTGCAGAAAAGCCAGCTTTGACCTTTGGCTAACCTAAACATATCCACCACATCAATAGAGCACCATGGATCCTCTCTCGTCATCCTACGAGAAGACCTTCCACAGCACTCACACTTTTTTGGACAATTTCAAAGTATCCGTTAAAGTTATCTATGAAGCATGTAAGTATCCATGTAGTCCATTTTCGAGGACGCGGCTATTCGAATAGATAATTACCCTGTAGGGGTGTACTTCGTCACACATGCTCCCGCCACTTATCGCCAAGTGCACATAAAAACAAGCACCTCGGCAACCTTCAAGCGAAAGCCCAGCGATTGAGTCGGCCACGGACGTTAACCTACAATGATTCACGCCCAAGGCAGTCGCCTATCTGAGTTGGAACCGATGATGGAAGTCCGGCCGGGGTTTCCAACATGGCCTCAAACGATGTGAGCAGGGCCCCAAGCCCATCACGGTTGGGTTGTTCATCCACATAGCAGGCCGTGCCACAACCTATGAACGTTTCGAACTACTGCGACTCCTGGACTGAGAACAAAGTAGTTAATAGGCTGAGAGGGGTAGAGTTACCGGAACCCAATGTGCGGTAGTAGTTAGTCTTGGAACACCAACACAAGATCTCAGGTCCTAAGTGCGACGACAATGAGACAACCCACCATGTACTCCTACATGGCCTCTCATCGCTACCTTTACCAAAACAGGTTCACACACTTAACTCTCATCTATAGGACATGATCATTCCAATTCATCATCCGGATGATCTGACAAGCTCAACTCTAAGCATAGCAACCATATCAGGGTAATCGCACAACATGGCTCAAGCATCTACCAGGTATAATAAGTTGCTTGGTTTAGCTATTTACTGTGACAAAGACAAGTCATGCAAAGGAATGGGTTCATCTACCGTAACATAAGTAGCAGTTGAATCTTTATGCCCTAATGTGTTGAAATGAGAGCAAGAGCAAGAGAGTGGGATTGTATCGGAATGCTCAAGGGTGTTTTGCTTGTCTGTTGATCAGAAGAACCTGGTTGTTCTTTGATGTCGGTGATAACTACATCTCGCAAGGTCTATCAACAAAATTAACAGAGAACAAATTAAGAAAAACAAATGCCTCACAATGATGCATGAGCATGGCATGTTAACATGATGTTGATTTTATCTAATGCAAGTGATCATATATTAATTGGGGTTTAATTGATCAATATAGATCAATTCTAAACTCCAAATATAAGCATTTATATGCATATTGTGTAATTGTCATATTCATCAAGCTTAAATAGTTCAAACATGCATGCACATTGTACCACTGGATTCCTTGCATTTTTCTGATAATTTTTCATATATAAATTATTTTCATCCGAGTTATATTTTAATTTCTATGAATTTTCAAAGTTTTGCTATTTTTCTGGAATTAATTAAAACCAGAAATTGATTTACTACGTCAGGCTGATGTCATCCCTGCGTCAGCAGGTCAACCAGCCGGTCCAGGTCAAACCTGGCTAGTGGGGCCCACTGGTGAGTGAGCCAGGGCAAAACCCGCGCTGACCAGCCTCTAATTGGTGTTTGACCAGGCGTGGGGCCCTCTGGTAATGTCTCTGGGGAGGGGAATTAGGCCCTAATGGCCGGTCACGTCAACCACCACCAGAGGTGGATGGCGGCGACCAAGCCGATGCATGGGGCTCGCCGTAGTTGCCCTAACCAACGCTAAGGAGGTCCATTTTGCAGGTGGTTTGCGGCTGCGGGACGCTGGCGAAGTGGCTCATCCTCGAGGGGTACCAGGAGGGGCTGGGGTGGTCGGAGCTGGCACCGGCGATGAGGTGCGCGGCGGCCGGAGCTCGGCCTCTACGAGCACGGTGCTAAGGCGCGGAAAAAAGAGGGGAAAGAGAGGGAAAATGATCAGGAGCTCACTACGAATCCATTTTAGGCAATGGAGAGGGAGGTGGAGCTCGGGGCAGGGCGAATCGACGATGAGAGCTTCGGCGACCGGAGGTTGAAGATGTCGATGGCGGCGGCGCTACGGGGGCCTGCGGCACGATTCCTCTGGCAGGGAGGTGCTTCTCATGGTGGCGGAGCTGATGAGACGGTCGGGGAGGCGTCACTGTGGGCCGCGAGGCTTCGGCGGAGCTCGGGCCGATCTTGTTAATGGCGGCGAGGAGAGCAGAGCGGAGGGGGGAATGGAGCGGAGGAGGAGATCGGGACGGCTCTGGGGAGGTTGTTGGCGCGGGGCAGCAAGGGCGAGGCGCCACGCGAAGCAGGAGGTGGCGCCTGGGGCTGCCGCCGTGCTCGCCTTCTCCTCTGCCTACTGACAGGAGGAGGAAGACGACACGGGCTCCTGGTGGGCTGGGCCTGGAAGGTGAGCGCCAGGTAAGCCCTTCCTGCTCTTTTTTTATATTGACTCTTTTATTTCTTTCTGGCATTTGTTTTGATTTGAAAATAATTCAAGTGGTTTTTTTATAAAACCCTAAATATTTTTATGTGACAGAAAATAATTATCTCGTGCCACACAATTATTTTCAAAGTTTATGAAACTATATTTTATATATACCAAGTATAATTCCATTGCAAATAATTGTTAGATTAAATCAAAGGTCCAAAATAAATGTTTCTGTGATCCAAAAATATTGGTTGACACTTTTATATCATGCCAATATTTTATTGAAAAACCAAGGACATTTTCCTGGACCTTATTAAAGCAATTTTTATATTGCATATTTCACAAAATTTTGGTTCGTGAGGCTTGATCACTTCCCCATTTCAAATTCAAAAGAATTTAAATATGCATGCATGAATGCGTGGCAAGCAAAATGAAACTAGGGCTGTGACAACCCATTAAGCTTTGCTAGTCTTGATACCTTTGGAAATGAGATTGCTGAGTCCGTGTGGCTCACATATTACTACAACACCAGTTCCAGGTACATGTAATGTGATTAAGACGCGAGCGCGATGATTGTTCATTTGGAGTTTCTTCTTCTTCCTCTTCGTCGATCTAGGATGGGTTCCAGGCCGACAGCCTGGGAAAGCAAGGATGGACGTCGTTCTTTTATCTTTTCTTTTTGTTCGTAGTGGGACCCTGCTCTTCTTCGTGATGTTTATGTATTGTACTATGTGACTCTGATTTAGCTTGTGGCGACTGTAAGCCGATTCCATATACTCTTCTCTTCAGTACATGTACTTGTAACGATATCCATTCTTGCAAAACGACGAGATGCGCTTCTATCCCTGTCGAGGCCCTCGCGCCAATATAACGATAGGGTCGCATCTTGGGCGTTACAAGTTGGTATCAGAGCAGTACCGACCTAGGAGTCCCCTTAATTGATCGAACTTGGCCGAGTCGAATCTAGTAAAAAACTTCTTTGAGTCTAGTTATATATCGGAGAGTAGGATTTTTTTCTCCTCTTCTATGCTCGTGTGAGGAATCTTGACGTAATAATTTTAATTCTACTCCTCTTCTCACTCAAATTTTTCAGGATCACGTGGATACTTTTGGAATCTATATGATGTCGATGTGACAGAGTTCTGTCTTGATGCCTCCTGTCTGACTTGATTTCTTTCGGGGAGTTGAGCTCCTGTGGATTCTCGAGCACATCGTTATCATTCAGATTTCTTAGTATCTCAGGACGAAGGATGTTCGAAATTGCTTCAACACTAGTAGTGGCGAGAGGAGTCCGACTTCCCCAGTACTGGTGCAGATAGGTCCGGATGTGTTGCCATACTTAGTATCGTTGTGATTACGAGTGTCTGAGATAGGTGAGGTTCCGAGATTCTGGTTATGTGTTGACGGATGTGATACACTGGACGGTTAGATGCTAGGAGTTGAGTGATATATTACTCCTTGTATCCGTGGACCATATTGCATGACCAGAAATTTCGGGAGTTCTTAGGTGGGAATTCAAGTAGTTACTTATAGGACAATCTTCCAACAGATGCATGATGTGAGGTTGGGGTTCGAAATCTGCTGGATTCGTTTGTTCACTGTCATTTTACAGCGGTTCTTGTTGTGTCTTAAAGAGTCCTTGTAGCTTTCTACGACTCGGGGACGCTTCGTATGTCGTGTGCACTGCCTTGTACAGGATGGCTACTGTAGGATCGAGGCCGTGCGAGCCTTATCCACAAAAATATAAGACGAAATCTCTGTCATAAATTTGTTCTGCTTGTTTCGTAAGCCGCACCCTTTGTTTTATTGGAGTAGGGTAATTCGAGTTGCTTCGATGTCAAATGGTGATTTCATATCTTTCCAAGAGGTGTTCTCATATTTTATGGGAATGCAAATTCTTTGCTCATTAAATTGTCTTATCAACTCTTTTCAACCGGAGTCATCATATCAATTCCTTTTCAACCGGTGTGCTTCTCTTCAAGTCAATTCTATCCTTTTCAAGAATTGCAAGATCAATTTCTCATTTCTTACGGAGTTCGTCTCATTCGTCCCTAGTTGTCTTTGTTTTCCCCACCCTCCCGCCCTTTTCTAAAGTGATTAGTTTATCATCCTAGTGCCTTCCTTTTCAGTGTTGCTTCCGCCATTTTCTCTTGTGTGTGGTATCAGGTAATTCATTGAGAAGATTCTCAGGAGTTTCGTGTTCATCATTCTTCATTCTTGTTTTCTTCCCCGGTGGATTCTATTTAAGATTCGGGTGTTCACCATATCCTTTTGAATTGTCCAATGATTCATGTGTTGGAAAATCTTATTCAACACTTTCTTCTTTTTCATCTCTCTCCATTCTATCCGGAGTGTTCAAGATATCTCAGAGTTTCTTGTTTTCAATTCTTTCAATTATTTCAAGGTGCTCAACCTCATCAAGTTTTCATTTATACCCGTGCAATCAATTCTTCTAATCAATTGTTTCAACGGTGGGTTCTTTTGAGTGGGCCCATAACCCACATGTTTTTCCCAGGATCTAATCCGACTCTTGTAATCTTTTCCGAAGATCTCTAATTCTTTTGAAATATGACGTAAGAATGATTTCCATCAGTCATATACCTTCTCCAAGATCCATTCGAATTAATTCATTCTTTGGATCAACCTTTCATTCTTCATTATTCCGGAGTGCCTCTGTTATTCTTGGTGGTGTTCTGCTCGTCTTTTTCAGCTAGAAAGACCGAAGGAGTGATTCTCTCAAATCTTTGTCCATTCTCTTGAAGATTCATCATTTCAGCTTTGTGGCATCATCTTGAATTGTTCCAATCATGAGTAAATCCCTTTCTTTCTATCCAGTGCATTTCTCAGTTGTTTTCATTTTTTCATCCTCCAAAGGCCTTCATTTCAGAAGATTTCTTTGTTCTCAGCTTTCAGCTTTCGTTCTCAAATTCTTCTCAATTGTTGTCTCTTTGTTCGTCTCTCAATTATTCCGGTACCTCATTCTAGTTTTCTGTTAGGAGGTTCAATATCTCTTCATTCTCAAGGTGTTCTTGAAGATTCTTGTGGTGGTAGTTCTCATTTTTCTTCTTCGTTCTTTCTTCTCAAGAGCTTGTTTCTATTCTTTCTAACGGAGGCTTTGTGATGTTGCTCTGTTCAATCTATCATTTTGTCTTTTCAAGATCATTTTGTTCCCTTGTTCAATTTAGTTAGTTTGTTGTGAATCTTCTCAACATCTTTCCATTGTATCGAATTCTTGTACCTTTTTCCTACCGAAGTGCTGCCGAAATTTTGTGTGAATTCTTCCTTGTTTCTCATATCTTTCCTCATCTCCTTGCAACCTTCAAGATTAACTGGTTTCACTCGTTGTCAAGAAGCAACTAAGTTTACCTCCTCTTTCTCATCCTCTTCCCCCTTTCATTCTTGGATCTCGCGTCGAGATCCTCTTGTAGTGTAGGAGAGTTGTGGCAGCCCGAGACCGACGCTCCAGAAGATTCCCCTTTTATTCTGTTCGGGTTGTGTGGTTCGTTTGTTTGACGCACTCATCATCACATCATTCGCATCATCAACATTGCATTGGCACTCTGTTGCCGCCCGTTTTCAAAACTTGCATCCATTATTAGTTGTCGGTTCTCTCCGTTCTCGTCGTTGCCCGTTTTGAGCCCGTCCACACACGCACGCGCCCTCGACATCGTCAAACCTTGTTTTTAAAAGTGTGTAAAAAACTTTCTCTGATTGGGTTGAAACTTTGTGTGTCGTCTTATTTTCATATAGGTACGCCGCCTGCCAATTTTTTTCGCAACCGGAGCCCGTCTCGTATCCGAACGGTCGACCGTAGCGGCACCATTATCGGTTATTCGTCGGACGAGTTTCGGTATTTTTAAATCGCATTGCCGTGCCGCCCTACTTCCCTCTCATCTCTGCTTAAGCCATTCTACACGGCCCATCTAGCCAAACCTAACCCTTGGACAATTCCGGGACCGTCCCATCAAGACCGGAGGGTCCGAAAACGCCCGAATCGGCTAACCCTAGCCATGTTTGTCTATATATAGACCCCTAACCTTAGCCTACCTCGTTTCTCGTGCTAACCACACCCTAACCGCCAGCCGCCGCAGCCTCTCTCCCCCTCCTCAACCACCAGGGCCCACGACGCCAAGATCTGGCCCGCCCGGGCCCGATCTGGGCCAAGCAACCGCCGGCGCCGATCCTAGGAGCCGGATCTCGTGCTCCTTGTGTTACCATGGCCGACGCTCCCGCCCGCTGGAGTAGGTCAGCCGCGACGTCGGCGACCTCCAGGCTAGACCTCCCTCTCTTCCCTCTTCATCTTCCCTCGCTCTCACCCCCGCTCTCTTCATTGTTCTTCACAGGAACCTGGAGCCGCCATGGTTCAGCGTGTTGGAGCTCCAGGAGGCCGGCCACCATCAGGAATGAAGCTGCCCTACCAAATCCAGGGCCGGCCCCACCAGATCGAACCTCCACAGGCTCCGGCTGCCGCCATGCGCCGTGCCGCCGGTTCCATGCGGCGCCACCGCTTCCTTGGTTCGGGAGGAGCACGGAGGACTAGCAGCTCGCCCAGTCCTCGGCTAGCTTGCCCCGCTCCTGGGCCGCACCGCTCGATCGACCCAGCCGGCCCAGCTGTCATGCCTCCTCTTACCATTTGGCTCGAGCACACCAAGGTGAGAATCCCCCTGCCGCCCTATCCCTCACCTTGTGCGATGTTTAGTGGTCTTGTGCATGCCCAGATTCGGCCCGTGTAGGTTTTTATAAGTGCCTGCGATTTATTATTTTCAGGAAAAATGGTTGTATTTTAAAACGCGTGTAGCTTTTAATCCGTGCGTCGGATCAGAATAGTTTAAATATGTAACTTGATTAGTTTTTCGCGTAGAACATTATTTTGCAACTTTCATGCATGTTTGGAGTATTTTGACCTGTCGTTTGCATAGTTTTACGTTTTGTCCTATTAGGGTTAATATCCCGTAGTTATTTTCGTGCGTGTCCGGATTGTTCAAATCCCGTAGATAAAATATTCATGTTGTTTGGGACCCTTTGCCATGTATTTTAGAGTAGTTGCTTCAATTTTTTCATGTAGGAGCTGTCAATAGTTTGTGATGTCGTGTTTAGGACATATTCTCGTATATTTGTGTGGCGTTAGTTTTATTTTGCTACCCCACATATTATATATGTTTTCGGGGTAGAAAAATCCATAGAATTTAACTGTGCATTTAGTTTTCCCTTCAGGGTAAGTTTGCGTGCATGATATTATGCCATGTTGCCCTCTTGTTTATTTTGTGGGATTTATTCCGTGTGTGATATGCATGAGTTGTGAACTAGAGATATGCTCTTGGATGTGTAGGTTAGCCCCTGGTATTTTTGGTTGCCTTATAAATCTATGTTTAGGTGTTTTTGCTTGTTGTCAACTTACTAGAAAAATAGTGCTGATTTGGAGCGGCTGAAATATTTCTAAGTCTGAAATCTGTTATATTTTGTTGCTGTCTTGCCATGAGTTTTGCTAGTGATCTACAGCTCCTTTGAGGTTGGTGCAATGCAGTTATTTGTAGTCGTTAAGATTCTCTAGCATTTTTGTAGAGTTTCATGCCATTCGGTGCCTCGTAGCATGTAGTTTTACTGCTGTCAATATGGCTTCTGGTTGAAAATTGCACTATCAACAGTGTTATTTTCACAAAGTCTGAAACTGTGTGCGAGATGCCATTTAGTGAGTGCTTTTCCTAGTGATCCATGCTGCCATGCTAGATGTTATTAGTAGGATGTTGTAGTGCATCTTGACTACTACTGTCTCATGCCTTGTTTGAGCATTTTAGATTTATGTAGCTTATTTTTTTGGGTGTAGAAAGTGCCATGTTGTTGTTTTTGGCAGATTATGACTATTTCTTGTGTCGAATTGTATTTGTTGAACTGTTGCTCCGTTTTGATCGTGTCCTATATGAAACTTGCTTAGAATATCGTGTAGTTTCATATTATGTTGCTGCCTTCTTGGTTTGGAATGCTTGTGGCTATCATTGCATACATATTGCATTCATGGCATCATATCTTGCGGTGATCATATCTTTTGAACTCTAGCTCCGTTTGCAATGATCTCTATGTGTAATTTGATTGGAACGACGCGTAGAATCACGTGAACCATCTTATTTTGCTGTTTAGCAAATAGTAAAACGTGTTAGTTCAGATCTCGACATAATTATAAATTAACACATGAGGTGAGCTCGGAGATGCTATAAGTCATTTCCGACCTCATTTAAAATGCCTAGATAGGTAGATTAATTACGCTTCACCTATTGCCATGTTTAACCACATTTAATACTGCCTTGTACCTAATCGGATTAGAACCAAATAATTCGTATGTGGAGTTTCGTCAATATGCAACTCGTTGCATATTGAACTTCACTTAATGTGTAGTGGTTGATTGTTGTGATTTGCCATGACATACCCTGCATAACTATAGGCTTTCATGCATCATTTGTGTTGTGCATTGCATGGTGAACATCCTGTGTTGATTCTTGTTTCCGGTTTGCTTTGTCTCGATAGAGTTCCGCAAGCGTGTCAGAATGTGAGGATCCGTTCGACTACATCAGTTCGTCTGCTTCACGGAGTCGTTCTTCTTCCAAGCGGGATCTTAGGCAAGATGACCATTTCCCTAGATACCATTACTATTATTGCCATGCTACTTGTTTCATTTCTATCGTTATGTCTCGATGCCTACCACATGTTAATTATCAGCCTCCCAACATTGGCATGAAAACATTCAACATGTTCACAACCTTGCAAACCACTAATTGGCTATGTTAGCGCTTGCTTGTCCATGTTTTAGCATTGCTAGTTGCAGGTGCAGTTGCTTCCATGTGATAACATGGGTTCCTTGTTATATCACCATATTGATGCTATTTAAATTAATGCACCTATATACTTGGTAAAAGGTGGAAGGCTCGGCCTTTCCAGCCTGGTGTTTTGTTCCACCTTTGTCACCTTAGTTTCGGCTACCGGTGTTATGTTCCATAAATGAGTGCTCCTAACATGCTTGGGGTTGCTATGGGGACCCCCTAGATTCTCGTTTTGGGATAAAGCTCGTCTGGCAATGCCTAACATTGGCAATATATTTGCCCAACATAATAATTCTGTTAATGCTGAAAAACATAGGGAGTTAGCGCTACCCGAGGAGTAATTCAACATAATACAGGGAGGGCCAGTGCTAATGGTGCTGGTCCAAAATAGAGCACCGTCCGGGGCCAACCCGGGGCAACTCGGGTGATATCTATTAGGCCACCGTATGCTTCGCTTATCCGTCGTTTCCTGAGAACGAGATACGCGGCTCCTATCGGGATCGTCGACACATCGGGCAGCCTTGCTGGACTTGCTTTACCCTTATCGAGTGTCTAGTGCGAAGGATTCCGAGGATGCTTTGAGCTCACTCGAGGTTGAGGTTTTCCAATAGGAACCCGAGGAGATCACGGGTTTCCCTGATCGAGGTCATTCCGTGGCAGCGTGTGATAGTTTGTGATGGACTAGTTGTAGCACTCGTGCAGGGTTAAATCTTTCAGAAAGTCGTGCACGCGGTTATGTGGCAACGTGGAAACTTTGTTTAACATCCGGTTCTAGATAACTCAAAGTAATCTTAATTAAAATATGCCAACTGAGTGTGTAACCATGACTTTCTCTTTCGTGAGTTCCTTCTCCGATCGAGGACACGATGGTGTTATGTCGGACGTAAGTAGGTGCTCAGGATCATTCTTTTGATCGTTAGTAGATCACGTCCGTTATGCATAGATCATCCCCCTCTTTATTCTTATACTCGTAAGTTAGCCACCAAATAAATGCTTAGTCAGTTGCTGCAGCCTCACCACTTAATCATACCCCACCCATTAAGCTTTGCTAGTCTTGATACCTTTGGAAATGAGATTGCTGAGTCCATGTGGCTCACAGATTACTACAACACTAGTTACAGGTACAGGTAAGGTGATTAAGACATGAGCGCGATGATTGTTCATTTGGAGTTTCTTCTTCTTCCTCTTCGTCGATGTAGGTTGGGTTCCAGGCCGGTAGTCTGGGATATCAAGGATGGACGTCGTTCTTTGCACTTTTGTTTTCGTCCGTAGTCGGACCCTACTCTTCTTTGTGATGTTTATGTATTGTACTGATGTGACTCTGATTTACCTTGTGGCGAGTGTAAGTCAATTCCATATACTCTTCTCTTCAGTACAGGTACTTGTAACGATATCCATTCTTGCGAAACGACGAGATGTGCTTCTATCCCTGTCGAGGCCCTCGCGCCAAAATAAGGATAGGTTCGCATCTTGGGCGTTACACATAGACTAGAAAGAAAGGCATGTACCCAGTGGACCTGTTTGGAGTTGTATTGATACTCCAGAGAACTAAGGGGAGCTCCTCAACCCAACAACACGGAGTGTGTTGTAAATGGGCCATGAGCCGGGGTTTGGTCCCCCTCAAAACTCGTGATTCGCTCTTTCAGCCTGCCCATTGGATTGCGAATGCGCTACAACTGCCAAGTCAAGCCGGATGTGCTCTTTCTGACAGAATTGGTCCATAGCTCCTTTGGATAGGTTGGCACCATTGACCGTGATAATGCTATGATGATATCTGAAATGGTAGATTAACTTTCTCAAGAATGTTACCGTTGTTTCTGCATCACAGTTGCTGACAAGTTCCGCCTCAACCCATTTGGTGAACTTAACAACTGCTACCAGCAGGTGGGTCTTTTTATGCGGAGACATATTGAATTGACCAACCATATAAAGCCCCAGAGTGCAAATGGCCATGTGATTGGGATCATGAAAAACTCCTGAGCCGGTACCTAGGCCTATGGGGCAAACTTTTGACGTCCATCGCACTTGCGTACGAGGTCTTCTGGATCACCATGAGTTGTTAGCCAATAACACCCATGACTAAAAGCCTTTGCCATCAAAGATCTTGAGCCGGCGTGATGCCCACAATCGCCTGCGTGGATTTCATTGAGAATTTCTTGCCCTTCCTCGGGAGATACACAACATTGAAAAATGACGGTGTTGTTCCGTCAATGTACCTCGCCCTTGATAATGGTCATTGATTTAGATTGACGAACCATCTGGCGGGCCTCGATTCCTCAGTTGGGAGTTCTCCTCAAGTGAGGTATGCTAAATATGGTATTGTCGGGGGAGCTCGAAGAGCCACCACTAGCTGTGATTCCAGGTCTGGAATAGCTATATCCTCTTCAGACGGTAATTGCACAGAGGGGTTGTTGAGGACATCCAAAAACATATTGGGAGAGACCGTCTTCCGTTAAGAACCAAGCCGCGATAAAGCATCTCCCGCCTCATTAAGCCGGCAGTCTATGTGATCGACTTGGTAGCCAAGGAAGTAACCCACCACCTCAGAGACTTCTCGTCGATAAGCCGCCATGAAAGGATATTTAGAATCCCAGGTCCCTGAAACTTGTTACGCCACTAAGTCTGAGTTGCCCAAACACCTGATCTGGCAGAGGTTCATTTTCTTGGCCATCCTTAGCCCATGCAACAAGGCCCCATACTCATCCGCATTGTTAGTACAAGGAAACATGAGCCGTAAAACATAGCAAGACTTGTCACCTCGTGGAGAAGTTAAGACGACCCCAACTTCGGATCCTTCTAGTTGCTTGGACCCATCAAAGTGTAAGGTCCGGGACTTGTTACCTAGCTTGTCTTCTTGAATTTGCAACTCTATCCATCCATTGAATAAATCCACCAACGCTTGAGACTCCATAGCCATTCGAGGCATGTACCTCACCTGGTGTGGGTCGAGCTCGATTGCCCACTTGGCAATTCGTCCAGTGGCCTCACGATTTTGTATGATATCGCCAAGGGGGCTGAAGAAACCATAGTGATTGGATGCCCGTGAAAGTAGTGTTTTAACTTCCGGTTTGCCATAAAGACCCCAAAGACCAACTTCTGCCAAATTGGATATTGTTGCTTGGATAAGGTCAAGACTTCACCGACGAAATAGACTTGTTGTTGAACTGGATATTCTTTTCCTTCCTCCTATCATTACAGAACAACTCCAACACTTACCGCCTTTGAGTTGGCAGCGATGTACAGGAGATGGGCTCCTTGTCGGTAGGGGCGGCCAAAACCGAGGGCTCAACCAATTGCCTATTGAGGGCTTCAAAGTCTTCGTTGGCTACGTCAGTCCAAATAAAATTGTTCGTCTTCTTCAACAACTGATAGAGATGGATTGCCTTCTCCCCCAGGTGGCTTATAAATCTGCTTGATGTTGTGATACGGCCCGCTAGGCGTTGGACCTGGTGTATATTAGCCATCTTACCTAGTGAGGTGACCGCCTTGATCATGTCAGGGTTAGCTTCAATGCCTCGTTCAGAGACCAAGAAGCCCAATAGCTTACCTGCAGGTACTCCAAAGACACACTTTGCTGGGTTAAGTTTCATCTCATATACTCGAAGGTTTTCAAACGTCTCCCTGAGATCGTCCAATAATGTCTCTTTCTTCCGATATTTTACTACGATGTCATCAACATACACATGAGTGTTGCGTCCAATGTGTGAATGAAGACAATTCTGCACACATCACTGATAAGTGGCCCCCGCACTCTTAAGCCCAAAAAGGCATCGATACAAAGCAGAAGGCACCAAAACAGGTTATGAAAGCCCTCTTTTCCTAATCCTCCTTAGCCATTTTGATCTGGTAATAACCTGAGTATGAGTCAAAAAAGGATCTTTGGGACTAGATGTATTGAGATCGGTGTAATCAACACACCTGCGCTAGGTGCCATTTTATTGAGATCGGTGTAATCAACACACATGCGCTAGGTGCCATTTTATTGAGATCGGTGTAACCCCCCCCCCTCGTAGAGTCAATGATATGGTCGATATGCGGGAGGGCAAAAGAATCTTTGGCACTAGATTTATTGAGATCGGTGTAATCAACACACATGCGCTAGGTGCCATTTTTCTTCAGAACAAGCACCGGGTTAGCCAGGCATTCACGATGAAAAACTTCAATGACAAACCTGGCAGCTAGGAGCCGGGCTACCTCTTCCCCGATTTCCTTGCATCTCTCCTTGTTGAAACGACGCAGGTATTGTCGTACTGGTTTGATCTTTGGATCCACGTTAAGATGGTGCTCAATGAGTTCTCTCGGTATTCCAGGCATGTTGGAAGGTTTCCATGCAAAGATGTCCCAGTTCTCATGGTTGAACTCAATGATCGTGCTTTCCTATTAGGATCCAGACCAGTCCCAATATTGACCTGCTTGGATGAGTCGCGTGGGACGAAGTCAATTTGTTGAGTATCTTCGACTGGCTTGAACTTGAGAGGTTCTTCAGACTTAGTGTTCGGCTTCTTGAGAGGACTCATGTCAGCCGGGTCGACATTTGTTGTGTAAAATTTCAGCTCCTTGGCCGCACAGGCCGACTCAGCATAGGATGCATCCCCTTCCTCACAATCCTAAGTCATCGTCCTGTCACCCATCATTGTTATGGTGCCATTGGGCATTGGAATTTTGAGCTTGAGGTAAACATAACATGGGCGAGCCATAAAACGGGCATAAGCCGGCCTCCCGAAGAAGGCATGATAAGGTCTCTCTATCTTCACCACTTCGAAAGTGAAAGGCTCGATCATGCAGTTGCGTTCATCGCCAAAGGCTACGTCAAGCCTAATTCGCCTGACTGGGTACGATGAATTCCCGGGGACGAGGCCATGAAAAACGGGGAGGTTCATCTGCCAAAAGGTGTCATAATATAGTATGTTGATGCTACTTCCTCCGTCCATGAGTACCTTTGAGAGGGTATAGCCGCCTACTTGAGGTGCCACCGCCAAGGCCAGATCTCCAGGTTTGTCAACCCGGGGAGGATGGTCCTATCGGCTCTAGGTCATTGGTTTCTCAAACCAACGAAGGTATTCTGGAATTGTCGGCTCATCCATGTGGATAGCTTTCTTTCTAACCTTTGTGTCTCTCTTGCAAGCATCGGTGGTTTATACGTGGTACTCGCCACTACTTGGTGTCCCCAGATGACCCAGATGACCCGCCGGGGGCATTTTTACCCAGGTGTCCCTCTTGACGTTTCTCGAGAACCCGGTTTAGGAAATCCCGCATGATGTAGCAGTCTTCCCATCAATGATTGGCCAACTTCTCCTGAGTGCCATTCTTAGGGCAAGGCACCCGGAGCGCAGCTTCGTAGTTGGGTGTTTTATTCACCCGATGAACTTTCCCAGGATGGCAGCTCTGCCGTTGGTTTTTGGAACAAACGTTGGTGCTGACCGCAGAATCTGACCCGCCTTCGGGCCGTTTCTGCTTGTTGTTTTCAACAAAAGCACGGCTTCAGCCAGCCCCACGTCGGCAAGTTCGAACGCAGCGAGCCGGTTCGACGATGTCGGTGTAGATGTATGGCTCAGGCGTTGCTTCATTGACCTTGCCAATGAAGATGTGGATATTCCCGAAGGGGACTCGGTACCTGTACACGATTGAGTCAACACCGGGACCCCAACTCGAATAATCAATGTAGATCTTGCTACGACGATCCTTGGTCATTCGACCCGCCACAGAGCCCGTGAACCCTGGAAGAGCTCCCTCCAAGAACTCAACTCCACCTTGCGATTGCCCCACTATGGGCGCCAAATGTCATGGTTTTGTCACGGCAGATGTCCGCATGACCGGACTTAGTGGTGAGGCCATCGTCGTGATGTGGTGACTCGAAGGGGTTGGTCAGGAATGGGAGGCGGATTTACCTAGGTACGGCCCCTCCGATGGAGGTAAAAGCCTACATCCTGCTTTGGTGTCTATATTGATGGAGATCTCGATTACAAGGATGCGGAATCGCTAACCTAGCTCTCGAGAGTATCTTACCTGATCTTTTCGATCGTGGGCTCTCCTTTATATATAGGTAGAAGCCTCGAGTCTACAACAGGGTCTGGGTCTAATAAAAACCCATGCCCTATTACAATTCTACATTATCTTGCTACCCAAGCTAGGAAAGCTTCTCGCGTCTCCGACCTTGTGGGCCTTGAGTCATCATGTTTTGGTGTTGGGTCGTCTGGCGGCTTACTTGATAAGACTTTTGGTCCGCCCTCTTATATTATCTATGGTTTGACCCGGCCGAGGATGGCGGGTCATACCGTGGGGTAATATTTGTGACACAACCCATGCTGATTTTTCGTATACATCAATAGTCGTCGATTTTTAATCTTTGAATAATGGACACATGAAATGTCGTCTAGCAAGGAGGGGATCCCTGAGTGTGATTATTGCAGCGAAGATCGGGGTCTGTGTGATAGGCCTCACCTGTGAAACGACGGGTTTTTCACCATCAAGCTTGATGAGACTTTTGATGTTTTAGGCACGCAACGATGACCACTATTTTTGCTTTTTTGATTTTTGTTCTTGGCTCCAATGTGTAATTTATGTTTTTAACAATTCGACTAGTGCATCCCCTGCCATGCAAGACGACATGTCTTGGAGAAGCTTGATTTCGAAGAAATGGAGAATATGGAGAAGAGGAGAGCTCACCTCAGGAGTAAACATGGTTTCAATTTTTTTGTTAAACTATACAATGAATTTAATCACTTGAATTTTGGTTTCTTAAGTTGGCAAGCTCTATGCAAGGCATATGGATTATAGGTGGATATGGAAATAACATTCGATATTGTCCTGAATATGATATTGAAGGTAATATCAACATTTGGGTCGATGGCGATATGCTTACAGTTTTACCTCTATGTGAGTTTGTCAACCATATTTGTCAAGTAATTTGCATTGTTTATTTAAAAATACTTGGTGTTCATCGCTACTTAACTTGTTTATTTTTAATTGATAGCTTATTTCATGTCTTCGAGTGAAACATAGAAGACAGTAGACAGGACACACTATACTTATGGATCACATCTAACTTGGGAGGAGAAGGATTCTCTTATCACCTTTGTTAATAGTGTCATGTCTGCTAAGGACTACATATATAATGGACCTGGCCCAAATTATACATTGTACATGCCACTACTACATAGGTTGAGGGCTAATGACATTCGCGCAAATATCTTGGTAAGACTTGCTAACTACACTATTATTATGTAAACTACATTGCTAATTATGCTACTATTATGTCAATTCCATTGTTAACTAGGCTACTATTATGTTCTTCAACAGAAACTGTCAAATGGTGTTGTGCCTCTGTTGATGAATGGCAAAGGTAATATGAAAATTAAAAGCCCTACGAGGGCCCAATTCGCTTTTTCATACTCGACTGAGCGCAAACAAAAAGGAAAAATCCAAATTGAGGCATGAGAAGAAATAAAGAAGGATCGCAAGCCAAAAGTTGGAGACCGTCGGATCTGTTTCCTTCATCATGGAGACATAGGTGTTATTCGATTCTATGAAATTTTACCTAGGAGAGAGGACTAGGTCCTATGAGAGAGGAGTTTTTCTGATTTATATGAACTTAGCATTATCAATTAGGATGATGATGATTATGGTGTTTTTCTATTTTATGACATTTTAACTTGGTATGATTAAGATGATGATGAGGTGTTAGATGAATAATAGGATGATGATTTCTTAGATTATTAAAGTGGATGGATGCAAGTCACCAATTTGAAATAGAGGAAAATATGATGCTGCAATTAACAACATCATATTTTCCCTCTAACCCAACTTGATCACTTGCACCCATCCACTTTAATTTAAATGTTGTTTTTTGCACAATTATTTTTGTTGTTTTATATTAATATGTATAACCGTGTGTGAATACAATACAAATATATAAAAATAAATATGCGTGGCTAATAGTGGCACGGGTCAGAAAAAGCGCGTTGTTGCTAACGTTGTTACCAGTAGCGCTGGCACACACGCATGTTGACCCACAAGTGTAGCGTATCTATCGTAGCATTTTTGATAAGTAGGAGTGTCAAACCCAATGAGGGATAGTTGGTACTGACAAATGATCTTGAGTAAGGAATAACTGCAAGTACTGAAAGGTAAGTTTTTATCACTACAAGAAATATGTCAACTAACGACCTTTTCTAAGTGACGCTGGAAGGAATGGTCATAAATCTATGACTATTTGACACCAATTGGTCGTAAGCTGTCCAGAGGGGTCCTAACCCCAAAAACTAACGACCATTTTCATCAAAAAGGTCAAAACTTGCTTACTGGAAAAGGTCATAAAGAGGATAGCACCTCGTGTTGCCTTATTTCTAGGTGATAATGACCAATATGAATGGTTGTTACTAAATAGTTTGAATGCACTAGGCTGGTTACGTAGCCACCTCAGTAGCCTTGCTTACGTGTCACGGAGGTAGGACCCATTTGACAGGCAGGTGAGCACACAATGACACATGGGGCCGAGCGCTTAATTCCCAAAAAAACATGCACGGGCAGGGACTCGAACCCACGACCGAGCGCTTTCCGCTAAGGTATTGCTACCGCTGGGCTAGAGAGGGACTGTTTCTCACGTATCGGTATTTGGGTGTATATTATATTAAATCGCGGGTCTCTCGTATCATTGAAAAGTGGGACCGATGGGGACGGCCAACACTTAGCCAATTTCCGAAAGGGGCCAACACTTAGCCAATTTCCGACAGGGACGAGCAAATCTAGATCTCGGGGGCGGCGGTGGCCGACGGGGACGGGGGGGGGGGGGGGCGATCGACGAGGATGGGGGCGGCGGTGACCGACGGGGATGGGGGCGGCGACCGACAGGGGCGGTGGCCAGCGGTGGTCGTGCTGACGCCATGGCCACCTCACCCATCGGGAGTGGTGGTGGTGCCGACGCCACGGCCACCTTGGCCACGCCTCGGCCACGACGACCTCGCACGGCCAGTGAAGGCAGCGGTGGTGGTGCCGCTCGCCTTAGCCACCTCGCCCACTGGTAGTGGTGGTCGTGCCACTCGCCTCGGACAACGACCTCACCCACACATGGGGGACTCGCCGCCGCCGAACATGACAGACTCACCGACGAGCATGGGGGACTCGCTACTGCCGCCGGTATGCTCTCTTCCCCCTCTCCTCTTCCCCCTATCCTCTCTTCCCCTCTCCTGTCCCCCTCTCCTCTCTGTTGATGAATTTCTTAGAAATTGTGAAGAGAATTTCTGTTGATGAAATTGTTAGGAGAATTGCAGTTAATGAAATTGTTACACCTCTGAATATGAAGGGATTTGATGTAGATTTGATGTTACACCTATGAAATTTCATCCTCAAATATATTTAAGAACATCAATATTGATGAAGATTTCATGTAAACTAGGAAAAATCTCATTGATGTAGATTTGATGCAATCTTTGAAATGTCATTCATGTAAATTTACAGTGTTTTTATTGTTGGTAGTTTAACCAAAATAGTTCTTTGTGGCAGCATATGTTGTTATTGTTGGTGGTTTAACCACAATAGTTGTTTGTAAACCACCTCTGTTTTTTGTGAAGCACCATGTTTTTGTTAGCTTTTGTTTTCTCCCATGTTCACCACAGCATCTGTATTTCTATTTGAACTGCTTCTTATTGCTCCCATGTGAAATTAGTAAACCATGTGAACTGGACTAAAGTAGTGAGAAATTGGAAATAGCTGAATGTTGTGGTTAGGCAGTTAGCATATAAAGTTTGGTGCCTACCTTATTTTCTGGATTTTTAACTGCCATTACTGCCATCCATTCTCATTAACTAATGTTGATGCACTTTGATAGATTTCCTAACTTGCAACCATTGCTTTCTTTGGCAGATGGACAGAAGCTGGATTAGAAAAGGAGTTAGAAGGTTTTCGAAAGAACATATGAAAGGAGTTGATGAATTCATGCAATTTGTTCAGGAAATTTTTTCCAAGGATGCTGTCATTGTTTGCCCATGCTGTAATTGCCTCAACCGTTCGAGAAAAGCTCAAGGAGTAGTGGAAGATCATCTTCTTCTTAATGGGATGGCCAGCACATATGATAGATGGATATATCATGGAGAACCTTTAGCCGGACAACCTCAACATATTGAAGTTGATACACATGCCCCTCATATGATGGGTGGTGGTGATGCTGGCATTAATTTTATGGAAAATATTTTGCGAGAGAATGATGGTTTGGATGAAGAGGATGGACATGAAAATGATAGCATTCCTAACATACTGAAGGATCTGTACGATGTTGAAGATCATGCTGATGGGCAAAAGTCGGTGTTTTCTGAGGTGTTGGAGGAGGCTAAGCGCGCAGCTCATGAAGGGGGTAAATTTTCAAGATTTACCTTCACCGTGAAGTTACTCCACATCAAGTTTTTCTATCGGATTAGCAATGCTGCATTGAATGCAATACTCCGCCTTTTGACCTTGCAATTCCCTGATAGCTGTGTTCCCAGGTCTTATGATGAAGCATTGAGCATAATCGGCAGGCTGGGGCTAGGTTATGTTTCAATACATGTGTGCCCAAATAACTGTGTCTTGTTTCGGAAGGATTTTGCGAAGCACGACAACTGTCCAAAATGCAATGCCTCTAGGTGGAAAGATGCTGATATGAAGAAGTCAATACCAGAGAAGGTACTGAGGCACTTTCCGTTGATACCAAGGCCGCAGCGGATGTTTATCTCGAAGAAATCATCATTGGAGGTACAATGGCACAAGCTTCAGCGGCAACCTATGGACAATGAGCTGAGCCATCCAGCGGACGGAGAGACATGGAAACAATTTGGCAGTGAACATGGAGATTTTGATGCAGATCCAAGGAATATAAAACTCGCCATTGCCACAGATGGCTTTAATCCGTTTGGGAACATGAACATGTCTTATAATATGTGACCCGTTTTTGTGGTGCCGTAAAACCTGCCACCATGGGCATGCATGGATCAATCCAACTTCATGATGTCACTGCTTATAGCATCTGACCCGTTTTTGTGATGTGTAGAGTCTCCGGGAAAGGATTTTGATGTCTTTATGGAACCCCTCGTAGAAAAACTGCTCCAGCTCAGGACTAGTCTACCTACATACGGTGCCTCTAGTCCGGAAGAAAAGTTCAATCTACGTGCTGCAGTCATATGGTCCATCCATGATTTCCCGGCACTGCACACTCTGTCTGGGAGGATCATAGCAGGTTATCAGGCATGTGTCCATTGTGACAAAGACCCTTGCTCAAAGAGAATAAGGAGCAAGATATGCTATATTGGGCACCGCCACTTTCTTCCCCGAAACCATCACTGGAGGATAAGCAAAGATTTTAATGGTGAGAATGAAACCCGTGACAAGCCAGCTAAATTCACTAAGGAAGAGCTGGAGCAGCAACTTGAGAAGGTGAAGGATGTGATACCAGGAAAGCTCGCAAAGAAAAGAAAGCACGCGGAAGGTCAATGTTGGGACCGGAGGTCTTGTTTGTGGGAGCTGCCATACTGGGCTGGTCTGAAATTAAGGCATAATCTCGATGTAATGCACATTGAGAAAAACATATGTGAGAATCTGCTAGGGACGTTTCTGAACATTGAAGGGACGACAAAGGACACGGTTAGTTTTGGGCTTGATTTGGAGGACATGGGCATAAGAGAAGATTTGCATCTACAACATGATGAAGCTAAAGATACATTTGAAATGCCACGAGCATGGTGTACAATGAGTAAAGAACAAAAGCTAGCATTTTGTGAATTCATAAGAGCGGTGAGATTTCCAGATGGTTATGCTTCTAACCTAGCAAAGTGTGTTACTTCTGATGGATTCAAGCTTTCAGTACTGAAAACCCATGATTGTCACATCCTCCTCCAAAAGATTTTACAGGCTGGCCTCCGTGGAATCATGGACAATGATATATATGAAGCGGTTCCTGAAGTGGGAAATTTCTTTAGAGAACTCTGCTGCAAAACACTCAAATTAACTGTTCTGGAAAGACTTGAAAAAGAAATCCCAATTATTCTTTGCAAGCTTGAGAAGATTTTCCCTCTAGCTTTCTTCACCGTGATGGTCCATTTGGCGGTGCACTTACCAAAAGAGGCAATGCTTAGAGGCCATGTGCAATATGGTTGGATGTACGCAATCGAAAGAACGCTTATTACTTGTAAGCGTTATGTGCGAAACACGGGAAGACCGGAAGGTTCGATTGCTGAAGCATATGTCATTGACGAGTGCTTGATATTTTGCTCTAGATACTTTGGCGATGTGGAAACAAGATGGAACCGGCCAGGCAGAAATAGAGAGCGGTCTGATTCAGATAGTGGTGATGTCTCGGTTTTCAACCATGGTGTGAACTTTCTTGGAGCCTCGCGATACTTGGAGGGTGGTGCTGAGTATGACAAGATGGTTTGGTATGTGCTCAGCAATTGCGCCGAGGTTATACCATATATCGAGTACGTTATATCTTGTGCACTCGTTATTTATTTACTTTTGCTTGGGTTGTTGGCAGCAGCCTAATATTTTAATTCACATGTTTTGTTGGCATTGCAGGAAATGCAAGGAAGAGTTAAATGAGGAAGAAAGCCAGATCAATGTTGATACAAGGGTTGCCAAGGGATTTGCTAAATGGTTTAAGAATCATGTTGGAAAGTTGCATGAGGAGAAGAAGGTCAGTTATGATCTATTTGCTTTGGCATGCTTACCGGATAAGCGAGTGCGAGTGTATTCAACATGCATTGCTGATGGTGTCTGGTACCACACCGTTGATCGCGAGAAAAAAAGGAAGACACAAAATAGTGGAATCGTCACTGAGGGATCACATGATCGTGAGAACATTGAGTTCTATGGTCAGCTGAGAAGCATCATAGAGTTGCAGTACAACTCTAGTGGAGGCATCCATCACTCGGTTGTATTATTTCGCTGTGACTGGTTTGCTCTTGGTAGCAAGAAGAAGAGACGCTCTTGTGTCAAATATGATGGCCACTTCAAAAGCATCAACACTTCAAGGTGCTGGTATAAGAGTGATCCCTTTATTCTAACAGCACAAGCAACAATGGTGTTTTACCTGCCAGACACTCTTTTGCACGAAAAATGGCTAGTTGTGCAAAACTTTGAGCACAGACACTTGTGGAGTGTGACCGAAACTGAAACTGAAGTGGAAAAGGGCCCCGGTGGTAGTGGCCTAACATATCAGGATGATGACTGTACGGAAGTTCCGGTGCAAGCTGGTGATGACTCTCTGGATGTTCCGGTGCAAAGCAGAGTGCGTAGGGACCGGGAACGTGTGCTCATTGATGTTGCAACAGTTGAAGGCATCAAGAAAAGAAGAAAGGTGGTAGCGGATGGACATGAGAGCAAGGATGAGGAAAAGAGGACTGATCATACGATGCTGCAATATTGTAGTGACGATGAGGAAAACAGAAGTGGGCATAGAGTTCTTGGTTTAGGTATCGACGACGATGAGTAGCGAATAGACATGAAGGTAAATATTGTCTCCTTGGTGATCTAAAACTATTACTGTGTGTTCCTTGTTTTGGTTGGTGATCAACCTTCTCTATAGTTTTTGTTGTTGTGATCCTGATGTAGTTTTTGTACTACAATTCTCTCCAGGTAGCAATATGCATGAGACTGATGGTTGTAGTGATGGAGAGGCAGGTGGTGAAGATCATGATGGCTGGAGAGGCAAAATGTTGTATTCAGAAATGGTTGGCGAGGCAAAATGTTGTATTCAGAAATGGCTGGAGAGGCAAAATGATGTAGTTTTGGTGCCATTTTCTTAGTTTTGGTGAGAAATTTTGGTTGTGATGTGATCGTGATTCAAATTGTTGTGTTGTAATGCAAAATATTGCAAACTGTTGGTTGTGATGTTCCTGAAGTTTTTCTGAACTGAATTGAGATGTTGTTTTCAGAGCTATTTTGAGAACTACATCAGAGCTGTTGCGGTTGCCTGTTGCTATCTACATGAGAGAACTGAATTGAGATGTTGCCTGTTGCTGTTGTTTTCAGAACTGTTGCTGTTCCTGAAGTTTTCACAGAGCTGTTGTTTTTGCCAAAAAATAATGCGCGAGCGGGAGCTCGAACCCATGACCTGGCGCTCATTTCACTGGGTTTCTACCACTCAGCTAGGACCAGGTTGTCGGGTTTCTACTCTATGCCTACTCTTTTCAATACATCAAACCAGTCGACCCACTCTTTTCCCCACTCCACCTCTCCACTCAACCCACTCCTCCTCTCCGCCGCCGGCTCCTTCCTCTCGCACGGCCACCGGCTCCTTCCTCTCCCACCGTCGCCGACTCCTTCCTCTCTCTCCGTCGGCTACTGCTTCTTCTCTCCTGAGGTATGAATCCACCGAATCCTTCCTACAACTTAGTTCTCTGCAACTGTTTAGATTAGGGTTCTTGCCGCCGCCTAGATTGTATTAGATTAGGGTTTGATTAGGATTGGTGATGTAGATAGATTAGGTTTGTTGTCTCGATAGGGCACGCCATCTCGGCTTCAAGGCCAAGCAGGTTCGCTTCCCCTCTTAGCTCCGACCCTCCCTTTCGTTCCTTGTTCGAGGCCATGGCTGGGTAACACGTATGCCTACGATTGCTCGCCTAGGTCGAGTAGTTTTCTTCGCCTGTATTTCTGGTTGCTCGTCATACGGCGAAAATGTGTCTTTTCTGTCCCGTCAATGCTAGGTTTAGTTATTTGATGGAAGTTCCATTCCATTTTACTGCAATAAACTACAGCTGTGTCGTTTGGAACAGATCTAAACTTATTCCATTCACGATGCCACCAACACATGTTTGTGGAATACACGAGGAGACACTATCTGGTTGTCTCTTGCGTTATCTACCGATTTTACAACTTTTAACCGCTTGTGTTTGGTGCCCCCTAGTTTCTGAGTAGTAATTTGGGCCATGCCATTCTGAGTTTATATTTTTTGAAACTTATGTAGTGGGGACATAGTTAAGTGCATCATCTATGTCTAAACTCTTGCGTAGTTTCATTGTTTTTTCTGCATCAAGTTTGGATTGCTTACCACGAGTGCCACCTGGTTGTGTTGTTTCATTGTTAGATCCCTGTTTCTATGTGAACCTTGCACACTGGAGCATTTTCATCCGACATATACATAGCTAGTTCCTTCTGTTTATACATTTGATTGAGGGTTCGATTGGTAATATTATATGCCACCATTTAGTAAAATGCTATTTTCCATTAAACATTATCGAATAGCTTATGGGTTCTGGTCCAATAACTGATATACGTCTTTGTAATTTTTTAGCATAGTATGTGTTTATCATATCACTTTGATCTAGTGAGTGTGTGAGTGTGACGTTTGTTAGGGGCTTAGCTCTGTGTGAGACAGATGTAGAGGGCCCAGGTTATATGTGAGCCATGGTCACATATACACGCATGAACCGTGGGTTGATTTGGTTCATGCTGCTGTGTCCAAGCAAATGACTGAGGATACTCATGGAAATATTATTTTTTTGGATGGTAACTATGAATTACAAGGTGGAGATGTTGTTATTCAGATCGTTTCTAGAGTACAAATCAGGGCATTTGGATTTCTCCCATGGACATGTCCTGGATATGCATTGTTCATAATCTTTATGTTTGAGCTCTTCAAAATTCCAATATCCGTCACGGATATGATAATGCAAGTTTTTTACAGTACAAAGTGTATTCAGTACAAAATTTCAACTTGTATAAGATAAAAGCAGATCTTCACTTAACATCCAAGTAGCAACAAGTTGTGTTGACTGTTTTCTCTATTTACCTTATGTGCATGTTTATTTGGATCAATTGGACCTTTTAAGTTAAGATTTACGTGGAACTTTCCTGGAAGTCTTCATTGTAAGCTAACCTGCAATTAGGACAGTTTCAGTATTTTTAGGACAGTTTCAGTATTTTTATGATAACTTGTTTAATTACAATGCTGCTTTCTTACTACAGATGGGGGGAGGCCGACGCCGTTGGCTGCGCTCTACCACGCCAAGTGAGATGGCTGACTTGGAAGGTATCAAGTTCTTCACGATTATACTTGAGAAATCCTCCAGTAGGCAGGTGCTGCCTCACAATTTTGTGAAGATGCTGGACGGCCATCGGGCACGGAACATGAAGTTGCGGCAGGCCGGCAACAGGCTTCGCAGGATGTGGGACGTGGAGGTGGTGTTCGACACCGATGGAAGCATGTACCTAGATCATGGATGGAAGCAGTTCGTCCGTGCCTAAGACCTGCAGCACGGGTACTTCCTTGTCTTCAGGTACGACGGCAACGCCATGTTCACCGTGAAGGTGTTCGACACGACTATGTGTCGCAGGCGCTACCAGGACGACGACGATGCCAGTACGCTCTGTCTCTTTTTCCTCTCCATTGGGCTATGTCTCACACACATTGTTAAAAAAACTTTTTTGCATTTGGCAAGGCAATGGGAGCAGGAGCTGCGACTCTGGCTACAGCAACAGGTGCTATAGCAAAAGCAGTAGCGACTCTAGCTATAGCAAAAGTAGCAGCGACTCTGGCTACAACAACAGCAGGAAGGATGAGGAGGAACATAGTGGGGAAGAAGAGGAGCAGAGTAGGGATGATGAGGTGGTGGCTGACAATGGCCTCGCGATGGTGGTGGTGCCTGACGATGACCTCGCAATGGTGGTGGTGCCTGACGATGACCTCACAATGGTGGTGGTTCCTGACGATGGCCTCGCGATGGTGATCCCACAACTGGGCGACATGACCATGCCAATTGTGGTAGAGGAGTACATCCCACAGCCAGGCCTGAGAATTCGCTGCTCTAAGCACATCAGGATGATGAAGGAGAAGGGGAAGAAGCAGTAGTGAAGATCTTAAGAACCTGATGGTGTTGAACTACTACTTCACTTTTTAAGTATGATGGTGTTGAACTACTACTTTGCCGCTTTAATCTTTTTAGTGTAAACCTTTTAAGTACGATAGTGTTGAACTACTACTTCACTTTTAAGTATGATGGTGGTGTGCCTGATGAAATTTTGTGCATGCTCATGGATGCTCATGGATGAAAGACAAAATTATTTGTTTTTGTGCTTGCTCATGGAGGCTCCTTGGTTGAATAGTTTTCCTGCTTATGGATGTTTTTGTGCTCATGCCCACCGTTTCGACCACATTTTGAAGTGGGCATAGTTTGTTCATATAATAACAATCTTTATGGCCACATTCATCATAGAAACACCAAAAGGTTCCCAAGATTCAACCACTACCTAGGAACGGTCCTACCCGTCTTTCTGACCGCATTTTCAAAATGGGCATGAAAAATTAAACAAAAAATCTATAAATTGGCTTTCAAGCCACATATCATAGAAACACCAAAAGTTTCCCAAGATTCAACCACTACCTAGGAACGGTCATACCCGTCGTTCTGACCGCATTTTCAAAATGGGCATGAAAAATTAAACAAAAAATAAAACAAATTAGCTTTCAAGACACATGATCAATCTCATGGCCAGATTCATGGCATAGTTTGTTGAAATGATCTCATATTTTGTAGAAGTGTGCATGTTGGAATGCCAAACAAGGTTGATTAAGTAAGTTTTCATCTTCCTTGTATGAAAAATTCTTTTTTCATTTTTTAAGTTCCCAAAATGAGTTTTTTTGTGAAGGACCAACCATATATTTGTTTCAAAATTGGTCCAAATCATTTTTCTAACATACTAGGCCATATTTAATGTACAATTGACAAAATGGTTGGGTGTCAAAAGCTTTTATCCAGCTCTCATGAAAAAGACAAATCTATGTCGAATCAGCTGGAAGCGGGTCAAATTTGAACTGCGGCTGCGGGGTAAATTTGTCAGTTGTAGTGGGCATGCCCTTCCGCTGACATGGTTCTGTAGATTCATGGGGTTAGGCTTGTAGTTGTCATGGGGCTGGATCAACGGGGATGGGTCACCTGAGCATGCTGCAGCACTGTAGGTTCTTGTTCATGTTCATGTTCATGTTGCAGCACTGTAGGTTCATGTTCATGCTGCAACACTATAGGTTCATGTTCTTGTTCATGTTCATGTTCATGCTGCAGCACTGTAGGTTCATGTTCATGTTGCAACACTGTAGGTTCTTGTTCATGTTCATGTTCATGCTCCAGCACCAATTTAACTTTACATGCAGAGCAACAGAGTCTGGAGTGTACAATTAGCAGTGACTAATTTTGGTATACTCCGCAACATAGGTGCATAATTCATCATTTTTTTGTTTCTTTTTATCTAAATCAGATTTGAACTTATATTCTTCTCTGATGGAGGATTATTCAGCAAGCGCACAAACTATCATGCATTCTTTAGTTATTCAACATGATATGTGTCTACATGGGTTGATATACCAAATCAAACCGGGTTTGTTTGCCCTCTTGAAGCTTCTACAAAATTGTTGTATAGGTTTATACAGACATGCATGGGGACATGCATAGAGTAATAAAATTATAAGAATGCCAGTCCACGCGTTCTTAGTCTCTTGACTACATCATTGGGATGCTTGCTTGCTGCTAATCTTCAATTTAGTTGCTTGCTAGCATACATAAGGTTATGGTTTGCATCAGCAGTACTACTAGAACTTTGCTTGCTTGCTTGTGTACTTTATGCATGGGTTTCATGGGGTTAGGGTTTCATGGGGTTCGTGGGGTTAGGCTTCATGGGGTTCATGGAGTCGTGCATTTGTGATGGGTAAGAAATGAGGGTACATCCCCCACCTGGTCGACCTAGGGGTAGGATTCAGTCAATCAAGGAGCTCCTGGAGGTTCTTGTTCATTTTCATGGGATTTATTCCTGGTGGTTTGTTCTATCCCCCTCTGGTAGTCTGCTTCAGGGGGTTAGGGTTCATGTTCATGTTGCTCGACTACTATGGCTTGCTTGCTTGCTAGCATACATGGTTAATTAGAGTTTCCATCAGCAATACTTGCTTGTATCAGTAGCACTTGGAGAAGAAGCTACTAGGGTTTGTATCAACAGCACTTGCTTGCTTGCTCCTCTTCAATTTTCTTCCTTGCTTGCTTGTTTCTATCAGTAGCACTATGCTTGTTTCTATCAGTAGCACTTCTTTTGCTTGCTTGCTTGTATTAGTAGCACTTATGCACTTTTCTTGCTTCCTTGCACACTGCTTGCTTCTTTAGTCACCAAATGTTGGGCAACCAGTATCTACGAATGCATATGTTTGCCTCCATTAGGGAATACAGTTGAGTAATTACTTTTCTTATAGATGATTGCAGGTACATGGATAAAATTGCAAGTTGAAACATAAAAGTAATTGTTGTAAATAGTTAATGCGTTGCTTCACATATATAGTTTTCTTCAACTATGAGTTTAGTACATTACTACCTCCTGTTTCACATGTATTAATACTGATGCATTGCTACACTTGTATGTGCATGCTGGCCCAGGTGCTTCAATTTAGTTGCTTGCTTCAACTGCCAGTTTAGTACTGATGCAATAACTGTGTGTGCATTGCTACACGTGTATGTGCACGCTGGTCCAAGTGTTTTACATGTATTAGTATTGATGCATTAACTACATCACTATATTGTTGATCCAACAAGTTTGCTTCACATGTATTACATGTATGTGCATGCTCGTCTAAATGCTTTCCTTTATTAATATAAGTGCATCATTTTACTTTATCCCGGTTGTATCTGATTGTTGTTTATTCTATTTCGCAAGCACCACCTCAAGATCATCCATGGCAAGGATGACAAGGTCAAACCCGAGGCCAACCATTGGTATGCAAGTTGCTCCTTGTGGTTATACTGTCAGATTTACAAAATGTGTCTTAATATGCTAAGTGAAATGTAATATGCTAAGTAAAATATCTTAGAGGCTGGTGATGTAAAATACTGTCAGATTTTATTATGCAAATGTATTGTTGTAATCTGAATTAGCTGGCTTAGCTGTGCCTGTGTGCTATTACTCTTCCTTAGCTGAATAAGAAGGATTAAATGATAAGAAAATATCATAAGATATGTTTGGCCGTCTGTCCATGCATTCCAACAATTAACCTAATAATTATGTTTCCTTTGCCTTGCAAAGCTGAGCATCCTCTCACCGAGTACGAGAAGGTTAGGGCTAGAAATATGATGAGGAACAATCGGATATTCCAGTCCCTTGGCATTGGTGCAATAGCGTCAATGATTAGGAAAACAAATGATGTACAAGAAGGTAGAACTAATGAGGTTTAAGAAGGTAGTGGAGTTATCAGTGATGACCGAGAGTACAATCCTAAGGAGGATGAAGTTGTACTGCACAAGACTGTTAAGGTGCTAGCTCTGTCTTGCTTGGAGGGTTCGGGTTCTTGTATGCTCTCTGTTTCCTTGTGCTCACATATTTATCTCGTGATCTAATGTTTTTTCTATGCTATTTATACAAGGCACTGAAGGAATCTAGAACGAAGAGGCCTAGTGTTAAGAAGATAGCCAGCAAGAAGAGGAAGAGCTCAGAAGCATCTGCTACAATGCCTCAAGGAAGGGTGATGGCCCCACCTCCAGGACAAACAAAGAGGATCCTGGAACCTGATGAACCTGATAGAGTCACAAGGCAGAAAGCAACTATGGCGGCTGCGACGGACCATCAGGAAACTCCGCTGGGCATGGACTTTGAGAGCTTGGTGGAAATGCGTGATGATTTTCCGCCCATGGATGAAGAAACCACTCTCTGCATGGATGAAAGCGGCACTGTGTGCCTACGCCTCAGGCGTGGTGCACCTTCTATTGACAGGAATGATGTCGTCAGTGAAGAAGAACAGCAACTTGTGCTTCAACCAGGCCAGCTCACCTTCTCTTTTACTAGTGCATTTTACAAATGGAAGTGATCATGTATGCTTACCTGTTTAGCAGAACCATTCCTCTATTTTCTGTTTTGTAGTTAATGATCACTAATGTTGTTCCTTCCTTGTTTGCTATATTGGTAGGCAAATTTTGAGATGAACACAGACTCGAAGACCATCAAGTACGCGTGCAAAGATGTTCTGCAGAAAAGTTCAAAGAATCGACGCCATAAGATCAAGAAGAAGTATTTTGATACCGTAGAAGAAATCAAAGTGAGCACCAAGTCTCCGTGCCAGATCTGACGGACAGTGAATGGCAAGCTCTGGTGCAGATGTGGTCTATCCCAAGACACAAGGTTTGTATATGATCTGTTTGCTGATTTATGTTCCGCACATCAGGATGGGAATGGGCCATGGTCCCCTTCTTCCTCTTCCATGTTTCTGATCAGAGTAGGAACAATAGAGAGCATCAACTTTCAAAATCAACACCATATGTAATACACTAACTCTTATATAGTACTAGTTGTTCATGTACTTGTGCTTGTGCAGGATAACTGAAATATTTCCAAATCAAATATGCTCAGACTCGTATTGTCCTACTATACTACTACCTATTCCACTTTCTTTCAACTTGGCAAATAACATTATTCTTTTTTGTAGGAAACCTGTGTGTCGAACAAGATTAATCAAGAAAAGGTCGTGTACCAACAGAGAACTGGTTCCAGGCACTACACAACACACATTTTTGCCACTGTGAGTACCTTTTTCTAATGACCTTACCGTTTGATCCTCGTTGAATATCATTTCTTATTCTTGCTGAATAACATTTTGTTTTTTCTTGAAAAACATTTCAGAAAGAAGAGCGAAAGGGTGAGGAGCTGTCTGCGATTGACTTGTTCAAGGCCACCCACAACAGCAAGAATCACGGGTTTTCGGAGCCAGTCAAGATTGCTATAGTAAGTCACTCCATGCTTTTGTCTGGCTAGTTCAAACTTTTGTCTATAGACCTCCGCCCTGTTTGATTCACAACCAGCAAGAACACACACTATGTTCCATGATTTGATGATGTTTGCTAGAGCCTAAGATAGGTTTGGTATCTCAACAAAGATATCAGAATTTTGCTGTACAGTTCTCAACAAAGATATCAGAATTTGATGTAGCTATTTGTTGCATTTTTATGATATGATGAAAATTGATCTGAATGTTAGTTCTCAACAAAGAAGCCATATTATATAGAACCACCATATTGTTCCGATTGCATGTTTCTAGATCACATAAGTGTGTACACTTGCTGTAGCCAGATTCAAATAATGCTTTAAGTTTAGTAGTTATCATCTACTTCTGTTTGAGTTTGAGTAAAATATCTACATATAAATTTTGTGTGCTGGTTTGATTACTTAAAATAATCCATTTCTTGGTCTGGTTTGGTGGCATCCTTGTTTGGTTTCTATTGCAGAATGTGAAATAGATCTGCCACTAATGTCTATCATTTTCCTTCATATGCTACCTTGTGTGTACACTTGTTGTAGCCAGATTCAAATAATGCTTTAAGTTTAGTAGTTATCTTCTACTTCTGTTTGAGTTTGAGAAAAATATCTACATATAGATTTTGTGTGCTGGTTTGATTACTTCAAATAATCCATTTCTTGGTCTGGTTTGGTGGCATTCTTGTTTGGTTTCTCTTGCAGAATGTGAAATAGATCTGCCACTAATGTCTATCATTTTCCTCCATATGCTAGCTTGAGATGGAAAAAATGAAGGACGCGCCGTTACCTGAAGGTGAAGAACCAAAGTCTTATGCTGAGATTGTTGAAGAAGTGCTCAAGACCGAAGTCAAGTCATCTAGTAACAACTCTGGCAAAGGAACTGTTGCTGTGGCTACTCATGTTCGTGATCTTGAGCAGAAGTTGGAGAGGTTGGCGCTTCAAGCTGAAGTGATGCAAGAAGAAATGGCAGCAATCAAGCTAAAGGCGGAAGAATATGAAGCTGCGCACGACAAGGAACTTGAGCTCCTGCGCAAGAAGTCTCAAGAACAGGAAGAGAAGTTAGCCCACTTGATGGCTCTCTTCGGTGCTAAAGCATCGTAGAAGTTGAACCTGTCGTAGAACCAGACCTAGAAACATTGAAGTGGGCTAACTTCTCAAGAACCTGATGAAGTTAGCCCACTTAATTGATCATTCTGGTGATGAAACAATGTCTTGCTCTATTTGAACCTGTGAACCTGATGAAGTATTTTGTGAAGCTCTGCACCGGGGAAGTTGTCAATTATTTGAGTTTTGTTTCGACCATTTTGTTTGGGCACTAAAGTTAGTTTGGACTGCAAAAAGGCCGAGGCCCAAAAAAGAAATAGACTAAAAAGGCTTGGGCCTAAAAAAGAGTAGGCCAAGGCCCAAATTAGAGTTTGTCTAAAAAGGCTTGGGCCTAAAAAAAGAGTAGGCCAAGGCCCAAACAAGAATTGGACAAAAAAGAGTAGGCCAAGGCCCAAAAGAAAAGTGGACTAATAAAAAACCTGCTCAGTAAAAGATTCTATCCTAGAAAATAAAAGGCCAAATTATTGGGCCCGGCCCATGTAGACGACCGGAATGGACCGGGCTGAATCTAATTTACGACCTTTTCATTTGGTCGTAATTCTATCACGTCAGCGTGCCACGATGGATCTGACGTGGTGTGGGCGGATTGCTAGTGACCAAATCAGTTGGTCGTTAAACCTACGACCTTCTGTTTGGTCGTAAAATCCTACGACCAATCGAGCAAAAAAGGTCGTTATAGTTCATTAGAGACCCTCAGCTTTTGACCGTCTGTTTTTTGTTCATAAAAAGGTCACAAATAGAAGTCAATGACCATTCGATGACCAATATTGAAGGTCGTTAGTTGACATATTTCTTGTAGTGTATGGATTTTCTGGTATAACCAACAAGGAAATAAATGCAGGGAAAGTAAATGGTGCTGAGGTGCAGCAGGTGGCCCATTCCTTTTGAACACAAAGGATAAGCCGAGGGAATAAACTTATAAAGACTAAGGCGTTCCTGAGGACACACTGGAGAGATAGTCAAGTGGTTTTGCCATATTCTGTCTAGTACTATGTTTTGTATTAATAAGTGTTATGTGGGTGCATCTTAACTAGTGCATCGTCTAGGCTAAGATAAGTACACTCTTATGATTAATCCCTCTTGCAAGCGTCCGCAAATACAAGAGAGAAATTAAGGCAAAGCTTAACCGTAGCAATAAGTTGTAGGGTCCAATGCTCCCTCGTGCAAAAGTATGCGAACTGGGGTTCGGGTTTCTGTCACTCCGGCAACCCACCATTAGCATTTTTTATACATGATGCATTCCCCTAGGTCCTTAAAAGGCGAAGTGTTATGTAGTCGATGTTCACATAACACCACTAGAAGAATAACACCATAACTTAAATATCAATGAACACATATTACTTCAACATCATACGACTACTAGCAACTAGACTTCTCCCATGTCCTCAAGAACTAAAGCAACTACTCACAAGACATAAAAGAGATCATGGTCAGAGGTGATGAAAATATGATAAACAATCTGGTCATAACAATTATTCTCTAACAAAACTCAATATCATTCACCACAAAAGAGTAATCAACACCGATAGAGTAGAGGGGATGAATAGTGCATGGTACAACTCCGACTGCAATGGTACAGTAAGATGAGGTGAATATGGAGATGGTGCTTGTGTTGACGGTGATGGTGATGATGATCTCGATGATGCCCGTGACGATGGTGATGACGATGATGATGATCTCTATAGTTTTCAGCCCCGGAGCGGCGGCGGAACTCCGGAAAAACTTCTGTCCCCATAACTTTTAGGTCACGAGGATCATATAGGTGAAAAGAGAGCACCGGAGGTGGGGCCTACAACCCAGGTGGCCTCGGGGCGTGGCCTAGGGGTGACCCGCGCCTGCAAGTTGCCTGGGTGCCCTATGGCCCCCTCCAGCCCTTCTTCGGCATGTCTTCGTGATCTATTCAGAAACTCCTTCCCGGTAAATTTCAGCGTAATCAGAGATGTTCTGATATGCTAACTCTTCATGCTATTTTCTCCGTTGAATCATGCGTCTCCTATTTTGGCACTTAAAAGTTGTAAACTTGTAAAATAAGTCAAAACACTATAAGTACATCGTCATAATGTGAAACATATCAATGAATAGAGACAAATTATGATACAAAATACTGATGAATTTTGGACGTATCAACTCCCCCAAGCTTAGACCTCGCTTCTCCCCGAGCGAATACTGAGCTCCGTTAACCTGTGCACAAGTTTATAGAGTGAAGTGTCGATAAATAAGAATACGGACAGGAAGCATCATCATTTCTCTACTAAACTCAACCATCCTCAGCAACAATCTCAACTCATAAGGCTCATATGAAAGAGTAATATCAATCATAATCAAAAGTAGGGCTAAGCGAACTCATCAAACCATGGCAAACATGTCCTTGGTCAAAGAACAACTAATAACTTTTAACTTTTGCTCTTCCTCTTATATTTTGATGAGATCAATTGAAGCTTTTTGAAAGAACATGTTATTAGTAAAGAAGTGAAAATGCTAACACAAAGGAAGATGTTTGCTTTAGCTAGTCTTAACAAACAACTTACTCATCTTAATGATATTGTCAACAAAGTTGTGATATGGCAATTCTCAATGAAACAATATAAATGCATGAATCTTTGTCAACATAAAGTGTCTGCTCTTTTATAGGATAAAAGAAGTAGGTTTACTGACTCAAAATAAAAATAAAAGATTAGCCCTTCGCAGAGGGAAGTATGGAAAACTGATGTGCTAGAGCTTTTAGAGATTTTGAAATCAACAAGATTGTAAAACAAGATTTTCAGAGGTGCATAATTTGTCAACGAATTCTAGCAGATAGCCCAATACTTCTCATGCTGGACAAGTTTTGAGGAATGGCTCCCAAAGTGGGGACGATCACATCCCCTTAGTCTCGTTTGTTTATCACTACCAAAGTTTTCTGATTTCTCATCACCAAAGCGTGAAGGAGGTTCTGTTTGTGGTTATTATCTTTTACGAGCTGGGCATGCTCATGCCAGTCCCTTCTTGTATTAGGGGTTCGTAGATTAAACATACAAACCCAGGATAAAACTTGTTCAGTATGAGAAGATCATAAATTATCTACTACTTCCTCATGAGCTAAAACAGAGGCACAAAATAGGGAGTAATATTTGAAGGTTTAAAGATAGCACATGAGTAATATACTTTAGGAGTGGTGGTGAAATACCACATAAAGGGAATGTAAGGTAGACTCTGTTGGAATTATGCCCTAGAGGCAATAATAAATGTATAGTTATTATTATAATTCCTGTATCAAGATAATAGTTTATTATCCATGCTATAATTGTATTGAATGAAGACTCATTTACATGTGTGGATACATAGACAAAACACCGTCCCTAGCATGCCTCTAGTTGGCTAGCCAGTTGATCAATGATAGTCTGTGTCTTCTGATTATGAACAAGGTGTTGTTGCTTGATAACTGGATCACGTCATTGGGAGAATCACGTGATGGACTAGACCCAAACTAATAGACGTAGCATGTTGATCGTGTCATTTTGTTGCTACTGTTTTCTGCGTGTCAAGTATTTATTCCTATGACCATGAGATCATATAACTTACTGACACCGGAGGAATGCTTTGTGTGTATCAAACATCGCAACGTAACTGGGTGACTATAAAGATGCTCTACAGGTATCTCTGAAGGTGTTAGTTGAGTTAGTATGGATCAAGACTGGGATTTGTTACTCCGTGTGACGGAGAGGTATCTCAGGGCCCACTCGGTAATGCAACATCACACACAAGCCTTGCAAGCAATGTAACTTAGTGTAAGTTGCGGGATCTTGTATTACGGAACAAGTAAAGAGACTTGCCGGTAAACAAGATTGAAATAGGTATGCGGATACTGACGATCGAATCTCGGGCAAGTAACATACCGAAGGACAAAGGGAATGACATACGGGATTATACGAATCCTTGGCACTCAGGTTCAAACGATAAGATCTTCGTAGAATATGTAGGATCCAATATGGGCATCCAGGTACCTCTATTGAATATTGACCGAGGAGTCTCTCGGGTCATGTCTACATAGTTCTCGAACCCGCAGGGTCTGCACACTTAAGGTTCGACGTTGTTTTATGCGTATTTGAGTTATATGGTTGGTTACCGAATGTTGTTCGAAGTCCCGGATGAGATCAGAGACGTCACAAGGGTTTCCGGAATGGTCCGGAAACGAAGATTGATATATAGGATGACCTCATTTGATTACCAGAAGGTTTTCGGAGTTACCGGGAATGTACCGGGAATGACGAATGGGTTCCGGGAGTTCACCGGGGGGGGCAACCCACCCCGGGGAAGCCCATAGGCTTTGGGGAGACACACCAACCCTTAGTGGGCTGGTGGGACAGCCCCAAAGGGGCCTATGCGCCAAGGATAAGAAATCAAAGGAAAAGAAAAAAAAGGAGGGAGGAGGTGGGAAGGGAGGAGGACTCCCTCCCACCAAACCTAGTCCAACTCGGTTTGGGGGGGGGAGAGTCCTCCCCCTTGGCTCGGCCGACTCCTTGGGGGTCCTTGGACCCCAAGGCAAGGCCCCCCTCCCTCCTCCTATATATATGGAGCAATTAGGGCTGATTTGAGACGACTTTCTCACGGCTGCCCGACCACATACCTCCACGGTTTTTCCTCTAGATCGCGTTTCTGCGGAGCTCGGGCGGAGCCCTGCTGAGACAAGGTCATCACCAACCTCCGGAGCGCCGTCACGCTGCCGGAGAACTCTTCTACCTCTCCGTATCTCTTGCTGGATCAAGAAGGCCGAGATCATCATCGAGCTGTACGTGTGCTGAACGTGGAGGTGCCGTCCGTTCGGTACTAGATCGTGGGATTGATCTCGGGATTGTTCGCGGGGCGGATCGAGGGACGTGAGGACGTTCCACTACATCAACCGCGTTCTCTAACGCTTCTGCTGTACGGTCTACAAGGGTATGTAGATCACTCATCCCCTCTCGTAGATGGACATCACCATGATAGGTCTTCGTGCGCGTAGGAAAATTTTGTTTCCCATGCGTCGTTACCCAACAGTGGCATCATGAGCTAGGTTCATGCGTAGATGTCTTCTCGAGTAGAACACAAAAGGTTTTGTGGGCCGTGATGTGCGCTTTTCTGCCCTCCTTAGTCTTTTCTTGATTCTGCGGTATTGTTGGATTGAAGCGGCTTGGACCGACATTACTCGTATGCTTACGAGAGACTGGTTTCATCATTACGAGTAACCCCCTTTGCTCAAAGATGACTGGCAAGTGACGGTTTCACCAACTTTAGTTGAATCAGATTTGACCAAGGAGGTCCTTGGATGAGGTTAAATAGCAACTCATATATCTCCGTTGTGGTGTTTGCGTAAGTAAGATGCGATCCTACTATATACCCTTGGTCACCACGTAAAACATGCAACAACAAAATTAGAGGACGTCTAACTTGTTTTTGCGGGGTATGATTGTGATGTGATATGGCCAACGATGTGATGTGATATATTGGATGTATGAGATGATCATGTTGTAATAGAAATATCGACTTGCACGTTGATGGTACGGCAACCGGCAGGAGCCATAGGGTTGTCTTTATACTAACGTTTGTGCTTGCAGATGCGTTTACTATTTTGCTAGGATGTAGCTTTAGTAGTAATAGCATAAGTAGCACGACAACCCCGATGGCAACACGTTGATGGATGATCATGGTGTGGCGCGGTGACAAGAAGATCGTGCCGGTGCTTTGGTGATGGAGATCAAGAAGCACGTGATGATGGCCATATCATGTCACTTATAAATTGCATGTGATGTTAATCCTTTTATGCACCTTATTTTGCTTAGAACGACGGTAGCATTATGAGGTGATCTCTCACTAAAATTTCAAGACGAAATTGTGTTCTCCCCGACTGTGCACCGTTGCTACAGTTCGTCGTTTCGAGACACCACGTGATGATCGGGTGTGATAGACTCAACGTTCACATACAACGGGTGCAAAACAGTTGCGCACGCGGAACACTCGGGTTAAGCTTGACGAGCCTAGCATGTGCAGACATGTCCTCGGAACACATGAGACCGAAAGGTCGATCATGAATCATATAGTTGATATGATTAGCATAGGGATGCTTACCACTAAAACTACTCTCGACTCACGTGATGATCGGACTTGGGATAGTGTAAGTGGATCATGAACCACTCAAATGACTAGAGAGATGTACTTTTTGAGTGGGAGTTTAGCATATAATTTGATTAAGTTGAACTCTTATTATCTTGAACATAGTCTAAGTCCACTTTGAATATATTTGTGTTGTAGATCATGGCTCACGCGACAGTCATCCTGAATTTTAATACGTTCCTAGAGAAAGCTAAGTTGAAATATGATGGAAGCAACTTTGTAGACTGGGCTCGTAATCTTAAGCTAATCTTACAAGCTGGGAAGAAGGATTATGTCCTTAATGCTGCGCTAGGAGATGAACCACCCGCTACGGCTGATCAGGATGTTAAGAACGCTTGGTTAGCACGTAAGGAGGACTACTCAATAGTTCAATGTGCAGTCTTGTATGGCTTAGAACCGGGACTTCAACGTCGCTTTGAGCGTCATGGAGCATTTGAGATGTTCCAGGAGTTGGAGTTTATCTTTCAGAAGAACGCCCGGATCGAGAGGTATGAGACCTCCGATAAATTCTATGCTTGCAAGATGGAGGAAAACTCGTCTGTCAGTGAACATGTGCTCAAAATGTCTGGGTACTCAAACCGTCTAGCTGAGCTGGGGATTGAACTCCCGCAAGAAGCTATCACTGACAGAATCCTTCAATCACTGCTGCCAAGCTATAAAGGCTTTGTGTTGAACTACAACATGCAAGGGATGAACAAGTCTCCCGGCGAGTTGTTTGCGATGCTGAAAGTTGCAGAGTCTGAACTCCGTAAAGAGCATCAAGTGTTGATGGTGAGCAAGACCACTAGTTTCAAGAGAAACGGCAAAGGCAAGAAGGGCAATTCGAAGAAGAGCAGCAAACCTGTTGCCAATCCGCCGAAGAAACCCAAGGCTGGACCTAAGCCTGAAACAGAGTGCTTCTATTGCAAGGGTATGGGTCACTGGAAGCGCAATTGCCCCAAGTATCTGGCAGATAAGAAGGCGGGCAAAGAAAAATCAGGTATATTTTATATACATGTTATTGATGTGTACTTAACCGGCTCTCGTAGTAGTGCCTGGGTATTTGATACCGGTTCTGTTGCTCACATTTGCAACTTGAAGCAGGAACTGCGGAATAGACGAAGGCTGGCGAAAGACGAAGTGACGATGCGCGTAGGAAACGGTTCAAAGGTTGATGCAATCGCCGTCGGCACAGTGTCACTTCAGCTACCATCGGGATTAGTGATGAACTTAAATCGTTGTTATTTAGTGGCTGCGTTGAGCATGAACATTATATCTGGATCTTGTTTATTGCGAGACGGTTACTCTTTTAAGTCTGAGAATAATGGTTGTTCAATTTCTATGAGTAACATCTTTTATGGTCATGCACCGAATGTGAGAGGATTGTTCATATTGAATCTTGATAGCGATACGCATAGACATAACATTGAGACCAAAAGAGTTAGAGTAAACAATGATAGCACCATATTTTTGTGGCACTGCCGCTTGGGTCATATTGGTGTAAAACGCATGAAGAAACTCCATGCTGATGGACTTTTGGAGTCACTTGACTTTGATTCACTTGACACGTGCGAACCATGCCTCATGGGCAAGATTACTAAAACTCCGTTCTCCGGAACAATGGAGCGTGCAAGTAACTTGTTGGAAATCATACATACCGATGTGTGTGGTCCAATGAGCGTAGAGGCACGCGGCGGATATCGTTATTTTCTCACCTTCACTGACGATTTGAGTAGATATGGTTATGTCTACTTGATGAAGCACAAGTCTGAAACATTTGAAAAGTTCAAGCAATTTCAGAGTGAAGTGGAAAATCATCATAACAAGAAGATCAAGTTCCTGCGGTCTGATCGTGGGGGTGAATATCTGAGTTTCGAGTTTGGTGCTCACTTAAGACAATGTGGGATTGTTTCGCAGTTAACACCGCCTGGAACACCACAGCGTAATGGTGTGTCCGAACGTCATAATCGCACTTTGTTAGAGATGGTGCGATCTATGATGTCTCTTACTCATTTGCCGTTATCATTTTGGGGTTATGCATTAGAAACAACTGCATTCACTTTAAATAGGGCACCATCAAAATCCGTTGAGACGACACCATACGAACTGTGGTATGGCAAAAGGCCAAAGTTGTCGTTTCTTAAAGTTTGGGGATGTGATGCTTATGTCAAAAGGCTTCAGCCTGAAAAGCTGGAACCCAAAGCGGAAAAATGCGTCTTCATAGGTTACCCAAAAGAGACAGTTGGGTACACCTTCTATCTCAAATCCGAGGGCAAAGTGTTTGTTGCTAAGAACGGAACTTTTCTCGAGAAGGAGTTTCTCTCGAGAGAATTGAGTGGGAGGAAGATAGAACTTGACGAGGTTGTCGAACCTCTCATCCCTCTAGATGGTGGCGCAGGGCAAGGGGAAACCTCTGTCATTGCGATGCCGGTTGAGGAGGAAGTTAATGATGATGATCATGAAACTCCAGTTCAAGTTTCTGTTGAACCACGCAGGTCGACGAGATCACGTGCTGCTCCAGAGTGGTACGGTAATCCCGTCTTATCAATCATGTTGTTAGACAACAATGAACCTGCAAATTATGAAGAAGCAATGGTGGGCCCAGATAGGATCCATGTATGAGAACAAAGTGTGGACTTTGGAGATACTACCTGAGGGCCGCAAGGCTATTTAGAACAAATGGATCTTTAAGAAGAAGACAGACGCTGACGGTAATGTGACCATTTATAAAGCTCGACTTGTGGCAAAGGGTTTTTCACAAGTTCCAGGAATTGACTACGATGAGACTTTCTCTCCCGTGGCAATGCTTAAGCCCGTCAGAATCATGTTAGCAATAGCTGCATTTTTCGATTATGAAATCTGGCAGATGGATGTCAAAACGGCGTTCCTTAACGGTTTCCTTAAGGAAGAGTTGTATATGATGCAACCCGAAGGTTTTGTAGATCCTAAAAGTGCTAGCAAGGTGTGCAAGCTCCAGCGATGCATTTATGGACTGGTGCAAGCATCTCGGAGTTGGAACAAGCGCTTTGATGAGGTGATCAAAGCATTTGGGTTTATACAAGTGGTTGGAGAATCTTGTATTTACAAGAAGGTGAGTGGGAGCTCTGTGGCGTTTCTAATATTATATGTAGATGACATATTACTGATTGGAAACAACGTAGAGCTTTTGGAGAGCATAAAAGGTTACTTGAATAAAAGTTTCTCTATGAAGGACCTAGGAGAAGCTGCTTACATTCTAGGCATTAAGATCTATAGGGATAGATCAAAACGCCTGATAGGACTTTCACAAAGCACATACCTTGATAAAGTTTTGAAGAGGTTCAAAATGGAACAGTCCAAGAAAGGTTCTTGCCAGTGTTACAAGGTACGAGATTGAGTAAGACTCAGTGCCCAGCAACTGATGAAGATAGAGAGCATATGCGCTCCGTCCCCTATGCTTCAGCCATAGGTTCTATCATGTATGCGATGATGTGCACTAGACCGGATGTTAGCCTGGCCATAAGTATGGCAGGTAGGTTCCAGAGTAATCCAGGAGTGGATCACTGGACAGCGGTCAAGAATATCCTGAAGTACCTGAAAAGGACTAAGGAGATGTTTCTCGTGTATGGAGGTGACGAAGAGCTCGCCGTAAAAGGTTACGTCGATGCAAGCTTTGACACAGATCCGGACGACTCTAAGTCGCAAACCGAATACGTATTTATTCTTAATGGGGGTGCAGTAAGCTGGTGCAGTTCCAAGCAAAGCGTCGTAGCAGATTCTACATGTGAAGCGGAGTACATGGCTGCCTCGGAGGCGGCTAAGGAGGGTGTCTGGATGAAGCAGTTCATGACGGATCTTGGAGTGGTGCCAAGTGCACTGGATCCAATAACCTTGTTCTGTGACAACACTGGTGCCATTGCCTTAGCAAAGGAACCAAGGTTTCACAAGAAGACCAGACACATCAAACGACGCTTCAACCTCATCTGCGACTACGTCGAGGAGGAGGACGTAAATATATGCAAAGTGCACACGGATCTGAATATAGCAGACCCGCTGACTAAACCTCTTCCACGGCCAAAACATGATCGACACCAGAACTGTATGGGTGTTAGATTTATTACAATGTAATTCACATGGTGATGTGAGGGCTAGATTATTGACTCTAGTGTAAGTGGGAGACTGTTGGAATTATGCCCTAGAGGCAATAATAAATGTATAGTTATTATTATAATTCCTGTATCAAGATAATAGTTTATTATCCATGCTATAATTGTATTGAATGAAGACTCATTTACATGTGTGGATACATAGACAAAACACCGTCCCTAGCATGCCTCTAGTTGGCTAGCCAGTTGATCAATGATAGTCTGTGTCTTCTGATTATGAACAAGGTGTTGTTGCTTGATAACTGGATCACGTCATTGGGAGAATCACGTGATGGACTAGACCCAAACTAATAGACGTAGCATGTTGATCGTGTCATTTTGTTGCTACTGTTTTCTGCGTGTCAAGTATTTATTCCTATGACCTTGAGATCATATAACTTACTGACACCGGAAGAATGCTTTGTGTGTATCAAACATCGCAACGTAACTGGGTGACTATAAAGATGCTCTACAGGTATCTCTGAAGGTGTTAGTTGAGTTAGTATGGATCAAGACTGGGATTTGTCACTCCGTGTGACGGAGAGGTATCTCGGGGCCCACTCGGTAATGCAACATCACACACAAGCCTTGCAAGCAATGTAACTTAGTGTAAGTTGCGGGATCTTGTATTACGGAACAAGTAAAGAGACTTGCCGGTAAACGAGATTGAAATAGGTATGCGGATACTGACGATCGAATCTCGGGCAAGTAACATACCGAAGGACAAAGGGAATGACATACGGGATTATACGAATCCTTGGCACTCAGGTTCAAACGATAAGATCTTCGTAGAATATGTAAGATCCAATATGGGCATCCAGGTACCGCTATTGAATATTGACCGAGGAGTCTCTCGGGTCATGTCTACATAGTTCTCGAACCCGCAGGGTCTGCACACTTAAGGTTCGACGTTGTTTTATGCGTATTTGAGTTATATGGTTGGTTACCGAATGTTGTTCGAAGTCCCGGATGAGATAAGAGACGTCACAAGGGTTTCCGGAATGGTCCGGAAACGAAGATTGATATATAGGATGACCTCATTTGATTACCAGAAGGTTTTCGGAGTTACCGGGAATGTACCGGGAATGACGAATGGGTTCCGGGAGTTCACCGGGGGGGCAACCCACCTCAGGGAAGCCCATAGGCTTTGGGGAGACACACCAGCCCTTAGTGGGCTGGTGGGACAGCCCCAAAGGGGCCTATGCACCAAGGATAAGAAATCAAAGGAAAAGAAAAAAAAGGAGGGAGGAGGTGGGAAGGGAGGAGGACTCCCTCCCACCAAACCTAGTCCAACTCGGTTTGGGGGGGGGGGAGAGTCCTCCCCCTTGGCTCGGCCGACTCCTTGGGGGTCCTTGGACCCCAAGGCAAGGACCCCCTCCTTCCTCCTATATATATGGAGCAATTAGGGCTGATTTGAGACGACTTTCTCACGGCTTCCCGACCACATACCTCCACGGTTTTTCCTCTAGATCGCGTTTCTGCGGAGCTCGGGCGGAGCCCTGCTGAGACAAGGTCATCACCAACCTCCGGAGCGCCGTCACGCTGCCGGAGAACTCTTCTACCTCTCCGTATCTCTTGCTGGATCAAGAAGGCCGAGATCATCATCGAGCTGTACGTGTGCTGAACGCGGAGGTGCCGTCCGTTCGGTACTAGATCGTGGGATTGATCGCGGGATTGTTCGCGGGGCGGATCGAGGGACGTGAGGACGTTCCACTACATCAACCGCGTTCTCTAACGCTTCTGCTATACGGTCTACAAGGGTATGTAGATCACTCATCCCCTCTCGTAGATGGACATCACCATGATAGGTCTTCGTGCGCGTAGGAAAATTTTGTTTCCCATGCGTCGTTACCCAACAGACTCTTGGGAAGGTTGAGGTTTCAAGGTACGGATGCACAAGCAGTATTCCCGCTTAGTACAAGGGTTGGCTAGCAAAGGCTTTGAGAGCAGACAAATGATGTTGACTTGGATGCAAAAAAATATAAGGTTTAACATATAGAATTGGCATGAAACATCAAGTTGTCTTCCTTGTCTGCATAACACTTCAAGCATAAGAACATAAAGGTTTTGACTATGTTGCTACTAGAAAAACTCATGCTTGTTGTTATGACCAATGCTATGTTTGCCAAGATTAAATAAATTTTTCAAAGCCATACCTGATATGTAAGATCAATACTCCCATAACATTCAGCATATAAGGTCGATTGCATGAAGAGAATACCAGGTGGAGCAAAGAAACCAATAGACTTCTCATTATTATTCCGTCATAGACAACTGCACACTCATGGATACAAGACTCTCCACAAAGGAGTGATAGACCTCAATGCAAACACTTATTTCATAAGATAACTTCCCTAGACATGATACGACACTAAAATTGACCATAAAAGATAAAGGATAAAAAATAAAGATACCGGGCACTCCCACAAGCTTGGAACAAGCTAAGGGAATGCCATTACCCATGAAGATTTCACTCTTCATCCTTGTTCTTGTTCCTCAGGTAATCCTTAGTGAAACGCTTCGATGGCAGAGGTCCTCCCTCCACACAGGATTCTTCAGTCTTTAGTTCATACTCACAATTCTGGTTTTGAAGGTCAAAGATGTGCCCTCGAATCTCGAACACTTTGGTTTCCATTGCGGATATGATTGATTGCACTCCCTTCATATCCTTCTCATGTTGCCTCTTCAGCTCAGCGATGATATGGAAGTTGGCCTCGACACCACGCTCGATCATCAACTTGTACTTGAAGACTTCTTGATCCACCTCTTCCATCCTGGCCTCGGTGCTCCCCTACTTGACAGGTCCCTTCAGATCTTCTTTGTGGAGGATACCAGCCTCCACCCAAAGTGTTTGAGGGTGTCTCTTTACCTCTGCGAGGTAAGGGTTGATGACTTTGATGAAGAACTTGTCCTTGGGGGACTTTGGGGAAGCCATGGTGCCTAGGTTTGCTGAAAGTTCTCCTCGCACAAACATATAGAAAAGAAAATGCATGAAATCGCAAGATACAAAGTCGGGACGATCCAGGAGAATATATAGCAAAAATTCTGTATCAAAAGGAAGGTAACAAGCCAAAGTTGGGTCAGAGACGGACTCCGAGTGGTCCAGGCGGCCTCCTAGCGCGGCCAGGAGGTAGCTGATCTGCAATCTCTGGTGTTAGCTAGACGAATGCTTATGACAACAAAGCTTCTCCTGCAACAGCACCAGAAGAATGCTGATAGCACTTCCCAGTAATGAAACTAGAAGAATGTTGTTGACGGCCCACCAGCGTGTGGGTTCGCAGCAGTTTTCGAGGATAGAGTATTCGACCCAATTTGTTGGTTTGCCAATCAGAAGGTGAGAGAATACTCTCGAGTATTAGCAGCTGAATTTGTCGGATTCAACCACACCTGAAAGATTAGTATCTGCAAGCACAGTAGTAACAGCAAAGTAGTATGATAACAACGGTGTCAGAAACGATGTGTTGACGGCAGACTATACCTAACGCTTCTATCAATGGCGCCTCCGTTGCCGCATTGACGGAAGTTGTCAATTCCCGTCAACGGTCAGAGAAAAAGTAAAGTAGCAGGTAGCAGCAGTGTAACGAGTAACAGAACTGGCAAGGAACAGCAGTAGTGACATCAGTAGCAAGTAGCAACAGGAGCAGCAGAGCAAGAAAAGTAACAGAAGTAGCAACAGTAGTAGCAGCAGCAGAGCAAGACAAGTAAGAGCAGTAGTAGGACAAACTCGTAGGCAATGGGTCGGTGATTTGTTTGGATGATATTCATCATGCAACACCTATAACACAGAGAGATATGTGGCCAGCTCCCGTTCGTCAATCTGATGTAGGCATGCATTCTGTGTGTCGTAATACGTGCTTAGGGAAAAGAACTTGCATGACATCTATTTTCCATCCATCCCGTGGCAATGGGGTCCAAAAAGAAACTACGGGATATTAAGGTTCTCCTTTTAATAAATAACCAGACCAACGCATTAGCACTTGGTGAACACATGAACTCCTCAAACTATGGTCATCACCGGGAGTGGTTCCGGTTATTGTCACTCTGGGGTTACCAGATAATAACACATAGTAGGTAACTACAACTTGCAAGATCGGATCTAAAACACGCATATATTGGTGAAAACATAATAATTTCAGATCTGAAATCATGGCATTCGGGCCCTAGTGACAAGCATTAAGCAAGGCAAAGTAGTAGCAACATCAATCTCATAATATAGTGGATACTAGTTATCAATCCCCATCTAAACTAACTCGATTACATGATAGATCTCATCCTACTCAGCACCGCCCAGCGAGCCTACGAATAGATTACTCACGAACGACGAAGAGCTTCATGGAATTGGAGAGGGAAGAAGGTTGATGATGACGATGGCGACGATTTCCCCTCTCCGGAGCCCAAGATGGACTCCAGATCGGCCCTCCAGATGAAGAACAGGTGGTGGCGGCGCCTCCGTATCAAAAACGCGACGAAAACTTCTCTTTTTATTTTTTCTGGGACGAAAGGCAACTTATAGAGATGGAATTGGGGGCGGCAGGGCCGTGTGGGCCCCACAAGCCTGCCCACCGCCACCACGGGGTGGTGGCGGAGCAGGGGCTTGTGGCCCACTGGCCCACCCCCTGAGGTGGAGCTTGGCGCAGATATTTTTGATATTTTCCAAAACTGCTCCCCTTAAATTTTCAGGACGTCTGGAGAACCTTGATTTCTGCACAAAAATAACACCAAGGCAATTCTGCTGAAAACAGCGTCAGTCCAGGTTAATTCCATTCAAATCATGCAAATTAGAGTCCAAAACAAGGGCAAAAGAGTTTGGAAAAGTAGATACGATGGAGACGTATCAACTCCCCCAAGCTTAAAACCTTGCTTGTCCTCAAGCAACTCAGTTGACAAACTGAGAGAGAAAGAAAAACTTTGACAAACTCTGTTTGATCTTGTTGTTGCAACTATGTCTAACTCATAACCATAATTTCAGCAAGACCACAAGTTAACCACGAAAGCAAATGACACAAAGGTCTCACGGTAAACTAATATCAATGGCATAATCAGCTAAGGAGCAAATAATAATGAGTTTCAAATACCAACACTTCAATCAAAACCAGCATGAAGCAATAAGAATAGGTGGTATCTCGCTAGCTCTTTCTGAGACCGCAAAACATAAATGCAGAGCACTTTCAAAGATCAAGGGCTGACTAAACATTGTAATTCTTAGCAACGAAGATCCAGTCATAGGCATAATCAATATCAATCAAAAGCAAAGCATAAAAATGACAGAGGTGCTCTCTAATTGGTGCTTATATAAGAGGAGGATGACTCAACAGGAAAATAAATTGACAGGCCCTTCGTAGAGGGAAGCATTGATTTGTAGAGGTGCCAGAGCTCAAGCTTTGAAAATAGAGATAATAATTTCCGGTGGCATGCTTTCATTGTCAACGCAATGACCAAGAGTTCTCAATATCTTCCATGCTACTCATGCTATAAGCGGTTCCCAAACAGAAAAGTAAAGTTTTAACTCCCCCACCACCAATCAATCACACTCCACGGCTAGCCGAATCCTCGGGTACCGTCCATACTAACATCAATCCGGGGGGAGTCTTGTTTTACAGTTATGTTTTCGATTTAAGCATGGAACTGGGCATCCCAAATACCGGCCCGTTTCTCGTGAATAACTGTGAATATACAAAAGTCGAGGATCACACTCCTAGCATGGAAGATACCAATAGCCCTCTGTCACCACATGAGCGGTTCGGGCATGCAAAACAGATTTATTTCTTGAAGGTTTAGACAATGGCACATGCAAATTTACTTGGAACGGTAGGTAGATACCGCAAATAGGTAGGTATGGTGGACTCTCATGAAAAAAAAATGGGTTTATGGAAGTGGATGCACAAGCAGTATTCCCGCTTAGTACAAGTGAAGGCTAGCAAAAGACTGGGAAGCGACCAACTAGAGAGCGACAGCAGTCACCAAGATGCAATGAGTTTGACTAACATTGAGTGCAAGCATGAACAGGATATAAATCACCATGAATACGAACATCATAGAGGCTATGTTGATTTTGTTTCAACTACATGCATGAACATGCGCCAAGTCAAGCCACTTGAAACATTCAAAGGAGAATACCATCCTATCATACTACATCATAGTCATCTCAAAATTTATGTTGGCATTCAAGACAAATCATTATAAGCTCTCAGCTAAATCATCATGGCATCAGAAACTATGATCTCTAAGTTGTCATTGAAAACATGGTACTCTCACAACAAAGCTAAATCTGGGTCGACAAGCTAGTCATATTTACAAAAACAAAATAGATAGAGTTCATACCAGCTTTTCAGTCTCAGTCACTTCATCATATATCATCATTGTTGCCCTTCATTTGCACGATCGAACGATGTGAACAATAATAAGCGCATTTGACTAAGCTGAATCTGCAGGTAAACACAAAGGAGAAGACAAAGTAATATGGCTCTTTGAAAGCTAAACAGGTAAGCATGCAAGAACCAATAAATAGTGTAACCAATATCTTCTACCTTGACACAAAGAAAAAGAAAAATATTTACACGGGAAAGCTCCCAACAAGCAAGAGAAGAAAGAAAAATCTTTTTGGGTTTTCTCAAAAGGACACAAAACAAGAAAACAAGAAAACAAAAAGAAACTAGCATGGATAATACAGTGGCAAAGTGTAATCACCGGATAACAGAGTGAAAGCATAAGCATGAATATAAAGTCGGTGAGAACATGTACTCCCCCAAGCTTAGGCTTTTGTCCTAGCTTGGTCTACTCCCATGGATGATCGTGGCGAAACTCAAAGTCATAGTGGGTGTTATACGGGAGTGCTGCAGCCACTGCCTGAATAGCTGCCTCACGATGTCGAGCAACCGTCGCCTCCCTCTCATACTCCTCTGCCTCTCCTATGGTTATGTAGTATCTTCGTTTTACCTGAAAGTCAAAGAAAGCAGGAGCAGGAAGGGTAATATGGAAAACACGCTGCCGGTTAAATATCAAGCGGTAAAGGAGGGATCCATGATCTCTCTCAAGGAACTGGTAGCGTGTTAGACCGACACGATCAAGGTAGGCTGTACGGAGAGGAGGGTCTTCTGTACGGATGGGTACCCCAAGAAAATTTGCCAAGCGTGTAGCAAAACTCCACCAAAGAAATCCCCCTCACTGGCATTTTTATTAAGCCTCCTTGCTATAATAGCTCCCATATTGAAGCTCATGTCACCTGTTACTGCGCTCTTAAGGATACTAAGGTCGGAAGTGCATAGGTGACAATGTGCACCCTTGCTGTTAATGCACCTACCTATGAAGAGGGCAAGGTAGTGCAAGGCAGGGAAATGGATGCTTCCTATGGTGGCTTGCGTGATATCTCTGGTTTCTCCAACAGTTATACTGGAGACAAAGTCTCTGACCGAAGACTTAGGAGGATCATTAACACTACCCCAATCGGGTATCTTGCAAATCCTATTGAAATCCTCCAGATCCACGGTATAGGATTTATCGTACAGGTCAAATAGTATGGATGATTCACGGCCAGAACTGTTTATGATATTTTAAGGAAGGCGGAATTCTTTAAAGAAAAAGAAAGAACTTTGCAAACTCAGCCGCTGACTTTGACTGTACTGTAGTAGACTTTCTAGCCTTTTTATTTAGAACCCTTTCTCATGTTCTTTCCTCCATCAAGGCACGAACCTGTGGCCCTCGTTCCGTGGATGAGTTCTTTCGCCCATTTGGGGAACTATAGGGTTTGCCATTTGCCCGAGGGGATGGCTACGCACGAAAGAGGCAGTGAGCATATAACTCTTCTAACCCGACATTTATCTGAGAGGAATTCTTCTAACCCGGCATTGCGGACAAGTGCATCGAACTCATCCTTGAAGCCTGCTTCGATCATGAACTCATTGGAAGGCCATTCACATGGTTGTACTGGTGCGTCCCTTAGTTGAAAACGTTCGGGCTCCGAAAAGAGAGACGAGGACCCTTCTTATTTGAGGAACCACCATGAAACTTCCTCCTGAACATAATTTCCTTATGCTGAAATTTTGAAGTTCAAGAGAAAAGTAAATAAAGACCCACCACACCTTGTTGTAACTACTCCTACTAGTGCCTAGAGACCGTATCACGTGCTAAAACTACTTGGGACCAACTAAAATCAACATTTCTAGCTCAAGAACAGGGTCACTAAGGTAGCAAGAATACGCGAAGATAAAGCACTAGAGCAAAAACTAATTGGACCAATGTAGGAGTCACTTACCAAGGAGTAATTTCCCCAAAACGGTTCGGAGAATGGTGCTTTGAGCAAGGAGATCGAAAATCACAGCCAAATGAGCAAGAACACGGGTTTGAGCTACGAAACAATTTTTTCTAGAGGTGGAAGAAGAGGCTGAGAGCTGGAATGAGTGGAGGAGGTGCCTGTGCGCCCCACATGCTTGCACCACGCCACCAAGGGGTGGTGGCTGAGCAAGGGCTTGTGGTCCACTGGTCAGGCCCCCTGGCCAGCTCTGAGGCCCAGAAATTTTCAAAAATTCCAGAAAAAATCACACTAAATTTTCAGGACCATCGGAGAACTTTTATTTTTGAGGTATTTTTCTCCGAGACGCTAAAACAGAAAACAGGAAAAACTAAACTAATTCTATCATTTTTCTTTTAAGCAACAGAAAATGAAAGCTCTAAACAGAGGTATGTGACTCGCTGATTCATCCGTTTCATGGTCATGGAAAGAAATCCGTCAATGGGATTGATCAAGTCCTTATGAAAAAACCATCTCGAATCGCAAGAGAAAACGGAGAATTTTTCGAATAGCCACTAAGTCACCTCAATGGGGATATGTATCTCCCGAACAAGCAAATCATACTTCATCTTGACACGAGGAATAGGGCATTCAAAGCTCCCAATGAGAATCGATGAAGTCTTTTCGATAGCATTGAAGCAATGTACTGGATATCGTTTCTTCGGAATGTGCACTGTGTGCTCATTACCGTTGACATGGAAAGTGACATTGCCTTTGTTTCAATCTATAACAGCCCCTGCAGTGTTTAAAAAGGGTCTTCCGAGGATGATAGCCATGGCATCGTCCTAGGAAATATCCAAGATAACAAAGTCTGTTAAGATAGTGGTGTTAGCAACCACAACAGTCACATCCTCGCTAATGTCGATAGGGAAAGCAGTTGATTTGTCGGCCATTTGCAGAGAAATTTCAGTGGGTGTCAACTTATCCAATTCAAGTCTACGATATAGAGAGAGCGGCATAGTACTAACACCGGCTCCAAGGTCACATAAGGCAGTTCTTACGTAGTTTCCTATAATTGAGCAAGGCATAGTGGGCACTCCGGGATCACCAAGTTTCTTAGGAGTTCCACCTTTGAAAGTGTAATTGGCAAGCATGGTGGAGATCTCAAGATCTGGTATCTTCCGTTTATTAGTCATGATATCTTTAATGTACTTGGCATATGGAGACATCCTGAGCATATCAGTTAACCGCATCTGCAGAAAGACGGGTCTTATCATCTCAACGAAGCGCTCAAAATCCTCATCATCCTTTTTCTTGGATGGCTTAGGAGGAAAGGGCATAGGTATCTGAACCCATGGCTCTCTTTCTTTACCATGCTTCCTAGCAGTGGAGTTATTCTTATAGTATCTCTTAGGTCGTGGATTATCATGATTAACCGTAGGTTCAATCTCCACGTCCTCATCATGGCTAGGTTGAGCATTATTATGAACATCACTATCCATATTGTCACCAGGTTCATGTTCAACACCTGATTGTGTTTCTGCATCAGACGCAGATATATCATTAGGTTCTTCAGGTGTGACAGTATTTGGTGAACTAGCGTGCAGGTTTCTATCATCCTTCTTCTTCTCCTTAGGATGACTGGGTGTATCAGCATTGATTCCTTGAGAATCTTGATCAATTCTCTTAGGATGACCTTCACGATACAAAGGTTCCTGAGTCATTTTGCCTCCTCTAGTAATGACTCTGACAGAGTTGTCATTTAATTCATTGAGCAAGTCATTCTGAGCTTTAAGTACTTGTTCTAACTGAGTAGTAATCATAGAGGCATGTTTACTCAGAAGATTCAGAGCATTGACATTTTTTTCTACACAAGAACTTAAATGGCTAAGCATACGAGTACTTTGTTCCAAATGTCTGCTAACATAATCATTGAAACTCTGTTGTTTGGCAACAGAGTTGTCAAATTCATCAAAGCATAGGCTAGCAGGTTAATCAAAAGGAATATCACTCTCATCAAACCTACGTAGAGAATTCACTTCTACTACTTGTATCGGGTTATCAAGACCATGGATCTCTTCGATAGGTGGTAGATTTTTGACATCTTGAGATCAAATGCCTTTCTCTAGCATAGATTTCTTGGCTTCTTGCATATCTTCGGGACTGAGGAATAGAATACCTCTTTTCTTAGGAGTTGGCTTAGGAGGTGGTTCGGGAATAGTCCAAGCATTATCGTTGATCAAGAGATTATTCAGTAGGGTCTCAGCTTGTTCTACAGTTCGTTCCCTAAAAACACAACCGGCACAACTATCTAGTCGGTCTCTAGAGGTGTCGGTAAGTCCGTTATGGAGGATATCAAGTATCTCGTTCTTCTTAAGAGGGTGATCAGGCAAAGCATTCTGTAGCTGGAAGAGCCTCCCCCAAGCTTGTGGAAGACTCTCTTCTTGGAGTTGAGAAAAGTTGTATATTTTCTGCAAGGCAGCTTGCTTCTTATGGGCAGGGAAATATTTCTCGCAGAAGTAATAGACCATCTCCTGGAGACTACGCACACATCCAGGAGCAAGAGAGGTAAACCAGGCTTTAGCGTCATCCTTTAGAGAGAAAGGAAACAACTTAAGGATATAGTAGTGGCAGATCTTCTCCTCATTAGTGAAAAGGTTGGCTATTTTGGATAGTTTAGCAAGATGGGCTATGACCGTCTCAGACTCATAACCGTGAAAAGGATCAGATTCGACTAAAGAGATTATCTCAGGGTCGACAGAGAATTCACAATCCTTATCGGTGACAAAGATAGGTGAAGTGGCGAACTTCGGGTCATTTTTCATCCTAGCTTCCCGAGATTTTTCCTTCCACTTGAGAAGTAATTTCTCAGCATCATAGGCATCCTTACACGCAAGAAAATCCTCAGCTATCTCTCCCTCCATAACGTAACCCTCAGGTATATCAGGCAATTCCTATCTCGGAGAGCTAGATCTAGCAGGAGCAAAAGCAGGTTCTATCTCAATAGTATCGGCAGTTTCAGGAGCATCACGAGCATTGGCAGTAACTCTAGCAATATGAGCATCAAGGAACACTCCTAGTGGAACATCAGGCAAAGGAGTATCTCTAGCAGGATCAAGCATAGCATCATCAGGCAAAATAGCATCTCTAGCATCATCAGGCAAAGCAGTATCAAGCATAGCATCTCTAGAGTATCAAGCATAGCATCTCTAGCAGTATCAAGCATAGTATCATCAGGCATAGTATCAAGCATAGCATATCTAGCAGTAGTATCACAAGCATCATCAAGCATAGGCAACGAATCAAGATTTCTAGCAGGAGGTGAAGTCGCAAACTTACTCATAACTGAAGGTGAATCAAGTGCAGAGCTAGATGGCAATTTCTTACCTCCCCTCGTAGTTGAGGGCAAGACTTTGGTCTTCGGATCCTTCAGATTCTTCATAGTGATTAGCAGGTATAAATCCCAAGTGACTCAGAGAATATAGCAATACCTCCCCGGCAACGGCGCCAGAAAAATGCTGATCTGCAATCTCTGGTGTTAGCTAGACGAATGCTTATGACAACAAACCTTCTCCTGCAACGGCACCAGAAGAATGCTGATAGCACTTCCTAGTAATGAAACTACAAGAATGTTGTTGACGGACCACCAGCGTGTCGGTTCGCGGCGGTTTTCGAGGGTAGAGTACTCGACCCAATTTGTTGGTTTGCCATTCAGGAGGTGAGAGAATACTCTCGAGTATTAGCAGCTCAATTTGTTGGATTCAACCACACCTAAAAGATTAGTATCTGCAAGAACAGTAGTAATAGCAAAGTAGTATGATAACAACGGTGTCAGAAACGATATGTTGACGGCAGACTATTCCTAACGATTGTATCAATGGCGCCTCCGTTGCCGCGTTGACAGAAGTTGTCAATTCCCGTCAACGGTCAGCGAAAAAGTAAAGTAGGAGGTAGCAGCAGTGTAACGAGTAACAACGGTGGCAAGGAACAACAGTAGCAGCAGAGCACGACAAGTAACAGCAGTAGCAACTGTAGTAGCAGCAGCAGAGCAAGACAAGTAACAGCAGTAGTAGGACAAACTCGTAGGCAATGGGTCGGTGATTTGTTTGGATGATATTCATCATGCAACAGCTATAGCACAGAGAGATATGTGGCTAGCTCCCGTTCGTTAATGTGATGTAGGCATGCATTATGTGTGTCGTCATACGTGCTTTGGGAAAATAACTTGCATGACATCTATTGTCCATCCCTCCCACGGCAGCGGGGTCCAAAAGGAAACTACGGGATATTAAGGTTCTCCTTTTAATAAAGAACCGGACCAATGCATTAGCACTTGGTGAACACATGAACTCCTCAAACTATGGTCATCACCGAGAGTGGTTCTGGTTATTGTCACTCCGGGGTTGCCGGATCATAACACATAGTAGGTAACTATAACTTGCAAGATCGGATCTAAAACACACATATATTGGTGTCAACATAATAATTTCAGATCTGAAATCATGGCACTCGGGCCCTAGTGACAAGTATTAAGCAAGGCAAAGTAGTAGCAACATCAATCTCAGAACATAGTGGATACTAGGGATCAATCCCCATCAAAACTAACTCGATTACATGATAGATCTCATCCTACTCATCACCGCCCAGCGAGCCTACGAATAGATTACTCACGAACGACGAAGAGCTTCATGGAATTGGAGAGGGAAGAAGGTTGAGGATGACGATGGCAACGATTTCCCCTCTCTGGAGCCCAAGACAGACTCCAGATCTGCCCTCCAGATGAAGAACAGGTGGTGGCGGCGCCTCCGTATCGAAAACGCGACGAAAACTACTGTTTTTATTTATTCTGGGACGAAAGGCAACTTATAGTGCTGGAGTTGGGGGCGGCAGGGCTGTGTGGGCCCCACAAGCCTGCCCACCGCCACCAAGGGGGTGGTGGCGGAGCAGGGGCTTGTGGCCCACTGGCCCACCCCCTGAGGTGGAGCTTGGCGCAGATATTTTTGATATTTTCCAAAACTTCTTCCCGTAAATTTTCAGGACGTTTGGAGAACTTTGATTTCTGCACAAAAATAACACCAAGGCAATTCTGCTGAAAACAGCGTCAGTCCAGGTTAGTTCCATTCAAATCATGCAAATTAGAGTCCAACACAAGGGAAAAAGAGTTTGGAAAAGTAGATACGATGGAGACGTATCAGTAGCCCACGCCACCACGTGACCTGGAGCACCTCGAGCTCCTCTCCGGCTCCACTTCGGCTCGAAATTTTCCTAATTTTGCAAAAACACATAATTCGGAACTTTTATTGATGTTTGTGAAGTTTCCTTACCGTATTTCATACCTATTCTTATTCTGCTTCTGTCGGTATCTCATATAGTGTTGCAACATGTTCTTCATGAGTGGCTATCTGTATCACATCCACCTCTACATTGATGGGGTCTCTAGCCATGTAATGCTTGAGTCTTTGCCCATTCACAACATGTGGTTTTGTGCCTTCAAAATTATTAATCTTGATTGCACCGGAGCGGTAGACTTCTTCGATATGGTACGGTACTTCCCACTTGGAAAGTAATTTACTTGGAGAAAACCTGAAACGATATCTATACAACAAAACTTTATCACCAACATTAAATGCACGTTTCAAAATTCTCTCGGCATGCCACTTCTTTACCTTTTCTTTGAACATTTTTGCTCTCTCGTAAGCTTTACTTCTCCACTCATCTAGAGAAGTCAAGTTCATGAGATGCTTTTCACCAGCAAGCTTTGGGTTAGCATTAAGCTCTCTTACAGCCCAGAAAGCTTTGTGCTCTAACTCTAAAGGTAGATGGCACGCCTGGCCATAGAACATCTTATACAAAGACATCCCCATGGGATTTTTGTAAGCATTTCTATATGCCCACAAGGCATCTCCTAGCTTTTAGGACCAGTCCGTTCTAGAACTATTCACTGTCTTTTGCAAGATCAACTTGATCTCACTATTTGTGAGCTCAACTTGCCAACTTGTTTGAGGGTGGCAAGGTGAAGCAATTCTATGATAAACATCATATTTGGCTAGAGCTTTTCTAAAAGCACCATGGGTAAAATGCGATCCTCCATCGGTCATGAGGTACCTAGGTACACCAAACCTAGGGAAGATTACATCCTTGAGCATTTTCAAAGATGTCTTGTCATCAGCACATTCAGTGGGGATTGCTTCAACCCACTGATGACGAGTTGATGGATATACTTCTTTCCCCTCATAGGTTACCCCAAGTGGAAGGTGGAGATGTAGTCAGCAGCAGATTTCCCTTACACTGAGACTGTAATGTTTATCAAACCAAGAGGAGTCCTAGGCTCAACAAGTAGCTGTCTTCCACCCTCGTGCTAGCAGAAGATGTGGACCTGCACAAGCAACAAATAACTTTGCTCCCAATGAGTACAGAGAGGTTGTCAATTTCTATGGCCTTGTAGTTTGCAAAGTATCAAAACGCAAGGGTGGAGGTAAAAGTGATTGCAACGGAAAAGTAAATGAAATCGGTAAATGATGGAGGTGTAAACAATGATGGTGACATGGACCGGAGTCACATGATGTTCACTAGTGATGTCTCTCTCCCAAAAGACGATAAACAACTATGCTTGGGTAAACAAATCATAGTCGGGCAATTGACAGAATTATGATTGCACCGCAATGCTAATTATGCTACTTGATAGTTAGAGGTTCAATAGTAATGGATAGTACGCCAAGACCAGTAGACTGTTTATTCAGGAGCATCTACTTACTAATCATCCACCTTGACATATCTATCCAGAACATATCTTCGGTATTAAGTTGCGAGCCCCACCCAAAGTGTAAACTCAAAGCAACGCACAACTGCATTAACGAACTATGCGTAAGGTAAACAATCCTTGCAACCAAGGACACAAGCACCGTTGTTTTCTCCCTGGTGGCAACAAGCACATCCCCTAGTCTCATGTTTTCTGTCACTCAAGCTAGACATCGAGGGGCATGAAACCACAATCATGCATAACGCTCCCTCTTGGAGTTACAATCTACTACTTGGCCAAAGCAATAAATAGCAACGGAGAACATACATGAATCACTAAGGAACATAATATAAAAGGATAATCAAATATATAACTCATAACAAGCTGAACATAATCTCATAATCCATCGGATCCCAACAGACCGAGCATAGCAATAGCAAGAGAATTACATAGATGCCTTGATCATGTAGGTCAGCTCACAAGGACTAACCTTTGAAGCACAAGATTGGAGAGAAGACTACACATAGCTACTGGTCATGGACTCATGGTCCAAGGAGGACTACTCATGGCATGTCCGGGAAGCGTCCATGGCGGTGGAGAAGCTCCCGGAGGTCAATCCTCCCTCCGTCAGGGTGCCGGGAAGAGGTCTCTTGATGCTCCCGATCTCGGAAGCGCTGCAGCGGCGGAACAATGGAGAAATTCACGATTCCAGAAAGTCTGCGAGGTTTTCCTCTCGGGACTCTATATATAGTACAAAGGAGGGCACCGGAGGAGGTGGGACCGACCCAGGCGACCTCCTGGCGCGACCTAGGGCCTGGCCGCGTCAGTAGGCGCCTCGGAGGCCCCTGGCCCCCCTCTGGCCCTCCTTCGGTGATCCGTAAGCTTTCGTTTCACTGATTTTATATTTATATTTTCTGGATTTTTTCGGGCTTCGGAAAATTGGGTAAAAGCCCCTGCAAAATAGACATCAGCAGACAGAAACTGGCACTGGGTGCACTAAGTTAGTAGGCTGGTCCAAATATGTGTAAAATGATATAAAAGTGTAGCAAAACAATAACAATGTCACCCAAAAGATCATGGAACAAGCGGAAATTATAGATACGTTTGGGACATATCAACATCCCCAAGCTTAATTTATTTTTGTCCTCGAGTAGATAAATGATAACACAGTAATTTCTGTGGTAACATGCTAACACACATATAAGAACTTCAAAGTACACCAAGTGAGATATGCAATTCAAGTCAAGACGATAACAAGCAAGAGTCTATATCTAGTATTGAGTTTAGCAAAGTAAGAACATAAAGGTGCAAGAGCTCTCGCTGTCCATGACTCGAATGTCTCCAAATGGTGTTTGCGTGCAAGAAGTGGGAGATGGGTTGAGATCATAAAATATTTTTTAAGTGAGAACTCAATCTACTAAACCTCACACTTAGTCTCCTTCGGAATCTTATTTTGACTCATCCCCACACAACTAGTCAGGCACAAGTCAAAATGATCCTCTACCTTTCGACTTTGAGCAATCATGCAATGGATGAGCGTAAGCAAGATATGTTGGCACTTATGATGGCAAATAGAATAATGATGGGGAAGGAAGCCAAAAAGGTGTGAAAGGCTCACATCAATGACGACAACCATATGCGAGAGAAAGCCAAATGATAGGTATGTTGTGAGGAGTAGGGATTGCCATGTAATGGATGCGCATATGAGCTAAGGTAAGCTCTCCAATGGAACTAGTGGGGTGCATCCAACTTGTTTGCTCATGAATAGCTAGAGCTCATTTGAGGAGGCTCATCATTGGAATATGCAAACCAAGTTCTATAGTGTAAGGGTCCCCACATAGTTATGCATGAATGATAATCTCTATGTAGTACCAACGTTGCAATGGAGTACGAGTGTGGATCTTTCAAAAGGAATAGTAGTGTTTCCCCTTTCTCTCTATTTATTTCTTTTTTTTCACTTTTTTTATTTCTGTGGCTTCTTTGGCTCTTTCTTTTTATCTCTCATTTGTCCTCTTTGGGATCTTTTGTTTTGTCCACTTTGGGATCTTTTCCTCACTTAAGGGCAACACTCTATGTTTTACATGAATAAAAATAAAAATAATCACACTTTATAAGAAGTACTCAACATAAAGACAAGTGAAAACTATCATGATGTATGCAAATGTATGCCTCTGCAAGTGTAGCAGGATATGCAATGATACTAGCACGTCATGTAGCAGTAATAAGGGCAAGGCCCAACTATCATGCGGCTCTACGATCACGCAAAAGCATGTATGACATGAAGATCAAGTCATGAGATGGTGGATGTTGCATGGCAATGTATCTCGGAAAGGCTATGGAAATGCCTTAATAGGTAGTTATGGTGGCTGTTTTGAGGAAAGATATAATGAGGCTTATGTATGACACAACGTATCATGTCATGGGTTTAGATGCACCGGCAGAGTGTGCACTGTTTGAAATATGCCCTAGAGGCAATGATAAATTAGTTATTATTATATTTCTTTGTTCATGATAATCATTTATTATCCGGGCTATAATTGTATTGATTGGAAACACAAATACATGTGTGGATACATAGACAAAACACTGTCCCTAGTAAGCCTCTAGTTTACTAGCTCGTTGATCAAAGATGATCAAGGTGTCCTGACCATAGACAAATGTTGTCACTTGATAACGGGATCACATCATTAGGAGAATCATGTGATGGACTAGACCCAAACTATGAACGTAGCATATTGATCATGTCATTTTATTGCAATTGTTTTCTCCGTGTCAAGTATTTATTCCTATGACCATGAGATAATATAACTCACTGACACCGCAGGAATACCTTGTGTCTATCAAACGTCGCGACATAACTGGGTGACTATAAAGGTGCTCTACAGGTATCTCCGAAAGTGTCTGTTGAGTTAGTATGGATCAAGACTGGGATTTGTCACTCCGTGTGACGGAGAGGTATCTTGGGGCCCACTCGCTAATACAACATCACACACAAGCCTTGCAAGCAATGTGACTAAGTGTAAGTCACGGGATCTTCTATTACAGAATGAGTAAAGAGACTTGCCGGTAACGAGATTGAAATAGGTATGCGGATATCCACGATCGAATCTCGGGCAAGTAACATACCGAAGGACAAAGGGAATGACATACGGGATTATATGAATCCTTGGCACTGAGATTTAACCGATAAGACCTTCATAGAATATGTAGGATCCAATATGGGCATCCAGGTCCCGCTATTGGATATTGACCAAGAAGTGTCTCGAGTCATGTCTACATAGTTCTCAAACCCGCAGGGTCTGCACACTTAAGGTTCCATGATGTTTTAGTATAGTTGAGTTATACGTGTTGGTGACCGAAGGTTGTTCGAAGTCCCGGATGACATCACGGACACCACGAGGGTTTCCGTAATTGTACGGAAACGAAGATTGATATATAGGAAGTTGGTGTTTAGATTCCGGAAAGTTTTTGGCCATTTTGCCGGCAGTGTACCGGGAGTGACGAATGGGTTCCGGGGGCTGACGAAATCATCCAAGGAAAGCCCATGAGCCCTAGGGATTTGCCCCACCCCATGGATCCTCCTATATATACTAGAGGGTTAGGGCTGATTTGAGACAACTTAGCCACGTGCAACTCAAACCTATACCTCGTAGTTCTTCCTCTAGATTAGATTTCTGCAGAGCTCGGGCGGATCCCTGTAGGAATAGATCATCACCAACAACGGCGCGCTGTCACGCTGCCCGAGAACTCATCTAATTATCCGTCTTGCTTGCTTGATCAAGAAGGACGAGATCATCATCGAGTTGTACGTGTGCTGAACGCGGAGGTGCCTTTCGTTCGGTGCTAGATCGGAATGGATCGTGGGACGGATCGCGAGACTGTTCGTGGGACGGATCGTGGGACAGTTCGAGGGACGGATCGTGAAGACGTTCCACTACATCAACCATGTTTCTTAATGCTTCTCGCTAAGCGATCTACAAGGGTACGTAGATCTAATCTCCTCTCGTAGATGGACATCACCATGATAGGTCTTCGTGTGCGTAGGAAATTTTTTGTTTCCCATGCAACGTTCCCGAACAGTGGCATCATGAGCTAGGTTCATGCGTAGATGTTATCTCGAGTAGAACACAAAAGGCTTTGTGGATGGTGATGTTCAATTTTCTGCCCGCCTTAGTCTTTTCTCGATTCGGCAGTATTGTTGGATTGAAGCGTCCCGGACCGACATAACTCGTACGCTTACGAGAGACTGGTTTCATCGACTGACATGCAACCTCGTTGCATAAAGATGACTGGTTGGTGCCTGTTTCTTCAACTTTAGTTGAATTGGTTTTGACTGAGGCGGTCCTCGGAGAAAGGTTAAATAGCAATTTGCGCATCTCCGTTGTGGTTTTTGCGTAAGTAAGATGCGATCATACTAGATACCCACAGCAGCCACGTAAAACATGCAACAAATTGGAGGACGTTTAACTTGTTTTTGCAGGGTATGCTTGTGATATGATATGGCCAATGACGTGATATGATATATTGGATGTATGAGATGATCATGTTGTAATAGTTAATATCGACTTGCACGTCGATGCTATGGCAACTGGCAGGAGCCACAGGGTTGTCTGTAAACTAAACTTTGTGTTTTCAGATGCGTTTACTATATTGCTAGGTCGTAGCTTTAGTAGTAATAGCATATATAGCACGACAACCTCGATGGCGACACGTTGATGGAGATCATGATGATGGAGATCATGGTGTGGCGCTGGTGACAAGAAGATCATGCCGGTGCTTTGGTGATGGAGATCAAGAAGCACAAGATGATGGCCATATCATGTCACTTATGAATTGCATGTGATGTTAATCCTTTTATGCACCTTATTTTGCTTAGAACGACGGTAGCATTATAAGGTGATCTCTCACTAAAAGTTTCAAGATGAAATTGTGTTCCCCCCGACTGTGCACCGTTGCGACAGTTTGTCGTTTCGAGACACCACGTGATGATCGGGTGTGATAGACTCAACGTTCACATACAATAGGTGCAAAACAGTTGCACGCGTCGAACACTCGGGTTAAACTTGACGAGCCTAGCATGTGCAGACATGGCCTCAGAACACATGAGACTAAAAGGTCGAGCATGAATCGTATAGTTGTTATGATTAGCATAGAGATATTTACCACTGGAACTATTCTCAACTCACGTGATGATCAGAGTTGAGTTAGTGAATTTGGATCATGTACCACCCAAATGACTAGAGAGATGTACTTTTTTAGTGGGAGTTTATCAGTAATTTGATTAGTTAAACTCTAATTATCATGAACATAGTCAAAAGGTCTTTGCGAATTATGATGTAGCTTGCGCTATAGCTCTACTATTTTTTATATGTTCCTAGAAAAAATTTAGTTGAAATATGATAGTAGCAATTTTGCGGACTGAGTCCGTTAAACTGAGGATTGTCCTCATTGCTGTGCATAAGGCTTATGTTCTTAATGCACCACTCGGTGTGCTGCACCTCAAGCGTCGTCTCTGGATGTTGCGAACATCTGATATACACCTTTTTTATGATTACGTGATAGTTCAGTGCATAATACTTAATGGCTTAGAAGCAAGGCGCCGAAGACATTTTGAAACGTCAGAGAACATAAGAGATGTTCTAAGAGATGTAATTGAGATTTCATGCTCGTGCCCTTCTTGAGAGGTATGAGACCTCCGACAAGATTAATTGTCTACAAAGTAAAGGAGAAAATCTCAATCGTTGAGCATGTTCTCAGATTGTCTCAGTACAACAATCGCTTGAATCAGGTGGGAGTTAATCTTCCAGATGAGATAGTGATGGTTCTCCAAAGTCACTGCCACTAAGCTGCTAGAGCTTCGTGATGAACTATAACATATCAAGGATACATATGATGATCCTTGAGTAATTCGCTATGTTTGACACTGCGAAAGTAGAAATCAAGAAGGAGCATCAATTGTTGATGGTTAGTAAAACCACTAGTTTCAAGAGGGGCAAGGGCTAGAGGTGATACTTCATGAAACGGCAAACCAGTTGCTGCTCTAATGAAGAAACCCAAGAATGAACCCAAACCCGAGACTCAGTGCTTCTGTTATGAGGGGAACGGTCACTGAGGCGGAGCTACCCTAGATACTTGGTAGATAAGAAGGCTGGCGAAGTCAACAGAAGTATATTTGATATACATGAAATTGATGTGTACTTTACTAGTACTCCTAGTAGCACAAGGGTATTAGATATCGGTTCGATTGCTAAGTGATTAGTAACTCGAAATAAAAGCTACGGAATAAACGAGGCTAGCTAAAGGCGAGGTGACAATAAGTGTTGGAAGTGTTTCCAAGGTTGATGTGATCAAACATCGCACGCTCCCTCTACTATCGGGATTGGTGTTAAACCTAAATAATTGTTATTTGGTGTTTGCGTTGAGCATGAACATGATTGGATCGTGTTTACTTTAATACGATTATTCATTTAAAGAGAATAATGGTTATTCTATTTTCTTGAATAATTACCTTCAATGGTCTTTTGAATCTCGATCGTAGTGTTACACATGATCATAATTTTGGTGCCAAAAGATACAAAGTAATAATGATAGTACCACTTACTTGTGGCACTGTCGCTTGACTCATGTTGGTGTAAAATGCATGAAGGAGCTCCATGCTGATGGATCTTTGTACTCACTCATTTTTGAAACGTTTGAGACATGCAAACCATACCTGTTGGTATAAACACATGAAGAAACTCCATGCAGATGGATCGTTTGGACTCACTTGATTTTGAATCACTTGAGACATGCAAAATCATACCACATGGTACAAGAAAGTAACTTGTTGGATGCAATGCATTTTTGATGTGTGCAGTCCAATGAGTGCTGAGGCACGCAGTTGATATCGTTATGTTCTTACTTCACTAACAACTTGAGAAGATAAAGGAGTATTTACTTGATGAATCAGAAGTCTGAAATATTGAAAAGTTCAAAGCTATTTCAGAGTGAAGATCGTCGTGACAAGAGGATAAACTGTCTACGATATGATCATAGAGATGAATATTTGAGTTCGAGTTTTGGTACACAGTTGAGACAATGTGGAAATTGTTTCACAATTCATGCTACCTGGAACACCATAGTGTGATGGTGTGTCTGAACGTCATAGCCACGCCCTATTTGATATGGTGCATACAATGATGTCTCTTATCGAATTACCACTATCGTTTATGTGTTATGCATTAGAGACAACTGCATTCACTTTAAATAGGGCACCGCGTATTTCCGTTGAGAAAACACAGTATAGACTATGGTTTGGAGAAACCTAAGCTGTTGTTTCTTAAAAGTTTGGGGCTACGATGCTTATGTGAAAAAGTTTCAGTCTAATAAGCTCGAACCCAAAGTGGATAAATGCATCTTCATAGAATATCCAAAACAGTTGGGTACATCTCCTATCTCAAATCCGAAAGCTAAGTGTTTGTTTCGAGAAATAGGTCCTTTATCAACGAAAGGTTTCTCTCGAAAGAAATGAGTGGGAGGGTGGTGGAACTTGATGAGGTTAGTGAACCGTCACTTCAACCAGTGTGTAGAAGGGCGCAGGAAGTTGTTCCTGTGGCGCCTACTCCAATTGAAGTGGAAACTGATGATGGTGATCATTGAGCTTCGGATAAAGTAACTACAAACCTCGTAGGTCGACAAGGTCGCGTACTACTACAGAGTGGTACGGTAACCTTGTCTTGGAGGTCATGTTCTTGAACAATAATGAACCTACGAGCTATGGAGAAGCGATGGTGGGCCCGGATTCCGACAAATGGCTGGAGGCCATGAAATCCGAGAGAGGATCCATGTATGAAACCAAAGTGTAGACTTTGGAAGAACTACTTGATGGTCGTAGGACTGTTAAGTAAAGATGGATCTTTAAAGGGAAGACAGACGATGATGGTGAAAATTCACCATTCAGAAAAGCTCGACTTATCGCAAAGATGTTTCCGACAAGTTCAAAGAGTTTACTATGATGAGAGTTCCTCACTCGTAGCAATGCTAAAAATCTGTTGGAATTATGTTAGCAATTGCTGCATTGTTTGTGAAATATTGCACATAGGATGTCAAAACATTGTTTCCTCGACGGTTTCCTTGAGGAAAGGTTGTATGTGATACAACCAGAAGGTTTTGTCAATCCTAAGGATGCTAACAAGTATGCAAGCTCCAGCGATCCTTCTATGGACTGGTGCAAGCATCTCGGACTTGGAATATACGCTTTGATGAGATGATCAAAGCTTGGGTTTGTACAATGTTTATGAGAAACTTGTATTTCCAAAGAAGTGAGTGGGAGCACTATAGAATTTCTGATAAGTATATGTTGTTGACATATTGTAGATTGGAAGTAATGTAGAATTTCTGTGAAGGATAAAGGGTTGTTTGAAAGGAGTCTTTCAAAGAAAAACCTGGATAGAGCTACTTTAACATTGAGCATCAATATCTATAGAGATAGATCAAAACGCTTAATAGAACTTTCAATGAAATGCATGCCTTGACAAGTTTTTGAAGGAGTTCAAAATAGATCAACAAAGAAAGAGTTCTTGGTTGTGTTGTAAGGTGTGAATTTGAGTAACACTCAAAGCCAGACCACAGAAGAAGAAAGAGAGAGGACGAAGGTCGTCCCCTATGCCTTAGCCGTAGGCTCTAAAGTATGCCAAGCCGTGTACCGCACCTGATGTGTGCCTAGCCATGAGTCTGTCAAGGGGTACAAAAGGTGATCCAGGATTTAATCACTAAAACAACGGTCAGAGTTATCCTTAGTAACTTGTGGACTAAGGAATTTTTCTCGATTATGGAGGTGATTAAAGAGTTCGTCGTAAAGGGTTACGTCGATGCAAGCTTTGACACTAATCCGAATAAATATGAGTAGTAAAACGGATTCGTATAGTAGAGTAGATAATTGGAGTATTTCCGAATAGCACGTAGTAGCAGCATCTATAGAGGACATAAAGTCTGAAAGATTCAGAACCGTTGACTAAAACATCTCTCACAAGCAAGACATGATCAAACCCCAGAACTGTGTGGGTGTTGGATTCGTTAAAATCACATGGTGATGTGAACTAGATTATTGCCTCTAGTGCAAGTGGGAGACTGTTGGAAATATGCCCTAGAGGCAATGATAAATTAGTTATTATTATATTTCATTGTTCATCATAATCGTTTATTATCCATTCTACAATTGTATTGATTGGAAACACAAATACATGTGTGGATACATAAACAAAACACTATCCCTAGTAAGCCTCTAGTTTAGTAGCTCGTTGATCAAAGATGATCAAGGTTTCCTGACCATAGACAAGTGTTGTCACTTGATAACGGGATCACATCATTAGGAGAATCATGTGATGGACTAGACCCAAACTATGAATGTAGCATATTGATCGTCTCATTTTATTGCTATTGTTTTTTGCGTGTCAAGTATTTATTCCTATGACCATGAGATCATATAACTCACTGACACCAGAGGAATACCTTGTGTGTATCAAACGTCGCAACGTAACTGGGTGACTATAAAGGTGATCTACAGGTATCTCCGAAGGTGTCCATTGAGTTAGTATGGATCAAGACTGGGATTTGTCACTCCGTGTGACGGAGAGGTATCTCGGGGCCCACTCGATAATACAACATCACACACATGCCTTGCAAGAAATGTGACTAAGTGTAAGTCACGGGATCTTGTATTACAGAACGAGTAAAGAGACTTGCCGGTAACGAGATTGAAATAGGTATGCGGATACCGACGATCGAATCTCGGGCAAGTAACATACCGAAGGACAAAGGGAATGACATACGGGACTATATGAATCCTTGGCACTAAGGTTCTACCGATAAGATCTTCGTAGAATATGTAGGATCCAATATGGGCATCCAGGTCCCGCTATTGGATATTGACCGAGAAGTGTTTCGGGTCATGTCTACATAGTTCTCGAACCCGCAGGGTCTGCACACTTAAGGTTCGATGATGTTTTAGTATAGTTGAATTATATGTGTTGGTGACCGATGGTTGTTCGGAGTCCCGGATGAGATCACGGATGTCACGAGGGTTTCCGGACTGGTCCAGAAACGAATATTGATATATAGGTGGTTGGTGTTTGGATTCCGAAAAGTTTCCGAGCATTACTGGCAGTGTACCGGGAGTGACGAATGGGTTCCGGGGGCCCACTGGGTGGGCCCACCATGTCCCATGGGGTCCACGTGGGTTTATTGGATGTACAATAAGGTATTATGGGCTGACAAAGTCATTCAAGGAAAGCCCATGAGGAAAAAGTGGAAAATCCAAAAGAGGTGGGAAAAAAGGAAGGAGTCCAAATCCAAGTGGGATTGGAGAAGGACTCCTCCCTTCCCCAAGTCGGCCGACCCAAGAAGGCCTCCTTGGCCGGTGCCCTAGGGATTTACCCCACCCCTTGGCTCCTCCTATATATACTAGTGGTTTAGGGCTGATTTGAGAGAACTTAGCCACGTGCAACTCAAACCTACACCTCGTAGTTCTTCCTCTAGATTAGATTTCTGCGGAGCTCGGGCGGAGCCTTGCAGTAACAGATCATCACCAACACTGGCGCTCCGTCATGCTACTAGAGAACTCCGTCTTGCTTGCTAGAGCAATAAGGCCGAGATCATCATGGAGCTGTATGTGTGTTGAACACGGAGGTGCCGTCCGTTTGGCGCTAGATTGGAACGGATCATGGGACAGATCGTGAGACGGTTCGTGGGACGGATCGTGGGACGGTTCGAGGGACAAATCGTGAAGACATTCCACTACATCAACCGCGTTTCTTAACGCTTCTCGCTGAGTGATCTACAAGGGTACGTAGATCTAATCTCGTCTCGTAGATGGACATCACCATGATAGGTCTTCGTCTGCGTAGGAAAATTTTTGTTTCCCATACAACGTTCCCCAACATGCACCAAATCTCAATGTGAGAAAGGGCGATGCACGGTACTGAAGAGGCTAGCAAAATATGGATGGTGGAAGTATCAACAATTGAATACTCACATTAGTTAGGAGAACTCATACACTTATTATCGGTAACTCTCTAGCTAGTTAGGAAATTCACAAAGAGACAAGTACCCCGAGGAGGAGTGTTTGGGGGTTTGGTTATCCTTGCGCATCCTCGAGAGGGTAGTGATCAATTTAGTAGCTAGAGTTCTCAACTAATATCTAATTTTTGAAAAACACACATATTTCCCAAAATAAGACACCTATCACCAATCGGCTCAAGCTCTTGGCACCAATAGTCCAAACATTACTCAAAACAATACCTCAAAAAAATTGTAAGTTACTACTATACTTAAATAGCAACCTCAATTACCTACTCATGCAAGACTCAACTCAGTGCAACGAGCGAACTCTCTAAACAAGATAAGCATGATAACTCAAGATAGTTCCATAAGCAACCTAAATAAAATCTCTTAAAAATATGAGCATCAAAACTAAGAGCTAAGCATGATAGTAGCTACGAAAAAGATGAAGAACACACAAAAAGATAAGCAGGAAAACCTATGTTGTGTTCTAAAGTGGAATGGAGCATACTCTCTCCCAAACAAGGTAGGATAGGTTCCGACTTGTTATGAATAGAAAGCCAAACTAAAACAAACTAAAGAGTAAAGAGCGAGAGGCTCCAAGCATAGCACATAACATATGAAGTGATAAAAATATAGCATGGAGATGGACGAACTGATGATTGTTGATACAGAAGGGGATGCACGGGGGCATCCCCAAGCTTAGACGCTTGAGTCTCCTTTGAATATTTCTTGGGGTGCATGGGGGCATCCCCAATCTTGAGCGCTTGACACTCCTCTATCTTCTTTCGTCATCTCTCCCATCGCATACTTGAAAACTCCCTTCATACGGAATTCATTATAAGCTGATTAGAGTAGTTAGTTCCCTTAATAAAATAATTCATTACCTGCTGGAAATAAAGATTTTCATGAAAAGCAACTGCTTCTCATGATTGCCAAAAGGTTCTTGCAAATAAAAAGCAAGCTTAGGATTTGCAAAACAATGAAAACGCAAAACATGGCAGAATGTGTGAAAACAGAACACGAGGTAGTAAATAATTTATTCGGGGCACTTCTGTAACTCAAATAAAAAAACTCAGAATAGATGCCATAAAGGGAATTATATAGAGCATGCTGTAAAAACATTCAGAGCAAAAAGATGTTCTGGTGAATTTTGGTGAATTTTTCCGTGAAGCAGACATAATATGTTTGTGGACAGCATGTCACAATTTTTGAACTTTCTTGCAATCGGAGGCTATAACTTGGCGCAAAGCTTAAAAATAAAGATACAATGATGTTGCTACAGTAGTAACACACATCAAGACCACTAAAACAGAAAGTAAAAACAAATTGGGTTGCCTCCCAACAAGCGCTTTCTTTTTTGCCTTTGAGCTAGGCATAATGCAAGAAGATCAAGTGTTATCAACTCCAATAGAATAACTTGCCCGAATAAAGGACTCATAAGGTAACTTAATCTTATTTCTAGGGAAGTGTTCCATTCCCTTTTTGAGAGGAAATTGGAATTTAATAATTCCCTATTTCATGTCAATGATAGCACGAACGATGCGGAGAAAAGGATGTCCCATAGCAACGGCAACGAGCAAGAACAAAGCAACTAATTTTTTTGTGGTTTTTGGTATACGAATTTAAAGCCAAAACTAACAAGACTAAAAAGCAAAGGTAAAAGATAGCGTGAAACTCCCCTATCTTGAAGACTGGAGTCCCTGGCAAGGGTGCCAGAAATTCGCTTGATGACGAGTTGATGGATATACTTATCGCCCCTCGTTGGTTACCCCAAGTGGAAGGTGGAGATATAGTCAGCAGCACATTTCCATTACACGGAGACTGTAAGGTTTATCAAACCAAGAGGACTCCTAGGCTCAACAAGTAGGCGTCTTCCACCGTGGCGCTAGCAGAAGACGTGGACCTTCACACACAACAAATAACTTTGCTCCCAACGAGTACGGAGAGGTTGTCAATCTCTCTGGCCTTGTAGGTTGCAAAGGATCAAAACACAAGCGGCAAGGTAATAGTGATTGCAACGGAAAAGTAAATGAAAGCGGTAAATGATGGAGGTGTAAACAATGATGGTGACATGGACCGAAGTCACATGATGTTCACTAGTGATGTCTCTCTCCCAAAAGACGATAAACAACTATGCTTGGGTAAACAAATCACAGTCGGGCAATTGACAGAATTAATATCGCACCGCAATGCTAATTATGCTACTTGATAGTTAGAGGTTCAATAGTAATGGGAAGTATGCCAAGACAAGTAAACCGTTTATTCATCAGCATCTACTTACTAATCATTCACCTTGAGATATCTATCCAGAACATCTCTCCGGTATTAAGTTGCGAGCCCCACCCAAAGTGTAAACTCAAAGCAATGGACAACTGCATTAATGAACTATGTGTAAGGTAAACAATCCTTGCAACCGTGGTCACAAGCACCGTTGTTATCTCCCTGGTGGCAACAAGCACATCCCCTAGTCTCATGTTTCTGTCACTCAAGCTAGACATCGAGGGGCATGAACCCACAATCACGCATAACGCTCCCTCTTGGAGTTACAATCTACTACTTGGCCAAAGCAATAAATAGCAACTAAGAAAATGTATGAATCACTAAGGATAATAATATAAATGGATAATCAAATATATAACTCATAACAATCTGAACGTAATCTCATAATCCATCGGATCCCAACAAATCGAGCATAGCAATAGCAAGAGAATTACATAGATGCCTTGATCATGTAGGGCAGCTCACAAGGACTAACCATTGAAGCACAAGATTGGAGAGAAGACATCAGATAGATACTGGTCATCGACTCATGGCGCAAGGAGGACTACTCACGACACGTTCGGGAAGCGTCCATGGCGGTGGAGAAGCTCCCAGAGGTCAATCCTCCCTCCGGCAGGGTGCCGGGAAGAGGTCTGCCGACGCTCCCGATCTCAGAAGCACTGCGGCATCGGAACGATGGAGAAAATCACGATTCCAGAAAGCCTACGAGGGTTTCCTCTCGGGAATCTAAATATAGGACAAAGGAGGGCAGCGGAGGAGGTGGGAACCACCCAGGCGACCTCCTCACGCGGTCTAGGGCCTGGCCGCGCCAGCAGGTCGCCTGGGAGGCCCCTGGGCCCCTCTAGCCCTCCTCCGGTGATCTGAAAGCTTCTGTTTCGCTGATTTTTTATATATTTTTTCTGGATTTTTTTGGGCTTCGGAAAATTTGGTAAAAGCCCCTGCAAAATAGACATCAGCAGACAGAAACGGTCACTGGGTGCACTGAGTTAGCAGGTTAGTCCAAATATGTGTAAAATGATATAAAAGTGTAGCAAAACATATAACAATGTCACCCAAAAGATCATGGAACAAGCAGAAATATAGATTCGTTTGGGACGTATCACCCACTTGGTCACATAATCAACAACCACTAAGATGTGAGTGTACTTGTGTGAAAGAGGAAAAGGACCCATAAAATCTAAACCCCAGCATTCAAAAGGCTCAATGACTAGTGAATAATTCATAGGCATCTCATTTGTCCTACTAATATTACCAACTCTCTAGCACTTATCACAAGATAAAACATAATTTCTAGCGTCTTTAAAGAGAGTAGGCCAATAAAAACCTGACTGGAGAACCTTGTGTGTGGTCCTCTCACCGGCATGATGTCCTCCATAAGGACTGCTATGACATTGTCTCAAGATATCCTTCTGCTCATGCTCCGGTATGCATCTCCTCACGATCCCATCTGCACCTTCTCTAAAAAGATGTGGGTCATCCAAATAGTAACACCTCAAGTCATGGAATGTTAAAACTAGAGGCAAAAACTTTGCAACAATAAAGTTAGCATAATTTGTATACCATGAAACGGAATTAGATTGTACTTTCTAAACAGCTAACTGTTCATCAGGAAAACTATCGTTGACCAGAATAGGATCATGTGGTATGTCCTCCATCCTAGAAAGCTTGTCTGCTATAGGGTTGTCTGCTCCCTTCCTATCAACAATCTGCAAATCAAATTCTTGAAGAAGAAAGACCCATCTGATAAGCCTTGCTTTGGCATCCTTCTTTTCCATCAGATACTTAATAGCAGCATGATCAGTATGAATGATGACTTTTGAATCAACAATGTAAGGCCTAAACTTATCACAAGCAAACACTACCGCTAAAAATTCTTTCTGAGTAGTAGAGTAATTCTTGTGAGCACTATCAAGGGTTTTGCTAGCATAATGTATAACATTCAATTTCTTATCAACCATTTGTCCTAACACAGCTCCAACAGCAAAATCACTAGCATCACACGTGATTTCAAAAGGCAAATTCCAATCAGGTGGTTGGACTATAGGGGTGGTTATCAAGGCTTTCTTAAGAACTTCGAAGGCTTCCTTACAATCTTCATCAAACACAAAAGGAATATCCTTCTCGAGAAGATTAGTTAGGGGTTTCAAAATCTTAGAAAAGTCTTTAATAAATCTTCTATAGAAACCAGCATGACCGAGGAAACTACAAATACCTCTGATGTCCTTTGGATAAGGCATCCTCTCGATTGCTTCGACCTTTGCCCTGTCCACCTCAATTCCCTTTTTAGATATCTTGTGGCCAAGAACAATTCCCTCATTGACCATGAAGTGGCACTTCTCCCAGTTGAATACCAAGTTCTTCTCCTCACATCTCTGTAAAACTTTATTAAGGTTGTGGATACAATGGACAAAGGAGGTTCCATAGACGGAGAAATCATCCATGAAGACCTCCACAATTTCCTCACAAAAACCATGAAAGATAGCAGACATACACCTTTGAAAAGTAGCAGGAACATTGCATAAACCAAAAGGCATACGTCTATAAGCATAAGTACCAAAAGGACAAGTAAAAGTGGTCTTCTCTTGATCGGCAGTGTTAACATGAATTTGAGAGAAGCCAGAATACCCATCAAGATAGCAAAAGTGAGTGTTTTTGGATAACCTTTCAAGCATTTAGTCAATGAACGGCAGCGGGTAGTGGTCCTTCTTGGTTGCCTTGTTCAGCTTCCTGTAATCAATACACATTCTATATCCAATAATAACTATTTGAGGTATTAGTTCGTTCTTATCATTAGGAACCACAGTCGTACCTCCTTTTTTGGGAACACAATGTACCGGACTTACCCACTCACTATCAGCTATAGGGTAGATAATACCTGTGGCTAGAAGCTTGAGGATTTCGGTCCTTGCAACATCCTTCATCTTCGGGTTCAACCGTCATTGATGATCAACAACCGGTTTAGTATCAGGCTCAAGATTGATAGTATGCTGACAAATAGATGGACTAATCCCCTTAACATCATAAAGGGTATAGCCAATAGTTCCTCGGTGTTTTTGAAGGACTTCCAATAATCGCTCTACTTCATACCCTGAAAGGTTAGAATTGATAATAAGAGGATATACTTTCTTTTCATCTAAATAAGCATACTTGAGCATACTGGGAAGAGGTTTAATATCAAACACCGAGTCTTGTTTTGGTTTCGATAAAATTCCCAAAGGCTCAACCGAAAGGTTGTGCTTCAGGATAGCAGGTTGTCTCAAGAATATGTCATCTAGCTCATTCCTTTCCTGCATATGCATATCATTCTCGTGGTCCTCCATAAATTTTTGCAAAGAATCGTTAGGAGGAATAGCAATAGAAGCAATCTCTTCAATAATTTTATCAGTACTAGGCAAATCAGTACCACAAGTTTGCTTCGAGAATTTAGAAAACATAAATTCATATGGCTCACCATTAAATTCAACAGTTACTTTTCCTTTCTTGCAATCTATAATAGCTACACAAGTTTTGAGAAAAAGGCCGACCAAAGATAATAGGGCAAAAACTATCTTGCACCGAACCTAGTACTAGAAAGTCGGTAGGATATTTTACCTTTCCATATAAAACTTCAACATCTCGCACAATTCCAATAGGAGAGATAGTTTCTTTGTTTGCAAGATGAATAGTAACATCAACATCTTCAATTTCACATGGTAGAATCTCATTCATGATCTCTTGATAAAGTGAAAAAGGAATAGCACTAGCACTGGATCCCAAGTCACATAGCCCATAATAATTATGATCTCCGGTTTTAACAGGTACAACTGGAGTACCTGAAATTGGGCCTTTATTCTTGGCTGTAACAAGGTTAGTAGAAACAACACAAAACGTTATATTGGAATCCTCAATATTACTAGTAACAAGATCCTTGACTAATGCAACTTGAGGATCGACCTTAATTATGTCCTCATGCTCATTAGTCGTTCTTTCACTTTTATTCAGTATGCCTATGAAAAAAGAATGCTCCCTCATCCTGGTGGGAAAAGGGGGCTTTTCATATAAAACTCCAGCCAAGATAGGGTCAACAACATTGATATCAACAGGTAAATCCTTAAAAGTTTTATGGTGTTGATCCTCCGTCTTCTTAGAAGAGTCAATATGAGAGGCAAAGTCTTTGCAAAAATCAATTAGAAGCTGGGAATCAAGACCAATCTTAGCACAAAAGGTATTGAAGTAATTAGTTTCCACATAGCTCTCAATGTAATCATGCTCATAATTTATAACGGGTTCAATACCTTTATCAATCTCCCAGTCTTCAGTGTTCTTCTGGATTCTTTCAATAATATCCCACTTAGCTTCAGTGCTTTTGTTGGAAAATGCCCCACTAGAGGAGGCATCAAGCATCTCTTTATCTTGAAGAGAAAGCCTTGCATAAAAATTTGTAAGAATAATTTCCTTGGAGAGCTCATGATTGGGACAATTGAGCATTAGGGACTTCAATCTCCCCCAATCTTGAGCGATGCTTTCTCTGTCACGAGACCAAAAGTTATAAATATAGTTCCTGTCTCGATGTATTTCATGAAGAGGATAAAACTTTGCACAAAAGAGAGGCATAAGATCTTGCCAATTTAGTAAATGAGAGTTATCGTGAAGCCTATACCAATCCAAAGCCTTATCTTTTAATGATAGGGAAAATAGCTTTCTCATAAAAAAATCCATCGATATACCTACAAGCTTGAATAAGGAGCATAGCTATGAAAGATATAGCAAGTGTTCTCGTGGATGTCTATCTTCTGCATATCGATTAGCCAAGACACAATCAATAATAACAATTGGTAGTTTAAAGTGCACAATTCCAGTAGGTGGGGAATGCTTCTCCACCACAACAGCGTTGGGGCGGTTCCCCACAAACCAAGAGCAGAGTTGTCCATAGGGACAAAAGGTGGAAACAGTAAAATAAAAACAACACATACAACATAAAGGTTTCCTTACCAATTTCGCTTACCAATAGCGCTATACTCCCCGGCAACGGTGCCAGAACATGGTCTTGATAGCCCACAAGTGTAGGGCATCTATCGTAGCCTTTTCAATAAGTAGGAGTGTCAAACCCAACGAGGAGCAGAAGGTACTAACAAACGATCTTGAGCAAGGAATAACTGTAAGTACTGAAAGGTAACTTTTTATGGGTTTTCTGGTATAAGCAACAAGGAAATAAATGCAGGGAAAGTAAATGGTGCTGAGGTGCAGCAGGTGGCCCAATCCTTTTGAACACAAAGGATAAGCCGAGGGACTAAACTTATAAAGACTCAGGCGTTCCTGAGGACACACTCGAGAGATAGTCACGTGCTTTCGCCATATTCTGTCTAGTACTATTTTCGTACTAATAAGTGTTATGTGGGTGGATCTTAAATAGTGCACCATCTAGACTAAGACAAGTACACTCTTGCGATTAATCCCTCTTGCAAATGTCCGCAAATACAAGAGAGAAGTTAAGGCAAAGCCTAACCATAGCAATAAGTTGTAGGATCCAATGCTCCCTCGTGCAAAAGTATGCGAACTGGGGTTCAGGTTTCTGTCACTCCGGCAACCCACCATAAGCATTCTTTAGACACGATGCATTCCCCTAGGTCCTTAAAACGGCTAAGTATTATGTAGTCGGCATTCACATAACACCTCTAGAAGAATAACACCATAACTTAAATATCAATCAACACATATTACTTCAACATCGTATTACTAATAGCAACTAGACTTCTCCCATGTCCTCAAGAACTGAAGCAACTACTCACAAGACATAATAAAGATCCAGATCAGAGGTGATGAAAATATGAAAAACAATCTGGTCATAACAATAATTCTCCAACAAAACTCAATAGAATTCACAATAAAAGAGTAATCAACACCGATAGAGTAGAGGGGATGAATAGTACAAGGTACAACTCCGATTGCAATGGTAAAGTAAGATGAGGTGAAGATGGAGATGGTGCTGGTATTGAGGGTGATGGTGATGATGTTCTCGATGATGCCCGTGATGATCGTGATCACGATGTTGACGATCTCCCCCTCTGGGAGGAGTTCTCCCCGGCGGAATCTGCCCACCGGAAAGGTCTTTTCTTCTCTGTAGTTTTCCGGCCCAGAGAGGCGGAGGAATTCCGAAAAAACTTCTGTCCCTCTAACGTTTAGGTCACAGGGATCATATAGGCCAAAGGAGATCACCGGAGGCGGGACCCACCACCCAAGCGGCATGTGGGCGCGGCCTAAGGGTCACCCGCGCGAGCAGGTCGCCTGGATGCCCTGTGGCCCCCCTCCGGCCCTTCTTCGGCATGTCTTCGTAAACTGTTCGGAAACTCCTTCCCCGTAAATTTCAGCGCAATTGGAGATGTTCTGATATGGTAACTCTTCGTTCTAGTTTCTTCGTTGAATCCTGCGTCTGCTATTTCGGCACCGGAAAGTTGTAAACTGCGTAAAATAAGCCAAAACACTGTAAGTACATCATCATAATGTGAAATATATCAATGAATAGAGACAAATTACGATACAAAATAGTGATGCATTTTGGACGTATCAACGCGCTACTACTAAAATTTAGCTATAGCGTCCTAGCAGTAGCATGGCTGCCCGTGCTACTGATAGGCTTCTAACCCGATCTATTGTTAGGGTTTTCCCTAGTAGTGGTTGGGGACAGTGTGTCTGTGGTCAATGCTGGTGACTGCGCACAGAGGTGCTTGGCAGCATAGAAGTATGGAGGTTGGTGTTGTTCCAGCTAAGACGACGTGGGTATGGAGGGTAATGGTGGTGGCGCCCCACATCCCAAGCCCTGTCCGACCCAACACCTTGTCTGTGGCCCCGCTCACCGGCCTGGACAACTTTCATTTTGTTGGTCGCCTCATCCTCTGCCTTCTTTTTGCGGAGGCGGGCTTGCCGTGTCGCCGACTTAATCTTTTAGGCGGTTGCCTTCGGCTAATCCTCCACCCACGCCATCTCCAACAGCTTTTCGTAGGTCTCTATGTGTTGGTGATGATGAAAAGGACAAGAATTGGAGTAGAGAGCAGTGGGATGATGGTTGAGAGGCTCAAAAGGGGGTTTTGGCACAAAAGTAGTGTTTACCAACCCAAATGTATGGGCTTCACCTATGTTTTGATGGGTCGGTGGTGTCAGTGTCCTACGTGATGGGTGTTTGGACTCACATAAAGGCCCCTCGCATGTTTCTAGTTTGCGGAAAAGTGGACACCAAGACTAGTCTGCAGATAATATGGGACGATGTTGGACGGTTGCGGGCGATTTGAGGGCCCATGTTGAAGATGTCCTTAGAGCATCTACGATTTGAATAACCTAATGTGAGTCTCTAAATGTTCGCACAAAACAATGCAACCACATGCAACATTGATCACTGAATGATATGAATACGTCAAATAACAAATATTACACATGAATAAACTATATTGGAAAATAAAGTTGCATAGTTCAAACAAAAACATTATGAGTTAATAAACTCCAACGTGTATCCACATTTGCTCCACAAAACATTGAGTAACTTGTTGATGCATCTCTAGAAAGTTCATAATATGTCATGTATATTGTTACGGGAGGCTGATGTGTAGATTCTAAATATCATGCATGTGGGCTGCTATTTTGCTCTGATCCCACAAAATTATGTTGTGCAAAATCACACAACATGTCATCACATGTTTGTCTTTGGATCCTAAACCATTACAGCTCCACGAACAATATCCGACTGAGTTTGGAGCACTCCAAAATGCCTCTCCACATCCTTCCGAATACCATCTTGCATCTGTGCAAAAAAGACATCATTTGTTACCTTGAGAATCGTGGATAGTCTTCACAAATGTCACCATGAGGATAGATACCATCGGGAATGTGTTACCTCTTGTTGTAGTTGTACCCATTGAGCATCTCATCAAAATCTCTTGAACATCATGGACCACTAGAGCACAACGATGTAGTTGTGCGAACCTGGCATGCCAAAGAAAGCGTTGCAGATCCATAAGTTCTTTGATACAACTACTTCAATCATGATGATGACCTCTTTAGTGTGACCCTGGTACTTTTCATGCAAACCTACTAGGCTGTTGTGCCTTTGTTAATACGTGAAATCAACTGAACTAAGCATACTAGGGAAATCTTTTGTTGCTCCAATTGTATAACATTACTTTGTCCACTGAAGTAGCTTCTCTCGGGTACTCCTGTCAAAACACTTGCACCATGGTGCGGGAGAGTTTCATAGTGGTTCGAAGGCATGTGCACTCTCGCATCCAAAAAATCAGATCAATGACATTTTGTGATTTTAGCATATACAAGCATCCTCTTAGCAACTGTGAATTTTTGCATGGGAGAGAATGGTAGTTACCTGCAAATATCTTGTCTCATCTGGAAGTAAGGATCATATTACTCCACGTGATTCACTATACGCAGGAACAATTGGTTGCTCATGCCAAAGTGACACGAAAAAACTCATGGTATATTTGGTTGGTTCTGAAGTAGTCCTTGAATAGACTACATGTGCCACGGATACTATCTCGGTGAAAAAAAGTTCTCTTCAATAGAATCCTTGAAGTTCAGAACATCATGTCAGCATCTTCGTCGTCTGAATCTGAAAAATCGATGAACGCCTTGTATATGAATTCATCAAGCTCCTTCTTTTCAGATTCATTATCGATGAATGCATTGTTTTCTTAAAATGATATAAAAGAAGCAACTCAAGAATTTGGGCGATCAAATAAAGGGTGAGGTGTACGTCTGGAGGAATAGGACATACATGGGCGGTCGACATGTTTGGTTTTGGTTAATGATGAAAATCCCTATCAACCAATGGTTGCCTTGAGTTACATTCGAAGGATTTGTCCATATGCACTTCTTGAAGTCCATTTGTTGGTTTCAAGGGGTTTATAGGTGACCAAGGTGGTGTTCAAGGTTTTATCCAAAGATTGGTCATGTGAGAGTTGAGCTCATTGGAAGCATGTCTTGAAGAAGAAGATTGTGTGAACAATCATGTTTACCTTAAAGACACCATTTTTATGAAGAGAGACGATAAGATACAAGGTTGATCAAGACTAAGTAAAAGAGTGAATCAAGGTGATCAACACACAAAGCGTACCAGATGTACCGAGAGGGATCAAGCGATCCCATGGTATGGTAAGAATTGTCCATTACGCTTTGTTTACTAACCCATGGTCTACATGAGAGTTCTTTGTGGGGTTAGGTATGTTTCCATGGTCTTTCGTCAAGAGGAAGATCTCATACAACCCATGCGGGATGACATCAAGTGGTGATCATCATCAAGATTGTGATGTGCAAGTTCAAGTGGAGCATCACGAAGAGATCATGCTTGAAGCTTGTCATCTATTGTGGTGACAATGGACTTGTGAATATGTGCTGAAGAAAGGCTCCCCCATAGTGGACTATGGGGGAGCAATCTACTAGTCTTCATCGAGCCGACGCAATCAAGAAAGGTGGTTCATCTTAAGGAGGACTGCTGCCTCTTGAGCTTGTGTTGGTTTTCCCTTGAAGAGGAAAGGGTGATGCAGCGAAGTAGATAAGTATTTCCCTTATTTTGTTGAGAACCAATGTATCAATCTAGTAGGAGGAACAAGCAAGGCTCCAATCATAGTACCTACACAAACAATCAAACACTTGCGCCCAACGCTAAAAAGGGGTTGTCAATCCCTTCAGAGTTATTTGCAAGGATAAGATCTGATAGAGATAGATTTAAAAGATTGCAGAAACAAAAGTAAATAAATTGCAGCAAGATATTTTTGGTATTTTTGGTTTATAGATCTAAAAGTATAATATATAAATAGACCTGGGGGTCATAGGTTTCACTAGAGGCTTCTCTCATAAAGGAAAATAATACGGTGGGTGTACAAATTACTGTCGAGCAATTGATAGAAAGGCGAATAATTATGATGATATCCAAGGCAATTACTATGCATATAGGCATCACATCCGTGTCAAGTAGAACCAAAACAATTCCGCATCTACTACTATTACTCCACACATAGACCGACTCATGCCTGCATCTAGAGTATTAAGTTCATGGAAAACACAGTAACGCATTAAGTAAGATGACATGATGTAGAGGGATAAACTCAAGCAATATGATGAAAACCCCATCTTTTTTCCTCGATGGCAACAATACAATACGTGCCTCGCTACCCCTACTATGTCACTAGGTGAGGACACCGTAATATTGAACCCGAAACTAACCACTTCTCCCATTGCAAGAATTACCAATCTAGTTGGCCAAACCAAACCAATAACTCAAAGAAACTTGCTAAGATATGGAATCATGCATATAATAATTCAGCAGAGACTCAGATAATATTCATAGGTAATCTGAACATAAACTCACAATTCATCGGATCTCGAAAAACACACCGCAAAAGAGTATTACATCAGATAGATCTCCATGAAGATCATGAAGAACATGGTATTGAAGATCAAAGAGAGAGAAGAAGCCATCTAGCTACTAGCTATGGACCCGTAGGTCTATGGTGAACTACTCATGCATCATCAGAGGGGCAATGGAGTTTATGTAGATGCCCTCCATGATCAATTCCCTCTCCGACAGATTACCGAAAAAGGCTCCCAGATTGGATCTCACGAGAACAGAGGCTCTCGACGGCGGAAAATTATTTTTGTGGTTCTCTTTTGCAATACGGGGATATTTGGGAATTTATAGGCCGAAGAATAGGGTTAGGAGACCTGTAGGGGACCCACAAGCCAGGGGCGCCCCACCTAGGGCGCCCCTTGCAGGCTTGTGGCCTCCCGGCAGGTGCCCTGCCCCCTACTCCAAGTCTTCTAGGTTTCTTCTGGTCCAGGAAAAATCATTCCGGAGATTTTATTCCATTTGGACTCCGTTTAATATTCCTTATCTGCAATACTCAAAACCATGGAAAAAATAGAAACTGGCACTAGGCTCTAGATTTATAGGTTAGGCCCAAAAATAGTATAAAACAACATATTAATGCATCTAAAACATCCAAAAGAGACAATATAATAGCATGGAACAATAAAAAATTATAGATACGTTGGAGACGTATCAAGGACAAGATCATCATCATGTGGATCAAGTGGACTATGCACAAGGCAAAGGTTTTACCTCGATAGGTTCTCTATTTTACTGGTTTCATGGTGGTGGTTGGGAGACTGGGTTATAGGATTGATAGGTGTAGTATCAAGGGGGGCTCTCAAGTGAGTAGCTTGATCTTATCGTTCGTTGAGAGAACAGACCATCGCATTTTGTGCATCATCATCTTTCTTGGTTCTTGTTTGGATTTTATATATGTGAGTTTTAGAGCTTCTGCTCATCATCATGAAAAGCTCGAGTTCATAAAAAATGGTGTCCATATGCATCTTCTATAATGTTTTCGATGTTGGAGTTTTTACTAGTGCTTCATTCATAGAGGTTTCACATATTTATATCATTGAAATTTTTGTACTATCTCTTCTTAATATAACCAACGTGCTCGTGTCGTTATGTATCTAACATTCTTGAGTTTGCTCAATTCAGAGCTTGTATGCGAAAGTTATGGCGCTTCTAGTGCGAGGGCAGTTTTTATCTCATGAGGCGGTAGTACCGCTTGGTATCACTACTTTGTACTACCACTGCTAATTCCGCTTATATTTTTCTCCGTGGATAGCTCTCTCGTTTTAGCGTTAGTAGAACACAGATTATGGGCAGTAGTACCACTCTCTGCGGAAGTTCCGCGCTACCCCACTCTACTATCGTGGTTTCACCCGCACTTGTTGCTCCTTGTGGAAATATAGCTAGTGTGGTATCGTTCCAACGGTACTATCGCCTCGAGATTTCTGTCGTTTCCACGCTTTTCTTGGAATTACCATGCTAAGCGGTAGTACCACTCAGTCGAGTGGTAGTGCCACTTGTCCATGACCAGTGCTCATAATGGTTGGATTTGGGGAGGCCTATAAAAGGGGGATTTCTTCCCCATTGCTCCTTATCTTTTTAGCTCATGTTCTTCCCCCATTGCTGAGTTTCTTCAACCTAGCTATCTCTCAATCCCTCCAATGATTCTTAGTAGTTCTTAAGGAAAAATAGAGAGGATATCTATATTTATGTTTCCACCAATCACGTTCTCCTCTATGTGAGGGGAACCCCTTGGATCTAGATGTTGGAGTTCTTTGTGACCTCCTTGTTCTTCCTCTCATATTCCTCTATAGCTTTTTTTTTCTCGTGGGATTTGAATGTGAGAGACTTGACCACTTCGTGTGCTCTGGCCATTGCATTAGTTGCATCGATTTGAGTTATCCATGGTGATACATTGAAGTGAAGTTTGAGAAGGTTATTACTCTTGGGTGTTTGGGCACCCTAGACCTTGTGCCTCTTGGATGCTTTGGCACCCTAGAAAGTTGGTGGTGGCTCGGAGCTCAATCATTATGATGCAAAGCTCTGGGCTAGCGTCAGGGTCTCCAATTAGGTTGTGGAGATTGCTCATACGTCTCCAATGTATCAATAATTTATGAAGTATTCATGCCACATTTACCTATGTTTACAATACTTTTTTATGATTTTGATGCACTTCATGTGATTTATTTATAACTAACCCATGCTAATGTTGTTTTTAGTAGAATTACCATGGTGTTGTTTTTGTGCAGAAAATAAAAGTTCTCGGAATCGCCCGAAACTTCTTTATGATTTTATAAGGAGGGGCGCCATCTATGGGCCACATGGCAACACGGCTCGCCCAACCCCCTGGGCGTGCCCTGTTGTGTGGTAGAGCCCAAGTGGCTCCGTTTGGCATGTTTCCAATGCTGAAAAATCCAATATATATAGAAACCTATGAAAGTAAACCTAAAACTTTTGCTCTGCTGCTGCAAATTTTTGTATCAAAGAAAAACTCATCTCGAGCCTTTCCAGTACCCTGCCTAAGAGAGTAAATCATCACCAATGGTCATCTTTATCATCCCGACGGAGGCCATGATGAGGAGGGAGTAATTCAATGTTAGGACTAAGGGTATGTACCAGAGATGTCATCATCTTGGTGTATCACAAGATATATTAATATAGTTGTATCATATGGTGTTCTTATCTTGCTATCTTGTTGTGGTGAATTGAATATTTTCCTTTGAGATTTTCTTATGTCAGATTGAATACTGCATTTGAGAACACTTGATGTATGTCTTGCATGCGGATACCCATAGTGACATTGGGGTATTCTATTAATTCACTTGATATATCTTATGGCGTCTATGCATTGGGGTTGATTGCACGTTTTCATATTATATTCTCCGATAGAAATCTTGGGGTACTCTTTGAAGTTCTTTGTGTTGGGTTGAATATGATGAATCTAGAATTGTTTGATGCATGTTGTGTAATTAACCCATGGATACTTGAGGTGACATTGGAGTATCTAGGTGACATTAGGGTTGACTGATATGTATCAAGGGTGTTATTCTAGTACGAACTCTAGGGATGTTTGTGACACTTATATGAATAGTCCAAAAGATTCATCGAAAAGAATAACTTTGAGATGGTTCTACTACCTACAACAATTTGATCTTATGTTCTCTGCTAGATATGAAATTTGGAGTGATTCTTTGTTTCACGTTGAGGGATGATCATATGATTCTATTATGTTAGCATTGTTGAGACAGTACACTAGTGAAAGTACGAACCCTAGGCCTTATTTCCATGCATTTTGACAACATTTTGCTTGCTGTTTTCCACATTCTACCTTGCTATTTTTATATTTTAAAATTACAAAAATCTATATCTACTATCCATACTACACTTGTATCACCATCTCTTCGCCGAACTAGTGCACCTATACAATTTACCATTGTATTGGGTGTGTTGGGTACATAAGAGATTTCTTGTATTTTATTGCACGGTAGTCTTAGAGAGACCATATTCATCCTACACCTCCCATAGACTGATAAATCTTAGGTTATACACTTGAGGGAAAATTGTTGCTATCCTACAAAACTCTACACTTGGAGGCCCAACAACGTCTATAAGAAAAAAGTTGCATAGTAGACATCAAGCTCTTTTCTAGTAGTGTTGCCGGGGAGGTGAGTGCTTGAAGGTATATCTTTTCATATTGCAATAAATATTTTATTTTTTTATTTTTCACTAGTTTGGTTTTAGATAAGAAAACTACAAAAAATGGAGTTTAGGTTGCCTCATTTGCTTTGCCTTTTTAATGTATTTCATGAAAATGATGGTTTGGAAAATTGTTCTCAATTGTTAGAGGAAGAGTTTCTAAAAATGCTTAATGCGAAATCCATTAATGATGATGATGATAGCAATATTGTTAGTATGAATTCTCTTAATATACATGATGCTAATGATATGCAAAACCACAAGCTTGGGGATGCTATGGTTGATAAAGATTATATCTTTAGTCCCCCAAGCCTTGATAAGAAAATTTATTATGATGATAGCATGCCTCCTGTTTATGATGATTATTTTGATGGAAGTGAGTTTGGAAGAGTGTCAACTCTAGGTAACAATGATCCCACTATTTTGGAGGGTGTTAAATCTTACTGGAATAATGATAAAAATGAATTTGGAGAGGTCATGACTTCATTTAGTGATGAGTCCACTATTTTGGAAGAGGTTTGAATTGACTATGATAACCAAGTTGCTATATATGATTATTATTGTGATGACATGTATGCTATAAAGAATAATGATAACATTGAAACTTGTCATCATGATTTCAATTTTTATTTGGATTATATCAATCAAATATCTTATGGTAGTTATTTTGTTGAGTTTGCTCCCACTACTTTGAATGAGAAGAATTTTGCTTTTGTGGGTAGTAATAAAAATTCTATGCTTGTGAATCATGAAAAGAATTATTTATGTGATAGCTACGTTGTTGAACTCCTTCAAGATGCTACTGAAAATTATTATCAGGGAGGAACATATGCTTGTAGGCATTGCAATAATATCAAGTTTGCTCCCTATGTGTCCAAAGTCTTGAAGATACGCTTGTTTTGCCTTCCTATGCTACTAGATTCTTGCTGCTGTAAATTGTTTGCTCACACAATCCCTATTCATAGGAAGCGGGTTATACTTAAATGTGCTTTTCATGTGATTCATGATGCTATTTTGCGTGTTTCAATTACCGTTCTTACGTGAGCATCATTGAAATCATCATGCCCAGCTAAAAGGAATTAAAGAAAAGCACTTGTTGGGAGATAACCCAATATTTATCCTTTATGTTTTCGCTTTTCACAGGTTTAAGAAAATGTATTAATCATGTTTTGTGTCTTTCATTTCAATAAGGTGCCGAGTAAATCTTTTTGGATAGTGTGCATACTTGTTTGTGTGATTCTGTGCAAATAATAGAAATATTTACGTCCAATGCCGAATTTCTATGATTTTACTCGAGCGTCAAAAAATTCTGAATTTTCTACACAGTTTTAATATGAAAATTGTACGCGTTGTACTAATATTTCAGCATTTTTAGAGTCAGAGAAGTACGGTTTTTATTAAGATCTTCACAGCCTATTCTGTTTTCTACATATTGTGTTTTGCATGCATAGTTTGCTTGTATTACTGTTTCCATAGCTATATTTAATCATATGAATTATGGCAATGGGAGAATACAGTAGGTGTTATTTTAGAAAAAATATGAGTCTTGTCTTTACAATACGTAAGTGAATGATCTATCTTTATTGAAAGTATCGATATGGTTGACTAGAGGGGGTTGAATAGGAAACTACTAATTTTTAGCTCTTCGTAAAAAATTAGGGTTAGCAACAAAAGGTTCTCTAAATGAACAACTAGGAGAGCAACCTAAATGATTCTAACAACAACGACAATAAGTGCAAGCAATGAATACACCACCACAATAGTTAGTACAGAGTAAAGGTAAGAGATAACCGCATGTGGAACCGGTGGAGACAAGGATGTGTTACCGAAGTTCCTTCCCATTGATAGGAAGTAAGTCTCCGTTGGAGCGGTGTGGAGGCTTAATACTCCCCAAGAAGCCACTAGGGCCACCGTATTCTATTCACGCCCTCACACAATGCGAGATGTCGTGATTCCACTATTGGTGCCCTTGAAGGCGGCGACCGGGCCTTTACAAACATGGTTGGGCCAATCTCCACATAAAGCTTGGAGGCTCCCAATAAGACCACGAAGCTTCACCACAATGGAATGTGGCTCCGAGTTGACCTCAACTGTCTAGGGTGCTCAAACACCCAACAGTAACATGATCCGCAAGGGATTAGTGGGGGGAATAAAATATCTCTTAGTGGAAGTGTAGATCAGGTCCTTCTCAAGCAATCCCTAGGAAATCAACAAGTTTGATTGTCTAGGGAGAGAGATCGGGCAGAAATGAGCTTTGGACCAACAATTGAGCATGGGGAGGTAAGAGGTGCGCTTCCACAGGAAGAAGACCCCTTTATATAGTGGGGGGAATCCAACCGTTACCCCTCACTCACAGCAAGAGCAGAGCGGTACTACCACTGCTAGGAGCGGTACTACCACTGCTGAGAGAAGTATTACCGCACGGTAGGCACACCAACCACGGTAGTAAAAATACTACTATAGTGCCTACCAGTGCTGAGGCAAAAGGATGCGCAAAAAGTCCGGCGGAGTGGTAGTAAAAAACTACTACCAGCCACAGAGCAGTACTACTGCCCAGAGAGCGGTAGTAGAAAATTACTACCGCCCACACAGCAGTACTACCGTTGTGCCTGCGGTACTACTGCTGGCCCTTTTGCACGGACAGGGAAAAACAAGTTGGAGCTCCATTGAAGCAAGGGAAAGGTGGTGCAATAGAAATGTGTACATGTCGATTCCACCCAAACCTTTCTGAAGCTGACCCCTTCTTAATAGTACGGCTTTCCTCTGACTCAAATCCACCAAGGAGAAACATAGAAAGCAACCGTCTTTGAAAGACTCCGAGGAGCGCCGAATCGTCTTGTGCCTAGACATGAATTATCTGAAATGCTCAATGCACACGATTAGTCCGCACATGCATTGTCATCAATCACCAAAACCACATAGGGAGAAATATTCCGTAACAATCTCCTCCTTTTTGTTGGATTGATGAAAATACAGGATTTGAACTAAAGGATATAAAAATAACATATGCAAACCCAAAATCTATAAACTAGAGACAGGCTCCCCCTGGATGTGTGCATACTTTAGAGAAAGGTCATGGACTATTCATCACGCAACCAAGGAAAAGCACTCCCCCTAGATTTTATAGACAAGGCATTCCTTGCAACAAATTGAATAAACACTAAGCATGGAGGCAAGGCATAGCATGTGAGCATGAAGATAAGGGCACATAAAAATTAGGCTCACAAGCTACTATCATACTAGATAATAATGAGACAATAAAGATAGAGGAGTGATAGCATATGTCTCACACCATTAGATAAAGTATGACATCTCCTGGTCTCACACATAAAGAAAACACAACCAAAGTAGCAACAGAAGTTCAACGAATAAAGCGCCAGAGAAAACGAAGAAACTCGCAAATCCTACACTCTCTCCCCTTTGGCACAGGTGGTAGCTCGAAATGTAGAGGAATCAACCATCAAACTCCTCATCAATCTTCTCATTTGTCTCCTCATCAGACTCCTTATCAGACTAAGCCCACTAAAGATTCTTCTTTTCCATCCAAGCAACTTCAGGATTAATGCCTTACTGAGACCCACTGGAGATGTGCACGTCGAGCTTCCTCAGAATGAGCTTGTCGCGCTGACTGCTCTCCTTCTGAGCAACATGAGTCATGTACTGCTCCTTCCCCTGCATGCAAAACAAGGTCTTTATCCGGTCCTTGAGCTTCTTGGCCCAAGATGGCTCGGTAGAGGAAGGCACATGTGACTCTGGAATGCCCTCATCCTCAGCCGCAACCTCATCCTCATCAGTATCCATAGTGGCAGCAGCAGGTGTAGTGTTGGTGTTGGCCCACTTGTTCTTCTGTCGTAGCTTAATAGGCTCATGGCGGATCCAACCGGGAGCTTGGAAATCTATATCTGGCAAGGCCATCGACCACTTCTTCTGGATCAAGTAAAACAAATAAGGGCCAAAGATGGGAACCTTACGGTGAAAAATTGCCGACTCAAGCTCACTCCACATGACGTGAGACACATCAAGCGGTCCGGAAGCATGAGTCCGCCCTTTCTGATGCATCAAAAGCATATCTAGTAGTTATGAATGCACCTGGTCCTTGTTGCCAATGCGCGGAAAAAGAGTGTTGTGAAAGATACGGTGCATGACATCAAGGAATGGGTTCAGCACGTGAGAGACCTCACGAGATGGGGACACCTTCTCAATAAAGTAGGGCAGCAGCTTCTCCTTGGCTGTAGCAGATGGTCCATAAACTCCTTCCAAGTCATAGTGCGCGTCGCATCAGTCTGGAAGTGGACTGCAACAAAGAACTGAGACGCAATCTCGGGATCAAAGTCAAGCTGAAACATGATGCGCTCCGCAATCCCAAGTTGTTCTACCATGTGCAGAGGTTCACCAAAGTACATCGGGTCCTTCTGGAGATGGTCCATGTCAATCCACTGAACCGGTACATACACATTCTTCTTGGTCTTGATAACATCTTCATAAATGAGAGCGTGCTGCTTAGACCAGAACAGTTCACATCCCGGGAGTTGAACCCTATTGTTGACATAGGGGTTGAGCTTCTGGTGAACCTAAAACTCAGCTTGCGGCATAGCATCCCAATAGAAAATGCTCGCCTTCTTCTTGTGAGCAGGCCGCTTGAAGTTGCACTTCTGAGCCTTGGATCCCTCGGGTGCATCTCGATTGCGAAGGCGCTTGGAACCGGTATCCCGAGCAGGGTTCGAGCGCCTGGAGCCACCACCTTTGACACGCAATTCAAACACAAGAAAATGACAAAAGAAGTCAAGGCAAAGACCAAAACAAACCAGAGAACCCCAGAGAAATGAGAACTAGGAAGGCAGAACATGTATGTACAGGGAACAACGGTAGTACCGCTTTGCCACGATAGTAAAAATTTACTACCGCCCTAACATCAGTAGTATCGCTCCTAGGAGCGGTAGTACCGTAGTTCAGGCGAGAGTAAAAATTTACTACCGCACCCACTGCGGTAGTACCGCTCCAGGAGGAGCGGTAGTACCGCATGGTTGAAAACTGCCAGATCTAACATGGAAAACTTTAGATCTGGTACTACCGGAGACCCAAACTCACATGTTGTATTCTACCAAGGAAAAATTCTACCATACAAGCACTCTCCAACCATCATGCATGAAAAGATTGTGCCATGAAACGATGACCTAACTCATATGCCCCCAACCCTAGATTCAACAAGAACAACGCAAAGAGAAGGGAACTAGGGGCAATACCGAGGTCCCTGGGATGAGGGAGAGGAGGGAGACAATCCCACCAAACGGAATAGGAGGAGAATGACCGGAGAAGGAGATCTAGCGAGACCCTCTAGAACCGTTTCTTGAGAAGAGAGAGAGAAAGAGAGAGAGCCACGAGATGAATGGTTGAATGTGTATGGGGAAAGAAGAAAACTGCCCCCTGCCCTAATATAACCCCCGTGGCCCTGGCGGTGCGGTAGAACCGTGTTCATCGCGTTAGTACCGCGTTGCGAGTGGTAGTAAAATTTTACTACTGCTCGCTAAGCGGTAGTACCGCTCGTCCACGGCAGTAAAATTTTACTGTCGTGCATGGAGCGTTAGTACCATGCCCTCTTCAGAAAAAACAGTTTGGACTTTGCGAGAACGAGAGAAAAATGCAGGAAACACCCAAGTGAAGATAAGAAAAGTGAAACAAGCACGAAACACGAGCATGGAACCGAATCTTCGGAAGAAGAGATGGCGGTGGCCGGGGCCACCAATGTTTCAGACAAATGGTATGACACCACGAAGAATTATCCTTGGGTTCATGACCAAAGCTCGTCTTTGAATCACAAGTGCCATCAACAATAGCTAATGTGAAAGACGTGATCAATTTATCCATAATGGGGGGAGGGAAAGTTCATTGAGAGAACAACACTCCCCCTATGTCCATGCCTACGCCTAGAGCAAGATATAATGATGAGTAAGGTGTGGTGTGCCTAGTTTCAATCCACATTGCTTGAATCAATGATATTTAGCTCATGCCTTAACTCGCGAAACCTTGGTTCATCTAGAGGTTTGGTGAAAATATCCGCAAGTTGGTCTTGAGTGTTGATGAAGAGGACCTCAATATCTCCTTGCTTGATATGATCTCAAATGAAATGATGATGAATATCAATATGCTTGGTCTTGCTATGTTGCATCAGATTGAGAGATATCTTGATGGCACTTCCATTGTCACATAGAAGAGGCACTTTATCACAAGTGATACCGTAATCCTTTAAAGTTTGCCTCATCCATAATAATTGAGCACAACAACTTGCGGCAGCGACATACTCGGCATCGATGGAAGAAAGTGACACACAGTTTTTCTTCTTCGAAGACCAACTTACCAAAGAGCGACCAAGGAATTGGCATCCTCCGGAAGTAGACTTCCTTCCCACACAGTCTCCAGCCCAACCTGAGTCAGAGTAACCTACTAGACTAAAGCTTGCACCTTTGGGTACCATAAGCCAAAGTTTCGGGTATGAGCCAAATATCTAAAGATTCGTTTGACTGTCGCATAGTGGCTTTCCTTTGGTGCGGATTGAAACCATGCACAAATTCCCACACTCAACATGATATCTGGTCTAGATGCACAAAGGTAAAGCAAATATCCAATCATGGAGCGATATACCTTTTGTTCCACTGTTTTACCATTGGGATCATTGTCAAGCTTGCATTTGGTTGACATGGGAAATTTGACCGTCTTGACGTCCTCGACCTCGAACCTCTTGAGCATGTCTTGAGTGTACTTGGCTTGTTTGATGAATGATCCTTCTCTTCCTTGTTTGATTTCAAACCAGAAAGAACTTCAACTCTCCCATCATAGACATCTCCAACTTCTCGGTCATTAGTGTAGCAAACTCTTCATTGAAATATTTGTTAGGAGAACCAAATATAATATCATCAACATATAGTTGGCATATGAACAAATCCCCTTTGACCTTTTTGGTGAAAAGGGTGGGATGAATTTTCCCAATTTCAAACCCACGATATTGCCTTGTTACGAACAACAACACCATTTGCATCCTGCTTGTTCTTGAAGATCCATTTGGTTCCAATGAGATTATGTTCCACTGTTGGACTTGTCACTAATTCCAAAACTTGATTGCGCTTGAAGTTGTTAAGTTCATCATGCGTGGCTTCAAGCCAATCCTCATCATCGAGCGCTTCATGTACCTTCTAGGGTTCAACACACGAAACAAACACGTGATGCAAACAAAAGTTTGATAATTGTTGACGAGTAGTTACCCCCTTATTGAAGCTTCCAAGCACATTCTTGAAGATATGTTGTCGAAACCGGAGCTTGTTAGCTATCTTGGCGGCGCGGCGCTCCAAGAGTTCTTTATTGGATAATTGAGGAGCATATTTTTTATCATCTTGAGCACCGCCTTGAGCTTTCTCACTAGTTTGCCCTTGATCTTGTGGTTGCACTTGATCTTGACGAAACTTGGAGTCTTGAGCATGATCTTGGACATCATTTGGTGCAATACCATCCTCATGAGGTTGATCCTGTTCAACGGGTTGAGGGCCTTCAGTTTGTTCTTCGGAAGCGTGTGGGACTAGCGAAGGTGATGGATCCACTTGAGTAGACCATTGTCCTAATCCTTCAGCCACAAGGGGTTCCTCAATGCGGAGTATTTGACCAACCCCCATTCTTCTTATGGCTTGAGGAGGAATTTCATCACCTACATCACAAAGACCACTTTGCTCCACTTGGGAGCCATTATTTTCATCAAACTCTACGTTACACATCTCCTCAATGAGTCCGATAAGCTTGAGAGTTTGTAGCATAACCAAAAAATATGCCCTCATGAGCTCTAGCTTCAAATTTAGGCAAACGAACACCTTTCTTGAGTATGAAACACTTACAACAAACACCCGGAAGTACTTGAGGTTGGGATTGTTCCCGATAAGAATAAGATATGGAGTCTTGGTCAAGCCTTTGCGTAGGTAGAGCCGATTGGATGCATGACATGCAGTGTTAATGGCTTCGGCCCAAAAGTTGTACGGAGATTTGAACTCCTCCATCATGGTTCTTGTCGCGTCCATCAATGTCCGGTTCTTGCTCTCTACCACACCATTTTGTTGGGGATATAGGGTGCTGAATATTGGTGCTTGATCCCCTCGTCACTAAGGAACTCATTCAAGGTGTTGTTCTTGAACTCGGTGACGTTGTCACTTCTAATCATCAATATATTTGCTTCATGTTGACGTTGAGCTTCATTAGTAAAGTCGATGACGGTTTGTTGAGTCTCACTCTTCCTCTTGAAGAAGTATACCCAAGTGTATATTGGGTAGTCATCCACAATCACCAAGCAATACTTTCTTCCCCCAAGACTAGCAAAAGATGGAGGACCAAAGAGATCCATGTGAAGGAGCTCCAAGGGCCTTTTACAGTAGATGATAGTCGTGGGACGGTGGTCTGTTTCATGAAGCTTTCCTTCAATACAAGCACTGGAAGCACGGTCTCTCGCAAAACTCACATTTTTTAGTCCACGAACATGATCCCCTTTGAGGAGACTTTGCATAGATATCATATTGACATAAGCTAGCCGGTGATGCCAAAGCCAACCCACATCAACTTTAGCCATTAGACAAGTTGTGATCTTAGTAGGTCGCTCCGAAAAGTTCACCACATAGAGACTGTTCTCGACATGTCCAACAAAGGCTACTTTAAGAGTCTTGCTCCACAAAAGGGCCACGGTATCAGGATTAAAGAATGTGGCAAAGCCCATAATTGCAAGGTAACAAACAGAAAGCAAATTGTATGCAAGGGACTCAACAAGCATGACCTTCTCTATAGATAAACCTTGAGAGTTGACCACCTTGCCAAATCCCATTACCTTAGATGTTGAGGCATCAGCAAATTGGACATGGGTGGGCATAGATGGAATTGGATCCACATCCGCCACCAAGTCCTTGTGGTCATATGATTTGTGGCTCCACTGTCGAGCAACCATGACATTCCATCGGAAGCAAACTCCTACAAGAGATCAATGCTTGGATTTAGGTACCCATTATTGAATGGGTCCTTTGATGTTAGAAACAAGGGTCTTAGGAACCCAAATATCCCATTCTATGTACTCATAATAAGAACCAACAAATTTTGCATTAACATGCCCATCACTAGCACGACATAAAACATAAGAGGGGTTAAAGTCGTCGGCTTTGTTGGTAGAGGTGGTTTTGCCCTTCTTGGCATTATCACCCCCTTTCTTGTTCTTCATCTTATTATGAGTACTCTCACCCTCTTTGACAAAGATGTCCCTGAGAGGGGGAGAGAGCTTGGTCTTGTTCTTCTTGTTCTTCTTAGACTTGGGTGCAAAACCAAATCCTTCCTTTTGTACCACTTCCTTTTGATTACTCAAAAGGTCATTTAGATTCTTCTCGCCTTGGATGCAAGAGACAAGGCCCTTTTCAAGTTGTTCTTTCAACTTGGAATTCTCCTCCACAAGATGCACAAGCTCACAACAAGGGTTAGTAGCACAAGCATTATCAATTAGAACAAAAGGAGGACAAGTAGAAATATCCTTGGTCAGTTTTACTTGGAGTTGATCATGAGACTCCTTAAGAGAGGAATGAGCACCTTTCAAGACCTTGTGGGCCTTGTCAAGTGTGTCAAATTCTTCCCTGAGTCTATCATGGCCAACCCCAAGTGCAACTTTCTTGGATTTAAGCACACGTGCAAGGACAATAGCATGATCAAGATCTTTTTGTAATTTAGCATGATCAACGTTGTGTGACTCCTCGAGAGCCAAACGAACACCACACTCTTCCTCTAGAGCAGATAGTGTTGCAATCTCATCGGCATAACCACGACCATGTTCTTGCAACTTGGATATAGTATCCTCATGAGTCTCAATGAGATCATTGGCCTCACAAAGTTGTTCCAAAAGAGAAACAAAGTGATTCTTGGATTCACCTTTGATTTTACACAGGAATTTGTTAAACTCATTCTTGTCAAGCTCCACTATTTCACTATTATCAACACAATCTAACAATGAAGGAGAAGTAGTTATAGTGTTTTTTATGTTGGGGGTTACCTCATTGATACCTTTGGCCGTGAGGTACTTGGCTATGCGGTTCTCGTTAGTGGCGCTGAAGAGAGACACATGTGGCAATGGCCACGGTAGTCGTTGCTACCCCCCCCCCCCCCCCTCCACGGCATGTATCATCTTCGTCATCATCGAAGGTGTACTCTTCATGGGCCACCAAACCCCTTGGAGGAGTCTTCTTGGTGAAGATGTTCTTTCTTGGGAAAGACTTGCATTTGTCTTTGTGAATGAGCTTGCCTCAGTTGTCTTCCCTCTTCTCATAAGGACAATCTCCTATAAAGTGACTCACATTGCCGCAATTGTGGCATGTCCTTGCTCGTTGCTTGTTCTTGGACCCACTTGAGTTGTTCTTGGAGAAGTTGGGCCTTGAGTTTCTCTTGTTGCCCAAAAATTGCCTTGATGCAGGAGCCATGTGCTCGTGATAAGAATTCTTTGTGTCTTTGCGGCGGCCATCTTCGTCCTATTCTTATTCTTCTTCTTCAGAAATGGCCTTGGCTCTCAAGGCAAGGTTGGGTGAGGCAATCTTCGACCGGACACGAGCAACATCATTGTCGGTGGTCTTGTTCTTGATATTCATTGCAATGAACTCATCCAACACTTCACTTGAGGTCAACGTGTGGAAATCTGGACTTTGACGAATGACAGAGGGCATGGTGTTGTTGAATGGCATGATGGCCTTGAGAAACTTGCGCTTGATCCAAGTGTCATCCGTATCCTTGCCCCATGATCCTGAAGAGCAACGGCAAGAGCAGTACCCTTCGGTAGAGATCACGGGGGTCCTCATTTTCTAGCATCACAAACTCATCGGCCTCATCTAGAACCACTTCAAAGTTGGACCGTTGAATGCTTGAGCTCCCCTTGTACAACACCAAGATGTGCTCCCAACAATCCTTTGCACTAGTGAAGGGGTGCAAGTGAGATAGATCTTTGGGAGGAACCGCTGATTGGAGGATGAACAAGGCGGAATGAATGTTTTGATTGTCCACCTCTTCTCTTGGAGTGTGGTTGTTTGGATCATGTGGGTAGAAGCCTTGTTCGATGATTCAGCAGAGGTTTGTTGAGGTGTGATTCAAATGAGACTTGATGCAAATGACCCAATTAGAGAAATCACCTTTAACACGTTTAGGAAGAGGACCAAGGTTATTAATATGCGGGGTAGGTACCAGTCGTCCATAGACCGGGGAAGGAGGAATCGAGGCAAAGGTGCCCATACCATTCTTGTCAAGAGGGGAACAAGCTCAATTAACTTTAGTCGTCTCCTTTTTGGAATTGTCTTTCGAGTCCGATGTGGTGTGTTTAGCCACAAGCAACGGTGCGGGATAATTCTTCATGCCCTCAAGTAATTCTTTAAGCATGGACTTGACTTCGGTCATCATGGACGTATTGGGTGAGGCCATAGACTCATTCAAGTTGTCTCGTGTGATCGAACTCAACCCCACGGCCTCGGGCACTTCATGCCCAACCACACCGTCGCCAAACATACTCTTTGGGTGGTGGAACTCTTAATAAAGAGACGTGGATCTGATACCAATTGAAAGGATCAATATGGTTGACTAGAGGGGGTGAATACGCAACTACCAATTTTTAGCTCTTCTTAACAAATTAGGGTTAGCAACAAAAGGGTCTCTAGATGAACAACTAGGATAGCAACCAAAATGATGCTACCAACAACTACAACAAGTGCAAGCAATGAATACACCACAACAATAGTAAGTATAAAGTAAAGGTAAGAGATAACCGCAAGTGGAATCGGTGGATGCGAAGATGTGTTACCAAAGTTGCTTCCCTTTGACAGGAAGTACGTCTCCGTTGGAGCGATGTGGAGGCACAATGCTCCCCAAGGAGCCACTAGGGCTACCATATTCTCCTCACGCCCTCACACAATGCGAGATGTCATGATTCCAATATTGGTGCCCTTGAAGGCGGTGACTAGACCTTTACAAACAAGGTTGGGGTAATCTCCACACAAAGCTTGGAGGCTCCCAACAAGACCACGAAGCTTCACGACAATAAAAATGTGGCTCCGAGGTGACCTCAACCGTCTAGGGTTCTTAAACATCCAAGAGTAACAATAACCTCAAGGGATTGGTGGGGGGGTCAAATATCTCTTGGTGGAAGTGTAGATCAGGGCCTTCTCAAGCAATCCCTAGGAAATCAACAAGTTTGATTGGCTAGAGAGAGAGATCGGGCAAAAGTGAGCTTTGGAGAAACAACGGAGCATGGGGAGGTAAGAGATGAGCTTCCATAGGAAGAAGACCCCTTTATATAGTCGGGGGGGGGGGAATCCAATCGTTTCCCCCACTCACAGCATGAGCAGAGTGGTACTACCGCTGCTAGGAGCGGTACTACCGCATGGTAGGCTCACCAACCACGGTAGTAAAAAAACTACTACCGTGCATACCAGTTTTGAGTAAAAAGGATGCACAAAAAGTTCGACGGAGCGGTAGTAAAAACTACTACCGCACAAAGAGTGGTAGTAAAAAAACTACTACCCCACACAGACGGTACTACCGCTGTGCATGCGGTACTACCGCTGGCCCTTTTGCACAGACAGGTAAAAACAAGTTGAAGCTCCATTGAAGCAAGGGAAAGGTGGTGCAATAGAAATGTGTACGTGTGGATTCCACCCAAACCTTTCCAAAGCGGACCCCCTCTTAATAGTACGGCTTTCCTATGACTCAAATCCACCAAAGAGAAACGTAGAAAGCAACCATCTTTGAAAGACCCTGAGGGGCACCAAATGTCTGGTGCCTAGACATGAATTATCTAAAATGCTCAATGCACACGATTAGTCCGCACACACATTGTCATCAATCACCAAAACCACTTAGGGAGAAATATGCCCTAACATTTATTACAGTAACCCATCTCACGAAGTTCTGTTAAGTTTTGTGTGATTGAAATTTTCAAGTTTTGGGAGATACCGATATGAGGTGAATAGGGATCAGCAAGAACTTAAACATGGGTATGCCCTAGGCACCCCCAAGATAATATACAAGGAAGACTGAACCGTCTAAGCTTGGGGATGCCCCGGAAGGCATCCCCTCTTTCGTCTCCAACATTGTTGATATATCTTACTTCGAGCTATATTTTTATTCGTCACATGATATGTGTTTTTCTTGGAGAATCATTTTATTTTGTTTGCCTCTGTTAGATGTTATTTATAATCTTGTTTTTCAATAAAAAGTTCCAAGAATTTCTTTAGAATGCTTGAACTGCATGTGTGATGTGTGATGTACAAAACCAAAAACTTTTGTTGTAGTACTTGAATTATGAAATTTAACTAGAATGTGGAAAGTTTCTGAAATTTTTATAAAGTACCTTCATACAAATTGCTTCTCATGTACTAAAGTTTCAGAATTTTTGAAGTTGCAGAAGTACACTGTTTAAATAGATTGCTAGAGAAATGCTATGTTTGGAAAAATTGTTGTCATAGTTTTTTTATCTACGTAACCTAGAGTTTTCATGGCTTATATTGGTACATCTAAATTCTGCAAATGATAGTATACACTACCTAATGTTTGCAAATTATTATGCAACTTGTCTTGGAAGTACATGAAGTGTTGATTTATTCTTATGTGTAGTAACCTAGCTCACGAGTTCTTTTCAAGTTTTGTGTGGATGAAGTTTCCGAGACATAGGTGAAACTAGGATATGAGAGGATTGAAACAGATACAAAAGCTCAAGCTTGGGTATGCCCAAGGCACCCCAAGTTAATATTACAAGAAGTCTCAAGCATCTAAGCTTGGGGATGCTACGCATCCCACCTCTCGTCGTCAACAACTATCAGTTAGCCTATATTGATCCTAAGTTTTTATTTGTCCACATGATTTGTGCTATTCTTGGAGTTCATTTTTGTTTAGTTTGATGTTTGAATGAAATTCTCAGATCTTAAAAACTTTATTTAGAGAGATTCATCACATGGCTACTTAATTGTTTGACTACTCATTAATCTTCACCTATACCTTTTGAGAGTAGTTTGATATATACTCTTGTGCTTCACTTACATCCTAAGAGTAATTGTGAATGAATGTAATATCATAAATAAGAAATTATCTATGTGATTTATGCTTAGTAGTAGTTTCACATTTGGTTTAGAAAGTAAAATCTATTGAGGTTTGACAATCATAGTAATGGTCATACAAGCAATTCATGAATGACTAGTATAAGAAAGAGAACTTTCAGATACAAATATATTATCTTGGACATCTTTTATGATTGTGAATACCCATTACTTATTTTCAAACATGATAAAATAGGTGAAGTTGGACAAGGAAGACAATGTAATTGTTATTTTTGGGTATATTTGCACAGAAGTTATATTTTTATGGATCCTCCAACGTCTAGTGCTTGTTTAGAAACTTTTGCTAGCCAAAACTTCGTACTGAGTAGAGATACTACTTGTGCATCCAAATCCTTCAACCAAGTTTATTACATGAGAGTCCACCATACCTACCTATATATGGTATTTCACTACCATTCCAAGTAAATTTGCATGTGCCACCTCTAAAATCTTCAAATAAACATCTGTTTTGTGTGCCCGTACCGCTCATGGAGCGATCAAGGCGGTCAACATCTTCCATGCTAAGCGGGTTATTCTCATGATGAGTGTTTATTCACTTGTCTATAAAAACGGTGCCCAGTCCTGCCAAATACAAAATTAAATAAACAAGAACTCCCCCTAGAAAGTTGATTGTTTGGATGGCACCCGTGGATACGACTAGCCATGGAATATGTTTGAATAGTGGAGGGGACTAAAATTTCAATTCTTTTTGGGAACTCCGAATAATGTGATTAACATGGAAGATAATGAAATTCCTTGTTGTAACGTTGACAGGAAAGGCACACCATGCAAAATATACTCATCTCTATTTTAAATAATGAGCTTTGGCACCTCTTCAAATCCCTACTTCCCTATATGAAGGGACAATCTATTTACTTTCATGTTATTTACTTTTCATGTTGAGTCAACTTCTTACTCCAACCTCGGTTTATTAGTTGGCAAGCCCCATGTGGTAGGAAAGATCCAATTTGCATATATCCAGTCAAATATATTTGATCATGATTCATTATTGTTTGCAATTATCTTCATGATAAGCATGTTGGGAGGCGAAACATTGAGACGCATTGTCAGAATCACGACTCAAGTCTTAGAATCTTACGACTTTACGATCCAAACTAGGCCCTCCGATTCTACGATTTTGCTCACAGAATCTAAGTTTCTACAATCCTAGTAGTTATGATTCTACGACTCACGATCCTACCAATGAAACTCTGATTTGATTCAGAATCTCGATTCTGACAACTTTGATTGAGCCCCTATCTTTCTCTATGTTCAATGGATGTTGTTTGTTCTGAAAATATGCTTTGATTATCAACAATCATAGAAGACTATATGATAATTGAGTATGTAGAGCTCTTACTTAGACTTGATGATGTGTTGAAATTGTTTGATTACTAAGAACATATGTTGTTAAGTTTCAAGAGAAAGCATTGTTTGGACCATGACATGTGAATTGATTGCTACTCTATCATGATGATTTTTATGAGAAAACGTTGTTGGTCATGTTGGTAGAAAAAGTGACTGAAACTACCAATGATCAAAACTATTCACTATGCTAGCATTCACACTTCATAAATTATTTCTTTTATCCCTTACCTACTCGAGGACGAGTAGGAAATAAGCTTGGGGATGCTGATACGTCTCCAACGCATCGATAATTTATGAAGTATTCATGCCATATTTTTACCTATCTTTCCAATACTTTAATATGGTTTTGATGCACTTCATGTGATTTATTTAGAACTAACCCAGACTCGCGCTATTTTCAGTAGAATTACCATGGTGTTGTCTTTGTGCAGAAAACAACAGTTGTAGGAATCGCCCGAAACTTTTTTATGATTTTTCTGGAGAAATAAAGATATACCGGAGAAGAGAACCACAAGAGGGGAGCCACCTGTGGGCCACGAGGCAACAGGACGCGCCCACCCCCCTGGGCGCGCCCAGTTGTATGGTGGGGCCCACATGGCTCCGTTTGGCATGTTTCCAACGCTGAAATCCTATATATATAGAAACCTCCAAAAGTAAACCTAGAATTTCTGCTCCTCCATTGTAACTTTCTCTATAGAAGAAAAACCCATCTGGAGCCTTCGTAGTACCCTGACGAAGAGGGGAAATCATCACCAATGTCCATCTTCATCATCCCGATGGAGGTCATGACGAGGAGGGAGTAGTTCACCCTCGGGGCTGAGGGTATGTACCAGTAACTATGTGTTTGATCTCTCTATCTATTGTTCTTGATATTTCATGGTCTTGATGTATCATGTGCTTTATTAATATAGTTGGATATCCCCTTGCTATATTGTTGTGATGAAATGAATATTTTCATTTGAGATTTTGTTATGTCAGATTGAATATTGGATTTGAGAACCCTTGATGTATGTCTTGCATGTAGATACCCATAGTGACATTGGGGTATTATATTGATTCACTTGATATATGTTATGGTGTCAACCTGGGGATTCCGGTGACCTTGGAGATCTATGCATAGGATTTTATTGTTGGAAATATGCCTTAGAGGCAATAATAAAGTGGTTGTTATTATATTTTATAGTTTATGATAATTGTCTATTATTCATGCTATAATTGTATTAACCGGAAACCGTAATACATGTGTGAATATATAGATCACAATGTGTCCCTAGTGAGCCTCTAGTTGGCTAGCTCATTGATCAATAGATGATCATGGTTTCTTGATCATGGACATTGGATGTCATTGATAACAGGATCACATCATTAGGAGAATGATGTGATGAACAAGACCCAATCCTAAGCATAGCACTAGATCGTATTGTTTGTTTGCTAAAGCTTTTCTAATGTCAAGTATCATTTCCTTAGACCATGAGATTGTGCAACTCCCGGATACCGTAGGATTGCTTTGGGTGTATCAAACGTCACAACGTAACTGGGTGATTATAAAGGTGCACTACAGGTATCTCCAAAAGTGTCTGTTGAGTTGGTACGAATCGAGACTCGGATTTGTCACTCTGTGTGACTGAGAGGTATCTCTGGGCCCACTCGATAATGCATCATCAAACTGAGCTCAATGTTACTAAGGATTAGTCACGGGACGATGTATTACGGAACGAGTAAAGAAACTTGCCGGTAACGAGATTGAACAAGGTATAGGGATACCGACGATCGAATCTCGGGCAAGTATCATACCGGTAGACAAAGGGAATTGCATATGGGATTGATTGAATCCCCGACATCATGGTTCATCCGATGAGATCATCATGGAACATGCAGGAACCAACATGGATATCCAAACCCCGCTGTTGGTTATTGACCGGAGAGGTGTCTCGGTCATGTTTGCATGGTTCCCGAACCCGTAGGATCTATACACTTAAGGTTTGATGACGCTAGGGTTGTTATGGGAATATTATATGTGGTTACCGAAGGTTGTTCGGAGTCCCGGATGAGATCCCGGACATCATGAGGAATTCCGAAATAGTCCAGAGGTAAAGATTCTTATATAGGAAGTGGATTTTTGATCGCCGAAAGAGTTTCCAAGATCGATGGTATTGTACCGGGACCGCCGGAAGGGTTCCGGGAGTCAACCGGGAAGGGCCTGTTGGGTAACGTAGCATAAATTCAAAAAAATTCCTACGCATATTCTGATCTTCCTTTGGAGCGACCAGCAACGAGAGAGGGGTGAGTGCATCTTCATACCTTTGAAGATCACTAAGCGGAAGCGTTGCTAGAACGCGGTTGAAAGAGTCGTACTCGCGGCGATTCAGATCGCGGTGTGATTCCGATCTAGTGCCGAACTACGGCACCTCCGCGTTCAACACACGTGCAGCCCGGTTACGTCTCCTGCACCTTGATCCAGCAAGGAGGAGGGAGAGGTTGGGGAAGATCTCCAGTAGAACGACGGTGTGGTGTCGATGGAGAGACGAGGTCTCCCGGCAAGGCTTCGCCAAGCACCGGCAGAGAGGAGGAGAAAGAAGAGCAGGGCTGCGCCGAGGGAGAGGGAAAATTGTATCTCCAAAAGCCCAAAAGTGCCCACTATATATAGGAGGAGGGGAGGGGGGTGCCACCCCTAGGGTTCCCACCCTAGGTGGTGCGGCAGCCCCCCCCCCCCAGATGGGAGGTGCGGTGGCCAGGGCAAGGGGGAGGGGTGGTGCACCCCTAGGTGGGCCTTAGGCCCACCAGCGCCTAGGGTTTCCCCCCATTTCCACTTCCTGCGCCTTGGGCTGAGTGTGGGGGCGCACCAGCCCACCTAGGGGATGGTTCCCTCTCGCACTTGGCCCATCTAGCCTCCCGGGGTCGTTGCCCCCTTCCGGTGGACCCCCGGGGCCACCTCCGGTGGTCCCGGTGGTCCCCGTACGTTACCGATGACGCGTGAAACACTTCCGGTGTTCGAAACCATCCGTCCTATATATCAATCTTTACCTCCGGACCATTCCGGAGCTCCTCGTGACGTTCGGGATCTCATCCGGGACTCCGAACAACTTTCGATAACCTCGTATAACAATTCCCTATAACCCTAGCATCATCAAACCTTAAGTGTGTAGACCCTACGGGTTCGGGAGACAGGTAGACAGGACCGAGACACCTCTATGGCCAATAACCATCAGCGGGGTCTGGATACCCATGGTGGCTCCCACTTTCTCCACGATGATATCATCGGATGAACCACGATGTCAAGGATTCAATCAATCCCGTATACAATTCCCTTTGTCTGTTGGTATAGAACTTGCCCGAGATTCGATCGTCGGTATACCTATACCTTGTTCAATCTCATTACCGGAAAGTCTCTTTACTCGTTCCGTAGCACGTCATCGTGTGACTAACTCCTTTTCTCACATTGAGCTCATGATGATGTTCTACCGAGTGGGCCCAGAGATACCTCTTCGTCACACGGAGTGACAAATCCCGATCTCGATTCGTACCAACCCAACAAACACTTTCAGGTACCCGTAGTGCACCTTTATAGTCACCCAGTTACGTTGTGATGTTTGATACACCCAAAGCACTCTTACGGTATCCGGGAGTTGCACAATCTCACGGTCGAAGGAAAAGATACTTGACATTAGAAAAGCTTTAGCATACGAACAATACGATCTAGTGCTACGCTTAGGATTGGGTCTTGTCCATCACATCATTCTCCCAATGATGTGATCCCGTTATCAATGACATCTAATGCCCATGACTAGGAAACAATGATCATCTATTGACTAACGAGCTAGCCAACTTGACGCTTGCTAGGGACACATTGTGATCTATTTATTCACACATGTATCACTATTTCCTGTTAATACAATTATAGCATGAACAATAAACGATTATCATGAACAAGGAAATATGATAATAGCCATTTTATTATTGCCTCTAGGGCATATTTACAACAGTCTCCCACTTGCACTAGAGTCAATAATCTAGTTACATTGTGATGTATCGAACACCCATAGCATTATGGTGTTGATCATGTTTTGCTCATGGAAGAGGTTTAGTCAACGGGTCTGCGACATTCAGATCCATGTGTACTTTACAAATCTCTATTACTCCACTCTGGACATGGTCCTGGATGGAGTTGTGGCGGCGTTTGATGTGCTTCGTCTTCCGGTGAAACCTGGGCTCCTTGGCTATGGCAAGGGCCCCAGTGTTATCACAGAAGAGTGTCATTGGACCCGACGCGCTTGGAACCACTCCAAGGTCGGTGATGAGCTCCTTCATCCAAATTCCTTCATGAGCTGCTTCTGAAGCAACTATGTACTCCGCTTCACATGTAGATGCTGCCACGAGTTCTTGCTTGCTGCTGCACCAGTTCACTGCCCCACCATTCAAAACATATACGTATCTGGTATGTGACTTAGAGTCATCCGGATCTGTGTCGAAGCTAGCGTCGACGTAACCCTTTACGACGAGCTCTTCGTCACCTCCATAAACGAGAAACATTTCCTTAGTCCTTTTCAGGTACTTAAGGATATTCTTGACCGTTGTCCAATGTTCCATACCGGGATCACTTTGGTACCTCCCTACCAAACTTATGGCAAGGTTTATATCAGGTCTAGTACACAACATGGCATACATAAGAGAGCCTATGGCTAAAGCGTAGGGGATAGAACTCATCTTCTCTCTACCTGCTGTCGTGGTCGGTGACTGTGTCTTACTCAATCTCATACCTTGCAAAACTGGCAAGAACCCTTTCTTTGAGTTTTCCATGTTGCACTTCTTCAATATCTTGTCAAGGTATGTACTTTGCGAAAGACCTATGAGGCATCTCGATCTATCTCTATAGATTTTGATGCCTAATATGTATGCAGCTTCTCCAAGGTCCTTCATTGAAAAACTCTTGTTCAAATAGGCCTTTATGCTCTCCAACATCTCTATATCATTCCCCATCAATAATATGTCATCCACATACAGTATGAGGAAAGCTACAAAGCTCCCACTCACTTTCTTGTACAAACAGGCTTCTCCGTAAACCTGTATGAACCCAAACGCTTTAATCACCTCATTAAAGCGAATGTTCCAACTCCGAGATGCTTGCACCAGACCATAGATGGAGCGTTGGAGCTTGCACACTTTGTTAGCACCCTTAGGGTCGACAAAACCTTCTGGTTGCATCATATACAACTCTTCCTTAAGGTTCCCATTAAGGAACGCTGTTTTGACGTCCATTTGCCAAATTTCATAATCATAAAAGGCGACAATTGCTAACATGATTCGGACTGATTTCACCTTCGCTATGGGAGATAAAATCTCTTCGTAGTCAATCCCTTGAATTTGTCGAAAACCCTTTGCGACAAGTCGAGCTTTGTAAACGGTTACATTACCGTTCGCATCAGTCTTCTTCTTGAAGATCCATTTATTTTATATGGCTCGCCGGTCATCGGGCAAGTCCACCAAAGTCCATACTTTGTTCTCATACATGGATCCTATCTCGGATTTCATAGCTTCAAGCCATTTGTTGGAATCCGGGCCCGCCATCGCTTCTTCATAGTTCGAAGGTTCACCGTTGTCTAACAACATGATTTCCATCACAGGGTTGTCGTACCACTCTAGTGCGGAGCATGCCCTTGTGGACCTTCGTGGTTCAGTAGTAACTTGATCCGAATCTTCATGATCATTATCATTAACTTCCTCTTCAGTTGGTGTAGGCGCCACAGGAACAACTTCCCGCGCTGCGTTACTTTGATGTTCGAGAGGGGGTGTAATTACCTCATCAAGTTCTACTTTCCTCCCACTTACTTCTTTCGAGAGAAACACTTTCTCTAGAAAGGATCCGTTCTTGGCAACAAAGGTTTTACCTTCGGATCTAAGATAGAAGGTATACCCAATAGTTTCCTTAGGGTATCCTATGAATACGCATTTCTCCGCTTTGGGTTCGAGCTTTTCTCATTGAAGTTTCTTCACATAAGCATCGCAGCCCCAAACTTTAAGAAACGACAACTTAGGTTTCTTGCCAAACCATAGTTCATACAGTGTCGTCTCAACGGATTTAGACGCTGCCCTATTTAAAGTGAATGCTGCAGTTTCTAATGCGTATGCCCAAAATGATAGTGGTAAATCAGTAACAGACATCATAGATCGTACCATATCTAATAAAGTGCGATTACGACGTTCAGACACTCCGTTGCGTTGCGGTGTGCCAGGCGGCGTCAGTTGTGAAACGATTCCACACTTCCTTAGGTGTGTGCCAAACTCGTGACTCAAATATTCTCCTCCACGAACAGATCGTCGACATTTAATTTTTCTGTCACGTTGATTCTCAACCTCACTCTAAAATTCCTTGAACTTTTCAAATGTCTCAGATTTGTGCTTCATCAAGTAGATATACCCATACCTACTCAAATCATCGGTGAGAGTGAGAACATAACGATAGCCACCGCGAGCTTCAACGTTCATTGCCCCACACACATCAGTATGTATTATTTCCAATAAGTCGGTTGCTCTCTCCATTATTCCTGAGAATGGAGTCTTAGTCATCTTGCCCATGAGGCATGGTTCGCATGTGTCAAATGATTCAAAGTCAAGAGACTCTAATAGTCCATCAGTATGGAGCTTCTTCATGCGCTTAACACCGATATGACCAAGGCGGCAGTGCCACAAGTATCTGGGATTATCATTACCAACTTTACATCTTTTGGTACTCAAACTATGAATATGCGTAACATCACGATCGAGATTCATCAAGAATAAACCATTCACCAGTGGAGCATGACCATAAAACATATCACTCATATAAATAGAACAACCATTATTCTCTAACTTAAATGAGTAGCCATCTCGCATTAAGCAAGACCCTGATACAATATTCATGCTCAAAGCTGGTACTAAATAACAATTATTAAGGTTTAAAACTAATCCCGACGGTAGATGTAGAGGTAGCGTGCCGACGGCGATCACATCGACCTTGGAGCCATTCCCGACGTGCATCGACACCTCGTCCTTGGCCAGTCTCCGCTTATTCCGCAGTTCCTGCTTTGAGTTGCAAATGTGAGCAACAACACCGGTATCAAATACCCAGGAGCTACTACGAGCGCTGGTAAGGTACACATCAATAACATGTATATCACATATGCCTTTAACGTTGCCGGCCTTCTTGTCCGCTAAGTATTTTGGGCAGTTCCGCTTCCAGTGACCCTTTCCCTTGCAATAGAAGCACTCAGTCTCAGGTTTGGGTCCATTCTTTTTCTTCTTTCCGGCATCTGGCTTACCGGGCGCGGCAACGGCTTTGCCGTCTTTCTTGAAGTTCTTCTTACCCTTGACCTTCTTGAAACTAGTGGTCTTGTTGACCATCAACACTTGATGCTCTTTCTTGATTTCTACTTCTGCAGACTTGAGCATCGAGTACAACTCATGAATGGTCTTCTCCATCCCTTGCATGTTGTAGTTCAGCACAAAATCTTTGTAGCTTGGTGGGAGAGACTGGATGATTCTGTCAATTATAGCATCATCTGGAAGTTCGACTCCAAGTGAAGTCGGACGAACGTGTAACCCAGACATTTTGAGTATGTGCTCATTGATAGAACTGTTCTCCTCCATCTTACAGCTAAAGAACTTGTCAGAGACTTCATATCTCTTGACACGGGCATGAGCTTGAAAAACTAGCTTCAGCTCTTGGAACATCTCATATGCACCGTGTTGCTCAAAACGCCTTTGGAGCCCCGTTTCTAAATTGTATAGCATGCCACACCTAACCAGAGGGTAGTCATCACTCCGTGTTTGCCAGACGTTCAGAATGTCCTGGGCTGCTGCGGGAGCGGGGGGGGCACCTAGCGGCGCATCAAGGACATAAGCCTTTTTAGCTGCTATAAAGATGAGCTTCAAGTTGCGAACCCAGTCCGTATAGTTGCTACCATCATCTTTCAGCTTGTTTTTCTCTAGGAATGCGTTGAAATTGAGGTTGACGTTGGCCATCTACAATATTTATAAAGACAACTTTTAGACTAAGTTCATGACAATTAAGTTCATTTAATCAAATTAAGTATGAACTCCCACTTAAATCGACATCCCTCTAGTCATCTAAGTGATACATGATCCATGTTGACTAACCCGTGTCCGATCATCACGTGAGATGGACTAGTCACCATGGTGAGCAACTTCATGTTGATCGTATTCAACCATACGACCTTTCGGTCTCTTGTATTCGAGGTCATGTCTGTACATGCTAAGCTCATCGAGTCAACCTAGGTGTTTCACGTGTGTAAATCTAGCTTACACCCGTTGTATGCGAACGTTAGAATCTATCACACCCGATCATCACGTGGTGCTTCGAGACAACGATCCTTCGCAACGGTGCACAGTTAGGGGAATACGTTCTCGAAATTTTAAGGGGGGTCATCTTATTATGGTACCGTCGTTCTAAGAAATAAGATGAAAAACATGATAAACATCACAATGCAATCATATAGTGACATGATATGGCCATTATCATCTTTGCTCTTTTGATCTCCATCTTCAGGCATTGCATGATCATCATCGTCACCGGCGTGACACCATGATCTCCATCATCATGATCTCCATCAACATGTCTCCGTGAAGTCGTCACGCCAACTACTACTATCACTACTACTATAGCTAACCGTTAGCAATGAAGTAAAAGTAGTAAGCACATGGCGTTGCATCTCATACAATAAATTAAGACAACTCCTATGGCTCCTGCCGGTTGTCATACTCATCGACATGCAAGTCGTGAAACCTATTAAAATAACATGATAATCTCATACATCATACATGCAACATCACAACTTTGGCCATATCACATCACATATCAAACGCTGCAAAAACAAGTTAGACGGTCTCTAATTGTTGTTGCAAGTTTTACGTGGCTGATTTGGGTTTCTAGCAAGAACGCTTTCTTACCTACGTGACAGCCACAACGATGATATGCCAAAGCTATTTACCCTTCATAAGGACCCTTTTCATCAAATCCAATCCGACTAGAGTAGGAGAGACACACACCCGCTAGCCACCTTTATGCACAGTGTGCATGTCTGTCAGTGGAACCAGTCTCACGTAAGCGTACGTGTAAGGTCGGTCCGAGCCGCTTCATCCCACAATACCGCCGGAAAAGAATAAGGCTGGTAGCAGCAAGCAATTGACAAATCATCGCCCACAACCTTTTGTGTTCTAATCGTGCATAGAATCTACGCATAGAAAACCTCGCTCGGATGCCACTGTTGGGTAACGTAGCATAAATTCAAAAAAATTCCTACGCATATTCTGATCTTCCTATGGAGTCACCAGCAACGAGAGAGGGGTGAGTGCATCTTCATACCTTTGAAGATCACTAAGCGGAAGCGTTGCTAGAATGCGGTTGAAAGAGTCGTACTCGCGGCGATTCAGATCGCGGTGTGATTCCGATCTAGTGCCGAACTACGGCACCTCCGCGTTCAACACACGTGCAGCCCGGTGACGTCCCCCGCACCTTGATCCAACATGGAGGAGGGAGAGGTTGGGGAAGATCTCCAGTAGAACGACGGTGTGGTGTCGATGGAGAGACGAGGTCTCCCGGCAAGGCTTCGCCAAGCACCGACAGAGAGGAGGAGAAAGAAGAGCAGGGCTGCGCCGAGGGAGAGGGAAAATTGTATCTCCAAAAGCCCAAAAGTGCCCACTATATATAGGAGGAGGGGAGGGGGGTGCCACCCCTAGGGTTCCCACCCTAGGTGGTGCGGCAGCCCCCCCAGATGGGAGGTGCGGTGGCCAGGGCAAGGGGGAGGGGTGGCGCACCCCTAGGTGGGCCTTAGGCCCACCAGCGCCTAGGGTTTCCCCCCATTTCCACCTCCTGCTCCTTGGGCTGAGTGTGGGGGTGCACCAGCCCACCTAGGAGCTGGTTTCCTCCCGCACTTGGCCCATCTAGCCTCCCGGGGTCGTTGCCCCCTTCCGGTGGACCCCCGGGGCCACCTCCGTTGGTCCCGGTACGTTACCGATGACGCCCGAAACACTTCCGGTGTCCGAAACCATGCGTCCTATATATCAATCTTTACCTCCGGAGCATTCCGGAGCTCCTCGTGACGTCCGAGATCTCATCCGGGACTCCGAACAACTTTCGATAACCTCGTATAACAATTCCCTATAACCCTAGCGTCATCGAACCTTAAGTGTGTAGACCCTACGGGTTCGGGAGATAGGTAGACATGACCGAGACACCTCTCCGGCCAATAACCATCAGCGGGGTCTGGAAACCCATGGTGGCTCCCACTTGCTCCACGATGATCTCATCGGATGAACCACGATGTCAAGGATTCAATCAATCCCGTATACAATTCCCTTTGTCTGTCGGTATAGAACTTGCCCGAGATTCGATTGTCGGTATACCTATACCTTGTTCAATCGCGTTACCGGTAAGTCTCTTTACTCGTTCCGTAGCATGTAATCGTGTGACTAACTCCTTTAGTCACACTGAGCTCATGATGATGTTCTACCGAGTGGGCCCAGAGATACCTCTCCGTCACACGGAGTGACAAATCCCGATCTCGATTCGTACCAACCCAACAAACACTTTCAAAGGTACCCGTAGTGCACCTTTATAGTCACCTATTTACGTTGTGATGTTTGATACACCCAAAGCACTCCTACGATATCCGGGAGTTGCACAATCTCACGGTCGAAGGAAAAAACACTTGACATTAGAAAAGCTTTAGCATATGAACAATACGATCTAGTGCTACGCTTAGGATTGGGTCTTGTCCATCACATCATTCTCCCAATGATGTGATCCCGTTATCAATGACATCTAATGCCCATGACCAGGAAACCATGATCATCTATTGACTAATGAGCTAGCCAACTAGAGGCTTGCTAGGGACACATTGTGATCTATTTATGCACACATGTATCACTGTTTCTTCCTAATACAATTATAGAATGAACAATAGACGATTATCATGAACAAGGAAATATGATAATAACCATTTTATTATTTCCTCTAGGGCATATTTCCAGCAGGGCCAACAGCCATGAAAGGCTACATGGGCCAAAAGTGGATGGGAACCATCCCCTAGGTGGGCTGGTGCCCCACCCACCTTTAGCCCAAGGCGCACAAAAGGGAAGGGTGGGCTAACCCTAGGCGTGGGGACTTGCTTTGGTGGCAAGCCACCCTAGGGCGCCTCCTCCTCCTCCACTTGGCCGCCGACCCACCCCATCTAGGATGCCTGCTGCCTCTTGAGCTTGCGTTGGTTTTTCCCTTGAAGAGGAAAGGATGATGCAGTATAGGAGCAGTAAGTATTTCCCTCAGTTGAGAACCGAGGTATCAATCCAGTAGGAGAATCGAGTCAAGGCTCCAGAGTACCTGCGCAAACACAAATGAGCTTGCACGCAACACTATGAAGGGGTTATCAATCCCTTAAAGATTGATTGCAAAGTGATATCTGAAGGTGGAAAGTGCAACGAAGTAAAAAAGTGTAAGGCTGCAAATATGATGTGAAGTAGACGCGGGGGCCATAGTGTTCACTAGAGGCTTCTCTCAAAATAGAAAATATTACACTGGGTGAGCAAATTACTATTGAGCAATTGACAGAACCGCGCAAATTCATGACGATATCTAAGGCACTGGTCATACATATAGGCATCACGTCCGAGACAAGTAGACCGATACTTTCTGCATCTACTACTATTACTCAACACATCGACCGCTATCCAGCATGCATCTAGTGTATTGAGTTCATGACGAATAGAGTAACGCCTTAAGCAAGATGACATGATGTAGAGGGATAAACTCAAACAAATGATGAAAACCCCATATTTTTACCCTTGATGGCAACAACACGATGCGTGCCTCGCTACCCCTTCTGTCACTGGGTGAGGTCACCGCACGGTATGAACCCAAAACCAAGCACTTCTCCCATTGCAAGAATCATAGATCAACTTGGCCAAACAAAACCCACAACTCGAAGAGACTTACAAGGATATGAAATCATGGATATAAGAGATCAGAAGAAACTCAAATAAGATTCATAGATAATCTGATGATAAATCCACAATTCATCGGATCTCGACAAACACACCGCAAAAGAAGATTACATCGGATAGATCTCCATGAAGATCATGGAGAACTTTGTATTGAAGATCCAAGAGAGAGAATAAGCCATCTAGCTACTAGCTATGGACCCGAAGGTCTATGGTGAACTACTAACGCATCATCCGAGAGGTCATGGTGTTGATGAAGAATCCCTTCGTATTCGAATCCCCCCTCCGGCAGGACACCAGAACGTTCCCCAGATGGGATCTTGCGGAGACAGAAGCTTGCGGCGGCGGAAAAGTATTTTCGTGGATCTCTTCCGCAGTGTTGGATTTTTCAGGAATTTATAGGCGGAAGAGGTAGGGAAGACGAGCCACAGGGGGGGCAGAAGCCTGTTGGGCGCCCCCCTGGCCGCGCCTAGGGGGCTTGTGGGGTCCCCTGGTGGCCCCTGCCTTAGTTCTCACGTCTCGTGCGTATCTTTTGTTCCGGAAAAAATCTTATCAGAAGTTTTATTCCGTTTGGACACCGTTTGAAATCCTCCTCTGAAAAGGGTCAAAAACACGGAAAAACAGGAACTGGCACTTGGCACTGAGTTAATAAGTTAGTCCCAAAAAATATATAAAAGGCATACAAAACATCCAAAGTTTGACAAGATAATAGCATGGAACCATCAAAAATTATAGATACGTTGGAGATGTATCAAGCATCCCCAAGCTTAACTCTAGCTCGTCCTCGAGTAGGGAAGTGATAAAGACTAAATTTTTGTTGTGGAATGCTACCTAGCATAGTTGTCCTTTGTAACTTCTTTCATGTGACATGAATGTTTAGATCCGTAAGATTCAAAAAAATAGTTTGTTATTTACATGAAAACAGTAATACTTCAAGCAAACTAGCAAGGTAATCATGAACTTTCGAAATAACAAGGCCAAAGAAAGTTATCTCTACAAAATCATATAATCTGTCCATGCTCCATCATCCCCACACAACTAATTTAAATCATGCACAACCCCGGTATTGGCCAAGTAATTGTGTTCGCACTCTTACTTTCTCAAACCTTTTTCAACTCTCACGCAATACATGAGCGTGAGCCATGGATATAGCACTATGGTGGAATAGTGTGGTGGTGGTTGTGAGACAAAAAGGAGGAGATGGTCACATTGACTTGGCGTATTAAATGGCTATGGATATGCCCATTAATAGATATCAATATGAATGAGTAGGGATGGCCATACAAAGGATGCACTAGAGCTATAAGTATGTGAAAGCTCAAAAGGAGAACTAGTGGGTGTGCATCCAACTTGCTTGCTCACGAAGACCTAGGGCAATTTTGAGGAAGCCCATCATTGGAATATACAAGCCAAGTTATATAATAAAGATTCCCACTAGTATATGGTGGTGACAAAACGAGAGGCTCTCAATCATGAAGAACATGGTGCTATTATGAAGCACAAGTGTGGAAAATATAGTAGCATTGTCCCTTCTATCTTTTTCTCTCTTTTTTTTGTTTGGGCTCTTTGGCCTCCTTTTTTCTCCCCTTTTTTGTGTGGGCAACTTTGGCATCTTCTTTTTATTTCCTCACATGGGACAATGCTCTAACAATGATGATCATCACACTTTTATTTACTCACAGCTCATAGCTTAGAACGATGATGACTCTATAGGAAATGCCTCCGGCAGTGTACCGGGATATGCAATGATCTAGCTTGGCGTATGACGTTGAAACATCTCGCTAGCTATCTTACGATCATGCAATGACAATATGAGAGTGACGGCACAAGTCATGAGACGGAACGGTGGGAGTTGCATGGCAATATATCTCGGAATGGCTATGAAAATGCCATAGTAGGTAGGTATGGTGGCTGTTTTGAGGAAGGCATATGGTGGGTTTGTGCACCGGCGAAAATTGCGCGGTACTAGAGAGGCTAGCATTGGTGGAAGGTGAAAGTGCATCTATACCATGGACTCGCATTAGTCATGAAGAACTCACATACTTGTTGCGAAAGTTTTTATTAATAATCAAAACAAAGTGCTAAACGCATACTCCTAGGGGAAGGGTTGGTAGGTGTAAACCATCGCGCGATCCCGACCGCAACACAAAGGATGACAATCAATAGATAAATTATGCTCCGACATCCTAACATAGCGGTTCACCATACGTGCATGTTACGGGAATCACTAACTTCAACACAAGTATTTCTAGATTCACAACACCCTACTAACATAGCTCTTCATATTACCAAATCCACGTCTCAAAACTAATTGAGAGGAATCAAAACTTCTCTTTCAACTCAATGCAAATGAAGATGGAGGTTTAATTGTATCCACTTTGGGTACCTATCACCTTTGGGACTACTTTCATAGAACAATGCAACTACCAAGTCACACACCGCCGTGCTTTAAAAGATCTAAGTGAAGCACATAGAGCAAAATGGTCTAGCTCAAAAGATATAAGTGAAGCACAATGAGCATTCTAGCAAATTCACGATGAGTGCATGTCTCTCTCAAAATGTGTGCGGCAAGGATGATTGTGACACAACAAAAAGAAAAGACTCCTACGATACAAGACGCTCCAAGCAAAACACATATCATGTGGTGAAAAAAATATAGCTCCAAGTAATGTTACCGATGGATTGAAGACGAAAGAGGGGATGCCTTCCCCGGGGCATCGCCAAGCTTAGGTTTTTTAGTGTCCTTGAACTTGGCTTGGGATGACTTGGGCATACCCAAGCTTGAGCTCTTTCCACTCTTTATCCCTTTTTCCATGAGAACATCACCCAAAACTTGAAAACTTCACAACACAAAACTTAAACAGAAACTCGTGATATCATTAGCACAAGAAAACAAACCACCACCTCTTTAGGTACTGTAGCAATCTTGATTTCTATTAATATTGGTGTTAGATTACTGTATTATCACTTTTTCACGGCTAGTACCCCCGATACTATCCATAGTTTCATCAAAACAAGCAACTAACACAACAAAAACAGAATCTGTCAAAAATAGACCAGTCTGTAGCAATCTGTATACTTCGTATATTTCTGGGACCTAAAAAATTCTTAAAAATTACGGCAGCCTGGGAAAAAGGCGTATCAACCAGCAGCAAAAAGAATTAACTCAAAATCTATTCCTGAAGAAAAACTAAAAATAATTTCGTGAGTGAAAAGTTTCTGTCTTTTTTCAGCAGGATCAAACAACGAACACCAAAACTAGTCATAAAGGTTTTGCTTGGCTCAAACAAAAAAAAAACACAAAAAACACAATCATAAGAGAATTATGGTGATGTGGACGCAACAAAATAGAAAGAAAAAGATAAAATTCATTGGGTTGCCTCCCAACAAGCGCTATTGTTTAACGCCCTTAGATAGGCATAAGGTGATGGAATCACCTATCGTCGTCATTGGTGCTCAAACCATAAGTAGGGTGATTACTCATCATCTTAAGGTCTTCATCTCTCTTACTAGATGGTTAGCCACTATTTTTAGGAACAAAAACAGACTTGGTGGTCTTATTGTGGGCAAAATTTGGAGTATTCTGCACAGTGGCAAAAGCGGAACCCAAGTTGGTTATAACATCCTCTAGTTTGCCAATCCTAGCGGAATCATGACCTAGTTTTTCGTTAACTGTGGGTTCCTTCTGCTTTAAATTTTTCAAAGCCATTCCCACCTTGGATCCGTACTGAGTGATTTGATTGTGGATATTTTTATCCAAATTCTCAATGAGTTCGATCGTAGCAACTTTATTTTCAATGATATCCAACCTACGCATCACATGTTCCAGAGTTAAAGTAGTTCAATTAAACATGAGTAGGGGTGAGCCTACCAAAGTCATTAAAGGTCCGTAAGAATCAACGGTATGGCTACCCAAGAAATTTCTGCCTATGATAGTGTCAAGAACATACCTATTCCAAGGGGAAATACCCACATAAAAGCTGCGAAGCAGGACGGTGGTAGATTGCTTACGAGTAGATCTACTCTGGGCATTGCAAATCCTGTACCGAACATCCTTTAAGTTTTCTTCCTCGATTAGTTTGAAATTGAGAACTTCCTTCTCGGGAGTATCGTTCGAAGCGGTGGGTCTAGCCATGAGGAAAGATAGACTATCCCACACAAGCGAACAGAAATTAAGTGAGAGAAAAGGGCGAACGAAAAAGGCAAACGGAAAAGGCAATTATTTTTGTAATTTTTTGTTTTTCAGAAGTGGGGGAGAGGAAAACAAGACGCAAAAAAGTAAATGCAAGAGATGAGTTTGCGACACTTACTTGGATGAGTTCTTGACTTGATTCTCCCTGGCAACGGCGCCAGACATCCTTGTGCTGCCTCTTGAGCTTGCGTTGGTTTTTCCCTTGAAGAGGAAAGGGTGATGCAGCACAGGAGCAATAAGTATTTCTCTCAGTTGAGAACCAAGGAACCAATCTAGTAGGAGAATCCAGTCAAGTGTCTAGAGTACCTGCGCAAACACAAACGAGCTTGCACCCAACGCTATAAAGGGGTTGTCAATCCCTTCAAGATTGATTGCAAAGTGAGATCTGAAGGCGGAAAGTGCAACGAAGTAAAAAGTGTAAGGCTGAAAATATGATGTGAAGTAGACCCGGGGACCATAGTTTTCACTAGAGGCTTCTCTCAAAATAACAAATATTACGGTGGGTGAACAAATTACTGCTGAGCAATTGATAGAACCGCGCAAAGTCATGATGATATCTAAGGCAATGATCATACATATAGGCATCACGTCCGAGACAAGTAGACCGATACTTTCTGCATCTGCTACTGTTACTCAACACATCGACCGCTATCCAGCATGCATCTAGTGTATTGAGTTCATGACGAATAGAGTAACGCCTTAAGCAAGATGACATGATGTAGAGGGATAAACTCAAACCAATGATGAAAACCCCATATTTTTACCCTTGATGGCAACAACACGATGTGTGCCTCGCTACCCCTTCTGTCACTGGGTGAGGTCACCGCACGGTATGAACCCAAAACCAAGCACTTCTCCCATTGCAAGAATCATAGATCAACTTGGCCAAACAAAACCCACAACTCAAAGAGAATTAAAAGGATATGAAATCATGCATATAAGAGATTAGAAGAAACTCAAATAAGATTCATAGATAATCTGATCATAAATCCACAATTCATCGAATCTCGACAAACACACTGCAAAAGGAGATTACATCGGATAGATCTCCATGAAGATCATGGAGAACTTTGTATTCAAGATCCAAGAGAGATAAGAAGCCATCTAGATACTAGCTATGGACCCGAAGGTCTATGGTGAACTACTCACGCATCATCGGAGAGGTCATGGTGTTGATGAAGAAGCCCTCCCTATCCGAATCCCCCTTCCGGCAGGGCACCAGAACGTGCCCCAGATGGGATCTTGCGGAGTCAGAAGCTTGCGGTGGCGTAAAAGTATTTTTGTGGATATCTTCTGTAGTTTTACATTTTTCAGGAATTTATAGGCGGAAGAGGTAGGGCACACGAGCAACAGGGGGGCCACAAGCCTGCTAGGCGCGGGCCCCCCTGGCCGTGCCTAGGGGGCTTGTGGGGTCCCCTGGTGGCCCCTGCTTTGGTTCTCACGTCTCGTGCGTATCTTTTGTTCTGGAAAAAATCTTTTCGGATGTTTTATTCCGTTTGGACACTTTTTAAAATCCTCCTCTCAAAAGGGTCAAAAACACGGAAAAAATAGGAACTGGCACTTGGCACTGAGTTAATAAGTTAGTCCCAAAAACATATAAAAGGCATACAAAACATCCAAAGTTTGACAACATAATAGCATGGAACCATCAAAAATTATAGATACGTTGGAGGCGTATCAATGCCCCACCACCTAGGGAAAACCCTAGGGGTGCGCACCCTCCTATCTCTCCTCCTATATAAACTCAAGAATTTGGGGTTGTTGGACACACAAGTTTCACCTCTCCACGGTGCAGCCCTACCTCTCCTCCTCCTCGTCCTTCGTAGCGCTTGGTGAAGCCCTGTCGGAGTACCACGCAGCTCCACTGTCACGATGCTGTTGTGCTGTCAGATCTCTCGCTCAAACTCTCCTCTCTCCTTGTTGTATCAAGGCATAGGAGACGTCACCGGGCTGCACGTGTGTTGAACGCGGAGGCTCCGTTGTTCAATGCTTAGATCGGAATCCACCGCAATCTGAATTGCTACGAGTACGACTCCATCAACCACGTTCTAGCAATGCTTCCACTTAGCGATCTTCAAAGGTATGAAGATGCTCTACCCCATTGCTCGTTGATGGTTTCTCCTAGACAGATCCAAGCGTAGGAATTTTTTTGAAATTACTACGTTCCCCAACAGTGGTATCAGAGCCAGGTTCTATGCGTAGATTCTATGCACGAGTAGAACACAAAAGTTGTGGGCGATGATTTTGTCAATTGCTTGCGGTTACTAGTGTTATCTTTTTTCGGCGGTATTGTGGGATGAAGCGGGCCGGACCAACTTTACACGTACGCTTATGTGAGACTTGTTCCACCGCCTGACATGCACTTGGTGCGTAAGGTGGCTAGCGGGTGTCTATCTCTCCCACTTTAGTCGAATTGGATTCGATGAAAAAGGGACCTGATGAAGGGTAAATGGCATTGGCATATCAACATTGCGGCTGTCACGTAGGTAAGAAGCGTTCTTGCTAGAAACCCAAATCAGCCACGTAAAACTTGCAACAACAATTAGAAGACGTCTAACTTGTTTTTGCAGGGTATGCTATGTGATGTGATATGGCCAAAAGGATGTGATGTTACATATGTGATGTATGAGATTGATCATGTTCTTGTAATAGGATTCACGACTTGCATGTCAATTGAGTATGACAACCGGCATGAGCCATACGATTTGTTTTAATTTATTGTATGAGATGCAACGTCGTGTGATTACTTTACTTTATTGCTAACCGTTAGCTTTAGGAGTAGAAGTAATAGTTGGCAAGACGACTTCGCAAAGACACAATGATGGAGATCATGATGATGGAGATCATGGTGTCATTATGGTGACAATGATGATCATGTCGTGCCCCGAAGATGGAGATCCAAGGCGCAAGATGATATTGGCCATATCATGTCACTATATGATTGCATATGATGTTCATCATGTTTTCATCTTATTTCTTAGAACGACGGTAGCAAAGATAAGATGATCCCTCCTTAAAATTTTGAGATTAGTATTCCCTTAAGTGTGCACCTTTGCGAAGGATCGTTCTCTCGAAGCACCACGTGATGACCGGGTGTGATAGATTCTAACGTTCGCATACAACGGGTGTAAGCCAGATTTACACACACACAACACTTAGGTTGACTCGACGAGCCTAACATGTACATACATGGCCTCGGAATATGGGATACCGAAAGGTCGAACATGAGTCGTATGGATGATACGATCAGCATGGAGATGCTCACCATTGATGATTAGTCCGTCTCACATGATGATCGGAGACGGGCTAGTCAACGTGGATCATGTATCACTTGGATGACGAGAGGGATGTCTATCTAAGTGGGAGTTCATTAAATAGTTTGATTAGATGAACTTAATTATCATGAACTTAGTCTAAAATTGTCTTTAAAAATATTGTAGATCCAATGGCCAATACAAATGTCCCATTCAACTTCAACGCGTTCCTAGAGAAAACCAAGCTGAAAGAAGATGGAAGCAACTATGCGGACTCGGCTCATAACTTAAAGCTCATCCTCACTGCTTCCAAGAAGGCATATGTCTTTGATGCACCGCTAGGTGATCCTCCCATTCCCGTGGCAGCCCAGGACGTTCAGAACATCTGGCAGTCGCGGAGTGATAACTACTCTCTAGTTTAGTGCGGCATGATTTACAGTTTAGAACCGGGGCTCCAAAGGCGTTTTGAGAAACATGGAGCATATGAGATGTTCGACGAGCTGAAACTAGTTTTTAAAGCTCATGCCCGGGTCGAGAGATATGAAGTCTCCGACAAATTCTTTAGCTCTAAGATGGAGGAGAATAGTTCTGTCAGTGAGAACATACTCAGAATGTTTGGGTTGCACAACCTCTTGATTCAGCTGGGAGTTGAACTTCCAGATGACGCGGTCATTGACAGAATCCTCCAGTCGCTTCTACCTAGCTATAAAGGCTTTGTGATGAACTACAACATGCAAGGGATGGCGAAAACCATTTTGGAGTTGTATTCAATGTTGAAATAAGTAGGGGTGGAAATCAAGAAAGAACATCAAGTGTTGATGGTGAATAAGACCACTAGTTTCAAGAAAGGCAAGGGTAAAAATAACTTCAAGAAAGACGTTAAAGCAGTTGTCGCGCCCAGTAAACCAGTTGTCAGGAAGAAGCCAAAGAAAGGACCTAAGGCTAAAATTGAGTGCTATTATTGCAAGGGAACCGATCACTAGAAGCGGAACTGCCCCAAGTACTTAGCGGATAATAAGTACGACAATGTCAAAAGTATATATGATATACTTGTTATTGTTGTGTACCTTACCAGCGCTCGTAGTAGCTCCTGGGTATTCGATACCGGTGTTGTTGCTCACATTTGCAACTCAAAGCACGAACTGCGGAACAAGCGTAGGCTGGCAAAGGACGAGGTGACGATGCGCGTCGCGAATGGTTCCAAGGTCGATGTAATCGTCGTCGGCACGCTACATGTACATCTACCTTCGGGATTAGTTTTAAACTTTAATAATTGTTATTTAGTACCAGCTTTGAGCATTAACATTGTATCGGGATCTTGCTTGATGCGAGATGGCTACTCATTTAAATCTGAGAATAATGGTTGTTTCATTTATAAGAGTGATATGTTTTATGGTCATGCCCCGCTGGTCAATGGTTTATTCTTGATGAATCTCGAACGTGATGTTACACATATTCATAGTGTGAGTACCAAAAGATTTACGGTTGAGAAAGATAGTCCCACATACTTGTGGCACTACCGCCTTGGTCATATCGGTGTTAAGCGCATGAAGAAACTCCATACAGATGAACTTTTGGAGTCTCTTGATTTTCAATCATTTGACACATGTGAACCGTGCCTCATGGGCAATATGACCAAGACTCCGTTCTCCGGAACAATGGAGGGAGCAACCAACTTATTGGAAATAATACATACCGATGTATGCAGTCCAATGAGCGTTCCGGCTCGTGGAGGTTATCGTTATGTTCCCACCCTCACTGATGACTTAAGTAGATATGGGTATGTCGACTTAATGAAACACAAGTCTGAAACCTTTGAAAATTTCAAGGAATTTTAGAGTGAGGTAGAGAATCAACGTGACAAGAAAATGAAGTTCTTACGATCTGGTCATGAAGGAGAATATTTGAGTCACGAGTTTGGCACGCACCTAAGGAAATGTGGAATTGTTTCACAATTCACGCCGCCTGGCACACCGCAGCGTAACGGTGTGTCTGAACATCGTAATCGCACTTTATTGGATATGGTGCAATCTATGATGTCTCTTAATTTACCTTATCATTTTGGGGATATGCATTAGAAACTGCCGCATTCACTTTAAATAGGGCACCGTCTAAAACCGTTGAGACAACACCGTATGAATTATGGTTTGGCAAGAAACCTAAGCTGTTGTTTCTGAAAGTTTGGGGATGTGATGCTTATGTGAAGAAACTTCAACCCGAAAAGCTCGAACCCAAAGCGGAAAAATGTGTCTTCATAGTATACCCTAAGGAAACTATTGGGTACACCTTCTATCTTAGGTCCGAATGCAAAATCTTTGTTGCCGGGAATGGATCCTTTCTAGAGAGAGAGTTTCTCTCGAAAGAAGTAAGTGGGAGGAAAGTAGAACTTGATGAGGTAATTGTACCTGCTCTCGAACCGGAGAGTAGCGCAACACAAAAAATATCTTTGAGGTGCCTGCGCCGGCTGGAGAAGAAGTTAATGCTGATGATCAGAAACTTCAGATCAAGTTCCTACTAAACCTCGAAGGTCCACAGGGATATGTTCCGCACCAGAGTGGTACGGCAATCCTGTCATGGAAATCATGTTGTTAGACAACAGTGAACCTTCGAACTATGAAAAAGCGATGTCAGGCCCGGATTCCAAAAAATGGCTTGTGGCCATGAAATCCGAGATATGGTCCATGTATGAGAACAAAGTATGGACTTTGGTGGACTTTCTCGATGATCGGAGAGCCATATAAAATAAATGGATCTTTAAGAAGTAATGTGACCATCTATAAGGCTCGACTTGTCGCTAAGGTTATCGACAAGTTCAAGGGATTGACTACGATGAGACCTTCTCATCCGTAGCAATGCGGAAGTCGGTCCTAATCATGCTAGCAGTTGCCGCGTTTTATGATTATGAAATCTGGCAAATGGACCTCAAAATGGCATTCCTGAACGACTTTCTCAAGGAAGAATTGTATATGATACAGCCGGAAGGTTTTGTCGATCCTAGTAATGTTGACAAGGTACGAAAGCTCTATTGCTCCATCTATGGGCTGGCGCAAGCATCTCGGACATGGAATATTCGCTTTGATGAGGTGATCATAGCGTTTGGGTTTATACAAACTTATGGAGAAGCCCGTATTTACAAAAAAATTAGTGGGTATCTCTGTAGCATTTCTCATATTATATGTGGATGACATATTGTTGATAGGAAATGATATAGAACTGTTGGAAAGCATAAAGGCCTATTTGAACAAGAGTTTTTCAATGAAGGACCTTGGAGAAGCTGCTTACATATTAGGCATCAAGATCTACAGAGATAGATCAAGAAGCCTCATTGGTCTTTCACAAAGCACATACCTTGACAAGATATTGAAGAAGTTCAATATGGATAAGGCCAATAAGGGGTTCTTGCCTGTATTACAAGGTGTGAGGTTGAGTACGACTCAACACCCGACCAATGCAGAAGATAGAGAAAAGATGAGTACCGTCCCCTATGCTTCAGCCATAGGCTCTATTATGTATGGCATGTTGTGTACCAGACCTGATGTGAACCTTGCCATAAGTTTGGTAGGGAGGTACCAAAGTGATCCATGAGTGGATCACTGGACATCGGTCAAGAATGTCCTTAAGTACCTGAAAAGGACTAAAGATATGTTTTCCTTTATGGAGGTGCCGAAGACCTCGTCGTAAAGGGTTACATCGATGCTAGCTTCGACACGGATACGTACGACTCCAAGTCACAAACCGAATACGTGTATATTTTGAATAATGGGTCAGTCAGCTGGTGCAGTTGCAAGCAAAGCGTCGTGGCGGCATCTACATGTGAAGCGGAGTACATAGCTCCTTTGGAAGCAGCACGAGAAGGAGTCTGGATGAATGGGTTCATCACCGACCTAGGAGTGATTCCCAGTGCGTCAGACCCGATGACTCTCTTTTGTGACAACACTGGTGTTATTGCCATTGCCAAGGAGCACAGGTTTCACAAGAAGAACAAGCACATCAAGCGCCGCTTCAACTCCATTCTTGGATACATCCAGGATGGAGATATATATTTTTTTAAAGTACATACGGATCTAAATATCGCAGATCCGTTGACTAAACCTCTTCCATGAGCGAAACATGATCAGCACCAGAACTCTGTGGGTGTTCGGTTCATCACAATGTAACTAGATTATTGACTCAAGTGCAAGTGGGAGACTGTTGGAAATATGCCCTAGAGGCAATAATAAAGTGGTTATTACTATATTTCCTAGTACATGATAATTGTCTATTATTCATGCTATAATTGTATTAACCGGAAACCGTAATACATGTGTGAATATATAGATCACAATGCGTCCCTTGTGAGCCTCTAGTTGGCTAGCTCGTTGATCAATAGATGTTCATGGTTTCCTCATCACAGACATTGGATGTCATTGATAACGGGATCACATCATTAGGAGAATGATGTGAGGGACAAGACCCAATCCTAAGCATAGCACTAGATCGTATTGTTCGTCTGCTAAGGCTTTTCTAATGTCAAGTATCATTTCCTTAGACCATGAGATTGTGCAACTCCCGGATACCGTAGGAGTGCTTTGGGTGTGTTAAACGTCACAACGTAACTGGGTGATTCTAAAGGTGCACTACAGGTATCTCCAAAAGTGTTTGTTGGGTTGGTACAAATCGAGATTGGGATTTGTCACTCCGTGTGACGGAGAGGTATCTTTGGGCCCACTCGGTAATGCATCATCAAACATAGCTCAATGTGACTAAGGAGTTAGTCACGGGATGATGTATTACGGAACAAGTAAACAGAATTGCCGGTGACGAGATTGAACAAGGTATAAGGATACCGATGATCGAATCTCGGCATGTATCATACATGTAGACAAAGGGAATTGCGTACGTGATTGATTGAATCCCCGACATCGTGGTTCATCTGATGAGATCATCGTGGAACATGCTCGAACCAACATGGATATCCAGACCCCGCTGTTGGTTATTGATGGAGAGGTGTCTCAGTCATGTCTGCATCATTCCCGAACCCGTAGGGTCTACACACTTAGGGTTCGATGACGCTAGCACTAGTAGAAAAGAGGGCTTTGGTCCAGGTCCTGAAATCCTATTAGTCTCGGTTCACATGCGAACCGGGACCTATGGTGACATTGGTCCCGGTTCGTGAGGCCAGGGCGCCGGCCGGGCATCATGGGCCATTGGTCCCGGTTTGTCACACCCCTTTTGTCTCAGTTCCAGTCAAGAACCGGGACTAATAGGCCGGCAACTGTTCGTATCCCCTTTAGTCCCGGTTGGTGGATCAAACCGGGACTAAGGTGTGATGGCGGGCGTTCGTACAACCGTTGGTATCATCCTTTAGTCCCGGTTAGTGGATCAAACCGGGGTGGCGGCCCTTCGAATCACCCCTTTAGTGTTGGTTTGTCGTCCAACCCGGGACTAAAGGTCCAAACGGTTCGCCCTCATGCATCGTTTCCAGTGATGAAAATTGCAACCGAAGCAGAGTCTATCACCATTCTCTGTTCTTCTCCTCTCCTTTGTTCTTCTTCTTCCTCTCTTCTTCCCCTCTCTTCTTCCATTCTTATTCCACCATGACATATGATACCGGAGATGTGCGGGCACATGGCACGACCATGCTCAGGGCCGGGTACACGAACGAGAGCTGGGCGGTGCCAAATTTTCTGTCACGATTCCGGGAGTGGGTTGACGCCACGCCGGAGAATGAGGCGTTCTTGGGGCTTGATATGGAGTTCACGCCCAACCATCAAGGTGTTGTCGTCATCCAGCTGTGTTTCAAACAGCATGTCTTGATCTTCCAATGGGCGAGGTAAGTTTTGTGTCTTTATTTGATACAAGGTTATGAAAATTGCATGTATTGATCTTCTCTAGGTTCCATTTGATAGCAATATGGAGTTTCTATATACGTTCCACTGGATAGTTAATTGAGGGTTTCTTAATCAATTCATAGGATATGAAAATTGCATAGGATAGCAATATGTGTTACAACATTGGATATATTGATCTCCCTAGGTTCCATTGGATAGCATATATTGATCTCCCTAGGTTCCATTGGATATATTACAACATAGGCTTTCTTTGATCCAAGGTTATGAAAATTGCATATATTGATCTCCCTAGGTTCCATTGGATAGCAATATGCAGTTTCTATATATGTTCCATTGGATATATAGTTAATTGAGGGTTTCTTGATCAATTCATCGGATATGAAAATTGCATAGGATAGAAATATGTTACAATATTGGAATCCTATAAAGATTAATTTCTCTTTAGTTGTAGTGAAACAATTTTTCATTGGTAAGTTTTGAGGCTTTCTTTGATTCGAAGGTTATGAAAATTGCATATACTGATCTCTCTAGGTTCCATTGGATAGCAATATGCAGTTTCTTTATATGTTCCATTGGATAGTTAATTGAGGGTTTCTTGATGAATTCATAGGATATGAAATTTGCATTGGATAGCAATATGTTACAATATTGGAAGCCTATAAAGATCAATTCATAGGATATGAAAATTGCATTGAATAGCAATATGTTCCATTTGAACCGTTATGATAAATTTCTCTTTAGTTGTATTGAAACATTTTTGCTTGTTGCAGCAGTATGTAACATTTGTTCCATTTTAATTTGTTGATGTTGCACTACTGACAAGCATTGTCCAGAACTCATGGACTTCCTTCACAGCGGCATACGTTTCGCTAGCGTTGACATAACGAACGAAAAGACGAATATGAGGCGCAGCTTTGGTATTGAGATACCAGCTGGGTGCCACATTGATCTCCAAGGCCTATTCCAGCTTGAATATCCAAGGACTTCGATGGCTGATATGGCAGTCGCCTTGATCGACGAGGAGTACCATGATATGAAGAAGGCTTTCCCGAAGTCTCAGCACAACAAGTGGCGGAAGACCCCACTTGACCCTATCAATGTTGAGTATGCAACAAAAGATGCATACGTTGCATACGAGTTGTACCGCAAGATTAGTATCATGAGATACGGCGAGCATCACCTCGCAGAACCGGCTTTGGGACATTCAGATTCAGATTCAGATTCAGATTCAGACGAGTAGGGTTCAGAACGTTGAACACTTGTATATATATGTATGCTAGTTATTATTATGTACTGCTTGCATGTATTATTATGTACTGATTGGACCAATTTATATATATCTAGTTTCTGTTTGTGGCATTATATAGAGTTCCCAAATTTGAATGGTTATTTAGCCCTTTCTTTATTCTTCACCACATTACGTATTGTTGTGAACTAATTCTTTATTCATATTGGTGTAATATTTACTGTATTCAAACTTATCCATGATTCATACCCCCGATACAACCCATAGATACATCGATATAAGCAAACAACACAAAGAAAACAGAATCTGTCAAAAACAGAATAGTCGGAAGTAATCTGTATAATTCGAATACTTATGCAACTCCAAAAATTATGAAAAATTAAGATAATCTGTGTAAATTGTATATGAATCTTGTGTAGAAAATTGAGATCAAAATCACATTCCAGTGAATTTAAAAAATTCCTAGACTGAGGTCAAAAATTTATGTTTTTTCAATTTCTGGGTCATTTAGCTAAAAATCGGTAAATGCATGAAAAATACCAAATGAAGTCAGAAATAGCTGAAAATTGATGATGTGGCCTTCAATGGTGCATTTTGAACACACAAAAGGTCTGGAGTTCAAATAATTCCAAAAAATGAAATCCCTTTTGTAACAGATGAGTTTTCGTATGAAATCCTGATACTACAAAAAAGATTGTCCGATTTGTACACAAAGTGCGTCCAGTTTCTGCGGCAACCCTCTCAACTTTTTAGCACATCCTTTGTGGGTGAAATGATGATACCATGCCATCTTTCAACATTTTCAGAGATCATTTGTAGTGCTTTTCAATTTCTGGGTCATTTAGCTCAAAAAATCAATAAATGCATGAAAAATACCAAAAGAAGTCAGAAATAGTTGAAAATTGATGATGTGGCTTTGAATGATGCATTTTGAACACACAAAAGGTCTGGAGTTCAAATAATTCCAAAAAATGAAATCCCTTTTGTAACAGATGAGTTTCGTATGAAACCCTGATACTTCGAAACAGATTGTCCGATTTGTACACGAAGTGAGTCAAGTTTTTTCCGCAACCCTCTCAACTTTTTACCACATGTTATGTGGGTGAAATTATGATACCATGCCAACTTTCAACATTTTCAGAGTTCATTTGTAGTGCTTTTCAATTTCTTGGTCATTTAGCTCAGAAACAAATCAGTAAATGCATGAAAAATACCAAATGAAGTCAGAAATAGTTGAAAATTGATGATGTGGCCTTGAATGGTGCATTTTGAACACACAAAAGGTCTGGAGTTCAAATAATTCCAAAAAATGAAATCCCTTTTGTAACAGATGAGTTTTCATATGAAACCCTCATACTTCGAAAGAGATTGACCGATTTGTACACAAAGTGCGTCCAGTTTTTGCCACAATCCTCTCAACTTTTTAGCACATGCTATTTGGGTGAAATGATGATACCATGCCAACTTTCAACATTTTCAAAGTTCATTTGTAGTGCTTTCCAATTTCTGGGTCATTTAGCTCAAAAAAATCAATAAATGCATGAAAAAATACCAAATGAAGTCAGAAATAGTTGAAAATTGATGATGTGGCCTTGAATGGTGCATTTTGAACACACAAAGGTCTGGAGTTCAAATAATTCCAAAAAATGAAATCCCTTTTGTAAGAGATCGGTTTTCATATGAAACCGTGACACTTCGAAAGAGATTGTCCGATTTGTACACGAAGTGCGTCCAGTTTTTGCCGCAACCCTCTCAACTTTTTAGCACATGCTATGTGGGTGAAATGATGATACGATGCCAACTTTCAACATTTTTAGAGTTCATTTGTAGTGTTGTTCAATTTCTGGGTCATTTAGCTCAAAAACAAACCAATAAATGCATGAAAAATACCAAATGAAGTGAGAAATAGTTGAAAATTGATGATGTGGCTTTGAATGGTGCATTTTGAACACACAAAAGGTCTAGAGTTCAAATAATTCCAAAAAATAAAATCCCTTTCGTAACAGATGAGTTTTCGTATGAAACCCTAACACTTCAAAAGAGATTGTCCGATTTGTACACGAAGTGCGTCCAGTTTTTGCCGCAACCCTCTCAAATTTTTAGCACATGCTATGTGAGCTAAATGATGATACCATGCCAACTTTCAATATTTCAGAGTTTATTTGTAGTGCTTTTCAATTTTTGGGTCATTTAGCTCAAAAAATCAATAAATGCATGAAAAATACCAAATGAAGTCAGAAATAGTTGAAAATTGATGATGTGGCTTTGAATGGTGCATTTTGACCATACAAAAGGTCTGGAGTTCAAATAATTCCCAAAAAAAGAAAGAATCACTGAAAACAATAAGTAGGAAAAAAACTATATTCTTTAAAAACAATGTCAACTAATGGGCCACCACGGCCTGAATACGACTAGAAACCCAACTAGACAGTTGGGCCAGGATTCATGCCGGCAGAAGGCCCAACAGCTAGTGACAGTTTAGGCCTGGAAGCCTGCATATGAGAGGATCTCGAGACTCTGTGTTCACAAGCGCTTATAAACCACCAAACTTCTCGCTCGGCTAGCAAGGTGGGGCTAAACATCTAACCGCACCGCGACTGTGCCACGCACATGCCTTTCGTGTTGGTTTCTCGCACAAACCGGGACTAGAAAAAGACTTTAGTGTCGGTTGCTGGAACAAACCGGGACAAATGGCACCCTTTCATCCCGGTTGTTTCCACAAACCGGGAGTAAAGGTATCTTCTTCCCCGCCATTTGGCAACTAAAAATTGACCTTTAGTCCCGGTATGCTGAGTAAACCGGGACGAAAGGGTTGTATTGGTGCCGGTTCGGGCCACCAACTCGGACAGAAGGTCTTCGCATATAGGCGGGAGTTGTCGAAATTTCCCCCAAAACTCTCCCATTGCTCGCCGCTGCCCCCCGAGCCAGTCCTCGTCGTCGCCGCTCCCAATCCAGTCCTCCTCGTCGTCGCCGCCGTCCCCGAGCCCATCGTCGTCGCCCCGAGCACGTAGATGTCGCCCCCCCCCCATCCAGTCCTCCTCGCCGCCATCGACGCCCCCGAGCCCATCACCGTCGCCCCGTGCCCATCATCGTCGCCTCCCCGAGCCCGTCGTCATTGCCGCCCGAGCCCGTCGTTGTCGCCGCCCCGAGCCTGTCGGCCCCAGTGAGCTCCTCCTCTGCGCATGCTCGGCTTGTCGCCACCACCGCCCCTGCATATTGTTGTTCATACAAATTTTGTTCATATATAGATTGTACTAGAGATGTATTCGAGATTAAAGTATAAAGCAGGGTTCATCGGTTCGACAAAAGTTCCCAATGGCACAGCATCCCGAGAGTGTCATCCAGCGCCAGGGAGGCACATGCCAAAGTCTAGAAAAAATACATACCAAACGGCATTTTTAAACGGCATTTTTGTAGGTGAAAGAGAAAACGTTATCTATTCTAGTCATGTAGCACTAAAGGGATATTATAAGAAAGATAGGAATTATCTATTTTAATGTAGCTCGCCAGATCGACCGGTGTTGTTTTATATCTGTATGTTGCTAGCTTTGAAATATTTGACGTACCTGAGATTTAACAAAAGCTTAATATATAAAATTTCATTATATTGATCCCTTTGAGTTAAATTGACGAGATTTAGCTTAAGAGAGCCATGTGATACTATTTTTTTTATTAGTAGGTATACATAACGTACATCTATGAACTATTCAACATTTGAAAATGAATTATAAAAAAGTTGTTGGGGGAGATAATGATCGGTGATTATTTGCAGAAACTATATGGATCAAAGAGAACAGTTGTTGGGGGAGATAATGGTCGGTTATTATTTGTCATATCTCAACGACACCGATGGTCTGGAAGGAGAGGATGATGGATCGAATGATCGAACAATGGAGGAGGAAGGACATGATCATGATGGCTCCGGTGACCGAAGGCCGGCGGAAGAAGGAGACCATGATGACGGCTCCGGTGACCGAACGGAGCAGGGAGATGTTGCAAAGTCCAGCAAGGTATATATATTCATTAAGCCCGAATGTATGTACATATATTAACACTTCATTCTTTCTTCTTTTATAGCCCTCCGGATCTAGCCAAACTTCGGTAAAGAGACGAGGCCCGAAGAGAAGGTTGTGCATGGATGAAAATTTCACAATCACAGCATCGCGGCCGATGGCTTACCGATTGAACCCAAGCTGACCAAGGACGCATTTTCTACTCAGTGCGGAGCTATTGTTAGGGACAACATCCCGATCAGCATCAAGCAATGGAAAAAGCCTAAGGGCGACGATGTCCTTGAACGTGATTATGTCACCGATAGGCAGAAAGATGACTTTGGACCGCGCTGAAGGCAAATTTCACCCTACCGCCAGAGGAAGAACCGAATAAGCCAGTTATTGAGCTAGTTGTCAGGGCGTGTGCTCTTAAGAAGATGGAAAATCTATTCGGGAAGTGGAAGAATGATTTGAAATCAATTTTTGTCGACAAAGGGAACACTCCAGAATTCATCGACCGATTTGAGAAGATAAGAGATCACTGGCCCGCATTTGTGGCCTACAAGTCATCGGAGAAGAGTAAGAAAATGTCAGAGACAAACAAGAACAATGCCGCAAAGAAGCAGTATCACCATCACAAGGGGTCAGGTGGCTACCTCAAAGCCCGGGCGCTCTGGGACAAAGCTGAGAATGACTAGATTGCTAAAGGGGTCCAACCACAGACATTGAACTGGCCAGAGCGTTCAAGGACTTGGTTCTTCGAGGTGGGGGGAACTTTGGACCTTGAAATAGGGAAGTGTCGTTGGACGGACGAGCAACTTGCAATACCCATGATCAAGCTTCAGAAGTGTATCGCCGCAGCGCAGGAAGGGACGTTCATTCCAAACAGAGAGAATGATGAGCTGACTGAGGCCCTAGGGAATGTTGAGCACCCTGGACGAACATGAGGCACACCAGGCTCCGTTCCGTCGAAGTTTGGGTTTCCTAACGCAAGCGGTTACAGAAGCCGGGAGAGAAAGAGGAAAGCGGAGCTGAGCGACATGCGGCAGATCAAGGCAAGACTGCAAAAGCAAGAGGAACTTGAGAGCCAGCGAGCTACCGGCCAACCATCTTAGTGGCACGAAGCTACCCTAGAAGCTACCCCACCATCTCAGCGGAGAAGCAGCATGGCTTCCACGGATCCCGTTCAACATGACTTCAATGCTCCTAGATACCCCGTCGATACTATCACGCAGGCTCAATGTTGCGAGCTTATGATGAAATATCGGAACCTCACTTTCAAGGAGGCTGTGAGCTCTGTTGAACCTCCTCAACCCAACAGATCAAGTAATGGAGGATTTTGAGAAGCTCAAGCTTGACCACCCTACAGGTGAAGGGGAGATTCAGGTGGTTCGTGCTGCCGGGAGTACATGTCTACGGCAGAAGGAGTTCATCAAGCTTCCAAACTGGACGCCTCCGCCTCCGCCTCCTCCGACGACGACGACGAGTCATGGCACTCCGCCTCCTCCCCCTCCTCCTCCTCCTCCTCCTCCGGCGAGTGATCAGGTCACTCCGCCTCCTTCTCTAGCTACTCCGATGCGTGAGGGCACTTCGCCTACTCCGGCGTGTCAAAGCAGTCTGCCTCCTCCTTCGCCTCATCGACAACGTCGAAAGACAAACATCGCCGCTCCGGCTCGTTCGGCGCGTCAGAGCAGTCCGCCTCCTTCTCTCAAGCAGAAGAGATATACCTCCTTCTCTCCGGAGGCTAGCAGTACAAGAAGAGGCGGGAAATTCGGTCCATCTCTCAAGCCTCTGGAAAAGTTACCATATGAGAGGACCAAAGAGGAAAACAAGGAGATATGTCGTGCCGAATTGAGGGCCTATTTTGCAAACAAAACTCCACCTTCGAAGGAGAAGCTAGATCCGGTGATAGTGGAGCGCATTATCAATGAACTGCGCTGTCCACCATCGCCTCCGCCGGATTCCAACTATGACCGCATTCTCAAAAAGACATATGCGCAAGCGGTGCGGTCGGGAATTACTTCTAGTGATGTAAGGTTAGCAGAACGAAGAAGTGGTAAAACAATCCCCGAGCTTGATATCGTCGTCGCTAATCATCCGGAGATGGTGCCCGGTACCAATCCTGATGATTACTTGGGGATGATGTAACAAAAGAACAATATAAATACATGCACAGGAAGCCTCTCGTCAAACCTGGTCATCCTGCTCTAACAACGATGATGCACAGATTGCATGAGTGGTACATGAAAACCTGTGGGGAGTCTGGAAAAAAAGCTATGTATGTGGCAGTGAACCCAGAGCACGAATTCATTGGACTTCCCATGATTACTATTAAATTTGAGGAGTTATTTCAGTTATACAATCAACTCGCCCTCGACAAACAACTCATGGCTTCCTACTGTCTGTAAGTATTACTCTATAGTTAAGTCTCTAGCTCAGCTCGTTCATTGCATGTATATATAATTATCCTCACTATATATATTATGCAGATTAAAGATCGTCGAATTAAAAAAAGCAGGAATCATCGACGTTGGGTTCATTAGCCCAGATGCCGTAAATGAATTGACGGTACGAAACTCAATCAAGGAGACCGAGGAGAACTTGCTAAACTTCTTCCTTATACATAAAAAAAAGTGGAAATAATATTTCCGTACAACTTCAAGTGAGTGTTGTTGTCTTCTCTGTAAACTCGGTTTCTCTTACTCGAGGTTAATTAAGTAATGTAATTGATGACTTATATATGCGTGCGCAGAGACCACTTTATTCTGCTATCCATTGATGTTGGCAGGGCAGTAGTAAATGTCTTAGACTGGAGACATAAAGCCGAAGAGGACTATGAGGACATTACTGCAATGCTCAAGAAGTAAGTTCAGTCAATATACCGAGACCATATCAGCATGCAACTTTCATTAATTTCCTGATATCAAGTAATCATTTTCTTTGCGTGGCAGGGTTTCGACGAATTTCGCCAATATGGTTCCCGGTCTAAACAAAGAGTTGCAATTTACGCACCCCAAAGTAAGTAGTACTAGCTAGTTCCACGCATCTCTAATTGATTCTAAATTTCATCGATATATCATTACCATGCTTGCTTATCAGTTTGATTGAACTCTATTCTCGTAAAGTGTATGTAGCAGAAAGAAGGCACGGTTTTATGTACATACTACGTATGCGAGTTCATTCGCCACTCGACCTCTGAGCGGGTCTTCTGTGAGAACCAATTTCAAGTATGTAAATAATATTCACAATTGTGTTGGGTTTTATTCATATATATGCATGTATTTATCCCCTTCTTTAAATTAGATCTGCGAGATGCGGGATCAACTCCTACCATATGATGGCATACGAGCAATTCAAGAGGGATTGGCGGGATTCTTTGTTGACCACGTCATACCTAAAGACGGAGGATGCCATGTGGATTTGTCATTGGATCTTAATTAGATGATGTTTTGGATTAATCGTAAAAGATGTTATATTGTATATATGTAATAGCGTCGGATAGATATACGAAAAATTGTTAGAGGCCAAGCATGGAGAAATAGAGGACACTTCTATCTATTAGCTAGCTAACACAATATGAAACCACTAAATTAACGCTCAAAAATCCCCCCAAACCAACCCCCCCCCCATTCAAAAAAACAAAAATCCCAGCTCCGGCCAGATGCTGACGCGTGGATGCCATGTTGTCCCGGTTGGTGTGACCAACCGGGACTAAAGAACCTCCTGCCTGGGCTACACGCAGAGGCCACGTGGAGACCCTTCGGTCCCGGTTAGTAAGGGAACTGGGACTAAAGGTTATGGGATTTAGTCCCGACCATTTAGTCCCGGTTCAAGAACCGGGTCTAATGGGCCTCTGAAACCGGGACAAATGGGCCATTTTCTACTAGTGTAGGGTTGTTATGGGAATAGTATGCATGGTTACCGAAGGTTGTTCGGAGTCCCGGATGAGATCCCGGACATCACGAGGAGTTTTGTAATAGTCCGGAGGTAAAGATTCATATATAGGAAGTGGAATTTTGCTCGTTGGAAGAGTTTCTGAGATCGCCGGTATTGTACTGGGCCACCGGAAGGGTTCCGGGGATCAACCGGGAAGGGCCACCAGCCCCGAAAGGCTACATGGCCCAAAAGTGGATGGGAACCAGCCCGTAGGTGGGCTGGTGCGCCACCCACCTTCCGCCCAAGGCGCACAAGAGGGAAGGGTGGGCTAACCCTAGGCGTGGGGGCTTGCCTTGGGTGGCACGCCACCCTAGGGCGCCTCCTCTTCCTCCACTTGGCCGCCGGTCCATGATACGTCTCCAACGTATCTATAATATTTTATGGTTCCATGCTATTATCTTGTCAAACTTTGGATGTTTTGTATGCATTTTATATCTTTTTTGGGACTAACTTATTAACTCAGTGCCAAGTGCCAGTTCCTGTTTTTTCGTGTTTTTGACCTTTTTCAGAGGAGAATATTAAACGGAGTCCAAACGAAATAAAACCTCCGAAAAGATTTTTTTCGGAGGAAAAGATACGCAGGAAGCTTGAGAACCAAGGCAGAGGGCACCAGGGAAGGCCACAAGCCCCCTAACAGGCTTGTAGGCCCCCTGTGGCTCCTTTGCCCTACTTCTTCCGCCTATAAATCCCCGAAAAATCGGAAACCATGGGAGAGAGCCACGAAAATACTTTTCCGCCGCCGCAAGCTTCTGTCTCCACAAGATCCCATATCGGGCACGTTCTGGTGCCCTGCCTGAGGGGGGATTCGGACACGGAGGGCTTCTTCATCAACACCATTGCCTCTCCGATGATGCGTGAGTATTTCACCATAGACCTTCGGGTCCATAGCTAGTAGCTAGATGGCTTCTTCTCTCTCTTGGATCTTCAATACAAAGTACTCCATGATCTTCATGGAGATCTATCCGATGTAATCTTCTTTTGCGGTGTGTTTGTCGAGACCGATGAATTGTTGATTTATGATCAGATTATCTATGAATCTTATTTGAGTTTCTTCTAATCTCTTATATGCATGATTTCATATCCTTGTAATTTTCTTCGAGTTGTGGGTTTCGTTTGGCCAACTTGATCTAAAGTTCTTGAAATGGGAGAAGTGCTTGGTTTTGGGTTCATACCGTGCGGTGACCTCACCCAGTGACAGAAGGGGTAGCGAGGCACGCATCGTGTTGCTGCCATCAAGGGTAAAAAGATGGGGTTTATATCTATTGCATGAATTTATCCCTCTACATCATGTCATCTTGCTTAAGACGTTACTCTGTTTCTCATGAACTCAATACACCAGATGCATGTTGGATAGCGGTCGATGTGTGGAGTGATAGTAGTATATGCAGAAAGTATCGGTCTACTTGTCTCGGACGTGATGCCTATATGTATGATCATTGCCTTAGATATGGTCATGACTTTGTACGGTTCTATCAATTTCTCGACAGTAATTCGTTCACCCACCGTAATATTTGCTATCATGAGAGAAGCCTCTAGTGAACACTATGGCCCCCGGGTCTACTTCACATCATATTTCCAGCCTTACACTTTTACTTTGTTGCACTTTCCGCCTTCAGATCTTACTTGCAATCAATCGTGAAGGGATTGACAACCCCTTTGTAGAGTTGGGTGCAAGTTTGCTGTTTTTGCGCAGGTACTTTGGAGACTTGGCTTGATACTCCTACTGGATTGATACCTTGGTTCTCAAACTGAGGGAAATACTTACTGCTACTATGCTGCATCACCCTTTCCTCTTCAAGGGGAAAACCAACGCAAGCTCAAGAGGTAGCAAGAAGAATTTCTGGCGCCGTTGCTGGGGAGCATCAAGTCAAGAATAGTCTTCCTCGAACGTGTCAATCTCTTGCATTTACTTTTTTTGCCTCTTGTTTTCCTCTCCCCCACTTCTAAAAAACAAAAAATTACAAAAATATTTGCCTTTTTCGTTTGCCCTTTTCTTTGGCTTTCTTTCTGTTCGCTTGTGTGCTTGTTTGCTTGCTGAAGTCACCATGACTGAAAACACCAAACTTTGTGACTTCTCGAATACTAATAATATTGATTGTATTAGTACTCCGATTGCTCCCGCCACTAGTGGGGAATCATATGAAATCAATGCTGCTTTGCTGAATCTTGTTATGAAAGAGCAATTCTCCGGACTTCCTAGTGAAGATGTCGCATCGCATCTTAATACCTTCATTGAGTTATGCGATATGCAAAAGAAGAAAGATGTGGATAATGATGTGATTAAATTGAAGCTATTTCCGTTCTCATTGTGAGATCGAGCAAAAACTTGGTTTTCATCTTTGCCCAAAAATAGTATTGATTATTGGAACAAGTTCAAAGATGCTTATATATCCAAGTATTTTCCATCGGCTAAGATTATCTCTCTCCGTAATGATATCATGAATTTTAAGCAACTAGATCATGAACATGTTGCACAATCTTGGGAGAGAATGAAATTGATGATTAGAAATTGTCCCGCTCATGGCTTGAGTCTTTGGATGATTATACAAATCTTCTATGCTCGTTTGAATTTTGCTTCTAGAAATATCTTGGACTCCGCCTCCGGTGGAACTTTCATGGAAATCACATTAGGAGAAGCCACAAAACTCCTAGACGATATCATGACAAACTATTCTTAGTGGAACACTGAAAAGTCACCTACTAGTAAAAAAGTACACGCTATAGAAGAAATTAACTCGTTGAGTGCTAAGATGGATAAGTTAATGAAATGGTTTTCTATTAAAGGTGCTCCTTTAGATCCAAATGATATGCCCTATCTTCCTTGATTGAGAGTAGCAATGAAAGCTTGGATGTTAATTTTGTTGGTAGGAATAATTTTGGCAACAACAATGCTTTTAGAGGAAACTATATTCCTAGGCCTTTTCCTAGTAATCCCTCCAATAACTTTGGCAATTCCTACAACAATGCTCATGGAAATTACAATAAATCACCCTCAGATCTAGAGAGTAATATTAAAGAGTTTATCAACTCGCAAAAGATTTTCAATGCATCCATAGAAGAAAAACTACTCAAAATTGATGATTTGGCTAGGAGCGTTGATAGAATGTCTCTTGATATTTATGCTTTGAAAGTGAGATGTGCTCCTCCCAAGGTCAATATGGATGAAACTTTGAAAGCTATGCGTGTTTCCATGAATGAGAGTAAAGAAAGAACTGCCCAAATTCGTGCTAGACATGAATGGCTTAAAAAGGCGTGTTCTCGTGATGAGAATCACGAAGATCTTAAAGTGCTTGGTGTGACTCCCATTGAATCCTTGTTTTCTGGTGTCAAACCTAAGGATGATGGAGCTGGATATGAATTCACTATGGTTGAAAAACGCCCCAATGATTCGGAGTCCATCTATCTTGATGCTAAAAGCATTAAAAGTGGAGTAGAGGATATCAAAACTTTGAGTAGTAATGAAACTACTACTTTGTATTTCAAGGAATTCAATTATGATAGTTGCTCTTTAATTGAATGTATTTCCTTGATGCAATCCATGCTAAACTCTCCACACGCTTATAGCCAAAACAAGGCCTTTACCGATCATATCGTCGATGCTATGATGAAATCGCTTGAAGAGAAACTTGAATTGGAAGTTTCTATAACTAGAAAACTTCATTATGAGTGGGAACCTACTATCAAAATCAAGGTCAAAAACTATGAATGCAATGCTTTGTGTGATTTGGGTGCTAGTGTTTCCGCGATTCCAAAGTCTTTATGTGATGTTCTAGGCTTCAATGAGATTGATGAGTGCTCTCTTAATTTGCATCTTGCGGATTCTACTGTTAAGAAACCTACGAAAAGGATCAATGATGTTCTTATTATTGCAAATAGGAACTATGTACCCGTAGATTTCATTGCGCTTGATATTGATTGCAATCCTACATGCCCCATCATTCTTGGTAGACCTTTCCTAAGGACTATTGGTGTTGTCATCGATCTGAAGGAAGGGAATATTAGATTTCAATTTCAATTAAAGAAGGGCATGGAACATTTTCCTAGAAAGAAAATAAGATTTCCTTATGAATCCATGATGAGGGCTACTTATGGTTTGAGTACCAAAGACGACGATACGTGATTCTTTCGCCTTATGTCTAGCTAAGGGCGTTAAACAATAGCGCTTGTTGGGAGGCAACCCAATGAATTTATATTTGCTTTTTGTATTCTGTTTTGTTGTGTCCACATCATCATAATTCTGTTATGATTGTGTTTTTTGTGTTTCTTTTTGTGTTTGAGCCAAGTGAAACCTTTATGAGTAGTTTTGGTGACGGTTGTTTGATCATGCTGGAAAAAGACAGAAACTTTTGCTCACGAAATTATTTTTCATTTTTATCCAGAAAGAGCTTCTGAGTTGGTTCTTTTTCTGCTCGTTGATATAACAATTGCCCAAATTTCGTAATTTTTCAGAATTATTCAGATAACATAAGTATACGAAGTATACATATTGCTACAGACTGGTCTGTTTTTGACAGATTCTGTTTTTGTTGTGTTGATTGCTTATTTTGATGAAACTATGGATAGTATCGGAGAGTACTAGCCTTGGAAAAGTGAGAATACAGTAATCTAACACCAATATAAATAGAAATCAAGTTTTCTACAGTTCCTAAAGAGGTGGTAGTTTGTTTTCTTGTGCTAATGATATCACGAGTTTGTGTTTAAGTTTTGTGTTGTGAAGTTTTCAAGTTTTGGGTGATGTTCTCATGGATAATGGGATAAAGAGTGGAAAGAGCTCAAGCTTGGGATACCCAAGGCATCCCAAGCCAAATTCAAGGACACCAAAAATCCTATGCTTGGGGATGCCCGGGGAAGGCATCCCCTCTTTCGTCTTCAATCCATCGGTAACATTACTTGGAGCTATATTTTTATTCACCACATGATATGTGTTTTGCTTGGAGCGTCGTGTATTATAGGAGTCTTTTATTTTTTTTGTGTCACAATCATCCTTGCTTCACACCTTTTGAGAGAGACATGCACTCATCATGAATTTGCTAGAATACTCATTGAGCTTCGCTTATATCTTTTGAGTTAGGCAATTTAGCTCACATGTGCTTCACTTATATCTTTTGAGCTAGATAACTTTGCTCTAAGTGCTTCACTTAGATCTTTTAGAGCACGGCGTCGTCAGGTTTTCGAGAAATAAGAACTCTCGATCTTCACTTATATCTTTTTGAGAGTGCTCTCCGTGAGTAACTTGGTAGTTGGTTTGTGCTATGAAAGTAGTCCTAAAGATGATAGGCATCCAAAGAGGATACAATAAAACTTCCATATTCTTGTGCATTGATTAGAAAGAGAAGTTTGATTCCTCTCAATTAGTTTTGAGACATGGATTTGGTAATATTAAGAGTCATGTTAGTAGGGTGTTGTGAATCTAGAAATACTTGTGTTGAAGTTAGTGATTCCCATAACATGCACGTATGGTGAACCACTATGTTAGGAAGTCGGAGCATAATTGATTTATTGATTGTCATCCTTTGTGTTGCGGTCGGGATCACGCGATGGTTAGCACCTACCAACCCTTCCACTAGGAGTATGTTTTTAGCACCTTGTTTCGATTACTAATAAAAACTTTCGCAATAAGTATGTGAGTTCTTCATGACTAATGTGAGTCCATGGTATAGATGCACTTTCACCTTCCACCATTGCTAGCCTCTCTTGTGCCGCACAACTTTCGCCGGTACACAAAACCACCATAGACCTTCCTCAAAACAGCCACCATACCTACCTATCATGGCCTTTTCATAGCCATTCCGAGATATATTGCCATGCAACTCCCACCGTTCCATCTCATGACTTGTGCCATCACTTACATATTGCCATTGCATGATCGTAAGATAGCTAGCGAAATGTTTCAACGTGATATGCCAAGCTAGATCGTTGAACATCTCGGTACACTGCCGGAGGCATTTCCTATAGAGTCATCATCATTCTAAGCATTGAGCTGTGAGTAAATGAAAGTGTGATGATCATCATTATTAGAGTATTGTCCCATGTGAGGATATAAAAAAAGGCCAAAGTTGCCCACACACAAAAAAAGGAGAGATATGGAAAGAGGCCAAAGAGCCCAAACAAAAAAGACAGAAAAAGAGAGAAGGGACAATGCTACTATCTTTTTCCACACTTGTGCTTCATAATTGCACCATGTTCTTCATGATTGAGAGTCTCTTGTTTTGTCACCACCATATACTAAGTGGTAATCTTCATTATGTAACTTGGCTTGTATATTCCAATGATGGGCTTCCTCAAAATTGCCCTAGGTCTTCGTGAGCAAGCAAGTTGGATGCACACCCACTAGTCCTCCTTTTGAGCTTTCACACACTTATAGCTCTAAGTGCATCCATTGCATGGTAATCCCTACTCTTTCACATTCATATCTATTAATTGGCATCTCCATAGCCCTTTGATACGCCGAGTCAATGTGACCATCTGCTCCTTTTTGCCTCACAACCTCCACCACACTCTAATCCACCTATAGTGCTATATCCATGGCTCACGCTCATGTATTGCGTGAGAGTTGAAAAAGGTTTGAGAAAGTAAGAGTGCGAAAAAAATTACTTGGACAATACCGGGGTTGTGCATTATTTAAATTCGTTGTGTGGGGATGATGGAGCATAGCCAGACTATATGATTTTGTAGGGATAACTTTATTTGGCCTTGTTGTTTCGAAAGTTCATGATTACCTTGCTAGTTTGCTTGAAATATTATTGTTTTCATGTCAATAGCAAACTATTGTTTTGTCTCTTACGGATCTGAACATTCATGTCACATGAAAGAACTTACTGTTGGGGAACGTCGCATAGGAAACAAAAAATTTCCTACGCGCACGAAGACCTATCATGGTGATGTCCATCTACGAGAGGGGATTACCGATCTACGTACCCTTGTAGATCACACAGCAGAAGCGTTAAGAAACGCGGTTGATGTAGTGGAATGTCCTCACATCCCTCGATCCGCCCCACGAACCGTCCCGCGATCCGTCCCACGATCCGCTCCGATCTAGTGCCCAACGGACGGCACCTCCGCGTTCAGCACACGTACAGCTCGACGATGATCTCGGCCTTCCTGATCCAGCAAGAGAGACGGAGAGGTAGATGAGTTCTCCGGTAGCGTGACGGCGCTCCGGAGGTTGGTGGTGATCTAATCTCAGTAGGGCTCCGCCCGAGCTCCGCAGAAACGCGATCTAGTGGAAAACCCGTGGAGGTATGTGGTCGGGCTGCCGTGGCAAAAGTTTTCTCAAATCAGCCCTAAAACCCCACTATATATAGGAGGGAGGGAGGGGAGGAGGCATCCTCAAAACCTAAAGGTTTGGCCGAAATTGGAGGTGGAGGAGTCCTACTCCAATCCTACTTGGAGTAGGATTCCACCTTCCCACTTGGAAACTCTTTCCACCTTGTGTTTTTTCCTTCTCAAACCTTATGGGCCTTAGTGGGAACTTATTCCATCCCACTAGGGGCTGGTTTATCTCTTCCCATAGCCCATGAGACCCCTTGGGGCGTGACACCCCTCCTGATGGTCCCCGGCACCCCTCCCGGCACTCCGAGTACACTACCGATGAGCCCGAAACTTTTCCGGTAATGCACGAAAACCTTCCGGTAACCAAATGAGGTCATCCTATATATCAATCTTCATTTCCGGACCATTCCGGAAACCCTCGTGACGTCCGTGATCTCATCTGGGACTCCGAACAACATTCGGTAACCAACCATATAACTCAAATACGCATAAAACAACGTCGAACCTTAAGTGTGCAGACCCTGCGGGTTCGAGAACTATGTAGACATGACCCGAGAGACTCCTCGGTCAATATCCAATAGCGGGACCTGGATGCCCATATTGGATCCTACATATTCTACGAAGATCTTATCGTTTGAACCTCAGTGTCAAGGATTCATATAATCCCGTATGTCATTCCCTTTGTCCTTCGGTATGTTACTTGCCCGAGATTCGATCGTCTGTATCCGCATACCTATTTCAATCTCGTTTACCGGCAAGTCTCTTTACTCGTTCCGTAATACAAGATCTCGTGGCTTACACTAAGTCACATTGCTTGCAAGGCTTGTGTGTGATGTTATATTACCGAGTGGGCCCCGAGATACCTCTCCGTCACACGGAGTGACAAATCCGAGTCTCGATCCATACTAACTCAAGAGGCACCTTCGGAGATACCTGTAGAGCATCTTCATAGTCACCCAGTTACGTTGCGACGTTTGATACACACAAAGCATTCCTCCGGTGTCAGTGAGTTATATGATCTCATGGTCATAGGAACAAATACTTGACACGTAGAAAACAGTAGCAACAAAATGACACGATCAACATGCTACGTCTATTAGTTTGGGTCTAGCCCATCACATGATTCTCCTAATGATGTGATCCCGTTATCAAGTGACAACACTTTCCTATGGTCAGGAAACCTTGACCATCTTTGATCAACGAGCTAGTCAACTAGAGGCTTAGTAGGGACAGTGTTTTGTCTATGTATCCACACATGCACTGTGTTTCCAATCAATACAATTATAGCATGGATAATAAACGATTATCATGAACAAAGAAATATAATAATAACTAATTTATTATTGCCTCTAGGGCATATTTCCAATAGTCTCCCACTTGCACTAGAGACAATAATCTAGTTCACATCACCATGTGATTTCAACGAATCCAACACCCATATAGTTCTGGGGTCTGATCACGTCTTGCTCGTGAGAGAGCTTTTAGTCAACGTTTCTGAAACTTTCAGATCCGTGCGTTCTTTACAAATCCTTATGTCATCTTATAGATGCTGCTACTACGTGCTATTCGGAAATGCTCCAAATATCTACTCTACTATACGAATCCGTTTCACTACTCATAGCTATTCGGATTAGTGTCAAAGCTTGCATCGACGTAACCCTTTACGACGAACTCTTTAACCACCTCCATAATTGAGAAAAATTCCTTAGTCTATTTAGTTACTAAGTATAACTTTGACCGCTGATCAGTGATTCAATCCTGGATCACTCTGTGTACCTCTTAACAGACTTTGAGTCAAGGCACACATCAGGTGCGGTATCCAGCATGGCATACTTCAGATTCTACGGCCAAGGCATAGAAGACGACCTTCATCTATTCTCTTTATTCTACCGGGGTCGGGTTTTGAGTCTTACTCAAATTCACACCTCACAACACAACCAAGAACTACTTCTTTGCTGATCTATTTTGAACTCCTTCAAAAACTTGTCAAGGCATGCATCTTGTTGAAACTTCTGTTAAGCTCTTTCGATCTATCTCCATAGATCTTTGATGCTCAACGTTCAAGTAGCGCAATCCAGGTATTCCTTTGAAAACACCTTTCAAACAACCTTGTATGCTTTACAGAAATTCTACATTACTTTTGATCCACAATATGTCAACCACATATACTTATCAGAAATTCTATAGTGCTCCCACTCACTTCTTTGGAAATACAAGTTTCTCATAAACCTTGTACAAACCCAAAATCTTTGATCATCTCATCAAAGTGTATATTCCAACTCCGAGATGCTTGCACCAGTCCATTGAAGGATCGCTGGAGCTTGCATACTTGCTAGTATCTTTAGGATCGACAAAACCTCCTGGTTGTATCACATACAATGTTTGCTCAAGGAAACCGTCGAGGAAACAATGTTTTGACATCCTATGTGCAATATTTCATAAATAATGCAGCAACTACTAACATAATTCTAACAGACTTTTAGCATCGCTACGAGTGAGAAAGTCTCATCATAGTCAACTGTTTGATCTTGTCGGAAACATCTTTGCGACAAGTCGAGCTTTTCTTAATAGTGACTTATCACCATCATTGTTTATCTTCCTTTTAAAGATCCATCTTTACTCAACAGTCCTATGACCATCAAGTAGTTCTTCCAAAGTCTACACTTTGCTTTCATACATGGATCCTCTCTCGGATTTCATGGCTTCCAGCCATTTGTCAGAATCCGGGCCCACCATTGCTTTCTCCATAACTCGTAGGTTCACTTTTGCTCAACAACATGACCTCCAAGACAGGGTTACCATACCACTCTGTAGTACTACGCGACCTTGTCAACCTACGAGGCTTGTAGTAACTTGATCCGATGCTCGATGATCACCATCATCAGCTTTCACTTCAATTGGTGTAGGCGCCACAGGAACAACTTCCTGCGCCCTGCTACACACTGGTTGAAGTGATGGTTCAATAACCTCATCAAGTTCTACCACCCTCCCAATCAATTCTTTCGAGAGAAACCTTTCCTCGAGAAAGGATCCGTTTCGAGAAACAAACACTTTGCCTTCGGATCTGAGATAGGAGATGTACCCAACTATTTTGGATATCCTATGAAGATGCATTTATCCGCTTTGGGTTCGAGCTTATCAGACTGAAACTTTTTCACATAAGTGTCGAAGCCCCAAACTTTCAAGAAACAACAGTTTAGATTTATCTAAACCTCAGTCTATACTGTGTCATCTCAACGGAAATACGTTGTGCCCTACTTAAAGTGATTGCGGTTGTCTCTAATGCATAACCCATAAACGATAGTGGTAATTCGATAAGAGACATCATAGCATGCACCATACCAAATAGTGCGTGGCTATGACGTTCAGACACATCATCACACTATGATGTTCGAGGTGGCATGAACTGCGAAACAATTTCCACATTGTCTTAACTGCGTACCAAAACTCGTAACTCAGATATTCATTTCTATGATCATATCGTAGACAGTTTATCCTCTTGTTACGACGAACTTCACTCCTGAACAGAATTGAACCTTTCAATATTTCGGACTTGTGATTCATTAAGTAAATACTCTTGTATCTGCTCAAATCGTCATTGAAGTAAGAACATAATGATATCCACTGTGTGCCTCAGCACCCATTGGACTGCATACATCAAAATGTATCACTTCCAACAAGTTACTATCTTGTTTCATCTCAATGAAAACAAGGCCTTGCTCATGTGGTATGATTTGCATGTCACTAGTGATTCAAAATCAAGTGAGTATAAAGATCCATCAGCATGGAGCCTCTTCATGCAATTTATACAAACATGACTCAAGCGGCAGTGCCACAAGTAAGTGGTACTATCATCATTACCTCGTATCTTTTGGCACCAATATCATGAACATGTGTAACACTACGATCGAGATTCAATAAACCATTGAAGGTGATTATTCAAGCAAATAGAGTAACCATTATTCTCTTTAAATGAATAATCGTATTGCAATACACATGATCCAATCATGTTCATGCTTAACGCAAGCACCAAATAACAATTATTTAGGTTTAATACCAATCCTGATGGTAGAGGGAGTGTGCGACGTTTGATCATATCAACCTTGGAAACACTTCCAACACGTATCGTCACCTCGCCTTTAGCTAGTCTCCATTTATGTTGTAGCTTTCATTTCATGTTACTAATCACTTAGCAACCGAACCGGTATCCAATACCCTCGTGCTACTAGGAGTACTAGTAAAGTACACATCAACATCATGTATATCAAATATACTTCTTTCGACTTTTGCCAGCCTTCTTATCTACCAAGTATCTAGAGTTGCTCCGCCTCAGTGACCGTTCCCCTCATAACAGAAGCACTTAGTCCCGGGCTTGGGTTTAATCTGGGGTCTCTTCATTAGTGCAGCAACTGCTTTGCCGTTTCATGAAGTATCCCTTCTAGCCCTTGCCTTTCTCGAAACTTAGTGGTTTTACTAACCATCAACTATTGATGCTCCTTCTTGATTTCTACTTTCGCAGTGTCAAACATCGCGAATCGCTCAAGGATCATTGTATCTATCCTTGATATGTTATAATTCATCACGAAGCTCTCACAGCTTGGTGGCAGTGACTTTGGAGAACCATCACTATCTTATCTGGAAGATCAACTCCCACTTGATTCAAGCGATTGTCGTACTCAGATAATCTGAGCACACGCTCAATGATTGAGCTTTTCTCCTCTACTTTGTGGACAAAGAATCTTGTCGGAGGTCTCATACCTCTTCACAAGGGCACAAGCATGAAATCACAATTTCATCTCTTTAGAACATCTCTTATGTTCCGTGACGTTTCAAAACGTCTTCGGCGCCTTGCTTCTAAGCCATTAAGTATTTTGTACTGAACTATCGTGTAGTCATCAGAAACGTGTATGTCGGATGTTCACAACATCTACAGATGACGCTCGAGGTGCAGCACACCGAGTGGTGCATTAAGGACATAAGCCTTCTGCGCAGCAACGAGGACAAACCTCGGCTTTACAGACTCAGTCTGCAAAGTTTGCTACTATCAACTTTCAACAAAATTTTCTCTAGGAACATATAAAAATAGTAGAGCTATAGCGCAAGCTACATCGTAATTCGCAAAGACCATTAGATTATATTCATGACAATTAGTTCAATTAATCATAGTACTTAAGAACTCCCACTCAAAAAGTACATCTCTCTAGTCATTTGAGTGGTACATGATCCAAATCCACTATCTCAAGTCCGATCATCACGTGAGTCGAGAATAATTTTAGTGGTAAGCATCTCTATGCTAATCATATCAACTATACGATTCATGCTCGACCTTTCGGTCTCATGTGTTCCGAGGCCATGTCTGCACATGCTAGGCTAGTCAAGCTTAACCCGAGTGTTCCGCGTGTGCAACTGTTTTGCACCCGTTGTATGTGAACGTTGAGTCTATCACACCCGATCATCACGTGGTGTCTCGAAACGAAGAACTGTCGCAACGGTGCACAGTCGGGGAGAACACAATTTCATCTTGAAATTTTAGTGAGAGATCACCTCATAATGCTACCGTCGTTCTAAGCAAGATAAGGTGCATAAAGGATTAACATCACATGCAATTCATAAGTGACATGATATGGCCATCATCATGTGCTTCTTGATCTCCATCACCAAAGCACCGGCACCAACTTCTTGTCACCGGCATCACACCATGATCTCCATCATCATGATCTCCATCAACGTGTCGCCATCAGGGTTGTCGTGCTACTTATGCTATTACTACTAAAGCTACGTCCTAGCAATATAGTAAACACATCTGCAAGCACAAACGTTAGTTTAAAGACAACCCTATGGCTCCTGCAGGTTGCCGTACCATCGACGTGCAAGTCGATATTTACTATTACAACATGATCATCTCATACATCCAATATATCACATCACATCGTTGGCCATATCACATCACAATCATACCCTGCAAAAACAAGTTAGACGTCCTCTAATTGTTGTTGCATGTTTTACGTGGTGACCATGGGTATCTAGTAGGATCGCATCTTACTTACGCAAACACCACAATGGAGATATATGAATTGCTATTTAACCTCATCCAAGGACCTCCCCGGTCAAATCCGCTTCAACTAAAGTTGGAGAAACCAACACTCGCCGGTCATCTTTGAGCAACGGAGTTACTCGTAGCGATGAAACCAGTCTCTCGTAAGCGTACGAGTAATGTCGGTCCGAGCCGCTTCGATCCAACAATACTGCGGAATCAAGAAAAGACTAAGGAGGGAAGCAAAACACACATCACCGCCCACAAAAACTTTTGTTTTCTACTCGAGATTACATTTACGCATGAACCTAGCTCATGATGCCACTGTTGGGGAACGTCGCATGGGAAACAAATTTTTTCCTACGCGCACGAAGACCTATCATGGTGATGTCCATCTACGAGAGGGGATTACCGATCTACGTACCCTTGTCGATCACACAGCAGAAGTGTTAAGAAACGCGGTTGATGTAGTGGAACGTCCTCACGTCCCTCAATCCGCCCCGCGAACCGTCCCACGAACCGTCCCGCGATCCGTCCCACGATCCGCTCCGATCTAGTGCCCAACGGACGGCACCTCCGCGTTCAGCACACGTACAGCTCGACGATGATTTCGGCCTTCTTGATCCAGCAAGAGAGATGGAGAAGTAGATGAGTTCTTCGGCAGCGTGACGGCACTCCGGAGGTCGGTGGTGATCTAATCTCAGCAGGGCTCCGCCCGAGCTCCTCAGAAACGCGATCTAGAGGAAAACCCGTGGAGGTATGTGGTCGGGCTGCCGTGGCAAAAGTTTTCTCAAATCAGCCCTAAAACCCCACTATATATAGGAGGCAGGGAGGGGAGGAGGCATCCTCAAAACCTAAAGGTTTGGCCGAAATAGGAGGTGGAGGAGTCCTACTCCAATCCTACTTGGAGTAGGATTCCACCTTCCCACTTGGAAACTCTTTCCACCTTGTGTTTTTTCCTTCTTAAACCTTATGGGCCTTAGTGGGAACTTATTCCAGCCCACTAGGGGCTGGTTTATCTCTTCCCATAGCCCATGAGACCCATTGGGGCGTGACACCCCGCCTGATGGTCCCCGGCACCTCTCCCGGCACTCCCAGTACACTACCGATGAGCACGAAACTTTCCCGGTAATGCACGAAAACCTTCCGGTAACCAAATGAGGTCATCCTATATATCAATCTTCGTTTCCGGACCATTCCGGGAACCCTCGTGACGTCCGTGGTCTCATCCGGGACTCCGAACAACATTTGGTAACCAACCATATAACTCAAATACGCATAAAACAACGTCGAACCTTAAGTGTGCAGACCCTGCGGGTTCGAGAACTATGTAGACATGACCCGAGAGACTCCTCGGTCAATATCCAATAGCGGGACCTGGATGCCCATATTGGATCCTACATATTCTACGAAGATCTTATCGTTTGAACCTCAGTGCCAAGATTCATATAATCCCGTATGTCATTCCCTTTGTCCTTCGGTATGTTACTTGCCCAAGATTCGATCGTCGGTATCCATATACCTATTTCAATCTCGTTTACCGGCAAGTCTCTTTACTCGTTCCATAATAGAAGATCCCGCAACTTACACTAAGTCACAATGCTTGCAAGGCTTGTGTGTGATGTTGTATTACCGAGTGGGCCCTGAGATACCTCTCCGTCACACGGAGTGACAAACCCCAGTATCGATCCATACTAACTCAACGAACACCTTCGGAGATACCTGTAGAGCATCTTTATAGTCACCCAGTTACGTTGCGACGTTTAATACAAACAAAGCATTCCTCCGGTGTCAGTGAGTTATATGATCTCATGGTCATAGGGACAAATACTTGACACGCAGAAAACAGTAGCAACAAAATGACACGATCAACATGCTACGTCTATTAGTTTGGGTCTAGCCCATCACATGATTCTCCTAATGATGTGATCCCGTTATCAAGTGACAACACTTGCCTATGGTCAGGAAACCTTGACCATCTTTGATCAACGAGCTAGTCAACTAGAGGCTTACTAGGGACAGTGTTTTGTCTATGTATCCACACATGCACTGTGTTTCCAATCAATACAATTATAGCATGGATAATAAACGATTATCATGAACAAAGAAATATAATAATAACTAATTTACTATTGCCTCTAGGGCATATTTCCAATAGTTACAAAGGACAAATATGCTAGGTAGCATTCCACATCAAAAATTCAATCTTTATCACTTCCCTACTTGAGGACGAGCAGGAGTTAAGATTGGGGATGCTTGATAGGTCTCCAAGGTATCTATAATTTTTGATGGTTCCATGCTATTATCTTGTCAAACTTTGGATGTCTTGTATGCATTTTATATCTTTTTTGCGACTAACTTATTAACTCGGTGCCAAGTGCCAGTTCCTATTTTTTCGTGTTTTTGGTCTTTTTCAGAGGAGAATATTAAACGGAGTCCAAACGGAATAAAACCTCCGAAAATATTTTTTTCTAGAGCAGAAGATACAGACGAAGCTTGAGAAACAAGACAGAGGGCACCAGGGGAGGCCACAGGCCCCCTAGCCGCGGCCTGGGGGGCCACGCCTAGGAGGCTTGTGGGCCCCCTGTGGCTCCTTTGCCCTACTTCTTCCGCCAATAAATCCCTGATACGTCTCCAATGTATCTGTAATTTTTGATGGTTTCATGATATTATCTTGTCAAACTTTGGATGCTTTGTATGCCTTTTATATATTTTTTGGGAATAACTTATTAACTCAATGCCAAGTGTCAATTCCTGTTTTTTCCATGTTTTTGACCCCTTTCAAAGGAGGATTTTGAACGGAGTCCAAACGGAATGAAACTGCCAATTTTTTTTCCGAAGCGGAAAAAGATCGGAGAGCCGTAGAATCAGGGCAGGGGGCCACCAGGGACCCCACAAGCCCTGACAGCACGGCCATGGGGGGCCCGCGGCCACCAGGCTTGTGGGCTCCCTGAGGCCCCTTCGCCCTAGGTTTTGCGCCTATATATCCCCAAAAATTCCACAAAAAATCAGGAGATCATCGAAAGTACTTTTCCGCCGCCGCAAGCTTCTGTCTCCGCAAGATCCCATCTGGGCACGTTCTAGTACCCTGCTGGAGGGGGATTCGGATAAGGAGGGCTTCTTCATCAACACCATGGCCTCTCCGATGATGCGTGAGTAGTTCACCATAGACCTACGGGTCCATAGCTAGTAACTAGATGGCTTCTTCTCTCTATTGGATCTTCAATACAAAGTTCTCCATCATCTTCATGGAGATCTATCCGATGTAATCTTCTTTTGCGGTGTGTTTGTCGAGATCCGATGAATTGTGGATTTATGATCAGATTATCTACGAATCTTATTTGAGTTTGATCTCTCTTATGCATGATTTCATATCCTTGTAATTCTCTTCGAGTTGTGGGTTTTGTTTGGCCAACTAGATCTATGATTCTTGCAATGGGATAAGTGCTTGGTTTTGGGTTCATACCGTGCGGTGACCTCACCCAGTGACAGAAGGGGTAGCGAGGCATGCATCATGTTGTTGCCATCAAGGGTAAAAAGATGGGGTTTTCATCATTGGTTTGAGTTTATCCCTCTACATCATGTCATCTTGCTTAAGGCGTTACTTTGTTTGTCATGAACTCAATACACTAGATGCATGCTGGATGGCGGTCAATGTATGGAGTAATAGTAGTAGATGCAGAAAGTATCGGTCTACTTGTCTCGGACGTGATGCCTATATGTATGATCATTGCCTTAGATATCGTCATGACTTTGCGCGGTTCTGTCAATTGCTCGACAGTAATTCGTTCACCCACCGTGATATTTGCTATCATGAGAGAAGCCTCTAGTGAACACTATGGATCCCTCGTCTACTTCACACCATATTTTCAGCCTTAAACTTTTACTTTGTTGCACTTTCCGCCTTCACGTCTCACCTTGCAATCAATCGTGAAGGGATTGACAACCCCTTTGTAGCGTTGGGTGCAAGTTTGCTGTTTTTGCGTAGGTACTTTGGAGACTTGGCTTGATACTCCTACTGGATTGATACCTTGGTTCTCAAACTGAGGGAATTACTTACCGCTACTGTGCTGCATCACCCTTTCCTCTTCAAGGGAAAAACCAACGCAAACTCAAGAGGTAGCAGTCCACCCCATCTAAGGCTGTCGCGCCACCTAGGGGAAACCCTAGGGGTGCGCACCCTCCTCCCTCTCCTCCTATATAAACTCAAGGGTTTGACACTGTTGAACACAGAAGTTTCACCTCTCCACGGCGTAGCCCTACCTCTCCTCCTCCTCGTCCTCCGTAGCGCTTGGTGAAGCCCGGCTGGAGTACCACACAGCTCACTGTCACCTTGTTGTCGTGCTACCGGAGCTCACCCTCAACCTCTCCTCTCTCCTTGCTGGATCAAGGCATAGGAGACGTCACCGGGCTGCACGTGTGTTGAACGTGGAGGCGCCGTTGTTCGGTGCTTAGATTGGAATCCATCGTGATCTGAATCGCTACGAGTATGACTCCATCAACCGCGTTCTGGCAACGCTTCCGCTTAGCGATCTTAAAAGGTATGAAGATGCTCTACCCCATTGCTCGTTGTTGGGTTCTCCTAGATAGATCCTTGTGAAGCGTAGGAATTTTTTGAAATTACTACGTTCCCCAACATTGATTGCGCGTTTTCCTATTATTTTCTCCGATAGAAATCTTGAGGTACTCTTTGAAGTTCTTTATGTTGGATTGAATATGATATATCTGAAATTGTTTGATGCATGTCGTATAATTAACCCACGGATACTTGAGGTGACATTGGAGTATCTAGGTGACATTAGAGTTGATTGATATGTATCATGGGTGTTATTGTAGTACGAACTCTAGGGTTGTTTGTGACACTTATAGGAATAACCCAAAAGATTGATCAGAAAGAATAACTTTGAGGTGGTTCTACTACCTACAACAATTTCATCTTATGTTCTCTGCTAGATATGAACTTTGGAGTGATTCTTTGTTGCACATTGAGGGGTCATCATATGATTCTACTATGTTAGCATTGTTGAGAGATTACACTACTGAAAGTATGAACCCTACGCCCTATTTCCAAGCATTTATAAAACATTTTGCTCGTTGTTTTACACTTGCTACCTTGCTGTTTTTATATTTTCATATTACAAAAACCTATATCTACTATCCATACTACACTTTCATCACCATCTCTTCGCCGAACTAGTGCACCTATACAATTTACCATTGTATTGGGTGTGTTGGGGACAGAAGAGATTTCTTGTATAGAGCACTGCCAGATTGAACCCATTACAACGCACACCTCCCACTGAAGAAAGATCAATCTAATTGGCCAAACCAAATCAATCGGAGATTTACGAATTTATAATAATCATGCAAATAAGAATCAAATACAGAATTCGGAGAAGACTCGGATCTTTTATCATGAATAATCCAAACATAAACCCACAATTCATCGGATCCCAACAAACACACCGCACAAAAGAATTACATCAGATATATCAAAGCGAAGATGTGATGATCATTGTATTGAAGATCAAGAGAGAGAGAGAAAGGTCTAGGTACTATGGACCCGTAGGTCTGTGGTGAACTACTCACACATCACCATGGAAGCAGGTAGGTTGATGTACAGGCCTTCTATGATCGATCCCCCTCTATCAGGGCACCGGAACAGGGCTTCACATGGGAATACGGCAGAACAGAGACCTATCGCAATGAAGAAAGAGTATCGGGAGGCTCCTTAGGGTTTCGGGGATATTTAGGAATTTATAGGCCAAATATGGACGTCGGGAGGCGCGTGATGGGCCCACCACATATAGGGTGTTGTTGGAAATATGCCCTAGAGGCAATAATAAGTTGGTTATTATTATATTTCTTTGTTCATAATAATCGTTTATTATCCATGCTAGAATTGTATTGATTGGAAACTCAAATACATGTGTGGATACATAGACAACACACTGTCCCTAGTGAGCCTCTAGTAGACTAGCTCGTTGATCAAAGATGGTCAAGGTTTCCTGGCCATAGGCAAGTGTTGTCACTTGATAACAGGATCACATCATTAGGAGAATGATGTGATGGACAAGACCCAAACTATAAACATAGCATATGATTGTGTCAGTTTATTGTTACTGTTTTCTGCATGTTAATGTATCTATTCCCATGACCATGAGATCATGCAACTCCCGGACACCTGAGGAATACCTTGTGGTTTATCAAACGTCACAACGTAACTGGGTGACTATAAAGGTGCTCTATAGGTATCTCCAAAGGTGTCTGTTGGGTTGGCATGGATCAAGACTCGGATTTGTCAATCTGTGTGATGGAGAGGTACCTTGGGGCCCACTCGGTAATACAACATCGCAATAAGCCTTGCAAGCAATGTGACTAAGAACTTAGTTATGAGATCTTGTATTACGGAACGAGTAAAGAGACTTGTCGGTAACGAGATTGAACTAGGTATAGAGATACCGACGATCGAATCTCGGGCAAGTAACATACCGAAGGACAAAGGGAATAGTATACGGGATTAACTCAATCCATGACATAGAGGTTCAACCCATTGAGATCTTCATAGAATATGTAGGAGCCAATATGGACATCCAGGTCCCGTTGTTGGTTATTGACCACAGAGTGTCTCAAGGTCATGTGTGCATAGTTCTCGAACCCGCAGGGTCTGCACAATTAAGGTTCGGTGATGTTTCGGTATAGTTGAGTTATATGTGTTGGTGACCGAAGTTTTGTTTGGAGTCCCGGATGAGATCACTAACGTCACGGGGGTTTCCGGAATGGTCCGGAAATGAAGATTGAGATATAGGATGGTTTCATTTGGTCATCGGAAAGATTTCGGGCATTACCGGCAGTGTACGGGGAGTGACGAATGGGTTTCGGGTTTTCACCGGGAGGGGCCCACCCACCCGGGAGTGAGTCCAATAGTCCTAGGGTGGCGCACCAGCCCTTAGTGGGCTGGTGAGGCCAGCCCAAGTGGGCTATGGTGCTAGGAAATAAAACCAAAAGAAAAAAAGGAGGGAGGTGGGAAGGAAGAGGAGGAGGACTCCTTCCCCAAACCGAATTGGAGTTGGAGTCCTCTTGTCCACTTCGGCCGACACCCTAGGGGCTCCCTTCAGCCCCAAGTCTAGCCCATCCCCTCCTCCTATATATACTAGAGGTATTAGGGTTTTTGAGATACAACTTTGCCACGTGGAACTCAAACCTATACCTCGTAGTTCTTCCTCTAGATCGGAATTCTGCGGAGCTCGGGCGGAGCCCTGCAGGAAAAGAACATCACCATCACCGACACGCCGTCATGCTACCGGAGAACTCATCTACTTCCCCGTCTCTCTTGCTGGATCAAGAAGGCGGAGATCGACATCGAGATGTACGTGTGCTGAATGCGGAGGTGTCGTCCGTTCGGTACTAGGTCGGGACGGATTGTGGGACGGATCCTGGGACGACGGTGATTTGAATCACGAAGCTGTACCACTACATCAACCGTGTTTCTAAATGCTTCCTACTTAGTGATCTACAAGGGTATGTGGATCCGATCTCCCTCTCGTAGATGAACATCACCATGATAGGTCTTCGTGTGCGTAGGAAAAATTTTGTTTCCCATGCAACGTTCCCCAACAGTGGCATCATGAGCTAGGTTCATGCGTAGATGTAATCTCGAGTAGAACACAAAAGTTTTTGTGGGCGTTGATGTTCGATTTGCTGCCCTCCTTAGTCTTTTCTCGATTCGGCAGTATTGTTGGATTGAAGCGGCCCGGACCAACCTTACTCGTACGCTTACGAGAGACCGGTTTCATCGACTAACATGCAACTTGTTGCATAAGGATGACTGGCGGGTGTCTGTTTCTTCAACTTTAGTTGAATTGGATTTGACCGAGGCGGTCCTTGGAGAGAGGTTAAATAGCAATTTACACATCACTGTTGTGGTTTTGCGTAAGTAAGATGCGATCATACTAGATACCCATAGCAGCCACGTAAAACATGCAACAACAATTTGGAGGACGTCTAACTTGTTTTTGCAGGGTATGCATGTGATGTGATATGGCCAAAGACATGATATGATATATTGGATGTATGATATGATCATGTTGTAATATTTAAATATCGACTTGCATGTCGATGCTACGGTAACCGGCAGGAGCCATAGGGTTGTCTTTAAACTAACGTTTGTGTTTGCAGATGTGTTTACTATATTTCTAGGTTGTAGCTTTAGTAGTAATAGCATAGATAGAAAGACAACCTCAATGGCGACACGTTGATGGAGATCATGATGATGGAGATCATGGTGTGGCACGAGTGACGATGAAGATCATGCCGGTGCTTTGGTGATGGAGATAAAGAAGCACGAGATCATGGCCATATCATGTCACTTATGAATTGCATGTGATGTTAATCCTTTTATGCACCTTATCTTGCTTAGAACGACGGTATCATTATAAGATGATCCCTCGCTAAAACTTCAAGATAAAATCATGTTCTCCCCAACTGTGCACTGTTGCGACAGTTCGTCGTTTCGAGCCACCACGAGATGATCGGGTGCGATAGACTCAACGTTCACATACAACGGGTGCAAAACAGTTGCACACGCGGAACGCTCGGGTTAAACTTGACGAGCCTAGCATGTACAGACATGGCCTCAGAACACAAGTGACCGAAAGGTCGAGCATGAATCATATAGTTGATATGTTCAACATGGAGATGTTCACCACTCAAACTATACTCAAGTCACGTGATGATCGGACTTGAGTTAGTGGATTTGGATCATGCGCCACTCGAATGACTAGAGGGATGTCTATTTGAGTGGGAGTTCTTAAGTAATATGATTAATTGAACTAATTATCATGAACATAGTCAAAAGGTCTTTGCGAATTATGTTGTAGCTTGCGCTGTAGCTCTACTGTTTTTATATGTTCCTAGAGAAAATTTAGTTGAAAGATGATAGTAGCAATTTTGCGGACTCGGTCCGTAAACTGAGGATTGTCCTCATTGCTGCGTAGAAGGCTTATGTCCTTAATGCACTGCTCGGTGTGCTGCACCTCGAGTGTTGGCTGTGGATGTTGCGAACATCTGACCTACACGTTTTTTATGACTACGTGATAGTTCAGTGTGTAATGCGTAAACAACTTAGAATTGAGGCGCCGAAGACGTTTTGAAAACACCAAGGAACATATGGGATGTTCCAAGAGATGAAAATGGGATTTCATGCCCATGCCCTTGTTAAGAGGTATGAGACCTCCGACAAGATTCTTTTTCTACAAAGTAAATGAGAAAAGCTCAATCATTGAGCATGTGCTCAGATTGTCTGAGTGCAACAGTCGCTTGAATCAAGTGGGAGTTAATCTTCTAGATGTGATAGTGATGGTTCTCCAAAGTCACTGCCACCAAGCTACTAGAGCTTCGTGATGAACTATAACATATCAAGGATAGATATGATGATCCTTGAGCTATTCACGATGTTAGACATTGCGAAAGTAGAAATCAAGTAGGAGCATCAATTGTTGATGGTTAGTAAAACCACTAGTTTCAAGAAGGGCAAGGGCAAGAAGAGATACTTCATGAAACGACAAACTAGTTGCTACTATAATGAAGAAACCCAAGGTTGAACCCAAACCCGAGACTAAGTGCTTCTGTTATGAGGGAAACGGTCACTCAGGCGGAACTACCCTAGATACTTGGTAGATGAGAAGGCTGGCAAAGTCGACTAAAGTATAGAGGATATACCTGATATTGATGTGTACCTTACTAGTATTCCTAGTAGCACCAGGGTATTAGATACCGGTTCAGTTGCTAAGAGTTAGTAACTCGAAGTTATAGCTACGGAGTAAAAGGATACTAGGAAGGGTGAGGTAACGATATGTGTTGGAAGTAATTCTAAGGGTTGATGTGATCAAACATCGCACTCTCCCTCTACCATCGGGATTGGTGTTAAACCTAAATAATTGTTATTTGGTGTTTGCGTTAAGCATGAACATGATTGGATCGTGTTTATTGTAATATGATTATTCATTTAAAGAAAATCATGGTTATTCTATTTGCTTGAATAATTACCTTCCATGGTTTATTGAATCTCGATCGTAGTGCTACACATGTTCATAATATTGATGCCAAAAGATATAAAGTAGTAATGATAGTACCACTTACTTGTGGCGCTGCCACTTGAGTCATGATTGGTATAAAATGGATGAAGAAGCTTCATGCTGATGAATCTTTGTGCTCACTCATTTTTGAAACGTTTGAGACATGCAAACCATACCTATTGGTATAAACGCATGAAGAAATTGCATGCAGATGGATCGTTTGGACTCACTTGATTTTGAATCACTTGAGACATGCAAATTATACCACATGGAACAAGAAAGTAACTTGTTGGAAGTAATACATTTTTGATGTGTGCAGTCCAATGAGTGCTGAGGCACGCAGTGGATATTGTTATGTTCTTACTTCACTGACGATTTGAGTAGATACAGGAGTATTTACTTGATGAATCACAAGTCTGAAATATTGAAAAGTTCAAAGCTATTTCGCAATTCATCGTGACAAGAGGATAAACTGTCTACGATATGATCATAGAGATGAATATATGAGTTGCGAGTTTTGGTACACATTTAAGACAATGTGGAAATTATTTCGCAATTCATGCCACCTAGAACACCATAGTGTGATGGTGCGTCCGAACGTCATAGCCGCGCCCTATTTTATATGGTGCATACTATGATGTCTCTTATCGAATTACCACTATCGTTTATGGGTTATGCATTAGAGACAACCGCATTTACTTTAAATAGGGCATCGCGTATTTCTGTTAAGATGACACGGTATGAACTATGGTTTGGAGAAACCTGAGCTGTCGTTTCTTGAAAGTTTGGGGCTATGACGCTTATGTGAAAAAGTTTCAGTCTGATAAGCTCGAACCCAAAGCGGATAAATGCATCTTCATAGGATATCCAAAACAGTTGGATACATCTCCTATCTTAGATCTGGAAGCAAAGTGTTTGTTTCTAGAAATGGGTCCTTTCTCGAGGAAAGGTTTCTCTCAAAAGAATTGAGTGGGAGGGTGGTGTAACTTGATGAGGTTATTGGACTGTCACTTCAACCAGTGTGTAGCAGGGCGCAGGAAGTTGTTCTTGTCGTGCCTACACCAATTGAAGTGGAAATTGATGATGGTGATCATTAAGCTTCGGATCAAGTTACTACAAACCTCGTAGGTCGACAAGGTCGCGTACTACTACAGAGTGGTACGGTAACCTTGTCTTGGAGGTCATATTATTGAACAACAATGAACCTACGAGCTTTGGAGAAGCGATGGTGGGACCGGATTCCGGCAAATGGCTGGAGGCCATGAAATCCGAGAGAGGATCCGTGTATAAAACAAAGTGTACACTTTGGAAGAACTACTTGATGGTCATAGGACTATTAAGTAGAGATGGATCTTTAAAAGGAAGACAGACGATGATGGTGAAAAGTCACCATTAAGAAAAGCTCGACTTATCGCAAAGATGTTTCCGACAAGTTCAAGGAGTTTACTATGATGAGACTTTCTCACTCGTAGTGATGCTAAAAGTCTGTTGGAACTATGTTGGCAGTTGCTGCATTATTTATGAAATATTGCACATAGGATGTCAAAACATTGTTTCCTCGATGGTTTCCTTGAGGAAAGGTTGTATGTGATACAACCAGAAGGTTTTGTCGATCCTAAGGGTGCTAACAAGTATGCAAGCTCCAGTGATCCTTCTATGGACTAGAGCGAGCATCTCGGAGTTGGAATATACGCTTTGATAAGATAATCAAAGCTTTTGGACTTACAAGGTTTATGAGAAACTAGTATTTCCAAAGAAGTGAGTGGGAGCACTATAGAATTTCTGATAAGTATATGCGGTTGACATATTGTTGATCGGAAGTAATGTAGAATTTCTGTAAAGCATAAAGGGTTGTTTGAAAGGAGTTTTTCAAAGGAAGACCTGGATAGAGCTACTTGAACATTGATCATCAAGACCTATAGAGATAGATCAAAACGCTAAACAGAACTTTCAAAGAAATGCATGCCTTGACAGGTTTTTGAAGGAGTTCAAAATAGATCAGCAAAGAAGGAGTTCTTGGTTGTGCTGTAAGGTGTGAATTTGAGTGAGACTCAAAGCCTGACCACGGCAGAAGAAAGAGAAAGGACGAAGATCGTCCCTTATGCCTTAGCCGTAGACTCTAAAGTATGTCATGATGTGTACCGCACCTCATGTGTGCCTTGTCATGAGTCTATCAAGGGGTACAAAGAGTGATCCAGGATTGAATTACTGAACATCGGTCAAAGTTATCCTTAGTAACCAATGGACTAAGGATTTTTTTTTCTTGATTATGGAGGTGATTAAAGAGTTCGTCGTAAAGGATTACGTCGATGCAAGCTTTGACACTAATCCGAATAACTCTGAGTAGTAAACCGGATTCGTATAGTAGAGCAGTCATTTGGAATATTTCCAAATAGCACGTAGTAGCAGCATCTACAAGATAACATAGAGATTTGTAAAACACACACAGATCTGAAAGGTTCAGACTTGTTGACTAAAACCTCTCTCACAAGCAAGACATGATTGAACCCCAGAACTGCATGGGTGTTAGATTCATTACAATCACATAGTGATGTGAACTAGATTATTGACTCCAGTGCAAGTGGGAGACTATTGGAAATATGCCCTAGAGGCAATAATAAGTTGGTCATTATTATATTTCTTTATTCATAATAATCATTTATTATCAGGATTGTGTTGATTGGAAACTCAAATACATGTGTGGATACATAGACAACACACTGTCCCTAGTGAGCCTCTAGTTGACTAGCTCGTTGATCAAAGATGGTCAAGGTTTCCTGGCCATAGGCAAGTGTTGTGACTTGATAACAGGATCACATCATTGGGAGAATGATGTGATGGACAAGACCCAAACTATAAACGTAGCATATGGCCGTGTCAGTTTATTTCTGCATGTCAATTTATCTGTTCCTATGACCGTGATATCATGCAACTCCCGGACACCGGAGGAATACCTTGTGGGTTATCAAACGTCGCAACGTAACTGGGTGACTATAAAGATGCTCTACGGGTATCTCCAAAGGTGTCTGTTGGGTTGGCATGGATCAAGACTGGGATTTGTCACTCCGTGTGACGGAGAGGTATCTCGGGGCCCACTCGGTAATACAACATCACAATAAGCCTTGCAAGCAATGTGACTAAGAAGTTAGTCATCATATCTTGTATTACGGAACGAGTAAAGAGACTTGCCGGTAACGAGATTGAACTAGGTATAGTGATACCGATGATCGAATCTCGGGCAAGTAACATACCGAAGGACAAAGGGAATAGTATACGGGATTAACTGAATCCTTGACATAGAGGTTCAACCGATAGAGATCTTCGTAGAATATGTAGGAGCCAATATGGACATCTAGGTCCCGGTGTTGGTTATTGACCAGAGAGTTCTCAAGATCATGTCTGCATAGTTCTCGAACCCGCAGGGTCTGCACACTTAAGGTTTGGTGACGTTTCGGTATAATTGAGTTATATGTGTTGGTGACTGAAGTTTTGTTCGGAGTCCCAGATGAGATCACAGACATCACGAGGGTTTCCGGAATGGTCCGGAAACAAATATTTATATATAAGATGGTTTCATTTGGTCACCGGAAAGATTTCAGGCATTACCGGTAGTGTACCTGGAGTGACGAATGGGTTCCAGGTTTTCACCGGGAGGGGCCCACCCACGCAGGAGTGAGTCCAATAGTCCTAGGATGGCGCACCAACCTTTAGTGTGCTGGTGAGGCCAACCCAAGTGGGCTATGGCTCTAGGAAAGAAAACCAAAAAAATAAAAAAAAGGAGGGAGGTGGGAAGGAAGAGGAGGACTCCTCCTTCCCAAACTGAATTGGAGTTGGAGTCCTCCTCTCCACTTCAGTTGGCGCCCTAGGGGCTTCCTTGAGCCCCAAGGCTAGCCCCTCCCCTCCTCCTATATATACTAGAGGTTTTAGGGTTTTTGAGACACAACTTTGCCACGTGCAACTCAAACTTATACCTCGTAGTTCTTCTTCTAGATCGGATTTCTGCGGAGTTCGGGCGGAGCCCTGCAGGAATAGATCATCACCATCAGCGGCGCGCCGTCACGCTGTCGGAGAACTCATCTACTTCCCAGTCTCTCTTGCTGGATCAAGAAGGCGGAGATCGTCATCGAGCTGTACGTGTGCTGAACGCGGAGGTGCCGTCCGTTCTGTACTAGATCGGGACGGATCGTGGGACGACGGAGTTTTGAATCACGAAGTTGTACCACTACATCAACCACGTTTCTTAACGATTCCCGCTTAGCGATCTACAAGGTTATGTGGATCCGATATCCCTCTCATAGAGGAACATCACCATGATAGGTCTTCGTGTGCGTAGGAATTTTTTTGTTTCCCATGCAACGTTCCCCAACAGGTGCGGCCACCCCTGGACGTGCTTGTTGTGTGCTGGCTCTCGCGTGTAGCCTTCGATCTTCTCCCAAAGCTTCCATGTATTCTTTTGGTACAGAAAAAATCATCAAAAAGTCTCGTGGCAATTATACTTTGTTTGGTACTATAAACTTGAAAAGCCAAAAACATGCAGAAAACAACAACTCACACCGGGCACTACGTTAATAGATTAGTGCTAAAATAATATTAATTGTTAAATTAACACCCAAAAAGTATCCTGAAATTATAACATTATAGCATGGAACAATTAAAATTTATAGATACGTTGGAGACGTTTCAATTTCCCCGAACAATTTGCACCCCGGAGCCACAATCTATTGTGGTGAAGCTTTGTGGTGGTATTGAGAGCCTCCAATTAAGTTGTGCAGATTGCACCAACCTTGTTTGTAAAGGTTTCGGTCGCCACCTTCAAAAGACACCACTAGTGGAATCACGACATGTTGCATTGTGCGAGGGCGTGAGGAGATTATGGTGGCCCTAGTGGCTTCTTGGGAGCATTGTGCCTCCACATCGCTTCAAATGGAGATTAGCATCCGCAAGGGTGTGAACTTCATGATACATCATCGTCTTCGCGTGTCTCAGTTATCTCTTACCCGAGTCCTTTACTCATGCACTTTACTTGGTGATAGCCATATCATTTCTTGTTATATATCTTACTATCACTTAGTTCTTTATCTTGCTTAACACAAGTTATTGGTGAACATAGGTGAGCCTAATTGTTTTATGTTTTGTGCTTGACTAATTAAACATTAGTTCTATTCCCCATTTGTTCAAGCCTAAATCATAATTATTTTAAAGTGCCTATTCATCCCCTCTTGACGATATCCATGTCCTTTCAAAGGGAGTTGGTGCAGCGCTCGATGACAGTTGATTTTTTAAAGATAAATAGGGAGGCTCTCCCTGGCTCGATATGAATATGAAACCAAAGTAGTTCAAACATCTTATTACAACAGTTCGAAGGGAAACTAACATAAGAGTATTAAAGGAAACTAAGTGCACTAAAGTTGTAGTAGAATGGAAGTAGGCAGGCTCACAGGCCGCCAAAACAAGAACACATGACACTTATCTGATGCAGTGATCCGCAACATTCACGCTAATCTAACTCAATCTCAGATATTTTCATGCACTTCATCGGAGGAGCAGTTGTCGCCTTGATCGCTTCCTTGACATTGAGAACATGGTCTTCCGCACGCTCCATGTCTGCAATGACCGCTTGCATCATCGTCTCATCCATGTAATCCTCCTCGTCGAACGAGCCGTCTCATGATTTAACATAGTGTTTGTATATGTACTTCATATATCGCTAAATTTTTTTAATATTGCATTTTTTTATTCTTTTTCAAAAATAATGCACCGATTCGAAATTTTTCAAAAATAAGCCTGCCTCGGCCACTTCGAAGCCGATTGGAGGCTGTCGGCTCTAGTGCTAGTCGGCCTAGGCCCGGCCGATTAGTGGCTCTCGGCCACGTGGCGGCCGACTAGTGGCCAGGCCACGTCGATTGCCCTGTCGGCTCTGCCTGTCGGCCCTGGCGAAGCCGATAAGGCTATCGGCCTAGGCGTGGCCGACTAGTGGTCACTAGCCAGCCCGAGGCAGCCCCTTCCCCCTCTCCTTCTTCCTCCTTCCTCTTTCTTCCTTCTCCCTTCTCCCATTCTACCTTATCTCCTTTCTCTCTTTCTCCTCCTTCCTTCCCCCCCCCACACAAAAAATCTTCCATTTCCACGTTTTGAACCGTACTTTTATTGTCTAAGGAGGAGGGCATCCAAACTATCCGTCTCACTCGCGATGGAATTTTTTATTTTCAACGTTAGCTATTTTCCCGACTCCATTTCCCGCCCATATTCCCCCAATCGGCCACGCCATTTCGTTCCCTCCTCCGTTGCCGCCAATATTTCCACGTCTCCATTCCCGCCAAATTTTTCGCACCACCTTTCCTGCCAAATTGTGCCCGTTTATTTTCCCACCAACTTTTTACCCTCTTATTTCCCGCCAAATCTTTCCCGCCTCATTTCCCTCCTCGTTTTCCCGCCATCTTCCTGGTCATCTAAGTCTATAAAAGGAGGCATTGGACTGCCTTCCTCCATCATCAAGCCTCAAAGGGACTTGTGAATCTTACAAACAAAGTAAGCCTGGATCATCTTACAAACAAAGTAAGATTCCCGAAATACATGAAATAAGATTCACAAGTCCCTTTGAGGCTGGATGATGGAGGAAGGCAGTCCAATGCCTCCTTTTATAGACTTAGATGACCAGGAAGATGGCGGGAAAACGAGGAGGGAAATGAGGCGGGAAAGATTTGGTGGGAAATAAGAGGGTAAAAAGGTGGCGGGAAAGGTGGCGGGAAAAGAAACGGGCAAAATTTAGCGGGAAAGGGTGGTGCGAAAAATTTGGCGGGAATGGAGACGTGGAAATATTGGCGGCAACGGAGGAGAGAACGAGATGGCGTGGCCGATTGGGGGAATATGGGCGGGAAATGGAGTCGGGAAAATAGCTAACGTTGAAAATAAAAAATTCCATCGCGAGTGAGACGGATAGTTTGGATGCCCTCCTCCTTACACAATAAAAGTACTGTTCAAAACGTGGAAATGGAAAAAAAATTGTGCGGGGGGAGAACGAAGGAGAAGAAAGAGAGAAAGGAGATAAGGTAGAATGGGAGAAGGGAGAAGGAAGAAAGAGGAAGGAGGAACAAGGAGAGGGGGGAAGGGGCTGGCTCGGGCTGGCTCGTGGCCACTAGTTGGCCACGCCTAGGCCGATAGCCTTATCGACTTCCCCCAGGCCGACACGCAGTGGCCTGGCCACTAGTCGGCTCCCACGTGGCCGAGAGCCACTAATCGGCCTAGGCCCGGCCGACTGCTTCCTATCGGGCGCACCAAAGCCGGCAGCGTCCAATTGGCTTCGCAGTGGCCGAGGCAGGCTTATTTTTCAAATTTTTTGAATCGGTGCATTATTTTTCAAAAAGTATAAAAAAATGCAATATTAAAAAAAATTAGCTCATATATCCACATTCACTAATTCAAAGAAGAAGAGAATAAAAATAACACGACATTTCACCAAATACTTGTGGAGCATAATGAATATTGTACAAGAAAATATTACCTTTGCGGCGGATCGATGAGAGGTGTGAAACGGTGACGGAAGACAAGCGAGGTGAATCCCGGTTGTAGCGTTGGAAGAGACGAATAGTTTTTAACAAGATGAGAGGTGTTAAAAAGATCGATAGTTTTTAACAACGGATTAACAAATTTTTAGTAGTTTTTCGTTAATAATTGTAAAGTGATAGCCACCGGACACATTTGCGTCAAATGTGGTAGTTTTTGACAATTTACTCCGTTGGAAGAGACGACTTCGTCAAGTTTTGGCATCGGTGTGGCGGGGTTGCCACAGACTTTTTATCACCCACGGAGTGTTAATTCTTTCCTCACCTGCTACAGACTTTTCATTACCCACGGCCTTCTAATCGAAATTGATGGCACATGCGCGCGCACAACTAGTTCTGCACGGCCGTTGGCTGCGCAAGATTCTCGTGTGCTCCGCGTACTACCATTAAATCATCGCAATCGAACGGTGACAGTTCTCGAGAACTGACTGCACCGCGGCTCACTTCATTGCGTCGCCCAGCATCGTGTCGTAGCGCACATTCCCGCCATTCCACGCGCAGAGAATAACATAACCCTCATCGGCAACCACCGATGGGTACGCACCGTCAGACCAGCTCATCTCCAGCCGGTCACCCCTAACCCCACCCCACGTCGGCCTCCCTATATCAGCCAACACCAGCACCCTGTACCGACAACACGCACTACACACACCACCGCTCTCTCCTCAGCTGCAACCTCCGTTGTTCAGACTTGAGAGCAATGCCAGCCAGAGCCACACAAGCAATGGCAGCGAGGAGCGGCATTGTCGTCGTCGCGGCGGCGCTCTTGGCCCTGGTGGCCGTGTCGCAGGCGCAGGCCCCGGGCCCCTCGGCGACGCCGGCCGGCCCGCCGAACGTGACGGCCATCCTGGTGAAGGGCGGGCAGTACACGACCTTCATCCGGCTGATGAAGGAGACGCAGCAGGACACGCAGCTCAACAGCCAGCTCAACAACTCCTTCAACGGCAACGGCTACACCGTGTTCGCGCCCACCGACAACGCCTTCAACAACCTCAAGCCCGGCACGCTCAACAGCCTCAGCCAGCAGGAGCAGGTGTCGCTGGTCCAGGGACACATCCTGCCCCAGTACTACTCCATGGAGTCCTTCCAGACGGCCAGCAACCCCGTCCGCACCCAGGCCTCCGGCAAGAAGGACCCAATCACGCTCAACATCATCGCCACCGGCAACAACCAGGTCAACGTCTCCACCGGCGTCGTCGAGGTCGCCGTCAACAACGCGCTCAGCGCAGTCAAGCCGCTCGCCGTCTACTCGGTCGACAAGGTGCTCCTGCCCGCAGAGATGTTCGGGGCCAAGGCTCCGGCGCCCGCGCCCACCGCCTCCAAGGGGGACAAGACCAAGAAGGGTGAGGCCGCCTCCGGGCCGGCCGGGTCAGCCGACGACGCCGCTCCCACGGGCGCCGCCGGCGCCAGGGCCGTCGGTTGGGGCGTGGCCGGCATGGCTGCTCTTCTTGGCTACCTCTTGTGAGCTGGGTAGCTTGGGATGATCGCACGACGACCAGGACGCCATGGCCATCAATCAATGTGCATACACTTGACGGGTTTTCTTGCCTTCCACGTGCCGGTGGTGTTTCTTTCCTTCCTTCCACCCTGTTCAAATTCCTTTCTTCCATTCTTGTTCTTGCCTTCTTGGCGGTTTGTTGAGATCGGGTTATGTGATTGAATTTATGTGTTTGAGGCCAGAATGTTCGTAACGACGCAGTACATTTTGGGTTCCTGCTAGTGCGATTGAAAGACATGGTCCATTTGCGATTTGGGTGTGTGCCCGCGAAAAGACTGTCGTCTGTCGGTGCTTTGCTCACGTTATTAGTTGAGCTGCTAATGATCAGAGCTGGTACTAAACCAGGATAAGATAATGGCTGCCTCTTTGATTTGGACGTGTTCTCTGGTCAAAATGGGATGGTAGTACACGTCTAGTGTTCGGTTTTGGATTTATCAAACGATGGGTAATCATGGAGTTGGTGCAAGTGTGGAACAGAGTGGCGAAGCAGGGACGGGCCAATGCACGAGCGCGTGGTGATGAGTGAGTCCATTCTATTGCATAGTGGTACTGTATTGTACGAGTATACGCCGTATCTGCGGGCATGGAGCAGCAGCAATGCAACACATTCTATTTTGCTTCGGGTGAAAATGTTTAGTCTGGAAACCTTCATCTTACTTCACAGCCGACTAGGTTCTTCAGATCAACATCAGAGATGTGATAGGATGGCCCGTCGCTTACATCGCGTTACCATCGGAGACGGAGGTTGCTCAGATCCAGACGAGAACTATTAGCTTGTAGCCCAGTAACTCTGTTGGCAAAGAGCGTAACATTGCTGGTAGCTTCGTTACCATAGTAGTACTCATGATCACTGAAAAAAAAAGCGCGTTATAGCATTGCTTATAGCACGCTATAGCATGTAAAGAATTATCTCATTAAATTTATCAACGTACAATTTTTCACTAATAGCATGTTATAGTATACGTTATAGCATACTAATAACATATTTTTATAGATCGCGCTATTTTATATAGCATGCTATCTTTTTTTCCTTGTTTATGATATAAGGACTCAGCGGAGAACGGACGTTTGGAGGCCGAGCTCTTTGGATCTTGAAATTTTTGAAAAATTAAAATTTCAAACTTTTTAGTTTAAAAAATCTAAAGAAAATATGCAAGTAAAGAAGGATGTTATGTGTATGTGTCTAAATTTTTAGAATGATATACTTTGAAATATGATCTGCGCAAAAAAGACAAATTCATGACCTGTACAATGAATAGTATCATGTGTTAAAATACCTCATATTTGTTTTTTTGTATAGGCCTCATTTTGACGTATTTTTCTGAAAATTTACACACATGTATGTTACGCCCTCACTTATCTTTGTATTTTTTCAGAATTTTTAAAAATATAAATTTTCACGAATTTTAGATTTCAAATTTAAAGTTCATCATGAAGGCCGAGCTCAAAAACAATTTCGGGACTAACCGTTGTCATATACGGATACGCACATCATGGAGTCGCGTGGCGGCACGTCCCTTTCAATTATCAATAGCCAGCTAGCACTGTCGGTATGGCATCCGTTTTTTATACAGATGACAATGCAGCTCGCTTAGCTGGTACGAATTACTTTTGCAATCATGCTTTCATTCTACTCTTATCCATACCGCCACTAGCTTTTGGTTGATTCACAAGAAAAGGCGACACACTAGCTAGCACAGTTTTTAAAGGAAAAAGAATGGGTCCCCGATTTTACTAAGTTCACTATAAAGCAATTTTCATTTCTAAGTGGACGGTCTTTGTATATTTTTATTGACAGATAAATAGATAGATAAGTTGTTGGAGATTGATTATGAGTCGAAAGAAAACCCTCCAAAAATCCTACTTTGAACACTAGGAACCTCGTCCGTGATCTACAACCTGTAACCTTGACGATGCTACACGCGCAAAGCACGAACGAAACATATAAATTTATCCAGGTTCGGGCCACTAGACAATGTAAAACCCTACTTCTACTTGATGGGATTGCTTTTAGGGTGTGCACAAGTGTTACAAGGTTGGAGGTACAAAAAAGGGCTTCCTAGGGAACTAGAGAGATGGGTCCCTCCCAAAGTAGCAACACTATCCCTCTTATCATTTTGTCTTGGTCTTCTTTCCCGGAAATATCGGCAAGAAAGCGTGGCCACAAGGCGGAAATTCGAAGGGAGACACACGCTCAGTCTATCATTACAAAAAGTGGTCTTTATCTGCAAAACCATCGTTCCTCACGCGCACGTGGGCTCGACGATGACGCCCAACCTGGCGTGAAGCGTCACGGTAGTCTTCTTGCACCAAAACAACATGTCTTGGAACTCGTTTGGGGGAGGACATCCGCACGCTTCCCTTTAATCACCAAAGAGGAAAACCTCTCTGTCCGCGCCCGCTAGCACAATCCTTGCAATCATGTCATGCGCATGACATCATCCATGTGGTGGGCACGCGACCGCGCGGCCAGCGCCGCACGACCCCTCTAGGCGGAGAGCTCCACGGTAGGCCACCTCGCGAGGCTGCCCACTACTTGGAGATGATCGTCCTGAAGAGCCCCCCTTGAAGAGAGGCTCCTCGCGAGGTGTCTTGAGCTTGCGGAGCCCAGGAGTGGGCTCCAGCAGGAGTTTGGCCCTTCAGGTGTCGCTGACTGGGCGACAGGCACACAAGTCGTGGTACCCTGGTCCCCACTGGACCGACGGTAGCCCCGGGGCCCGCTGTGGGCACATTCCGCCCGTTAAGAATGAAATGGCATGAGTCAAAATGACGCGGGGCTTAGTGGACTACCGGGCCCAGGCAGGGATGTGTGGCAACACAATGGGACGGGGACGCCCCCACTTCCCCCGTGATGCATGTGTAACTGCAAGCCCTGCCATAAGACTATTTCACGTTCGGCGCAGGAAACATCATTGCTTTCCTCTGCCCCATTCACCTTCCTTGCACACTGCTCCTCCTTCCTAGATCGCGCCTCTCCTCGCCCTTCCTTTCTCGCACTTCCAATATTGCGCCGCCGCCATGGCTCCCACCATCAAGAAGAGGACGACCACCACCGGAGCGCAGCTTGAACCGGCCCTACTGAAGTCCACCATCAACAACCAGGAGGGGCTGAACAAGGTGAGCCCCATGACGGCCTGCGCTCACAACGAGCATGGGTCCACGAAGATCTGGCATGTCTCCAAGTTTCCCCGCGAGCTGCCGACGACTATGTTCCCCTTCTTCTTCCACTCCATCTTCTTCGGCCTCGTATCGCCCTTCTCCGACTTATTCTGCGCCATCCTTGCCCACTACAAGATCCACGCGCTCCATCTTCATCCCAACTCGGTCTTCCTCCATGCCATCTTCGCCTTCTTTTGTGAGGGCTTCCTAGGAGTGATGCCCTCGATGGCCCTCTTCAGGACCTTCTATAGCTTGCGGATGTACGTGTGAGCCATAGCATGGGGTGCGCCTCCTTTCGCATGGTCCATGAGATGGCCAAAAAGATCATCAATATGAAGATCATGAAGAAGGTGGAGGGCTTTAGGTCACGCTGGGTCTGCATGGACGTAGGCCACCACAGCCCTCTTCTTCAGCTTCCGTTCGTGCCCATCGTGAAGAGCTCAGGATGGGAGCACTCCAAGATCAACGACGTAGGGCTGGCACCGTTCATTGCAAGGATCCAGGAGCTGCGGGACACCGGCCTCACGGGAGTGATGGTTGCTAAGGAGTTCGTGCGTCGTTGCACCACCCCTATCCATAAGCATTCACACCCAGCATGGGCCTAGGCCGATAGCATGGACACGATGACGCTGAGCAACGACAGCCTCACGGTGGAGTGGGTGGATGAGACATGAAGATCTTATTCACCGAGGCCATGCCGGGCATACATGAGGACGGGATCCCATTGTACTACCGTGGCAACGAGGACGTCATCTCGGTGGTGATGCGAAGGTTCAATGAGTGGGGGCTGGTCCCCGCAAGACAAGAGGGTCCCCACGATAACCCTCTCCTCATTGTGCCATTCTCACGTGGTCGCAAAAACGATGGGCACTCGGCAAGGGCCGCCATGGAGACCAATGGACGGGCGCGGCTGCGGAGTCGCCAGGAGCTGCTTCTCAAAGCCAGTGACGATGACGTGCAATTTTTGATCGTGCCCTCCACGTGTGTGAGCATGGGGGCGAAAGTGGAGGACTACGAAGAAATTGACGACCCCCGCAGAGGGGAGACTGAGGAGGTTGTCGAGCCTCACGAGGAGGGGGCCCGCTCTAGTCCACCAGAGGCGAGCTCTAGCAGGCCTCATAGTGAGCCCTCTCGAGGGACCTCACGATACCTCCACGAGAGCGGCAGCGGCAACCGCTCCCACCAGAAGCTAAGGAAAAGGTGTTGGGTCACCACAGACGAGTGAGTTCACTTACTCTGTTATTTTTGTCCTTTGTTTCTCGAGGCGCATGGATGAGTTGCCGGCTCTATAGGGAGCCCGCGAGGAAAAATAAGAAGGCCGTGATACCCACGACGTCTGCGACCATGGTGTGAACCGAGGGGGCTGATGTGCCCCTTGCGAACCCCGAGGGGCACCGGGAGGTTGTCCATGAGCCCGAAGTTGAGGTGGAGCGCACCGAGGCGGAGAGGGAGCATGCGACGATTCCCGCGTTGCAGAGAAACCTGCACCCCTTAGCCGAGGGGAGCTAGCCCAGGGAGGAGTACTCGGGAGGAGAGGAGGTGCCTCTCGAAGCGCCTGACGCGGGCGACGACACGACGATGAGGGGTCTGATACTTCTCCAATGTATCTATAATTTTTGATTATTCCATGCTGTTATATTATCATTCTTGGATGTTTTGCAATCATTTTATAGCAACTTTATATCATTTTTTGGGCTAACCTATTGACATAGTGCCCAATGCCAGTTGATGTTTTTGCTTGTTTTTTACTTCGAAGAAAATCAATATCAAACGGAGTCAAATGCCATGAAACTTTTTGGAGTTTTTTTTCTGCTTACAAGACACCCAGAGGAGCAAAGAACCACTAGAGAGGAGGTCGAGGCTACCCACTAGGCACCAGGGTAAGCCTACCCCCCTCGCGTGGCATGGTACCTAGTGTGCACCTCATGGCCCATCTTGGCGTGATTCCAACGCCCAAAAATCCTATAAGTACAGAAACCCCCAAAATGAATCCTAGATGAGAAGTTCCACCGCCGCAAGCTTGTGTAGCCATGAAAAAACAATCGGGAGCCCATTCCAGCACCCTGCCGGAGGGGGAGATCATCTCCTATGGCCATCTTCATCATCATGGTCGGGGCCATGACGAGGAGGGAGTAGTCCACCCCCGGGGATGAGGATTTGTACCAGTAGCTATGTGTTTAATATCTCTCTCTCTCTCTCGTGTTCTTGAGATGCCATGATCTTGATACATAACGGGCCTTGTTAATATAGTTGGATCATATGGTGTTTGTCCCATGCTATTGTTGTGATGAATTGAATCTTTCACTTTAAGATCTCGTTATGTTGGATTGAATATTCAGGTTTGAGAGCACATGATGAATGTCTTGCATTCGGATACCCGTAGTGACATTTGGGTATTCAAGTGATTCACTTGGTATATGTTTTAGCACTCAACTCGTGGAATACCGAGGTGACATTGGGGTAATCTATACATAGGGGTTGATTGCACGTTTTCACAATATGTTCTCACATAGAAATCTTGGGGTGCTCCTTGAAGTTCTTTGTGTTGGATTGAATATGAAGAGTCTGAAATTGTTTGATGCATGTCGTATAATTAGCCCACGTATACTTGAGGTGACATTGGAGTATCTAGGTGACATTAGGGTTGATTGATATGTATCGATGGTGTTATTTTAGTACGAACTCTTGAATAGATCGATTAGAAAGGATAACTTGTTATTCTAGTACGAACTATTGTAAAGATTGGTCGAAAAGAATAACTTTGAGGTGGTTTCATACCCTACAAACATTTTCTTCTTATGTTCTGTGCTAGATGGGAACTTTGGGGTGATTCTTTATCGCAAGTTGAGGGATTGTTATGTGATCCAATTATATTATCATTGTTGAGAGATTGCACTAGCGAAATTACGGACCCTAGGCCTCATTTTCAAGCATTGCAATACCGTTTATGCTCATTTTTGTAAGTTGCTACCTTGCTGTTTTTCATTGTTCCTGTTACAAAAGTCAGTATCTACTATCATTACTACACTTGTATCACCATCTCTTCTCTGAACTAGTGCACCTATACAATTTACCATTGTATTTGGTGTGTTGGGTACACAAGAGACTTTTTATTATTTGGTTGCAGGGTTGTTTGAGACACACCATCTTCATCCTATGCCTCCCACTGATTGATAAACCTTAGAACATCCATTTGAGGGAAATTTGCTACTGTCCTACAAAACTCTGCGCTTGGAGGCCCAACATGAGTCTACGAGAACAAGTTGTGTAGTATACATCAATATCTTTTCTAGTGTCGTTGCTGGGGAGGTGAGTGCTTGAAGGTATATCTTTAGATATTGCAATTTAATCTTTTAGTTTCTTGTTTTGTCACTAGTTTGGTTCATATTTATCATGAAAAAATGGAATTGAGATGGGCTCATATTGTTCATCTTTATCATGTCTTTCTTGGAAATGAGATGGAAAGGAAAATTGTGCTCAATGGATAGAAGAGGAATTCAATAAAATGTTTGGCATAAAATCCTTGAATGATGAGCATGATAGAAATATTGTTGGTATGAATTCTCTGAATATCCATGATGCTAATGATATGCAAAGGCACAAGCTTGGGTATGCTATGTTTGATGAAGATGATGTTTTTAGTCCCCCAAGCTTTGTGAGAAAATTTATTACGATGAAAGCATGCCTAATATTTATGATGATTATATTGGTGAAAGATGGTTTGGAATGGTATCAACTCTAGGTACTAATTATCCCACTATTTTGGAGGGCATTTAATCTTATCATAATGATAAAAGTGGATTTAGGGAGGTCATGACTTTATTTAGTGATGAGTCCACTATTAAGGAAGAGGCTTGAATTTACTATGGAAACAAATTTGCTATCTATTATGATTATTGTGATGACATTTATGCTATAAAGAATGAGGATAACCATGAAACTCGTGACCATGAGTTTAATTTTGACATGGATTATATCAATCAAGTATCTAATGATAGTTATTTTGTTGAGTTTGCTCCCACTACTACGAATTATAAGAATTTTGCTTGTGTGGGTAGTAATAAAAATTCTATGCTTGTGCATCATGAAAAGAATGATGTATGTGATAGTTATATTGTTGAATTAATTCAATATGCTACTGAAAATTATTATGAGAGGGGAACATATGTTTATACATATTTCAATAATATCAAGTTTCCCCTCTTTATGTTCAAAATTTTGAAGTCATGCTTGTTTGGCCTTCCTATGCAAGATGATTATTGCTACAATAAATTGTTTGCTTGCAAAATACCTATGCATAGGAAGTGGGTTAGACTTAAATGTGCTTGACATGTGATTCATGATGCTCTTTTGCCAAGCAAAGCCTTTGGGATAGTGTGGATACTTGCTTGTTTGATTCTGTGCAAAAACAGAAACTTTTACGTCTAGTGCGGAATTTCTATGATTTTACTGGAGGGTAAAAAAATCTGAAATTTTTACAAAGTTTTGGTATGTAAATATCTGTGTTTGAATAATTTTTCAAGAAAATTATTGTTTGGAAAGTATTGTTTTTATTTAGATCTTCACAAACTGTTTTGTTTTTGACAAATTATGTTTTGCGTGCATAGTTTTCTTGTTTTAGTGTTTCCATAGATTATATTTAGTGATATAAATTAATAGAATGATATAATACAGTAGTATTATGTGAGAACAATTATGTATCTTGTGTTGGAAGTATCTAAGTGAATGATATGTATTTATCATACTAACCCATCTCACGAAGTTTCGTTAAGTTCTGTGTGATTGAAGCTTTTAAGTTTTGGGTGAGATACCAATACGAGGAGAATAATGAGAAGAAAGAACCTAATCTTGGGGATGCCCAAGTAACCCCCAAGGTAATATCCAAGGAAGACTCAAGAGTCTAAGCTTCGGGATGCCCCAGAAGGCATCCCCTCTTTCAACTCCAACATTATCGGTATATCTTACTTGGAGCTATAATTTTATTAATCACGTGATATGTCTTTTGCTTGGAGCGTCACTTTATTTTGTTGTTCTCTGTTAGATATTATTTTTAATCTTGTTTTTCAATAAAAAATTCAAAGAATTGCCATTAGAATGCTTGAATTGCATGTGAGATGTGTGTTGTACAAAAACAAAAACTTATGCTATAGTATTTCAATTATCATATTTTACTGGAACATGGAAAGTTTATGAATAATTTTGAAAAGTACTGTCATACAAATTGTTTACCACTTCCTAAATTTTCACAAGTTTTGGAGACACACAAGTACACGTTTTAAATAGATTGCTACAGACTGTCCTGTTTAGACAGATTGTTGTCATAATTTTGTTATCTACTTATCCTATAGTTTCCATAGCTTATATTGGTACATATAAAGTGGGGAAATGATAGTATACAGTACCTAATGTTTGAAAAATATTATGAAACTTGTCTTAGAAGTACATGAAGTATTGATTTACTTTTATGTGTACTAACCTATCTCACGAGTTCTTTCCAAGTATTGTGTGGATGAAGTTTTTGAGAGGTAGGTGGAACCGGGATATGAGAGGATTGAACGAGATACAAAATATCAAGCTTGGGGATGCCCAAGGCACTCCTAGTAAATATTTCAAGAAGTCTCAAGCATCTAAGCTTAGGGTTGCTACGCATCCCACCTCTCTTTGTCAACAACTCCCGGTTAGCCTATGTTGAGCCTAAATTTTTATTTTTATTTGTCCACTTGATTTGTGCTATTCTGGAGTGTCCTTTGTTTTATCTGTTGTTTGAAATAAAATATCAGATCTGAAAATCTTTGTTGAGAGAGAGTCCTCACATAACTACTTAATTATTTGACTACTCATTGATCTTCAGTTATATCTTTTGAGAGTAGTTTGATTGAATTGCTCTAGTACTTCACTTATATATTTTTGAGCACGGTGGTGCTGTTATATTGAAAAAAAATATGCTATCATTCTTCACTTAGATTATTTCCAGAGTTAGGATAAACTTTAAATAAATCCTATCTTGATTCGCTTATATTATTTTGAGCGTTGAAAATTTTAAGGAAACTTGTGCTCTCGTTCTTCACTTATATTTGTTTGAGATATTTTTATTAGCAATGGAAATTTGCCTTAAATGAAATTCGTCCAAAAGTGTAGATATCCAGGGGAGATATAATAAAAACTCTCATGAAGATCATTGGATGTTAAACTTGATTCTTTGCAATAGTTTTACGATATGAAGATAGTGATATGTGGGTTATGTTGATGAGTAATTATGCTTTAGTAAGAATATTGGTGTTAAAGTTTGTGATTCCCTATGCATGCACATTAAGTCAATAATTATGCTATGAAATTACATCCTACTCCCTCCGTCACGGTTTAGAAGGCACGCTTGGAAAATTTCTGAGACCCAGGTAGTCATCGATTGGTTGTGAGATGTAGTAGGTGTATATGCTAATGCACCTAATCAATTGAGAAAATATTGGTACTAATGAGTGAGCAGCAAATTAGGAGGGCGCATGCATGAGTAGTACTAGTACTAATTAATGAAACTAATTGCTTTCACGCCTTAAACTTGTCTATTTTGGAAACGCACGCAAGTTTAACTGTGTCTTCTAAACCGTGACGGAGGGAGTACTTGTGTTGCACTATTCGGTGTTAGTTATGTTTAATGGTCCATTATGATAGTTTTCATTCCTTGACTGGGCGATTCTCAATCTATTTGCTAGCCTTAACTTATACTAAGTGGAAATGATCCTTGTGCATCCAAAACTAAACCCAAAGTTGTGCCAAATAAGTTCACCATACCTACCTATATGCGGTATTTCAGTATCGTGCTAAGTAAATTTGTATTTGCCAACTCTAATACTCAAAATAAACTTTTTTTTTTCTGTGCCCATGCCGCTCATGAAGCGGCAAGGGGTGGCCTTATCTTTCATGTTAAATAGGTTATTCTCAATATAAGTGTTTATTCACTTGTCATTGCACGACAGTATGGCGGTAATAGGGATCCCAAGTCTTAAAATGTAAAGAAAATTTATTTTATATTGTCAAATAATAAAATCCTTAAAAAGTGTTGGTATGAACGGTATCCGTGGATGCGGCTAGCTGTGAAATGTGAAAGAATGATGAAAAAAGAAATAAACTTTATTTTCAGTTTGAGAACTGCCTATGATTTGTTTAGCATGAGAGCATCTCCAACAGAGGCGCTACCATGCCGCGCGCTAAATTTTTTTTACCGCGTCAAAATAGCGTTTTACAGCGCCGGATGACCGAACATCTCCAACAGACGCTCAAAAATATTCCGAAATCATCCCTGCCCCGCCATCTCCAGCGGACGCCCAAAATCATCCCTGCCCCGCCATGGCCAAGCCCTGCCCCGCCATGGCCACGCCCTGCCCAACCGCGCCGCCGCGACCTGCTCCGCCCCGCCCCGCCATGGCCGCGGCCTGCTCCGCCCCGCCGCGGCCATGGCCTGCTCCGCCCCGCTCTGCTCCGCCTCGCCGCGGCCATGGCCTGCTCCGCCTCGCCGCGGCCATGGCCTGCTCCGCCCCGCTCTGCTCCGCCTCGCCGCGGCCATGGCCTGCTCCGCCCCGCCGCGGCCATGGCCTGCTCCGCCCCGCTCTGCTCCGCCTCGCCGCGGCCATGGCCTGCTCCGCCCCGCCGCGGCCGGCTGGCAGGCTGGCGCGCGCACGCGAGGTGGCCGGCAGCGGGCGCATGCACGGAAAGGAGTTTCAGCGCGCACGAAAAGTTCAGCGCGCACGAGCTCGCGCACGAAATATACTGCGTCCGGTTCAGTTTTCCCCAGCGCGCTGAACATTTTTTACAGCGTGCTCTATTATACAGCGTCTGTTGGAGTGCAATTTTTAACTCCGCGAGCGCTAAACTTGTGTTTTTGGGCACGACGCTAATATTGGGCGTCTGTTGGAGATGCTCTAAAAGATATTGCAAACTGTACGTTTAAAGGCCCAACACAAGTCTAGAAAAACAAGCACTCCACGCGTGCCGGGGAGGCCCATACCGATGAGGGAGCCACGACGAGCCCCCGGCATCACCCGTGCACCAGGTTCCTAAAGCCATTATCATGAGCTGTAGCGCACGCCATTGCGACAGGCTGTAGTGGAAGTTGTGTGGAGCCCCTAGCGCTTGGCGGACGAGGCCGCTCTCACGAGGATCAGGGGCAAGGGGCATGCAGAAGAGGACGCCCTGGGGTCTTCGTGGACCATTACAACAGCCGACGACATGGAGCCGCAGCCTGGGCCCTGAAGTTGATCACTAGCAGTTTCGTGCTCCGGCGGGGAGCCTTGCAGGGGGCGAAGGCCGCCCTTGATGCACTTGAGGCGGACCTCCGGGTAGAGGAGGCACGCCTCATGGATAAGCGTTGATGCCTCACACACGGACGACGGCAACTTAGGTGGCCATCAAGCTCGGCCGCCCGCGGGATGACTCCATGCGGGAGAAGCACGAGAAGACCACTAGGGATGTCATACAGTTTTGGGACAACGCTGTTCGGGATGACGACGAGGCTAACAGCGGCATGAGGAGGTGGCGGCCCGCGAGAAGGTCGTGCATGAGTAGATCTCCCTACGGGAGCAGGAACTCCGAACGCAGGAGGAAGCCGCCGCATACCCGAAAGGAAGCTCGCTTCCCGCAAGGAGGAGCTCACCAAGAAATGGGAGGCCCTCGCGGCTCGCGAGGCTGACACTGAAATCCGTGAGCGAGAGCTCGTCAGGACCACGTCCGAGCAGGGGACGCCGCACGAGCACCTGACGACGTTGGAATGTTGGAGTCCTAGGTGGTGGCCACCCATGCCTACTTCGAGACAAACCGCGCCAATGCCAACAAGAAGATCGTGGCGAAGGAGGTGAAGATTAACACGGACGCTGACGCGAGGATCAAGGCGAGCACGAGGCGCTCCGGAAGCAGCAAGAGGACCACTTCACCTAGAACGTTGCAAGCTCCATGATGAGGCCGACAAGCTCAAGGCGAAGCTTCAGGAGGCGTGGACCGACCTCCAGCTCGTGGTGAAGGTTAAGGAGGATGCTGAGGGAGAGATAGCTTTCCTTCAGGATCAGCTTGGCGGCATCTTTGATGTCTTTCATAATGTGAGGGATGCTACTACCCGACACATGCACTGCAGGCCAAGCGCGCGAAGGTGTTCCACGCCCTTGCGCGGCAGGCCCACGTTGTTGTGTCCTGCTTCTGACGAGATCGCTGACTTCCCCATCGTTGATGTTGTGCCGGCTACCTCAACTTCTTCACCAAGCAGGTGTAGGCACTGGAGACGGCGATATCCAGGCAGGATGCCGGCACTGAATAAGAGTGTTGCGACCTCTTGGACCAGGCGGTGATACACATCTTCACTAACCTTCTCCGCACCAATGCCAACTTCGACTTCACCGGGTTGGTGGAGCATGTCCCCCAAAGCCCCGACGTGGAAGCGGCTTGTGCTAAGGAAACAAAAAGACACTGGATGACATCATGAGGAAAAAGAGTTCAAGAGGCGTCAAGGAATTTACAAAATACTTGGACTTAGCTTTCTTATGAGGCATGAGCTTTGGTGTGCTGCGGATTGTGGGGTGTGTCTCGCGAGACATAGGCCCGTAAGGCCGCCCGCTCACACTTGATGAAGGTAGTAGCCTTAGACTGCCTTGCGAGGCAGTGCTCGCGAGGCCTCTTGAGCCGTGTACCTGCAGCGGTAATATGCCAACAAATTTTGCAAGTGATGGATAGACACACGCTCGCAAATCCACTCGTGGGTGTCATGCGAGGAGACAAAGTACCAAAGACCTTGGTGAGGTGAAGTGCAGGGGGGTAGGCCCGCGAGCCATAGCACTTAGGTTTAGCGGAGCTGCTAGGACACACCCAAGCACATGCACCGTGTCCATCCCCCGCTCATGTGACATGCATGAGGGAAATTGTGAGCACGAGCAACTCTTGAGAGAAAAGTGTTTACCAAGCACGCGAGATACTTCAAGAAATAAAATTTTACTGCTGGGCAAAAGAATTCATTACACAACCAAAAAAGAGAGTGATGTCGTTTTGGACACGGGTCAGCTTGAGAATGTAGTGCTGCCAGCGGCGTCCTCAAAGAAACAATCTGCCATATGTGAGCATGGGCCCCACTTGGTTGTGGGTGGGAGCTCTCGCGGCCTTGTGGCGACACAAAAAGAGAGCCTCCGAAGCGTGTACAACTCCATTGTGTTCATACCCATGAGGTCACAGATAGAACTTGCAATGGTGTTGGATGTTCCACTGATGCAACACCGGGACACCCCTCCCTTGTCTTCAGTTGTGCTGCGCTAGGCCAGGAAAAATGAACGACCCTGAAAGGGCCTTCCCACATGGGGGAGAGCTTTTGGAGTCATTCTCTGGAGAGAATCCTTCGAAGGACAAGATTGCCAACTTCAAGATACCGGGGTGTATGTTGCGGCTATAGTAGCGATGCAGCGCCTGTTGATACTGAGCCGCATGGATGGCGGTCTGGTGGCATGCTTACTCGAGGAGGAGCATATCAGCTTCCCAAGGGCCATCCCCGCGATCCTTATTGAATTCCACGACCCGCGGGGACCCGTGCTTGAGCTTGGTGGGGAGGTGATACATCTCCAACATATCTATAATTTTTTATTGTTCCATGCTGATATATTATCGTTCTAGAATACTTTTTAGGTATTTATTTACCAATTTATATTATTTTTGAGAACTAATCTATTGATCCAGCGCCCAGTGCCAGTTGCTGTTTTCTGCATGTTTTTCACTTTTCAGGTTTTCCCTACCAAACAAAGTCCAAATGACCCGAAATGTTTTGGATATTTTCCTAGACAAAAAGAAGACCAACGATCATCGAAATAAGGATGGAGGCCACCCGAGGGCCCCACAAGCCAACACGACGCGACGTGGGGGCGCCCTGATGGCTTTTGGGCCCCTTGAGGCCCTCCTAACTCTACTCTATGGCTTATTAATTTTTATATATCCTAAAAACCTTAGGGGCAGTCCGGAAACACTTTTTACGTTGCCTCAAGTCTCTATTCCTCTGGGAGGTGATACGTCCCAAATGTATCTATAATTTTTTCTTGTTCCATGATCTTTTGGATGACATTGCAATATGTTTCGCTACACTTTTATATGTTTTTACACATATTTGGACTAACCTACTAACTCACTGCACCCCTCTGTCTGATGATGTTTTTTTGTAGGGGATTTTACCCAATTTTCCGGAGCGCCAAAAACCCCGAGAAAAATATATAAAAATCAGCGCACCAGAAGATTCACGAAGCATGAAAGGGGCCCAGAGGGGTGGCACGGGCCGCCCAGGCGACCTGTGGGCGCGACCCACCCCTAGGCCGCGTCAGGAGGCCGCCTGGGTGGGTCCCACACCCTCGGGTGCCTTCCTTTTGCCTATATTTACCCCTCGACGAAGAAAACTCTATACTTCATCCATAATTGCAAATTTCTCCATCGTTCCACCGTCGCAACGCTTTCGAGATCGGGAGCGTCAGGAGACCTCTTCCCGGCACCCTTCCGGTGGGAGGATTGACCTCCGGGAGCTTCTCCACGGCCATGGACGCTTCTCGGACATGCCGTGAGTAGTCCTCCTTGGACCATGAGTCCATGACCAGTAGCTATGTGATGTCTTCTCTCCAATCTTGTGCTTCAATGATTAACCCTTGTGAGCTGCCCTACATGATCAAGGCATCTATGTAATTTTCATGCTATTGCTATGCTTAGTTTGTTGGGATCCGATGGATTATGAGATTATGTTCAGATTGTTATGAGTTATATATTTGATTATCCTTTTATATTATGTTGTTTAGTGGTTCATTCATGTTCTCCATTTCTTTGTATTGCTTTGGCCGAGTAGTAGATTGCAACTTCAAGAGGGAGCGTTATGCATGATTGTGGGTTCATGCCCCCTGAAGTCTAGCTTGAGTGACAAAAGCATGAGACTAGGGGATGTGTTGTTGCCACCAGGGAGACAACAACGGTTGCAAGGATTGTTTACCTTACGCATAGTTCGTTAATGCAGTTGTCCGTTGCTTTGAGTTTACACTTTGGGTGGGGCTCGCAACTTAATACCAGCGAGATGTTCTGGATAAATATCTAAAGATGGATGATTAGTAAGTAGATGCTGATGAATAAACGGTCTACTTGTCTTGGTGTACTTTCCATTACTATTGAGCCTCTAACTTTCAAGTAGCATAATTAGCATTGCGGTGCGTTCATAATTCTGTCAATTGCCCAGCTGTAATTTCTTTACCCAAGCATAGTTGTTTATCGTCTTTTGGGAGAAAGACATCACTAGTGAACATCATGTGACTCCGGTCCATATCACCACCATTGATTACACCTCCATCATTTACTGCTTTCATTTACTTTCCCTTTGCAATCACTATTACTATTCCCGCTTGTGTTTTGATCCTTTGCAAACTACAAGGCCAGAGAGATTGACAACCTCTCTGTACTCGTTGGGAACAAAGTTATTTGTGTGTGTGCAGGTCCATGTCTTCTGCTAGCGCCAAGGTGGAAGACACCTACTTGTTGATCCTAGGAGTCCTCCTGGTTCGATAAACCTTACAACCTTCCTGTAAGGGAAAACATGCTGCTGACTATGAGGTGATCCGGAGCTCCGATCCGGCACCCTGCAGGAAGGGGGGTTGATCACGGAGGGCTTCTTCATCAACCTTGCTGCCCTCATAATGATGTGTGAGTACTTCACCACACACCTACGGGTCCATAGATAGTATCTAGATGACAATCTGTTCCTGTCTTGATCTTCAATCCAATGATCATCGCCTCTTCGCTTTGATCCACATGATGTAATTACTTTTTTGTTGTGCGTTTGTTGGGATCCAGTGAATTGTGGGTTTATGTTAAGATTAATCATGATAAATATAAGAGTCTTATCTAAATAATAATATGATTATTATGTGCATAATTATGATAGCTTCATAATTATCTCCTACCTATTGAAATAGTTTGGCCAACTAGATTGATATTTATTTGGTGAGAGAGGTGCGTTGTAGTAAGTTCAACCCGGCAAATTTCTATATCCTAGTGATAGAAGGGGACAAAACGAGTCTTTGTGTTGCTTCTACTAAGGATAAAACAATGCGGTTTATTCATATTGCTGGAGTTTACTTTGTCTACATCATGTCACGTTCTCCATGCATTACTCCGTTTTACTTAATACTCTAGATGCATCCTGGATAGCGGTCGATGAGTGGAGTAATAATAATAGGTATTGACAGGTGTTGAAAAGACCTCGATGACGCCTAGGGGGGGGGGGTGAATAGGCTATTTAAAAACTTCTTCGGATTTGGCTTGAACCTAATGCGGAAATAAACTAAGAGGGTACTTGTCAACCACAAATCCTAAATGCACTAGGCACTTTAACGTGTATGAGCAACACGATCTACCAAGATGGACACAATACAGTTACTAACAAGCACAAGTAAGTTACACAAACTTACTTGAGCTATATCACACGACAAGTAGGTGAACAACACAATATACTAGATCACACTATATCAACACGATATATCAAGGGATGCAAGTATGAACGTGTGGATATAGAGGGTATGCTTGAATGATTAATCTTGTACAAGAAATGGCCAACACAATATAATGAGCACAACCAATACGCAATGTATGTAAGCTCAAATAACACAAGTAAACCACAAGTAAGGAGTTAGGGTTAAGGATAACCAAGGTCACTAAGACGAAGATGTATCCCGATGTTCACTACCTTGGAGGGAAGCTAGTCACTGTTAGAGAGGTGGATGTTACCACGAAGGCACACCAACGCCACGAAGGCTCACCCTATTCTCCCTTTGAGATAACACCACGAAGGCGTTTCTCAACCACTAGTGGTAAGCCTTTGAGGTGGCTTCCAAACCCTCACAAACTTTTCCGGGGGAAATCACACGGATTGATTCCTCTCCGAAGAACTCCTACCGCCTAGGAGTCTCCAACCTCCAAGAGTAACAAGATCACGGGGAATGCTCAAAACTTGCTCAAATCACAAATAGCTTGGGTTGAGAGAAGGAGATCTATCTTTTGATTGGAACAACTCTCAAAGGGGCTCACAAATGCTCTTGGGATCTAAGATTTGGAGTGAGCAAATGTGTGTGAGGTGGAAATGTGTTCTTATGAGGATAAGGCTGTGTTAGGCCACCCTCTCACAAAGTGGGAGGGGGGTATTTATAGAGTGGAGAGAAAAAGAGCCGTTGGGGACACTTTAAGTCACACAGGGTCCGGACGTCCAACAGTTGTCGGAAGTACGGGCGACCGCGAGGGGTCGGACGTCCGACAGGGGTCGGTCGTCCGGGGCCTGTAGATACGACTGAAACTATTTTGAATTAAACAGCGACCGGACGTCCGACAGGGGTCAGTCGTCCGAGGCCTGTAGGTGTGCCTGAACATATTTGAATTCATCAGTATACGGACGTCCGGAGTGGCCCGGAAGTCCGTGTTATACAGCACAAGTTCTACTGGTGGTGGCTTCCGGATTTCCGATGAGTGTCGGACATCCGGTGGTCGGGCATCCGGAGGAAGCCGGATTTCCGAGATATAGTGCACACATTCTACTGGTGTTGACCTCCGGATTTCCGGAGCCTGGCCGGACGTCCGGCCCTCGGGCGTCCAGAGGGAGTCGGATTACCGAGATATAGAACTCAACTTCTACTGGTGCAGGCTTCCGGATTTCCGGGACTTGGCCGGACATCCGGGCCTTGGACGTCCGGAGGGAGCCGGAAGTCCGAGTTAAATGGAACTGATTTCTCTGGTATAGGATTCCGGATTTCCGAGGTAGTCGGTCGTCCGGCCCTCGGACGTCCGGAGGAAGCCGGATGTCCGAGGCACTGGTTCTGTTTACACATAACAGCAAAGCAGTGGAGATGTGGTGTGAGCAGAAAGTGATGATGTAGTTTGAGCAAGTTCGTCGCAAAACCTGTGATCCCCTCTTAACAGTGCGGGATCCGTAAGGACTCAAGAATCATAAAAGAGTACTGATGATCCATACTTGAGTGTATACTTTTATTCGCTGATCATCACTCCGCACAACTAACGTCAAAGGAACTGATACCTTTGAGTTAGCCCTTTCACCTGAGCTTGATGTTGTTGTTCCTTCTTGGCTCAAGTTGAAAGCAAGACATGATGAAGTCTTCAAGTAGCTTTCCCATACACAATGCGGAAAGCCTAGCTTATGTATTCATCTTCATTTGTCCACCATGTGAACATCCACAAGAATCAAGCATGAAGTTCTCAAGAATGTTTATCTTGATCTTGTCCTGTCCACCATGTGTACATCCACAAGAATCAAGCATGTAGTGCTCAGGAATGCTTATCTTGATCTTGTCCTTGTTAGCACATGAGGTTGTCCTTGTCAGCACATGATCATTGACAATAGTTTCAATGATATATTCGTGCTGATCCGCTTGAACTTGCACACCACAATCTTGATGACGATCACCACTTGACGTCATCCTTCATGGGTTGTATGAGATCTTCCTTTTGACGCAAGCCCAATGAAAGCACACCTAACCCCCACATAGGAGTCTCACAAAGACCATGGGTTAGTACACAAACATGTAATGGACAATTCTTACCATACCATGGGATCACTTGATCCCTCTCGGTACATATTGTACGCTTTGTGTGTTGATCATCTTGATTTACTCTTTGTCCGAGATCTTGATCAACCTAGTGTTTCTATGACCATTCTTTGGATAATACCTTGAATAACATCTTGGTCATCATATAAACTCCTTGAACCCAACAGATGGACTTCAAGAAGTGTCTATGGACAAGTCCTATAAATATAACTTAAAGCAACCATTAGTCCATAGGAGTTGTCATCAATTACCAAAACCACATATGGAGATATATGCTCTAACAATCTCCCCCATTTTGGTAATTGAAGACAACCACTTCAAGAGAGTTTATATAAGGAGATAAGCATAACCAAGCGCATACATACGAGGTAATAATGCATGTGTGCAAGATTTAAATGCTTACGCAATAAAAGCAAAACCCTCTAAACATATCCAAAGTAAACTCTCTAAACTTCTCCCCCATTGGCATCGATTGCCAAAATGGACGACAAGTTTAGAAAGCCAAAATAGTAGGTGGTCCTCCAAAAAGTGTGCACTTCTCAGCAAATGAGTGCAGAAAAATACACAATTACAATGATAAGTAGTTGGAGGAAAACAAACTATATTGAGGACCCAAAGATTGCAAATAAAAGGATCGTATGCCACAAAGACATATAAAGATGGAGGCAAGCAATCAAAGAATTCCAGATGGAACAAACAATCATATGGTCCTTCGAACCACATGAATAAAAGATATTATGATAGAGGCAACATAGTGCTTTATCAAAAACTAGAGAAGCACCCCATGATTTGTGCACTAATATGAGATTTTTGTATTTGACACAGGTGCACAAAATAGGATCGTTGCTCCCCCAGAATTAATAGAAACACACAACGAGTGCAAGAAGATAGATGAGACAATAGGCATATCAATTGCACAAAACTAATGGTTGAGCAACATGTAAAGGAAGCAACTTAAGAATAAGCTCAACCAAAGTAATGTGTGTGAGTCATGGCAAAGAACTTGAGAAGACTTAAGATAAGGATGAGCATTGCTCATCAACATAGTCTTGATGAATATGAGATACAAAGTGCAAGACACATCATTCCCACACACACATACTAGAAAATGGGTGCACCAGCTTACTAATAAACAAAATAAGAACCAACGCTTGTGACAACCCATTGTGAAGATAGGAAGTAAGAATCTTGTCAAGAGGAGGGATACTAATTGAAAAAGGCAAAACCCTCATCAAGACAAGCATGAGGAAAAATAATCTTCACGGCCAAAGAGTGCATCAAGATGTAGAAATAAGATGCGCACTCAAAACAAATCCTTTCACGAATCCATAAAAAAAACTTGAAAGAGGAAATGCAACGATGGACGTGAAAGAAAAGAGGATATCAATTAGAGATGTAACTTCTCTCATGTGTAAAAGATTATAAGTAGAAGACAATCATGATGATATATATCCACAAAGAAGGATGTACACACGAAATGGTTACAAGAAGGAACAAACTAGATATCCAAAAGGAAGTCATAAATATATATCAATGAGATCTTTTGCTTGGAAGCATAGCACATGGCCTAATATTTTCTTATTGTATAATATGAACTTCCAACATACGAACATCAAAGACATCCCAACTAGTAGTAAGACATCATCGTTCGGATGCTTTGAGAAAGCAAACAAGTACTACAAGAACGAATCAAGAGATTCATGCCATGATGCAACCTGGAAAAGAAAAGACAGGTTGGGTCCTTTGCAAGAAAAGAATGCATGAAGTGGATACTTGTTACCGAGACAACATTGGATTGTTGTAGTAGATAGTTGTTCTTTGATCATCCTAACTTGGCTCCAATAATCACATGGTCTCAACATCTTCCTTATAGGTGAGCCGAGCATCCAATGCATCTCCAGTTGTTCCTGGAACAACAAAACAAACAAAATGGTGCCCAAACTCATTGGGACCAAAGAGTTAGAAAACCAGCAATACATAGGACAAACTCCACACACATATGTGCATATAGATATGAATTTGAATTTCATGCACACCTTCGCCAATTTATGACAGGGTGGAGTTTCCCTTATATATTGGGTCAAAGGAGGAAAGCAAGCAAAAGGAGTTGTATATAGTAGCTAGATATGCATGCTCAAGACTCTCAAGAATCAACTCAACACAAAGTTGATAAGTCATCAAAAGACAAGATATCAAGTGATAATAAGATCTTAAAACAAAAGAACTATCACTTGAAAGATATCAATTAAAAGATACATCAAGGAATGAGATATCCATTGACACATGCCAAATAGAAGGCAACAAGAAACCAATTGAAGGAAAACAAACATAGGTATCTAGTTTCTAAGAGAGAGCTAGGTTCCAACAAACAAAGCCCTCTACAAATTTTCATGATGGAACAAAGCATCATAAAGAGCAAGAATTGCCTCCCATCAACACACACTTGATGGGGATCAAATGATTTTATGATGGGTGAATAAAGATAGTGTTTTTAAAGGGAATAGGATAGCTCCCACAAGGGACGTGCATTATATAGAATTTGCATTTGAATACAAAACGCACACGATGGGATCATCACTTTCTCTATATCTATAACCACACTAGACATGTTAAAAATAGATTCATAAGAGCCAACAAAGACAAACGAAACACAAAATCCAGTGTAAAGATGATTATCAATTCCAATCATATGATGGGAATAGCAATTGTCAAGGACAAGAAGTATTCTTGAAATGATACTCATTGGTAGATCACAAATATATCCAAGATCATCTTTACCCATAAAACGCAAGCAAATGACACTTGTAGAGCTAACATGCCACCTAGGAACAAGATAGTTTACAATATCAACGCTAAGTGGCAAAACGTCAAATGTACACATTTTCTAGGTTTGTAATATGCACATAGCATATTACTCCCCCATAATGTGATAAACCAATAACATTAACAAGTGGCAAATGAAAACCAACAAGAGATACTTAATGGACCATATAGAATTTGAATTTCTCATGAGTAAGACATACCACATAGACACTAGATAATCTTGAAGCATCAAAACTAAGTGGTATTCCCCATGTACATACATTTATAGGATTGTGAGGTGTGCAAAGCACATCACTCCCCCACAATGGGATAATCCATTAATCTCTCACAAGAGCCAACAAAAATACAGACAAGACGCAAATAGGCTCAATACAGGACTCGCATGTACATGATGTGCAAAACAACATACACATACTTGATTACTCAAGATAAGCAAGTTGGAAGCACAACATATACAAACGCATGCAAGGTAGAAAACCACAACATGCAAAGGGGCAAGCACCTAACAATGTAAACAATTTAAGTACAAGTTACCGCAAGGAGGCAATTGGATATAAGGTAGGAACTCGATAATCCAAATGACTTGGCTTGAGATAATATGAATGATGAAGACCCCTGAATTCTTCATTATGTATCCAAGTCTCTAATGTCCTCCAAGGTCACCTATTGATCAAGTTTGAGCTTGTTGGTCCCCAACTACGTTGGGTCCTAAGAGGTTAATCACAATAGGCTTGGCAACCCGAATGGTTCTTTTCTTGACACCATTTTGAGTACCAACAAACTTGGCAAACACATTGCCAACCTTATTCTTCCCAAGGGAATATGTATCATCAATAGTGATTGGGTTGGATAAGTTACCTTTCGTGCAAGACGAAGCGACGTGACCCTTCTCACGACATAAGTAGCAACATCTACCCTTTGTTTTCTTCCCAGTTGATTTCTCATCATGGGGAGTGTTGGCTTGGGTCTTATTGGGAAGAGGCCTTCCTTCAACTTGTAGTTGAATATGTGATTGAGTTTGTGTCCGCTTCCCTTGTTGCTTGTGACTTTGAGACTTCGTCTTCAGAGGGCAAGATCTAACATGGTGCCCTTTAACTTTGCACTTGAAGCAAATGATTTTGGCCGAATTCTTGACTTGTTCTAGGCCCCTCTTGTTCTTGTTTGAGTTTACTCCAAACTCATTTTTGTCATTCCGAGATGTTTGCTCACACAGGACGTTGTTGAGTGTGGGCATCCCTTCATGACACTGTTCCAAGTCTTTCTTCAAAGAAGTGACTTGGGCCTTGAGCTCTTTGATTTCCTCTGCACGGTTAGTATCAATGCAAGTACTAGAGGAAGTGTAGGCTTCAATGTTAGAGCAACAATGCAAGGAAAGTAATTCATCACATGAGGTAGCAACATTATGAGTAGACGAATTACGAGGACTAGCACATGGAAATATAGTACTTTGACCAGAAGTAGTGCCATTGTCCACATGAGGCTCGCTTGATGTTACCTTGGTGATGATAGCCTCATGAGTTAACTTTTGCACATTATAGGATGTTAGAAGATCGGCATGAGAGCTTGTGAGCATTACATGGTTTTCTTCCAACTTCCCATAATTGCTAGTTAGTAAATCAAGTTGAGCACGTAGCTCAACATTCTCCTTCAATGTTGATACTTCAAAAGAGGTAGAGTTAGATGTACAAGTATCATCAACAATATGAGAGGAGTAAGTAGCAAATAGAGACTTCTAATGAGTAGATTGAAGCTCCTCATAGATCTTAGATGTTTTGATGAGTTCTCCCTTGACATTATTGCATTCAAGGAGAAGGACCTCAAAATCCCTTTTAAGTTTATCATGAGCAACTTCAATCTCTCCTTTTGAAGATCTTAAGTCTCTACATGCTTGATGACTCTTCTCAAGTTCATGTTCAAGTTGTTCACTTTTAGCTTGTTCATGATTAAGTGAATCATTACAGTTTTCAAAGTAAGCAAGAACATCTTGGAACCTTTGAAGAGAGTTATTTTTAGTTTTATGAAGAATTTTAGTGATCACATAGATATTTTCAGTCAAGTTATCATCATCATCCTCATCGCAAATATCATCGTTATTGCACAGGGAAGATGATACCTCATTATTACCTCTTGCCATGAGGTACATGTGAGCTGGAGAAGTTGATGATGATTCTTTTGGTGAATCAGATTCTTCATTAGCCAAAAGTACTTCATATTTCTTGATTTCCCCTAAATGGTTAGTCATAGAGCAACTAGGGAGAAACAAGATATTTTTATCAAGAGGACACGAGGAAGCAGGCATATCACCACAAACATTTGTCAAGGAATCTTTAGGTGAAATGCATGACCTATCAGCACAATAATTTACACTATGTGTGGTGCTAGATATGCTCGTGTCCATAGAGGCTATGCCATTTTCATCAACATATATTTCTTCACTCACCATGTCATTACCTTGTGAGATTGAAGATGCCGAGGTGTGCAAGCAATCGGATATGGGAGTAGTGGTGGACTCTTTAAGATTGAAAAGAGTGAAGAGCTCATGCACCAACTCCTTCATCATAATACCGTCTTCATCAATATTGGACCCACCATATATATCTTCAAGTTTAGTCCAAACTTCATGAGCCGACTTGCAAGTCGAGATAGACTTGAACACTTCAGGACTTATGGTTCGATGAATGGCAAGAAAGGCCTCACAATCAAGATACATTTCATTAGTAGATGAAGATGCATCATCCTTTTTGTCGGCAATCCCTACAAGAACAATTCGTAAAGTATTTGGGCCCATGGCCCGAAAGTGATGAAGCATACGAATTCTCCATAGGGTATAATTTGTGCCATCAAAGTCAAAGATGCCATTGTGCACTAATCCAATAGTCGACATCGATACTCTCTAGGTCGTGAAACCTAATTAAAGAGAGACCTAGCTCTGATACCAATTGAAAATACCTCGATGACGCCTAGAGGGGGGGGGGGGTGAATAGGCTATTTAAAAACTTCTTCGGATTTGGCTTGAACCTAATGCGGAAATAAACAAGAGGGTACTTGTCAAGCACAAATCCTAAATGCACTAGGCACTGCAACGTGTATCAGAAACACGATCTACCAAGATGGATACAATACAGTGACTAACAAGCACAAGTAAGTTACACAAACTTACTTGAGCTATATCACACGACAAGTAGGTGAACAACACAAGATACTAGATCACACTATATCAACACGATGTATCAAGGGATGCAAGTATGAACGTGTGGATATAGAGGGTATGCTTGAATGATTAATCTTGTACAAGAAATGGCCAACACAATATAATGAGCACAACCAATATGCAATGTATGTAAGCTCAAATAGCACAAGTAAACCACAAGTAAGGAGTTAGGGTTAAGGATAACCAAGGTCACTGAGACGAAGATGTATCCCGATGTTCACTTCCTTGGAGGGAAGCTAGTCACCGTTAGAGAGGTGGATGTTACCACGAAGGCACACCAACGCCACGAAGGCTCACCCTATTCTCCCTTTGAGATAACACCACGAAGGCGTTTCTCAACCACTAGTGGTAAGCCTTTGAGGTGGCTTCCAAACCCTCACAAACTTTTCCGGGGGAGATCACACGGATTGATTCCTCTTTGAAGAACTCCTACCGCCTAGGAGTCTCCAATCTCCAAGAGTAACAAGATCACGGGGAATGCTCAAAACTTGCTTAAATCACAAATAGCTTGGGCTGAGAGAAGGAGAGGGAGAAGATCTATCTTTTGATTGGAACAACTCTCAAAGGGGCTCACAAATGCTCTTGGGATCTAAGATTTGGAGTGAGCAAATGTGTGTGAGGTGGAAATGTGTTCTTATGAGGATAAGGTTGTGTTAGGCCACCCTCTCACAAAGTGGGAGGGGGGGGGGTATTTATAGAGTGGAGAGAAAAAGAGCCGTTGGGGACACTTTAAGTCACACAGGGTCCGGACGTCCGACAGTTGTCGGAAGTACGGGCGACCGCGAGGGGTCGGACGTCCGACAGGGGTCGGTCGTCCGGGGCTTGTAGATACGACTGAAACTATTTTGAATTAAACAGCGACCGGACGTCCGACAGGGGTCAGTCGTCCGAGGCCTGTAGGTGTGCCTGAACATATTTGAATTCATCAGTATACGGACGTCCGGAGTGGCCCGGAAGTCCGTGTTATACAGCACAAGTTCTACTGGTGGTGGCTTCCGGATTTCCGATGAGTGTCGGACATCCGGTGGTCGGGCATCCGGAGGAAGCCGGATTTCCGAGATATAGTGCACACATTCTACTGGTGTTGACCTCCGGATTTCCGGAGCCTGGCCGGACGTCCGGCCCTCGGGCGTCCGGAGGGAGTCGGATTACCGAGATATAGAACTCAACTTCTACTGGTGCAGGCTTCCGGATTTCCGGGACTTGGCCGGACATCCGGGCCTTGGACGTCCGGAGGGAGCCGGAAGTCCGAGTTAAATGGCTCTGATTTCTCTGGTATAGGATTCCGGATTTCCGAGGTAGTCGGTCGTCCGGCCCTCGGACGTCCGGAGGAAGCCGGATGTCAGAGGGACTGGTTCTGTTTACAGATAACAGCAAAGCAGTGGAGATGTGGTCTGAGCAGAAAGTGATGATGTAGTTTGAGCAAGTTTGTCGCAAAACCTCTGATCCCCTCTTAATAGTGCGGGATCCCTAAGGACTCAAGAATCATAAAAGAGTACTGATGATCCATACTTGAGTGTATACTTTTATTCGCTGATCATCACTCCGCACAACTAACGTCAAAGGAACTGATACCTTTGAGTTAGCCCTTTCACCTGAGCTTGATGTTGTTGTTCCTTCTTGGCTCAAGTTGAAAGCAAGACATGATGAAGTCTTCAAGTAGCTTTCCCATACACAATGCGGAAAGCCTAGCTTATGTATTCATCTTCATTTGTCCACCATGTGAACATCCACAAGAATCAAGCATGAAGTTCTCAAGAATGTTTATCTTGATCTTGTCCTGTCCACCATGTGTACATCCACAAGAATCAAGCATGTAGTGCTCAGGAATGCTTATCTTGATCTTGTCCTTGTTAGCACATGAGGTTGTCCTTGTCAGCACATGATCATTGACAATAGTTTCAATGATATATTCGTGCTGATCCGCTTGAACTTGCACACCACAATCTTGATGACGATCACCACTTGACGTCATCCTTCATGGGTTGTATGAGATCTTCCTTTTGACGCAAGCCCAATGAAAGCACACCTAACCCCCACATAGGAGTCTCACAAAGACCATGGGTTAGTACACAAACACGTAATGGACAATGCTTACCATACCATGGGATCACTTGATCCCTCTCTGTACATTTTGTACGCTTTGTGTGTTGATCATCTTGATTTACTCTTTGTCTGAGATCTTGATCAACCTAGTGTTTCTATGACCATTCTTTGGATAATACCTTGAATAACATCTTGGTCATCTTATAAACTCCTTGAACCCAACAGATGGACTTCAAGAAGTGTCTATGGACAAGTCCTATAAATATAACTTAAAGCAACCATTAGTCCATAGGAGTTGTCATCAATTACCAAAACGACATATGGAGATATATGCTCTAACAGGTGTCTACCTATTTTTATGTACATTATGCTTATATACACATGATCATTGCCATGAATATCGCTATCGGGGGGATAACCCCAGGGTAGGCCAACAAGGTTGCTCCTTTATCTTCAGCCCAAGAGGAATGACCAAAAACAATTCTACAAGGCCCAAGTCCCCTCGCCGGCTAGGCGACACCTACCGGCTAGGGGGTGAGACGGCCAATTCTCTGGCCGGCCAGGCAACACCTGCCGGCTAGAGGCAAGACGGCTACCTCTTCCTGGCCGCCTAGGCCAAGCCAGCCGGCTAGGGGCGAGGCAGCTGTGCCCAGGCCGGCTAGTCAAACAGGCTAGCCGGCCGGGGATCTCAAGTCACATCCGATCGTAGGTCATGACAAGACCCTATGATTAAAGGTGGCTACGCTTCAACAAATGTACTCGATCGGAGTGCACGGCAGGTACCAGCGACGGCGGCCACGCCGCTGACCTCCCCCGGCTCTCATCCATCACCCATCACTGTGTCGGCCGTCAAACTCCCACTCCATTACTGCACTCGGCATGGGAACAGTGGAGGCGGCCGTACTATCTGTCCATGATGAATCTCGCTGGACGACGCCGGACGTACCACACGCGTCTTGCGTCAACCTTAGGCGAGAGCCTCATTGGATAGCCGGCGGGCCCCACAGCAAGACGGGACCTCGCAGCCGGCGGGCCCCTCAAGCGAGAAGACAAGACCCCCGTGGGCCCCCTGGCCAGCCGGGTCCCACTCTTGTACCCTTTATCCATATTGTAGGCCGGTGGGTCCGTCTATAAAACCCCCCGGCCCCCCTCCATGCCGAGGGTCGGTCAACTGATCACACACACACACACACCAACCACATAGGAGAGGCAGAGATGAGCTGATTGGTCCTTCTTCCTCCTCCGCAATACAGCTTCAGGAGCAACCTGTAATCCCATCCATACATATCATACACCCCGGCAGGACTAGGGGTATTATCTCTACGGAGAGCCCTGAACCTGGGTACATCGTGCGTTCCATGCTTGTACCAACCTCGCCCCCAGCGCCCTCCGGTGCCACTTCGGTTCTTACCTTCTTTAGCCTACCCATGGCTTATGTTGTGAGTATTCACTGACATTTGGCACCCACCATGGGGCCGATCGCGGCATCGGCTGGCTTTACGCGCTGGGCGGGGCCCCGCAACTACACCACCGGATGCATCGCATCCGGACCGATATGCATGCCCATGGAGCCTGCCTTCGATGAGGCAACACTATTGATGATCGACGTCCCTGTCCGCCATTCAAATTCAGACGAGGAGTCCAATGACGAAGCGCCGTCATCGCTGCTATGGAGAACCTTAGTGTTCTCTTTAGCGACCTGCGCCTCAAGGATGGTCCACGCTACTTTGGCGAGGACTTTGATGTCGAGGCGTTATGCGCCAGCTTCAGTAGGCTCTCTATCGCTGAGATGCCTACGCACGACGTGTACCCCAGCAACGTACTCATCTTCGATGACCCTCCGCCGTCCGTGGGGTTCTTCACCCCATACCATGTTGCCACCGTCTCCAACGTCGTGGAGGTGATGGTCGTCGGCGCCGGCACCAGCAGGACTTAGGGCAAAGCGTTAGCAGACGTTGCTGAGCCTGCTGCTGCCGCCGCTGATTCTCTTCAGGCTAAGCTTACCGGCATGAAGACGACCATCGTCGCCTCCAAAAACCCTAACGATGCGCGAGGCAGATCTTGGAGGAGGGCATCGCCATAGCTTCAACGAAACGCCGGATGGAGGCCACACAGCGTGAGTAAGACTCTGCATACGGCCTCACTTCGGTTTCTGAGGCCCCTAGCCGGCTTGGCTCGGTCCGCGGCCATGGACGGGTCATCACCGAGATTCTAGGCCACAAGCAGCGCATCTACGAGACTCCTGCAGCCAACTTGTGGCCGACCCAGGCGGCCATGGCAGAAATGCCGAGTTTGGAGGCCAGGAGCGCGCCTTCCAGGACAAGCGGTTCAAGGATCTCCTTGATGCTGCCAACGAGTAGTAGACACGGCTTGACCCCGGTCAAGCCCAATCAGAGTCTCCGGGACCCAACCCCGGAGCGCGTCGCAACCCTAGCAGTCATAAGCACGCTGAAGGATCTTCCTCGCATCGCACTTTCGGTCGGAAGAGCGAGGGAAGCCATGACAGGCGCTCCCAGCGCCAGAGCGAGCATACTTCGAGCCGGCGTCGTGGAGACAACGAGAGCGACTCGGTGTATGAGGTTCCTTGTCCAGGGAGGACCCATGCCATCGGTTCGCAAGGTGACCTTCCGATTGCGGCTCGGATCGGCGCTTGCGTTCCCCAGGGTGACCACGACGCTCGCAGGCGTCTCAACGCCCTATCATAGTCAGCTCTTCTGGAGGAGGACGGTCCCATCGGTCTAGCCTGCTTCGGCCCCCAGATCCGAGGGGAGCCGTTTCCCCGAGGCTTCACCTTGCCTCGGGATACTCCCAAGTACAACGACACTGCCAAGCCACATGACTGACTGATCGACTACACCACCGTCGTTGGCATTACCAGGGGCAACAAACGCGTAGCATTCCGCTATGTGCCACTCATGTTGGTCGGCTCTGCTCGGACATGGCTTAACACCCTTCCAGCCGGCAACGTCAACTCATGGGTGGACTTCGAGGAGGCGTTCGTTCGCAACTTCACAGGCACTTACAAGCGTCCTGGCCAGCCTCGCGAGCTGACCATGTGCGTCGAGAGGCCCGACAAACCCCTTTGCGACTACGTCACACACTGGACGAAGCATCGCAACTCCTGCGAGGGAGTGCATGAGGTGTAGACCATCCAGTACTTCATCGATGGTTGCCGAGACGGCACTCTCCTCAAGCACAAGCTCATGTGCTCCAAGCCCACCTCTCTGGCGGTGCTCATGGCCAAGGCGGACAAGTACGCCACGGACGACTCCATGATGCGAGTCAAGGTGACCGCCTCAGACAAGGTTGTCCCCATGCCGGCTACTCCTAAGTCGGCTGGAGACAATGGAGGTGGCAAGAAAAACAACCAGCGCAAGGCGGATCAGCTAGATTTGCGCTCCAACAACAAGTTGGTAGCCAGCGTGGAGGGTGAGGCGTTGGCTACTCAGGCCGGCTCCCAGCGGAAGCGGCCCAACAAGGGCAACTGGTTGCCCAGGCAGACCTTTGAGCAGATGCTTGACGCACCCTGCAAAATACATTCTGGGGCAAAACCCTCTACCCACACCCTTTGACGGTGCAGCTTTGCACAACGGCTGTCGCAAGGGGAGGGCCTGCCGGCTGCCCCAAGTGCACAGGCTGCGCCTCAAGCTCCGGCTCCCGGTCCTGCTCCGGCTCCACCGCCGTCGCCTCGCGACGACGGCCGTCTCCACGACGACTACCCCCATCAAGACGGAGCATTCGTCGTCTTCACCAGTGAAGGCGACGACAAGCATAGCCAGCACCAGCGACGACGCGAGGTGAATGCCACGGTCCCCCCGGTTCCTCAATACATGCACTGGTCTGAAAAGCCCATCACATGGAGTCGGGTCGACCATCCTGCGGTGTTGCCCAACCTGGGCTCATACGCGCTCGTCCTCGACCCCACCTTCGCCTCCAAGAGGCTCACCTGCCGGTTCTCCCGGGTGTTGGTCGACGGCGGCAGCAGCATCAACATCCTCTACCTCGACACCCTCCTCAAGCTCGGGCTCAAGGAGACGGACGTCTTGCCGACCAGCACTGTCTTCCACGGCATCGTGCTGGGGCAGTTCTCCTCGCCTATCGACAAAATCTAGCTGGACGTCCTCTTCGGTGACTGATACGTCTCCAACGTATCTATAATTTTTGATGGTTTCATGCTATTATCTTGTCAAACATTGGATGTTTTGTATACCTTTTATATATTTTTTGGGACTAACTTATTAACTTAGTGCCAAGTGCCAGTTCCTGTTTTTTCCATGTTTTTGACCCCTTTGAGAGGAGGATTTCGGATGGAGTCCAAACGGAATGAAACTGCCAAAAAGATTTTTTCCGGAACAGAAAAAGATCGGAAAGCCGGAGAATCAGGGCACGGGCCCACCAGGGTCCCCACAAGCCCTCATGGCGCGGCCACGGGGGGGAGGCCGCGGCCCCCTGGCTTGTGGGCTCCCACAGGCTCCTTTGCCCTAGGTTTTGCGCCTATATATTCCCAAAAATTCCATAAAAAATCAGGAGATCATCGAAAGTACTTTTCCGCCGCCGCAAGCTTCTGTCTCCGCAAGATCCCATCTGGGGCATGTTCTGGTGCCCTACCAGAGGGGGGATTCGGATACGGAGGGCTTCTTCATCAATACCATGACCTCTCTGATGATGCGTGATTAGTTCACCATAGACCTACGGGTCCATAGCTAGTAGCTAGATGGCTTCTTCTCTCTCTTGGATCTTCAATACAAAGTTCTCCATGATCTTCATGGAGATCTATCCGATGTAATCTTCTTTTGCGGTGTGTTTGTTGAGATCCGATGAATTGTGGATTTATGATCAGATTATCTATGAATCTTATTTGAGTTTCTTCTGATCTCTCTTATGCATGATTTCATATCCTTGTAATTCTCTTCGAGTTGTGGGTTTTGTTTGGCCAACTAGATCTATGATTCTTGCAATGGGAGAAGTGCTTGGTTTTGGGTTCATACCGTGCGGTGACCTCACCCACTGACAAAAGGGGCAGCGAGGCACGCATCGTGTTGTTTCCATCAAGGGTAAAAAGATGGGGTTTTCATCATTGGTTTGAGATTGTCCCTCTACATCATGTCATCTTGCTTAAGGCGTTACTCTGTTCGTCATGAACTCAATACACTAGATGCATGCTGGATAGCGGTCGATGTGTGGAGTAATAGTAGTAGATGCAGAAAGTATCGGTGTACTTGTCTCGGACGTGATGCCTATATGTATGATCATTGCCTTAGATATCGTCATGACTTTGCGTGGTTCTATCAATTGCTCGACAGTAATTTGTTCACCCACCGTAATACTTGCTATTTTGAGAGAAGCCTCTCGTGAAAACTATGGCCCCCAGGTCTACCCCACACCATATTTTTAGCCTTACACTTTTTACTTCGTTGCACTTTCCACCTTCAGATCTCACTTTGCAAACAATCTTGAAGGGATTGGCAACCCCTTTATAGCGTTGGGTGCAAGCTCTTTTGTGTTTGCGCAGGTACTCTAGACTTGACGAGATTCTCCTACTGGATTGATACCTTGGTTCTCAAACTGAGGGAAATACTTACTGCTCCTGTGCTGCATCACCCTTTCCTCTTCAAGAGAAAAACCAACGCAAGCAAGTCTCCGTCAACGTGTCAAATTCTGGTGCTGTTGTTTGAGAAGTAGCAGTGAAAAGGCTCACTTCCACCGCGAGTCCATATGGTTCGAGGTGGTGGACCTCAGCAGCCCGTATCACACGCTGCTGGGCAGACCGGCTCTGGCCAAGTTCATGGCTATCCCCCCCTACGCTTACTTGAAGATGAAGATGCCGGGTCCAAAGGGCATCATCACCATTGTTGGCGACTACAAGAAGTCGCTCAAGTGTGCACAAAACATCAGCCGCCTGGCCGACGCCATGGTGATTGCTGAAGACAGGAGACAAATTGACCGGCTCATGGCTCAGGCTACCGAGCAGTCGGTGATCCCTTCTCCTCCATCCCAGTCGGCCAGCGAAGGCTCCTTCAAGACGGCTAAAGAAACCAAGAAGGTGTCACTTGACCCTGCAAACCCCAAGCAATGCGTCACCATCAGGGCTGGCCTCAGCCCCAAATAGGAAGGCGAGCTCGTCGACTTCCTCCGTGAGAATCGAGACATCTTTGCATGGTCCCCCAAAGACATGCCGGGTGTTCCGAGGAAGTACGTCGAGCACAAACTTCATGTGCGATCGGATGCAAAGCCGGTAAAACAACCTGTGCGCCGCTTCGCCGAGGGGAAGCAGCGCACAATTGGAGAAGAGATTACCCGGCTCCTTGCAGCCGGCTTTATCAGGGAGGTTTTCCACCCGGACTGGTTAGCCAATCCAGTCTTGGTGCTGAAGAAAAACAACACATGGCGAATGTGTATCGACTACACAAGCCTGAATAAGGCATGCCCAAAAGACCCTTTCGCGTTGCCTCGGATAGATCAAGTGATCGACTCCACTGCAGGCTGCGAAATGCTGTCAATTCTAGATGCTTATTCAGGCTACCATCAAATCAAGCTGGATCCAGCTGATCGCCTGAAGACCTCCTTCATCACGCCCTTCGGGGCCTACTCCTACACCACCATGACGTCCGGAGGAAGCCGGATGTCCGAGGGACTGGTTCTGTTTACAGATAACAGCAAAGCAGTGGAGATGTGGTCTGAGCAGAAAGTGATGATGTAGTTTGAGCAAGTTTGTCGCAAAACCTCTGATCCCCTCTTAATAGTGCGGGATCCCTAAGGACTCAAGAATCATAAAAGAGTACTGATGATCCATACTTGAGTGTATACTTTTATTCGCTGATCATCACTCCGCACAACTAACGTCAAAGGAACTGATACCTTTGAGTTAGCCCTTTCACCTGAGCTTGATGTTGTTGTTCCTTCTTGGCTCAAGTTGAAAGCAAGACATGATGAAGTCTTCAAGTAGCTTTCCCATACACAATGCGGAAAGCCTAGCTTATGTATTCATCTTCATTTGTCCACCATGTGAACATCCACAAGAATCAAGCATGAAGTTCTCAAGAATGTTTATCTTGATCTTGTCCTGTCCACCATGTGTACATCCACAAGAATCAAGCATGTAGTGCTCAGGAATGCTTATCTTGATCTTGTCCTTGTTAGCACATGAGGTTGTCCTTGTCAGCACATGATCATTGACAATAGTTTCAATGATATATTCGTGCTGATCCGCTTGAACTTGCACACCACAATCTTGATGACGATCATCACTTGACGTCATCCTTCATGGGTTGTATGAGATCTTCCTTTTGACGCAAGCCCAATGAAAGCACACCTAACCCCCACATAGGAGTCTCACAAAGACCATGGGTTAGTACACAAACACGTAATGGACAATGCTTACCATACCATGGGATCACTTGATCCCTCTCTGTACATTTTGTACGCTTTGTGTGTTGATCATCTTGATTTACTCTTTGTCTGAGATCTTGATCAACCTAGTGTTTCTATGACCATTCTTTGGATAATACCTTGAATAACATCTTGGTCATCTTATAAACTCCTTGAACCCAACAGATGGACTTCAAGAAGTGTCTATGGACAAGTCCTATAAATATAACTTAAAGCAACCATTAGTCCATAGGAGTTGTCATCAATTACCAAAACGACATATGGAGATATATGCTCTAACAGGTGTCTACCTATTTTTATGTACATTATGCTTATATACACATGATCATTGCCATGAATATCGCTGTCGGGGGGATAACCCCAGGGTAGGCCAACAAGGTTGCTCCTTTATCTTCAGCCCAAGAGGAATGACCAAAAACAATTCTACAAGGCCCAAGTCCCCTCGCCGGCTAGGCGACACCTACCGGCTAGGGGGCGAGACGGCCAATTCTCTGGCCGGCCAGGCAACACCTGCCGGCTAGAGGCAAGACGGCTACCTCTTCCTGGCCGCCTAGGCCAAGCCAGCCGGCTAGGGGCGAGGCAGCTATGCCCAGGCCGGCTAGTCAAACAGGCTAGCCGGCCGGGAATCTCAAGTCACATCTGATCGTAGGTCATGACAAGACCCTATGATTAAAGGTGGCTACGCTTCAACAAATGTACTCGATCGGAGTGCACGACAGGTACCAGCGACGGCGACCACGCCGCTGACCTCCCCCGGCTCTGATCCATCACCCATCACTGTGTCGGCCGTCAAACTCCCACTCCATTACTACACTCGGCATGGGAACAGTGGAGGCGGCCGTACTATCTGTCCATGACGAATCTCGCTGGACGACGCCGGACGTACCACACGCGTCTTGCGTCAACCTTAGGCGAGAGCCTCATTGGATAGCCGGCGGGCCCCACAGCAAGACGGGACCTCGCAGCCGGCGGGCCCCTCAAGCGAGAAGACAAGACCCCCGTGGGCCCCCTGGCCAGCCGGGTCCCACTCTTGTACCCTTTATCCATATTGTAGGCCGGTGGGTTCGTCTATAAAACCCCCCGGCCCCCCTCCATGCAGAGGGTCGGTCAACTGATCACACACACACACACCAACCACATAGGAGAGGCAGAGATGAGCTGATTGGTCCTTCTTCCTCCTCCGCAATACAGCTTCAGGAGCAACCTGTAATCCCATCCATACATATCATACACCCCGGCAGGACTAGGGGTATTATCTCTACGGAGAGCCCTGAACCTGGGTACATCGTGCGTTCCATGCTTGTACCAACCTCGCCCCCAGCGCCCTCCGGTGCCACTTCGGTTCCTACCTTCTTTAGCCTACCCATGGCTTATGTTGTGAGTATTCACTGACATTTGACACCCACCATGGGGCCGATCGCGGCATCGGCTGGCTTTACGCGCTGGGCGGGGCCCCGCACCTACACCACCAGATGCATCGCATCCGGACCGATATGCATGCCCATGGAGCCTGCCTTCGATGAGGCAACACTATTGATGATCGACGTCCCTGTCCGCCATTCAAATTCAGACGAGGAGTCCAATGACGAAGCGCCGTCATCGCTGCTATGGAGAACCTTAGTGTTCTCTTTAGCGACCTGCGCCTCAAGGATGGTCCACGCTACTTTGGCGAGGACTTTGATGTCGAGGCGTTATGCGCCAGCTTCAGTAGGCTCTCTATCGCTTAGACGCCTACGCACGACGTGTACCCCAGCAACGTACTCATCTTCGATGACCCTCCGCCGTCCGTGGGGTTCTTCACCCCATACCATGTTGCCACCGTCTCCAACGTCGTGGAGGTGATTGTCGTCGGCGCCAGCACCAGCAGGACTTAGGGCAAAGCGTTAGCAGACGTTGCTGAGCCTGCTGCTGCTGCCGCTGATACTCTTCAGGCTAAGCTTACCGGCATGAAGACGACCATCGTCGCCTCCAAAAACCCTAACGATGCGCGAGGCAGATCTTGGAGGAGGGCATCGCCATAGCTTCGGCGAAACGCCGGATGGAGGCCACATAGCGTGAGTAAGACTCTGCATACGGCCTCACTTCGGTTTCCGAGGCCCCTAGCCGGCTTGGCTCGGTCCGCGGCCATGGCCGGGTCATCACCGAGATTCTAGGCCACAAGCAGCGCATCTACGAGACTCCTGCAGCCAACTTGCGGCCGGCCCAGGCGGCCATGGCAGAAATGCCGAGTTTGGAGGCCAGGAGCGCGCCTTCCAGGACAAGCGGGTCAAGGATCTCTTTGATGCTGCCAACGAGCAGTAGACACGGCTTGACCCCGGTCAAGCCCAATCAGAGTCTCCGGGACCCAACCCCGGAGCGCGTCGCAACCCTAGCAGTCATAAGCACGCTGAAGGATCTTCCTCGCATCGCACTTTCGGTCGGAAGAGCGAGGGAAGCCATGACAGGCGCTCCCAGCGCCAGAGCGAGCATACTTCGAGCCGGCGTCGTGGAGACAACGAGAGCGACTTGGTGTATGAGGTTCCTTGTCCAGGGAGGACCCATGCCATCGATTCGCAAGGTGACCTTCCGATTGCGGCTCGGATCGGCGCTCGCGTTCCCCAGGGTGACCACGACGCTCGCAGGCGTCTCAACGCCCTATCATAGTCAGCTCTTCTGGAGGAGGACGGTCCCATCGGTCTAGCCTGCTTCGGCCCTCAGATCCGAGGGGAGCCATTTCCCCGAGGCTTCACCTTGCCTCGGGATACTCCCAAGTACAACGGCACTGCCAAGCCACATGACTGACTGATCGACTACACCACCGTCGTTGGCATTACCAGGGGCAACAAACGCGTAGCATTCCGCTACGTGCCACTCATGTTGGCCAGCTCTGCTCGGACATGGCTTAACACCCTTCCAGCCGGCAACGTCAACTCATGGGTGGACTTCGAGGAGGCGTTCGTTCGCAACTTCACTGGCACTTACAAGCGTCCTGGCCAGCCTCGCGAGCTGACCATGTGCGTCGAGAGGCCCGACAAACCCCTTTGCGACTACGTCACACACTAGACGAAGCATCACAACTCCTGCGAGGGAGTGCATGAGGTGTAGACCATCCAGTACTTCATCGACGGTTGCCGAGACGGCACTCTCCTCAAGCACAAGCTCATGTGCTCCAAGCCCACCTCTCTGGCGGTGCTCATGGCCAAGGCGGACAAGTACGCCACGGCCGACTCCACGATGCGAGTCAAGGTGACCGCCTCAGACAAGGTTGTCCCCATGCCGGCTACTCCTAAGTCGGCTGGAGACAATGGAGGTGGCAAGAAAAACAACCAGCACAAGGCGGATCAGCTAGATTTGCGCTCCAACAACAAGTTGGTAGCCAGCGTGGAGGGTGAGACGTTGGCTACTCAGGCCGGCTCCCAGCGGAAGCGGCCCAACAAGGGCAACTGGTTGCCCAGGCAGACCTTTGAGCAGATGCTTGACGCACCCTGCAAAATACATTCTGGGGCAAAACCCTCTACCCACACCCTTTGACGGTGCAGCTTTGCACAACGGCTGTCGCAAGGGGAGGGCCTCACAGCTGCCCCAAGTGCACAGGCTGCGCCTCAAGCTCCGGCTCCCGGTCCTGCTCCGGCTCCACCGCCGTCGCCTCGCGACGACGGCCGTCTCCACGACAACTACCCCCATCAAGACGGAGCATTCGTCGTCTTCACCAATGAAGGCGACGACAAGCATAGCCAGCACCAGCGACGACGCGAGGTGAATGCCACGGTCCCCCCGGTTCCTCAATACATGCACTGGTCTGAAAAGCCCATCACATGGAGTCGGGTCGACCATCCTGCGGTGTTGCCCAACCTGGGCTCATACGCGCTCGTCCTCGACCCCACCTTCGCCTCCAAGAGGCTCACCTGCCGGTTCTCCCGGGTGTTGGTCGACGGCGGCAGCAGCATCAACATCCTCTACCTCGACACCCTCCTCAAGCTCGGGCTCAAGGAGACGGACGTCTTGCCGACCAGCACTGTCTTCCACGGCATCGTGCTGGAGCAGTTCTCCTCGCCTATCGACAAAATCTAGCTGGACGTCCTCTTCGGTGACTGATACGTCTCCAACGTATCTATAATTTTTGATGGTTTCATGCTATTATCTTGTCAAACATTGGATGTTTTGTATACCTTTTATATATTTTTTGGGACTAACTTATTAACTTAGTGCCAAGTGCCAGTTCCTGTTTTTTCCATGTTTTTGACCCCTTTCAGAGGAGGATTTCGGATGGAGTCCAAACGGAATGAAACTGCCAAAAAGATTTTTTCCGGAACAGAAAAAGATCGGAAATCCGGAGAATCAGGGCACGGGCCCACCAGGGTCCCCACAAGCCCTCATGGCGCGGCCACGGGGGGGAGGCCGCGGCCCCCTGGCTTGTGGGATCCCACAGGCTCCTTTGCCCTAGGTTTTGCGCCTATATATTCCCAAAAATTCAATAAAAAATCAGGAGATCATCGAAAGTACTTTTCCGCCGCCGCAAGCTTCTGCCTCCGCAAGATCCCATCTGGGGCATGTTCTGGTGCCCTACCGGAGGGGGATTCGGATACGGAGGGCTTCTTCATCAATACCATGACCTCTCCGATGATGCGTGATTAGTTCACCATAGACCTACGGGTCCATAGCTAGTAGCTAGATGGCTTCTTCTCTCTCTTGGATCTTCAATACAAAGTTCTCCATGATCTTCATGGAGATCTATCCGATGTAATCTTCTTTTGCGGTGTGTTTGTTGAGATCCGATGAATTGTGGATTTATGATCAGATTATCTATGAATCTTATTTGAGTTTCTTCTGATCTCTCTTATGCATGATTTCATATCCTTGTAATTCTCTTCGAGTTGTGGGTTTTGTTTGGCCAACTAGATCTATGATTCTTGCAATGGAAGAAGTGCTTGGTTTTGGGTTCATACCGTGCGATGACCTCACCCACTGACAAAAGGGGCAGCGAGGCACGCATCGTGTTGTTTCCATCAAGGGTAAAAAGATGGGGTTTTCATCATTGGTTTGAGATTGTCCCTCTACATCATGTCATCTTGCTTAAGGCGTTACTCTGTTCGTCATGAACTCAATACACTAGATGCATGCTGGATAGTGGTCGATGTGTGGAGTAATAGTAGTAGATGCAGAAAGTATCGGTGTACTTGTCTCGGACGTGATGCCTATATGTATGATCATTGCCTTAGATATCGTCATGACTTTGTGTGGTTCTATCAATTGCTCGACAGTAATTTGTTCACCCACCGTAATACTTGCTATTTTGAGAGAAGCCTCTCGTGAAAACTATGGCCCCCAGGTCTACCCCACACCATATGTTTAGCCTTACACTTTTTACTTCGTTGCAGTTTCCACCTTCAGATCTCACTTTGCAAACAATCTTGAAGGGATTGGCAACCCCTTTATAGCGTTGGGTGCAAGCTCTTTTGTGTTTGCGCAGGTACTCTAGACTTGACGAGATTCTCCTACTGGATTGATACCTTGGTTCTCAAACTGAGGGAAATACTTACTGCTCCTGTGCTGCATCACCCTTTCCTCTTCAAGAGAAAAACCAACGCAAGCAAGTCTCCGTCAACGTGTCAAATTCTGGTGCTGTTGTTTGAGAAGTAGCAGTGAAAAGGCTCACTTCCACCGCGAGTCCATATGGTTCGAGGTGGTGGACCTCAGCAGCCCGTATCACACACTGTTGGGCAGACCGGCTCTGGCCAAGTTCATGGCTATCCCCCCCTACGCTTACTTGAAGATGAAGATGCCGGGTCCAAAGGGCATCATCACCATTGTTGGCGACTACAAGAAGTCGCTCAAGTGTGCACAAAACATCAGCCGCCTGGCCGACGCCATGGTGATTGCTGAAGACAGGAGACAAATTGACCGGCTCATGGCTCAGGCTACCGAGCAGTCGGTGATCCCTTCTCCTCCATCCCAGTCGGCCAGCGAAGGCTCCTTCAAGACGGCTAAAGAAACCAAGAAGGTGTCACTTGACCCTGCAAACCCCAAGCAATGCGTCACCATCGGGGCTGGCCTCAGCCCCAAATAGGAAGGCGAGCTCGTCGACTTCCTCCATGAGAATCGAGACATCTTTGCATGGTCCCCCAAAGACATGCCGGGTGTTCCGAGGAAGTACGTCGAGCACAAACTTCATGTGCGATCGGATGCAAAGCCGGTAAAACAACCTGTGCGCCGCTTCGCCGAGGGGAAGCATCGCACAATTGGAGAAGAGATTACCCGGCTCCTTGCAGCCGGCTTTATCAGGGAGGTTTTCCACCCGGACTGGTTAGCCAATCCAGTCTTGGTGCTGAAGAAAAACAACACATGGCGAATGTGTATCGACTACACAAGCCTGAATAAGGCATGCCCAAAAGACCCTTTCGCGTTGCCTCGGATAGATCAAGTGATCGACTCCACTGCAGGCTGCGAAATGCTGTCAATTCTAGATGCTTATTCAGGCTACCATCAAATCAAGCTGGATCCAGCTGATCGCCTGAAGACCTCCTTCATCACGCCCTTCGGGGCCTACTCCTACACCACCATGACGTTCGGTCTGAAGAATGCTAGTGCGACATTCCAACGCTGCATGTAGATGTAGCAGTGCCTACTGCCACAGATCGACAGAAACATCCACGTCTATGTGGATGACATTGTCGTCAAGACCAAGCAGCACTTCAGCCTCCTCGATGACTTGCGGGAGACGTTCGCCAACCTACGCGAGTACAAGATCCGGCTCAACCCGGAGAAGTACGTCTTTGGGGTTCCAGGCGGCGAGCTCCTGGGGTTCTTCGTGTCCGCTCGTGGCATCAAGGAGAACACTGAGAAGATCGGCACCATCGAGATGATGGTGAAGCCGGCTCGAATCCTAGACGTGCAGAAGTTCGCCGGCTGCCTGGCGTCCCTTAGCCAGTTCGTGAGCCGGCTCGGCGAGAAGGCCCTTCCACTCTACCAGCTCATGAAGAAGAAGACAAAGTTCGAGTGGAACGACCGGCGAACGAAGCCTTCCTTGACCTCAAGCGGGTCATCTCGAGCCTGCCAATCTTGGCATCGCTCGCTGAAAGGGAACCCATATTCATATGCATTGCAGCGACCACTTGCGTGGTTAGTGTAGTGCTGGTAGTTGAGCGCAAGGAGGAGGGCAAGGTACTGTTGATAGAGCCGAGGGTGTCCGATCTTTCGGTGAGATGGTGTCTATGGATTTGGTGGAAACGACTTTGACGATCCGACTACAAACGTGCACGATGTTGCGCCTTAGCAATCGCTAAACCAACTCCAAGAGGTTATTGACCATGCCGGAGCACGATCAACATGACCACGAAGGTCTATTCCTGCAAGCAATTGAAGAACAAGAAAAAAAATATGATATTGCAATCTGAATATTGCGAATATAGATGAAGTATTGATAAGGGTGGGGATCCGAAGGCGGTCTTAGTCTGGTCGTTGGACACAAACGAAGTACACGAAGTTGCAATGGCTAACTTTTAACTAAACAAATCCCAAGCAAAAAGCTACTAGGTTGATCTACTTATATAGGAGCAAGGGGTGGCGGCCAAGGAAGTGGAAGGACATCCCAAGGCAGCCTAAAACTAACCCTAGGTCATACAAGGCCTATGGGCCCAAGTGGAGGTGGTGCAACACCTTTGGACTTGTTGTTTGACTCGGATTCTGGTGCAACGTCATTTTGTTTGGTCGATATCTCCATGCTCCGGACAAATTTGCAATTGTGCCTGAAAGCCAGTAGAATCTACTTTGCAGTGCAAACATAATCATGCAATTCGGAGTCCGGATGAAAAAGTTGAAGGCGTTTTGGTATAGGTATGTCTGTGCAGTCCGAATCTGACTCCACAACGTGAAAGACTTGGACTCTATCTTCTCTTAGTCTAAAAGTGACGTGAGAGAACTTCTTGAACAACAACTAATTATTTCCTTTGACATGAGAGGACCTCTTGAATAACATCCAACCATTTCCTCTTCCCTTGTCATCACACGTGATTCATACAAGTGTTCTGTCATTCTGCATTTAGGCATAAAATAAAAATAGGTGAAGTATTTTTGTTTCGGATAACATAAATAAATTATTGCATGAGTTCCATCAGAAATCACCTCAAGTAAATAATCATATGCAATGATTGTGATAATATCAAAGGTAGTCATGTCCTCATCATCCTCCCCTTTTTGAAAATAAAGCCGTCCTCGACGCTGCTTAATCTGAAATTTGGCTAACAAAAGAGACAAGGTGTACATGTTGTATATGTATATGTCATCAATTTTTACTTCCTTTGGCTTTTGCACATATGACACATGTATACATGTGTAACTTTCATATGTTATGAAATATAAAGTCAAAATATTATCACAAGAAGTAGAAAGCATGAAAAATTGCAACTCAGTTTGCACATATAAGTGAAGCTCTTATTTATATCAAAAGGTTGACAGTGCTCATCACTATACCATCCCAACATTGGTGAAGAAAATTGAATTATTTCAAATGTATATGCTACAACAGGCTGAACTAAGCAATCATGCAACATGTCATTTGACATAGAATCATCACCAAGATTGGAGGTCATATCAAAATGATTAAACATTGGCAAAACTATTTTCAAATGTATTTGATCTAAATTAGATTTATTTCCTTTTTCACATGGTTCTTTCTCAACAATAGTTAATTCAATGGGTGCACTCAAAATTCTTGATATTGTAGTTGTTTGAGCACACGGAAAAGTCAAATCATCAACGTAGTTCTCTAAAATAGGTGGTGTGATCAAAGTAATAGGTGGCTCATCACAGGGTACATTGCAATTGACAAGGCATTCATCATACTCATGTGGAGGTGGAAGATAGGTACCTTTTTCATTACCTCTTATGATCAACTCTGATGATGTAGGTACTCTCGATGGTAACATGTCACATGGTGAAGGTGATGTGTCCCTCACAACAATTGATGTGGTTTTCATCGTACGCCCAGTAGTTGAAGGAACAACCATATCAGCTCTTGGAATAAGCACCTTGCGCTCGTTCTCCTTGTGGGCAATACGTCGTTTTATTTCCTGTTCAGCTTTGCAAGCAAGATGAAACAAACGATCCATAGGATAACACTTTTCATGAATTAGTATCTCCTGAATATCATGGTTTAACCCTCCCAAAAATCTATCCATATAATCTTCTTCACTTTCTTCTAATGAGGAATCCAACAAGGTTGTTTGTGAATCATCATAATATTTTGTTATGGTGTCACTACCTTGTTTTAAATGTTGTAGCTTATTAATCATGCCACGAGTATAATCAGTAGGAACGAATGCGTGTCTCATGTCAAGTTTCAAATCATTCCAAGTAGTAGGTGTATAATGAGGGTGTAACCGACAATATTCGCTCCACCAAACTGAAGCATAACCGGTGAAAGAACCAACCGCGACCTTAACTTTCTTATGTTCAACAAAATTGTGGGAAGCAAATATATCATTTATTTAAAATTCCCATTCAATATATAAAGCAGGTCTAAAACGACCATTAAATGGTGGTATAGAAACATTAACCTAATGATGTGCATTTGTATCTCTGTGCACCTCTCGTAACAGTTGTTGTGGTGGCACGTCTCCCACGATCGAAGAAGCCCATGAACTGACAACTCTGGATCCTGTCATGACTAGTAGAAACAAGAAACAAAAATCCAAGAATATTGTTCCTATGAACTACGAGGATGTGGTGGTAAAACACTCATAGTAAAGCAAATATCAATGTCTTACAAATTCTTACCATGCAGCAGGCGGTGACCGGTAACCGACGGTGTCAAGATCTCCGAAGATTGAGTAAAGCGATTACCAGGTAAACGTATGTATACACGGTGTAGAAATATGTGGAGCTAGGAAGGCTTAATGTATGATAGCAAAAGATTAGCAATAATCAATTCAGAGATGCAATGCTGAATAAACGCTCAACGACGGTACTGCGCTAGTCCTAGGCTAGACCGTACTAGAGACGCGAGCCTAGAACACTAATGGAGTCACGTCAAATCACAAATAGCAGCAATGGATGATATGAAGTTGCTCTGGATAGGAAGATATAATTGAAGATCGCAATGACAGTAAAGATAGTGATGATAAATGACCCCAAGCAGGATAAACCAAAACTATCTCTAGAACTTCCCTCTTGAAAATATTATGTGAAATTTCTGATATGTTTTCTCAAGAATGCTACTGACTCAAGCTTTCGAATGCAAAAAGAATCACTCAATTTCGATATCGTATGAGGACTCAAAAATTTTGGGAACGGACCTGAAAAATATTGACAAACTGTGTTCCTCACGTTCTGAGGGCAAAAAGTCCTATTTAGAATCCGATTTAGAGGTAACAATAATGAACTAGCTTGAGTACTCACGGAGCCAAAACAGACATCGTATGAGAAAGATACACCTGTTTTACTGAACAGTGCACAAAAGAGTTTTTTCAATGCGAATTCACATACGGGATTGACTCTAGATAGATCCAAAATTTGTATTTTTTGCTCTTTTTTTTTCTCTCACTTTTTTTCTCTCTATTTTTCTCTCACTTTTTTTCTCTTTTTTTTGCTCTCACTTTTTTCTCTTCTCTTGAACAACCAATTAAGATGCAGATTGGATCAAGCACACATGCGAATGGCCTCAATTATATGATAATGACAATGAACAATTGAAGCACGTGGTGAATATTGATGGATGGTGGTGGGTGACAACAGAAGGGATGATGGCGGCACGGTGATGGTATATGGCAGCAGCGATGATGCAGGCCACCCTAAAAAAGTTGCACACCCATTGTCTGAAGACATTTTCTTGCCGCTAACCGAAGGGCATGAAAAAGCTTGGAAGGCTGTAACGACCCGACTCAAGACCAGTCAAGCCTTTGTGTTTCTGTGCCATCCCTGGATCAGTATGCTGGCACACACAGTACATCAATGTATATATCAAAGTGCAATCACATGTAAATAGCGTAAAACTGATATATACCTTAAATATCTCAGCGGAAGCGGTGAAGGGAGTGGAGTCCCAATAAACACCAACGGCAAGTTGAGTGTAGACCGTAACCCTGAATCGTACTCTTACTCGTCGAAGAAAAATATCTGCAACATAAGACGTTGCAGCCGTGTAGGTCAGCATATTGAATATGCCGGCAAGTCACATAAGAGAGGGGTGAAAAGTAATCATCTATACTATATGCATATATGGCAGGTGGGGCTATAAGTTTTTAGCGAAAAGCAAGTTTTCTCCTACATCAAGAGGGGGCTAAAAGCAAAATGTTACTACATTGTTGGTTGTTAATGAGATGGTTCCGCCAACCAGTTCTCGTACCCGAGTTGTCAATAATTACCCTCATCAAATATATTTAATGGTGTTGAGAAATCCAGATAACTTCAGTTCCTTTGGCTCAAGTTGTCCATGACCATGGACACGGCTAATCGATTAGGTTTGAGTACTCTGCAGAGTTTTGCACACGTTCCCCACAAGATTTGATCGCCTCCGTGTATGTCCTCGCACTTCAGGGTGTTTGAAGACCGGATGATCAAAACATGGTCTTTCAACGGGTCCCTCTGAATCCCTGTCGGTGCCCATCCATTCCTACCGTTCGTCTACATCTGCTAGCACCGCCTGTCCAGAGTCGCCGCGTTGTCCAACCAAGCGAGAGCCCATAATGACTTGTGGCTGTGCAGGTAAGCCTTGGGTCTTGAAAATATCCGTCCGTCTCTTTGAGCCTGGGTGAAGCTTTTCGCAGGATGTCATGGCCTCTCCAGCATCCCGGGTCATCCACTGGGTTCTCCAGGGAGCCGATCAACCGTCCTTCACCCAGTGTTGCATTGCGTCCGAGGTCTTGAAAATTTTGTCTTAACCGGTCTTGAATATTATATCAACCTCGCATCACTCGTGATATACACTCAACCGATAACCCGTCTACTCCAGCATAGCATTAAGAAATTGTCGTCCCTTGGCCAAGTATCGGGGTTGTTGTGTGCCTACCACATGATACTACAACTTATACTAAAGTTTCCAAGTACCTAAGCAGCATGCAATTGGGCATAGGATGGTAGAACTACGATGCATGAAACATAGGTGATAGTATGATCAAAGTGACTTGCCTGGTGATGTTGACGAAGAAGAATTTCTCGAGAAAATAACTTGATAGACTACTCGTCACTCTTCGATGAAATCTATATAACAAACATATCATTCACATAAGCACTCATACTAGCAATCATTCTAGCAATCAAAACAAAAGAGAGAGCGAATAAGAATCCGAAAGAAACTTCAAATAAGACTAGGGGGTCTTCTACTACGTCAAACACTAAATGATTTTTGTCTAACAGAAAATAATAACAAGGAACTAAGATATAAGTTTAACTAAGATAAAGTAAAGTATTTTTCAGAAAACTTTTTGAAAGTATTCCCAAACGGGATTTGAAGCAATGGTGAAAACAATTGCAAGTTACTAAGGAACTAGAATTGATTTCATGAAAACAAATAAAAATAAAATAAAAACTTGTTGCAAAACTACACTTTATCTAACAGAAAAAAAACATAATATTTCTGAAATAATAAATAAAATATTATAAAACAAAGCTAGAAAAGGAATTTAGCCGAAATCCTAAAAGAGGTGAAACAGAAATTGTTTCACATGAAACAGTGAGCTACAATACTCAAACAAATCTGCAATTTTTACCACTGAGACATAAGATCACTAGTGATCAGTACCAAAAGGAATCAAATTAAAAGCTATTTTTAAAATCCTGGAATATGCAAAACAAGGTTTAAACTAAATCTGATCTAACTTATATTTGAAAATTTCGAACATAGACAAATTATATTTTTTTAAAAACTATAGGAACTTTGTGAGGTACTGGAAAAAGAATCAATGTCATTGGACTTCGGGATAAAAAGTTGTGGACAAAACAAAACAGAAACTTTTCTGTTTTTGCAAAAAGGCAGAAAAAATAAAACTAACTAGTAAACTAGCAGGGGATACACGTGGCATGTTGCTATAGGCCGAGGGAGGCGTTTGGTGCAAAGTTAGAAGCAAACGGCCGAAGCTAACAAAAACAGCTGGTTAAACGTTAAGTGAACTAAAAACCGTTGGTTTTCTAAACTAAACCGAAAGGTTATGTAGGATCTAATCTACACCCTAGAACAAAGATCTAAGGGCTATAAATGAAAAAAAGAAAACAACAGAGAGGTGGGGGGGGGGCGTACCGTGGCTGGGAGGGGGTAGCTCCGGCGAGGGGCGTCGTCGGCGAGGGGGGGGGAGGGGGGCTCCGGGGCGTTGGAGGAGTCGGGGCGGCGGCGGTGGTGGTCCTCCGGCGACGGGGGGCCTCGGGCGGAGCGGAGAGGGTCCTGGGGCGCTGCTCTAGTAGGCCGAAAGTGCAGCAGCTTCGCTGCTCCGGCGAGGTGGGTTCGGGCAGCGAGGGGACGGGGCGGGGTTGCGGCGAGGGTGGCAGTATATATAGGCCAGGGGAGGGGAGAGCTAAGGAAGGGAGAGAGAGGAATCGGGGAAGGAAATCCCGAGTTTCCTGGGAGGGCTCGGCTCGGGTAGTAGAATAGGAAGGAGGAAGAAGATGGGTGGCCGATGGGGGGAAGGTTCGGTCGCGGGGCCCAGCGGGCAGTGAGAGGAGGCGGGGGAAGAGTGGGGCGGTTGGCCGATAGTTAGGGGATTTAGATCCCGGTTTCCAGGGGATTTCGGCCGAGGCCTATTTAGCGCTCGAGGCGGCGGTTTCTAAAGAAGAATTTTTTTTCCTAATTTTAAACCTTTTCCGAAACAGAAAAATAAAAGCTAATAAAAGGAAAGTAAATCAAAATATTAATATAGGGTATTATATACCAAAAAAATCAGAAAAATATCCTCTACGAGAATAACATTTTTCCAAAGCAAAAATAAAAACTTTAAATTTTTTTTTTCCAGAAATTCCTCAAAATGCTTTATTTTGTTTTTGCAAATATTTTTGCAAATGAACTTTGTATTTTCTTGGCTCAAATATTTCAGAAGTGCCCGTACTTTGGAGGGTCATTTTCCCCCGCTCTTTAGAATGTATTTCCCGACATTTCTTGCACGAAGAAAACGAATGGAAATGCAAAAGAATTCAATGCAAATATTTCCGTTCAAATTCTTTATAGTTGAAGAAGTCATGTCATCTTCTCTCTTTGCTTTTTTTTATAGCTTGAATTTGAATTCACCGGAGAAGGGGAAAGTCATTTTATTCCCTCTCATTCAAAAGTTTCGAAAAGTTTCAAACTTCACACAAGTTTCAGTCACTCATCAAACAAACAAAAATCAATCTAATAATTATATTAACATTCCAAAATTTATAATTTTGGGATGTTACAAACTACCACACTTAAAATGAATCTCGCCCTCGAGATTCGAATAGGCTAGAAAGAAAGGTTAGGGTTTGGGGGTCTTCTAAAATCCAATCTCCGGCAAGGTGGGATGCTACCACAATTAAAATGAGAGATACTGGTCCCTCAAAAATGCTTTAACGATCCTCTGGGGTTTTGGCAACTGACATCGCACAGTCTTCATATTAAATCCTTTGGTGATGCTCTCCCGTTGATATAAGCTTCTTTCGTCACTGGGTCTTCTTAACTGACAGTCTCGTGGTCAATTCTAAATAACATATCGATGGTTCTCGTGGTGGTCTACCATTTGTGGCTATCCTGCAGAGAGAGGGGTCTTGGTTTCATCCTCGCCGTAAATTTTCCTACGCGTGACAACAAGTGCCATGTACATCGGCTTTTCTTATACCACTCTAAGGCTTAAACAAAAGCTTCAAAGAACGTCATCTCTCTCTATGGGTACGTCTCTCAGATTTACCATTTCGAATAGCAAGATAAATGATAAGAGTAAGTCGTCATGGTGATCAATTCATTCCGCACCCAAATCATTTCTCTGTATAAGGTTTAGCGAATCTCGCATTCTAACACTTGGGCATCCTCACAAGCGTTGCAGAATTTCTCTTGTCCACGAACGAGGTTCGGATAATCCGTTGGTTCTGCAAGCTGAACGAAACATCTATCGTATCTTCACAACTCTCAGGTTTTCGTATGCTCCTAAGAAAAACGTTTGCTGATCCATCATAAATCATATTCATTTCATAATCAATCCTTTATTACATCCTTAATTTCTCCTCAAAAACTCCAATTCAAAAGTACTCTATAACAGATGCTGCCATCCACATTGTTCGGTATGGTCGAGCATTTCTGCCAACTTTATTCATCTGCCTATCTTGGAGGTACTTTAGTTGCACTCGAACTTTCCGAGGTGCTCCTTGAAATCATCCATCTTTCGCTTCATCATGGTGGTCATGAGCTTCATCTCCATCATCTCCGCATGCACTTCACTCAGGTATTCCTGGGTATGACGGAGTCTTGCTTCAAGTATCTCTCCAATCTGACGTATGGCTTCCATGGCAGCTTCACGAACAGCATCAAAGAAGATTGCTCGTGGTACACGTGAAATGAAAAAGTATTGCCCCATAGTCTTTGGACAAACTCCTTTCACATGGTGGAGGTGTACTTCCACATACCAAAGTTCCACTCCATTTTCCACAAATGGGTAGCCTTTGTAGACTGCATCTCATTCAAGATGAATGTGCTTCATCATGTCCTTCAGGATTTTTGGGTAATCAATATCACTGGTCAGGGTCATGATCGTTTCTGGGCCCTTGAGGAATGACTCATGGAGAGTTGTCATCTACAGGTGTCAGTAAATAGGTAGTCAGAGGAATGTATGTGTCTCCTTGGTAATCATGGTACATTCCTACTCAGTGGATCCTGTGGGGTTTTACTGATTACTACCACACTTAAATGAGTTATACTCATGCCTGCATAGACCATATTTTCTCATATCCTCATAATTGCTCAGAGATCTTTGTCCGAAGAGAAACAACGCATACAGTTTCAACATAGACAATCATGAGACAACAAATTCCATTTATTCATGATGTTATTACAATCTTAGGGACTTCTGTTACAAAAATTTCAACTCCATGATCTCATGAAAAACAAGAGTGCTTCAGATTACACTAATTGCCGCGGTCAAAACTTTAACTACTCCATTCTAGCTTTCTTCCTTTGTGGACAATCGCTGGAAAAATGTCCTGCTTCCTTGCAGCAAAAACAAATGATTTCTCAAAAGTCTCGAGGCTTCTTAGCTTCTGCTTTTGCTCCTTGGATTCCCGGCTTCCTTCCTGAGCACATGTATTTGTGGTGGCCAAATTTCATACACTTGTAAGATCTGACATGACTCAGGTCTATGTCTGTAGAGATTTGGTTCTTCCGAGGGTACTTGTTCTTCTTGCCCGACTCCTTTATTTTGGCCAGTTCTTCTATTTCAAGTGGATCAAACTCCACTTCTTCCGTCGGGAAGTATCCAGATACTCTTGGCTTCTCTTCGTGCAGTCCTGTGAATAATGTCCTTCTTCTCCACATGAGTAGCACGCATTGGAGAAAAATCTGGTCAGACCTCGTCCATCAGGGTCTTCAATATTTTCGTTCATCACCGGTTCTTCTAGAATCTTCTTCTTGAGGGTTTCCTTCACTGCACCTTTCTGCTGCTTGACAACTTGTTGCACCTTGGAGTAAATGTGACACTGAGCTGGGTAGTGGGTGGTTCCTTCACACAAGAAACAAGTCACCTGACTAGTTGGGCATTCCTCAGCTGGGTGATTTTCTTCACAATGAGTGCATCCATCCTTGTGTTCTTCTTGGGTGTGTTCTATTTCTCCACAGATCTTGCATGCACTAGTCTTCTCCTTTGGATTATCATAGCACTTTTGAATGAGACGGGATCTTAACAGAGTCTTCTTGAATTCTTCCCAACTTTCTGCTCCACTAAATCCTTGTATGGCATGGTGCATTTTCCACCAGATAGCAGCACTTTGGGTAAAGTACTGGAGAGCGTGTTCCACTTCATACTTCCTTGAGATCAAGTTACTCCCGAAGTGGTTCTCCATGTTCTGAATCCATATTTCAGCTTCCAGCTGGGTCATTGGTCCAGAGACTACAAATGCAGCTTCATACTCCTTCTAGTAGGGTTGAGGTTTTGGGGAATGTGACGGGTAAGCGAGAGAGGGAGATACACACAATACAAACAATATTTTTGAGAATAGGTTTTTTGTTGTGGCCGTCGGAAAGCACACACCAATGACGGCTCACAAATCATCGTAACTAACGTGGGTATATAAAAGGGGTTTGGACTTCTAATGGTCATATAATTATTCGAACACTTCAGGGTCTTCGAATTCTTCGGGTATTGAGAGTCTTCAATTGGTGCAGCTTCAATTCCTCAAACGCGTGGTGAAATCCTCTTTACTATGAAGTAGAACTCAGTTGATCCTTCATGAGGTCGAAGGGGTAAGGGGATGGTATAACTATTTGAGGTGAGAGAGAACATTTGATGAAATCAGAAGAGATGAGAAGTAAAAGGTGTTGTTGAAAATAAAATTTTTGAGAGATCCTTTCCTAAGAAATTTCCAGTTTCTAGGGTCACGTCCTACAATCAACATGTGCTCTGATACCATCTCTGTAGCGACCCGACTCAAGACGAGTCAAGCCTCTGTGTTTCTGTGCCATCCCTGGATCAGTATGCTGACACACACAGTACATCAATGTATATATCAAAGTGCAATCACATGTAAATAGCGTAAAACTGATATATACCTTAAATATCTCAACGGAAGCGGTGAAGGGAGTGGAGTCCCAATAAACACCAACGGCAAGTTGAGTGTAGACCGTAACCCTGAATCGTACTCTTACTCGTCGAAGAAAAATATCTGCAACATAAGACGTTGCAGCCGTGTAGGTCAACATATTGAATATGCCGGCAAGTCACATAAGAGAGGGGTGAAAAGTAATCATCTATACTATATGCATATATGGAAGGTGGGGCTATAAGTTTTTAGTGAAAAGCAAGTTTTCTCCTACATCAAGAGGGGGCTAAAAGCAAAATGTTACTACATTGTTGGTTGTTAACGAGATGGTTCCGCCAACCAATTCTCGTACCCGAGTTGTCAATAATTACCCTCATCAAATATATTTAATGGTGTTGAGAAATCCAGATAACTTCAGTTCCTTTGGCTCAAGTTGTCCATGACCGTGGACACGGCTAATCGATTAGGTTTGAGTACTCTGCAGAGTTTTGCACACGTTCCCCACAAGATTTGATCGCCTCCGTGTATGTCCTCGCACTTCAGGGTGTTTGAAGACCGGATGATCAAAACATGGTCTTTCAACGGGTCCCTTTGAATCCCTCTCGGTGCCCATCCATTCCTACCGTTCGTCTACATCTGCTAGCACCGCCTGTCCAGAGTCGCCGCGTTGTCCAACCAAGCCAGAGCCCATAATGACTTGTGGCTGTGCAGGTAAGCCTTGGGTCTTGAAAATATCCGTCCGTCTCTTTGAGCCTGGGTGAAGCTTTCCGCAGGATGTCAGGGCCACTCCAGCATCCCAGGTCATCCACTGGGTTCTCTAGGGAGCCGATCAACCGTCCTTCACCCAGTGTTGCATTGCGTCCGAGGTCTTGAAAATCTTGTCTTAACCGGTCTTGAATATTATATCAACCTCGCATCACTCGTGATATACACTCAATCGATAACCCGTCTACTCAAGCATAACATTAAGAAATTGTCGTCCCGGGGCCAAGTATCGGGGTTGTTGTGTGCCTACCACATGATACTACAACTTATACTAAAGTTTACAAGTACCTAAGCAGCATGCAATTGGGCATAGGATGGTAGAACTACGATGCATAAAACATAGGTGATAGTATGATCAAAGTGACTTGCCTGGTGATGTTGATGAAGAAGAATTTCTCGAGAAAATAACTTGATAGACTACTCGTCACTCTCCGATGAAATCTATATAACAAACATATCATTCACAGAAGCACTCATACTAGCAATCATTCTAGCAATCAAAACAAAAGAGAGAGCGAATAAGAATCCGAAAGAAACTTCAAATAAGACTAGGGAGTCTTCTACTACGTCAAACACTAAATGATTTTTGTTTAACATAAAATAATAACAAGGAACTAAGATATAAGTTTAACTAAGATAAAGTAAAGTATTTTTAACAAAACTTTTCGAAAGAATTCCCAAACGGGATTTGAAACAATGGTGAAAACAATTGCAAGTTACTAAGGAACTAGAATTGATTTCATGAAAACAAATAAAAATAAAATAAAAACTTGTTGCAAAACTACTATTTATCTAACAGAAACAAAACATAATATTTCTGAAATAATAAATAAAATATTTAAAAACAAAGCTAGAAAAGGAATTTAGCCGAAATCCTAAAAGAGGTGAAACAGAAATTGTTTCACATGAAACAGTGAGCTAAAATACTCAAACAAATCTGAAATTTGTACCACTGATAAATAAGATCTCTAGTGATCTGTACCAAAAGGAGTCAAATTAAAAGCTATTTTTAAACTCCTGGAATATGCAAAACAAGGTTTAACCTAAATCTGATCTAACTTATATTTGAAAATTTCAAACATAGACAAATTATATGTTTTTAATAACTACATGAAATTTGTGAGCTACTGGAAAAAGAATCAATGTCATTGGACTTCGGGATAAAAAGTTGTGTCCAAAACAAAACAGAAACTTTTCTGTTTTTGCAAAAAGGCAGAAAAAATAAAACTAACTAGTAAACTAGCAGGGGATACACGTGGCATGTTGCTATAGGCCGAGGGAGGCGTTTGTTGCAAAGTTGGAAGCAAACGGCGAAGCTAACAAAAACTGCTGGTTAAACGTTAAGTGAACTAAAAACCGTTGGTTTTCTAAACTAAACCGAAAGGTTATGTAGGATCTAATCTACAGCCTAGAACAAAGATCTAAGGGCTATAAACGGAAAAAAGAAAACAACAGAGAGGTGGGGGGGGGGGGGAGTACCGTGGCTGGGAGGGGGTAGCTCCGGCGAGGGGCGTCGCCGGCGAGGGGGGGAGGGGGGCTCCGGGGCGTTGGAGGAGTCGGGGCGGCGGCGGTGGTGGTCCTTCGGCGAAGGGGGGCCTCGGGCGGAGCAGAGAGGGGCCTGGGGCGCTGCTCCAGTAGGCCGAAAGTGCAGCAGCTTCGCTGCTCCAGCGAGGTGGGCTGGGGCGGCGAGGGGACGGGGCGGGGTGGTGGCGAGGGTGGGAACGGGGCTGCGGCGAGGGTGGCAGTATATATAGGCCAGGGGAGGGGAGAGCTAAGGATGGGAGAGAGAGGAATCGGGGAAGGAAATCCCGAGTTTCCTGGGAGGGCTCGGCTCGGGCAGTAGAATAGGAAGGAGGAAGAAGATGGGTGGCCGATGGGGGGAAGGTTCGGTCGCGGGGCCCAGCGGGCAGTGAGAGGAGGCGGGGGAAGAGTGGGGCGGTTGGCCGATAGTTAGGGGGTTTAGATCCCAGGTTCCACGGGATTTCGGCCCAGGCCTATTTAGCGCTCGAGGCGGCGGTTTCTAAAGAAGAATTTTTTTTCCTAATTTTAAACCTTTTCCGAAACAGAAAAATAAAAACTAATAAAAGGAAAGTAAATCAAAATATTAATATAGGGTATTATATACCAAAAAAATCATAAAATATCCTCTACCCGAATAACATTTTTCCAAAGAAAAAATAAAAACTTAAAAAAAATGTTTTTTTCAGAAATTCCTCAAAATGCTTTATTTTGTTTTTGCAAATATTTTTGCAAATGAACTTTGTATTTTCTTGGCTCAAATATTTCAGAAGTGCTCGTACTTTGGAGGGTCATTTTCCTCCGCTCTTTAGAATGTATTTCCCGGCATTTCTTGCACGAAGAAAACGAATGGAAATGCAAAAGAATTCAATGCAAATATTTCCGTTCAAATTCTTTATAGTTGAAGAAGTCATGTCATCTTCTCTCTTTGCTTTTTTTAAAGCTTGAATTTGAATTCACCGGAGAAGGGGAAAGTCATTTTATTCCCTCTCATTCAAAAGTTTCGAAAAGTTTCAAACTTCACACAAGTTTCAGTCACTCAACAAACAAACAAAAATCAATCTAATAATTATATTAACATTCCAAAATTTATAATTTTGGGATGTTACAAAGGCAATGAAGATTGTTTTCGAGGCGCTATGGCTCGAGGAGAATAATGTGCCCGAAGGCTTGTCCGAGTTTGTTGAGTGCCTAGAAGGTGCTTGACGTCAGATAAACCTTGGAAAATGTCCATCTGTTGGGAAGGGGGCGAGGGAAGCTTTGGCCATAGTGAAGACCCATTACACGAAAATAAAGACAACGAGCGTGGCCGAAGTTGGCTCAGTCGGTCCTGACAGGAAGGAAATCCCAACTTCGCTGTTGTATGAGAGCATGATGACTGCCACTCATTTTTTCCAGCGAGAATGTAAATTGAAGTCCTTGATTCATAGTTGGACAAATATTAAATTTGATGATAGTAGTTGCTGTTGGGGAACGTTGAATGGGAAACAAAAAAATTTCTTACACACACGAAGACCTATCGTGGTGATGTTCGTCTACGAGAGGGAGATCAGATCCACATACCCTTGTAGATCGCTAAGCGGGAATCGTTAAGAAACGCGGTTGATGTAGTGGAACAGCTTCGTGATTCAAATCACCGTCGTCCCATGATCCGTCCCGATCTAGCACTGAACTGATGGCACCTCCGCGTTCAGCATACGTACAGCTCGATGATGATCTCCGCCTTCTTGATCCATGAAGAGAGACGGGGAAGTAGATGAGTTCTCCGGCAGCGTGACGGCGCGCCGGTGATGGTGATGATCTATTCCTGCAGGGCTTCGCTCGAGCTCCGCAGAAATCCAATCTAGAGGAAGAACTACGAAGTAGAGGTTTAGGGTTGCGTGTGGCAAAGTTGTGTCTCAAAAACCCTAAAGCTTCTAGTATATATAGGAGGAGGGGAGGGGCTAGCCTTGAGGCTCAAGGGAGCCCCAAGGGGGGAGGAGGAGGGACTCCTACTCCAATTCGGTTTGGAAGGTGGAGTCCCTTCCTTCCTTCCCACCTCCTTTTTTTTTCTTTCTCCTTTGATTTTTCCCTTGGCCGAAATAGTCCTATTGGGCTGGCCTCACCAGCCCACCAAGGGCTGGTGCGCCACTCATGCGCCTATTACGTTCTCTCCCGGGTGGGTGGTCCTCCCGGCAAAAAACCCAGAACCCATTCGCCACTCCTGCTACACTGCCGGTAATGCCCGAAATCTTTCCTGAAGCCAAATGAAACAATCCTATATGTCAATCTTAATTTCGGACCATTCCGGAAACCCTCGTGACGTTCGTGATCTCATCCGGGACTCCAAAGAAAACTTCGGTCACCAGCACCTATAACTCAACTGTATCGAAACGTCACTAAACCTTAAGTGGCAGACCATGCCGGTTTGAGAACTATGCAGACATGACCTGAGACACTCCCCGGTCAATATCCAATAGTAGGACCTGGATGTCCATATTGGATTCTACATATTCTATGAAGATCTTATCGGTTGAACCTCTGTGCCAAGGATTCATATAATCCCGTATTCCATTTCCTTTGTCCTTCGGTATGTTATTTGCCCGAGATTTGGTCGTCGGTATCCCTATACCTATTTCAATCTCGTTACCGGAAAGTATGTTTACTCATTCCGTAATACAAGATCCCGTGACTAACTCTTTAGTCACATTGCTTGCAAGGCTTATATGTGATTTTGTATTACCGAGTGGGCCCCGAGATACCTCTCCATCACACGGAGTGACAAATCCCAGTCTTGATCCATGCTAACTCAATGGACACCTTCGGAGATGCCTGTAGAGTACCTTTATAGTCACCCGGTAACGTTGCGACATTTGATACACACAAGGCATTCCTCCGGTGTCAGTGAGTTACATGATCTCATGGTCACAGGAATGAATACTTGACACACAGAAAACAATAGCAACAAAATGACACGATCACATGCTATGTTTATAGTTTGGGTCTTGTCCATCACATCATTCTCCCAATGATATGATCCACTCATCAAGTGACAATACTTGTATATGGTCAGAAAACCTTAACCATCCTTGATCAACTGGTTAGTCAACTAGAGGCTTACTAGGGACATACTTTTGTCTATATATCCACACATGCATTTATGTTTTCATTCAATACAATTATAGCATGGATAATAAACGATTATCTTGAAACAGAAAATATAATAATAACTATTTTATCATTGCCTCTAGGGCATATTTCCAACAGTTGCGTATATGTATGTACACTTTGTTGTTGGTAATGCATTCGTAGTTTCAAACTATGTTGGATAGACTTTGGCTTCATCCTCCCTAGTCCGTGATCGAGGAGTGCTCCTTACTTTGGTTTGAGCGAGAGGGCCAGGTATTTCTGAGAGTTACCAATCTTGCTATGTGTCTTGAATAATAATGTGACACGAAGCTTATCTTATATCACGTCTAAGCATAAGAAATTTTTTCCATGGAAAATAGTTCCACTAACGGTTCCTTTTCTGGGTGGTCATATATGATCACGACGATCGGCCTGATCAGGGTGGGATATATGCATTCGTTGTAGGTATGAAGCCCCCAAGTATAATGCCGAGGTTGGCACGAATCCCCCATTTAAGTTATTGTAACTCTTCTATCATTACCGATCAACTATTTTCTTAAGAACACTAGCTTTTGACTTTACCCATCTAAGGTGTCATTCTGGTTAACCCGATGGCAGCAATTGCAGAGGTGCCCCCTTTACCCCCTAGCCAAACAATCGGGAAAGTAGGGGGTAAGCACAGGATCCAGGGAACCCAACTTGGCAAAAACATCATTCAAGTTGATGCATATGTAATGCAAAAATAAAAACAGGAAGATGATGCAGGAATTTGTAATACCATAAATATAAATAGTTCTCAAGAGCTAAAGGCATAGTAAGTGTCGTACATGAAGTATGTGTTTGAAGGATTTGGGACACTTCACATAGACCGGCCATATTTATTGTGAAGAAAAGTGTCGGAGATCGGTTTTGTGTGTGCGGGAAACTTCTCAGGAACCCTCTTCGAACACTAGGGAGTTGAGCAAAGTCTACTCCTCGACCAAGGTGAGGCTACACACATAGAGCATGGAAGGGACACATGGATTTTCCTAGGTTCGGGCCACCTTTTAGTGTAAAACCCTACTCCTCCTTGGTGGATTGATCTCTGGTTTGCACACAGGATAGAAGGTTCATGGGGAAGAATAATAATTCTCTTCTCTAGAATGAGATCTCAAAAAATGTTCGCGCCCTATCAATGATGTCAACTTGCCCTTCTTATCTTGCCTCGGGCCTCTTTACCCAAAGCGTTGGTGGGAAAAGGGCAACCACAGGAAAACAATTCAAAAGGAGACAAGCGCGCAATCTTCCCTCACAAAATTGGCCTTCACTCTGCAAAGGTGTCATCCTTGACGCGCTCGTGGGCTCACCGATGACGTCCGTCCTAGCGACCAGTGTCATGCTGGTCTCCTTGCACCAAAGAGGTAAGACTTCGTACTCAGCTTCAAGGAGGATAGCTGCTCACTCCTCTTTTATCACAAAGTGGAAAGATTCCCTATTTGCGCCCGCTAGCACGGTCCTTGCAACCTCTATCGCCCTGCCATGCTACCCATGTGGTCAACACATGATTATCCAGATCAGCACTGCATGACCCCTCTAGGCGGAGGGCTTTGCGGGAGACCTCGTGAGGACGCTCGCAACTTGTGGACATGCGTCTTGTGGGTCCCTCTCAACGATAGAAAGAGCTTCATGTTTAGCAGATCTCTGGTAATGGCTAGACAAACGCTATTCTCGATTGCTCAACAATTATAAATTATCTTGCAATGACCCACCAGCGCATGGGATCGAGGCAGTTTTCGAGGGTAGAGTATTCGACCCAAATTTGTTGATTCGCCAGTCAGGAAGTGAGAGGATACTCTCAAGTATTAGCAGCTAAATGTGTCAAATTCAATCACACCTGAAAGGTTAGTATCTGCAAGCAAAGTATCAACAGCAAAGTAGAAGTAGTGGCAGCAGCAGCAAGTAGCAACAGTAGCAAGTAACAACAGAGCAAGTAACAGCAGCAGCAACAATAGTAACAGTAGCAGAGCAAAACAAGTAACAGCAGCAGAGCAAAACAAGTAACAGCAGCAGAGCAAAACAAGTAACAGCAGCAGTGGGACAAACTCATAGGCAATGGGTCGGTGATTTGTTTGGATTATATTCATCATGCAACAGTTATAACATGGAGAGATATGTTGCTAGCTCCCGTTCGTCAATGTGATGTAGGCATGCATTCCGTGTGTCGTCATACGTGCTTAGGGAAAAGAACTTGCATGACATCTATTGTCCAGCCCTCCCATGGCAGCGGGGTCCAAAAGGAAACTATGGGATATTAAGGTTCTCCTTTTAATAAAGAACCAGACCAACGCATTAGCACTTGGTGAACACATGAACTCCTCAAACGATGGTCATCACCGGGAGTGGTTCCGGTTATTGTCACTCCGGGGTTGCCGGGTCATAACACATAGTAGGTAACTACAACTTGCAAGATCGGATCTAAAACACACATAGTTTAGTGACAACATAATAATTTCAGATCTGAAATCATGGCACTCGGGCCCTAGTGACAAGCATTGAGCATGGCAAAGTAGTAGCAACATCAATCTCAGAACATAGTGGATACTAGGGATCAATCCCCATCAAAACTAACTCTATTACATGATAGATCTCATCCTACTCATCACCTCCCAGCGAGCCTACGAATAGATTACTCACGAACGATGAAGAGCTTCATGGAATTGGAGAGGGAAGAAGGTTGATGATGATGGTGGCGACGATTTCCCCTCTCCGGAGCCCAAAATGGACTCCAGATTTGCCCTCCAGATGAAGAACAGGATGTGGCGGCGCCTCCGTATCGCAAACGTGACGAAATCTTCTCTCTTGATTTTTTCTGGGACGGAAGTGAATTTATAGAGCTGAGTTTGGGGGCGGCAGGGCCACGTGGGCCCCACAAGCTTGCTAGCCGCCACCAGGTGGGGGGGGGAGGTGGCGGCTACACGGCTTGTGGCCCACTGGCCCATCCCCTCCGGTGGATCTTTGCGCAGGTATTTTTCATATTTTCCAGAAATATTCTCCGTAAATTTTCAGGACGTTCCGAGAACTTTCATTTCTGCACAAAAACAACACCAAGGCAAATCTGCTGAAAACAGCGTCAGTCCAGGTTAGTTCCATTCAAATCATGCAAATTAGAGTCCAAAACAAGGGCAAAAGAGTTTGGAAAAGAAGATACGATGGAGACGTATAAACTCCCCCAAGCTTAAAGCCTTGCTTGTCCTCAAGCAACTCAGTTGACAAACTGAAAGAGAAAGAAAAACTTTGATAAACTTTGTTTGATCTTGTTGTTGCAACTATGTCTAACTCATAACCAGAATTTCAGCAAGATCACAAGTTAACCACATAAGCAAGTGACACAAAGGTCTCACGGTAAACTAATATCAATGGCATAATCAGCTAACGAGCAAATAATAATGAGTTTCAAATACCAAAAATTCAATCAAAACAAGCATGAAGCAATATGAATAGGTGGTATCTCGCTAGCTCTTTCTGAGACCGCAAAACATAAATGCAGAGCACTTTCAAAGATCAAGGGCTGGCTAAACATTGTAATTCATAGCAACAAAGATCCAGTCATAGTCATACTCAGTATCAATCAAAAGCAAAGCATAAAAATGACAGAGGTGCTCTCTAATTGGTGCTTATAAAAGAAGGGGATGACTCAACAGGAAAATAAATAGAGAGGCCCTTCGAAGAGGTAAGCATTGATTTGCAGAGGTGCCAGAGCTCAAGCTTTGAAAACAGAGATAATAATTTTGGGTGGCATGCTTTCATTGTCAACGCAATGACCAAGAGTTCTCAATATATTCCATGCTACTCATGCTATAGGCGGTTCCCAAACAGAAAAGTAAAGTTTTAACTCCCCCACCACCAATCAATCACACTCCACGGCTAGCCAAATCCTCGGGTACCGTCCATACTAACATCAATCCAGGGGATCTTGTTTTACAGTTATGTTTTCGATTTAAGCGTGGAACTGGGCATTCCAATTACCGACCCCTTTCTTGTGAATGACAGTGAATAAACACATGTCGAGGATAACACGCCTAACATGGAAGATACCAATAGCCCCCTGTCACCACATGAGCGGCTCGGGCATGCAAAACAGATTACTTCTTGAAGGTTTAGAGAATGGAACATGCAAATTTACTTGGAACAACAGGTAGTTACCGCAAATAGGTAGGTAAACTCTCATGGAAAAACTTTTGGGTTGATGGAAGTGGATGCACAAGCAGTATTCCGCTTAGTACAAGTGAAGGCTAGCAAAAGACTGGGAAGTGACCAACTAGAGAGCGACAACAGTCATCAAGATGCAATGAGTTTGACTAACATTGAATGCAAGCATGAACAAGATATAAATCACCATGAATACGAACATCATAGAGGCTATGTTGATTTTGTTTCAACTACATGCATGAACATGCGCCAAGTCAAGCCACTTGAATCAATCAAAGGAGAATACCATCCTATCATACTACATCATAGTCATCTCAAAATCTATGTTGGCATTCAAGACAAACCATTATAAGCTCTCAGCTAGTTAAGCATGGCATCAGAAACTGTGATCTCTAAGTTGTCATTGCAAACATGGTTCTCTCACAACAAAGCTAAATCAGCCATGACAAGCTAGTCATATTTACAAAAACAAAATAGATAGAGTTCATACCACCTTTTCTAGTCTCAGTCACTTCATCATATATCATTATTATTGCCTTTCATTTGCACGATCGAACGATGTGAACAATAATAAGAGTGCTCGTGCAATGGACTAAGCTGAATCTGCAGGCAAACATAAAGGAGAAGACAAAGTAATATGGCTCTTTGAAAGCTAAACAGGTATGCATGCAAGAACCACTAAACATTGTAACCAATATCTTCTACCTTGACCCAAAGAAAAAGAAAACTATTTACACGGGAAGCTCCCAACAAGCAAAATAAGAAAGGAAAATCTTTTTGGGTTTTCTCAAAAGGACACAAAACAAGAAAACAAGAAGACGAAAATAAACTGGCATGGATAATATAGTGGCAAAGTGTAAACACCGACTAACAAAGTGAAAGCATAAGCATGAATGTAGGGTCGGTGAGAACACGTACTCCCCCAAGCTTAGGCTTTTGGCCTAGCTTGGTCTACTCCCAAGGTGGGAAATAACTAGCTCCGGGATACTCCAGAGCAGACTGTGGATTCCACCGCTGGGTGAGCTCCTCTGGCTTCCACTGATAAACTGGCGTCTGGTACTCGACTTGCGGTTCGGGCACGGGCACCTATGGTTGGGCTAAGCCCCATTATGTGTAGATGTCCGAGGGCATAATAGTGTACCTGCCTGCATGAAGATCGAACAAAGAAGGAGCAGGCAAAGTAATAGTCTCTCGAGTACCCTGACTAAATACCAGGTTATAAATCATCCGTCTACTAGCATCTCTATCCAGAAAATCATGGCGAACCATGCTGTCATAATCCATATATTTCTCAGGGAGAAGCATCTCTCCTTCCTCTCCCAGTCTAACGGGTATCTCAAAGTGTGTGGCAAGATGGGTAGCATAGATACCTCCATAGACGACACCCTTGGAATGGTTGATGTTCAACCGTTGGGCTACTATAGCACCTAGGCTATAAGTCTTATCATTATAAAGGCCTACGCGCAAAACCACATTGTCTGGAGAACTAAGTGATCCAACCTCCCCATGGCCAATCAAACATTTTCCCACAAATAATGAGGAGTACCGAAGCACAGGAAAATGTATGCTAGCAATTCTAGCGCGAGACACTCCTCTCTCCTCTCCAACAACAATAGTACCAATGAAATCCTCCAAATCCCATGGACGAGGGTCACGAATATCCCCAACATAAGGTAATTTGCATACATTGCAAAAATCCTGTAGCGTCATGCACTGGGGAATGTCGTATATCCTGAACTCAACCATGGGAGGATTTTTGCTCGGATGAAAGTTGAAGCTTTTAACGAAAATATTGGTGAGGAGGAGGTATTGTGAGCACTTATCTTCAACGAACGCAGTAAGACCGGCGTTCTCCACCAAGTAATAAAAGTCTTCATAAAGCCCAGCGGCGCGCAAAAATTCATCACTTGGCCACTCGCACGCTCAAACTTCTGTGACTCGAGGAACTACGTACTTGGGGTGGTTCCTCTCATCCTCCTTGGGGTTACTGCTTGAAGAGCCTCTCAAGAACCTCCTCATCTTTTCCTTTTTAGCTCTGAAAAATTCTGAAATTTTTAGAGACATCGAAAGAAAAGTGAGTAAGAATTAACCCAACTCGTAGCAACTACTCCTACTAGTGCCTAGAGACCGTATCACGCGCTAAAACTACTTGGGACAAGCTAAAATCAACATTTCTAGCTCAAGAACAGGGTCAGCAAGGTAGCAAAAATATGCGAAGGATAAAGCACTAGAGCAAAAACTAATTGGACCAATGGAGGAGTCACTTACCAAGGAGTAATTTCCCCAAAACGGTTCGGAGAATGGTACTTTGAGCAAGGAGATCGAAAATCACAGCCAAATGAGCAAGAACACGGGTTTGAGCTGCGAAACAATTTTTTCTGGAGGTGGAACAAGAGGATGGGAGCTGGAATGAGTGGAGGGGTCCCTGTGGGCCCCACAAGCTTGCTAGCCGCCACTAGGGGGCGGCGGCTGCAGGGCTTGTGGCCCACTGGTTTGGCCCCCAGGCTAGCTCTCAGGCCCATTATTTTTCAAATATTCCAGAAAAAATCATACTAGATTTTCAGGAACAACGGAGAACTTTTATTTTTGGGTATTTTTCCGGGACGCTAAAACAGAAAACAGGAAAAGCTAAACTAAATCCATCATTTTTCTTCTAAGCAACAGAAAGTGAAAGCTCAAAACAAAGGTATGTGACTATTTGATTCATCCATTTCATGGTCATCGAAAGATATCCGTCAATGGGGTTGATCAATACCTCATGACAAAACCTTCTCGAATCGCAAGAGAGAACGGAGAATTTTTGAATAGCCACTAAGTTACCTCAATGGGGATATGTATCTCCCCAACAAGCAAATCATACTTCATATTGACACGAGGAATAGGGCATTCAAAGCTCCCAATAAGAATCGATGAAGTCTTTTCGATAGCATTGATGCAATGTACTTGATATTGTTTCTTTGGAAAGTGCACTGTGTGCTCATTACCGTTGACATGGAAAGTGACATTGCCTTTGTTGCAATCTATAACAGCCCCTGCCGTGTTTAAAAAGGGTCTTCCGAGGATGACAACCATGGCATCGTCCTCGGGAATATCCAAGATAACAAAGTCTATGAAGATAGTGGTGTTAGCAACCACAACAGGCACATCCTCGCAAATGCCGATAGGGAAATCAGTTGATTTGTCGGCCATTTGCAGAGAAATTTCAGTGGGTGTCAACTTATCCAGTTCAAGTCTACGATAAAGAGAGAGTGGCATAACACTAACACCGGCTCTAAGGTCACATAAGGCAGTTCTTACGTAGTTTCCTTTAATGGAGCAAGGTATAGTGGGCACTTCGGGATCACCAAGTTCCTTAGGAGTTCCACGTTTCAAAGTGTAATTGGCAAGCATGGTCGAGATCTCAAGATCTGGTATCTTCCGTTTATTAGTCACGATATCTTTCATGTACTTGGCATACGGAGACATTTTTGAGCATATCAGTTACCGCATCTGCAGAAAGACGGGTCTTATCATCTCAACGAAGCGCTCAAAATCCTCATCATCCTTTTTGTTGGATGGCTTAGGAGGAAAGGGCATAGGTATCTGAACCCAAGGCTCCCTTTCTTTACCATGCTTCCTAGCAGTGAAGTCATTCTTATCGTATCTCTTAGGTTGTGGGTTATCAGGATTAACTGTAGGTTCCATCTCCACATCCTTATCATTGCTAGGATGAGCATTGTTATGAACGTCGCTGTCCATATTCACTAGGTTCATGTTCATCACCAGATTGTGTTTCTGCATCAGACGCAGAAATATCATTAGGTTCTTCAGGTGTGACAGTATTTGGTGAACTGGCATGTACGTTTCTATTGTCCTTCTTCTTCTCCTTAGGATGACTGGGTGTATGAGCATTAGTTCCTTGAGAATCTTGATCAATTCTCTTAGGATGGCCTTCAGGATACAAAGGTTCCTGAGTCATTTTGCCTCCTCTAGTAATGACTCTGACAGAGTTGTCATTTAATTCATTGAGCAAGTCATTCTGAGCTTTAAGTACTTGTTCTACCTGAGTAGTAATCATAGAGGCATGTTTACTCAGAAGCTTCAGATCATTGACATTTCTGTCTACACAAGCACTTAAATGGCTAAGCATACGAGTACTTTGTTCCAAATGTGTGCTAACATAATCATTGAAACTCTGTTGTTTGGCAACAAAGTTGTCGAATTCATCAAAGCATAGGCTAGCAGGTTCATCAAAAGGAATATCACTCTCATCAAACCTACACAGAGAATTCACTTCTACTACTTGTATCGGGTTATCGAGACCATGGATCTCTTCGATAGGTGGTAGATTTTTGACATCTTCAGATCTAATGCCTTTCTCTTGCATAGATTTCTTGGCTTCTTGCATATCTTCGGGACTGAGGAATAGAATACCTCTTTTCTTAGGAGTTGGCTTAGGAGGTGGTTCGGGAATAATCCAAGCATTATCATTGATCAAGATGTTATTCAGAAGGATCTTAGCTTGTTCGATAGTTCGTTCCCTAAAAACACAACCGACACAACTATCTAGGTGGTCTCTAGAAGCATCGTTAAGTCCGTTATAGAAGATATCAAGTATCTCGTTCTTCTTAAGAGGGTGATCAGGCAAAGCATTTTGTAGCTGGATGAGCCTCCCCCAAGCTTGTGGGAGACTCTCTTCTTGGAGTCAAGCAGAGTTGTATATTTCCTGCAAGGCAGCTTGCTTCTTATGGGCAGGGAAATATTTCTCACAGAAGTAATAAACCATATCCTAGGGACTACTCACACATCCAGGAGCAAGAGAGGTGAACCAGGCTTTAGCGTCATCCTTTAGAGAGAAAGGAAACAACTTAAGGATGTAGTAGTGGCGGATCTTCTCCTCACTAGTGAAAAGGGTGGCTATATCGTGTAGTTTGGTAAGATGAGATGCGACCGTCTCAGACTCATAACCGTGGAAAGGATCAGATTCGACTAGAGAGATTATCTCAGGGTCGACAGAGAATTCATAATCCTTATCGGTGATAAAGATAGGTGAAGTGGCAAACTTCGGGTCGTATTTCATCCTAGCTTTCAGAGATTTTTCCTTCCACTTGAGAAGTAATTTCTCAGCGTCATAGGCATCCTTACACACAAGAAAATCCTCATCTATCTCTCCCTCCATAACGTAACCCTCAGGTATATCAGGCAATTCATATCTAGGGGAGCTAGATCTAGCAGGAGCAAAAGCAGGTTCTATCTCAATAGTATCGACAGTTTCAGAAGCATCACGAGCACTGGCACTAACTCTAGCAATATGAGCATCAAGGAACACCCCTAGTGGAACATCAAGCAAAATAGTATCTCTAGAAATAGCAAGCATAACATCATCAGGCAAGGCAGTATCAGGCATAGCATCTCTAGCATCATCAGGCATAACATCTCTAGCAGTATCAGGCAAAGCGGTATCAGGCATAGAATCTCTAGCATCATCAGGCATAACATCTCTAGCAGTATCAAGCAAAGCAGTATCAGTTATAGCATCTCTAGCATCATCAGGCATAGCATCTCTAGCAGTATTAGGCAAAGTAGTATCAGGCATAGCAACATCATAAGCATCATCAGGCATAGGCGACATATCAAGATTTCTAGCAGGAGGTGATGTCGCAAACTTACTCATAACTGAAAGTGAATCAAGTGCAGAGCTAGATGGCAATTCCTTAGCTCCCCTCGTAGTTCAGGGAAAAACTCTGGTTTTTGGATCCTTCAGTTATGATATAAATCCCAAGTGACTGAGAGAATATAGCAATGGCTTCCCCGGCAAACGCGCCAGAAAAATGTTGTTTTGCAGATCTCTGGTAATGGCTAGACAAATGCTGTTCTCGATTGCTCAACAATTAGAAATTGTCTTGCAATGACCCACCAGCGCGTGGGATCGAGGCAGTTTTCGAGGGTAGAGTATTCGACCCAAATTTGTTGATTCGCCATTCAGGAAGTGAGAGGATACTCTCAAGTATTAGCAGCTGAATGTGTCATATTCGACCACACCTGAAAGATTAGTATCTACAAGCAAATTATCAACAGCAAAGTAGCAGTAGTGGCAGCAGCAGCAAGTAGCAACAGTAGCAAGTAATATCAGCAGCAACAGTAGTAACAGCAGCAGAGCAAAACAAGTAACAGCAACAGAGCAAAACAAGTAACAGCAGCAGTGGGACAAACTCGTAGGCAATGTGTCAGTGATGTGTTTGGATGATATTCATCATGCAACAGTTATAACACGGAGAGATATGTGGCTCGCTCCCGTTTGTCAATGTGATGTAGGCATGCATTCCGTGTGTCGTCATACGTGCTTAGGGAAAAGAACTTGCATGACATCTATTGTCCATCCCTCCCGTGGCAGCGGGGTCCAAAAGGAAACTACGGGATATTAAGGTTCTCCTTTTAATAAAGAACCGGACCAACGCATTAGCACTTGGTGAACACATGAACTCCTCAAAGTATGGTCATCACCGGGAGTGGTTCCGGTTATTGTCACTCCGGGGTTGCCGGGTCATAACACATAGTAGGTAACTACAACTTGCAAGATCGGATCTAAAGCACACATATATTGGTGACAACATAATAATTTCAGATGTGAAATCATGGCACTCGGGCCCTAGTGACAAGCATTATGCATGGCAGAGTAGTAGCAACATCAATCTCAGAACATAGTGGATACTAGGGATCAATCCCCGTCAAAACTAACCCGATTACATGATAGATCTCATCCTACTCATCACCGCCAGCGCGCCTACGAATAGATTACTCACGAACGATGAAGAGCTTCATGGAATTGGAGAGGGAAGAAGGTTGATGATGACGATGGCGACGATTTCCCCTCTCCTGAGCCCAAAACGGACTCCAGATCTGCACTCTAGATGAAGAATAGGATGTGGCGGGGCCTCCGTATCGCAAACGCGACGAAATCTTCTCTCTTGATTTTTTCTGGGACGAAAGTGAATTTATAAAGCTGAGTTTGGGGGCGGCAGGGCCACGTGGGCCCCACAAGCTTGCTAGCCGCCACTAGGGGGTGGCGGCTACAAGGCTTGTGGCCCACTGGCCCATCCCCTCCGCTGGATCTTTGTGCAGGTATTTTTCATATTTTCCAGAAATATTCTACGTTAATTTTCAGGACGTTCCGTGAACTTTCATTTCTGCACGAAAACAACACCAAGGGAAATCTGCTGAAAACAGCGTCAGTCCAGGTTAGTTCCGTTCAAATCATGCAAATTAGAGTCCAAACAAAGGGCAAAAGAGTTTGGAAAACTACATATGATGGAGACGTATCACTTCACGGGGTTGCTTCGGAGTTCTGTAGTGGGTTGTTTAGCTATGCTGGGCCTTCTTCATGTAGGTGTGTGGGACAACAAAAGATGTGTCATTATACCCTGGTTCCACTGGATCGACGGTAGCCACCAGGCCCATGGTGCACACGTTTCACCCGTTGAGCGCGAAACAACGCTGGTCAAAATGCCACGGGGCGTGATAAACTGTCGGGCCGAGTGGTGACGCGTGGAGGCCACGATGGTACAAGACACACCCACTTCTGCCATGTCGCCTTGGTAACCGCATGCATGCACGAGGGGCTGGACAAGCTCGCCCCCCTGGCAGCCAACACTCACAACGAGCACGGGGCCATAAAAATCTGGCCTAGCTCGAAGCCGGCCAGGGAATTAACGACGACCACCTTCCCATTCTTCTTCCACTCCATCTTTGGAGGTTTGCTCCCTCCTTTCTTTGACTTCTTTCGTGCAGTACTCAAGTAGTATCAGATCCACGCCCTGCACCTTCATCCCAACTCAGTCTTCCTCCTCGTCACCTTCTCCTCCCTCTAGGAGAGCTTCTTGGGCGTGATGCCCTCGGTGGCCCTCTTCCGCAGCTTCTACAACATGATGTCTAACCAGGAGCCGATCGCGGGATGTGCCTCCTTCGCATGGTGGACAGGATGGCAAAGCGCTTCATCGATATGAAGACCATCAAGAAGGTGGAGAAATTTTGGGCATGCTAGATCTACATGGAGGTAGGCCAGTGCAACCCCTTGCTCGTGCCCCCATCGAGTGAGCCATGAATAGCTCCGGTTGGGACCACTCCAAGCTGATGGAGGCAGACCTTGGGCCCACGACCGCTAGGCTATATGTTTTGCGGCAGGTAGGGCTCATGAGCGCCATTGTGGCTGGCGATTTCATGCATAGCTGCATCGCACCCCCCTAGCAGCACTCTCATGCCGTGTGGGGGGTATAAGGGTCGCATCAAAAAAACTTGAATCTGCAACGACTTCCTACAAGAGTCGATGTTGGATGGGATCATGCACGTGCTCTTCGTTGAGCACATGCCATAGGAGCTGTCGGAGGACGGGCTCCCTTTTCACCACCGCTGTGAAGGGGCAAAGATCTGGGCCAAGATGCATGTGTTCAACTAGTGAGGCTTGGTCACCGAAGCCTACGAGGGGCCTCGTGACAATCCCATCCTCGTGGTGCTTGCCTGAGGGGACATCAAGGATTCTGGCCCTCCTCAAGCATCAGCGCAGGCAGCAACAAGGGCGCATATCGACCCGCCGGCAAATGCTACTGTGTGCTAGCGACGATGACGAGAAGGACGAGAACACCTAGTTCATGGTCACGCCCTCCACTCGTTTGGACATGGGAGGACAACGAGGAGGTGGTGGTGATGGTGGAGAACCCCTGCAAGGGGTTGATACGTCTCCAACGTATCTATAATTTTTGATGGTTCCATGCTATTATCTTGTCAACTTTGGATGTTTTGTATGCATGAATATGCTATTTTATATATTTTTTGGGACTAACCTATTAGCTCAGTGCCAAGTGCCAGTTTCTGTTTTTTTCCGTGTTTTTGACCTTTTTCAGAGAAAAATATTAAACGGAGTCCAAACGGAATAAAACCTGCGGGATGATTGTCTCGGGGGAGGTCACAAGCCCCCTAGCCGCGGCCTGGGGGCGCCTGACAGGCTTGTGGGCCCCCCGTGGATCCTTTGCCCTACCTCTTTTGTCTATAAATTCTCTAAAAATCCAAAACCACAAGAGAGAGCCACGAAAATACTTTTCCGCCGCCGCAAGCTTCTATCTCTCCAAGATCCCATCTGGGACCGTTCTGGTGCCCTGCCGGAGGGGGATTCAGACACGGAGGGTTTCTTCATCAACTACATTGCCTCTCCAATGATGCGTGAGTAGTTCACCACAGACCTTCGGGTCCATAGCTAGTAGCTAGATGGCTTCTTCTCTCTCTTGGATCTTCAATACAAAGTTCTCCATGATCTTCATGGAGATCTATCCGATGTAATCTTCTTTTGCGGTGTGTTTGTCGAGATTCTACGAATTGTGGATTATCAGATTATCTATGAATGTTATTTGAGTCTCCTCTGATCTCTTATATGCATGAGTTCGTATCCTTGTAATTCTCTTTGAGTTGTGGGTTTTGTTTGGCCAACTTGATCTATAATTCTTGCAATGGGAGAAGTGCTTGGTTTTGGGTTCATACCGTGCTGTGTCCTCACCTAGTGACACAAGGCATAGCGAGGCATGCATCGTGTTGTTGCCATCAAGGGTAAAAAGATGGGGTTTATATCATATTGCATGAATCTATCCCTCTACATCATGTCATCTTGCTTAAGGCGTTACTCTATTTGTTATGTACTCAATACACTAGATGCATGTTGGATAGCAGTCGATGTGTGGAGTAGTAGTAGTAGATGCAGAAAGTATCGGTCTACTTGTCTCGGACGTGATGCCTATATGTATGATCATTGCCTTAGATATCATCATGACTTTGCGCGATTCTCTCAATTGCTCGACAGTAATTCGTTCACCCACCGTAATACTTGCTATCAGGAGAGAAGCCTCTAGTGAACACTATGATCCCCGGTTCTAATTCACATCATATTTTCAGATCTACACAATTACTTTGTTGCACTTTTCACCTTCAGATCTCATCTTGCAAATAATCGTGAAGGGATTAACAACCCCTTTGTAGCGTTGGGTGCAAGTTTGTTTGTTTTTGCGCAGGTACATTGGCGCCTCATCTTGATACTCCTACTGGATTGATACCTTGGTTCTCAAACTGAGGGAAATACTTATCGCTACTGTGCTGCTTCACCCTTTCCTCTTCAAGGGAAAAACCAACGCAAGCTCAAGAGGTAGCAAGAAGAATTTCTGGCGCCGTTTCCCGGAAGTATTCAAAGTGAAGCTTATCCAAGTAACTATCGCAAACTCATCTCTTGCATTTACATTATTTGCCTTTTGCCTCTCGTTTTCCTCTCCTCCACTTCTGAAAAAACAAATTTTACAAAAATATTTGCCTTTTTCGTTCGCCCTTTTTTCCCTTGCTTTCTGTTCGCTTGTGTGCTTGTCTGCTTGCTAAGTAACCATGACCGAAAACACCAAATTGTGTGACTTCTCGAATACTAATAATAATGATTTTATTAGTACTCCGATTGCTCCCGCCACTAGTGCGGAATCATATGAAATCAATGCTGCCTTGCTGAATCTTGTTATGAAAGAGCAATTTTCCGGCCTTCCCAGTGCAGATGCCGCATCCCATCTTAATACCTTCATTGAGTTATGCGGTATGCAAAAGAAGAAAGATGTGGATAATGATATGATTAAATTGAAGCTATTTCCGTTCCAATTACGAGATCGAGCAAAAACTTGGTTTTCATCTTTACCCAAAAATAGTATTGATTCTTGGAACAAGTGTAAAGAAGCTTATATTTTCAAGTATTTTCCTCCGGCTAAGATTATCTCTCTCCGTAATGATATCATGAATTTTAAGCAACTAGAACATGGACATGTTGCACAATCTTGGGAGACAAGGAAATTGATGATTAGAAATTGTCCCGCTCATGGCCTGAGTCTTTGGATGATTATACAAATCTTCTATGCTGGTTTGAATTTTGCTTCTAGAAATATCTTGGATTCCGCCTCCGGTGGAACTTTCATGGAAATCACACTAGGATAAGCCACAAAACTCCTAGATAATATCATGACAAACTATTCTCAATGGCACACTGAAAGGTCACCTACTAGTTAAAAAGTGCATGCTATAGCAGAAATTAACTCTTTGAGTGCTAAGATGGATGAGTTAATGAAATTGTTTGCTAGTAAAAGTGCTCCTTTAGATCCAAATGATATGCCTTTGTCTTCCTTGATTGAGAATAGCAATGAAAGCTTGGATGTTAATTTTGTTGGTAGGAATAATTTTGGCAACAACAATGCTTATAGAGGTAACTTTATTTCTAGGCCTTTTCCTAGTAATCCTTCTAATAACTTTGGCAATTCCTACAATGATACTCATGGAAATTACAATAAATTACCCTCTTATCTTGAGAGTAATATTAAAGAGTTTATCAACTCGCAAAAGATTTTCAAAGCGTCCATAGAAGAAAAACTGCTCAAAATTGATGACTTGGCTAGGACCGTTGATAGAATGTCTTTGGATATTGATGCTTTGAAATTGAGATGTGCTCCTGCCAAGATTAATATGGATGAAACCTTGAAAGATATGCGTGTTTCCATGAATGAGAGTAAAGAAAGAACTGCCCAAATTCGTGCTAGACATGAATGGCTTAAAAAGGCGTGTTCTCGTGATGAGAATCACAAAGATCTTAAAGTGCTTGGTGTGACTCCTATTGAATCCTTGTTTTCTAAAGTCAGTCCTAATGATGATGGGGCTGGATATGAATCCACTTTTGTTGAGAAACGCCCCAATGATTAGGAGTCTATTTGTCTGGATGCTAAAAGCACTAAAAGTGGAGTAGAGGATATCAAAACTTTGAGTAGTGATGAAATTACTACTTTGGATTTGAAGGAATTCAATTATGATAGTTGCTCTTTGATTGAATGTATTTCCTTGAGGCAATCCATTCTAAACTCTCCACATGCTTATAGCCAAAATAAGGCCTTTACCGATCATATCGTTGATGCTATGATGAAATCTCTTGAAGAGAAACTTGAGTTGGAGATATCTATTCCTATAAAACTTCATGATGAGTGGGAACCTACTATCAAAATCAAGATTAAAAACTATGAATGCAATGATTTGTGTGATTTGTGTGCTAGTGTTTCCGCTATTCCAAAGTCTTTATGTGATGTTCTAGGCTTCAATGAGATTTATGAGTGCTCTCTTAATTTGCATGTTGCGGATTCTACTATTAAGAAACCTATGGTACGGATTAATGATATTCTTATTATTGCAAATAGGAACTATGTACCCGTAGATTTCATTGTGCTTGATATTGATTGCAATCCGACATGTCCCATCATTCTTGGTAGACCTTTCCTTAGGACTATTGGTGCTGTCATCGATATGAAGGAAGGGAATATTAGATTTCAATTTCCATTAAAGAAGGGCATGGAAAACTTTCCTAGAAATAATATAATATTGACTTATGAATCCATTATGAGGGTACTTATGGTTTGAGCACCAAAGACGACGATACTTGATTCTATCACCTTATGCCTAGCTAAGGGCGTTAAACAATAGCGCTTGTTGGGAGGAAACCCAAATTTATTTTTTCTTTTTGCTTTCTGTTTTGTTGTGTCCACACCATCATAATTCTGTTAAGATTGTGTTTTTTATGTTTCTTTTTGCGTTTGTGCCAAGTAAAACCTTTATGATCAGTTTTGGTGATGGTTGTTTGATCATGCTGAAAAAGACAAAAACTTTGTGCTCACGACATTATTTTTAATTCCTATCCAGAAAGAGATTTTGAGTTGATTCTTTTTGATTCTGGTTGATATGAGAATTCCCTAATTTTCATAAGTTTTTAGAATTTTTGGGATAGCATAGGTATACGAAGTATACAGATTGCTACAGACTGGTCTGTTTTTGACAGATTCTGTTTTTGTTGTGTTGATTGCTTATTTTGATGAAACTATGGATAGTATCGGGGGGTACTAGCCATGGAAAAGTGAGAATACAGTAATATAACATCAATCTAAATATAAATCAAGTTTACTACAGTAACTAAAGAGTTGGTGGTTTGTTTTCTTATGCTAATGATATCACGAGTTTCTGTTCAAATTTTGTGTTGTGAAGTTTTCAAGTTTTGGGTGATATTCTCATGGACAATGGAACAAAGAGTGGAAAGATCTTAAGCTTGTGGATGCCCAAGGCATCCCAAGACAAATTCAAGGACACCAAGAAGCCTAAGCTTGGGGATGCCCGGGGAAGGCATCGCCTCTTTCGTCTTCAATCCATCGGTAACGTTACTTGGAGCTATATTTTTGTTCACCACATGATATGTGTTTGCTTGGAGCGTCGTGTATTATAGGAGTATTTTCTTTTTGTCTTGTCACAATCATCCTTGCTGCACACCTTTTTGAGAGGGACATGCACTCATCGTGAATTTCCTAGAATACTTATTGAGCTTCACTTATATCTTTTGAGTTAGGCAATTTAGCTAGCATGTGCTTCAGTTATATCTTTTGAGCTAGATAACTTTGCTCTAGTGCTTCGCTTAGATCTCTTTAGAGCACGGCGGTGACATATTTTAAAGAAATAAAAACTCTCGATCTTCACTTATATCTTTTTGAGAGTGCTCACTCTCTAAGTAACTTGATAATTGGCGTGTGCTATGAAAGTAGTCCTAAAGATGATAGGCATCCAAAGAGGATATAATATAAACTTCCATATTCAAGTGCATTGATTAGTAAGATAAGTTTGATTCCTCACATTTAGTTTCGAGATATGGATATGGTAATATTAGAGCTATGTTAGTAGGGTGTTGTGAATCTAGAAATGCTTGTGTTGAAGTTAGTGATTCCCGTAGCATGCACGTATGGTGAACCGCTATGTTAGGAAGTCGGAGCATAATCGAGTTATTGATTGTCATCCTTTGTGTGGCGGTCGGGATCGCGCGATGGTTAACAACTACCAACCCTTCCCCTAGGAGTATGCGTTTAGCACTTTGTTTCAATTACTAATAAAACTTTCGCAATAAGTATATGAGTTCTTCATGACTAATGTGAGTCCATGGTATAGATGCACTTTCACCTTCCACCATTTCTAGCCTCTCTACTGCCGCGCAACTTTCGCCGGTGCACAAACCCACCATATACCTTCCTCAAAACAGCCACCATACCTACCTATTATGGCATTTTCATAGCCATTCCGAGATATATTGCCATGCAACTCCCATCGTTCCGTCTCATGACATGTGCCGTCACTTTCATATTGCCATTGCATGATTGTAATATAGCTAGCGAGATGTTTCAATGACATACGCTAAGCTAGATCGTTGCACATCCCGGTACACTGCTGGAGGCATTTCCTATAGAGTCATCATTGTTCTAAGTATTGAGTTGTGAGTAAATAAAAGTGCGATGATCATCATTATTAGAGCATTGTCCCATGTGAGGAAGAAAAAGAGACCAAAGATGCCCACGAAAAAATGAGAAAAAAGAGGCCAAAGAGCCCAAACAAAAAAAATGAGAGAAAAAGAGAGAAGGGACAATGCTACTATCATTTTCCACACTTGTGCTTCAAAATAGCACCATGTTCTTCATGATAGAGAGTCTCTCGTTTCGTCACTTCCATATACTAGTGGGAATTTTCATTTTATAATTGGCTTGTATATTCCAATGATTGGCTTCCTCAAAATTTCCCTAGGTCTTCGTGAGCAAGCAAGTTGGGTGCACACCCACTAGTTTTCCTTTTGAGCTTTCACACATTTATAGCTCTTGTACATCCATTGCATGGTAATCCCTACTCATTCACATTGATATCTATTGATGGTCATCTCCATAGCCCATTGATACACAGAGTCGATGTGATCATCTGCTCCTTTTTGCCTCACAACCTCCATCACACTCTATTCCACCTATAGTGCTATATCCATGGCTCACGCTCATGTATTGCATGAGAGTTGAAAAGGTTTGAGAATGTAAGAGTGCAAAACAATCACTTGGACAATATCGGGGTTGTGCATGATTTAAATTCGTTGTGTGGGGATGATGGAGCATAGCCAGACTATATGATTTTGTAGGGATAACTTTCTTTGGCCTTGCTATTTCAAAAGTTCATGATCACTTTGCTAGTATGCCTGAAGTATTATTGTTTTCATGTCAATAGTAAACTATTGTTTTGAATCTTACGGATCTGAACATTCATGCCACAAGAAAGAAGTTACAAAGGACAAATATGTTAGGTAGCATTCCACATCAAAAATTCAGTCTTTATCACTTCCCTACTCGAGGACGAGCAGGAGTTAAGCTTGGGGATGCTTGATACGTCTCCAACGTATCTATAATTTTTGATGGTTCCATGCTATTATCTTGTCAACTTTGGATGTTTTGTATGCATGAATATGCTATTTTATATCTTTTTTGGGACTAACCTATTAACTCAGTGCCAAGTGCCAGTTTCTGTTTCTTCCGTGTTTTTGACCTTTTCAGATATTAAACGGAGTCCAAACGGAATAAAACCTGTGGGATGATTTTTTCCATAACAGAAGATACACAGGGGACTTGAGAACCAAGGCAAAGGGCCTCGGGGGAGGTCACAAGCCCCCTAGGCGCGGCCTGGGGGCGCCTGGCAGGCTTGTGCCCCCCCGTGGCTCCTTTCCCTACCTCTTTCGCCTATAAATTCTCTAAAAATCCAAAATCACCAGAGAGAGCCACGAAAATACTGTTCCGCCGCCGCAAGCTTCTATCTCCGCAAGATACCATCTGGGGACCGTTCTGGTGCCCTGCCGGAGGGGGATTCGGACACGGAGGGCTTCTTCCTCAACACAATTGCCTCTCCGATGATGCGTGAGTAGTTCACCACAGACCTTCGGGTCCATAGCTAGTAGCTAGGTGGCTTCTTCTCTCTCTTGGATCTTTAATACAAAGTTCTCCATGGTCTTCATGGAGATCTATCTGATGTAATCTTCTTTTGCGGTGTGTTTGTCGAGATCCGATGAATTGTAGATTTTTGATCAAATTATCTATGAATATTATTTGAGTCTCCTCTGATCTCTTATATGCATGATTTAGTATCCTTGTAATTCTCTTTGAGTTGTGGGTTTTGTTTGGCCAACTTGATCTATAATTCTTGCAATGGGAGAAGTGCTTGGTTTTGTGTTGATACCATGCGGTGTCCTCACCTAGTGACAGAAGGGGTAGCGAGGCACGCATCGTGTTGTTGCCATCAAGGGTAAAAAGATGGGGTTTATATCATATTGCATGAATCTATCCCTCTACATCATGTCATCTTACTTAAGGCGTTACTCTGTTTGTTATGAACTCAATACACTAGATGCATGATGGATAGTGATACGTCTCAAACGTATCTATAATTTTTGATGGTTTCACGTTGTTATCTTGTCAACTTTGGATGTTTTGTTTACCTTTCATATCTTTTTCGGGACTAACTTATTAACTCAGTGCCAAGTGCCAGTTCGTGTTTTTTCTGTGTTTTTGACTCTTTTCAGATATGATTTTGGAATGGAGTCCAAACAGAATAAAATCCCCAAAATGATTTTTTCCAGAACGGAAGAAGATCGAGAGGCTTAAGGGCCCAGCAAGTGGGCCCACTGGGAGCCCACAAGACCTGTTGCCGCGGCCAGGGGGGAGGCCGCGACAACGAGGCTTGTGGCCCCCCTGGCGCTCCCCTGCCCTAGGTCTTTGGCCTATAAATTCCCTAAAAATCCAGAAAAAATTAGGGCGTCCACGAAAGCACTTTTCTGCCGCAGTAAGCTTCCGTTTCCGCGAGATTTCATCTGGAGACCCTTCCCGGTGCCTTGCCGGAGGGGACTTTGGAGTTGGAGGGCTTCTTCGTCAACATCATCGCCCCTCCAATGACTCGTGAGTGGTTCACTTCAGACCTACGGGTCCGTAGTTAGTAACTAGATGGCTTCTTCTCTCTCTTGGATCTTCAATACAAAGTTCTCCATGATCTTCATGGAGACCTATGTGATGTAATCTTCTTTGCCAGTGTGTTTGTCGAGATCCGATTAATTGTGGATTTTAGATCAGATTGTCTATGATATATATTTGAGTCTTTGCTGATTTCTTATATGCATGATTTGATATCCTTGTAAGTCTCTCCGAGTCTTGGGTTTTGTTTGGCCAACTAGATCTATGATTCTTGCAATGGGAGAAGTGCTTGGTTTTGGTTTCATACCGTGTGGTGACCTTTCCCAGTGACAGAAAGGGCAGCAAGGCACACATCATGTTGTTGCCATCAAGGGTAACAAGATGGGCTTTGTCGTAGATATGAGATTGTCCATCTACATCATGTCATCTTGTTTAAAGTGTTACTCTGTTCTCATGAACTTAATACACTAGATGCATGCTGGATAGCGGTCGACGTGTGGAGTAATAGTAGTAGATGCAGAAAGTATCGGTTTACTTGTTTTGGACGTGATGCCTATAGATATAATCATTGCCATAGATAACGTCACGACTTTGAGCGGTTCTATCAATTGCCCGACAGTAATTCGTTCACCCACCGTCTTCTTGCTTTCATGAGAGAAGCGACTAGTGAACAGTACGGCCCCCGGGTCTATTCAAACCTCTCGTTTCTACTTTCGCTTTTAGTTTGCTTTGTTACTTTATTGCTTTCAGTTCTCACTTGGCAAACAATCTATAAGGGATTGACAACCCCTTTATAGCGTTGGGAGCAAGCTATTTGTGTTTGTGCAGGTACTTGTGATATTCCTTCACTGGATCGATACCTTGGTTCTCAAAACTGAGGGAAATACATACCACCACTGTGCTACATCACCCTTTCCGCTTCGAGGGAACACCAACGCAAGGCTCCAAGGCCACAGGGGAAATCCTTTGCATATTTTCCTAGGAAGTCCCTAAAGGCGTAGCCGTAGCAGAAGGATTCCTGGTGCCATTGCTGAGGAGTATCAGGACAAGAATAGTCTCCCGTCAGCACGTTTTTCTGGCGCCGTTGGAAGGTCTTTTGTTGCATCAGCAGATAGCGGTCGATGTGTGGAGTAATAGTAGTAGATGCAGAAAGTATCGGTCTACTTGTCTCGGATGTGATGCCTATATGTATGATCATTGCCTTAGATATCATCATGACTTTGCGCGATTCTATCAATTGCTCGACAATAATTCGTTCACCCACCGTAATACTTGCTATCATGAGAGAAGCCTCTAGTGAACACTATGGCCCCGGGGGTCTACTACACATGATATTTTCAGATCTACACAATTACTTTGTTGCACGTTTCACCTTCACATCCCATCTTGCAAATAACCGTGAAGGGATTGACAACCCCTTTATAGCGTTGGGTGCAAGTTTGTTTGTTTTTGCGCAGGTACATTGGTGCCTCATCTTGATACTCCTACTGGATTGATACCTTGGTTCTCAAACTGAGGGAAATACTTATCGCTACTGTGCTGCATCACCCTTTCCTCTTCAGGGGAAAAACCAACGCAAGCTCAAGAGGTAGCAGGGGCCAACCGAGGGGACTGTTAAGTTTGTCAAGGAGGTGGGCCAGCCCAGCAGGGCTGGAGCGAGCTTCAGAATGTCTAGTGGAGCACCCTTTGGTGGGAGCTCCGGCGGGCCCCACGGGAGCAGCTGTGAGAGCCGCTCCAATCCCCTCCTAAAGAGCAGGCACTGGGTCGCCACTAATGAGTATGGCCTCCTTCCTAAGTCTTTCTTCTCATTCTTGCTTAAGTTGCTTGAGGTGTTATGCCGAGTCGTTGCTTCCATAGGACACACGCGTGCAAAAAGGAGAGGGCCGCAACATCTGCATCGCCCTCACCCGCAACGTCTGCTATGGTATCTAGTGTGCCCTCCTAGGCCCTGCGGGGATCAAAGATGTCGTGCACCGGCCGGAGGCCGAGGCGGAGCGCTCGTGGTGGAGGAGGACCATGGGGTGCCTCATGCCCCACACGAGCACCTGCCTCCTTTGCTTGAGGAGGGCTAGCATGGGGAGAAATCCCAAGAGGAGGAGGACGTACCTTCGGAGATTCCATAAGTAGGTGACGCCACCAGAATGGAGGTTGACAACGAGGCAGACCCGAAGCAATCTCCACCTCTGTCGGGGGGGTGGGATGTTGCCCATTGAGAGGCCACGGTGAGCCCCGTGCACACGTCGCCATGGCAAGACAAGGAGGGGACCGTGCGCAGCCCCCACCGCGCGGCTGACAAGGAGGACCTCCTAAGGGGCAAGGGTCCTCCAGAGGAGGGGGCCTCAGTAGTAGGGCTGGACCAAAAGCTCGTAGCTCGCGAGCTTAATGAGGGCTCGATGGTTCGGCTCGTTAAGCTCATGGCTTGCTTCTTAGTGAACAGAGCCAATCATCGATTTCAGCTCGTTAAGCTTAACGAGCTTAACAAACGAGCTAACGAGTTTCACAAGTAGCTCGTTAAGCTTATTAGTAACAATACAACATATTTTCACCTTACATGACAATATTTATGTAGCACCTCATCCCATCTATTCAATCTAATCTATATAGGAGCTAAGAAACTAGTGAATTCCTTTTGTAGGCACCATATATTCTTCTTCAAACCCACATATACACACTTATCATATAGACGGTCACACATCAAAATCTACTAACGAGCGCTCGCGAGTGCTTGCGAGCTTAACGAGTTTCAAACGAGCCAACCCAAGCAGGGTTTTCTGCTTGTTAATCTTTACGAGCTTAATGAGTCGAGCCTTAACAAGCACGAGCCTAACGAGCACGAGCTTAACGAGCCGAGTAGCTTGTTAATCCACCCCTACTAAGGAGGAATCTCAAGGACAGTGGCACGAGCAGTGATGCTGAGGAGCACCCATACCTGGCACTGCAACTAGTCAGTGGCAGTGCCGTCCTCGGGGAAGGAGCCTTCAAGAATGCGTGGGCCATGCTCAACACGCTCGAGACCGACCTCCAGGCGGAGTAGGGGCTTGATACGTCTCCAACGTATCTAAATTTTTTGATGGTTTCATGCTATTATCTTGTCAAACATTGGATGTTTTGCATGCCTTTTATATATTTTTTGGGACTAACTTATTAACTCAGTGCCAAGTGCCAGTTCCTGTTTTTTCCATGTTTTTGAGCCCTTTCAGAGGAGATTTTGAAATGGAGTCCAAACGGAAGAAA